>NC_141876.1:22637500-23887500 GCF_056163025.1 Triticum urartu
ATTTTTGTAATCTGAAAATATAAAAACAGCAAGGTAACTAATGATAAAAGTGAGCGTAAACGGCATTGCAATGTGTGGAAATAAGGCATAGGGTTCATACTTTCACTAGTGTAAGTTCCCTCAACAATACTAACATAATTTAATCACATAACTATCCCTCAACATGCAACAAAGAGTCACTCCAAAGTCACTAATAGCCGAGAACGAACGAAGAGATTATGGTAGGGTACGAAACCACCTCAAAGTTATTCTTTCCAATCAATCCGTTGGGCTATTCCTATAAGTGTCACAAACAACCCTAGAGTTCGTACTAGAATAACACCTTAAGACACAAATCAACCAAAACCCTAATGTCACCTAGATACTCCAATGTCACCTCAAGTATCCACGGGTATGATTATACGATATGCATCACACAATGTCAGATTCATCTATTCAAACCAACACAAAGGACCTCAAAGAGTGCCCCAAAGTTCCTACCGGAGAATCACGACGAAAACGTGTGCCAACCCCTATGCATAGGTTCATGGGCGGAACCCGCAAGTTGGTCACCAAAACATACATCAAGTGAATCACGTGATATCCCATTGTCACCACAGATATCCACGGCAAGACATACATCAAGTGTTCTCAAATCTTTAAAGACTCAATCCGATAAGATAACTTCAAAAGGGAAACTCAATTCATTACAAGAGAGTAGAGGGGGGAAGAAACATCATAGGATCCAAATATAATAGCAAAGCTCACGATACATCAAGATCGTATCACCTCAAGAACACGAGAGAGAGAGATCAAACACATAGCTACTGCTACATACCCTCAGCCCTGAGGGAGAACTACTCCCTCCTCGTCATGGAGAGCACCGGGATGATGAAGATGGCCACCGGAGAGGGATTCCCCCTCCGGCAGGGTGCCGGAACGGGTCTAGATTGGCTTTCGGTGGCTACGGAGGCTTCTGGCGGCGGAACTCCCGATCTATTGTGCTCATGGATGTTTTTAGGGTATATGGAGATATATAGGCGGAAGAAGTACGTCAGGGGGCCACGAGGGGCTCACGAGGGTGGAGGGCGCGCCCAGGGGGGGTGGGCGCGCCCCCTGCCTCGTGACCTCCTCGTAGATCCCCCGACGTGCACTCCAAGTCTTCTGGGCTTCTTTCCTTCCAAAAATGAGTTCCGTGAAGTTTCAGGTCAATTGGACTCCATTTGGTTTTCCTTTTCTTCGAAACCCTAAAACATGGTAAAAACAGAAACTGGCACTGGGCTCTGGGTTAATAGGTTAGTCCCAAAAATGATATAAAAGTGTATAATAAATCGCATAAACATTCAAAACAGTAAATAATATAGCATGGAGCAATCAAAAATTATAGATACGTTGGAGACGTATCAGCATCCCCAAGCTTAATTCCTGCTCGTCCTCGAGTAGGTAAATGATAAAAGAAAGAATTTTTGATGTGGAATGCTAGTTGGCATAATTTCAATGCAATTCTTCTTAATTGTGGTATGAATATTCAGATCCGAAAGATTCAAGACAAAAGTTCATATTGACATAAAAATGATAATACTTGAAGCATACTAACTAAGCAATTATGTCTTCTCAAAATAACATAGCCAAAGAAAGTTCATCCCTACAAAATCATATAGTTTAGTCATGTTTCATTTTCTTCACACAAGAATGCTCTCATCATGCACAACCCCGATGACAAGCCAAGCAATTGTTTCATACTTTAGTAATCTCAAACCTATAAACTTTCACGCAATACATGAGCGCGAGCCATGGATATAGCACTATGGGTGGAATAGAATAATGAAGGGGGTTATGTGGAGAAGACAAAAAAGGAGAAAGTCTCACATCAATGAGGCTAATCAATGGGCTATGGAGATGCCCACCGATTGATGTTAATGCAAGGAGTAGGGATTGTCATGCAACGGATACACTAGAGCTATAAAAGTATGAAAGCTCAACAAAAGAAACTAGTGGGTGTGCATCCAACTTGCTTGCTAACGAAGACCTAGGCCACTTGAGGAGGCCCATTGTTGGAATATACAAGCCAAGTTCTATAATGAAAAATTCCCACTAGTATATGAAAGTGATAACATGAGAGACTCTCTACTATGAAGTTCATGGTGCTACTTTGAAGCACAAGTGTGGTAAAAGGATAGTAACATTGTCCCTTCTCTCTTTTTCTCTCATTTTTTTGGGCCTTTTCTTTTTTTATGGCCTTTCTCTTTTTTTGGGCCTTCTCTTTTTTATGGTCTTTCTCTTTTTTATTTATTCCTCACTTGGGACAATGCTCTAATAATGATGATCATCACACTTCTATTTATTTACAACTCAATGATTACAACTCGATACTAGAACAAAGATGACTCTATATGAATGCCTCCGGCGGTGTACCGGGATATGCAATGAACCAAGAGTGACATGTATGAAAGAATTATGAACAGTGGCTTTGCCACAAATACTATGTCAACTACATGATCATGCTAAGTAATATGACAATGATGAATGTGTCATGATGAACGGAATGATGGAAAGTTGCATGCCAATATATCTCGGAATGGCTATGGAAATGCCATACTAGATAGGTATGGTGGCTGTTTTGAGGAAGATAGAAGGAGGTTTATGTGTGATAGAGCGTAACATATCACGGGGTTTGGATGCACCGGCGAAGTTTGCGCCAACTCTCAAGGTGAGAAAGGGCAATGCACGGTATCGAAGAGGCTAGCAAGGATGGAAGGGTGAGAGTGCGTATAATCCATGGACTCAACATTAGTCATGAATAACTCACATACTTATTGCAAAAATCTACAAGTCATCAAAAACCTCAGTACTACGCGCATGCTCCTAGGGGATAGATTGGTAGGAAAAGACTATCGCTCGTCCCCGACCGCCACTCATAAGGAGGACAATCAAATAACACCTCATGTTTCAAATTTGTTACACAACGTTTACCATACGTGCATGCTATGGGACTTGCAAACTTCAACACAAGCATTTCTCAATTTCACAACTACTCAACTAGTACGACTTTGATATTATTACCTCCATATCTTAAAACAATCATCAAGCATCAAACTTTTCTTAGTATTCAACACACTCATAAGAAAGTTTTATTATTAATCTTGCATACCAAGCATATTAGGATTTTAAGCAAATTACCATGCTATTAAGACTCTAAAAATAATCTAAGTGAAGCATGAGAGATCAAAAGTTTCTATAAAACAAATCCACCACCGTGCTCTAAAAGATATAAGTGAAGCACTAGAGCAAAACTATAAAGCTCAAAAGATATAAGTGAAGTACATAGAGTATTCTATCAAATTCCAAATCATGTATGGCTCTCTCAAAAGGTGTGTACAGCAAGGATGATTGTGGTAAACTAATAAGCAAAGACTCAAATCATAAAATACGCTCCAAGCAAAACACATATCATGTGGTGAATAAAAATATAGCTCCAAGTAAAGTTACCGATGAACGAAGACGAAAGAGGGGATGCCTTCCGGGGGCATACCCAAGCTTAGAATCTTGGATATCCTTGAATATTACCTTGGGGTGCCTCGGGCATCCCCAAGCTTAGGCTCTTGCCACTCCTTATTCCATAGTCCATCGAATCCTTACCCAAAACTTGAAAACTTCACAACACAAAACTTAACAGAAAACTCGTAAGCTCCGTTAGTATAAGAAAATAAATCACCACTTAAAGGTACTGTAATGAACTCATTCATTATTTATATTGGTGTTAAACCTACTGTATTCCAACTTCTCTATGGTTTATAAACTATTTTACTAGCCATAGATTCATCAAAATAAGTAAACAACACATGAAAAACAGAATCTGTCAAAAACAGAACAGTCTATAGTAATCTGGATCAAACGTATACTTATGGAATTCATAAAATTCTCAAATAAATTGCTGAACCTAAGGAATTTATCTATTAATCATATGCAAAAATAATTAACTAAATATCACTCTCCAAATAAAAATGGCAGCAATTCTCGTGAGCGCTAAAGTTTCTGTTTTTTTACAGCATGATCAACAAGACTCTCCCCAAGTCTTCCCAAATGTTCTACTTGGCACAAACACTAATTAAAAGCATAAAACCACATCTAAACAGAGGCTAGATGAATTATTTATTACTAAACAGGAGCAAAAAGCAAGGAACAAAAATAAAGTTGGGTTGCCTCCCAACAAGCGCTATCGTGTAACGCCCCTAGCTAGGCATGATGATTTCAATGATGCTCAAATAAAAGATAAGAATTGAAACATAAAGAGAGCATCATAAAGAATATGACTAGCACATTTAAGTCTAACCCACTTCCTATGCATAGGGATTTTGTGAGCGAACAACTTGTGGGAACGATAATCAACTAGCATAGGAAGGCAAAACAAGCATAACTTCGAAACTTTAAGCACATAGAGAGGAAACTTGATATTATTGCAATTCCTACAAGCATATATTCCTCCCTCATAATAATTTTCAGTAGCATCATGAATGAGTTCAACAATATAACTAGCACCTAAAGCATTCTTTTCATGATATACAAGCATAGATTTTTTATTACTCTCCACATAAGCAAAATTCTTCTCATGAATAGTAGTGGGAGCAAGCTCAACAAAATAATTATCATATGAGGCATAATCCAATTGAAAACTAAAATCACGATGACAAGTTTCATGGATATCATTATTCTTTATAGCATACAAGTCATCACAATAATCATCATAGATAGCAACTTTGTTCTCATAATCAATTGGAACCTCTTCCGGAATAATGGATTCATCACAAAATAAAGTCATGACCTCTCCAAATCTACTTTCATCAATATAATCATCATAAATAGGAGGCATGCTTTCATCATAATAAATTTGCTCATCAAAACTTGAGGGACAAAAAATATCATCTTCATTAAACCTAGCTTCCCCAAGCTTGTGGCTTTGCATATCATTAGCATCATGGATATTCAAGGAATTCATACTAACAACATTGCAATCATGCTCATCATTCAAATATTTAGTGCCAAACATTTTATAGATTTCTTCTTCTAGCACTTGAGCACAATTATCCTTTCCATCATACTCATGAAAGATATTAAAAAGGTGAAGCGTATGAGACAAACTCAATTCCATTTTTTTGTAATTTTCTTTTATAAACTAAACTAGTGATAAAACAAGAAACTAAAAGACTCGATTGCAAGATCTAAAGATATACCTTCAAGCGCTAACCTCTCCGGCAGCGGCGCCAGAAAAGAGCTTGATGTCTACTACACAACCTTCTTCTTGTAGACGTTGTTGGGCCTCCAAGTGCAGAGGTTTGTAGGACAGTAGAAAATTTCCCTCAAGTGGATGACCTAAGGTTTATCAATCCGTAGGAGGCGTAGGATGAAGATGGTCTCTTCAAGCAACCCTGCAACCAAATAACAAAGAGTCTCTTGTGTCCCCAACACACCCAATACAATGGTAAATTGTATAGGTGCACTAGTTCGGCTAAGAGATGGTGATACAAGTGCAATATGGATAGTAGATAATAGTTTTTGTAATCTGAAACATAAAAACAGCAAGGTAACTAATGATAAAAGTGAGCGTAAACGGTATTGCAATGTGTGGAAATAAGGCCTAGGGTTCATACTTTCACTAGTGTAAGTTCCCTCAACAATACTCCCTCCGGTCCTTTTTACTCTGCATATTAGAATTCTCTGAAGTCAAACTTCACAAAGTTTGACCGTATTTATATGAAAAAATATCAACATCTGCCATGCTAAAGTTATACAATATGGAACTTGAAGTCATGACACATCTATTGATATTGATTTCAGATTATGAATGTTGGTACTTTTTTCTATAAAGTTGGTCAAACTTTACGAGGCTTGACTTCAGTCAAATCTTATATGCGAACTAAAAAGGACCAGAGGGAGTACTAACATAATTGGATCACATAACTATCCCTCAACATGCAACAAAGAGTCACTCCAAAGTCACTAATAGCGGAGAACGACAAAGAGATTATGGTAGGGTACAAAACCACCTCAAAGTTATTCTTTCCAATCAATCCGTTGGGCTATTCCTATAAGTGTCACAAACAGCCCTAGAGTTCGTACTAGAATAACACCTTAAGACACAAATCAACCAAAACCCTCATGTCATCTAGATACTCCAATGTCACCTCAAGTATCCGTGGGGTATGATTATACGATATGCATCACACAATCTCAGATTCATCTATTCAAACCAACACAAAGGACCTCAAAGAGTGCCCCAAAGTTCCTAACGGAGAATCATGACGAAAACGTGTGCCAACCCCTATGCATAGGTTCATGGGCGGAACCCGCAAGTTGGTCACCAAAACATACATCAAGTGAATCACGTGATATCCCATTGTCACCACAGATATCCACGGCAAGACATACATCAAGTGTTCTCAAATCTTTAAAAATTCAATCCGATAAGATAACTTCAAAGGGGAAACTCAATTCATTACAAGAGAGTAGAGGGGGAGAAAAAACATCATAGGATCCAAATATAATAGCAAAGCTCGCGATACATCAAGATCGTATCACCTCAAGAACACGAGAGAGAGAGAGAGAGATCAAACACATAGCTACTGCTACATACCCTCAGCCCCGAGGGAGAACTACTCCCTCTCGTCATGGAGAGCACCGGGATGATGAAGATGGCCACCGGAGAGGGATTCCCCCTCCGGCAGGGTGCCGAAACGGGTCTAGATTGGCTTTCGGTGGCTACGGAGGCTTCTGGCGGCGGAACTCCCGATCTATTGTGCTCACGGATGTTTTTAGGGTATATGGAGATATATAGGCGGAAGAAGTACGTCAGGGGGGCCACGAGGGGCTCACGAGGGTGGAGGGCGCGCCCCCCTGCCTCGTGACCTCCTCGCAGATCCCCCGACGTGCACTCCAAGTCTTCTGGGCTTCTTTCCTTCCAAAAATGAGTTATGTGAAGTTTCAGGTCAATTGGACTCCGTTTGGTTTTCCTTTTCTTCGAAACCCTAAAACAGGGTAAAAACAGAAACTGGCATTGGGCTCTGGTTTAATAGGTTAGTCCCAAAAATGATATAAAAATGTATAATAAAGCCCATAAACATTCAAAACAGTAAATAATATAGCATGGAGCAATCAAAAATTATAGATACGTTGGAAACGTATCAGTACATCACTTGCCCAATCTTGTATTGGCCGACGGCGGCGACGTCTGTGGGCACCGTATCCTTCATGTAGGATCTATCGCGGTGGCCCTCCTTTGAGTTGCTCCGGGTGAGAACCCGATCTTTGGGATCAGATGGTGGCGGCTACCAGTGCTCGTTCCCTTTTGAAGGCACCATCTTGGGGTCCTTGTTCCGGCGTTTCCGTCTCACCTCTCCTCGGAGGATTGGAGGTCTCCTGTGGCTCCAAGCGGTTTGTCCTTGTGCATATGTAGTGGCGTGGTAGTCGTCGGGGGTGGTGTGGTGGTGCTCGGCGCCTTTGTATCTTGCCTTGGGTGTGTGTGTCGTGTGCGGTGGTGGCGCGAGTTTGCCTCGTGATACTTGTGGTTCGGTTTTTTAGATATAAAGCGGGGCGAAAGCCTTTTTCGATAATCCTGATCCAATCCCATATGTTCTTCTATTCTCATTGGAAGTATCTAGTCATATTTTCTCTCTCTCACAACAGTTCAGGTATCTCTCCATGGATCACTCAGGTTTTATAATTCTGTGAGAATAACTCAACTGTAGACTCATTTTATCTCGGGGTGTGTTGTATTACAGTAACATATTATGTTACCACAAGCATCTCTCTTTTCATTAATTTCATGCCACATAAGTAATTTTTTTGTGTGTGTTATGTTACTACTCCACTATGACTAGCCTGATGATTGTGAGGGGGTGCTTTGACTGGTTTGGGAGAGCCTAGGGGGTTAATAAATGGTATTTAAGCTGTCCCTAAAAAAAGGAGGGGGGAGGGGGAGGTAGGAAAAGAATTCTATGAGACCAGGTCTCACGCGAGACCCATCCTGATGGATGACACGTGGCATTCACACCTGCTAATCATGAGACCTGGTCTCGTATAATTTTTTTCCGGGGAGATATGTGGACTTCTTTCCAACTTCCCCTGTTTTGTGCGCTGGTGACAGCAAGCACGGGCCTGACATGGGAAGACGCCGTTGATCTCCCGGCTTGCAGCTTGCATCTGTGAGACAGCGAGCACGAGCACTGGTTTCCCAATGTTCCGGCTTGCAGCTTCTTTTACATCCACTCTCTCCGGCTCTTCTTTGGAGTTCCTCTCGTAGCTACTCCCTACGTTCGAATTTTTTTGTCTCATCCATTTAAGCAATAAGTTTGGGATAAAAATTTTCGGACGGAGGGAGTACCTCATTCCTGCAACCCAACCTCTATAAACAAATCAACTGGTACCTGTCAAGATGTGACCCACAGTAGTATTTCAATTGCTATGGCTTACGGTGTTTGGTTGGTGGGGATAGAGACTAATTGACTGGCTGCCATATTATGCCCATGTGTTGAAGGAATCAAAGCCAACTATGAGTTTTAATTAACAAAAGAATAAACAAAGAGGCAAGTGGCTGAAGTTCAGATTACAAGAAGAACCAAGTGGTTATGTGTCGGATCAATAGCACCTCCCAGGGCATGACTCCTACCCTTGGCATCCAGGTCCCCACTAACCAGGGTTAGCTTCACTGCGTCAACCACTCGACCAGGTTTGCAAATTCTGCCATAATTTCTCGCAGATCTATATGAGCATCTTATGTCTCTTTCTCGGATGAACTAGCTCGCAACCGATTTCAGTTTTGTCAAGTTCTCTGATTCTATCGTTTGGGAGTTTAGCTATATATTCATTCTTACCGGAAGTTTTCTAGATCTGCTGGGCAGATCGTGGTTAGACGACCATTCTACTCACTCTGCTCATCATTGTTCTTGGATTTGCCTAGACGGAGATTCATGCCCGGGTGTTATCCTTCTACACCGAAGAAATATTGGACCTTTTTGGTTCAGCGAGCATCCGCCTGCTTAGTTCTTCGGTCTGCGCACGAGTTGACTTCATCCGACGAAGATTCTGGAGGTTTAATTCGGGATTAAAAAGAACTGTTATTGCCTTAGGTTGCCATCATTCATTCAGTACTTTGCAGATCACTTTAAACGGCTTAAATGTTGATCCCACGGTCTTCTCTATGCACAGTACTACTGTACTTTTGAGGGAGGAGAGAGGAGGTTTAGAACCATGGCTCAACCGAACAGTACATGCACAGGGAGTAGAGTTAGCTATTTTATTCCTAGTACTATATTGCTAGCACGCAGTAGGTTTTATCAGTGTAGGCCTTCTAAACCATATTTTACTGTAAATGTCATGCACAAATTCCGGGAAAAGGATCCAGCAAATGTGTGCCTTGAAGGTAGGTGCCGGTGCACCATGGCTCTGCACAATATTTTTGTTTGAGGGAGTCTGTTCGTTTTAAAGGTTCTTTTAGAGGTTGATTTTGTGGGATTGAACACGAAACAAGTGTAACTGTGGAGTTATCAGGTGGTGAACTCGATAGAAAAGGTTTTTCTTATTCGTTAGAGGAGTGTTATTCTTATGAACGAACAACTCCCAACGTTTGGCCCAAGGCAAGACAAGATGGTTGTGCAATCTTGTTATTGTTTTACTATAACTCCTTTTTTTTTGCGAGGGGTTTTACTATAACTCCTACAACTACAAGATGAGAAAAATATGAGAAAATCCAGTCTACCGCTGGAATAAGATTGGAATGCGTCCCAAGAGGTGATCAAATAAATAGGATAGAAGTCTTTCAAAATCGCCCCCACAGAAAAAAAGCACTTTCTTGTTCTTGGTCGTCTTGCCGAACTTGTTCCTCTTCTGAAAGATTTACGTTTCAAACCAAGTTGTTATTTCGCTTCTACTCACACAAGGAAAACAGTCGCTTGGCCGTCGGTTGTTTTTATTCAAACTTTTTTTTTACCTTTCAACTATTTTCTGGCCACTTAGAAGTTAGAACGATTTTATGTTGATTATACATTTCATGTGTGCACTAGCAATAGTTTAATAAGGTTACTCTTAGTTGCACTTCCGGGGTATCAAGCCATATAATTGCAAATGCATCGGCATACAACTCCTACACAAAGCGACCTGGAGTACATGCTACATGATGAAAAGGCAGAACCGAAGGCCTTGCCATTATCACTCCTGGAAGATATCACTAATGGGTTTTCTGATGAGCGGGAAATTGGCAGAGGTGGATATGCAGTGGTCTATAAGGTATGACAACTCTCAACAATGACAGTTTTAACCACAGTTGATTTTGAGATTTTAGTTGATACAAGGCGCTGAGAATGTAGGGAATGCTTGAGAATGGGGCAGTCATTGCTGTGAAGAGGCTATCCAATACACATATGTGTGAGAAAGAATTCCAACGAGAGGTTGAATGTCTGATAAAGGTGAATCACAAAAATGTGGTACGATTTATTGGATATTGTGCTGATTCACAAGGGAGAGCGGAAAGCTACAACGGAAAATTTGTCATCGCGGATGTACGACAAAGGTTACTCTGCTTTGAGTACCTGGATAATGGAACTCTTGATAATTATATCACTGGTAAGATCATGTGGCACATAAAGTTCAGTTTGCATATTTACCTTTTAGTTTAATGGTATAAGACCTACCATGTGTGGTGCCATTCAAAGATGTAAGGTTACTAGAATGCCTTTCTCTTCCCTCTTTCATAGATGCATCTAGTGGACTTGACTGGAGAACGCGCTACCAAATAATCAATGGGATTTGCAAGGGACTACACTACCTCCACAAAAATCGAATTCTTCACTTGGATCTTAAACCTCCAAATATTTTGTTGGATGATAACATGTCTCCCAAAATTGCGGACTTTGGTTTATCAAGGTGTTTTGATGAAAAGCAAAGTCGCGCTTTTACAACAAAAATAGCTGGAACACTGTAAGCTGGCTAAGCCTCTTGAAATCTCATTCTTTCTATGCTATGATTGTATATCCACACTTTTCTCATTAACTAATTGGATCAATATTAATTTCATGAAGGGGATATTTGCCACCAGAATTCGGTAGCCGTGAAATCACATACCGGTTGGACTTGTACAGTCTTGGTGTTATAATTATGGAGATACTGACTGGAAAAAGGGGTTATGAAGCTGTTGAGGATGTAAGAATATTTATATTGCATTTGTAAGATAAAGGCTTGATTTTAATTTAGTTTTAAGTTGTTATAATTAGTTTTGATATAATTTTTTCATAGATGTTGCATGGATAGCAGCACTCTTTATAGTAAACTACACAACAACACATTTTTAAAGGTGAATAATATGTAAACTGTTGCCACATTACATCATATTTAGCAATGGAAATTGCAATTTTAACATCAGTATAACGTGGTAAATTTAGCAACAAGAGGTCCACAATGAAGTTCATTTTTTTGTAGGATGTTGTTTGATATCTTAGCTAGCATATCAAATAGCAAAATGTCCATATGAAAAAAAATATAGAAACAACGTTCAATGCAAATAAAGTGAGTGTAGTCTCTAGAAAAAACGTTGCGAGTACTACATGAAAATCAAGTGAAAATAGAAGTAAAAATGCCTCAGTATACTTAGTCCATCGTGTAAGTAACTATTTCTAAAAATAAAACTAACTATCGGTTGGATGATTAGAATGATTGTTTTATCCCTGACCTACCAAGGATCAAACCATATGTTTGACTACTTGTGTCTCGGTAATACGGCTTATTCTTTTAGTAAGGGCGATGATCCCATTGATAGCAGATGACTGGTGACTTTGTTGATCTTAAAGCTCCATTACTAGTCTTTAGTAGATCTTCAGTAGATGTTGTGTGTCTTCATACATATGATGTTTTTAATAAAACTGGTTACAAAATAAAATCCTGCATGTCTACCATTATTGACAAATGTGAAAGAACTTATATGTAATGACCAAGTTGCATGGGCAGTGGAGTATGTACCATCAAGTCTCATTTAAAATTATCTCAAACTTTTTAATTGGGTGTCAAATAATCTTCCTTAGCTGAGCTAACCGGCACACTTCAGCATGGTGTTTTGGCATAGTACTCCCTCCACTCCCTTATACAAGGCTACTTCGTTTTTCGTGTCGAACTTTGACTTCCAATTTTGGTCAAGAAAATGTGAATTATATGTCATAAAAAGTATATCATCGGAAAGTTCTTTGAAATATGCATATAATGCCATACTTTTTCTGGCATATAACTCATTTTTTGTTGGTAGAATTAATGGTTAAAGTCAGATATAAAAATATGAAGTGGACTTTTATAAGGGAATGAAGGAAGTATATTAAAGCACATATACAATATACAATAATATTTCCTTGAATCACACATTCAATTCACAGATACTTGAAAGTTGGAGCATCAGATTGGAGCAATCACATAAGGACATACAATTGGAGCAAATACGAGTATGCGCTGAGATAGGAATAGAGTGCATAGAGTCCAACCCATTGAAAAGACCGGTTACAGAGCATATAATCGCTCGGCTCCCTGACACTACGGATGGTCCTATTGAACATGTCGGTACTAGATCGTCAACACCGCAGGTAATGTTATATTGAGGAACAAGACGTCCTCCATCAACCTTATATTTAAGAGATTGTGTACCCTGGGTTTTTGGCTGATTTAAAAATAGTTATTTTTCGGGTTGATATTTAGCATCCACTTGAAAATAGAAAAACTGTCTTTGCTTAACTTTTATTTCCCAGTCTGTGGATACGGTGAAATATGGTTACTTCTTTTGTAGGAAGATGATCCGCATAAAGGTGCACTTAAGGCAAGCTCTGAGGTGAGTTCTTCCAAAACTTAGCTTTTAGCCTTAACTACTGATTTATAGACAAGTAATACTTAAGTGTTCCATTATTTATCATACTGCCCCCTTCCAGTTTATAGGGCTTATCTAAATTTTTTAATTTTTCCGTTTTAAAAGTCTCAATTTGATTGTTTCTCATCACATGTTCAGATAGTAAGGTGCACTAAATCGCTCCATGTACAGATTAAGAGAAAACTTACCAATGCATGTAAAAGTTCTTGGTGATTTATTGGTCATGCATACATGCATTGGTAAACACAAAATTTTGAGGAAAATGATTGCATTAATTGAGTACTTTCGCAAATTACAAAAAATATTCCGCCACTCACCATCTACCTTGATTGGTGAGATTTTTGAATTAAGCCTTAGGCTCGTCATAATGGGGAGTAACTTAGACTAGTAACATGCATTATGTTACTAGTCTATATTACTACCTAGTCTACCTTCATAATGGGTAGTAACATATGGATGGTAACATGCAAGCCTTCATTAATTGAGATATAGACCTATTTTACCTTGGGGTGTGTTATGTTACAGTAACATATTATGTTACCACAAGCATCTCTCTCCTCATTAACTTGATGCCACATACGCAATTTTGTCTTGGGATGTGTTATGTTACTACCTAAGTTACTCCCACTATGACTAGCCTTACAAACTGGAAGAGAGAGAGAGAGAGAGAGAGAGAGAGAGAGTATCCATTAAGGGAAAGTAGTGGCTGCACCCCAACTTTGGTGCACCCACAAAGTGAACAGTAAGTTTGAAAAAAAAAAGAAAAATATCAAAAAATCCTGAAACTTCGTGGATGTGATTATGAGCAAATGTGTTAGGAGCTTGCAAAGTTTGGTCGCCAAAAACACCAAATGATCTCCATACAAAACGAAATACAAATGATGCTCTGCACCCAAGTTTACTGTCCACATGTTTCAGCACAAACTTTGTTTTTTTGTACAGAGCTCTTCGGATATCATTTGGCCACGAAATTTTGCAAGCACCCAAAACATTTGGTCATAATCACATCCACAAAGTTTCAGATTTTTTTATATGTTTTGTTAGTTTTTTATCATGGATGCACCGGGGGTGCAAAGTTCGTGGGTGCACAAAAACCACACTCATCCATTAAGCCAAAATAAGAGAAAAGGATCTTCATCGGTTGCATTTTGTGATCCTGATAACTATATATATATATATATATATATATATATATATATGTATGTATATATTACTCCCTCCATTCCTTCTGCATAGCATCCTTGTATTTCATGGTCTACTTCGACTACTAATTTGACAAATAAAACATTAGTCATGTGTCATACAAATATACCATCGTGAACTTTTTCCACATAAGTATTCTATGGTACTCCCTAGTGATCTAAACGCTCTTATATTTCTTTACAGAGGGAGTATAATTTTCAGGCACCTATTTATGTTTTGTTGGTGAAATTGACAGTCAATTTGACTTAGACTACGAACGTCACATAAATATGGAGTAATTAGGTAGAGCAGCTATTGCAATTGTTCTAGCAAAACATGAATACCATGATGCAGTTAAAATTGCTTATGTTCGATATTAGTAGGCATAACCAACATAAGTAAGAAAGGGCACTATTTTATTGTTGCATTTTGCATTGTGGTGGATTCTCATAATCTGTTTGTCCCACTCGTTTTTTCCTGTTTTATAGTTTTTGTTTGACCCGATTTTGTATACTTTGTTTCCAATTTTTCACAGTTAGTTATAAAATAAGCACAACAAATCATAATTCAACAACCACAAACTGAGACTATAAATATATTGATAAAATGGTTTATGTTACAAGCACTAAACAAAAGGACAATGAAATGCAGCGACCAGTAAGATGTATACTAGTACTACATAAGTCATAATCGTTAATGCAGGAACCAAGCATTTGTGTAGCCTGGTGCCACGAGATTAGGCATTTTGTGTCACTCGTGTTTTGTACATAGCATTTGTTTCCTTCTGGCCAGACCCGCTGGGGTTCTTATACATTTAAAGTCCTTAATTAGCCAATAAAAAAGCAAAGCTTTTGCTTCTTTTCAGAACAATAAATCATCGTTAATTCTACTGACAATTGCATATGTTTTGTTGGTACCAGAAGTTCCATTTGATAAGTTGGTATATACATCCCAGACGCACACGACATGGGAAATATAGAAGTATGTAATAGTGTGCCTTCTTTTTAATTTTGTTGCAGATGCAGATAAGCTCTGTCTCTGAGCTGGCAGATGAGGTGCCACCGATGACTATTTTTAAAACATCATACGACCAATTGCGGCGAATTAGTCCACCTAGAGGACTAAGAGAGACCAGCACCGAGGTGAGTTATCACCAAAATGTTTTTTCGTTATTGCCACCAAGAGAGACGAGCAGAATAATTGGGGCAGCCGAGGGTGCTGAGGAACCTGACAAAAGTGCGGCAGAGTCTGTGTTCAAGGACACCATTCGCAAGCATTCAAGGTTTCCTAGTTACGGCTACGTAAAAAGGGTAGATTGGGTTGAGGAAGATAACGAAACAAAGACCCAAGTCAATAGCTCATCAAGTAAATGTCATGAAATTCTACAAAAACAGCGTGGGGTAAACGGGACCGAGGAAGATACAAAGTTTGCTGACAGCGGGTAGGCTATTTACCCCCCTCCCCCTCCCCCGCCCCCCTGCACGAAAAGCAAATATTATGTTCTTTACCGCATTTTCCCACAAGTAAAATGTGCACACCATATTTTGCCAGCAAAACTTTTCTATATTACTCACATTTATTTCCTGATGCTTACATGTCTGATGGTTACACAGGGTGAAAAATCGGATCATGCAGGGGTCTCCTCAGCATATGGATTTATACCCAGACGATACAAAGCTGACTATGCCTAGTAACAACAGAATGTCAATTGCTGAAAAGTTACAGGATAATATTGCAGCTGAAGCAATGAACTTTTCATCTACTACATCATCTGCTCCAAGTCCACAATCGTGGTCAGCTCCATCATCTCATCACTCTTTACCTGAAACATATAAATGGAATCCAGAGGGATCTCCTTGGTCAAGGGCATTGAAAAGTCCTTCTCTTACGCCAAGGAATACCAATGCCCCTCAATCAGCTTTGCACCCAATGTTATCCCCAGGAGACCATATTTCACGTGCTGAAGGCACCTTGTACTTTCACCCCTTACCACTTCCTCCCAGTGCTATAAGCCAAGTGAAAACAACTCTCAGCAACCAACCCGCCGCTCCAAAAGTTGAAATGTCCTTAGTAGCTGGTCAATGGCAAAAGAGAAAACTTATAGGTAGTGGTACATTTGGTGATGTATATGAAGCTACCAACAGGTATGGAAGTGTAATCCCGTATATCATTGCGTCTATTCATGTTAAATTCTGAATGCTGGGTTACTGCCATTTAAATATAGGAACACTGGAGCTCTTTGTGCAGTTAAAGTGATCAATAGAATTCCTAATGATTCTAGATGTGCCGAGTCCTGGAAGCAACTAGATCAGGTTATTAAATCTGGCTATGCACTCTTTAGTAATTAGAAGATGTTCTTTCACAGTAACTTATTTTTTACCAGTTCTGCCTGAATACTTTTCTTTGTTATTGTTTGTCGACGTGTGATCGTCGAGATCAGCGATCAAAGGAGACCCCCTTTTAGTTGTTTGGCCAGGGGCTAAAACACTCACAAATTCTCACAGCTTCCTATAAACTAATGAACAAGCAGTTACCCAGGTTTAGGCCACCCGTAGGTGTAATACCCTACTCTTGTTTTATGTGTGTTTGATGGATGATGAACAAATGAGCTACAAGCTGGAGCTGAGTGCTCGCACCTAGCTTTGGTAGTGCTTGGGTGGGAGCATAGCTACCCCGAGCACCCTTCTCTTCTTCCTCTTCCTAGCTTTTCTCCAAAAGCTAGATCCGAAGTTTTTGGATCAATCCCTTCTACTGGCCATGGTCCTGTCCTTGTATAGAGTTCGGGACCCCCCATCCATTTTAGATTGTAATCAAGAGGAAGATAACTGTTCTGAGGGGGATTCAGAAGGAGAAGACCACTCCTATTTATCCCCTGAGGTCTTCGTTCTAACTTGGCATGCTGATATTGGTCATATCATGCATATGGTGTCTTACATTACTTACTTTATACATCAAATATGTCATCTGCTTAGTTTAGACATGCTTTGTGTGAATATCATCTGTTTAGTTTCTTTATCATATATGTGAATTATGCAACGCCATCTTATTTAGCCAGGCATCATATATGTAAATTTTGCAATGCCATCTTGCTCAACCAATCATCTTATATGTGAATTATATCATGCCATTTTTTTTCATTACGTATTACATTTGTCAACAATAACAAAGGCCCTTTAACTAAAAAGGTAGAAAGGTAAAAATGCCATCCTGCTCGGCCAGTAGAAGGGACTGATCCAAGGGAAGGACTGATCACACGTCGACAAACAATAACAATGGCTCTTTAAGTAAAAAGGTAAAAATGTTACGATAGTCTTTATTACTCATGTGTCCTCCATGGAATTTGCCAAGAGTGGCAAGTAAATGGTCGACCGAATCCCATGTATCTCTAGTCGAGATACACACCTGCTCGTTGGCGTCGCTCTGGACACGTCAGCGTCTCGTAGTTGATGGATGTTGCAACTCTTGTCAAGGCGTCAGGGCCATAGTCAAAAAGAGGCCCTATGTAGTCTTGTCACCCTGATCAGCTGCCCGCCTTATCACGTGTATCGCGATACCGCTCTACAAAAGCACCATCATTCCCCCAAAATACGTAGCCTGCCTGACATTTAATGCCCGGTCGGGCATGGCCATGTTTAGCATTAAATGTGTCATTGGCAAATTCAATTTACTTAACCCAGCCGTTTAAGGGCATGTACCATGGTTGATAAAATAATCTTATCTTAAATCTATCTAATTAAGAGATAACAAAAAAATGTCTACAATGGGTCATTTCTTAGTCTTATCTTTATAACTAGTTATTTCTAAAAACGTGGTGACACATATTGTGCTAAGATATCATCTCTTGTTTTATCTTAAATAAGAGAAGACAAGTCTTTTTTTATGAGTTATCTCTCTTCCACTTTATCATTTATCTTATATGATACTCTTAAGATAGCACCGTTGTAGATGCCCTAAACTCGAGGTAGCCTTGCCCGGAGGCTTTGGATGTGCATGGGAAAGCATCGAGGTGCCACCGTTCTTTTAGCTTTGCCACATGTGTCGTGCTCGGAGCTCTTCTGTTCTTGTGAACGATTTATGATTTGTTTGATTGGCTCGTAGCATAAACTAGCAGACGAGGCCAAGTTTCTTCAACTTCAGCCATAACTTAACTTCGTAAAGTTCGTGAAGTTTTTCCTTGGAAGGCCCATCTTGGTGTGCTCGGGGGAACCCTGTTTTTTAGTACACTGGATCTTTTTCAAGGTTCCTCATTATAAGAAATAAGTTTCTAGCTTATTTTGTTTACTAAATATTATGATATTTTTAAGTGTTAGAAACACCTACTATCATGTGGGAGCGAATGCACGATTGAAGCGTCAAGGAAAAGGCCAGCCAGTCGATGGCAGTTTGTGTTGGGAAACATTGCATGGGAAACAAAATTAAATTCTACGCACACGCAAGATCTATCCATGGTGTTGCATAGCAACGAGAGGGGAGAGTGTGTCTACGTACCCTCGTAGATCGTAAGCGAAAGCGTTTGACAACGTGGTTGATGTAGTCGAATTTTCTTCGCGTTCCAACCGATCGAGCATCGAACATATGGTACCTCCGCGTTCAGCACACGTTCAGCTCGATGACGTCCTCTGCCTTCTTGATCTAGCAAGACAGCGAGGTAGTGGATGAGTTCCGGCAACACGACGACGTGATGATGAAGCTATCTCTGCAAGGCTTCGCCTAAGCACTTCGAAAATATGACCGGAGGTGTAAACGGTGGAGGGGGGCGTCACATACGGCTAAGATAATCTTGTAGTGTGCTAGGCACCCCCTCCCACATATATATAGATGAGGGAGGAGAGGCATGCCATAGGACGCCCCAAGTGGCCGACGGCTGCCCTAAGGCACCTGCCTAGCCGCCCCTTTCCTTATTTGAACATGAGGGGGAAAGGAAAGGGAGATGGCTACCTCAGGGCGCCTCCCTTTCCTTCCCTTCCTCCTTTGGTGCGTGGGCAGGGGTTAGAGGGGCGCACCAGCCCCTTTTGGGCTGGTGTGCTCTTCCCCTTTTGGCCTATAAGGCCTAATAACCTATCGGGGCTGTTCGAAACCCCTTCTAGTGACCTGATAAGTATCCAGCACCACCTGAAATATTTTTGGTGTCCAAATACCATAGTCCTATATATCAATCTTTACCTCTCGACAATTTTGAGACTCCTCGTCATGTTTGCGATCTCATCCGGGACTCCGAACAACATTGGGTCACTGAATCATATAACTCATATAACACTATATCGTCAACGAACGTTAAGCGTGCGGACCCTACGGGTTCGAGAACTATGTAGACATGACCGAGACACCTCTCTGGTCAATAACCAATAGTGGAACCTGGATGCCCATATTGGCTCCTACATATTTTACGAAAATCTTTATCGATTGAACCATTATGACAACATACGTAATTCCCTTTGTCCATCGGTATGTTAATTGTCCGAGATTCGATCGTCGGTATCTTCATACCTAGTTCAATCTCGTTACCGACAAGTCTCTTTACTCATTCCGTAATACATCATCTCGCAACTAACTCATTAGTCACTTTGCTTACAAGGCGTCTTATGATGTGCATTACTGAGAGGGCCCAGAGATACCTCTTCAATTCTCGAAGTGACAAATCCTAATTTCGATCTATGCCAACTCAACAAACACCTTTGGAGATACCTGTAGAGTATCTTTATGATCACCCAGTTAAGTTGTGACGTTTGATAGCTCACAAGGTATTCCTCCGGTATCCGGGAATTGCATAATCTCATAGTCAAAGGAATATGTATTTGACATGAAGAAATCAATAGCAATAAACTGAACGATCAATATGCTAAGCTAACGGATTGGTCTTGTCCATAATATCATTCTCCTAATGATGTGATCCCGTTATCAAATGACAACGCATGTCCATTTGATCAACAAGCTAGTCTAGTAGAGGCTCACTAGGGACATGGTATTTGTTTATGTATCCACACATGTATTTAAGTTTCTGGTCAATACAATTCTAGCATGACTAATAAACATTTATCATGATTTAGGAAATATGATAATAAATATTTTATTATTGCCTCTAGGGCATATATATTTTCATCAGTCTCCCACTTGCACTAGAGTCCATAATCTAGTTCACATCGCCATGCGATTAACAGCCATAGTTCACATCGCCATGTGACCAACACCCAAAGAGTTTACTAGAGTCAATAATCTATTTCACATTACCATGTGATTAATTCCCAAAGAGTATTAGGGTGTGATCATGTTTTGCTTGTGAGAGAAGTTTAGTCAACGGGTCTGTCACATTCAGATCTATGTGTATTTTGCAAATTTCTATGTTTACAATGCTCTGTATGGAGCTACTCTAACTAATTGCTCCTACTTTCAATATGTATCCAGATTGATACTCATAGTCATCTGAATCGGTGTCAAAGCTTGTATTGATGTAACTCTTTACGACGAACTCTTTATCACCTCCATAACCGAGAAAATATTTCCTAAGTTCTTCAAGGATAATTTTGACCATTGTCCAGTTATCTACTCCTGGATCACTATTGTACCCCATGCCAAACTCATGGGGAGGCACACAATAGGTCTGGTACATAGCACGGCATACTTTATAGAACCTATGGCTGAGACATAGTGAATGACTTTCATTCTCTCTCTATCTTCTGCGGTGGTCGGGCTTTGAGTCTTACTCAACTTCACACCTTGTAACACAGGCAAGAACTCTTTCTTTGACTGGTCTATTTTGAAATTCTTCAAAAAAAACTTTGCCAAGGTATGAACTTTGTAAAAGTCCTATTAAGCGTCTCGATCTATCCCTACAGATCTTGAAGCCCAATGTATAAGCAGCTTCACCGAGGTCTTTCATAGAAAAAAAATCTTATTCAAGTATCCTTTTATGCTATCCGGAAATTCTATATCATTTCCAATCAACAATATGTTATCCACATATAATATCAGAAATGCTACAGAGCTCCCACTCACTTTCTTGTAAATACAGGATTCACCATAAGTATGTATAAAACCATATGCTTTGATCACCTCATCAAAGTGTATATTCCAACTTCGAGATGCTTGCACCAGTCCATAGATGGATCACTGGAGCTTGCACCAGTCCATAGATGGATCACTGGAGCTTGCACACTTTGTTAGCACCTTTAGGATAAACAAAACCTTCTGGTTGCATCATATACAACTCTTCTTTAAAAAATCCATTAAGGAACGCAGTTTTGACATCCATTTGCCAAATTTCATAATTATAAAATGCAACAATTACTAACATGATTTGGACTGACTTAAGCATCGCTACGGGTGAGAAGGTCTCATCGCAGCCAACCCCTTGAACTTGTCGAAAACTTTTTGCGACAAGTCGAGCTTTGTAAATGGTGACATTACCATCAGCGTCTATCTTCCTCCTGAAGATCCATTTATCCTTAATGGTTGGCCGATCATCGGGCAAGTCCACCAAAGTCCACACTTTGTTCTCATACATGGATCCTATCTCAGATTTCATGGCCTCAAGTCATTTATTAGAATCTGGGCTCATCATAGCTTCTTCATAGTTCGTAGGTTCTCCATGGTCTAATAACATGACTTTCAGGACAGGATTACCGTACCACTCTGATGCGGAACATGCTCTGTTCGACCTACGAAGTCTAGTAGTAACTTGATCTGAAGTTTTATGATCATCATCATTAGCTTTCTCTCTAGTTGGTGTAGGCATCATGGGAACGGATTTATCTGATGTGCTACTCTCCAAATTGACAGAAGGTACAATTACCTCATCAAGTTCTACTTTTCTCCCACTCACTTCTTTCGAGAGAAACTCCTTCTCTAGAAGGATTCCATTCATGGCAACAAAGACCTTGCCTTCGGATCTGTGGTGGAAGGTGTACCCAATTGTTTCCTTAGGATATCCTATGAAGACGCACTTCTCCGATTTGGGTTCGAGCTTATCAGGCTGAAGCCTTTTCACATAAGTGTCGCAATCCCAAACTTTAAGAAACAATATCTTAGGTTTCTTGCCAAACCATAGTTCATACAATGTCGTCTCAACGGATTTAGACGGTACCCTATTTAACGTGAATGCGGGTGTCTCTAATGCATAAGCCCACAATGATAAAGGCAAATCAGTAAGAGACATCATAGAATGCACCATATCTATTAAAGTACGATTACGATGTTCGGACACATCATTACGCTGTGGTGTTCCAAGAGGCGTGAGTTGTGAAACTATTCCACATTGTTTTAAATGAAGGCCAAACTCGTAACTCAAATATTCGCCTCTGTGATCAGATCATAGAAACTTTATTTTCTTATTATGATGATTCTCCACTTCACTCTGAAATTCTTTGAACTTTTCAAATGTTTCAAACTTGTGTTTCATCAAGTAGATATACCCATACCTACTCAGATCATCTGTGAAGGTAAGAAAATAACGATACCTTCCGCGTGCTTTAACACCCATCGGACTGCATACATCGGTATGTATTATTTCCAATAAGTCATTAAATCGCTCCGTTGTTCCGGAGAACGGAGTTTTAGTCATATTGCCCATGAGGCACGGTTCGCAAGTATGAAATGATTCATAATCAAGTGATTCCAAAAGTCCATTTGCATGGAGTTTCTTCATGCGCTTTACACCAATATGACCTAAACGGCAGTGCCACAAGTATGTTGCACTATCACTATCAACTTTGCATTTTTTTTGGGCGTCAATATTATGAATGTGTGTATCACTACGATCGAGATTCAATAAACTATTCACATTGGGTGTATGACCATAGAAGGTTTTATTCATGTGAACAGAACAACAATTTTACTCTGACTTAAATGAATAACTGTATTGCAATAAACATGATCTAATCATATTCATGCTCAACGCAAACACCAAATAACATTTATTATGATTCAACACTAATCCCGAAGGTAGAGGGAGTGTGCGATGGTGATCGTATCAACCTTGGAATCACTTCCAACACACATCGTCACCTCGCCATTAACTAGTCTCTGTTCATTCTGCAACTCCTGTTTCGAGTTACTAATGTTAGCAACTGAACCGGTATCAAATACCCAGGGGCTACTATGAACACTAGTAAGATACACATCAATAACATGTATATCAAATATACCTTTGTTCACTTTGCCATCCTTCTTATCCGCCAAGTATTTGGGGCAGTCCCACTTCCAGTGACCATTCTCTTTGCAGTAGAAGCACTTAGTTTCAGGCTTGGGTCTAGCTTTGGGCTTCATCCCAGGAGTGGAAACTTGCTTGCCATTCTTCTTGAAGTTCCTTTTCTTTCCCTTGCCCTTTTTCTTGAAACTAGTGGTCTTGTCAATCATCAACACTTGATGCTCTTTTTTAATTTCTACCTTCGCCGATTTCAGCATCGCGAAGATCTCGGGTATCGTTTTCGTCATCTCTTGCATATTATAGTTCATGATGAAGTTCTAGTAGCTTGGTGATAGTGACTAGAGAACTCTGTCAATCACTATCTAATCTGGAAGATTAACTCCCACTTGATTCAAGAGATTGTAGTACTCTGACATTCTGAGCACATGCTCACTCGCTGAGCTATTCTCCTTCATCTTGTAGGCAAAATACTTGTGAGAGGTCTCATACCTCTCGACACGGGCATGAATCGGAAATACCAATTTTTAGCTCTTGGAACATCTCATATGTTCCATGGCGTTCAAAACGTTTTTGAAGTCCCAGTTCTAAGCCGTAAAGCATGGGGCAATAAACTATTAAGTAGTCATCATATCGAGCTTACCAAACGTTCATAACATCTGCATCTGCTCCTGCAACAGGTCTGTCACCTAGCAGTGCATCAACGACATAATTCTTCTGTGCAGCAATGAGGATAATCCTCAGATCATGGACCCAGTGTGCATCATTGCCACTATCATCTTTTAACTTAGTTTTCTCTAGGAACATATCAAAAATAGGGGAGCTATATCGCGAGCTATTTGATCTACAACATAGATATGCAAAAACTATTAAGACTAAGTTCATGATAAATTTAAGTTCAATTAATCAAATTACTAATGAACTCCAACTTGAATAAACATCTCTCGAGTTATTTAAGTGATACATGATCCAAATAAATTAACCCATGTCTGATCATCACGTGAGATGGGGTAGTCATCAATGGTGAACATCTCTATGTTGATCATATCTATTATATGACTCAAGTGTGTTCACCATGTTGATCATATCTATTATATGACTCAAGTTTGACCTTTCGGTCTTTAGTGTCCCGAGACCATGTCTGTACATGCTAGGCTCGTCAAGTTTAACCCAAGTATTCTACATGTGCAAAACTATCTTACACTCGTTGTATGTGAACGTAGAGTCTATCACAGCCGATCATCACGTGGTGCTTCGAAACAACGAACTTTGGCAACGGTGCATACTCGGGGAGAACACTTTTATCTTGAAATTTAGTGAAGGGATCATCTTATAATGCTACCACCGTTCTAAGTAAAATAAGATGCATAAAGGATAAACATTACACGCAATCAAAATATGTGACATGATATGGCCATCATCATCTTGTGCTTTTGATCTCCATCTCCAAAACATCATCATGATCTCCATCGTCACCGGCTGGACACCTTGATCTCCATCGTAGCATCATTGCATTGAGGTCGTCATGCCAATTATTGCTTCTACAACTATCGCTAACGCATAGTTATAAAGTGAAGCAATTATATGGCGCTTGCACTTCATACAATAAAGAGACAACCCTAAGGCTCCTGCCAGTTGTTGATATTACAAAACATGACCATCTTATACATCAACATATATTACATCACAACATGCCCTGCAAAAACAAGTTAGACGTCCTCTACTTTGTAGTTGCAAGTTTTACGTGGCTGCTACGGGCTTCTAGCAAGAACCGTTCTTACCTAGGCAACAAACCACAATGGTGTTTCATCAAGTTTGCTTTTTTAACCTTCTTCAAGGACCGACCGTAGTCAAATTCGATTCAACTAAAGTAGGAGACACAGACACCCACCAACCACCTTTATGCAGAACTAGTTGCATGTCTGTCGGTGGAACCGGTCTCATATGCGTGGACAGGTAAGGTTGGTCCGGGCCGCTTCATCTCACAATACCGCCGAATCAAAATAATACGTTGGTGGTAAGCAGTATGACTATCACCGCCCACAACTCTTTGTGTTCTACTCGTGCATATCATCTACGCATAGACCTGGCTTGGATGCCACTGTTGGGAAACGTTGCATGGAAAACAAAAAAGTTTCTACGCACACGCAAGATCTATCCATGGTGATGCATTGCAATGAGAGGGGAGAGTGTGTCTACGTACCCTCGTAGATCGTAAGCAGAAGCGTTTGACAACGCGGTTGATGTAGTCGAACTTCTTCATGTTCCAACCGATCGAGCACTGAACGCACGACACCTCTGCGTCCAGCACACGTTCAGCTCGATGACGTCTGCCGCCTTCTTGATCCAGCAAATCGGCGAGGTAGTGCATGAGTTCCGGCAGCACGACGGCGTGATGGTGAAGCTATCTACGCAGGGCTTCGCCTAAGCACTACGAAAATATGACCAGGGGTGTAAATGGTGGAGGGGACGCCGCACATGGCTAAGATAATCTTGTAGTGTGCTAGGCGCCCCCTCCCACATATATATAGGTGGGGGGAGGAGAGGCAGCCCCTAGGGCGCCCCAAGTGGCCGGCGGCTGCCCTAGGGCACCTGCCTAGCCGCGCCCCCCTTTCCTTAGGGAGCCTCCCCTTTCCTTTCCTCCCTCCTTTAGTGCGTGGGCAGAGGTTAGAGGGGCGCACCAGCCCCTTGTGGGTTGGTTTGCTCTTCCCCTTTTGGCCCATAAGGCCTAATAACCTATCGAGCCTGTCCGAAACCCCTTCCGGTGACCCGATAAGTATCCGATACCACCCGAAACACTTCCAGTGTCCAAATACCATTGTCCTATATATCAATCTTTACCTCTCGAACATTTCAAGACTCCTCCTCGTGTCAGTGATCTCAACCGGGACTCCAAACAACATTCGGTCACCAAATCATATAACTCATATAACACTATATCGTCAACGACCGTTAAGCGTGCGGACCCTACGGGTTTGAGAACCGTGTAGACATGACCGAGACACCTCTCTGGTTAATAACCAATAGCGGAACCTGGATGCCCATATTGGCTCCTACATATTCTACGAAGATCTCCATCGGTCGAACCGTTATGACAACATACATAATTCCCTTTGTCCATCGGTATGTTACTTTCCCGAGATTCGATCGTTGGTATCTTCATACCTAGTTCAATCTCATTACCGACAAGTCTCTTTACTTGTTTCATAATACATTATGTTGCAACTAACTCATTAGTCACTTTGCTTGCAAGGTTTCTTATGATGTGCATTACCGAGAGGGCCCAGAGATACCTCTCCAATACTCGGAGTGACAAATCCTAATCTCGATCTATGCCAACTCAACAAACACCTTCAGAGATACCTGTAGAGTATCTTTATGATCACCCAGTTACGTTGTGACATTTGATAGCATACAAGGTATTCCTCCGGTATCCGGGAGTTGCATAATCTCATAGTCGAATGGATATGTGTTTGACATGAAGAAAGCAATAGCAAGAACCTGAGCGATCAATATGCTAAGCTAACTGATGGGTCTTCTCCATCATATCATTTCTCCTAATGATGTGATCCCGTTATCAAATGACAACATATGTCCATGGTTAGGAAACCTTAACCACCTTTGATCAACAAGCTAGTCTAGTAGAGGCTCACTAGGGACATGGTATTTGTTTATGTATCCACACATGCATTTAAGTTTCCGGTCAATACAATTCTAGCATGAATAATGAACCTTTATCATGATTTAGGAAATATGATAATAACTATTTTATTATTGCCTCTAGGGCGTATTTCCATCAGTTTGATCTTCAAGTCAGCCGCCCTGGGATTTTCATATCAATCTATTTAATTAGTTTCCATGCTTGTTAGTTATTGCATTGGCTTTCAATTTATTTCAGCTCTCTCTATATAGAGAGGACTACCAATGTAACATCAAATTGCCAATAACAGAAATATTAGATTATACTCCAACCCTAGCACCCGAAACTTATTCATATGCTCATAGCAATACGTACAATCTTCGTCAACCAAAAAGAAACTTAAGTCTCTAAAGCACCCTAGTTGTACCATCTTTCTGAGGATTCATCTTAGTTCTCATCGTGTGACAATCACTCGATACTTGGCTTTTCTCATCCGTGATGATGTATAGCAAGTTTTCAAGATGCATTTGTTGACTTACTTTCTTCTTTTCAGGAAATAAAGTTTCTAAGCCAATTTAAGCATGAGAACATAGTTCAGTATTATGGTAGCGAAATTGTAAGCTTTCCTTCCAATCTGAGCTAATTAATTCCACATGTTTCTATGATGTAATCTTATTTCTTGGAGGATCTTGCAGATAGAAGGCCACCTCTACGTTTACATGGAGTATGTTCATCCTGGTTCATTTAATAAGTATATCGAACGAAGTTGTGGAGCGAGAACAGAATCGATTGTCTGCAACTTCACTCACCATATTCTTAGGGGTTTAGCATTTTTGCATGGCCAAAATATTATGCATAGGTATGTGCAAATATGTATCCTTGTTTACATAGCTTCTGCTAACTAGGTCAGTGAACTCATGGTTTCCTCTTCACTACTGCTTGCAATTTTGTACCTTCCACTTTTGTCCATTCTCCTTAAGCCGTCTTCTTTTTTTACTTCATTTCCTTATATTCTCTCTGATTTTGATTTACTCTAGAATCTAGATCGTGATATGTGATCTATTTTGCTCATCCTCACAACGGACAGTAAATATTGCTGCTGTTTATCTTGCTTCCCCCTTTCGTTTTTAGAAGCAATACCGTCCCATGCGCCCTCCCCTTGCCGCCGCCGGGCTTGCCCACGCAGCCCACGGCAGTTGCAGGGCTCCGTTCCCGTGATGTTTTGGGCGCTGTTTGGCGAGGTGCAGGCAGCGGTGGCGGCAGTTCGTGGCTGTGGGCGGCGGTCTCGTTGTAGACGCACTACCTGGTGGCAGTTCGTGGCTGGGCGGTGGTCTCATTGAAGACGGGAGGTGGCGGTCATGGTGGTCCTCCGCTTGGGCTCGTGCTCAAGGTCTGGTGGTGATGTGGATCTAGCCAGCATGCTGCTGGGCGGTGCTGGCTGGCTGGCACTACCCCATAGTCGCAGCATCGGTCGAGTGGTGGTCGCCTGAGGGGCTTCGACCTTCCCATCTGGCAGCAACGTTTGCTGGTGATGGGTCAGATCAGTACAGATCTGCAGTTGGCGGTGCAGAGCTATCGATGGTTCCTCTCGCGGTCTGCGTCGCTACGCGCGATGCATGGCGTCGGTCGTGTCCTTTCCCTCGATATGATCTACTGCCACAGGTGAGGATGGTGGAGCTAGTGGCAGCGCATGGTAGTGTCGTCTGACGTAGATCAACCACCGGTTGCCAGTGAGGACGGTGCGGGGCCTCTAAAGCGTCGGATTTTGGTGGTGCCGGTGTCCTGCCTCTTCGTTATGATGTGGCTATTCAATTATAGTCAACTCATCTAAAAGTCTAAACTAATGAAGAGAGGCGACCAATGTATTTCAACATCTTCCTCACGTCTAGACTAATTTAGCCGTTAGACATGGGATCGATGTAAGGCGCAGAATCATTTTTTTAATACTGCGTTGGTAGCGGATATCATATTAAATTCATGCTCTAGCCAACTCATCCAAAATTTTGAATTGATGAAGAGGGGCCAATAATATATTTCAACAATGGCGAGCGGCTTTTTTCACGGCTCGTTAGCTTGCTCATGTGCCCTTGTCCACTGCCCGCCATCATGACCGTGCACAGCTGCTGGATCAGGGTAAGTGGAGGAGATATCATAGGATAACTTCAATTGGGTGGTGCTTCTAGAGTATCTTGTCTTGGGCACTAAGGAGAAAACCCTATGTCTGACACTCTGACCCTAGTTGGTTATACTTGCAATCACGATCTTCTTTGTGTCGTTACTTTGATAAAGGCATTTCTTGGAGTTTGCTCGGATTTGATCTTCTTTGCAGCTTATTCTAAGCGTGAGTGTAGAATAGCTTATTCTACACCCCTAGTAATGACATATACAAAATCTAGTAAAACGATGTAGAAAATATAGTAATTATGAAAATAATGTTTTTACTATCCAAGTTTGTAACTTACTACATTTTAAAAAATATTATTATTTTATACTTTGTTACTATATTTCTAATGTAGCATTACTGGGGTGTAGAATAACTTATTCTAAACTCACGTTTAGTTTAGCGTTGGGATTGACTATATGTCTTATACTCCAAGTCTCCTATACTATATATTTGCCCCTTGGGCTTTGCAATATAGATAAGTTGCTCCTTTGACATGGTATAAGAGCCCATTTTTAGTTTTTCTAGACCACCACAACTCATCCATCTCTCTCTCCCTCTCGGTCTCGATCACTAAAAGCTAAAACTTGGTACATGGTGTTTAAAAGATAAATAAAAGAAAAATAATTGTCAAGCCAACATGGCTCGATCATACAACACCATTTCAAGCATGTATTTGTTGTTAAGCTTCATGCACTAGTCAATGTAACCAAAAATCTGAATTGATGAAAAGGGCTAGCCAATCCACATATACACTTCAACACCCATCTTACGTTTGATGCGGAAAGTCAACACGTGAATAGACTTAGAGATGTGGCTCAAGAGGCCTATACATGAACACATAGGGGGGCAACATTAAATTTTGGGTAAATTGCGAAAGCTAGGACTTGAAGTCAAGACCTTTGGCCTTTTTTTACGGGTAAGACATTAGGCCTTGATACCATGTTAAGTTTCATGCACTAGCCAACGCAACTAAAAGTACAAACTGATGAAAAGGGATAGGCAATCCACGTATACACTTCAACATTTGTGACTACCATGTGTGTTGTCCTGGATATCAGCTTCAATTCTTCAGTTGTCCATATTTACTGTTTAATTTTATATTGATATGCTTCATCTTACCTAGGTTGATATAGTGAAAAGGTTTTGAAGTTGTACTTGGACCTGTCAATATAATCCTCTCATATCCCTGATCTGCAGCTCTAATCTTATCCATTGTTCTCTGTTAACTCTTGTTATCTCAAGTCTATAACATGTTGAGTCCATAATCATATACCATTTTATCTCCATCCTTGCCACTGCTACGAAAAGCAAGGACTAAGAATGTACCTTACAGGAATTGTTTTTCTATGCTCGTATTCACTTATGCGGTCAATGTAACACTTATATGCATATGAATGTACTCTTACAGGAATATCAGAGTAGCAAATTTGCTAATTGACGTTAATGGTGTTGTTAAATTGGCTGACTTTGGAACGGCTAAGCATGTGAGTGCATCCTTACAAAGTTTAGTAGCATCTTCATATTGTACTGTATTGTGTACTCCAACTGTTGCTAGACAAGCTTAAACTTAAAACAGTTCGAAACATTCTCTATATATCCTCTCTTATGTAGTGCTGATACTATTGTCACTTGTTATCAGTTGAGTACTGCAGCCCCTACATCGATAGGAGCAACATACTACTGGATGGCTCCAGAGGTACACATACATATTTCTTGTATGACTACTTACGTTCTCGTGTTATCAACTTTAAGTATCATATTACGCCTTGGAGCTTTAAAGTTGAAGTCATTCGGGTGTAATTTTTTCACCCTCTTTGTAAACATTATACTTTTCCATGCATGGGGGTCAGGCTCACTTTATCTTCATGTGGATTGCAATTATCCGACTTCCTGCTTTCTGGTCATGTAATATTTAATTCCTTGCAAAGAAAAGGTACATTTTACAAAGCATGTGGCTATTACATTGGCTGCTATAGTGCCCAACACAGTTGTGCAACAAAAGAAACATTTTTTCACTTGATGGGACTAGTATTCCCTCCGTACATTAGTCATCTTAGGCCTCCTTTGGTTTGGAGGAATTTCGTAGGAATTCTAAAGGATAGGATTCTCATAGGATTTTTTTTCCTTAAGAGCTCTTTGGTTCATAGGAATGGATTCCTATTCCTATATAGGATTGGTTCCTATCCTCCACATTTTATAGGAAAATAAAAATGAGCCTAGACTCAATGGGAAAATTCCTTTGATGTGAACCAAATGACATCTTATTTCCTATTCCTGCTCATAGGAATTGAGATACATGTCATCTCATTTCCTACAAATTTCCTATTCCTACGATAATCCTATCCTATGAACCAAAATATGCCTTAGATTGTGCACCGCGACCAAGGCTGGGGGAAAACGAGAGAACTTAATGTTTATTTGCTAATTAATACCATTGCATGCAATGAATTGTTTGGTAATCTCAAGTCATTGAAAGCATACACGTCTCACATCTCTTATTGATTGTGTCCTTTATTTACGTGAAGAAATAAGAAACAAGGTGAGAGTTAATGCACCGTACCTAAGACCTCTTCCAATGGATAGTTGCTTAGACGAGGTGGTAAGCACATTAAATAGTTTAGCAACCATAGTCCCCAGTGCATAGGTGCTTAAGTTGTTGCTGCTAAGCTCCCTTCATTTAATGTCTTAGCTACTAAACTCATCCATGCATTAGTGAGCTTGCTTCATTTAAATGTTTGGCCTAGATTTGCGTGCTTGGCATTGGTTCTTTCTGGGGTCACCAAACTCATCTCTCTCCTCTTAATTGTCTTGCCACATTAGATTTTTTGCTTACATGGCAGGCTTAGCACCTGTACAAGGTGAAGCATTGGGAAGGGCCTAAGTGTTTTGGGATTATTTGATTTTCGTAAGGTGACTTATGCACCTGGACGAAGGGAGTAGTTGTTATTTCTTAATAAGAACAGTTAAAGCAAGAATACCCAATAGATCCTGGTTCTAGGCACACCCGTTAAGAAAAATATATTTAAAAAATAGTAAAGAAGTCAAGCTATTCTAATTTTTTTACAACAAACATGGTCTAGTGTTATACTCACGTGGAAAGTTTCACGGAGTAATAACTCCCATGGTCTTCTGCGTGGAAAACAAAACAAAATCCAATCTGTATAAAATTTACTATTTAATGTTTTCGAAGTTGTGATTTTTTTCAAAAGAACACGGAAGTCATTCTTTGTGAAACTTCATACGTGATTATACACTCATCCATGTTTGCTACAAAAAAGTTTTAGAATTGTTTGATTTTTTGCTACTTTTTAAAATTAAATTGATTTAGTGGGTGCGCCTAGACCCAGGTTCCAAAGATCTGCACCCAGTTAAAGTGGCTACTTTTGGGGAATTAGTCAGGCTTAGTATGACATATGTATGATCTGAACAACGTCAATGGCATTGTTTTATGGACGAACAAACGGCGTAGAAGGAACACGCATAGGAGGGGCTCACGGAAGAACGCGGCGGTGTCGGATGTGATTGCTTCTGATCAAAAAAATTGCAACAAGAGGGCATGCACGATGCGCTCGCTGGGATGCAACTGGCCGCACATCTGTTGATGTTTTTTTTTTGCGGAAGTCACATATGTGGGCTAGCTTGGGCACGCATCCTATATACTCCATCCGTCCCAAAATAAATGTCTCACTAACTCTAACTCTAGTATAATAGTGTACTAAGGTTGAGACTCTTATTTTGAGATGGAGGGAGTATTTTCTTATAGGATCAAAAGTGTTGTAAAATTTCAATATGATCTGGACAATTAAATGTCCAAATAAAACATTTAGGTACACATAGTTTTTCCCTTTGAAAATTCAGTCAATTTTTTTTTGCGAAATAACAAAATACAGTCAATTTGAATTCAAGTAGCTTCAACCTCTAAGTATGTTATTTAATTTTCTAATTTTTGGAAAATTTACTGTTTATAAAATAATAATAAAATGCAGAGACACATTTTTTCTCCTATTGCAGCGCACAGGCATATGTGCTAGTGGATTTCAATGTTTCATGTTACAAACAAGTCATTATATTATCCAGAAATTTCATGTTTTATTATTTATATTTGAGTTTCATGCTTGGATCTGTTAGAGTTATATTAGTGATGACTTTTGGTCTTTTGCATTCTAGCCTTTTGGCATCCTCATGTACTTGTATGTATGTTGCCTTTGGCCTTCTAATAATATCAAGTTGCTTTCGTAACATGGTATTAGAGCTCTAGGTATTTTTTTTCGCACGTCGCAACTCGTGCTACTCCCGATCCAATCTCCTGTACGGCCGTCGTTGCTCTCTTTCCTACCGGCCGTGATTTTGCTTTGGCATACGTCCATCTCCAGCTACACGTGCTAATTAGCTGATCCATCGCTGTGTTGGATCCTATCGGAGTGTGTCCTGATCGATCAAGCCGCTAGCCGCTTGTATTCCTCCAAGGTCGCCGCCGGCTGTTTGTCTTCCTCCGCGGCTGCCGGCCGCCGGCCTTGTCCGCGCCCCTGCTGCCTTCCGCGGCGCCGTCGGCCGCCGGCCTCCTCCGCGCCGCTGCTGCCTTCCATGGCGCTGTCGGCCATCGGCCTCGTCCACGCCGCTGCTGCCTTCCGCTGCTGTCCGCGGGCGCTCGAGTGGTCGCGCATGCATTCATAGCTGCTGTTGTTTCGTGTCCAGGCATCCATCCACTCCAGATCGAGAGCTCTCCAGATCAAGCAGAGGCAGCAGCTATCGGAGGTCAACTGCTCCGCCTCGGCTGTTCGTCTGCTGGATTGAATCGAGTCGCCGCAGTTGCTCTGCTTCGTTTTTGGCCTGGGGTGCTGCCTTTGGGACTCGGTTGTTGGCCTGAGACCTGATTCTTCGGCTGTTGCCTGATCTTTCTGCTGTTGTCACAAAAAAATGGAAGAAAAAGAAACTGGCATGATGTTTCGGTCGGGCCTGCGTCTTCGCCGCCATCCACAGACTTTTGAAGGCGTTCCCTATATTGATCCAGTCTTGCACATGCGCTATCGCTCGGTGCTTGGTGCATGTCCGTCTGCGATGTTGTCCCTTTCAAAGTCTTCAACAGGCTGTGTTGGTCGCTATACGTCGACTCCTCTTGCGGCTTCCGTGCACTGCAGTGGCCGCTCTACGTCGACTCTTCCCACGACTTCCACACCTGGTGATTGTCGCTCTACGTCGACTCCTCTTGCGGCTTCCGCGTTTGGCGGTGACCGCTCTACGTCGACACCCTCAGTGGCTTTCTCATGCGGCTCTACGTCGACTCGCTACTCCCGGTCGACTCTACACGCAGCTTCCACGGGTGGAGGCGACTGCTCATCATCGGCAGGTGTTTCTACCACGACCTCTTCGGCCGTGTCCTTGTCTGCGCATGAGATTGCACAGCTGAAATGCTTGCTTGATGCTTGGGATTCTTCACCGGCGGTTTCTACAGGTTCTGTGGCTAACTATTCTGGCACTGAGAAACCACTTCCACTCATTCTGGTACATCCCCATGGATTCTTGATACTGGAGCGTCTTTTCATATGACTTATGATTCCTCCACTTTGACCTCTGTTCAACCTGTGGAGTCTCATGTTCGTGTTCTTACAGCTGATGGCACTCCCCTCCATGTAGCTAGTCGAGGCACTCTTAGCACTTCTTCATTTCATGTTCCCTCTGTCGCTCATGTTCCTTGACTTACCATGCAGCTCATATCTGGTGGTCAGATTGTTGACTCTAGTTGTAGGGTCATTCTCGACTTTGATTCATGTTCTATTCAGGATCGTCACACGGGCGCTCTGCTTGGTGCTGGCCCTCGACGCTCTGATGGTCTCTGGGAGCTTGACTGGCTTCGTCTTCCCTCCGCTGCCACCGCCGCCAGTCTCGCATCCCCTATAGCTGCATCTACCAGCTCTTTTCAGCAGTGGCATCATCGTCTTGGCCATTTATGTGGTTCTCGTCTCTCATCTTTGGTTCATCGCGGTGTTCTGGGGTCTGTCTTTGGTAACGCTTCGTTGGATTGTCTGGGTTGTCGGCTTGGTAAGCAGATTCAGCTACCCTACCCTCACAGTGAGTCGGTGTCCGAGCGTCCTTTTGATCTCATTCACTCTGATGTTTGGGGTCCGGCTCCCTTTGCTTCGAAAGGGGGTCATCGCTACTATATTATCTTTATAGATGATTTTTCTCGGTACACTTGGATCTATTTCATATCTTCTCGTAGTGAGGTCTTACCTATATACAAAAAATTTGCCGCCATGGTTCATACCCAGTTTTCCACTCCTATTCGTGTTTTTCGCGCAGATTCAGTTGGTAAGTATATCTCCCATGCACTGCAAGGATTTCTTGCTGAGCAGGGTACTCTTACTCAGTTCTCTTGCCCTGGTGCTCATGCTCAGAATGGTGTGGCTGAGCGCAAGCATCGTCACCTTCTTGAGACGGCGCGTGCAATGATGATTGCTGCCTCTCTTCTGCCTCACTTCTGGGCCGAGGCTGTTACCACTTCCATCTATCTCATCAACATTCAACCTTCTACTACTCTACAGGGTGGTATTCCTCTCGAGCATCTTTTTGGTCGTTCTCCTGATTATTCAGCGCTCCGTTCGTTTGGTTGCATTTGCTATGTTTTGCTTTCCCCTCGTGAACGCACCAAGCTAACCGCTCAGTCTGTTGAGTGTGTCTTTCTTGGATACAGTGATGAGCATAAGGGCTATCGGTATTGGGATCCTGTCGGTCGCTGGATGCGTATTTCCCGGGATGTGACCTTTGATGAATCTCGTCCCTTCTACCCACGTCCATCCCGCTCGGTTTTTTCTACGGAGGACATCTCTTTTCTTACATTTCTAGATACACCACCCTTTGTGCCCAGTATTCCTACTCCTCGTCCTGCTGTTGCAGATCCGACCCCGTCCTCTCCTACATTTTCTTCTCCTCCCTCATCGCATGACTCTCCACATTCATCGTCGATACCTTCCCCTTCTCCACCTTCATCACCGATACCTTCCCCTTCTCCACCTTCATCGCCGATACATTCCCCTTCTCCACCTTCATCATCGATACATTCCCCGTCTCCACCTTCAGTGATTCCACCTCTTCCCTCATTTCCTTTCCATTATACTCGTCGTTCACGTGTTGTGGATAAGTCTACAGATGTGCCTTCTACTTCTGATGTGTCGTCTTCCTCCTCTCACCCGACTTATGGTCTTCGTTCTCGGCCTTGTCCGCCCCCTGACCGTTATTCTCCTTCTCACTATGGTATTTCCACCGTTCGTGAGCCGACTTCTTATCGAGATGCTATTGTTCATCCTGAATGGCAGTTTGCGATGGCAGAGGAGATTGCTGCCCTTGAGCGCAATGGCACGTGGGACCTGGTTTCTCTTCCTCCCCGTGTTCGTCCCATCACTTGTAAGTGGGTCTATAAGATTAAGACTCGCTCAGATGGTTCTCTTGAGCGTTATAAAGCTCGTCTTGTGGCTCGTGGCTTTCAGCAGGAGCATGGTCGTGATTACGATGAGACTTTTGCTCCTGTGGCCCATATGACTACTATTCGCACACTTCTTGCCGTGGCCTCTGTTCGCCACTGGTCTGTGTCTCAGCTTGATGTTAAGAATGCTTTTCTTAATGGTGAGTTGCGTGAGGAAGTTTATATGCAGCCACCACCTGGGTATTCAGTTCCTGATGGCATGGTTTGCCATCTTCGTCGCTCTCTATATGGCCTTAAGCAAGCCCCTCGTGCTTGGTTTGAGCGTTTTGCCTCTATGGTCACTGCAGCTGGTTTTTCGCCAGCGCTCATGATCCAGCACTGTTTGTCCACCTTTCTGCTCGTGGTCGCACTCTTCTTCTTCTATATGTTGATGACATGATCATCACTGGCGATGATTCTGAGTACATTGCTTTTGTTAAGGCCCGTCTCAGTGAGCAGTTTCTTATGTCTGATCTTGGTCCTCTACGTTACTTTCTTGGGATTGAGGTTTCCTCCACCTCTGATGGCTTTTATATTTCACAAGAAAAGTATATTCATGATCTTCTTGCTCGTGCGGCTCTTAGTGATGAGCGGACTGCTGAGACTCCTATGGAGCTCAATGTTAACCTTCGCGCTTCTGATGGCGAGCTCCTGTCTGATCCGACGTGTTACCGTCATCTTGTTGGGAGTCTTGTCTATCTTTCCGTCACTCGTCCAGATATCTCATATCCTGTCCGTATTTTGAGCCAGTTTGTTTCCACTCCCACTTCAGTTCACTATAGTCACCTTCTTCGTGTTCTACGATATCTTCGTGGCACGATCTCTCATCGTCTCTTTTTCCCCCATTCTAGCTCATTACAGCTCCAGGCCTATTCAGATGCTACGTGGGCTAGTGAACCTTTGGATCGTCGTTCACTTTCTGCTTACTGTGTTTTTCTTGGTGGTTCTCTCATTGCCTGGAAGACGAACAAATAGACTGCAGTTTCCCGTTCGAGTGCTGAGGCCGAGTTGAGAGCTATGGCTCTTCTGACGGCAGAGGTGACTTGGTTACGATGGCTACTGGAGGATTTTGGTGTTTCTGTTACTACACCTACCACTCTCTTGTGCGAGAGTACAGGTGCTATCAACATTGCGCGGGACCCCATGAAGCATGAGCTTACCAAGCATATTGGTGTTGATGCTTCCCACGTGCGCGCTGCTGTGCAGGATCATGTTATTGCTCTTCAGTATGTCCCTTCCGAGTTACAGCTAGCGGACTTCTTCACGAAGGCACAGACTAGAGCACACCATAGATTTCACCTCTCCAAACTCAGTGTTGTGGATCCACCATGAGTTTGAGGGGGGGTGTTAGAGTTATATTAGTGATGACTTTTGGTCTTTTGCATTCTAGCCTTTTAGCATCCTCATGTACTTGTATATATGTTGCCTTTGGCCTCCTAATAATATCAAGTTGCTTTCATAACAGGATCTATAAATTTTCTTGGTTGCACCTGCATGCTTATTGAAGTTTAGTTTGTTTCTTCTTTTGCAGATGGTTCAGGCTTTACTTGTTGAAGACGTAGGCTATGATCTTGCTGTTGATATCTGGAGTCTTGGTTGCACCATTATCGAGATGTTCAATGGAAAACCTCCTTGGAGCTATCTTGAAGGGGTAATAATTTTGAGCTTTTTGATTTACATTATCAGCATGCATTTCGTGACTCTAGTCTGCGTAGCATAGAGAAAATAATATAAAATGAAGCGCTTAAGCTAACCAAATCGTTTGTTTAGGCAGACATGACGACCGTCAGAATCAGCACTGTATCATTCTAATCCTAAGCTCAAATGCTCCTGCCATAAACAGTAAATCCCCCCAAAATAATAGTGAAATTTAAACAAAAAAAATTGTCAACAAACATGCTTAGTTCTCTACTAATGTGCAAATTTTGGTGATGGAATGACATTCGTGGTGTCGTCTGAAAAAAAAACAGAACAAAATTAATGCTCCAAAGTACTTTAAAAAACAGCCTTTTTGAAGCATCGATTTTCCCCCAGAGCATTACAAATGTTTTTTTATTCATGAAACTTTGCACGCAGGTGAAACACTCAACAATGTTTGGCACCCCAAAAATTCAGTTTTTTTTAACTCTTCTGCTATTTATTTATTTTGCCAAAAATCCATGTCGCACTAAAACACAAAAATTTAGGAAGTTTATGATTTTAAAAGAAATGTGAATAAATGTCTCCGATTTTAAAAGAAACGTCTAATGTTGTACAGTAGACTGAGTATTCAAATCATGAAGTTTTTGTTCTCATAATCTCTTTCCAGAGTTTTCTTTTGCATAATCTCTTGTCAGACGTAATATAAATATCGGGCTAGAGGGCCTAAGAATAAGCTATAGTGTTAGGTTTATTAGTGAATTGTCAGGGGAAGTCTAATATTGACCTATGTCCATATGCACACATAAATATGTGTGGAACGTAATAACCGAAAGCGTTGTCACGAGTTATTGATCATTGGTAACTTGTAGTCTCGGTATCAACACCATAAAATTGTACGAGAAAGCTACTTCTAAGAACCTTTTTTTTTACTACAGCCTGCTTTAATGTTCAAGATTTTGAATAAGGACCCACCGCTTCCTGACAATCTATCACGCGAGGCAAAGGATTTTCTGGAATGCTGTTTCAGGTGGAATCCAGCAGTGAGGCCAAGCGCAAGCAAGTTGTTGAACCATCCGTTCATCAGGAATTCAAGTCATTACAGCAAGCATGTTTAAGAAGTCATTATTGCAGGCTGTGAGGAAGTCATTCGAGCAAGCTGTGACCCATCCTTAAAAGGGAAAGGGAGCCGCTAGGGATCAGACTACTGATCCATTGCAATGTACTCCCTCCGTTCTTATATCCGTATCTAAACAAATTTAAAACAAGTAATTTGAAATGAAGGAAGTATCAGACTAGTCATTGAGCGTAGGATGAGAAGCATCATGACCATCAGATTCGGCAGTACATCCTCACGCGGGATTGCTTCCTTAAAAAGTGCGACTCATTAATTAGTTTGCATGCGTAATTTGCACTAAATGGAATCAATTTGTTTCCTACCAACTACTCCTAATAATCAGGGCATATCAAATTGATTGAGCGCCATGCTGTGTGTTGCCATGCATGCGGTTTGCTTCCATACCATTTGTTTTCAATCCTTATTCGGGTCTGCATTGTACACGTGAGCCTATGAAAGTTTTTCCATGGTGAACGCAGTTTGCTTCCATCTAGTTAGAATCTCTACTCCTAACTAGGATCGCCTGCGTGGCGCGGGTTCTGTCAGTGACTAGAAGGCAGGGAGGAGAGCGTGTGGTCCTTTTTTCGCAAAAATACCCTCAATCTTTTCTCACATAAAAGCTCCTGTTCACGTTGGAGAGTTGGCAAATTTTTTCCGGCCTACATGACCAGTAGGTCCCGTCTGTTAGTACACTATATTATGGAAATTGAAAGACAAACGTAACCCTGGCTGTCGAACTTGCAAGTTGCAACCATGGATGGGAAAGAACCGGTCATAGCCACTGCACCAACAATGTCATCACACCCAGAGTTCATAACCTTTTGTAATGTAGTATAACAAAGTCGCTCTTGGAGCTGAAATGAGCTGCAGTCAGTGCGGCCCATCTGCACCTGTTTCTCTTTTTCGGAAAGTTGTAAAGGTATTTAAATTCTGACCTCACTAATGAAAATAAAGTGTAATTATTCTTGCGGTACGAATATTAACAGAATACGGAATAAATTATTTTCCAAATTTTTCACGTATTATTTTAAAAGTATGCATATATTTAAAATAAGATTTTGAAATATATAAATGTTTTAATACTTTTCGAAAATACAAGTAAGGGCGACGCTACGGCTTGGCGGGCTGAAAATAATAAAAGATCCGCCGTCTTGTTGACCATTAGATGGGCATGCTAGTATGCCCATTCGGTCTACCCATGTAAGCAACCACTGCAACGTGGCGTGTAGAGAAGACGGCGGATGCGAGTGATTATAGTGTTTGCCTACAAATAAAGCTCATTTTGCACTTTTTTTAGAAATTTCCATAATATACCATATATATATATATATATATATATATATATATATATATATGACTCCTCATTTATACTCCCAGGTGTACATACTCCCATCTATTAACAGTTTTTTAATTGGCGAATCAACCTGTGGTTGAGTTGGTTAGGTGGACAGTGGTATCCCCAACCCACCAGGGTTCAAATCTCAAGATGATATGCCGGCTCAGTCTCTCAGAGGTGCTCATAGGGGTAGGATGTGTATGTGTGCGTTCATAGGTGTGAGTGTATGCGCGTGTATATGAGCGCTTGTGTCTGTACTGATGCTAAAAAACAGTTTTTTAATTGGACATGCCGGTTATGGATAAGTAGCACACCGGCCGATTGGTAGCCATTTTTTAAGCGTGCATGCAACTACTTTCTTCTAGCGTGCATGCATGTGCTTCATCCTAAAATTAAGGGATAAAAAACCCGATACCTTTTTTTGCAAAAGAAAAATACCCAGATACCTTTATCTGCATGTGTGTTTCATTCATATACTCCTAGTTTTTCTAGAAGCCATTCATATAGTATATAGAGGAATATTCCTTCAACTTGAAAGGTAATAGTATATGTACATTTGGAATATATGAATTTGCTGAGCTTGCATGCATTGTTTATTTCATATAGTAGGTCATATATACTATTTTGGATGAAGTATATACTAATTTGGATGGAGCGCACATATACCACATTTCTGCGATTAAGTATATACCACTTCTTTCGCAAAAAAAACTATATACCACTTCTTGTGAAGTTGTGATGGATATACCATATATTGTGGGATGGAGCATGTACCATATATTTTTGTGATGGAGTATATATCAAATTTTTTGGTAATGGGTATATTCTTCGCCATGGAGTATATACAACATTTTTTCAATGGAGTGTATGCCATATTTTCTGTGATGAGTACATACAAATTAATGATGAGTATATGCATTACAATGGAGTATACCATATCTTTAGATGAGGTATATACACTATTTTAGCGATGGAGTGTACATAGCAATCAAAAAAAGTAATATTAATTCTAAAAGAAGTATAATAAAAAAGTATAATTCATTTTGAATGCTGGCATTCACTACCGGAATCGCCCCCTATGCCGACGGCCAGGGCCGTCGGCGTAGGCCTGAGTCCCGTCGGGATAGGCCTATGCCGACGGCCCCCGTCGGCATAGGGCCGTCGGCAACATATGCGTCGGCACAGCCAGGGAGTCCATCGGCATAGAAAAGCCGTCGGCATATATGATACGCCGAAGGGGGCCGTACATCTATGCCGACGGCCCTGGCCGTCGGCAACTATCACGCCTAACGGCGGCCGCCGTCAAGTCTGCCCAACGAACGGTCGCCACGTGGCACCAGCTGCTGCTCTAGGACCAGGGCTATGCCGACGGCCTGGCCGTCGGCATAATTTGAAACTAAGCCGACGGCCAGGCCGTCGGCATAGTCCTTCATACAGAGCTCCCAGTAGCTGACACGTGGCACCTATGCCGACGGCCTAGCCGTCGGCACAGTTTAAACTATGCCGACGGCTAGGCCGTCGGCATAGACGCCCACGTGTCAGCTACTGGGAGCTCACGCTAGCCCTATAGCCGTCGGCATAGTTTTCTTTTGCTTTTTTTTTCTTTTTTCTGTTTGTTTTCAGATCAATTCAATTCAAATAGCAGCACATATCAGCAGATATATATATGATGGGATAGACATATAAAACACAACGGGATATCATCCGGCACCATCACAACAATATATGCATAAGCATCATCACACACAAGTCTCTAAATGAACATCATCACAACCAACATAAGCATAAGCATATAGAGAAGCACACAAGTCATCTAAATGATCATCACCACACACAAGTCATCTCAAGCATCATCACCACACAAGGATCATCGAGCACCGCGGAGGTCGTCACTGCCAAGACGGCCAAAGCCCAGGTCGTCACTGCTAGCGGCAGCGCTACCGCCAAGACCGCCTCCGCCTCCACCTCCGCCTCCGCCTCCGTGGATCGGAGTGGTCGGGCTCCGTGTCTCCGGAGTGCTGCGAAGACCACCGCCAACGGTAGATCCACCTGTTCCCTGGATGTTGAAAAGACATATGCACGGTATATATGACTGTGTTGAAAGGCATGACATGCTTTGGGTGAATAGATTGGGGATGAACTAACCGGCGAGGGGCCAGCGTTCTGTGCCACAAACTCCTCAAAGCTCATCAGCACTGGTTGTGCTGGAGGGCATTGTGCTGGAGGGAACTGAGGACACCTGCCGGCCGCCATATCCTGAAAAGCCTGCTGCATCTGGCTATCCCTCTGCACTTGGTGTTCATAAAGCCTCTGATGCCACGCCATGGTCTCCTGGCGTGTGTACTCCATGTAGGCCTACGGTATGACATGATGGAACTCATAAAACTACTAAATGCGGAAAATGAAGTGAGAAATGAAGATAAGAGGGAAAATACTTACAGATTGTTGCTCCTGAAAGAGGGACTGCGTACTAGTCACTAGCTGGCTCGTGCGCCGGCTCAGGCTCGGGTCGATCCGACGAACCTGTGTGTAGGAGATATTAGGAGTGATCACAGCATCGAGAATCGCCTCCCGACCGTGCTCCTTGGGCCCCATCCTCACCACCGCCATGTCGTCCAGAGGCGCCGCAGTGGGGTCAGGTGTGTCAGGATGTAACTTCAGATACGCTTTGGAGTAGGCCTTCTTCCTCCCTGCGGTCTTCTTGCCGTAGTACTTGGGCTCGGCAGGCTTGGGGTCCTTCCGCGTATGGGCGATCTCCCACGCCTGCATGTGTGAGAGCGGCCGCTTCAGTTTCTCCTCCTGCACCACCAAACAGAGGTTAGTCATACATAAGAAAGTGATGGTAAATAGAAGAAGAAGAATGTTTAATGGGGTTAGTCATACATTAACTGCCTTGTGGAGATAGTGGTTTCGGTTTCCCTGAGCATGTACTCCCTCCGTCCCTCGGTTAGCCTTATTTTTGGTTCTCAAAGCCGCCCAGGCTCCAGCCTCATCACACCAAAGATCCACCAATGCCGCCTAGGACTCGTCTTTTCCATAACACCAATTTGGACACACCTACATAATAAAAGCATAATGGCATGTAGGTGTGTCCAAATTGGTGTTATGGAAGTATAAAGCATAAAGCATAATGTACCACAAGGTAATGAAAGCATAATGAAAGCATAATATATGAAAGCATAATGAAAAATCTTTTATACTTACCGCCAAGAACTCGGGCCTCTCTAAGGTAATGCCCATCCTCCGCGCTTCTTCCTTGGTCATCTTCACACCAAGATAGTCGTGGTAGTATGTGGAGATGGCCACATAGCGCACCTCGTACTGCATCTGGCGGGCCTTCTTCTTGCATTGGCGCAGCACGATCTGGTCCGCTCTAGCCCTGTGCTCTGGAAGAACTCGATATAATTTCTACAATCATGCATGAAACAAGAATGGAAGAAGCCATGAGTTAAATCATTCATGAAACTAGAATGGACTTGTGCTTCTAAAGAGAACTCACCCAGAAAGTAGTGATCACGGCCTTGGCATGGGTCTCATGGTCCGCGTGGCGGGCCGCTTCCCAGTGGTCCCAGCTCGTGGCCAAAACCCGACGGTCCGGCTGCCTGACTGGATCAGGACAGTACAACCCCGGCCAATATAACTTCAGCAAGACGGTGATGAGGCCGTTGGGAATACGGAACCCTTTAGAATATATGCAGTTGCTGCGAAAGAATGAACTATTAGCATGTGACAAGAAAAATAAATAACAACCGGAATAAGCATGTGACAAGCAAAATAATGAACCACTTACTCTTTTCCCGTGGGCTCAATGAGCCACTTCTGCTCCTCAGTAGCAGGAACCTGCTTTGGTAGCTTTGCGTTGCCACGCAGCCACCCCTTCTTGTCAACCCCCTTCCCGTCACCACCATCATCCCCGCCACCACCCTCCTCCTCGCCTGCCTCTCCCTTCCCAACCTCCTCCTCCTCCTCCACCTCCTCCTCCTCCTCCTCCACCTCCTCCTCCTCCTCCTCCACCACCACCTCCTCCTCCTCCTCCCTAGAGTGTACCTCACTAGAGGAGGGTACCTCACTAGAGGAGGGCCTCGAAGACAACACCCCTAAGTCAGTGAGGGTGCGCTATTTCTGGCCGCGACCCCCTGTAGTGGCTCTCCCCCAGCACCTCGTCCTCTAGAGGCTCTCCCCCCGCCCCCTCCTCCTCTAGGGGCACCTCTCCCTCGACCTCCCTGTGAGGAGTCATCGTCAAGTAGCCGAGGGGGAGGATTATGTGCTCGACCACTCCGACTAGGCAGGCCGACGACCTTGCGTAGGAAACCCACGCCGTTGGCCTTCCCCTTGCCCATGTTCCACGAACCTGCATTGAAAAGAGAAAAAGCAATTAGTAAATTAATGAAATGAAGGAAAAGGCATGATAATAAACACATTAATAAAAATGCATAAAAAGGCATATTCCTAAACTATAGAAAAAAATACTTGAAACGTACATCTGCTAGAACCCATATGAATCATCACTGTTGTAACCTCTTTCTCGGTCCGTCTCATCATCACTATCAATCATATCATCTTTGTTGTCCGACGGAGGTGGAGGCTCTTCCTCGTCGTCAGCGTCTTCGTTTAACTTTTCTAGCATAAGTATGTCATTTTCATTGACAATGGTCTCACCATCATTCCGTGCATCGTCAACGTTTGGGTCCACATCATCATCACCCAATGGTCTAGCGTCATCGTTTCTAACCACATCATCATCATCAGGTTGCTCTTGATAGAACACTCCCTCATATGTCATGGGGTTAATGTTGTAGTAATCGTCTTCATTCGGGTCTGGTAGCTTACCATGTGGCGACACCTTGAACACAACTTCCCAACCCTTTAGATACACTTTCTGGCATGGGTAAGGCAGATAATATACTTGTGTAGCTTGGGTAGCCGCAATGAAGAGATCGGCTCCGGCATAGACGGTTGATGGTTTAACTTCAACCAAACCAATGGAAGGCATATGTTTTACCCCCTCCCGCGGATCGAACCATCGGCATTTGAACACAGGAAGACTTAGGGTCTCACGCCCTTGGCGGAATTTAACCTCGTATATATTTTGTATCCTTCCGTAGTAGTCTACTGAATTTTGACCGGGGGTGTACACTCCAATATATATAGTTTTGGGATCGGGGCGGCTGTTTTGGTGCTCCTCTGTATGGAAGCGATACCCATTCACATCATACTTTTTACATGTCATGACGGCAGGGTCAAAACCCATGGAAACCCATCTCAATTCATCATCCATAGATATGTTCGGATCTTTTCCCTACAAGTATAATGGAAATTGTTGCGTGCATTAGTTCGGTTAACTAATAAATGTTGAAGTAGGTATTTAATAGGGGAGTGTGGAAAATTACTTTCTCCATGAACCAAGCAACAAAAATTTTACGTCCAGGGTTTCCATGACGGAGAAGAGTAAGTGCCTCCGCCTCAGTAGGAGGATTCATTCCCGTCCATTCCTCTTGAACGAAATCACTAAAAAAAGATAAGCGGTGTTAGACCGGGACTAAGTGAACATGAAACATGATAATGTGGAAGACATAAAGGAATGGTGTAGTGGTATTACCTCATCCACACTTCCTCAACTTCCTTGATGTTGTGCAAGATATAGAACATGAGGTCCTCCCACTCTTGTCGTGGCATGTTATAAGATTTCGAGGCCCCAGCCCTCCCACCTTGCGCGTTGAATAGATCGAGTCTGGGTTGATACTTGGGCTCTTCTATATTGTATCGAGGCACCTTGTTATGCAGATGGGGAACGTGGTCTGGATAGTATGATGTCCTGAGGTCTGACACCTCCTCTAGGATAACTGCCTCAGCTATGGAAGCTTCAATCTTAGCTTTGTTTCCACATTTCCGTCGGAGATGCTTGTTCTGCCTCTCAGGGCCGTACCGCCAGCGATTTTGCACAGGGCCCCCCAACAATACCTCGTTCGCGAGGTGCAGAATGAGATGTGTCATCGGAGTAAAGAAGCCTGGCGGAAAGATCTTCTCTAGCTTGACTATCAACTCCGGTGCCTTCTTATGCAATTTTTCAATCACCTCTTTACTTACTTCTTTAGCACAGAGCGTGCGGAAGAAATGTCTAAGCTCGGCAAGCACTCGCCAGACATGCTTGGGGACATAGCCTCGAACCATCACCGGCATTATCCGCTCAATCCATACATGGTAGTCATGACTCTTCAGGCCGGTCACTTTGCCCGTTGAAAGATTGACTCCCTTACTTATATTCGATGCATAACCATCGGTGAACTTCAAAATTTGTTTCAGCCAGATAAGTACTTTTTTTCTGGCGGTTTAAGGACAAAGTCAGCATCTGGCTTGAACCAGTTTTTTCGACCGCCTGTGGGAGGCTTCATGTTCAGGCGTGGTCTATCACAAATTCTCTGTTGATCGGCTCTAGCTTTTACGTTATCCTTCGTCTTATCAGGAATGTTGAGGATCGTGTGGAAAAGGGACTCTGCCACATTCTTTTCGGTGTGCATCACATCAATATTGTAAGGAAGTTTGAGGTCCTTGAAATAGGGAAGCTGCGAGAAGGGGGTAATGTGCGTCCAGTTGTGCGTCTCACCATATCCCTCGAAGCCTTTGGCTTTGGATTTGCCTTTGCCTTTGACTTTAGGCTTGAGAGCTTTTAGCTGAGCAAGAACATCTGCCCCCGAAAATGTTGGAATCTCGGTTACTTCATGAACAACCCGGCCTTTCGTGAAGTTCTTCTTGTCTTCCCTGTCTGGATGGTCTGGAGGGAGGAACTGTCGATGCAGGTCAAAGGCTACATACTTGCCACCCTTACTCAGCCAAATCATTCGCAGAGCCTGCATGCACACTGGGCATGGCATCTTACCACTTGTACACCATCCGCAGAATAGAGCATAGCCGGGAAAGTCATGCATGCAATAGTGCAACCAAACTTTCATCAAGAAATTTCTCTGCAGATCCCGGTCGTATGTCAACCTCGGAAAGTACCAAGAATGGTGCAAAGCATCCACAAGCGGCTGCATAAACATACCCAATTGCTTCCCCGGGTAGTCAGGCCCCGGAATGATGAGCGACAAGAACATGGTCTTCCGTTGCATTAGGGCACCGGGAGGAAGATTGAGCAGAATTACAAACACAGGCCAGTAGCTGTATGGATTGGACGATATACCATATGGATTCAACCCATCACCTGATATGGCTATTCTGACATTCCCAGCCTCGGCTGCTTCCTCGGGGTATTCTTCATCGAATGACTTCCATGCTTCCCCTCCCGATGGATGTATGATTTTTTTTGGATTGTACCTTATACCTTCCTTGTGCCACTTCATCATTTTGGCAGACTCCTTCGTGATGAAAAGGCACTGCAGTCTTTTTATAAAATCAAGATACCGAAGAACCTTAACGGGGATGGTTAGCTGCTTTTTCTCACCATCCTCACCGACCACCTCAATGTACCGAGACGAACCGCACTTCCTACAGTACTTGTCATCCGCATACTCGTGCCTAAACAAAAGGCAATTCTTCGGGCAAACATCTATTTTCTCATAATCCATAGAGAGTGCCTTCATGATTTTCTTTGTATTGTTGATGCTTTTTGGCAGTTCATGACCCTCAGGGAGGCTGTTAGCCCATACTCCCAGGAATGCTTCAAAGCATTTCTGGCTACAGCCGTACTCAGCCTTGACTGCAATCAGTTGCGAGATGGCATCCAGCTGAGATATTTTTGCACCCGCATAAAGAGGTTTCTTCGACGAGGCCAAGACCTCCAAGAAGGCCTTTGCGGTTGCCTCCGGCTCCTCCGGTTCATTCTCTGAAGGTGTCGCATTTGCCGTTTCTGCAACAATGACATCATCTAGCATGTCCCTGACCCCGTCGTCCTCATATCCATCGATGCGTTGTCGCATCACCTCCTCTCTACCACGGTCCTGCTCGGCTATGTTTATCGGCGGCATGTCAAAGCTTGGCATATATCCGTGTGTGCGAAGGTGCTCACTCATGTCCGTCTGATTTCTACGGTGACGTCTGGCACATCTCGCACAGGGGCATGGTGGGATAATTCTCATTGGACGACGGAATATCTCCTTCAAATACACATCGGTTTTCGCGATCCACTCTGATGTTACTCGATTCCGACGGATAAAACCATTGTACATCCACTGATTATCTGCCATCCTTTGCTTTTGCAACCCACACAACATAATTAAGGATTCACTTAAATTAATCACATCAAATTTTCAGTTTCTACCGTGTTTAATCCACCTACATCTCTAATAGGTAAAGATGGGTCCTAATCCCACCCGAGGATGTGTAGATTGAGTACGTTCTCCATTCTACCCCGTTCCGAGACAAAATTTCGGCAGCACCTCCCCGCTGTTCTCCAGATACACGTCTCGGCAAATAGCCGAGAGAATGTGCTCCGGAGAACAATGGGGAGGCGCCGCCGAAATCCTGTCTCGAAACGGGGTAGAGCATGGAGAACATACCCAATCTACACATCCTCGGGCTGTCCGTGGAAAACGCTGGACAATCCGAAAGAGCTGCGGTGATAAATATGCAATTGAATGCATATTTATCGATGCAAACCTTTCGGACGGGAGACGCCTAGGGTACGCCAGTTGACTTGAGAATCAAATCTAGTGACATGATTAAAAGAGCATAGGAGGTGTAGGTGGATTCGTAGCTCACCCTCGACTGTAGAGGAAGTAGTCGAACAGAGGAGGGACGATCCTTGACCAACAACTCCGATGACGATCACTCCACCGACATGAAACTCTACAAAACCTGCAAATTCCAACACGACAAAAATTTAGAACATCACAACTCATAAAGCATATTCATCATCAACTCACAAATTTAGGTGCATTCATTTATTCTTGAATCATGTAGGGTTATTTCATCACATATTCATCATCATCACAATTAACAATATTAAATAAATATTCTGTTGGGGAACGTAGAAGAAATTCAAAATTTTCCTACGTGTCACCAAGATCTATCTATGGAGAAACTAGCAACGAGGGGAAGGAGAGTGCATCTACATACCCTTGTAGATCACTAAGCGGAAGCGTTCAAGTGAACGGGGTTGATGGAGTCGTACTCGTCGTGATTCAAATCACCGATGATCCTAGTGCCGAACGGACGGCACCTCCGCGTTCGACACACGTACAGCCCGGTGACGTCTCCCATGCCTTGATCCAGCAAGGAGAGAGGGAGAGGTTGAGGAAGACTCCATCCAGCAGCAGCACAACGGCGTGGTGGTGGTGGAGGAGCGTGGCAATCCTGCAGGGCTTCGCCAAGCACCACGGGAGAGGAGAAGGACTTGGGAGAAGGGGAGGGCTGCACCAGAACATTGGTATGGCTGCCCTCCCACCCCCCACATATATATAGGGGCAAGGGAGAGGGGGGGAGGCGCAGCCTTGGCCCTTCCTCCAAGGAAGGGTGCGGCTAGGAGGAGTCCCTCCTCCCCAAGGCACCTCGGAGGTGCCTTCCCCCTTTAGGACTCTTCCTCTCCCTTGATTCTTGGCGCATGGGCCTCTTGGGGCTGGTGCCCTTGGCCCATATAGGCCAAGGCGCACCCCCTACAGCCCATGTGGCCCCCCGGGGCAGGTGGCCCCACCCGGTGGACCCCCGGGACCCTTCCGGTGGTCCCGGTACAATACCGATGACCCCGAAACTTGTCCCGATGGCCGAAACAGGATTTCCTATATATAAATCTTTACCTCCGGACCATTTCGGAACTCCTCGTGACATCCAGGATCTCATCCGGGACTCCGAACAACATTCGGTAACCACATACAAACTTCCTTTATAACCCTAGCGTCATCGAACCTTAAGTGTGTAGACCCTACAGGTTCGGGAGACATGCAGACATGACCGTGACGTTCTCCGGTCAATAACCAACAGCGGGATCTGGATACCCATGTTGGCTCCCACATGTTCCACGATGATCTCATCGGATGAACCACGATGTCAAGGACTTAATCAATCCCGTATACAATTCCCTTTGTCTAGCGGTACGATACTTGCCCGAGATTCGACTGTCGGTATCCCGATACCTTGTTCAATCTCGTTACTGGCAAGTCTCTTTACTCGTTCCATAACACATCATCCCGTGATCAACTCCTTGGTCACATTGTGCACATTATGATGATGTCCTACCGAGTGGGCCCAGAGATACCTCTCCGTCACACGGAGTGACAAATCCCAGTCTCGATTCGTGCCAACCCAACAGACACTTTCGGAGATACCCGTAGTGTACCTTTATAGCCACCCAGTTACGTTGTGACGTTTGGCACACCCAAAGTATTCCTACGGTATCCGTGAGTTGCACAATCTCATGGTCTAAGGAAATGATACTTGACATTAGAAAAGCTTTAGCATACGAACTACACGATCTAGTGCTATGCTTAGGATTGGGTCTTGTCCATCACATCATTCTCCTAATGATGTGATCCCGTTATCAACGACATCCAATGTCCATGGTCAGGAAACCGTAACCATCTATTGATCAACGAGCTAGTCAACTAGAGGCTTACTAGGGACATGGTGTTGTCTATGTATCCACACATGTATCTGAGTTTCCTATCAATACAATTCTAGCATGGATAATAAACGATTATCATGAACAAGGAAATATAATAATAACTAATTTATTATTGCCTCTAGGGCATATTTCCAACATATTCATCATCATCATCACAACTAACAATATCAACAATATATTCATCATCATTGTCTATTCATCATCATCATCGATTCATCTCATCGAACAAAAAATTTATCTATCTCTATCTATATATCTAACAATCTATCTATCTAACAATCTATCTATCTATTGATCTATCTATCGATCTATCTATCTATATATCTAACAATCTATCTATCTAAAAACAGAAAAAAAAATAGGTGGAGGTCTCACCGGAGCGGCAGGGCCGGGGCGAGGCGGAGCCAGGCAGGACCGGGGCGAGGAGGCGACCGATGGGGCGACGCGGCGGGCGGTGGTGGAGCGCGGGATGGGGGCGAGGTGGCGGCCGGCGGGGCAGGGCAGGTCGGGGCGAGGTGGCGACCGGCGGGACAAGGACGCGAAGGAGGGGGCGGAGCAGCGCGGGTGGGGGGTCCGACGGAGGGGGGTGGAGATGGCGGCGGCGGAGAGGGCGTCCAACGGAGGGGGGTGGAGATGGCAACGACGCGGAGGAGGGGGCGGAGCAACGCGGAGGAGGGGGCGAAGGAGAGGGCGTCCGACGGAGGGGGGTGGAGATGGCGGCGGCGCGGCGCGGGTGGGTGGAGATGGCGGCGGCCGGTGGCGGGGTGAGCGGCTAGGGGGGCGTCGACGGCGCGGAGAGGGTGGCGGCGGCGGTTGGCTGTCGAGGAGAGGGAGTTGGATCGGGGTGCGAGGAGAGAAACGAGTGGAGGAGGAGGTCCGGGTCGAGGATAAGGTGGCCCTATGCCGACGGCCAGGCCGTCGGCATAGGAGTGGTCCCACCTGACAGCCATCGAGTGGATAAGGGTGGCTCTATGCCGACGGCCAGGCCGTCGGCATAGATAGGAGGCCTATGTCGACGGCTATGCCGTAGGCATAGATGGCAACTACTTTTTTTTAAAAAAATAGTCCCACCTCGCCCAGGGAAAAGCAATTAGACCTGTTTAAATAGTTCACTACCGTGTCATCGCCGTCCGTGAGGGGGGGCCACGCCCCGGAGACGCGTCCCGGCTCTTCGGAGTCGCGTGTCGGGTGCCTGAGTGTCCCACCATGCTTCCACAAGCGTAGTAGGGCCCACCGCAACACGTGGCGGCATTGCAACCCCCTCCGGTACCCCGTCCCGTCTAACCCTGACATAGACGCGCGAAGGGCAATCCGCGTAGAGGGAATTTTTCGGATACTTCTCCATCACCAAAAATTATGAAAAAATACCATCGTTCCTATAGCACATGTGCCCGCGTCGTGCAAAAAAACTCATGATTTTATCGCGCTCCGAGTATTTAGTAATATTGACGCCGCATCGTTACCGCAGAACGTCTACTACCGTGTCATCGCCGTCCGTGAGGGGGGGCCACGCCCCGGAGACGCGTCCCGCCTCTTCGGACATGCCACCACACCACCCCGCATGTATGAGGGCCCGGTGCGACGCTCCGGTGGCATTGCTACCCCCCAGTGCCCCCGTCCTGCCTAACCCTGTAGCGTTTGACCACGGGATCTAGCCCTTTGACTTTGCACGGACGGGCTTTGACCAGTGGACCTCCCGACCCGGTTGTGTTAGGTCAGCCCATAGGAACACTTTGGAGCAACATCCGGGCTAGACCCACAGCAAGATCCCCTTCGTGTAGACCCCACGCGTCCGTTTCCCCCCTCCAGGTGCCGGCGGCGGCACCGTCCGTGAGGGGGGGCACACCCCGGACACGCTTCCGGGCGTTTGCAACCGCCACAACACTTCCAGACTTGTGAGAGGCCGCCTACGCAAGATTTGGCGGCATGCTAGCCCCCGGAGGCCGCCGGCCACAGCCGTAGACGCGCGAAGGGCAATCCGCGTAGAGGGAATTTTTCGGATACTTCTCCATCACCAAAAATTATGAAAAAATACCATCGTTCCTATAGCACATGTGCCCGTATCGTGCAAAAAAACTCATGATTTTATCGCGCTCCGAGTATTTAGTAATATTGACGCTGCATCATTACCGGAGAACGTCTACTACCGTGTCATCGCCGTCTGTGAGTGGGGGGCCACGCCCCGGAGATGCGTCCCGCCTCTTCGGACATGCCACCACACCACCCCGCATGTATGAGGGCCCGGTGCGATGCTCCGGTGGCATTGCTACCCCCCCAGTGCCCCCGTCCCGCCTAACCCTGTAGCGTTTGACCACGGGATCTAGCCCTTTGAATTTGCACGGACGGGCTTTGACCAGTGGACCTCCCCACCCGGTTGTGTTAGGTCAGCCCATAGGAACACTTTGGAGCAACATCCGGGCCAAACCTACAGCAAGATCCCCTCTGTGTAGACCCCACGCGTCCGTTTTCCCCCTCAAGGTGCCGGCGGCGGCGCCGTCCGTGAGGGGGGGCACACCCCGGACACGCGTGCCGGGCGTTTGCAACCGCCACAACACTTCCAGACTTGTGAGAGGCCGCCTACGCAAGATTTGGCGGCATGCTAGCCCCCGGAGGCCGCCGGCCACAGCCGTAGACGCGCGAAGGGCAATCCGTGTAGAGGGAATTTTTCGGATACTTCTCCATCACCAAAAATTATGAACAAATACCATCGTTCCTATAGCACATGTGCCCGCGTCGTGCAAAAAAACTCATGATTTTATCGTGCTCCGAGTATTTAGTAATATTGACGCCGCATCGTTACCGCAGAACGTCTACTACCGTGTCATCGCCGTCCGTGAGGGGGGGCACGCCCCGGAGACGCGTCCCGCCTCTTCGGACATGCCACCACACCACCCCGCATGTATGAGGGCCCGGTGCGACGCTCCGGTGGCATTGCTACCCCCCTAGTGCCCCCGTCCCGCCTAACCCTGTAGCGTTTGACCACGGGATCTAGCCCTTTGACTTTGCACGGACGGGCTTTGATCAGTGGACCTCCCCACCCGGTTGTGTTAGGTCAGCCCATAGGAACACTTTGGAGCAATATCCGGGCCAGACCCACAGATAGATCCCCTCCGTGTAGACCCCACGCGTTCGTTTCCCCCCTCCAGGTGCCGGCGGCGGCGGCGTCCGTGAGGGGGGGCACACCCCGGACACGCGTGCCGGGCGTTTGCAACCGCCACAACACTTCCAGACTTGTGAGAGGCCGCCTACGCAAGATTTGGCGGCATGCTAGCCCCCGAAGGCCGCCGGCCACAGCCGTAGACGCGCGAAGGGCAATCCGCGTAGAGGGAATTTTTCGGAGACTTCTCCATCACCAAAAATTATGAAAAAATACCATCGTTCCTATAGCACATGTGCGCGCGTCGTGCAAAAAAACTCATGATTTTATCGCGCTCCGAGTATTTAGTAATATTGACGCCGCATCGTTACCGCAGAACGTCTACTACCGTGTCATCGCCGTCCGTGAGGGGGGGCCACGCCCCGGAGATGCGTCCCGCCTCTTCGGACATGCCACCACACCACCCCGCATGTATGAGGGCCCGGTGCGATACTCCGGTGGCATTGCTACCCCCCTAGTGCCCCCGTCCCGCCTAACCCTGTAGCATTTGACCACGGGATCTAGCCCGTTGACTTTGCACGGACGGGCTTTGACCAGTGGACCTCCCCACCCGGTTGTGTTAGGTCAGCCCATAGGAACACTTTGGAGCAATATCCGGGCCAGACCCACAGATAGATCCCCTCCGTGTAGACCCCACACGTTCGTTTTCCCCCTCCAGGTGCCGGCGGCGGCGCCGTCCGTGAGGGGGGGCACACCCGGAGCCCCAAGACGGGCGTCTACGCATGCATGAACACTTTCACATATGCATCGGGACCCGTGCGATGTTTCGGTGACATAGCTACACCCTGAACCCCCCCACCAACCAGAATTCCTTCCGTGTCGACCGTTTCCCCCCTCCGTGACACGACGATAGCGACGTTCGTAACAGGGGGCAATCGTTATACCATCGGGTATGTTTTTTTAGATAAGGCATAATTATCTTATGCAAAAGCAAAAACTAAAATAAAGTAAAAATAAAAAAAATAAAGTAATGCCCACGTATGCCGACGGCAAGGTCGTCGGCATATATGTGCACACACGGAGGTTGTCCCACGGATCGGTGATGTGGCGTGGCACAAGGATCGATGACGTGGCGGAGGGCCCTATGCCGACGGCTCTGCCGTAGGCATACCTCTGCCACAGATATGCCGACGGCCGCCGTTACCACCCGTCGGCGTAGGTTCAACGCCGTCAAGTGGTCAGCGCTGACCGGGCAGGTGGGCCCGTGCTATGCCGACGGCCTGACCTATGCCGACGGGCCCCGTAGGCGTATCTCGGGAGGTCCCGACGGCCTCGTCTATGCCGACGGCCCCGTCGGCATAGATGGATGTATGCCGACGGCTTTTCTACGCCTACGGCCTATCCTTGGCCGTCGGCATATGTCCGGCGATGCCGACGGGGGCCGTCGGCAACCCCAGTTTTTCTGGTAGTGATTTGCCCACTCAATTAACAACACTTAAAACTATGTATGTGCACACAGGCGGAGCTCTCGGTAGGGCGAGGTTGGGCGCTCGCCCTATCTTGATTTCCTGCCAAACGTTATATATGCGTACGTATATACGCATAGGCTAGACCGATCGCTAATTTTTTAAGGGTACTAAATCGCATCGCTAGAAAGGAAAAATGGCAAAGGCCTTTGGTCTATCTGTTGTTGGGCCAGACCGTTAGCAAAGGCTCAAGCACGATCCAGTGGATGCCTTTGTTTGTTGGCCTGCACACACGTGCGCACAAAACAAGTCATCACTTATGAACCCTACAATGTCTAAAAAAAACTTACGAACCCTACAGCAGCTAGTGACGCTCGGTGCTCGGCGTCCGCAGGTCAACATACGTGACACACGACAGAGCGCTAGCTGCTAGCACCAGCAGGCAGCAGCAGCGGCCACAGCCAATCGGACGGCGGTGGTCAGCAATGGGCAAGACTCGGCGCATGATGCTGCGGCGTTCCCGACTTGCTAGTGAAAACGGATAGGCAACTTCCAATGCCAGGTTTTCCGTACCACATTAAGCTTTATTATGGATATATCACTAGTAGAAAAGAGGGCAAAGGTCCAGGCTGGGTCAGCCCATTAGTCCTGGTTCAGTCACAAACCGGGACTAATGTGAGCGTTGGTCTCGATTCGTGCGGCTAAGGCATTAGTCCCGGTTCACTTGAGCCCTTTAGTCCCGGTTTGAGGCACGAACCGAGACTAAAGGGTGCGATGCCCTTTATTTAGTCCCGGTTTGTGTCTCAAACCGGGACTAAAGATTAGACCTTTAGTCTCGGTTTGAGACACAAACCGGGATTAAAGGGTGCCTTTAGTCCCGGTTTGTGTCTCAAACCGGGACTAAAGGTCCCATTTTCAAACTCTACCCCCCTCCGTTGATCGCCTTTTTTGTTTCGAAAAAAATCAAAAGAAAATGATAAAAACTTTAAAAAATAAAATCCTTCGAGAGGTAGTTATATTACTACATCTACTAGTTAGGAAAATTTAAAAACTTAAATTTGTACATGTTTTGCAAAAAATGTAGGGAAAATGTAAAATGGCTATAACTTTAGAATACAATGTCGGGAAAAAACGTATAATATATCAAAATGTTCAGAACGAAAATCCGCTTTCGATTTTGACGGCCTATGGCCTGTTTGCAAATTTTTAGAATCCACAAATTCTAAACGGAAAAAAAGTTATGCTTAAATTTCAGTTTTTTGAATTTTTGTTAAATCTGGTCAAACTATGGTCAAACTACTTATTCAAGAAGTATTAGTGTTACTACTTACTAAATAAGTATTCAATAATATTAGTGTTACTAAATAATTATTTCAGGTTTTTTGAATTTTGGTCAAATATGGTCAAACTGTGGTCAAACTACTTATTCAAGAAGTATTAGTGTTACTACTTACTAAATAAGTATTCAATAATATTAGTGTTACTAAATAATTATTTCAGGTTTTTTGAATTTTGGTCAAATATGGTCAAACTGTGGTCAAACTACTTATTCAAGAAATATTAGTATTACTAAATAATTATTTTAGTTTTTTGAATTTTGGTCAAATCGGGTCAAACTATGGTCAAACGGTGGTCAAACTGTGGTCAAACTAGGGTCAAACTGTGGTCAAACTACTTATTCAAGAAATATTAGTGTTACTAAATAATTATTGTTTTTTAGAACAATAGTTTCAAACTCAAAAAGTGAAATGTGTGACTTCATGCTCAAGCTAAATTCCTGAGGGTTAATAGGATTGACATCTTACTATTGTCAGGAAAACAACAAGTGCAGACTTGGAAACGAGGGAGAATAGAACCCGGAAGTTAAGCATGCTCAGGCTGGAGTAGTGAGAGGATGAGTGACCGTTCGGGAAGTTAGATGATTTGGAATGATGATAGGTGATTAGAGATTAAAGATTAAATTGAGCAGTGATGAGGGGTGATTAGAGATTAGAGGTTAAAATAATTCAGAAATTTGAAAATAAAAAAAAATTCAAAAAAATCATAAAATTTTCTTTAGTACCGGTTGGTGTTACCAACCGAGACTAAAGGTGGACCTCCAGGCAGCGGCCACATGGAGGGCCTTTAGTCCCGGTTCGTATAAGAACCGCGAACCGGGACTAAAGGGGAAGGCATTAGTACCGACCCTTTAGTCCCGGTTCAGAAACCGGGACAAAAGGCCCTTACGAATCGAGACAATAGACCCGTTTTCTACTAGTGTATTTTTAGGTTGTATCTACCAAAATATGTCCCAATATTCATTATATTAGGTTATTATTTCTAGGATCAAATAAAAGTATTAGTGTGCATTGTTAGTTGTAAGGGCTACTTTTACCATGCATCAAATTTTGTTATGTGCTTCCTAATCCGCCCCACCTCAAAAAAGTGCATCCCATGCCGCATCGATCAATCTTGGCCGGAGTTCCACGGTGGCGGAGACTGGGAGCGTCTTGCGTCATAAGTCTTTTGAGTAGCATCTGTCTATCTTGATTAGAGTTTCACGTTGGCCTGTGAAGATGATTGGCCAATCTGATTCAGATGAGGTGAAGCTTCATAGTAGTAATGTAGAGCGGTCGTCATCTAGATCCATCAAGTACAGTATAAATAAATTAGTACTACAAGGGATGCAGGTAATCACATCATGCATGCATGCGTACGAATTAACCTACAGACATGCCGTACCTTGCCATCATACATGCCGATTTGCATGTCCATACCTCGGCGGCTTCTTGTCTCCATCGGCAAATGACCGCCAGATGCATCGGCCTCCATCTTCTCACTGCATCAGGCGTGTCGAGTCGTCGCCAGCTGCATCCTGTCTCCCATGTCGAGCCGCCGCCGGCCACTTCTTGTCTCCGAGTCCAAATCAATGTGCTCATGAAGCCTTTGTTTAGACCATGTAACAAATATCCTAATATGCGGCCAAAAACTGTACGTGGCTTATCCACTATCAGTACGGAACAACTTTTCAAACTTTATGTAATCTCTTCTGTACGTGCGATATTGCCAGTACATTTAAATAACAAACTAACTAATTAACTAATTACGAGCTAAGCGGGTTTGTTAGCTAGACCCCAAAAAAATCGGTGGGAACAAAAGGTTACACATGGCATAGGAGTATGTACTCCTCGGTGTACCAACCCATTTTCCTATATTATAACTAACTAGCAAAACGCGAATCAATCTGTGGTTGAGTTGGTTAGGTGGACAGTAGTATCCCCAACCCACCAGGGTTCAAATCCACCAGGGTTCAAATCCTGGTGCGCACACAAATTAATGATTATACTATGTACAACAAACAAAAATGATTTTACATGGTAAACTTTTTAATCCACTGCAAGACTTGACATGGGCACCATCACATTAGTTTTAATACTTATTCTTGCATTAGTTCTGACATGGGCACAGAATAATGAAAGGAAATGATATGTGTATTGAATATGATACCATGCATATTTAACATTTAATGCTAAGACAAATAAATATTTCATTTCTCACACTATCTGATTACAAATAATAATTACTCATGTGCAAAGATGAAATGATAAAAATATTGTGTGCCTTCTAACATGAAAGAAATAGTAACAGTAAAATCACTATCTGAAGTTGCAAAGACACTTCAGAACTATGACTTAGTGAAGATCATACACACATTTACTATTGACGACCAGGATATGTAGCACATACCTTTCTCCTTTGCATGCACTATAAAGAACAAGTGGCCATTTTTGTTTGCTTAGAAACACCGCTCTAGAGGAAAAGTAATTATGCCAATAGCATTCTACATTTTCTGTACAGATTATGTAATGGGCATAAAGTCAATTCCAATGAAGAAGGGAAAGCACAATGCAATTAATGCCAATAATAACCATTATATGCTCCCTGTACAACTTAACCAAATGGGAATCAATTTTCTACCAAAGACGGGTGGTCCAATCTCATCCTCACTATGCAACGCTAAAGATCATTAGTGATCACCACGAGAGTTGATAACTTCCCATCACGCTAAAGATCATTTAGCTTATAACTGACAACAGCGATGCCAACACCAGCAGCCTTCGTTGTGAACACTTCCAGAGGCGTACCATTTTTCTTAAGTGACTCAAGTATCTCGTTAATTAGGCAAGCAACAATATTCCTTGAAAGAATCAAGGGTGTGTTTGGTTTATGCCCAAGGTTGCCCCACCAAAATATTGGCTAGCCAAAATATTGGTTGAGATTTTGGTTGCCAATGATTTGGCCAACATTGGCAAGAAAAATAAACTAGAGTTGGCTAGAGTTCATTGGCATGCCAAATAATTGGCAACCATCCAAACAAATACCAATCATTTGGTCATGACCAAAATTTTGGTAGGGTACACTTTGACCACAATCCAAACATACCCCAAATATCAAATTGAGAAATTTGCAATACCAAGTTTGAATACTCAAGGCATGTTACTGACATGGCTAGAAAATTACCCTAGTTATCCCTTAGCACAAAAATCAATGATAGCAGTATTGAACCAATATCTACTAAATCATTAATCCAAGGAAATATATTTCATTTGCACAAAAATAGACTTAACCAAGCTTTGTGGTAGCGTTTTCACCTGCATCGCTAACATGTGCATGGTAACAACTCTCATTAGATGAAGGATATTGCAAGAAAAAAACAATTCCAAAGGTGCAGCGACGATAACTATCAGGCATCATGTTCATGTCTTGCCCCGTGTGAGGCCAAAGTCAATGCATTCGCCCGAATTTCCAGACAACTTGCATATGACGCCTTATAATTTTCTAGTCTATATCCCATATATAATCAACTTTACTCTGTCTCATATGTACCTTCTAACTGTAGGAAATAGTATAACTAATTACAATCTGGATAAGGAATTGTCATTGAATACCAATAATTAGAACCATGTGCATTTTAGTATTTTTCATTTTAAGAAAAGCATATATTAAAATAAGGTCCATCTGGTGCATAGCAGGCACTACTTCACTGCATTTGTAACACTGAGTTAAAATATTCCCTTGCCTCCGCTGCCATTGTGGCGTTGCATTGCCCCATAGTGCATCTCAATGTTTTCTCCCACCCGACCTCCCTCCACCTCCCTCTGTTCCTCCACTGTGTTCATTCGCCCTTACTCTTGTATTGTCGACACTTCAAAATTTTAGCAAATATATGAAATGCCAGTGCACCTTTTCAAACAGTTAGCATCATCACCATGCGTAAGTTTGTCGTCCCGTGGCAACGCCCTTCACACCCCCTTACAATTGCTTGTGCACCTTTTCCAAAATTTAGCAAATATATGAAATGGTCATCACATACCATGAGAGAAGATGATGTATTGTACATCTGATTTACAAATGAAAAACTCTTTCCAACCACAAGAGATAATTGCATGTTAAATCCTTATTTACACACAATGGAAGTTGCATGTAGGGCAATGTTGGTGTTTGTCTCTCCTTATTATTCGACCGCAACAAGATTCTTTTGTGTGGCTCCGATAAATGAAAATAACAAAAACCCAGTTTATAGCTAAGACATACTAACTAAAAATAACAGCCCAATAACTGAAATGCTCCCTTCGATAAACTTTACCCATCTAATTGTGAAATGCATTTCGTTAAAGTTGTTTCAAAGGGAAGATACAGCCTCCTTTGTCCTAAAGTGTGTAACATGAATCAATAGAAGATCAAAATTCTGACCAATTGCTAAGAGGGGTGTACTTGTGCGTGAAATATTATATCTGGATTAAGCATCAAGTAAGTTTGCAACATACCACCATGAAAATAAAAATTACTCGTCGTGGTTTTAGTTCAAAATTTGAACTAAAACCACGACAAGTAATTTGGAACGGAGGTAGTAGGTTACAACAAGGGTTATGGTCAGAATACCTACCATTAAAAGATACCTTGACATTAAATTGGCTTTGGCATAATCTCCAACATCATAATTACCGAAGTCCACAAATGTGCGACTTACTCTGCCTTTTAACGAAAAAACAAGAACGTACTTTAAATCACAAAGATTTGTCGCATTCCTGCTACAACATCATGGGTTAGAATTTGAACATTCTTATCTCATCAAGTCCTGGATAAAATTCCGAAGAGGTTGTGTGCGACTGGTTAGGAGGCAGTGAAACCTCCCAGCCTGCTCAAGTTCGAGTGCCAGTTGTCCAGTGCTCGGGTTAAAAAAAGTCTTGCATAAAACTGTAAATATTATTTGTTATGCAAGATAAAGAGAAATGAACAAAAATCTTCATTGTGAAGGAGTGAGCCTAGCTCATCTTGGTTCTTATTCTTTCAAAAAACAAACATCGATGTAGGGGGTTCCATTCCTTTTAAGAAGAACATAAGAGCAGATGTTACATGTCACATAAACAAATGCATTAAAGGTGGACAAGCTGAATACAGCAAAGGTTGCACTAAATAGCATGAAGCTAAAAAAATATAAAGATTCTGGAAAAATATGCTAAGACATAGTTGCTCTGTTCATTCATTCAAAAAGACTTGCCATCGGGTTCCAATTCGGAGTTACAAAGAACATAAGAGCAGATGTTACATCAATCTCTTCTCAAATTTAGATTAAGGATCAGGTGGTGGATGCATACCAGCAGCAAGATTTTTAAGCTGGTGGATTTCTTCGAGAAATGTGGCAATCTGGAGCCTGTTAAGAGCGCTCACCTATAGTATTGCACTTCATGGTTGAAAGAGAAAAACTTAGCAAGAATAATTGGTCCGTACATTCAAGCATGTGCCAACCAGGTAATGGCAGATTGAGTATGTGTCTTCACCTGTATGAAGCCGCTGTAGGTGGATGGGAACACTCGAGGTGGGGGTCTTGCGATCGCCACCGAGCTCGCGCACATGCAATTCACGTCTGGCTCGCTTCCAAGCTCCCATTGTCGTGGCTGCAGTGCAACTCCAAATTACAACATACCAAGCCTTACCTATACCTTTTAATTAATGATAAAAATCAAAGTCCAATCCTTTCCATGCCTCGCAATGTCTAAGAATTTTCACAGTCATCGTTTAAATGCCGAACACATTGTCAATACAAAAGGAGGTGGAAACAAAATTAAAATCTGAATTGAACTTGACAGAATCCAAAATCAGAACCTTTGGACAGCTGGCAAAAAATCATCATATGCAGTAAGATATACTTAGTAAGTAATGTAGGCATACGTGTAGAGTAGAGTCAACAAGCCTGATTGTACTTCACTTTACCATCAAATGGCCCAGTTAGTAAGGTCTAGCAAGCAATCTAGGCAGACACATACAAAGTTAACAGCAAGTGGTTGAGTTAGCAAGATCTAGCAAGCAATCTAGGCACGTGACCTACATGGGAAAGAAGAAGACACTGTAGGAAAAGAAAGGCAGTGAGAAAACCTTTACCTAGACAAATCAGTTCGTTTAGCAGGCCGTCGTTGGCTGGACCAACCCTCGTCTTTCTCCTCCGGGCCAACTCCAAATTGCGCATCTCGTCCTGGTCGAGGAACCGCGACCCCGGCAGCTCGCCACTGCCACCAAAACAGCATCTATCCATCCTGCCAGCGCATGTCCCGACCATGTACGCTGCAAGGGGCCTGGCAATTATTTTTTTTCCACAAATTCTTGTGTAAACGAACACTGAACAAGGATCCCTACAATAGTGTTCCTAGATACCAAAAATGTTATGCTAAACATGCTACTGATTGTGCAAAACTCAAATACAATGCTTAACAACCAATCAATGTGCCGAAGTAGTATTTTTTGCATTCCTTCAGGCCAACACAAATTCAGCCCATGTTTGAAGCCATATGTGTAGTGTCCGAGTAAACCTTGTTGTAATATAAAAAGTGACTGCAGAAATGTGTTTTGCACAGGATGTTGGTGCATCTGTTGCATCGTTGAAGTTGTGGGTGTACTGAGTAGTGCCCAGGTTCTGTAGCTAGCTTTACGATCCTCATGTACATCAGATAACTTTATCAACGGACATATCTAGTCATCATTTAAGGACAGAATGAAGAAAGCAGAGGCAAATGCAAGGAGAGAACAAAACCATTACAACATATTACTGCTCGAATATAAGCAAAGGGTAAATCTATTGTCGGGGATAGCTAGCTCCCAGTAAGCAAACATGATTTCAGTTGAAACAATAACTGCTGCTGAAATAACATGTTTTTGTGACCAATCTAATTTGCTTGTAACAAAAAAATAATAGAAAGAATGGAAGTTTCGTAGGCGAAATTGTATTTGTCCTTAGACTAGCCACAATGGGTAGTAACATAGACTAGTAACATGCTCATGTTACTAGTCTATGTTACTACCTTTATAGTGGGGAGTAATATATGTATGGTAACATGCAATACTTCATTTATTAGACTATAGACACATCTTGCCTTGATATGTGTGATGTTACTCATACTACTAGTAACTAGCTATGTTCCTACTTTCCTCTCTTTCTTCATTTATTGCTTGCCACATCATCTACTTTATCTAGATATGTGTGATGTTACTACCTATGTTAATCCCATTGTGGATAGTCTTATACTGGAGGAACAAGCAGAACTGTCTCAAACTATGACATGCATGGTAGCACATCGAAAACTAAGGGACCACAATAAACATAAAAGCAATAAAGACAGAGAAAAATATACCCGCATTCTCCTTTCGAGAGTAAGTCTTACAAAGTAAGATCATCCAACTTTTTCTCAAGTTTATTCTTTGCCTCCCGGAGTGCACCAGCTACATTTGCAGTCTGAAGAAGCAATCATGCATAAGAATACTCCCAATGGGCAGCAATAAAACAAAGACGTTACACAAGCTCGGGAATTACGAACAGTAACATTTGCAAAAGAAATCAGAGATAACGTTAGATTAGGATGCTTTTCTTTTAGGTGAGATTGTTGGGGAACGTAGTAATTTCAAAAAATTTCCTACGCACATGCAAGATCATGGTGATGCATAGCAACGAGAGGGGAGAGTGTTGTCCACGTACCCTCGTAGACCGAAAGCGGAAGCATTAACACAACGCGGTTGATGTAGTCGCACGTATTCACGATCCGACCGATCGAGTACCGAACGTACGGCACCTCCGAGTTCAGCACATGTTCAGCCCGATAACGTCCCTCGAACTCCGATCCAGCCGAGTGTTTAGGGAGAATTTCGTCAGCACGACGGCGTGGTGACGATGTTGATGTTCTACCGACGCAGGGCTTCTCCTAAGCACCGCTACAGTAATATCGAGGTGGACTATGGTGGAGGGGGGCATCGCACACGGCTAAAAGATCAAACGATCAATTGTTGTGTCTATGGGCTGCCCCCTGCCCCCGTATATAAAGGAGCAAGGAGGGGTGCGGCCGGCCAGGGAGGAGTGATACGTCCATTTTGCATCATGCTTTTATATCGATATTTATTGCATTATGGGCTATTATTTCACATTATGTCACAATACTTATGGCTATTCTCTCTTATTTTATAAGGTTTACATAAGGAGGGAGAATGCCGGCAGCTGGAATTCTAGGATGGAAAAGGAGAAAATATTAGAGACCTATTCTGCACAACTCCAAAAGTCCTGAAACTCCATGGAATACCTTATAATAAATAATGAAAAATCCTCGCCAAAGATGAAGACCAGGGGGCCCACACCCTGTCCATGAGGGTGGGGGCGGCCCCTCCTAGGGCGCCCCCCTACCTAGTGGGCCCCCTGGTGGATCTCCGATGACCATCTTCTGCTATATGAAGTCTTTAATCGAGAAAAAAATCAAAAGCAACCTTTCCGGACGAAACTCCGCCGCCACGAGGCGGAACCTTGGCGGAACCAATCTAGGGCTCCGGCAGAGCTGTTCTGCCGGGGAAACTTCCCTCCCGGAGGGGGAAATCATCGCCATCGTCATCACCAACGCTCCTCTCATCGGGAGAGGGCAATCTCCATCAACATCTTCATCAGCACCATCTCATCTCAAAACCCTATTTCATCTCTTGTATCCAATTCTTGTCTCCAAGTCCGGGATTGGTGCTAGTAGGTTGCTAGTAGTGTTAATTACTCCTTGTAGTTGATGCTAGTTGGTTTAATTGGTGGAAGATCATATGTTTAGATCCTTTATGCATATTATTACCCCTCTGATTATGAACATGAATATGCTTTGTGAGTAGTTATGTTTGTTCCTGAGGACAAGGGAGAAGTCTTGCTATTAGTAATCATGTGAATTTGGTATTCGTTCGATATTTTGATGAGATGTATGTTGTCTAGCCTCTAGTGGTGTTATGTGAACGTCGACTACATAACACTTCACCATTATTTGGGCCTAGAGGAAGGCATTGGGAAGTAATAAGTAGATGATGGGTTGCTAGAGTGACAGGAGCTTAAACCCTACTTTATGCGTTTCTTCGTAAGGGGCTGATTTGGATCCATATGTTTAATGCTATGGTTAGGTTTACCTTAATACTTTTGTTGTGGTTGCGGATGTTAGGTAACGTAGTAATTTCAAAAAAATTCCTAAGCACATGCAGGATCATGGTGATGCATAGCAACGAGAGGGGAGAGTGTTGTCTACGTACCCTCGTAGACCGTTCGCGGAAGCGTTATAATAACGCGGTTGATGTAGTCGTACGTCTTCATGATCCGACCGATCCAAGTACCGAAAGCACGGCACCTCCGAGTTCTGCACACGTTCGGGTCGGTGACGTCCTTGCCTTCTCGATCCAGCAAGAGGGGCGAAGTAGTAGATGAGTTCCGGCAGCACGACGGCGTGGTGACGGTGTTGGTGAAGAACAATCTCCACAGGGCTTCGCCTAAGCACTACGAAAACTAGGACGGAGGATAAACTAGAGGGGACGGGGTTGCCGGCACACGGCTTGGTGTTTCTTGATGTGTCTTGGGTGCTAGCCCTACCCCTCTATTTATATGTTGAGCCTTGGACTCCGCAAAACTTCTTTTTGCGCTTTCCAAAAACCCTGTGGGCTTCCCCCTTTGGCCCAAATAAAGTGTTCTCATACCCAAACATTTCAAGAAACATCCGGAACCCCTTCCGGTGAATTCCGGAACCCTTCCGGTGACCAAACACTATTATCCCAAATATCAAACTTTATCTCCGGACCATTCCGGAGTTCCTCGTAATGTCTGTGATCTCATCCCGGACTCCGAACAACATTCGGTCACCAACATACATAACTCATATAGTACTATATCGTCAACAAACGTTAAGCGTGCGGACCCTACGGGTTCGAGAACTATGTAGACATAACCGAGACACCTCTCTGGTCAATAACCAATAGCGGGACCTGGGTGCCCATATTGGCTCCTACATATTCTATGAAGATCTTTATCGGTCAGACCGCATAACAACATACGTTGTTCCTTTTGTCATCGGTATGTTACTTGTCCGAGATTCGATCGTCGGTATCTCAATAACTAGTTCAATCTCATTACCGGCAAGTCTCTTTACTCGTTCCGTAATACATCATCTCGCAACTAACTCATTAGTTGCAATGCTTGCAAGGCTTAAGTGATGTGCATTACCGAGAGGGCCCAGAGATACCTCTCCGACAATCGGAGTGACAAATCCTAATCTCGAAATACGCCAACCCAACAAGTACCTTCGGAGACACCTGTAGAGCACCTTTATAATCACCCAGTTACATTGTGACGTTTGGTAGCACACAAAGTGTTCCTCCGGTAAACGGGAGTTGCATAATCTTATAGTCATAGGAACATGTATAAGTCATGAAGAAAGCAATAGCAACAAACTAAACAATCAAGTGCTATGCTAACGTTATGGGTCAAGTCAATCACATCATTCTCTAATGATGTGACCCCGTTAATCAAATGACAACTCATGTCTATGGCTAGGAAACTTAACCATCTTTGATTCAACGAGCTAGTCAAGTAGAGGCATACTAGTGACACTCTGTTTGTCTATGTATTCACACATGTATTATGCTTCCGGTTAATACAATTCTAGCATGAATAATAAACATTTATCATGAAATAAGGAAATAAATAATAACTTTATTATTGCCTCTAGGGCATATTTCCTTCAGTCTCCCACTTGCACTAGAGTCAATAATCTAGTTCACATCGCCATGTGATTTAACATCAATAGTTCACATCACCATGTGATTAACACCCATAGTTCACATCGTCATGTGACCAACACCCAAAGGGTTTACTAGTTTCAATAATCTAGTTCACATCGCTATGTGATTAACACCCAAAGAGTACTAAGGTGTGATCATGTTTTGTTTGTGAGAGAAGTTTAGTCAACGGGTCTGCCACATTCAGATCCGTAAGTATTTTGCAAATTTCTATGTCAACAATGCTCTGCACTAAGCTACTCTAGCTAATTGCTCCCACTTTCAATATGTATCCAGATTGAGACTTTGAGTCATCTGGATCAGTGTCAAAACTTGCATCGACGTAACCTTTTACGACGAACCTTTTGTCACCTCCATAATCGAGAAACATATCCTTATTCCACTAAGGATAATTTTGACCAATGTCCAGTGATCTACTCCTAGATCACTATTGTACTCCCTTCCCAAACTCAGGGCAGGGTATACAATAGGTCTGGTACACCGCATGGCATACTTTATAGAACATATGGCTGACGCATAGGGAATGACTTTCATTCTCTCTCTATCTTCTGCCGTGGTAGGGTTTTGAGTCTTACTCAACTTCACACCTTTGTAACACAGGCAAGAACTCCTTCTTTGACTGTTCCATTTTGAACTACTTCAAAATCTTGTCAAGGTATGTACTCATTGAAAAACTTATCAAGCGTCTTGATCTATCTCTATAGATCTTGATGCTCAATATGTAAGCAGCTTCACCGAGGTCTTTCTTTTGAAAAACTCCTTTCAAACATTCCTTTATGCTTTGGAGAATAAATCTACATTATCTCCAATTAACAATATGTCATACACATATACTTATCAGAAATGCTATAGTGCTCCCACTCATTTTCTTGTAAATACAGGCTTCACTGCAAGTCTGTATAAAACTATATGCTTTGATCAACTTATCAAAGTGTATATTCCAACTCCGAGATGCTTGCACCAGTCCATAGATGGATCGCTGGAGCTTGCATATCTTGTTAGCACCTTTAGGATTGACAAAACCTTCTGGTTGCATCATATACAACTCTTCTTAAATAAATCCATTAAGGAATGCAGTTTTGTTTATCCATTTGCCAGATTTCATAAAATGCGGCAAATGCTAACATGATTCGGACAGACTTAAGCATAGATACGAGTGAGAAACTCTCATCGTAGTCAACACCTTGAACTTGTCGAAAACCTTTTTGCGACAATTCTAGCTTTGCAGATAGTAACACTACTATCAGCGTCCGTCTTCCTCTTGAAGATCCATTTAATCGCAATGGCTCGCCGATCATTGGGCAAGTCAATCAAAGTCCATACTTTGTTCTCATACATGGATCTCATCTCAGATTTCATGGCCTCAAGCGATTTCGCGGAATCTAGGCTCATCATCGCTTCCTCATAGTTCGTAGGTTCATCATGGTCAAGTAACATGACCTCCAGAACAGGATTACCGTACCACTCTGGTGCGGATCTCACTTTGGTTTACCTACGAGGTTCGGTAGTAACTTGATTTGAAGTTACATGATCATCATCATTAGGCTCCTCACTAATTGGTGTAGTAGTCACAGGAACAGATGTCTGTGATGAACTACTTTCCAATAAGGGAGCAGGTACAGTTACCTCATCAAGTTCTACTTTCCTCCCACTCACTCCTTTCGAGAGAAACTCCTTCTCTAGAAAGGATCCATTCTCAGCAATGAATAACTTGCCTTCGGATCTGTGATAGAAGGTGTACCCAACATTTTCTTTTGGGTATCCTATGAAGACGCACTTCTCCGATTTGGGTTTGAGCTTATCAGGTTGAAACTTTTTCACATAAGCATTGCAACCTCAAACTTTAAGAAACGATAGCTTAGGTTTCTTGCCAAACCATAGTTCATACGGTGTCGTCTCAACAGATTTAGATGGTGCCCTATTTAACGTGCATGTAGTTGTCTCTAATGCATAACCCCAAAATGATAGTGGTAAATCGGTAAGAGACATCATAGATCGCACCATATCTAATAAAGTACGGTTACGACGTTCGGACACACCATTACACTGTGGTGTTCCAGGTGGCGTGAGTAGTGAAACTATTTCACATTGTTTTAACTGAAGGCCAAACTCGTAACTCAAATATTTTACTTCTGCGATCATATCGTAGAATCTTTTATTTTTGTTATGATGATTCTCCACTTTACTCTGAAATTCTTTGAACTTTTCAAATGTCTCATACTTGTGTTTCATCAAGTAGATATACTCATATCTGTTCAAATCATCTGTGAAGGTCAGAAAACAATGATACCCGCCGTGAGTCTCAACACTCATTGGACCGCATACATCGGTATGTATTATTTCCAATAAGTCAGTGGCTCGCTCCATTGTTTGGGAGAGCGGAGTCTTAGTCATCTTGCCCATAAGGCATGGTTCGCAAGCATCAATTGATTCAAAATCAAGTGATTCCAAAAGCCCATCAACATGGAGTTTCTTCATGTGCTTTACACCAATATGACCTAAACGGCAGTGCCACAAATAAGTTGCACTATCATTATTAACTTTGCATCTTTTGGTTTCAATATTATGAATATGTGTATCACTACGATCAAGAACCAATGAACCATTTTCATTGGGTGTATGACCATAGAAGGTTGTATTCATGTAAATAGAACAACAATTATTCTCTAACTTAAATGAATAACCGTTTTGCAATAAACATGATCAAATCATATTCATGCTCAACGCAAACACCAAATAACATTTATTTTGGTTTAACATTAATCCCGAAAGTATAGGGAGTGTGCGATGATGATCATATCAATCTTGGAACCACTTCCAACACACATCGTCACTTCACCCTTAACTAGTCTCTGTTTGTTCTGCAACTCCCGTTTCAAGTTACTAATCTTAGCAACTGAACTAGTATCAAATACTGAGGGGTTGCTATAAACACTAGTAAAGTACACATCAATAACATGTATATCAAATATACTTATGTTCACTTTGTCATCCTTCTTATCCGCCAATCACTTGGGGTAGTTCCGCTTCCAGTGACCAGTCCCTTTGCAGTAGAAGCACTTAGTCTCAGGCTTAGGACCAGACTTGGGCTTCTTCACTTGAGAAGCAACTTGCTTGCCGTTCTTCTTGAAGTTCCCCTTCTTCCCTTTGCCCTTTTCTTGAAACTAGTGGTCTTGTTAACCATCAACACTTGATGTTTTTCTTGATTTCTACCTTCGTCGATTTCAGCATCACGAAGAGCTTGGGAATTACTTTCGTTATCCCTTGCATATTATAGTTCATCACGAAGTTCTACTAACTTGGTGATGGTGACTAGAGAATTTTGTCAATCACTATTTTATCTGGAAGATTAACTCCCACTTGATTCAAGCGATTGTAGTACCCAGACAATCTAAGCACATGCTCACTAGTTGAGCGATTCTCCTCCATCTTTTAGCTATAGAACTTGTTGGAGACTTCATATCTTTCAACTCGGGTATTTGCTTGAAATATTAACTTCAACTCCTGGACATCTCATATGGTCCATGACGTTCAAAACATCTTTGAAGTCCCGATTCTAAGCCGTTTAAGAATGGTGCATTAAACTATCAAGTAGTCATCATATTGAGCTAGCCAAACGTTCATAACATCTGCATCTGCTCCTGCAATAGGTTTGTTACCTAGCGGTGCATCAAGGACATAATTCTTCTGTGCAGCAATGAGGATAAACCTCAGATCACGGATCCAATCCACATCATTGCTACTAACATCTTTCAACTTAGTTTTCTCTAGGAACATATCAAAAATAAAACAGAGGAGCTAAACGCGAGCTATTGATCTACAACATAGATATGCTAATACTACCAGGACTAAGTTCATGATAAATTAAAGTTCAATTAATCATATTACATAAGAACTCCCACTTAGATAGACATCCCTCTAATCATCTAAGTGATCACATGATCCATATCAACTAAACCATAACCGATCATCACGTGAAATGGAGTAGCTTTCAATGGTGAACATCACTATGTTGATCATATCTACTATATGATTCACGCTCGACCTTTCGGTCTCCGTGTTCCGAGGCCATATCTGTTATATGCTAGGCTCGTCAAGTTTAACCTGAGTATTCCGCATGTGCAACTGTTTTGCACCTGTTGTATTTGAACGTAGAGCCTATCACAGCCGATCATCACGTGGTGTCTCAGCACGAAGAACTTTCGCAACGGTGCATACTCAGGGAGAACACTTATATCTTGATAATTTAGTGAGAGATCATCTTATAATTCTACCGTCAATCAAAGCAAGATAAGATGCATAAAAGATAAACATCACATGCAATCAATATAAGTGATATGATATGGCCATCATCATCTTGTGCTTGTGATCTCCATCTCCGAAGCACCGTCATGATCACCATCGTCACCGGCGCGACACCTCGATCTCCATCGTAGCATCGTTGTCGTCTCGCCAATCTTATGCTTCGATGACTATCGCTACCGCTTAGTGATAAAGTAAAGCATTACAGGGTGATTGCATTGCATACAATAAAGCGACAACCATATGGCTCCTGCCAGTTGCCGATAACTCGGTTACAAAACATGATCATCTCATACAATAAAATTTTGTTGGGTAACGTAGTAATTTCAAAAAAATTCCTACGCACATGCAAGATCATGGTGATGCATAGCAATGAGAGGGGAGAGTGTTGTCTACGTACCCTCGTAGACCGACAGTGGAAGCATTATGACAATGCGGTTGATGTAGTCATACGTCTTCACGGCCCGACCGATCAAGCACCGAAACTATGGCACCTCCGAGTTTTAGCACACGTTCAGCTCGATGACGATCCCCGGACTCCGATCCAGCAAAGTGTCGGGGAAGAATTCCGTCAGCACGACGGCGTGGTGACGATCTTGATGTACTATCGTCGCAGGGCTTCGCCTAAGCACTGTTACAATATTATCGAGGACTATGGTGGAAGGGGGCACCGCACACGGCTAAGAATATGATCACGTGGATCAACTTGTGTCTCTAGGGGGTGCCCCTGCCTCCGTATATAAAGGCTCAAAGGGGGGGTGCGGCCGGCCATGATAGGGCGCACTAGGAGGAGTCCTACTCCCTTCGGGAGTAGGATTCCCCCCTTTCCTAGTTGGAATAGGATTCGTTAAGTGGGAAAGAGGAGAGAAAGAAGGAAGGGGGGCGCCGGCCCCCTCTCTCCTTGTCCTATTCGGACTAGGGGGGAGGGGCGCGCGGCCCAACCCTGGCCACCTCTCCTCTCTTCCACTAAGGCCCATATAAATCCCGGGGGGTTCCGGTAACCTCCCGGTACTCCGGTAAAATCCCGATTTCACCCGAAACACTTCCGATATCCAAACATAGGCTTCCAATATATCAATATTTATGTCTCGACCATTTCGAGACTCCTCGTCATGTTCGTGATCACATCCGGGACTCCGAACAACCTTCAATACATCAAAACGCATAAACTCATAATATAACTGTCATCGAAACGTTAAGCGTGCGGACCCTACGGGTTCGAGAACAATGTAGACATGACCGAGACACGTCTCTGGTCAATAACCAATAGCGGGACCTGGATGCCCATATTGGTTCCTACATATTCTACGAAGATCTTTTATCAGTCAGACCGCATAACAACATACGTTGTTCCCTTTGTCATCGGTATGTTACTTACCCGAGATTCGATCGTCGGTATCCAATACCTAGTTCAATCTCGTTACCTGCAAGTCTCTTTACTCGTTCCGTAATACATCATCCCGCAACTAACTCATTAGTTGCAATGCTTGCAAGGCTTAAGTGATGTGCATTACCGAGAGGGCCCAGAGATACCTCTCCGACGATCGGAGTGACAAATCCTAATCTCGAAATACGTCAACCCAATATGTACCTTTGGAGACACCTGTAGAGTACCTTTATAATCACCCAGTTACGTTGTGACGTTTGGTAGCACACAAAGTGTTCCTCCGGCACACGGGAGTTACATAATCTCATAGTCATAGGAACATGTATAAGTCATGAAGAAAGCAATAGCAACATACTAAACGATCGGGTGCTAAGCTAATGGAATGGGTCATGTCAATCAGATCATTCAACTAATGATGCGATCCCGTTAATCAAATAACAACTCTTTGTCCATGGTTAGGAAACATAACCATCTTTGATTAACGAGCTAGTCAAGTAGAGGCATACTAGTGACACTCTGTTTGTCTATGTATTCACACATGTATTATGTTTCCGGTTAATACAATTCTAGCATGAATAATAAACTTTTATCATGATATAAGGAAATAAATAATAACTTTATTATTGCCTCTAGGGCATATTTCCTTCAGTCTCCCACTTGCACTAGAGTCAATAATTTAGTTCACATCGCTATGTGATTAACACCAATAGTTCACATCTTTATGTGATTGGTTCACATCTCCATGTGACTAACACCCAAAGGGTTTACTAGATTCAATAATCTAGTTCACATCGCTATGTGATTAACACCCAAAGAGTGATCATGTTTTGCTTGTGAGAGAAATTTAGTCAACGGGCCTGCCAAATTCAGATCCGTATGTATTTTGCAAAATTCTATGTCTACAATGCTCTGCACGGAGCTACTCTAGCTAATTGCTCCCACTTTCAATATGTATCCAAATTGAGACTTAGAATCATATGGATCAGTGTCAAAAACTTGCATCGACGTAACCCTTTACGACGAACCTTTTTGTCGCGTCCATAATCGAGAAACATATCCTTATTTCACTAAGGATAATTCTGACCGCTGTCCAGTGATCTACTCCTAGATCACTATTGTACTCCCTTGCCAAATCAGTGCAGGGTATACAATAGATCTGGTACACAGCATGACATACTTTATAGAACCTATGGCCAAGGCATAGGGAATGACTTTCATTCTCTTTCTATCTTCTGCCGTGGTCGGGCTTTGAGTCTTACTCAACTTCACACCTTGTAATACAGGCAAGAACTCTTTCTTTGACTGCTCCATTTTGAACTACTTCAAAATCTTGTCAAGGTATGTACTCATTGAAAAAACTTATCAAGCATCTTGATCTATCTCTATAGATCTTGAAGCTCAATATGTAAGCAGCTTCACCGAAGTCTTTCTTTGAAAAACTCCTTTCAAAAACTCCTTTATGCTTTACAGAATAATTCTACATTATTTCCGATCAACAATATGTCATTCACATATACTTATCAGAAATGCTATAGTGCTCCCACTCACTTTCTTGTAAATACAGGCTTCACCACAAGTCTGTATAAAACTATATGCTTTGATCAACTCATCAAAGCGTATATTCCAACTCCGAGATGCTTATACCAGTCCACAGATGGATCGCTGGAGCTTGCACATTTTGTTAGCACCTTTCGGATTGACAAAACCTTCTGGTTGCATCATATACAACTCTTCTTTAAGAAATCCATTAAGGAATGCAGTTTTTGTTTATCCATTTGCCAGATTTCATAAAATGCGGCAATTACTAACATGATTCGGACAGACTCAAGCATAGATATGAGTGAGAAACTCTCATCGTAGTCAACACCTTGAACTTGTCGAAAACCTTTTGCGACAATTCTAGCTTTGTAGATAGTAACACTACTATCAGCGTCCGTCTTCCTCTTGAAGATCCATTTATTCTCAATTGCTTGCCGATCATCGGGCAAGTCAACCAAAGTCCAAACTTTGTTCTCATACATGGATCATATCTCAGATTTCATGGTCTCAAACCATTTCGCGGAATTTGGGCTCATCATCGCTTCCTCATAGTTCGCAAGTTCGTCATGGTCTAGTAACATGACTTTCAGAACAGGATTACCGTACCACTCTGGTGCGGATCTCACTCTGGTTTACCTACGAGATTCGGTATTAACTTGATCTGAATTTACATGATCATCATCATTAGCTTCCTCACTAATTGGTGTAGTAGTCACAAGAACAGATTTTTGTGATGAACTACTTTCCAATAAGGGAGAAGGTACAATTACCTTATCAAGTTTTGTACTTTCCTCCACTCACTTCTTTCGAGAGAAACTCCTTCTCTGGAAAGGACCCATTCTTAGAAACGAATGTCTTGCCTTCGAATCTGTGATAGAAGGTGTACCCAACAGTTTCCTTTGGGTATCCTATGAAGACATATTTCTCCGATTTGGTTTTAAGCTTATCAGGATGAAACCTTTTCATATAAGCATCATAATCCCAAACTTTAAGAAACGACAACTTTGGTTTCTTGCCAAACCACAATTCAGATTGTGTCGTCTCAACGGACTTAGATGGTGCCCTTTTAAACGTGAATGCAGCTGTCTTTAATGCATAACCCCAAAACGATAGTGGTAAATCGGTAAGAAACATCATAGATTGCACTATATCCAATAAAGTACGGTTATGACGTTCAGACACACCATTATGCTGTGGTGTTCTAGGTGGCATGAATTTGTGAAACTATTCCATATTGTTTTAATTGAAGACCAAACTCGTAACTCAAATATTTGTCTCCGTGATCAGATCGTGGAAACCTTATCTTCTTGTCACGATGATTTTCCACTTCACTCTGAAATTCTTTGAACTGTTCAAATTTTTCAGACTTATGTTTCATCAAGTAGATATACCCATATTTAATTAAATCATCTGTGAAGGTCAGAAAATAACGATACCCGCCGCGAGCCTCAACACTCATTGGATCGCATACATCAGTATGTATTATTTCCAATAAGTCAGTGGCTCGCTCCATTGTTTGGGAGAGCGGAGTCTTAGTCATCTTGCCCATGAGGCATGGTTCGCAAGCATCAAGTGATTCATAATCAAGTGATTCCAAAAACCCATCAGCATGGAGTTTCTTCATGCGCTTTACACCAATATGACCTAAACGGCAGTGCCACAAATAAGTTGCACCATCATTATTAACTTCGCATCTTTTGGTTTCAATATTATGAATATGTGTATCACTACGATCGAGATCCAATGAACTATTTTCATTGGGTGTGTAACCATATAAGGTTTTATTCATGTAAACAGAACAACAATTTATTCTTTTAATTAAATGAATAACCGTATTACAATAAACATGATCAAATCATATTGATGCTCAACGCAAACACCAAATAACACTTATTTAGGTTCAACACTAATCCCGAAAGTATAGGGAGTGTGCGATGATGATCATATCAATCTTGGAACCACTTCCAACACACATCGTCACTTCACCCTTAACTAGTCTCTGTTTGTTCTGCAACTCCCGTTTCAAGTTACTAATCTTAGCAACTGAACTAGTACCAAATACTGAGGGGTTGCTATGAACACTAGTAAAGTACACATCAATAACATGTATATCAAATATACTTATGTTCACTTTGTCATCCTTCTTATCCGCCAATCACTTGGGGTAGTTCCGCTTCCAGTGACCAATCCCTTTGCAGTAGAAGCACTCAGTCTCAGGCTTAGGACCAGACTTGGGCTTCTTCACTTGAGCAGCAACTTGCTTGCCGTTTTTCTTGAAGTTCCCCTTCTTCCCTTTGCCCTTTTCTTGAAACTAGTGGTCTTCTCAACCATCAACACTTGATGTTTTTTTTGATTTCTACCTACATCGATTTCATCATGAAAAGCTCGGGAGTCGTTTTGGTCATCCTTGCATATTATAGTTCATCACGAAGTTCTACTAACTTGGTGATGGTGACTAGAGAATTTTGTCAATCACTATTTTATCTGGAAGATTAACTCCCACTTGATTCAAGCGATTGTAGTACCCAGACAATCTGAGCACATGCTCACTAGTTGAGCGATTCTCCTCCATCTTTTAGCTATAGAACTTGTTGGAGACTTCATATCTTTCAACTCGGGTATTTGCTTGAAATATTAACTTCAACTCCTGGAACATCTCATATGGTCCATGACGTTCAAAACGTCCTTGAAGTCCCGATTCTAAGCCGTTAAGCATGGTGCACTAAACTATCAAGTAGTCATCATATTGAGCTAGCCAAACGTTCATAACGTCTGCATCTGCTCCTGCAATAGGTTTGTTACCTAGCGGTGCATCAAGGACATAATTCTTCTGTGCAGAAATGAGGATAAACCTCAGATCACGGATCCAATCCGCATCATTGCTACTAACATATTTCAACATAATTTTATCTAGCAACATATCAAAATAAACACAGGGAAGCAACAACGCGAGCTATTGATCTACAACATGATTTGCAAAATACTACCAGGACTAAGTTCATGATAAATTAAAGTTCAATTAATCATATTACTTAAGAACTCCCACTTAGATAGACATCCCTCTAATCCTCTAAGTGATTACGTGATCCAAATCAACTAAACCATGTCCGATCATCACGTGAGATGGAGTAGTTTCATTGGTGAACATCACTATGTTGATCATATCTACTATATGATTCACGCTCGACCTTTCGGTCTCCGTGTTCCGAGGCCATATCTGTTATATGCTAGGCTCGTCAAGTTTAACCTGAGTATTCCGCATGTGCAACTGTTTTGCACCTGTTGTATTTGAACGTAGAGCCTATCACAGCCGATCATCACGTGGTGTCTCAGCACGAAGAACTTTCGCAACGGTGCATACTCAGGGAGAACACTTATATCTTGATAATTTAGTGAGAGATCATCTTATAATTCTACCGTCAATCAAAGCAAGATAAGATGCATAAAAGATAAACATCACATGGAATCAATATAAGTGATATGATATGGCCATCATCATCTTGTGCTTGTGATCTCCATCTCCGAAGCACCGTCATGATCACCATCGTCACCGGCGCGACACCTCGATCTCCATCGTAGCATCGTTGTCGTCTCGCCAATCTTATGCTTCCACGACTATCGCTACCGCTTAGTGATAAAGTAAAGCATTACAACGCAATTGCATTGCATACAATAAAGCGACAACCATATGGCTCCTGCCAGTTGCCGATAACTTGGTTACAAAACATGATCATCTCATACAATAAAATTTAGCATCATGTCTTGACCATATCACATCACAACATGCCCTGCAAAAACAAGTTAGACGTCCTCTACTTTGTTGTTGCAAGTTTTACGTGGCTGCTACGGGCTTAAGCAAGAACCAATCTTACCTACGCATCAAAACCACAACGATAGTTTGTCAAGTTGGTGCTGTTTTAACCTTCGCAAGGACCGGGCGTAGCCACACTCGGTTCAACTAAAGTTGGAGAAACTGTCACCCGCTAGCCACCTTTGTGCAAAGCACGTCGGGAGAACCGGTCTCGCGTAAGCGTACGCGTAATGTCGGTCCGGGCCGCTTCGTCCAACAATACCGCCGAACCAAAGTATGACATGCTGGTAAGCAGTATGACTTATATCGCCCACAACTCACTTGTGTTCTACTCGTGCATATAACATCAACACATAAAACCTAGGCTCGGATGCCACTGTTGGGTAACGTAGTAATTTCAAAAAATTTCCTACGCACACGCAAGATCATCATGATGCATAGCAACGAGAGGGAAGAGTGTTGTCTACGTACCCTCGTAGACCGACAGCGGAAGCGTTATGACAATGCGGTTGATGTAGTCGTATGTCTTCACGGCCCGACCGATCAAGCACCGAAACTACGGCACCTCCGAGTTTTAGCACACGTTCAGCTCGATGATGATCCCCGGACTCCGATCCAGCAAAGTGTCGGGGAAGAGTTCCGTCAGCACGACGGCGTGGTGACGGTCTTGATGTACTATGGTCGCAGGGCTTCGCCTAAGCACTGTTACAATATTATCGAGGACTATGGTGGAAGGGGGCACCGCACACGGCTAAGAATATGATCACGTGGATCAACTTGTGTCTCTAGGGGGTGCCCCTGCCTCCGTATATAAAGGCTCAAAGGGGAGGGTGCGGCCGGCCATGATAGGGCGCGCCAGGAGGAGTCCTACTCCCTCCGGGAGTAGGATTCCCCCCTTTCCTAGTTTGAATAGGATTCGTTAAGTGGGAAAGAGGAGAGAAAGAAGGAAGGGGGGCGCCGGCCCCCTCTCTCCTTGTCCTACTCGGACTAGGGGGGGAGGGGCGCGCGGCCCAGCCCTGGCCACCTCTCCTCTCTTCCACTAAGGCCCACTAAGGCCCATATACCTCCCGGGGGGTTCCGGTAACCTCCCGGTACTCCGGTAAAATCCCGGTTTCACCCGGAACACTTTCGATATCCAAACATAGGCTTACAATATATCAATCTTTATGTCTCGACCATTTCGAGACTCCTAGTCATTTCCGTCATCACATCCGGGACTCCGAACAACCTTTGGTACATCAAAACGCATAAACTCATAATATAACTGTCATCGAAACCTTAAGCGTGCGGACCCTACGGGTTCGAGAACAATGTAGACATGACCGAGACACGTCTCCGGTCAATAACCAATAGCGGGACCTGGATGCCCATATTGGTTCCTACATATTCTACGAAGATCTTTTATCGGTCAGACCGCATAACAACATACGTTGTTCCCTTTGTCATCGGTATGTTACTTACCCGAGATTCGATCGTCGGTATCCAATACCTAGTTCAATCTCGTTACCGGCAAGTCTCTTTACTCGTTCCGTAATACATCATCCCGCAACTAACTCATTAGTTGCAATGCTTGCAAGGCTTAAGTGATGTGCATTACCGAGAGGGCCCAGAGATACCTCTCCGACGATCGGAGTGACAAATCGTAATCTCGAAATACGTCAACCCAACATGTACCTTTGGAGACACCTGTAGAGTACCTTTATAATCACCCAGTTACGTTGTGATGTTTGGTAGCACACAAAGTGTTCCTCCGGCACACGGGAGTTACATAATCTCATAGTCATAGGAACATGTATAAGTCATGAAGAAAACAATAGCAACATACTAAACGATCGGGTGCTAAGCTAATGGAATGGGTCATGTCAATCAGATCATTCAACTAATGATGTGATCCCATTAATCAAATAACAACTCTTTGTCCATGGTTAGGAAACATAACCATCTTTGATTAACGAGCTAGTCAAGTAGAGGCATACTAGTGACACTCTGTTTGTCTATGTATTCACACATGTATTATGTTTCCGGTTAATACAACTCTAGCATGAATAATAAACTTTAATCATGATATAAGGAAATAAATAATAACTTTATTATTGCCTCTAGGGCATATTTCCTTCAAATTTAGCATCATGTCTTGACCATATCACATCACAACATGCCTTGCAAAAACAAGTTAGACGTCCTCTACTTTGTTGTTGCAAGTTTTACGTGGCTGCTACTGGGCTTAGCCAGAACCGTTCTTACCTACGCATCAAAACCACAACGATAGTTTGTCAAGTTGGTGCTGTTTTAACCTTCGCAAGGACCGGGCGTAGCCACACTCAGTTCAACTAAAGTTGGAGAAACTGACACCCGCCAGCCACCTGTGTGCAAAGCACGTCGGTAGAACCAGTCTCGCGTAAGCGTACGCGTAATGTCGGTCCGGGCCGCTTCATCCAACAATACCGCCGAACCAAAGTATGACATGCTGGTAAGCAATATGACTTATATCGTCCACAACTCACTTGTGTTCGACTCGTGCATATGACATCTATGCATAAAATCAGGCTCGGATGCCACTATTGGGGAACGTAGTAATTTCAAAAAAAATCCTACGCACACGTAGGATCATGGTGATGCATAGCAACGAGAGGGGAGAGTGTTGTCTACGTACCCTCGTAGACCGTTCGCGGAAGCGTTATAACAACGCGGTTGATGTAGTCGTACGTCTTCACGATCCGACTGATCCAAGTACCGAAAGCACGGCACCTCCGAGTTCTGCACATGTTCGGCTCGGTGACGTCCTCGCCTTCTCGATCCAGCAAGAGGGGCAAAGTAGTAGATGAGTTCCGGCAGCACGACGGCGTGGTGACGGTGTTGGTGAAGAACAATCTCCGCAGGGCTTCGCCTAAGCACTACGAAAACTAGGACGGAGGATAAACTAGAGGGGACAGGGTTGCCGACACACGGCTTGGTGTTTCTTGATGTGTCTTGGGTGCTAGCCCTACCCCTCTATTTATATCTTGAGCCTTGGGGTCGAAACTTGGAGTAAAAGCCTCCACAAAGTCGGTTTCACCCGAAAGGCAAGAGTCCTTCTCGGACTCCAGGGCCAGACGCCAGGGTTCTCGGCGTCTGGACCCAGACGCCAGGGACCCTGGCATCTGTCCCCTGGACTCCGCAAAACTTCCTTTTGCGCTTTCCAAAAACCTTGTGGGCTTCCCCCTTTGGCCCAAATAAAGTGTTTTCGTACCCAAACATTTCGGGAAACATCCGGAACCCCTTCCGGTGAATTCTGGAACCCTTCCGGTGACCAAACTCTATTATCCCATATATAAAACTTTATCTCCGGACCATTCCGGAGTTCCTCGTCATGTCTGTGATCTCATCCCGGACTCCGAACAACATTCGGTCACCAACATACATAACTCATATAGTACTATATCGTCAACAAACCTTAAGCGTGCGGACCCTACGGGTTCGAGAACTATCTAGACATAACCAAGACACCTCTCTGGTCAACAACCAATAGCGGGACCTGGATGCCCATATTGGCTCCTACATATTCTACGAAGATCTTTATCGGTCAGACCGCATAACAACATACGTTGTTCCTTTTGTCATCGGTATGTTACTTGTCCGAGATTCAATTGTCGGTATCTCAATACCTAGTTCAATCTCGTTACCGGCAAGTCTTTACTCGTTCTGTAATACATCATCCCGCAACTAACTCATTAGTTGCAATGCTTGCAAGGCTTAAGTGATGTGCATTACCGAGAGGGCCCAGAGATACCTCTCCGACAATCAGAGTGAAAAATCCTAATCTCGAAATACGCCAACCCAACAAGTACCTTCGGAGACACCTGTAGAGCACCTTTATAATCACCCAATTACGTTGTGATGTTTGGTAGCACACAAAGTGTTCCTCTGGTAAACGGGAGTTGCATAATCTCATAGTCATAGGAACATGTATAAGTCATGAAGAAAGCAATAGCAACAAACTAAATGATCAAGTGCTATGATAACGGAATGGGTCAAGTCAATCACATCATTCTCCAATGATGTGACCCCGTTAATCAAATTACAACTCATGTCTATGGCTGGGAAACTTAACCATCTTTGATTCAACGAGCTAGTCAAGTAGAGGCATACTAGTGACACTCTGTTTGTCTATGTATTCACACATGTATTATGTTTCTGGTTAATACAATTCTAGCATGAATAATAAACATTTATCATGAAATAAGGAAATAAATAATAACTTTATTATTGCCTCTAGGGCATATTTCCTTCAGCAGATGCTTGCAATAGAGGTTAATCATAAGCGGGATGTTTGTTCAAGTAAGAACAGCACCCAAGCATCGGTCCACCCACATGTCAAATTATCAAAGTACCGAACGCGAATCATATGAACGTGATGAAAACTAGCTTGACAATATTCCCATGTGTCCTCGGGAGCACTTTTCCTTATATAAGAGTTTGTCTAGGCTTGTCCTTTGCTACAAAAAGGATTGGGCCACCTTGCTGCACTTTATTTACTTTTGTTACTTGTTGCTCGTTACAAATTATGTTATCACAGAACTATTTGTTACCACTTATTTCAGTACTTGCAGAGAATACCTTGCTGAAAACTGCTTATCATTTCCTTCTGCTCCTCGTTGGGTTCGACACTCTTACTTATCGAAAGGACTACGATAGATCCCCTATACTTGTGGGTCATCAAGACTCTTTTCTGGCGTCGTTGCCGGGGAGTGAAGCGCCTTTGGTAGGTGGAATTTGGTAAGGAAAAATTTATATAGTGTTCTGAAATTTACTGACACTTGTTACTATGGAAAGTAATCCTCTGAGGGGCTTGTTCGGGGTATCTTCACCCCGACCAGTAGAGCAAAGAGTTGCTCCTCATCCTACTGAACCTATTGAAAATGAAATTCCTTATGAGTATCCTTCGGGTATGATAGAAAAACTGCTAGCTAATCCTTTTACAGGAGATGGAACAAAGCATCCTGATGAACACCTAATATATGTGGATGAAGTTTGTGGATTATTTAAGCTTGCAGGTATACCCGATGATGTTGCTAAGAAGAAGGTCTTCCCTTTATCTTTGAAGGGAGACGCATTGACATGGTATACGCTATGTGATGATATGAGATCATGGAACTATAGAAGATTGAAATTGGAATTTCATCAAATGTATTACCCTATGCATCTTGTTCATCGTGACCGCAATTATATATATAATTTTTGGCCTCGCGAAGGAGAGAGCATCTCTCAAGCTTGGGGGAGGCGTAAATCAATGTTATATTCATGCCCCAATCATGAGCTCCCAAGAGAAACAATCCTTCAAAAAAATTATGCTCGGCTTTCTGAAAATAATCGCACCATGCTCAATAATTCTTGTGCTGGCTCTTTTATGATGAAGACTATTGGATTTAGATGGGATTTATTGGATAGAATTAAACGCAACTCTGAAGATTGGGATCTCGACAAAGGTAAGGAGTCAGGTATGACACCTAAGTTTGATTGTGTTAAATCTTTTATGGATACCGATACTTTCCATAAGTTTAGCACTAAATATGGACTTGATTCTGAGATAGTAGCTTCTTTCTGTGAATCTTTTGCTACTTATGTTGATCTCCCTAAGGAGAAGTGGTTTAAATATCATCCTCCCATAGAAGTAAAAGTAGCTGCACCTATTAAAGTTGAAGAAAAGACTGTCACTTATAATGATCCTATTGTTCCTACTTGTTATGTTGAGAAACCACCTTTCCCTGTTAGGATAAAGGATCATGCTCAAGCTTAAATTGTGGTTCGTAAAAGCAATATTAAAACATATACACCTCCTGAGCAAGTTAAAGTTGAACCTAATATTGCTATTGTTAAAGATCTCTTGTCTGATAATATTGATGGGCATGTTATTCAGTTCTGCAGTGAAACTGCTAGAATTGCTAAACCTTGTGCTAAAGATAAAAATAGACCTGTGGTAGGCATGCCTGTTATTTCTGTTAAAATAGGAGATCATTGTTATCATGGCTTTATGTGATATGGGTGCTAGTGCTAGTGCAATACCTATTGACTTATACAAAGAAATTATGCATGACATTGCACGTGTTGAGTTAGAAGAAATTGATGTTACTATTAAACTGGCTAATAGAGATACTATTTCACCAATGGGAATTGTTAGAGATGTTGAAGTCTTGTGTGGGAAAACTAAATATCTTGCTGATTTTCTTGTTCTTGGTTCCCCACAAGATAGCTTTTGTCCCATTATATTTGGTAGACCCTTCTTAAATACTGTTAATGCTACCATAGATTGCACAAGGGATGTTGTTACTGTCGGCTTAGATGATATGACTCATGAGTTTAATTTCTCTAAATTTAGCAAACAACACCGTGAAGAAGAATTGCCTAGTAAGGATGAAATTATTGGTCTTGCTTCTATTGCCATACCTCCTAGTGATCCTTTAGAACAATATTTGCTAGAGCATGAGAATGATATGTTTATGAATGAAAGAAGGGAAATAGATGAAGTATTCTTTAAACATGAACCTATTCTGAAACACAATTTGCCTGTTGAAATCCTAGGGGATCCCCCTCCACCTAAGGGTGATCCCGTGTTTGAGCTTAAACTGTTGCCTGATAATCTTAAATATGCTTATCTTGATGAAAAGAAGATATATCCTGTTATTATTAGTGCTAACCTTTCAGAGCATGAAGAAGAAAGATTATTGAAAACTCTGAAGAAGCACCGAGCTGCTATTGGATATACTCTTGATGATCTTAAGGGCATTAGTCCCACTCCATGTCAACATAAAATAAATTTGAAAGCAGATGCCAAACCAGTTCGTGATCCTCAACGACGTCTGAATCCTAAAATGAAAGAAGTGGTAAGAAAAGAAGTACTAAAGCTTCTGGAGGCAGGTATAATTTATCCCGTTGCCGATAGTCAGTGGGTAAGTCCTGTTCATTGTGTCCCTAAGAAGGGAGGTATTAGTGTTGTTCCTAATGATAAAGATGAATTGATTCCACAAAGAATTATTACAGGTTATATGATGGTAATTGATTTCCGCAAATTAAATAAGGCTACTAAGAAAGATCATTACCCCTTACCTTTTATCGATCAAATGCTAGAAAGATTATGCAAGCATACACATTACTGCTTTCTAGATGGTTATTCTGGTTTCTCTCAGATACCTGTGTCGGCTAAAGATCAATCAAAGACTACTTTTACATGCCCATTTGGTACTTTTGCTTATAGACATATGCCTTTTGGTTTATGTAATGCACCTGCTACCTTTCAAAGATGTATGATGGCTATATTCTCTGACTTTTGTGAAAAGATTTGTGAGGTTTTCATGGACGACTTTTCCGTCTATGGATCTTCTTTTGATGATTGCTTGAGCAATCTTGATCGAGTTTTGTAGAGATGTGAAGAAACTAATCTTGTCTTGAATTGGGAAAAGTGCCACTTTATGGTTAATGAAGGTATTGTCTTGGGGCATAAAGTTTCTTAAAGAGGTATTGAAGTTGATAAAGCCAAGGTTGATGCTATTGAAAAGATGCCATGTCCCAAGGACATCAAAGGTATAAGAAGTTTCCTTGGTCATGCCGGATTTTATAGGAGGTTCATTAAGGACTTCACAAAAATTTCTCAGCCTCTGACTAATTTATTACAGAAAGATATACCATTTGTCTTTGATGATGATTGTGTAGAAGAATTTGAAATAGTTAAGAAAGCATTAGTCTTTGCACCTACTGTTCAGCCACCTGATTGGAATTTAGCCTTTGAAATTATGGGTGATGCTAGCGATTATGCTGTAGGTGCTGTTTTAGGGCAAAGAGTTGATAAGAAATTAAATGTTATCCATTATGCTAGTAAGACCCTAGACAATGCTCAAAGAAATTATGCTACTACTGTAAAAGAACTTTTAGCAGTTATATTTGCTTGTGATAAGTTCAGACCTTATATTGTTGATTCTAAAGTAACTATTCACACTGATCATGCTGCTATTAAATATCTTATGGAGAAGAAAGATGCTAAACCTAGACTTATTAGATGGGTTCTCTTGCTACAAGAATTTGATTTGCATAATGTTGATAGAAAAGGAGCTGAGAACTCCGTTGCAGACAACTTACCTAGGTTAGAGAATGTTCTTGATGACCCACTACCTATTGATGATAGCTTTCCTGATGAACAAATTAAATGTCATAAGTACTTCTCGTAGTACCCCTTGGTATGCTGATTATGCTAATTACATAGTTGCTAAATTTATACCACCTAGCTTCACATACCAACAAAAGAAAAAGTTCTTCTATGATTTGAGACATTACTTTTGGGATGACCCACATCTTTATAAAGAAGGAGTAGATGGTTTTATTAGACGTTGTGTACCTGAGCATGAACAGGAACAGATCCTACGCAAGTGACACTCGGAAACTTATGGAGGACACCACGCGGGAGATAGAACTGCACATAAGGTATTGCAATCCGGTTTTTATTGGCCTACTCTCTTCAAGGATGCCCGTAAGTTTGTCCTATCTTGTGATGAATGTCAAAGAATTGGTAATATTAGTAGACGTCAAGAAATGCCTATGAATTATTCACTTGTTATTGAACCATTTGATGTTTGGGGCTTTGATTATATGGGACCTTTTCCTGCCTCTAATGGATATACACACATTTTAGTTGCTGTTGATTACGTTACTAAGTGGGTAGAGGCTATTCCAACTAGTAGTGCTGATCATAACACTTCTATTAAAATGCTTAAAGAAGTTATTTTTCCGAGGTTTGGAGTCCCTAGATATTTAATGACTGATGGTGGTTCACATTTTATTCATGGTGCTTTTCGTAAAATGCTTGCTAAATATGACGTCAATCATAGAATTGCATCTCTGTATCACCCACAGTCTAGTGGTCAAGTAGAAATGAGTAATAGAGAACTTAAATTAATTTTGCAAAAGACTGTCAATAGGTCTAGAAAGAATTGGTCCAAGAAACTTGATGATGCATTATGGGCCTATAGAACTGCATATAAAAATCATATGGGTATGTCTCCGTATAAAATGGTATATGGAAAATCATGTCACTTACCTCTCGAACTAGAACATAAGGCATATTGGGCTATTAAAGAGCTCAACTATGATTTCAAACTTGCCGGTGAGAAGAGGTTATTTGATATTAGCTCACTTGATGAATGGAGAACCCAAGCTTATGAAAATGACAAGTTGTTTAAAGAAAAGGTTAAAAGATGGCATGACAAAAGGATACAAAAGCGTGAGTTTAATGTAGGTGATTATGTATTGATATATAACTCTCGTTTAAGATTTTTTGCAGGAAAACTTCTCTCTAAATGGGAAGGCCCCTATGTTATCGAGGAGGTCTATCGTTCCGGTGCCATAACAATCAACAACTTCGAAGGCACAAATCCGAAGGTGGTAAACGGTCAAAGAATCAAACATTATATCTCAGGTAATCCCATAAATGTTGAAACCAATATTATTGGAACCGTAACCCCGGAGGAATACATAAGGGACACTTTCCAGAATGTTTCAGACTCCGAAAAGGAATAGGTATGTGGTACGGTAAGTAAACCGACTCCAAAACAATTTTTAAGGCAATATTTCTCCGTTTTGGAATATTTAGAAAAATAGAAAATTAAGTAGCAGTCCGGGAAGGACACGAGGGCCCCACGAGGGTGGAGGGCGCGCCCTACCCCCTGGGCGCGCCCCCCCTACCTCGTGAGCACCTCGTGTGCCTTCTGGACTCCGTTTTCTTGCACAATACGTGTTTTGGTCGGTAAAAAATCACTATATATTCTCCCGAAGGTTTTGACTCCCGTATCACGCAAATATTCTCTGTTCTTGTTTCGAGCTATTTTTCTGACAGATCTAGATTATCATGACGTCCCCAAGTGCTTCCAAGGATAAGTTCTTCGAGAAGGTCATCAACCCTTACCTCGCGGAGGTGCTGCGACACCCTCAAACCATTGAGATGCGTGATGGGTTGCTGCACATCCGCGATGCTGAGGGACCAAAGGGAACCGGAAGCGTGGAGACGAGGCTTGAAGCAATGGAGCAACAAGTTTTCAAGTGCCAGGGGATGGTGGAACATGGAATCAACGCTAGCCACACGATGCTCGCGGAGTTCACTAACAACTACAAGCTGGATGCCAAGAACACCGAGGAGGCCATCTTCAAGCTACATGAGAAGATCGAGCACCTCCAAGCCCAAATCTATGACCTGCAAAACCAAAACTGTGAGTATGAATATAGATTCAAAAGAATGAGTTTGGCTGTAGATTCGAGGATTCCGGAGACTCGATCATCCTTCTATGATGGTGAACCTATGCCTTGGAAGATGGATGACAAGCCCGCATCATCAACAACACCTCCACCTTCCTCACCAACCAAGGAGATATAATAACATGGGTATGGGCACTCCCCTTGGCAACCGCCAAGCTTGGGGGAGGTGCCCCGGTATCGTATCACAATCACAACTCCTATCTTTACCGTTTTCCTTAGTTAAGTCCTATTAGTAGTATTTTGATCTAGTAGAATAAAGTTTATGGCATGATCTAGTTTTGAGTTTTGCCTTATGATCTCTCTATGTAATAGAGTCCGTGAGCTATATAATAAAGATTAGTGTTGAGTCAAGGGCTTGATTTTCTTGCTATGATCTTGGGTGAATAAAAGAAAAGAGAAAAAGAATAAGAAGGAACAAAAGTTCATATTGATCTTATTGATAGTAATGACTTCAGATAGAAAGAGTGTGACGATTAAAAGTTGTTGGGAGTTGGCAGACATATCTTTGGTCATCATTGCAATTAATAGGAAGTAATAAGGAAAGAGAGGTTTCACATATAAATATACTATTATTGACATCTTTTATGATTGGGAGCACTCACCAAAATATGACATGCTAAAGAGTTGATGTTGGACAAGGAAGACAACATAATGGGTTATGTTTCCTTATATCTGAGATAAAGTATGTTGTCATGGATCATCCAACATGTTGAGCTTGCCTTTCCCCCTCATCTAGCCAAATTCTCAGCACCAAATAGAGATACTACTTGTGCTTCCAAATACCCTTAAACCAATTTTTCCAAGAGAGTCCACCATATCTACCTATGGATTGAGTAAGATCCTTCAAGTAAGTTGTCATCGGTGCAAAGCAATAAAAATTGCTCTAAATATGTATGATTAGTGTGGGAGAAATAAGATTTATACGATCTTGTGATGTGGAAGTAATAAAAGCGACGGACTGCATAATAAAGGTTCATATAATCATATCACAAGGGGCAATATAAAGTGACGCTCTTTCGCATTAAGATTTTGTGCATCCAACCATAAAAGCGCATGGCAACCTCTGCTTCCCTCTGCGAACGGCCTATCTTTTATTATTATCTTCTACCTTATGCAAGAGTCATGGTGATCTTCACCTTTCCTTTTTACATTTTATCCTTTGGCAAGCACAGTGTGTTGGAAAGATCCTGATAGATATATCTAATTGGATGTAGGGGGCATGAGTTACTATTGTTGACATTACCCTCGAGGTAAAAGGTTGTGGGGTGAAACTATAAGCCCCTATCTTTCTCTGTGTCCGATTAAAACTCCGTAACCACAAGTATTGCACGAGTGTTAGCAATTATGAAGGACTAGATGATAGTTGAGTATGTGGACTTGCTTTTTAGCTCTAACATAGACTCTTTCTGATGTTATGATAAATTGCAATTGCTTCAATGACCGAGGTTATAGTTTGTTGGTTCTCAATAAAGTTTCTGATTCATACTTTTGCAATGTGAATAGATCATCACTTGAACATAAGTAATCATATGACAATATCTATGTATGTTGCTGTTATGAGAATAATCATGATGCCCTCATGTCCGTATTTCATTTTAACCAACGCCTCTACCTCTAAACATGGGGACATATTTATTGTTATCGGCTTTTGCTTAAGGACAAGCAAGGTCTAAGCTTGGGGGAGTTGATACGCCCATTTTGCATCATGCTTTTATATCGATATTTATTGCATTATGGGCTATTATTTCACATTTGTCACAATACTTATGGCTGTTCTCTCTTATTTTATAAGGTTTACATAAGGAGGGAGAATGCCGGAAGCTGGAATTCTGGCTGGAAAAGGAGCAAATATTAGATACCTATTCTGCACAACTCCAAAAGTCCTGAAACTCCACGGAATACCTTATAATAAATAATGAAAAATCCTCGCCAAAGATGAAGACCAGGGGGCCCACACCCTGTCCACGAGGGTGGGGGCGCCCCCCTGGGGCACGCCCCCCTACCTCGTGGGCCCCTTGGTGGCTCTCCGATGACCATCTTCTGCTATATGAAGTCTTTCGTCGAGAAAAAAACCAGAAGCAACCTTTCGGGATGAAACTCCGCCGCCACGAGGCGGAACCTTGGCGGAACCAATCTAGGGCTCCGGCAGAGCTGTTCTGCCAGGGAAACTTCCCTCCCGGAGGGGGAAATCATCGCCATCGTCATCACCAACGCTCCTCTCATTGGGAAAGGGCAATCTCCATGAACATCTTCATCAGCACCATCTCATCTCAAAACCCTAGTTCATCTCTTGTATCCAATTCTTGTCTCCAAGTCCGGGATTGGTGCTAGTAGGTTGCTAGTAGTGTTAATTACTCCTTGTAGTTGATGCTAGTTGGTTTAATTGGTGGAAGATCATATGTTCAGATCCTTTATGCATATTATTACCCCTCTGATTATGAACATGAATATGCTTTGTGAGTAGTTACGTTTGTTCCTGAGGACAAGGGAGAAGTCTTGCTATTAGTAGTCATGTGAATTTGGTATTCGTTCGATATTTTGATGAGATGTATGTTGTCTAGCCTCTAGTGGTGTTATGTGAACGTAGACTACATAACACTTCACCATTATTTGGGTCTAGAGGAAGGCATTGGGAAGTAATAAGTAGATGATGGGTTGCTACAGTGACAGAATCTTAAACCCTAGTTTATGTGTTGCTTCGTAAGGGGCTGATTTGGATCCATATGTTTCATGCTATGGTTAGGTTTACCTTAATACTTTCGTTGTAGTTGCGGATGCTTGCAATAGAGGTTAATCATAAGTGGGATGTTTGTTCAAGTAAGAACAGCACCCAAGCACCGGTCCACCCACATGTCAAATTATCAAAGTACCGAACGCGAATCATATGAACGTGATGAAAACTAGCTTGACAATATTCCCATGTGTCCTCGGGAGTGCTTTTCCTTATATAAGAATTTGTCCAGGCTTGTACTTTGCTACAAAAAGGATTGGGCCACCTTGCTGCATTTTATTTACTATTGTTACTTGTTGCTCGTTACAAATTATCTTATCACAAAACTATCTGTTACCACTTAATTCAGTACTTGCAGAGAATACCTTGCTGAAAACTGCTTATCATTTCCTTCTACTCCTCGTTGGGTTCGACACTCTTACTTATCGAAAGGACTACGATAGATCCCCTATACTTGTGGGTCATCAAGGAGGTGCGTCAGGAGGAGTCATAGTCCCACCGAGAGTAGGACTCCCCCCCTTTCCTAGTTGGATTAGGACTTCGGCGGGGAAAGAGTGGGGAGAAGAAGGAAGGGGGGGCGCCGCCCCCCTCTCCTTGTCCTATTCGGACTGGGGGGGAGGGGCGCGCAGCCCAGCCCTAGCCGCCTCTTCTATCTTCTACCTAGGCCCACTAAGGCCCATTAAGTCCCCTGGGGGTTCCGGTAACCTCCCGGTACTCCGGTAAAATCCCGATTTCACCCGGAACACTTACGATATCCAAACATAGGCTTCCAATATATCAATCTTCATGTCTCGACCATTTTGAGACTCCTCGTCATGTCCTTGATCACATCCGGGACTCGGAACAACCTTCGGTACATCAAAACATATAAACTCATAATATAATTGTCATCGAAACGTTAAGCGTGCGGACCCTACGGGTTCAAGAACTATGTAGACATGACCGAGACACGTCTCTGGTCAATAACCAATAGCGTAACATGGATGCTCATATTGGCTCGCACATATTCTACGAAGATCTTTTATCGGTCAAAGCGCATAACAACATACGTTGTTCCCTTTGTCATCGGTATGTTACTTGCCCGAGATTCGATCGTCGGTATCTCAATACCTAGTTCAATCTCGTTACCGGCAAGTCTCTTTACTCGTTTCGTAATACATCATCCCGCAACTAACTCATTAGTTGCAATGCTTGCAAGGCTTAAGTGATGTGCATTACCGAGAGGGCCTAGAGATACCTCTCCGACAATCGGAGTGACAAATCCTAATCTCGAAATACGCCAACCCAACAAGTACCTTTGGAGACACCTATAGAGCACCTTTATAATCACCCAGTTACGTTGTGACGTTTGGTAGCACACAAAGTGTGCCTTCGGTAAACGGGAGTTGCATAATCTCATAGTCATAGGAACATGTATAAGTCATGAAGAAAGCAATAGCAACATACTAAACGATCGGGTGCTAAGCTAACGGAATGGGTCATGTCAATCACATCATTCTCCTAATGATGTGACCGCGTTAATCAAATGACAACTCATGTCTATGGTTAGGAAACATAACCATCTTTGATCAACGAGCTAGTCAAGTAGAGGCATACTAGTGACAATCTGTTTGTCTATGTATTCACACATGTATTATGTTTCCGGTTAATACAATTCTAGCAAGAATAATAAACATTTATCATGATATAAGGAAATAAATAAAAACTTTATTATTGCCTCTAGGGCATATTTCCTTCAGTCGCCCACTTGCACTAGAGTCAATAATCTAGATTACACAGTAATGATTCTAACACCCATGGAGCCTTTGTGCTGATCATGTTTTGCTCGTGGAAGAGGCTTAGTCAACGGGTCTGCAACATTTAGATCCTTTGTATCTTGCAAATTTCTGTGTCTCCCACCTGGACTAGATCCCGGATGGAATTGAAGCGTCTCTTGATGTGCTTGGTTCTCATGTGAAATCTGGATTCCTTCGCCAAGGCAATTGCACTAGTATTGTCACAAAAGATTTTCATTGGACCCGATGCACTAGGTATGACACCTAGATCGGATATGAACTCCTTCATCCGGACTCCTTCATTTGCTGCTTCCGAAGTAGATACGTATCCAGATCCCGCCACAACGCTTTGTTTAGAACTGCACCAACTAACAGCTCCACCGTTCAATGTAAACACGTAACCGGTTTGCGATTTAGAATCGTCCGGATCAGTGTCAAAGCTTGCATCAACGTAACCATTTACGATGAGCTCTTTGTCACCTCCATAAACGAGAAACATATCCTTAGTCCTTTTCAGGTATTTCAGGATGTTCTTGACCGCTGTCCAGTGATCCAGTCCTGGATTACTTTGGTACCTCCCTGCTATACTTATAGCAAGGCACACATCAGGTCTGGTACACAACATTGCATACATGATAGAGCCTATGGCTGAAGCATAGGGAACATCTTTCATTTTCTCTCTATCTTCTGCAGTGGTCGGGCATTGAGTCTTACTCAACTTCACACCTTGTAACATAGGCAATAACCCTTTCTTTGCTTGATCCATTTTGAACTTCTTAAAACTTTGTCAAGGTATGTGCTTTGTGAAAGTCCAATTAAGCGTCTTGATCTATCTCTATAGATCTTGATGCCCAATATGTAAGCAGCTTCACCGAGGTCTTTCATTGAAAAACTCTTATTCAAGTATCCTTTTATGCTATCCAGAAATTCTATATCATTTCCAATCAACAATATGTCATCCACATATAATATTAGAAATGCTACAGAGCTCCCACTCACTTTCTTGTAAATACAGGCTTCTCCAAAAGTCTGTATAAAACCAAATGCTTTGATCACACTATCAAAGCGTTTATTCCAACTCCGAGAGGCTTGCACCAGTCCATAAATGGATCGCTGGAGCTTGCACACTTTGTTAGCTCCCTTTGGATCGACAAAACCTTTCGGTTGCATCATATACAACTCTTCTTCCAGAAATCCATTCAGGAATGCAGTTTTGACATCCATTTGCCAAATTTCATAATCATAAAATGCGGCAATTGCTAACATGATTCGGACAGACTTAAGCATCGCTACGGGTGAGAAAGTCTCATCATAATCAATCCCTTGAACTTGTCGAAAACCTTTCGCAATAAGTTGAGCTTTGTAGACAGTAACATTACCGTCAGCGTCAGTCTTATTCTTGAAGATCCATTTATTCTTAATTGCTTGCCGTGAAGGAAATATGCCCTAGAGGCAATAATAATAAAGTTATTATTTATGTCCTTATATCATGATAAATGTTTATTATTCATGCTAGAATTGTATTAACCGGAAACATAATACATGTGTGAATACATAGACAAACAGAGTGTCACTAGTATGCCTCTACTTGACTAGCTCGTTAATCAAAGATGGTTATGTTTCCTAACCATGGACAAAGAGTTGTTATTTGATTAACGAGATCACATCATTAGTTGAATGATCTGATTGACATGACCCATTCCATTAGCTTAGCACCCGATCGTTTAGTATGTTGCTATTGCTTTCTTCATGACTTATACATGTTCCTATGACTATGAGATTATGCAACTCCCGTTTGCCGGAGGAACACTTTGTGTGCTACCAAACGTCACAACGTAACTGGGTGATTATAAAGGAGCTCTACAGGTGTCTCCAAAGGTACATGTTGGGTTAGCGTATTTCGAGATTAGGATTTGTCACTCCAAATGTCGGAGAGGTATCTCTGGGCCCTCTCGGTAATGCACATCACTTAAGCCTTGCAAGCATTGCAACTAATGAGTTAGTTGCGGGATGATGTATTACGGAACGAGTAAAGAGACTTGTCGGTAACGAGATTGAACTAGGTATTGGATACCGACGATCAAATCTCAGGCAAGTAACATACCGATGACAAAGGGAACAACGTATGTTGTTATGCGGTCTGACCGATAAAGATCTTCGTAGAATATGTAGGAGCCAATATGGGCATCCAGGTCCCGCTATTGGTTATTGACCGGAGACGTGTCTCGGTCATGTCTACATTGTTCTCGAACCGTAGGGTCCGCACGCTTAAGGTTTCGATGACAGTTATATTATGAGTTTATGAGTTTTGATGTACCGAAGGAGTTCGGAGTCCCGTATGAGATCGGGGACATGACGAGGAGTCTCGAAATGGTCGAGACATAAAGATCGATATATTGGACGACTATATTCGGACATCGAAAAGGTTCCGAGTGATTCGGGTATTTTTCGGAATACCGAGGAGTTACGGGAATATGGGGGGAGAAGTATTGGGCCTTATTGGGCCATACGGGAAAGAGAGAGGGGATGCCTAGGGCAGGCCGCGCCCCCCCCCCCAAGGCCTAGTCCAAATTGGACTAGGGGGAGAGGCTGCGCCCCCTCCTTCCTTCCCTTCTCCCTTCCCCTTCCTTGTCTCCTACTCCTACTACATGGAAGGACTCCTAGTTGGACTAGGAATGGGGGAATCCTACTCCCGGTGGGAGTAGGACTCCCCTAGGGCGCGCCATAGAGAGGGCCGGCCCTCCCCTCCTCCACTCCTTTATATACGGGGGCAGGGGGCACCCCATAGACACACAAGTTGATCTTCGTGATCGTTCCTTAGCCGTGTGCGGTGCACCCCTCCACCATATTCCACCTCGGTCATATTGTAGCAGTGCTTAGGCGAAGCCCTGCGATGGTTGAACATCAAGATCGTCACCACGCCGTCGTGCTGACGGAACTCCTCCCCGAAGCTTTGCTGGATCGGAGCCCGGGGAGCGTCATCGAGCTGAACGTGTGCCAAGAATTCGGAGGTGCCGGAGTAACGGTGCTTGGATCGGTTGGACCGGGAAGATGTACGACTACTTCCTCTACGTTGCGTCAACGCTTCCGCTTCGGTCTACGAGGGTACGTAGACAACACTCTCCCATCTCGTTGCTATGCATCACCATGATCTTGCGTGTGCGTAGGAAATTTTTGAAATTACTACGTTCCCCAACAGTGACATCCGAGCCTAGGTTTTTATGGTTTGATGTTATATGCACGAGTAGAACACAAGTGAGTTGTGGGCGATATAAGTCATACTGCTTACCAGCATGTCATACTTTGGTTCGGCGGTATTGTTGGATGAAGCGGTCCGGACCGACATTACGCGTACGCTTACGCGAGACTGGTTCTACCGCCGTGCTTTGCACACAGGTGGCTGGCGGGTGTCAGTTTCTCCAACTTTAGTTGAACCAAGTGTGGCTATGCCCGGTCCTTGCGAAGGTTAAAACAGCACCAACTTGACAAACTATCGTTGTGGTTTTGATGCGTAGGTAAGATTGGTTCTTGCTTAAGCCCGTAGCAGCCACGTAAAACTTGCAACAACAAAGTAGAGGACGTCTAACTTGTTTTTGCAGGGCATGTTGTGATGTGATATGGTCAAAACGTGATGAAATATAAGTTGTTGTATGAGATGATCATGTTTTGTTGAAGTTATCAGCAACTGGCAAAATCCTTATGGTTGTCTCTCTATTGCATAAGATGCAAGCGTCCAATAAATTGCTTTACTTTATCGCTATGCGATAGCAATAGTTGCAAGAGCAATTGTTGGCGAGACGACCACGTGACGACACATTGATATAGATCAAGATTATGGAGATCATGGTGTCATGTCGGTGAAGATATAGATCATGACAGTACTTTGGAGATGGAGATCAAAGAAGCAAGATGATGATGGCCATATCATGTCACATATTTTGATTGCATATGATGTTTATCTTTTATACATCTTATTTTTGCTTAGTTTGACAGTAGCATTTTAAGATGATCTCTCACTAATTATCAAGAAGTATTCTCCCTGAGTATGCACCGTTGCGAAAGTTCTTCGTGCGGAGACACCACGTGATGATCGGGTGTGATAGGCTCTACGTTCAAATACAACGGGTGCAAAACAGTTGCACATGCGGAATACTCAGGTTATACTTGACGAGCCAAGCATATACATATATGGCCTCGGAACACGGAGACCGAAAGGTCGAGCGTGAATCATATAGTAGATATGATCAACATAGTGATGTTCACCAATGAAACTGCTCCATCTCACGTGATGATCGGACATGGTTTAGTTGATTTGGATCACGTGATCACTTAGAGGATTAGAGGGATGTCTATCTAAGTGGGAGTTCTTAAGTAATATGATTAATTGAACTTAAATTTATCATGAACTTAGTCCTAGTAGTATTTTGCAAATTATGTTGTAGATCAATAGCTCGCGTTGTTGCTTCCCTGTGTTTATTTTGATATGTTCCTAGAGAAAATTGTGTTGAAAGATGTTAGTAGCAATGATGCGGATTGGATCCGTGATCTGAGGTTTATCCTCATTGCTGCACAGAAGAATTATGTCCTTGATGCACCGCTAGGTGACAGACCTATTGCAAGAGCAGATGCAGACGTTATGAACGTTTGGCTAGCTCAATATGATGACTACTTGATAGTTTAGTGCACCATACTTAATGGCTTAGAATCGGGACTTCAAAGACGTTTTGAACGTCATGGACCATATGAGATGTTCCAGGATTTGAAGTTAATATTTCAAGCAAAATACCCGAGTTGAGAGATATGAAGTCTCCAACAAGTTCTATAGCTAAAAGATGGAGGAGAATCGCTCAACTAGTGAGCATGTGCTTAGATTGTCTGGGTACTACAATCGCTTGAATCAAGTGGGAGTTAATCTTCCAGATAAAATAGTGATTGACAGAATTCTCTAGTCACCATCACCAAGTTAGTAGAACTTCGTGATGAACTATAATATGCAAGGGATAAAGAAAGTAATTCCCAAGCTCTTCGTGATGCTGAAATCGACGAAGGTAGAAATCAAGAAAAACATCAAGTGTTGATGGTTAACAAGACCACTAGTTTCAAGAAAAGGGCAAAGGGAAGAAGGGGAACTTCAAGAAGAACGGCAAGCAAGTTGCTGCTCAAGTGAAGAAGCCCAAGTCTGGTCCTAAGCCTGAGACTAAGTGCTTCTACTGCAAAGGGACTGGTCACTGGAAGCGGAACTACCCAAGTGATTGGCAGATAAGAAGGATGGCAAAGTGAACATAAGTATATTTGATATACATGTTATTGATGTGTACTTTACTAGTGTTTATAGCAACCCCTCAGTATTTGATACTAGTTCAGTTGCTAAGATTAGTAACTCGAAACGGGAGTTGCAGAACAAACAGAGACTAGTTAAGGGTGAAGTGACGATGTGTGTTGGAAGTGGTTCCAAGATTGATATGATCATCATCGCACACTCCCTATAATTTCGGGATTAGTGTTGAACCTAAGTAAGTGTTATTTGGTGTTTGCGTTGAGCATGAATATGATTTGATCATGTTTATTATAAGATGGTTATTCATTTAAGTAAGAGAATAAATTGTTGTTTTGTTTACATTAATAAAACCTTATATGGTTACACACCCAATGAAAATAGTTCGTTGGATCTCGATCGTAGTGATACACATAATCATAATATTGAAACCAAAAGATGCAAAGTTAATAATGATAGTGCAACTTATTTGTGGCACTGCCGTTTAGGTCATATTGGTGTAAAGCGCATGAAGAAACTCCATGCTGATGGGCTTTTGGAATCACTTGATTATGAATCAGTTGATGCTTGCGAACCATGCCTCATGGGCAAGATGACTAAGACTCCGTTCTCCGGAATAATGAAGCAAGCAACAGATTTGTTGGAAATCATACATACTGATGTATGTGGTCCGATGAATATTAAGGCTTGCAGCAGGTATCATTATTTTCTGACCTTCACAGATGATTTGAGTAGATATGGGGATATCTACTTGATGAAACATAAGTCTGAAACATTTGAACAGTTCAAAGAATTTCAGAGTGAAGTGGAAAATCATCGTGACAAGAAAATAAAAGTTTCTACGATATGATCGCAGAGGTAAAATATTTGAGTTACGAGTTTGGCCTTCAATTAAAACAATGTGAAATAGTTTCACTACTCACGCCACCTAGAACACCATAGTGTAATGGTGTGTCCGAATGTCATAACCGTACTTTATTATATATAGTGCGATCTATGATGTCTCTTACCGATCTACCACTATCGTTTTGGGGTTATGCATTAGAGACAGCTGCATTCACGTTAAATAGGGCACCATCTAAATCCGTTGAGACGACACCGTCTGAACTATGGTTTGGCAAGAAACCTAAGCTGTCGTTTCTTAAAGTTTGGAGTTGCGATGCTTATGTGAAAAAGTTTCATCTCGATAAGCTCAAACTCAAATCAGAGAAATATGTCTTCATAGGATACCCAAAGGAGATAGTTGGGTACACCTTCTATCACAGATCCGAAGGCAAGACATTCATTGCTAAGAATGGATCCTTTCTAGAGAAGGAGTTTCTCTCGAAAGAAGTGAGTGGGAGGAAAGTAGAAAACTTGATAAGGTAATTGTACCTTCTCCCTTATTGGAAAGTAGTTCATCACAGAAATCTGTTCCTGTGACTATTAGACCGATTAGTGAGGAAGCTAATGATGATGATCATGTAACTTTAGATCAAGTTACTACCGAACCTCGTAGGTAAAACCAGAGTGAGATCCGCACCAGAGTGGTACGGTAATCCAGTTCTGGAAGTCATGTTACTTGACCATGACGAGCCTACGAACTATGAGGAAGCGATGATGAGCCCAGATTCCGCGAAATGGCTTGAGGCCATGAAATCTGAGATGAGATCCATGTATGAAAACAAAGTATGGACTTTGATTGACTTGCCCAATCATCGGCGAGCCATTGAGATTAAATGGATCTTCAAGAGGAAGACGGACGCTGGTAGTAGTGTTACTATCTACAAAGCTAGAATTGTCGCAAAAAGGTTTTTGACAAGTTTAAGATGTTGACTATGATGAGAGTTTCTCACTCGTATCTATGCTTAAGTCTGTCCAAATCTTGTTAGCAATTGCCGCATTTTATGAAATCTGGCAAATGGATAAACAAAACTACATTCCTTAATGGATTTAAAGAAGAGTTGTATATGATGCAACAAGATGGTTTTGTCAATCCTAAAGGTGCTAACAAAATATGCAAGCTCCAGCGATCCATTTATGGACTGGTGTAAGCATCTCGGAGTTGGAATATACGCTTTGATAAGTTGATCAAAGCATATAGTTTTATACAGATTTGCGGTGAAGCCTGTATTTACAAGAAAGTGAGTGGGAGCACTACAACATTTCTGATAAGTATATGTGAATGACATATTGTTGATCGGAAATAATGTAGAATTATTCTGCAAAGCATAAAGGAGTGTTTGAAAGGAGTTTTTCAAAGAAAGACCTCGGTGAAGCTGCTTACATATTGAGTATCAAGATCTATAGAGATAGATCAAGACGCTTGATAAGTTTTTTAATGAGTACATACCTTGACAAGATTTTGAAGTAGTTCAAAATGGAACAGTCAAAGAAAAAGTTTCTTGCCTGTGTTACAAGGTGTGAAGTTGAGTAAGACTCAAAGCCCGACCACGGCAGAAGATAGAAAGAGAATGAAAGTCATTCCCTATGCCTCAGTCATAGGTTCTATAAAGTATGCCATGCTGTGTACCAGATCTATTGTATACCATACACTGTGTTAAGAGAGGGAGTACAATAGTGATCTAGGAGTAGATCAATGGACAGCGGTCAAAATTATCCTTACTGGAATAAGGATATGTTTCTCGATTACGGAGGTGACAAAAGGTTCGTCGTAAAGGGTTACGTCGATGCAAGTTTTGACACTAATCCAAATGACTCTAAGTCTCAATCTGGATACATATTGAAAGTGGGAGCAATTAGCTAGAGTAGCTCCATGCAGAGCATTGTTGACATAGAAATTTGCAAAATACATGCGGATCTAAATGTGGCAGACCCGTTGACTAAACTTCTCTCACAAGCAAAACATGATCACTTTTTGGGTCTTAATCACATAGCGATGTGAACTAGATTATTGAATCTAGTAAACCCTTTGGGTGTTAGTCACATGGAGATGTGAACCAATCACATAAAGATGTGAACTATTGATGTTAAATCACATGGCGATGTGATCTAGATTATTGACTCTAGTGCAAGTGGGAGACTGAAGGAAATATGCCCTAGAGGCAATAATAATAAAGTTATTATTCATTTCCTTATATCATGATAAATGTTTATTATTCATACTAGAATTGTATTAACCGGAAACATAATACATGTGTGAATACATAGACAAACAGAGTGTCACTAGTATGCCTCTACTTGACTAGCTCGTTAATCAAAGATGGTTATGTTTCCTAACCATGGACAAAGAGTTGTTATTTGATTAATGGGATCACATCATTAGTTGAATGATCTGATTGACATGACCCATTCCATTAGCTTAGCACCCGATCGTTTAGTATGTTGCTATTGCTTTCTTCATGACTTATACATGTTCCTATGACTATGAGATTATGCAACTCCCGTTTGCCGGAGGAACACTTTGTGTGCTACCAAACGTCACAACGTAACTGGGTGATTATAAAGGAGCTCTACAGGTGTCTCCAAAGGTACATGTTGGGTTGTCGTATTTCGAGATTAGGATTTGTCACTTCGAATGTCGGAGAGGTATCTCTGGGCCCTCTCGGTAATGCACATCACTTAAGCCTTGCAAGCATTGCAACTAATGAGTTAGTTGCAGGATGATGTATTACGGAACGAGTAAAGAGACTTGCCGGTAACAAGATTGAACTAGGTATTGGATACCGATGATCGAATCTCAGGCAAGTAACATACCGATGACAAAGGGAACAACGTATGTTGTTATGCGGTCTGACCGATAAAGATCTTCGTAGAATATGTAGGAGCCAATATGGGCATCCAGGTCCCGCTATTGGTTATTGACCGGAGACGTGCTCGGTCATGTCTACATTGTTCTCGAACCGTAGGGTCCGCACGCTTAAGGTTTCGATGACAGTTATATTATGAGTTTATGAGTTTTGATGTACCAAAGGAGTTCGGAGTCCCGGATGAGATCGGGGACATGACGAGGAGTCTCGAAATGATCGAGACGTAAAGATCGATATATTGGACGACTATATTCGGACATCGAAAAGGTTCCGAGTGATTCGGGTATTTTTCAGAATACCGGGGAGTTACGGGAATACAGGGGGAGAAGTATTGGGCCTTATTGGGCCATACGGGAAAGAGAGAGGGGATGCCTAGGGCAGGCCGCGCGCCCCCCAAGGCCTAGTCCGAATTGGACTAGGGGGAGGGGCTGCGCCCCCTCCTTGCTTCCCTTCTCCCTTCCCCTTCCTTGTCTCCTACTCGTACTACATAGAAGGACTCCTAGTTGGACTAGGAAAGGGGGAATCCTACTCCCGGTGGGAGTAGGACTCCCCTAGGGTGCGCCATAGAGAGGGCCGGCCCTCCCCTCCTCCACTCCTTTATATACGGGGGCAGGGGGCACCCCATAGACACACAAGTTGATCTTCGTGATCGTTCCTTAGCCGTGTGCGGTGCCCCCTCCACCATATTCCACCTCGGTCATATTGTAGCAGTGCTTAGGCGAAGCCCTACGACGGTTGAACATCAAGATCGTCACCACGCCGTCGTGCTGACGGAACTCCTCCCCGAAGCTTTGCTGGATCGGAGCCCGGGGAGCGTCATCAAGCTGAACGTGTGCCAAGAACTCGGAGGTGCCGGAGTAATGGTGCTTGGATCGGTTGGACCGGGAAGACGTACGACTACTTCCTCTACGTTGCGTCAACGCTTCCGCTTCGGTCTACGAGGGTACGTAGACAACACTCTCCCATCTTGTTGCTATGCATCACCATGATCTTGCGTGTGCGTAGGAAATTTTTGAAATTACTATGTTCCCCAACATGCCGATCATCGGGCAAGTCAACCAAAGTCCATACTTTGTTCTCATACATGGATCTTATCTCAGATTTCATGGCCTCAAGCCATTTTGCGGAATCTGGGCTCACCATTGCTTCTTCATAGTTCATAGGTTCATCATGATCTAGTAGCATGACTTCCGGAACAGGATTACCGTACCACTCTGGTGCGGATCTTACTCTGGTTGATCTACGAGGTTCAGTAGTAACTTGTCTGAAGTTCCATGATCATCATCATTAACTTCCTCACTAATTGGTGTAGGCGTCACAGAAACCGGTTTCTGTGATGAACTACTTTCCAATAGAGGAGCAGGTATAGTTACCTCATCAAGTTCCACTTTCCTCCCACTCACTTCTTTCGAGAGAAACTCCTTCTCTAGAAAGGATCCATTCTTAGCAACGAATCTCTTGCCTTCGGATCTGTGATAGAAGGTGTACCCAACAGTCTCCTTTGGGTATCCTATGAAGACACATTTCTCCGATTTGGGTTCGAGCTTTATCAGGTTGAAGCTTTTTCACATAAGCATCGCAGCTCCAAACTTTCAGAAACGACAACTTTGGTTTCTTGCCAAACCACAGTTCATAAGGCGTCGTCTCAACGGATTTCGACGGTGCCCTATTTAATGTGAATGCGGCCGTATGTAAAGCATAGCCCCAAAATGATAGCGGTAAATATGTAAGAGACATCATAGATCGCACCATATCTAATAAAGTACAATTACGACGTTCGGACACACCATTACGTTGTGGTGTTCTGGGTGGCGTCAGTTGCGAAACTACTCCGCATTGTTTCAAATGTAGACCAAACTCGTAACTCAAATATTCTCCTCCACGATCAGATCATAGAAACTTTATTTTCTTGTTACGATGATTTTCAACTTCACTCTGAAATTCTTTGAACTTTTCAAATGTTTCAGACTTATGCTTCATTAAGTAGATATACCCATATCTGCTTAAATCATCTGTGAAGGTGAGAAAATAACGATATCCTCCACGAGCCTCAACATTCATCGGACCACATACATCTGTATGTACGATTTCCAACAAATATATTGCTCTCTCCATAGTTCCGGAGAACGGCGTTTTAGTCATCTTGCCCATGAGGCATGGTTCGCAAGTACCAAGTGATTCATAATCAAGTGGTTCCAAAAGTCCATCAGTATGGAGTTTCTTCATGCGCTTTACACCGATATGACCTAAACGGTAGTGCCACAAATAAGTTGCACTATCATTATCAACTCTGCACCTTTTGGCTTCAACATTATGAATATGTGTATCACTACTACCGAGATTCATCAAAAATAGACCACTCTTCAAGGGTGCATGACCATAAAAGATATTACTCATATAAATAGAACAACCATTATTCTCTGATTTAAATGAATAACCATCTCGCATAAAACAAGATCCAGATATAATGTTCATGCTCAACGCTGGCACCAAATAACAATTATTTAGGTCTAATACTAATCCTGAAGGTAGATGTAGAGGTAGAATGCCGACCGCGATCACATCGACTTTGGAACCATTTCCCACACGCATCATCACCTCGTCCTTTGCCAGTGTTCGCTTAATCCATAGTCCCTGTTTCGAGTTGCAAATATTAGCAACAGAACCAGTATCAAATACCCAGGTGCTACTGCAAGCTCTAGTAAGGTACACATCAATAACATGTATATCACATATACCTTTGTTCACCTTGTCATCCTTCTTATCCGCCAAATACTTGGGGCAGTTCCGCTTCCAGTGACCAGTCTGCTTGCAGTAGAAGCACTCAGTTTTAGGCTTAGGTCCAGACTTGGGTTTCTTCTCCTGAGCAGCAACTTGTTTGCTATTCTTATTGAAGTTCCCCTTCTTCTTCCCTTTGCCCTTCTTGAAACTGGTGGTCTTACTGATCATCAACACTTGATGCTCCTTCTTGATTTCTACCTCCGCAGCCTTTAGCATTGCAAAGAGCTGAGGAATTGTCTTATCCATCCCTTGCATATTATAGTTCATCACGAAGCTCTTGTAGCTTGGTGAAGTGATTGGAGAACTCTGTCAATGACACTATCAACCGGAAGATTAACTCCCAGCTGAGTTAAGTGATTATGGTACCCAGACATTCTGAGTATATGTTCACTGACAGAACTATTCTCCTCCATCTTGCAGCTGTAGAACTTATTGGAGACTTCATATCTCTCAATCCGGGCATTTGCTTGAAATATTAACTTCAACTCCTGGAACATCTCATATGCTCCATGACGTTCAAAACGTCGTTGAAGTCCCGGTTCTAAGCCGTAAAGTATGGCACACTGAACTATCACGTAGTCATCAGCTTTGCTCTGTCAGACGTTATTAACAGCAGGCCTGGCACTCAGTGGTGCTTCCAGGACGTAATTCTTCTGAGCAGCAATGAGGATAATCCTCAAGTTACGGACCCAGTCCGTGTAATTGCTACCATCATCTTTCAACTTTGCTTTCTCAAGGAACTCATTAAAATTCAATGGAACAACAGCACGGGCCATCTATCTACAATCAAACATAGACAAGCAAGATACTACCAGGTACTAAGTTCATGATAAATTTAAGTTCAGTTAATCATATTACTTAAGAACTCCCACTTAGAAAGACATCCCTCCAATCTTCTAAGCGATCACGTGATCCAAATCAACTAAACCATAACCGATCATCATGTGAAATGGAGTAGTTTTCAATGGTGAACATCACTATGTTGATCATATCTACTATATGATTCACTCTCGACCTTCCGGTCTTAGTGTTCTGAGGCCATATCTGCATATGCTAGGCTCGTCAAGTTTAACCTGAGTATTCTGCGTGTGCAAAACTGGCTTGCACCCGTTGTAGATGGACGTAGAGCTTATCACACCCGATCATCACGTGGTGTCTGGGCACGACGAACTTTGGCAATGGTGCATACTCAGGGAGAACACTTTTTATCTTGAAATTTAGTGAGAGATCATCTTATAATGCTACCGTCAATCAAAGCAAGATAAGATGCATAAAATATAAACATCACATGCAATCAATATAAGTGATATGATATGGCCATCATCATCTTGTGCTTGTGATCTCCATCTCCGAAGCACCGTCATGATCACCATTGTCACCGGCGCGACACATTGATCTCCATCGTAGCATCGTTGCCGTCTCGCCAATCTTATGCTTCTATGACTATCGCTACCGCTTAGTGATAAAGTAAAGCATTACAGGGCGATTGCATTGCATACAATAAAGCGACAACCATATGGCTCCTGCCAGTTGCCGATAACTCGGTTACAAAACATGATCATCTCATACAATAAAATTTAGCATCATGTCTTGACCATATCACATCACAACATGCCCTGCAAAAACAAGTTAGACGTCCTCTACTTTGTTGTTGTAAGTTTTACGTGGCTGCTACGTGCTTAGCAAGAACCGTTCTTACCTACGCATCAAAACCACAACGATAGTTTGTCAAGTTGGTGTTGTTTTAACCTTCGCAAGGACCGGGCATAGCCACACTCAGTTCAACTAAAGTTGGAGAAACTGACACCCGCCAGCCACCTGTGTGCAAAGCACGTCGGTAGAACTAGTCTCGCGTAAGCGTACGCGTAATGTCGGTCCGGGCCGCTTCATCCAACAATACCGCCGAACCAAAGTATGACATGCTGGTAAGCAGTATGACTTATATCGCCCACAACTCACTTGTGTTCGACTCGTGCATATGAAATCTATGCATAAAACCAGGCTCGGATGCCACTGTTAGGGAATGTAGTAATTTCAAAAAAAAAATCCTACGCACACGTAGGATCATGGTGATGCATAGCAACGAGAGGGGAGAGTGTTGTCTACGTACCCTCGTAGACCGTTCGCGGAAGCGTTATAACAACGCGGTTGATGTAGTCGTATGTCTTCACGATCCGACCGATCCAAGTACCGAAAGCACGACACCTCCGAGTTCAGCACACGTTCAGCCTGATGACGTCCCATGAACTTCGATCCAGCCGAGTGTTGAGGGAGAGTTTCGTCAGCATGACGGCGTGGTGACGATGTTGATGTTCTACCGAGGCAGGGCTTCGCCTAAGCACCGCTACAGTAATATCGAGGTGGACTATGGTGGAGGGGGGCACCGCACACGGCTAAAAGATCAAACGATCAATTGTTGTGTCTATGGGGTGCCCCCTGCCCCCATATATAAAGGAGCAACGGGGGTGCGGCCGGCCAGGGAGGAGGCGCGCCAGGAGGAGTCCTACTCCCACCGGGAGTAGGACTCCCCCCTTTCCTAGTTGGATTAGGACTTGGGAGGAGGAAAGAGTGGAGGAGAAGAAGGAAGTGGGGCACCGCCCCCCTCTCCTTGTCCTATTCGGACTGGGGGGGAGGGGCGCGCGGCCCAGCCCTAGCCGTCTCTCCTCTCTTCCTCCTAGGCCCACTAAGGCCCATTAAGTCCCCGGGGGGTTCCGGTAACCTCCCGATACTCCGGTAAAATCCCGATTTCACCCGGAACACTTCCGATATCCAAACATAGGCTTCCAATATATCAATCTTCATGTCTCGACCATTTCGAGACTCCTCGTCATGTCCATGATCGCATCTGGGACTCCGAACAACCTTCGGTACATCAAAACATATAAACTCATAATATAACTATCATCGAAACGTTAAGCGTGCGGACCCTACGGGTTCGAGAACTATGTAGACATGACCGTGACACGTCTCGGTCAATAACCAATAGCGGAACCTGGATGCTCATATTGGCTCCCACATATTCTACGAAGATCTTTTACCGGTCAAACCGCATAACAACATACGTTGTTCCCTTTGTCATCGTTATGTTACTTGCCCGAGATTCGATCGTCGGTATCTCAATACCTTGTTCAATCTCATTACCGGCAAGTCTCTTTACTCGTTCCATAATACATCATCCCGCAACTAACTCATTAGTTGCAATGCTTGCAAGGCTTAAGTGATGTGCATTACCGAGAGGGCCCAGAGATACCTCTCCCATAATCGGAGTGACAAATCATAATCTCGAAATACGCCAACCCAACAAGTACCTTTGGAGACACCTGTAGAGCACCTTTATAATCACCCAGTTACATTGTGACGGTTGGCAGCACACAAAGTGTTCCTCCAGTAAATGGGAGTTGCATAATCTCATAGTCATATGAAAATGTATAAGTCATGAAGAAAGCAATAGCAACATACTAAACGATCGGGTGCTAAGCTAACGGAATGGGTCATGTCAATCACATCATTCTCCTAATGATGTGACCCCGTTAATCAAATGACAACTCATGTCTATGGTTAGGAAACATAACCATCTTTGATCAACGAGCTAGTCAAGTACATGCATACTAGTGACAATCTGTTTGTCTATGTATTCACACATGTATTATGTTTCCGGTTAATACAATTCTAGCAAGAATAATAAACATTTATCATGATATAAGGAAATAAATAATAACTTTATTATTGCCTCTAGGGCAAATTTCCTTCAGAGATAACATTAGATTAGGATGTTTTTTCTTTTGGGTGTAAGGGGATTAGTGTTAGGACCATCTCTAAACCTAAACAACGTTAATCAGAAAAGGTGGTGGGCTCTCCCTCTCAACCTCGGCGACATAGCCAGCCTACCTACATTTCTAGATTAGCATAATGATCATTAAGTTAAGACGAACAACAACAATGACAACAATGGCAATGGGGGGAAATCAGAGTGACGAACAAGGGGACTTCTTTTTAGATTACACAGATTTATGATTGATTCCACATGCCTGTTTGATTTGTGATGAAATGCATTGGCCTTCCATTTTTGACAATTCTAGTTTTTTCAAATTTTCTAAATAATCAACCAAGACGTTCATGCACAAGGCCAATCACAATATAGCAGCTTTGATTGATTCCTCTGCTTTTCTTCTACGAGTTCTTAATCTTTGCTTCAGTCTGAATGCAAATGTAGATTCAGCGACGACAGTCGCTTCTGTCAGGACTATTTTTATATTCTTCCTTTGTATGGAATTTTCTTTCTTCGGACCAAGATTAATTAATTGGACAATGATATTGTATATTCATGTGTACTAAGTTGAACCAACCGAGCCTACATATTCATGGATTGTATTTTCTTTCCTATGCCAATAAGTACCGATTCAATTGTCAATGTTGGTATGGAATTACATTATAACATTATTAAAATTACTGGTAATCATGGTGATTGCTTACAAAATATAGGTGCCCCAGTGTGCAAATGCAATGCACATACAATTATCTAGACAACCTATAATAATCCCATCTGAATCTTAAGTTAATAAAGGAAAGTTGGTCATGTCCAAATGGTTTCGCCGACAATCATCGCAATAGTTAAGTTGAGTGATGTTAGTTGTGTTGAGACGTTCTCTGCACATCCTTGTGTGGGGGTCAGGAACCTAAGCAGGAGCACCAACACTTTATTATCTAAAAGAACGACAAGACTCTCACGGACTCTAGTTCCTACATGAGCGTCGCGAGAATCTCTTGGCCAGGATGTGATCATCTGCTCCACGGTTGTTTGCCATACTTTGTAGACAGTCAGCAATTCCCACATGGTTGTATGCCATAGTGTGTCACATGATCCCCATAACTCTTGAGATGCAAAACACTGGGGAGTGGAGCGTGTGAGACTCGGCCGCCCTGATATCTTTTGTTACCAAGACAACTAACCACGTTAAACTTATGTTGATAAGTAGGAATGTGTAGAGCAACCGCGTGTAGGAAACCAGAGGTGGTATCTAACACTTATATCGTGCTTCCCTATGCATCCCAATCCTTCTTGGTCAATCTTGTGTTTCCATTTGTGCTCTCTAGGATGAATGAAGTATGACTAAAGACATGTGATAGGACTTTGGACTCCCAAAGGAAGAAGCATAGAAGCATGCTATGAGAAGAGAGAGGACTCGTCTCGTGGAAAGGAACTTATAAGGAGTGTCCAAATATCATTGCTATTGCATAGGTTGATCAACATATTAAATATCACTGACATCTCACACGTTGTCAACATTATCTTCCCCCCCCCCCCCCATGTGGTCTACATTGTCGAATTCTTCAATGTCTTCCCTTCCCTCTTTACAAAACGTACTAATCAATAATGAATGTTAAGTGTGAGCTACATGGGCATAAGTCGGAGACCTGAGTGAGCATTGCTTACTTCCATGTGGTTCACAAATAGTATCGGACACCGTTAGGCATCCGACTACTGGTAGGATGCATCCATCAGACTAGTCATACATCGTCAGATTAGGATAAACATGGACGTTTGTTGTGTTGGCTAAGCCCCGCGCAAGAGGATTATCCGTTCGCTAATTGCCTGCTTACAGGCTTGTTTCTGATATGATATACTACATATGTTTCTAAATATAAATCTTTTTAAAGATTCCATTATAGACTACATATGGAGCAAAATGAGTGAATCTATGCTCTAAAATGTGTCTATATACATTTATATATAGTTTCTAGTGGATTCCAAGCTTGTTTGATGTGTGAAATGCAATGGCCTTCTATTTTTGAGAATTCTCGTTCAAAGTTTCCAAATCATCAACATGTTCATGCAGCAGGCGAATGAAAATAACTTCTTGATTGATTCTCTGCTTTTCTGATGTGAACTTCTGCGAGTTCTTCAGCTTTTGCTTCAGTCTGAATGCGACGTAGATTCGGCGATTGCGTTCTTTTTATCTTTGTTTGGCTATACCAATTCTGGTTCATTTTTTCCAAATAACTCGGCCATTCATGTGGTTATCTTCACATGAGAATTGCAGCAGGCAAATGACAATAACATCTTGATAGATTCCTCTGCTTTCTAATGTGAACTTGTGTGAGTTTTGCACCTTTTGATGCAGTCTGAATGCAAGGTAGATTCCACGATACCATTCGAGACTATTTTTTGTCTTTCTTTTTATGGAACGTTTCTTTCTTTCTTCAGAGCAATTAGTTGGACACTGCTCATGTTAGGTTTAGCTTTGCGATCAACCGCAAAAAAAAGGTTTAACTTTGCGATACCAGGTTTTGGGCGAGTGAAGATATGACTGAAGATTTTTTTTGCCACAAGAACCATCATAGGAATAGCATTCTGCATGAGTGAAGATAGAACTCAAGACTTTTTACCACAAGAACCAATATAGGAATGGTTTTATGGAAAACTCACTCATAAGTGCTCGAAGCTTGCAATGTTATGCAAAAATGTTTGATTTTTTAGGCCCCAAACTGCGTCATTTTAATCAACTAGAAAGTGCTAACGTACCTGAAAATACCACAATTTACAGATATTTACAAGAAGGGAAAAAGATTGTCCTCGCTCAGTGGCACAATTATAGTTCTGAACTTCTGATGCAATAAACAATATGGTAATCCCGGATGGGTGAAATGACACAATTATAGTTCTTATTCCTAAAGTTGAAAACCCGAGCAAATCACCCAATGTAGGCATATCAGTCTGTGTAACATTCTTTCTAAAGTAATACTTCCCCCATCCCAAAACAACTGTTGTTGATTTAGTATAAAAAATTGTAGGGAGTATCTAAGATGATTAGATTCAGGCTTTCTTGGTGCGGAACGACACTTATGGGATCACGAGAATCCCTACTACGGTTGGCGGGGCGCGGGGCCGTGAGAAGAGCGGATCAAGCAGGTAGCACACGGTTCGTTTATCCAGGTTCGGGCCGCAAGGATGCGTAAAACCCTACTCCTGCTTTGGTGGATTGTGTATTTGTGTTCTTGAGCTAGCTATGGGGCGTGAGGAGCTCCAAAAAGCCGAATCCCTCTCCTGGTCGCCTCGGGCCTCCTTTTATAGGAAAAATGGGTGGCCATAGTGGCACACAGGAGGTGGAAAGGGAACAGTGATGCGAGGTTATCCCTCGCATTACATGACAAGGCGCATTTAATGCGTCTTGCTTAGGTGTCCTTACTTTATCGGGGACGGGGGAGAGATCTGCCTCGTCCGTCGCCGCTCCTTCTTGTATCGACACGCGCCCTGGCCAGCGACGCTTGAGATGCCACGTAGGCAGGCAGGCAGCTGAGGTGGCACAGTGGTGGGTCTTCACGAAGATTTGCACGCCGCCACACAGGCGCCTGCCCAGCTGGTTGGGTCGGCAGCTGCATGCGAACGGCGGTGGAGGTTTAGTCGGCGCGGGCCTGATGGTGGCCCTGCGGGTGTCCTCGGCAAGGGCCTTGCCGGGGCCCCGGCAAGGGTCTTGCCGAGGCGCCTGCTGTCATCCCCGGCAAGGCGCTTGCCGGGGGCCTTGTGGTCTTCCTCGGCTGGGATCCCGCCAAGGGTTGTCGCCTCCTTAGTGCGTATCTGATCTTGAATGTCTTCAGGAAGATCTGCATGCTGCCACGGGGATGTCTCCCGAATTCTTGCCCTTTGGGGGCAGTGGACTCAAGGGTGATTCGCTCCGTAGGCGCGGGACGAGTCGCCGCGGCAAGGGTCTTGCCGGGGCTGCTAGAACTGTCTCCCGGCAAGGATCTTGCCGGGGGAGTCCGCTTCGTCTCCTTTGCTCTTCGTGGTCTTGGCCTTAGTGTCATAGTTCTCTTGAGCTTCGGTCTTACCCTGGCTCACCTCCCTTGCCTTGCCTGGTGTGGTGGTGCCCGTGGCTCAGACTGCCCGTGCACAGTTATAGGGGTACAAAAAGTGTACCCCTCTTTTTGTACATCGACAGGCTTAAAAGGGTTTTGGATGATATCATCTCTCCTGTTTAAATCAAACAATGACAGGTCACAGGAACAAAGGATCCGAGGATTCAAGCGTCAAGAGTTCTCGCAGATAGAGAAAAAACTCCTATCTTAGTTGATCGAGCTGAACCCACCCACCGCCAGGTATATGCATCATAAAATTTCATTCTTCGAACTTCATTAGTAGCCAATATAAAAAGAGGTCCAAACTATGTTAGTTCGCTGAACAAAAACTGAAAATAGAAGTTCACCCTCAAACTTCGGTAGTTCACTATGTATAAAAATAGAAGCTCAGTCCGGTAAAGACTACAATAGTTCACTACTGGTCCCGATTTAAACACTCGGCTCCATAGCAGGAAATTATATGTTCTCAAAGAAAGTCCCTCGTGTAAATTGCTTTAAATAGGTAAATCAATCATTTATCCTTGCCATCGCCACAAATCTCGCAAGAAAGTTTGATAGAGCCCAATATCGATAATGTTAGAGAAAAATCATGCCACGAAATGGTTGTGCGTAGCATGTCGTTACCGGACCAGTGAGAGAGAGAGAGAGAGATGGAACGAGGTAGACGAACGCGAGAGAGACGAGTTTGTGCTGCCTAACTGTCGCAGCCTTTTCCGGTTTTTTTTTCATTCCTTTTATTCGATTACCAAGTAAGCTACGCTACCCTCCCGGTCTGGCTGCCATGATCCGCGCAGATGGTGCTGCCCCGCGATCACGTCCATAGCTAGAGCCCAATGACCAGGAGGAGTAACAGAAAAGGAAACGGGAGTGCGCTCTAGGCGGGCCTCCACGATCTACGTGCATGCATGGGTCACATCCGACCCTGCTGCCAATTATTCAAAACGGAAAAGAAAAACTTCCTAGTCTAGCCGCATGGACTTGAGCTTATCTGGGCTAACATTTCTCCCCCTTAAGTTCAACGTCCGCCAGCTATCTCCTTGACGCCAAATTTCTGTCGCAGCTCAATTAACCGCACACGTCCCAGACTCCCAGTGCCTTGGTCAGAGCATCGGCAAGCTGATCGTCAGTGCTAACATGATCAATGTCCACCTGTCCAGTCTCCACACAATCACGAATAAAGTGAAACTTGGTGTCAATGTGCTTACTTCGGTCATGATGGACTGGATTCTTCGCCAAAGCAATGGCTGACTTGTTGTTGACTAGGAGTTTGAACGCGCTGGCCTCTTCCCCTCTCATTTCTGCAAGAAGACGGCTCATCCAGAGGCCTTGACAGGTGGCCGCTGCTGCTGCTACATATTCAGCCTCGCAAGAACTGATCGCAACGATTTTCTGCTTCTGGGAGTTCCATGAGACAGGGTTCTCGCCGAGGAAGAAGACCTGTCTAGAGGTGCTCCGACATCTCCAGCGTGATCGCTGTCGCTGTAACCCAGTAGTGCGGCCTTCCCAGTACCACGCCGGTAGCAGCAACCATATTTCAGAGTGCTCTTTACATACCGAAGGATTTGCTTGACAGCCGTCTAGTGGGTAGTCGTCGGCTTCTCCATGAATCTGCTCACTATCCCAACTGCATGTGCTATGTCCGGCCTTGTGTGTACCAAGTATCTCAAGCTGCCAATAACACTATGATACAGCGAGGGATCAACGGACTTTGCCTCATCATCTTTCCTGAGCTTGAGCCGGCACTCCATGGGAGTTTGGCAGCCGTTGCACCCAGTCATCCCGGCCACTTGCAGCACCTTCTCTGCATAACTCTTTTGACACAGTGTAATTGAATCTTTAGATTGGATTACCTCAATGCCCAAATAGTAACTTAGAAGGCCAAGATCACTCATTTTGAAGAGCTCTTGCATCTGTCCCTTGAACTTGATGATGGATGCTTGATCAGTGCCCGTGATGATGAGGTCGTCGATGTACACGCCCACTAGCAGGAGCGAGTGGGCATTGCCGCGGCGGTACACGGCGTGCTCCAGTGGACTGCGCGTGAACCCCAACATGCTCATGGTCTCGTCTAGCTTCGCGTACCAGGCCCCCGGAGCTTGCCGCAGCCCGTAGAGCGCCTTCCGAAGCCGCAGGACCTGCTGCTCCTTGCCGGCGGCGACGTACCCCGGCGGCTGCGCCACGTACACTTCCTCGGCGAGGTCACCATTGAGAAAAGCGGATTTTACATCCATGTGGTGCACCTCCCAGTCGGAGTGCGCAGCGAGCGCAAGAAGCAGCCGCACAGTCTCCATGCGTGCCTTCTCGCTGCACATAGCCTTTCGCCACTAGGCGTGCCTTGTACTTGACGATCTGGCCGTCCGGGTCGCGCTTGACGTGGTATACCCACTTCAAACCGATGGCCTTGTGGCCTGCCGGCAAGTGGGCGAGTTCCCAAGTGTTATTCTCACCAATGGACGCCATCTCACTGTCCATCGCCGCCTTCCAGGCGCCGTCGTTCAGCGCCTCAGTGATGTCACGCGGCTCCTCCGCCGTGAGGAGGCAGAGCGTGAGCTCTTCTCGGATGGCCTCATCTTCAGTCTCGTCAAAGATGCACGATAGGCGCCGGTACCGTATAGGTCCGGAGTCAACGTCACGCCCATCATCATGCGTGGGCGGCGTGGCCCAACGCATCTCCCTTGTTGCAGCCGGTGTGCAAGGCTCGGTCTGTGACGTGCCGGGCGTCGATGCGGCCGGCGTGTCCACTGAGTGCAGCGGCGACCCCATTGGTGATGTAGAGGGTGAGCCTGCTGGGTTGCTCGGGACGGACACTGATGAACCGCCAGTATCCAGCTCATGCACGCCCGGCTTGATGGAGTAGACAACAGAGAACATTGCCGGCGTGGGCGCGGTGACCACGCCCTGGCTGTCCCAACTCCACGGCCTGTTTTCCTCAAACAGCACATCACGGGTCACATGTACCTTTTTTGTAGCTGGATCATACACTCGATAGCACTTTGAGCCTTCCTCATATCCAACAAATATCATTGCACCTGATCGGTCAGAGAGCTTTGTGATGCCTGGGCCGAGCTTCTTCACGTGCGCCACACAGCCGAATGTCCGCAGATGTTGCACACTTGGCTTACGGCCATGCCAAGCCTCATACGGAGTGACACCGTCTAGGCTGCGTGTTGGCGCTCTGTTCAGCAGATACACGGCTGTTCTTACTGCCTTTGCCCAAAAATACGACGGGACTGACATACTCTTGAGCAGACATCGTGCCATCTCGACAACAGTTTGGTTTCTTCGTTCCACCACGCCGTTTTGCTGAGGGGAGTACGGAGCAGTTGTGTAGTGTTTGATGCCTAGCGTATCACGGTACTCCCTGAATTCGACTGAATTAAACTCCCCACCACGGTCTGACCGAAAAGCTCGAAGCTTGCATCTTCCTTCAGACTCGGCCATGGCCTGAACTTTCTTGAACCGCTGATGAGCCTCATCCTTCGATTTCAGCAGCTCCAACCACATGTAGCGACTGTAATCATCCACTACAAGCAAGAAATATTTGCTGCCTCCAGGTGTGGTGGGTGTGATCAGCCCACACAAGTCTGTATGCACCAGCTCAAGCCCCTTCTCAGCTCTGTATGCAGCAACTTGAGGAAAAGGTGCCCGGTGCTGCTTGCCCAATGCACAGCCATCACAATACTCCTCGACGCGGTCAATGACCGGCATCCCACGAACCATTTGCTTCGAAGACATTGCTCGCAGGGCTCTGAAGTGCAAATGTCCCATCCTCGCATGCCAGCGCCAGGTAACATCTTCAGACTTGGTGAGGAGACAGGTCAGAGCGTCGATGGAGAGCACTCCCGTGTATAGCCTGTTCGCCGTGCGTTTGACTCGAGCTAGCACACATCGGCCTGGGTCATGGATGGTCATTGTCCCATCTTCAATCCCGATCTTGCAACTGCCTTCGTCGAGCTGCCCACTGATATAATGTTGCTACGGAGGCTGGGGATGAAGTAAACTTCAGAGAGTGCGCGCTGATCGCCGTTCTGACAACGGAACACGATGGCGCCCCGGCCCTTGATGGCCACCAGTGAGCCATCGCCGAACTTCACCGTGCCGTGCACACCCTCATCCTGTCGTCTAGCGTGGCAAAACATGTTTCTCTCCCCTGTCATGTGACTAGAAGCACCAGTGTCATAGTACCACAAACCATCGGGCGAGGGAACGGGGTTCACTTTCTCTTCATTTAAGAAGACAGCCTGAGGTGCAACAATCTGTGGTGAACTAACCTCGGTGACCACTGCCATGTACAAACCTTGATCATGCTCGTCATTATCGTCACAGACAAGGTTTGCCTGCTCCTTTTTCCCTTGCTTCTTTTGCTTTTCCAACCACGACCAACAATCCTTTTTCCAGTGTCCGACTTTGCCACAATGGTGGCATTTGCCTTTCTTCTTGCCGCTGGATGTACCTGATCCGCCCGCGCCGCCGTTGTTTGACGCAGGTTTGCCACCGCTCTGTGCCTTAGGCTTTTCCGGCGACTTGTTTTTGCCGTTGCCGCCGTGCGACGTGCTGCCACCGGCGAACTGACGCTCATGAGCAGCCCACTCCTCCGCGGTGTACATGAGTTGGCCGGTGGATTGCTTGGCGTCGTCGAGGTCATAGTGATCCTCGCAAGCCGAAAGACGCCCGGTGAGCTCCTCGATCGATATCGTCTTGAGATCGATGAGCGCTTCTATTGCTATCGCCATCTGCCGGCACTTGCGCGGCATGACTCGAAGGAACTTCTGGACGGCCTTGTGCTCCGTCACAGGATCGCCGTACAGCTCGAGGTCGGCGACGAGACCGGAGAGCCGCAGCGCGAAGTCTTTGACGGACTCGCCGTCCTTGAAGCGGAGCTCCTCGAACTCGCGGCGGCGCACTTGCGCCTTGTCCTCGCGAGCGCGCTCACTCCCCATGCGGAGTGTCTTGATGGTCTCCCATGCCGTCTTCGCCGTGTCCTTTGCGGCCAGCACACGCAGCATCTCCGGCGAAACGCCGGTGAGGATGATTTGCAGCGCGTGCCGGTCGTCGCACTCGTCGGCGGCGTCGTCAGTCACCGCGGACCAGACGCGGGCGACCTGCAACTTGACCTGCATCACGAGCGACCACTCCATGTAGTTAGTCTTCATCAGCGTCATGGACGCCTACGAGCCTTCCGACTCGTGCATGACCCGCTCGATGATGCGGATCTCGCCGCTGCCACCGCCGGTGAGGCGCGCGACGGCCGCCCCGGACGACGGCGACTTTGTCGCGGCCTTCTTCTTCTCCTTCTCCGACTCGCTGTTAGACATGGCCGCCACGGATCAGACACCGCCGGCCACCGGAGCAGGGATCGAACACCACAGCTCTGATATCAATTGTCGTTGCCGGACCAGCGAGAGAGAGAGAGAGATGGAACGACGAACGCGAGAGAGACGAGTTTGTGCTGCCTAACTGTCGCAGCCTTTTCCGTTTTTTTTCATTCCTTTTATTCGATTACCAAGTAAGCTACGCTACCCTCCCGGTCTGGCCGCCATGATCCGCGCAGATGGCGCTGCCCCGCGATCACGTCCATAGCTAGAGCCCAACGACCAGGAGGAGTAACAGAAAAGGAAATGGGAGTGCGCTCTAGGCGAGCCTGCACGATCTACGTGCATGCATGGGTCACATCCGACCCTGCTGCCAATTATTCAAAACGGAAAAGAAAAACTTCCTAGTCTAGCCGCATGGACTTGAGCTTATTTGGGCTAACATAGCATAGAATAAAAAAATTTCCGTGAGGAAATCCAAGAATATTGTCCACACGGATGTTCACTCGATATTAGACAGCAGCCCACTCTTAACGGGAAGTCTAGATACTTTACTTTTTTAGGCTCAACGAGGAACATGTGTATCATCCCTCTAGCCAACTCCATCACTCGTACGTGCGCATACATAACAACTATATGAGTCCAATTTCACTTCGATCCGTCATCACACCCTAACTGAATGATCTACCTCAATGATTTGGTTGATTCCAACCTAAAGTTATGAACCAATAGGTGCATGTGTGCGGACTCCATCTAGCTTATTGAATCCAGACTACCATCCAACATCTATAAAAGAATGAAATTAACTCAAAATCTATCAATCCAAGATGTGTGAATATCTAAATACTTGGTGTGTAGAGGGAGAAGTCCGCTCAATACATAGAGAAAAGATATGTTGGCGTCGTCATCTCCTTCTGCATTCGACTCATCCATGTGACCAAATGCACGCATTGTACTGCGCGTGTTCTGCACTAGCTAAAGAGATGTTGGAGGGTCAATTAGTTTCACTTAATGTGAACATATGTCGTCCCACTTAATATGCATGAATATGTGCTTCAGTTAAATACAAACACCGTGTTTAATCCTAGGGAAGGAGCCATGTTTAATCCACATGTTGGGCGTGGATGCTTTCTATTATGGAGGCGTTGACCTAGACTCTGTGGGTGATGCCGGGCTAGGAGTGAAAGGAGACACCTTTTACTCCTCCTACCGTGGTGATTGCACCGTAATGTGGGCGGTTTGTAGTGTATCTGACATGGATGCCGGGACGCCGGCCCCGGTTGGTGGTCCGCATGGGTGGCTCCCCAACGGGTCCCATGGCGACGGTGATGGCCTTCCCTCTTGGTCGTGTGGGCGGCGAGAGGTGGAGCAGTGGGTGGCTCGGGCATGATATTTGGCTATGGCATTGCCCCGGTCCGGATCTAGAGTTCTAACCTCGTCGCGCTTGTCTTGGAGTACCTCGTGGTGGCCCGAGGAGGTGTTGAGCGAAAGCTTTGCGCTTTGTCGCCGCCGCCGCCGACGTCGACGCTTGCGGGCGCCGTTATCTTCTTGAAGATGTCGTCGTGCTGCCTCTCTTTGTGTCTGGGTTCCAGTGAAAACCTTTGTCCGTGTGGACTCGGCAGCGGTGACGCTTAGCGTCGTTCTCCTTTCCGGGGGCGTTGTCGTGGAGCTTAGGTGTTATAGGGCATAGTGTGGAGTTGTGTTCGGTTCCTCCTGCTCTTTGTTGTGGTAGCGTAGTCGCGTGCGTCTTGCGTGTTTCAATTATCTTGGTGTCGCCGTTGTTTGAGGGCTTCCTCATTACCTTGTATCGTTCGGATGTAGAATCTGTTTGGATGTTAATTTATATATAAAACGGGGCGAAAGCCTATTTTAAGGAATGAAGAAACAATTAGCTCCCACCACTAAGCCACTAGTAGGCCGGAAATATCTTGCTTTTTAAAAAGGAGGATGAACACCCTCAGCCTCTGCACGACTAGAAACACCTCATGGACTTCAATATTCTGGAGTTTTGTATGCATCTCTGGGGCTTAATCTTATGAGATCCGGAAGTGCTGTTGTTTCTATAATATTAGAGAAGTCAAAAGCAATACGTTGCCAACGAAGAAGATTTTGAAATTCCTCCAAGTGGTGCTACGACCTGTATAACTAAAGGCCACTCCGACTATGGTTTGGCAACAAGCCAAAACACCTTGTTCATGAAGACTTCGTGCTTCTCTCTATAGAAAGCTGCTTCAAAAGCCCAAACGAATGATGCCATTGTTCGATACTTGATCATCTTGGATGACTAATGAGACAGTCCTGCTACTAGTTGGCCTGCACTTGCACGTTTGTTCCTCCCCTCTTTCTGTTTTCCATTCCAGATGCCTCCCAGGCTCATATTCTTACATATGCACACCTTTATATACGGCATATTGGGTCTCCTTAGTAGTTCCACTACTCTAAACTAATCCAAATGGCAATGAAAGCTCAAGACTCAACAAAAAGTATATATGGACATCATTATTTTAGCTCCCTCCATCTTGGTCAGTATGCTTTCCTATGGCTCCTTGTACTACTTTCTCTTCCCATTTGCACACTTATATATAAGGTTCACGCGATAGGATGAGAAGAAGTGAAGGTGGATTTGGAGCACATGGCGTCGAGGATGCATTAAAGATTAAATCTAGCCTAAAAGTTAGTACTTGAGATGTATGCATAATGAACAGATTTCATATATGATGAAAATATAGGAGGAATACAAAAAGTGTGGATCTTAGTATTGTTAATTCCAGAAGGGTTTTTTTTTTTTTGCAGGAAGTTAATTTCAGAAGGTTGCTACCTAAAAAGTTCAAAAGGTTGCAGTAGTGGGGGATATGGTACGTTTGATGAAGGACTATATGTACTTCCTCATCGCAGATCCATCATTATTGGTGCACACTAAGCTAGACTATTTTTTTAAGAAAGTAGGAGCATATGTTCATCGGAGAAATATTCTGAAAATTGTTAATACATGATAATGTTCATCAACCAAATGCCTCTTTGTTATGGTTTTCGGAATTCATCCCTATGGTATTGCTGACGATTCTCAAAACCAAGATTTTACATGGTCAAATGGTTACAACATTTCAAAATGTTCACAACCATAATGCTAGATTATCCGTTTCGTATATTTTCAAAACTCAAAACAGAATTCTTGTTATTTTGGATATTCGGCATTATGGTTGATATTTTTATAGATTTTAAAATAAAATTAAGTTTTTAAACATGCAACAATTGTTTCTAATTTCACATGTGCTACCTCTGGCTCGCCACGCGCCAGTCGCTCATGCCCGTCGCGCTCGTCGCCAACGCCGCCGTGCATGTCGTCATGTACGCCTACTACCTCTGCTGCACCCTTGGCCTCCGCTGGCCGCCGCGCTGGAAGCGCGCCGTCACCGAGCTGCAGATCCCGCAGTTCATCTTCAGCTTCGCGGCCTCCGTGGTCATGCTCTGGTTCCACTTCGCCGGCAGCGGCTGCGAGGGGTTGGCCGGCTGGGCCTTCAACGCCTCCCTGCTCACGCTCTTCCTCAACTTCCACGGCGCTGCCTACGCCGCCAAGGCCAAGGCCAAGAAGAGCAGCAGCAATGGGGGGAAATCAGAGTGACGACGTGCGCGAACAAGGGGACTTCTTTTTAGATTACACAGATTTCTGATTGATTCCAGGCCTGTTTGATTTGTGATGAAATGCATTGCCCTTCCATTTTTGACAATTCTAGTTTTTCAAATTTTCCAAATCATCGAGATGTTCATGCAGCAGGCGAATGACAATAGCATCTTTGTTTGATTCCTCTCTTTTCCTGCGTGAACTTCTACAAATTCTTAAGCTTTTTCCTTCAGTTTGAACTGAATGCGAATGTAGATTCAACGATGACAGTATGTTCTGTCAGGACTTATTTTTATCTTCTTCTTTTGTATGGAAATTTCTTTCTTCGTAGCAAGATTAATTAATTGGACAATTCATATTACTACATATTCATGTGTACTAAGTGGAACCAACCGAGCCTACATATTCATGAACTGTATTTTCTTCCGTATGTCAATAAGTACCGATTCAATTGTCAATGCTGGTATGGAATTGCATTATAACATTAAAATTACTGATAATCACGGTGATTGCTTACAAAATATAGGTGCCTCCATCTGCAACACACAAACAATTATCTAGTCAATCTATAATAATCCCATCTGAATCTTAAGTCAACACAGGAAAGTTGGTCATGTCCAAATGGTTTCACCGACAATCATCGCAACTGTTAAGTCGAGTGTTGCTAGTTGTATTAAGACGTTCTCTGCACATCCTCATGGGGGTTAGGAACCTAAGCAGGAGCACCAACACTTTATTATCTAGGAGAACTACTCGGCGGCAAAACTCTCATGGACTCTAGTTTCTATGAGCGCCGTGTGAATCTCTTGGCAAGGATGTGATCATCCTTGCCACGCAGTTGTTTGACATACTTCGTAGCCAATCATCGCTTCCCACATGGTTCTATGTCCTAGTGTGTCACATGATCCCCATAAATCTTGAGATGCAAAACACTGGTGAGTGGAGCATGTGAGACTCGGCCGCCCTGATATCTTTTGTTACCAGGACAACTAACTGTATTAAACTTATGTTGATAAGTGGCGATGTGTAGAGCAACTGCGTGCAGGAAACCAGAGGTGGTATCGAACACTTAGATCGTGTTTCCCTACGCATCCCAATCCTTCTCGGTCAATCTTGTTTTCCTTTTGTGCTCTTTAGGATGGATGAAGTATTATTGAAGATATGTGATAGACTCTGGACTCCAAAGGAAGAAGCATGCTACGAAAAGAGAGAGGACGCATGGAAAGGAACTTATGAGTGTCCAAATATCATTGGTATAGCATAGGCCGATCAACATATTAAATATCACTTACATCTCACCTATTCTCAATATTATCCTCCTCGCCCCCATGTGGTCTACATTGTCGAATCCTTCAATGTCTGCCCTTGGGGCGGCGCGGAGGCGGTGACAACTCGGGAGCGGTTGGAAGTGACGGGATGGGGCGGCAGTGTGGCGGCTCGGCAGGGTTCACAACGGTTATGTCGGACGACGTCGAAGGATTGGGATGAGGCGCTGGGCTCGGGGTGGCCGGGGGCCAGAATCAGATGATGCATTCACATGACGGTGGTTAAGTTTGATGCCACCGTTTTGGGATTTTTAATAGTGTGTTAAGGAGGACCTAAATATTGTTCTGGGTGGCAAAAAAAATCATTTTTTTCATTCCCATGCAAAGAAAAATTAAAGTCGATTTGAGCCGTTTACTACGAGACCCCCCCTCCCCCCCCCCCCACACACACAAAAGAAATTAAGTTTGTACATACTCCCTCCGTCCTTTGAAGAGTGCACTTTCAACTTGTTGGAAATTCAAACAATTTTATGTTTGATCGTATTTATACCACAATACACAAACCTTTATGCCATCAAATTATTAGCATTTGATTTATAATAAAATATATTTTGATCATATACCTATTTGGTTTCACAAACATTGGTATATTTTTTCACAAACTCGATTAAACTTTGTGATAGTTTGACTCTTCAACAAAGTTGGAAGTACATTCTTTAAAAGACGGAGGGAGTAGGTTTTGGAAGTCTACTATTGCCTATTGAAGATGCTCCGAAGACTACCCACAATGGGAATAACATAGGTAGTAACATCACACATATCTAGATAAAATAGATGATATGGCAAGTAATAAATAAAGAAAGAAAGACATGTGGTAACATAGCTAGTTACTACTAGTATGAGTAACATCACACATATCAAGGCAATATGAGTCTATATAGTCTAATAAATGAAGTGTTGCATGTTACCACATATATGTTACTTGCCACTATAGAGGTAGTAACATACTCCCTCTGTCCTTTGAAAAAGTGTACTTCCGATTTTGTTGGAAAGTCAAACATATTTATATTTGATCGAATTTATATAACAATACACCAACATTTATGCCATTAAATTAGTAGGATTAGACTCGGGATAAAATATATTTTCATCATATACCTATTTGGTTTTGCAAACATTAATGTATTTTTACACCAGCTTGGTCAAACTTTAAGATAGTTTAATTCTTCAACAATGTTGAAAGTACACTAACGGAGGGAGTAGAGTAGTAACATGGGTGGCTAGTCGAAGGCGAGCCACGAGCCCACGACGGAGTCAACGAGTTTATCGGGTGATTATCAGTGGGGCCCACGTGAGCGTGACTTCAATCCCTCAATTTCGTTCTACTCCTGGTTCGGAGCACGGCACCAACCAAACCCCCAATCGAGCACGCCGTCCACTTCCGAGGTCGCGTGCGTGGATAGGGTTTGCGTCGCCGCCGTCCCGCCGACTGCGCCTCCCCGGCCCTCATCGTCGCGCCACCGCCGGGGAGACCAGGCCACCACCAGCCAAGCTACCGATCAATCGATCGATCGACCGAGGCGGTGATGGCGCACCAGATCCCCAAGGTCGCCCACACCCTCGTCGAGATCGCCGAGGTCGCGCGCTACGCCTACGAGCACCGCTCCGGCCACGCCCCGGACCACGACGGCGCCACGGCGCTGGCCGCCGACGGGGAGGAGGCCGCGCGGCTGCGGGCGGAGAACGCCGTCCTCCGCGCCCGCCTCGCGGACGACCTCGCCCTCCTTCGCGAGCTTCAGGGCGCACCCTTTGTTTCCCAGGAGTGCCCTCCCGACGTGAGCCCCTCGCACCACCGCTTTCACGTCCTTGACGATTGTTCTTACCTATTTTCGCCACGATGGTGCATGATTAATTGTTACAGACACTTGTTTATCTGATTACAATGAGAAATTAGCTTCACTAGATTCATCATAACATATATTTTCATGCTATATATTTGATGTCGTAGATATTAGTGATATTTTCTCTTAACTTGATCGAACTTCAAACATTTTGGAACAGAGGTAGTAGCACCCTGGTTTTGTTGTTGGAAACAACACATACATGTCTGCGATTCGGCATGATTCAGCATCACAATGAGATACAACATCGTAGTTGTGGGCGGCTTTGAGCCATATCCATGCAGTGAAGTTACTTCTAAGCATTCTGCTCCATGTTATTAAAGATGGTGTTGGGATATGTTAAGTTTACAGCGTGACAAGAGCTAATCGTTTAATATCTCCACGATTGAACTCGAGATCAATAGTATAAGCTTATGGATTCATTATGCTGCAATGACACGTTATTCAGCTTATATAATTAAACGATTCTTCTTCATGCCGACTGACATCTTTTGGCGATGTGATTTTGTGGTGCAGTTGCATAATCGTCTTGTAGCATCAGTCAACAATGCTGGCTTCCTTGCCCATCTCGAGAAAGTACGAGACGAGCCGCTGCATCAACATACCAAACTGTCTATTGGCGGTGTGACAGGTTCATCCTTGCTAAAACCTTCTGAAGTTTGTTGCTGAACTATGCTTTCATAGCATTATAGCAACTGTTTATTACTTCATTCTTTTACATTCTGCAATTATTATGAGTTTAACATCTTTCTGTTTTCTATTCGAATCAAACCAGAGGTGGACATTGGAGATATTCCTTACACTAAAGATGAGGGGAAGACTGGCTCATGGCTCTTGGTTTCCTGTGATACTGCTGGGGGCAATCTGGAGGAAATTAGTGGAATTGATGACGAAAATTATGTGATGGTTAATGAAGATGACATCGTCGATGCTATCGCTACCTTTGTTGCTAGGTTCATTCTTGAAGATCCAAAGTCCAAGGTATTTTTATTTTCAAGAGTTGATACATCCTCTTCAGCACTGCTTCATCATCTAACTGTTTGTTGTTTTTTCTCCAGTCATTGTCATCGAAAGAGCTGCAAAAAGGTATGACTATCCTCCATGCTTCTGTCCTTATAAGTTAAAATTTGTAATTTTCTAAATGGTGTTCTGTTTCTGAAATCATTGCTTTCAAACAGTGAGACAAGCACATGGGTTGATTAATTAGGTTTATCTAGTTAGCGCTATTATGAGAAAGTTCACCACAATGGAGACATGCAAGCTGACAAAAAAAACCAGAATTTATAAGATAGGCTGTTTGCAGTTGAGAAAGTTAACCACAATGGAGACCCAGTGCGTCCAACTCTCAATAGTCCTTTTTGTTTCTGATTTCACATGTAGTTTGTGACATTGTGGAGATTAACAACTCACTGTTGTGTCATGAACTCATGATGGGTCTCTGCAATTTTCTATTCTACTACAATTGTTGCATGTATTATCTTCTTAATTACCCGAGGATCTCTTGGGTCAGAGCATCATAGAGATGACCAACTATCACATCTGGTCCTATCTTAGAGACTCGGACTAGTTAACCATTATTTGAATTATCCTTTACTTCGATTGAGGTTGAATGATAGATTGTTCTCCGGCATTCTTTATTTCAGAGTAGACCAAATGTTTCTCTGACATTAGCTTAATTATATATTAGTACACATTTGAGGTACATTTTTGTTTGATTTGATATAGATTCTAACTTCTAATGTTTAAGCAGCTGTTGCAACGGCATTGAGCAGCATGACAGACAGGAAGAAATGGATAAGTTTCTGGGAGGCTGGAAAGGTGATCTACATACTGGCAACTTGGGGGATCACAATAGCAGGGTAAAGAGCTCTCATCTTGTGAAATTTGTATGTCGGCGTTACAACTTACTTACAAGCGAAAACTGAGTCATTCTGATTGTTATTTTGCGGTTGGATGCAGGCTGTACAGGAGTCGTGCCGTCCTGAAGATGGCAGCCAAAGGAGCTGTCGTCTCCACCAAATTTATCATGAAGGCATTGTGAGGTGCCAAGTGCTGAATAGTGGCATCATGATCACACGCAAGGGTCCGCAATTTGTAAATACAAACTCGTCGTGTCAACTGTACATATGTGTTGTGTGATATGATTTATCTGAGAACTATTCGTTGGTCAGTTGTGCTGTAACTTCTGAAATGATAATGATTTCTCTCATGTGTATGAATAATGGGGGCAACTATCTGCTTGTCATGTCTCGAAGTCTCTCAAAATCTCTAGTGATATAGGGGCGCTCTGCTCCGCATGTTTGTTGTGTGCCGGAGTCTCCCTGGAATGATTTGGCTTTCCTGGAACTGCCTTGCATGTTTGCAAAGAGGTCTCAGCCACTCCCATTAAACACATTAAGAGCCTGTTCGGATTTCATCTACTCCACAACTCTGCTCCCGGAGCAGGTGGAGCGGACCCGAACAATGTTACTCCGCGGAGTCAGCGGCATGGAGCGGAGCGGGCCGCAGTTATAAATCCCGGAGCGAGAAAACAGCTGCTCCGTAGCTCTTGGAAACGAAGGAGTGCTCTTGGAAACGAAGGAGTTAAACAAATTTACAGAAGACTGCCGGTGGCCAACCTGGCACACAACAAATTTATAGAAGACTGCCTTGCATGAGTCTCCCTGGAGTGAAAGTACCGGTTCGTTCGGTACGGGCCACATGGCAGATTGTTGGGCTTTGGGCCGAACTCTTGATCAGGAGCGGAGCCAACAAGCCGAACGGTTTTCCTCGCTCGCACGATCGATCACGGGAGCAACTAGTTAACGAGCGCTTCTTTGGGAGCCTCGCAATGATCAGCATCACTTGGCGCGCTCTTAGCCATTTGCTACGTGTCGCGCTCTGGACGCTCCCTTCGGATTTTGTTTTTTATTTTTCCTCACGTGTTTTCGGCTTTTTAAACGGTTTTTTTTCGGATTTTTTCGACGTTTTGGTTTTCCCCCGGTCTTTCTTAGCTTTGCGTGAAAAAACGTGTTTTCTTTCTTTTTTTTCCTTTCGCGAAAGTCACGGTTTTTTTTCTGCGGGAGGCACGGTTGTGCTTTAGCGAGAGTCACGGTCGTGCCTTTCGAAAACGAAAAAAAACACGTTTTCTGTTTTTTTAGTTCTTTCGCAAGAGTCACGGTTTTGCTTCCGCGAGAGGCACGGTTGTGCTTTCGCAAGAGTCACGGCCGTGCCTCTCGGAAAGGGAAAAATAAAACACGTTTTCTGTTTTTTTTTCTTTCGGGAGAGTCACGGTTTTGCTTCCGCGAGAGGCACGGTTGTGCTTTCGCGAAAGTCACGGCCGTGCCTCTCGGAAAGGGAAAAAATACGCATTTTCTGTTTTTTTTTTCTTTCGCGAGAGTCACGATTTTGCTTTCGCGAGAGGCACGGTTGTGCTTTCACGAGAGTCACGGCCGTGCCTCTCGGAAACGGAAAAAAAACGCGTTTTCTGTTTTTTTTCCTTCCACGAGAGTCACGGTTTTGCTTCCACGAGAGGCACGGTTGTGATTTCGCGAGAGGCACGGATGTGCCTCTTTCGGAAAGGGAAAAAACCATGCCCCCGGTCCGATTTTTTTGCCCGGTTTTTTTCGTCCGGTTTTTTTCATGAAAAAAAATTCGTCAAAACCTATCAACATGGGATCTAGTTTTGAAGATCTCGACGTGAGGAATCCAACGGTGAAAACGGTTCGAGATTTGGACACACGGTTTAAGAGATAAAACGTTTTGAATAAACGGATCTACGAAAAAAGGGATAACTCCCAGGTTGCGACAAGTGGCACGCTGCATGTGCGCCACTTGTCGTGACCTGGGAAAGTGGAGTGCTCTTTGCAACGAGTACTCCTTAATTAGTGATTTCGATCGATCAGGAGTTGCAATTCGTACGGAGTAGTCGGAGCGCAGGATTTTGTGAAGCGAGTGGATTACCGAACAGGGCCTATGTACACGTGAAGGGCGGCCAACCTGGTTGCCAGCGGTGGGAAATCTTTTGGATATTTTTAGATGAAGGTTTGGATTATTTTTTTAATGTATTTTTTCTTTTTAGATGGAGGTGAGGACTTCTTGTATTTTTTAAGTGGAGGGTTATACAAAGTGGCACTCGTTGGTAGGCTGCGGTGATAATTTTTTTTCTTTTTTTTTTCTTTTAAATGAATGAAGATTTTTTTTTTTTGAGAAGATTTTTTCATGAAGACAAGGACTATGTATTTTTTTTAAATAAAAAAGTTTGCACAGCTTCCTCTCAAGCGGCATCACAAGGTGGCGCCCCAACCACTAGTATGCAAAAAAGATCCCGTCTCTTTGGACCAGCCACATCCCTTCTCACCTAATCTTTAACACACCTCCGATATCCTTTTTGATATATACCATTTCTTTCTTCAGTTTTGTGAATATGTATTAGTCCATTTTGAATTGGTTGCAAGACATGGGCACTTCTGCCTTGCTTTTGGGGAGGAAGCACGGGGCATTTTGAGCTATGCTCACGGCGCACTTTCAAAAATTTTGATGTAATTTTATCTATGAATATGTTTTTAAGGTCTTGTGATATTTAATATATAGTGTCCAGCCCTTTTGGAAAAAAAAGAGGCACATGCCTGTTGATTGTTTTTTTTTGAGAAAGAGCATGGGCACTTTGCTAACAGGAGAAAATTAATCTTTTTGAGGGGTAAGTGGGGGGTAGGAGAAAATTAATATTTTTTAGGGGGAAAATTATTCTTTTTTTATAATAAGGAGAAAATTAATCTGGCTTCCTTTTTTTAGGTCATTAATCTCGCCTCCAAACGGGCCTTATTAAGGCGATGTGTGAACGTTCCTGGGTTGGGCCGATCGGGCCAACCCAACCCAAAGCCTGAGGTCTTGCTCGACCCAGCTTCTTCTTTCCCTGTCTCTCCTGTATCCGCTCGCCGTTTACCCAAACCCTTGTCCCCGCGCCGCCACCCCCAAGAACCTCATCGGCTCCGGTCCTCCTCCGGCCGGCAGAGGCATCGAATCCCCCACGCCACATCCTCCAATGGCCACCAAGTCCCAAAAGAAGAAGAAGAAGCTCTCCGCCCCCAACCCCTCCATCGACGCCAAGGCCCCCTCCCCCAAACAAAAGCCTACCCCTCAGAAACCCGCGGAGGAGCCAGAGACGGCGGCGGCGGCCGCCAAGAAGCCGAAGCCGAAGAAGCAGAAGGTGGGCAAGGAGGTCTCTGCCAAGAAGCCGAAGGAGGGCAAGCAGGTCTCTGCCAAGAAGCAGAAGGAAAGCAAGGAGGTCTCTGCCAAGAAGCCGAAGAAGCAGAAGGAGAGCAACGAGATCGACGAGATCTTCGAGGCCACCAAGAAGCGCAAGCTGCAGGAGGAAGAGGAGGAAGAGTCCGAGGGGGACAAGAAGCCCAGGAAGGGCAAGGCCGAGGGGGCTAGCAAGAAGAAGAGCAAGAAGGAGACTGGGGGCAAAGGCTGGGAGCCCGGCCACGATGACGAGGTCGAAGAGAAGCGGCCGCGGCGGCGCACCAACGACGGGCTCACCATATACTCCGCCGACGAGCTCGGGTTCGGCAAGGCCGACGCCGGCGGCACTGCCCTCTGCCCCTTCGACTGCGACTGCTGCTTCTGAGCCTTTCAGGGGTCCTCCGTGCCTGAGGTGATGTAATCGGCATACGTCGCAGTGGTGTTTGTTGTAATCCTCGGTTGATTCGATAACTATGTGCTTAGACGTGTGATCGGATGAAATGGAATTTTGGTTCTCTGATATTGTCAGTTTTGCAAGAGCTCCAGATTATATATCTTTCTAGATCAACCGGTTGGTTGTTTCAACATTTTGTTTTGTTTTAAATCTTAGCTGTTTCAAGTAAAATTCTGTCTGATGGGGGGAAATTGATCTTGTTGAGGTATTGCATGAGCATTGGAGCTTTTTATATGATGTTAATGTTTGAGTTGCCTAAAGGGCCTTGTAGAGAATACATATTTTTAGGAAGAGATTGTTATGGCATGATGATCAGGGGAGACAGAAACACCATTTAGTCAACTGGCCAGCCTTTGAATCAAGTGGGTTTGCAGTAGTGGATCTTGAGGTTAAGAATGTTGTTTTGTTAAGTAAAATGGACATGAAAGTTAGAAAATGAGAAGGAACTGCTGCAGAGTTTAATTCTTGGAATGTATGTTAGGCTGGCTAATCCAGCACAAGTTCAGTTTAAGGCTGCTCAATCCCATTTCCTTCATGGAGACCTAAACGTGAGAGATGACGTTATAGGTTTGTAGCAAAAACTAGTCAGATGCCCGTGCTACGCTACGGGATCCCACAAGATTAGATGGATTTAATTATAGTCAGGAACCCATATGTAGCAGCATGTGTCAAAAACAAAGGAGAACCACTGATAATGAACGTTCCACCACTGAAACTGGTCATTGGCAAGCGCTGTCGTGATGAGCATGCCTTCCTAAGCTAGACATACGCCAATGCGTTGTCTCGGACTTGAGTTGGGCAAGACCATCGAGCCATCCAAGTGCTCGATGATATGCTCGCAAGGGAGCATGATGTAGAAGATGTCCCTATGCATCCCAGCCCTATTGGTTCATTTCTGCTTGTCTCACTATGCTCGTGACGAAAGTGGATATCGTAAGAGGGGGTTGAGGGAGAATACATGGACAGTAAACTGAAATATAAAGCATGCAGGCACTATTCTCGCTAGCAATCACATGTTTGCGTATTCGATGTTATTAATAGACATTTGTTGTTTACATCTGCTCCCAGCGCTACACAATCTAATGCCTCAATGCCTTCAGAAAAATGTACACATGGCACTAGGTGTGCATAAGTGTCATCTTCAATGTTAGGTACCTCAGCTTACTCCTTTACCCTTCATTTTTGAAAATAAGAATACACATAGATAATGAAAATTTATTCTAAAAATGCTTTTTAGTGTTATCTCTGGAAATTGATGTCCTAATAGATATAAGTACACGGATTATAACAGTTTTGGAAAAATATGATGATACAATAAGATTTGGTACAATAAATAAATATATCATTCTGAGTTTCTGACGCGAACAGATTACATTCACCATGCCTAAATACATCAACAAATATCTAACAATTACATTTCTAACTTCGTTTGCAGCTTATATTTTCACATTACCGGCTGATGGTCTTGCTTGGAAACCATATTGAGCGGCAGAATATCAGTTTGTCTATCTGTAGTGATGGCTCCTGTATAGCTATTTCCGTTCCCAAAGTAGCTATAGAAGTTGTTTTTATTAAGGTTGTTGTGGTTGCTGGTACTTTCAGAATTTGACAGAACTCTGTTTCAGTTTCATTGAGAAAGGAAATTGGGAGCTCTGCTCCTATTGTCCGTAAAAATTCTACTTGTTTCACGAAGCTGCCTAGTTTTTGTGATAAGCGTCGAGAATTGGTAGCTCACTCGTCATTTGCCGGAGCATCATGAACTTGCTTACATTATATACTGACTGGAGTTGGGTTGATCTCGTCCTGATACGCCTATTGAGCCCTATAAAATACTTATGATATGGTATATCAATATCATTACCATCAGGAGTGTTTCACAGCGTTATGTTAGCTTCATTGCCAAACCCAAACTCAATGAAACAAGAATCCCCTTTTAGGTACTACATGTTTGTGGACAAACCCATCCTTATGAATGTGCAAATTAAAGGTGCTTCTCGGCTACGGTTCAAGAGATGTTCTACGTTGCAAGTTACATCTCAAGCTAGAAGCATGTTTCCGTAATGTGTCAAGCTGGAAGGAGAAGCGGCCACGGCGGCACAGGTATTACGGGCTCACCATATACTCCGCCGATGAGCTCGGATTTGGCAAGGCCGATGCCGGCGGCACCGCTCTCTGCCCCTTTGACTGTGACTGCTGCTTCTGAGCCTTTTAGGGGTCCTCCGTTCCTGAGGTGATGTAACCAGGTTACATCCTGGTGGTGTTTGTTGTAATGCTCGGTTAATTCGATAACTATGTGCTTAGACGTGTGATCAGGTGAAAAGGAATTTTGGTTCTCTGATATTGTCAGTTTTACAGGTGCTCCAGATTATATATCTTTCTAGCTCAATCAGTTACTTTTTTCAATATATTTTTTATAAAAAAAGCTTAGATGTTTCAAGTGAAATTCTTTCTTATGGGAAAAAATTGATCTTACTGAGGAATTGCATGAGCCTAAAGGGCCTTGTAAGAGAATACATATTTTTTTGGAAGAGATTGTTATGCCATGATGATTAGGGAAGACAGAAACACCACTTAGTCAACTGGCCAGCCTTTGGATCAAGTGGGTTTGGAGTAGTGGATCTCGAGGTTAAGAATGTTGTTTTGGTAAGTAAATGGACATGGAAGTTGGAAAATAATAAGGAACTGTTGCAGAGTTTAATTCTTAGAAAATATGTTTGGCAGGCCAATCTAGCACAAGTTCAGTTTAAGGCTGCTCAATCTCATTTCCTTCATGGAGACCTGAAAGTGGGAGATGTCGTTATAGGTTTGTAGAAAAATAGTGGGGTCTTGGCTCAAAAGTCAAAACTAGGTTTTGGAAGGATGTGGGTGTGTCGAAGGAGGAGGATAGGTGTAGATGGATACTCAGTAGATCTGCTAAGTATTTAGCCCTGAAATTAGCCAAGGTAAGATGTCCATATGAAAAACTATGGCTCGTTGAAGTGCCTTTAAAAATCAGAGTTTTTATTTCGCTTGTTCTTACATAGCATTTCAACTAAAGACAGTCTATTAAGAAAGGTAAAATTTGTATGGTCTGTAGTGAACAGTAGACTAGTATGGTTAGATATGTTGTTTAATTATGCTTTGAAGATTGACACAACTAGATCCACGGTTCTTTAGCTCCGTAGATGGGTAATGTGTTTCGATGGTAAGATGTGTAACTTAGTGGCAGGTAGGGATCATGGCGCTGCTTTGGTCCTTAGGGAAATCAGGAATGCCACTTGTTTTAGAAATATCTTTCTGTATGATCCAAGTAGTCTGATTGCGCAGATGGCTCACCGGTATCGTGCTGGGTTGGACTTCAGAGAGCAGGTTTGCTGCGACAGGGAGCGCGAAGGGGCAAAGCAGCAGCTGCACTGATACTTTGGGAACTCCATGTTTCAGTTTCATTGAGAAATTAAACTGGGAGCTCTGCTCCTGTAGTCGAACAAAAATCTACTCCCTCCGTCCCATATTAAGTGTCGCTCAAACAGATGTATCTAGACGTAGGAGTATTTGTTTTAGCAGGCTGCCTAGTTGCTATGATAACTATTGTGAATTGGCAACTCACTCCTCACTGCCTACACCTACTGAGCCCTAGCTAAAATACATATGTTCTGTTAACCAATATTTTACCACCAAGAGTGTTTCAACACATTATCCAAATCCCTGAATGAAACCATAATGCCCCTTTTTGAATGCTGCATGTTGTGATGAGCATGCCTTGCTAAGCTAGACATACGCCAATTCATTGTCTTCGACTTGGAGTTGGGCAAGACCATCGGGTCATCCAAGTGCCCGACGATATGCTCGCAAGGGAGCATGATGTAGAAGATGTCCCTATGCATCCCAGCCCTATTGGTTCATTTCTGCTTGTCCCACTATGTTTCTATGTTGAGGTAAAGGATTAGCTCGTGAGGAAAGTGGATATTGGAAGATGGGTTGAGGGAGAATACATGGAGAGTAAACTGAAATATAAAGCATGCAGACACTATTCTCGCTAGCAATCGCATGTTTGTGTATTCGATGTTATTGATAGCCATTTGTTGTTTACATCTGCTCCCAGCGCTACACAATCTAATGCCTCAATGCCTTCAGAAAAATGTACAGATGGCACTAGGTGTGCATAAGTGTCATCTTCAATGTTAGGCACCTCATCTTACTCCTTTACCCTTCATTTTTTTAAATAAGAATACACATATATAATGAAAATATATTCTAAAAATGGTTTTTAGTGTTATCTCTGGAAATTGATGTCCTAAACTCCTAATAGATATAAGTACGCCAATTAGAACAGTTTTGGAAAAATATGATGATACAATAAGATTTGGTACAAGAAATAAATATATCATTCTGATGTGAACAGATTACATTCACCATGCCTAAATACATCAATAAATATGTAAAAAGTATATTTCTAACTTCTTTTGCAGTTTATATCTTCACATTACCGGCTGATGGTCTTGTTTGGAAACCATACATAGTTCAGAATATTGGTTTGTGTATTTGTCGTGAGGGTTACTGTATGGCTGTTTTCGTTCCCAAAGTAGCTATAGCAGTTGTTTTTGTTATGTATAAGGTTGTTGTGGTCGCTGGTACTTTCAGAACTTGACAGATCTCCGTGTTTCATTTTCATTGGGAAAGGAAATTGGGAGCTCTACTCCTATTGTCCGAAACAAGGCTACTTGTTTCACGACGCTGCCTAGTTTCTGTGATAAGTGTCGAGAATTGGTAGCTCACTCGTCATTTGCCGGAGCATCAAGAACTTGCTTACATTTATATACTGACTGGAGTTGGGTTGATCTGGTCCTGATACGCCAACTGAGCCCTATAAAATACTTATGATCTGGTATATCAATATTATTACCATCAAGAGTGTTTCATAGTGTTACGTTAGCTTCATTAGCAAACCCAAACTCTGAAATAAGAATCCCCTTTTAGGTACTACGTACATGTTTGTGGACAAACCCCATGGTTCTGTAATGTGGTTGGAAGCATGGTTCCACAGTCGCTGGAAGGAGAAGCGGCCGCGGCGGCGCACGAATGACGGACTCACCATATACTCCGCCTATGAGCTTGGATTCGGCAAGGCCTACGCCGGCGGCGCCGCTCTCTGCCCCTTCGACTGCAACTGCTTCTTCTGAGCCTTTCAGGGGTCCTCTGTTCCTGAGGCGATGTGCCTGAGGTGATGTAATCAGGTTACATCCTAGTGGTGTTTGTTGTAATGCTCGGTTGATTCGATACTATGTGCTTAGACGTGTGATCAGGTAGAATGGAATTTTGGTTCTCTGATATTGTCAGTTTTACAGAAGCTCTAGATTATATATCTTTCTAGTTCAGTCAGTTACTTTTTTTAATAAAAAAAGCTTAGTTGTTTCAAGTGAAATTCTTTCTTATGGGGAAAAATTGATCTTATTGAGGAATCGCATGAGCAATGGGTCTTTTTATGTGATGTCAATGTTCGAGTTGCCTAAAAGGCCTTGTAAGAGAATACATATTTTTAGGAAGAGATTATTATGGCATGCTGATCAAGGGAGACAGAAACACCACTTAGTCAACTGGAGTCAACTGGCTAGCCTTTGGATCAAGTGGGTTTGTAGTAGTGGATCTTGAGGTTAAGAATGTTGTTTTGTTAAGTAAAATGGACATGGAAGTTAGAAAATAAGAAGGAATTGTTGCAGAGTTTAGTTCTTGGAAAATATGATAGGCAGGCTAATGCAGCACAAGTTCAGTTTAAGGCTGCTCAATCCCATTTCCTTCATGGAGACCTGAAAGTGTGAGATGTTGTTATAGGTTTGTAGAAGAATAGTGGGGTATTGTCTCAAAACTAGGTTTTGGAAGGATATTTGGATATGGAATGATGATGCGTGACAGTGTGGGTCTGTCGAAGGAGGAGGATAGGTTTAGATGGATTCTCAACAGATCTGGCTAAGTATTTAACCCTGAAATTAGCCCAGGTAAGACGTCTATAAAAAAAACAGTGGCTTGTTGAAGTGCCTTCAAAAAATCAGAGTTTTTATGTGGCTGGTTCTTTGATATAGCATTTCAACTAAGGACAGTCTATTAAGAAAGGTTGGGTAGGAAGTAAGATGTGTATGGTCTGTAGTGAAGAGCAGACCCTAAATCACCTATTTCTTACATTGTACTAGTATGGTTAGATATGTTCGGAATGTGATTAATTATGCGGAATGTGATTAATTATGCTTTGAAGATTGATGCAACTAGATCCACAGTCAAGTTAATTTCTGGTTTCTATATTTTCTTAGTGAGGCTACTGTATGGTTGTTTGTTTTCAAAAGTAGCTAGTACTAGTATTGTTGTGCCCGCTGGAACTTTGGGAACTCCATGTTTGTTTCAGTTTTATTGAGAAATTAAACTTGGAGCTCTGCTCCTATATTCGAAGAAAAAGTTACTTGTTTTGTAACGCTGCCTAGTTGTTGCGATAACTGTTGTGAATTGGTAATTCACTCCTCACTGACTACGCGTACTAATCCCCAGTTAAAATATATATTTTGTGGATGCTAATATCTAAAGGACGCCGATAACTGTTACACGTGTGGGCGTTAAGGAATCTGTCCACACGTTCTGTGTGGTGCCTAAGAGGACCAGCCCACACGTCTGTGTGTGGGCAAAACAATTAGGCCTCTTTTGGTTCATATGATAGGATTATCATAGGAATAGGAATCTTGTAGGAAATGAGATGACATGTATCTCAAATCCTATGAGTAGGAATAGGAAACAAGATGTCATTTGGTTGACACCAAAGGAATTTTTCCATTGAGTCTAGACTCTTTTTTATTTTCCTATGAAATGTGGAGGATAGGAACCAATCCTATGTAGGAATAGGAATCCATTCCTATGAACCAAAGGGCTCTAAAGGAAAAAATCCTATAAGAATTCTATCATCTAGAATTCCTATGAAATTCCTCTGAACTCCACACGCCTCTTTTTCCTTCCCGGTCCCTCTTGCACGCGTGCGTGTGGGCGAAATGAATAACGCCCACACACGCGGTACATCAGGCCTCGTACCTCGTGGTCCCGCACGCCCCACGTGACACGCGCGCCCCGCAGTTGCCATGGGCCGGACCCTCGTCCATGTTCGTTTAAGTGCAGTTGACATGTCGCTGAACTACGGTTGCCATGTCGGACAACTACAGTTGTCATGTTTGCTCAACTGCAGTTGCCATCTCAGATCAAAGTTCCAGATTGCCATTTTTTGGACAACTACAGATGTTGCCATGTGTGGTCTGGTCTACTGCAGTTGCCATGATTTTAAAACTTTAGGAGTTGCCACCTACTAACACTAGGCAGTTGCCATGTAGCGCTACAAAAAAAGGCATGGCAAAAAACATGTTCGGGTAAAAGAGAGTTGCCATGTGCTCACAAGCACGCTAGGGCAGTTGCCATTTAAAAAGAAAGAGTTGCCATCTGCTTACGTGCACGCTAGGGCAGTTTGCCATGTACCATGCAAAACATATGGCAACTGACATGTTCGGATAAAAAAAGAGAGTTGCCATCTGCTTGCAATCATACTAGGGCAGTTGCCATGTACACTACAAAATATACTAGGGCAGTTGCCATGTACACTAACATATGGCAACTGACATGTTCGGGTAAAAAAAGAGAGAGTTGCCATCTGCTTGCAATCATATTAGGGCAGTTGCCATGTACACTGCAAAACGCATGGCAACTGGCAGCTTGGGTGTGGGAGAGGAGGCGGGTGTGTGGGCGAGATGGCAAATGCCCACACACCAGCCCTCACTAGTAGAAAACAGGGCTTTGGTCCAGGCCGTGTCAGCCCATTAGTCCGGGTTCAGTCCAGAACCAGGATCAATGGGGGCACTGGTCCCGGTTCGTGAGCCCAGGGGGCCGGTCGGGCCACGTGGGCCATTGGTCCTGGTTCATCTGGACCTTTTGGTCCCGGTTGGTGGGATGAACCGGGACCAATGGGCCTCGCTCCTGGCCCACCATCATTGGTCCCGGTTGGTGGCTTGAACCGGGACCAAAGGCTCCCCTTTAGTCCCGGTTCATGTCACCAACTAAGAACAATGAGGTGCCTATATATACCCCTCGCTCGCGAGCAGGGTGCTCTGTTTTTCTCTGGCCGAGGGGGAGAGGGCTTGGTGGTGCTCTAGCTCACCTCCTATACACACAAGGTGTTCGATGGAATGCCCGAGCCACACTACTTAAGCTTTCTCCTCTCCAAGCTCGACCTCCAAGCTCATTTCCATAATATTTGTCTAGATTTAGCGGTCCGTCACGCCCCGTCCTCGTCTTCACCGCCGTCGATCACCCGCGCCGAGCTCATCGCCGGCACCACCGTGGTGAGCCTCTTGTTCTTATCTTCTTTCTGAAAGGAAAAATATTCTTACTTGTATGTTTACATAGATACTTGTATTATTTTCTTACTTTTATTATTGCATCTTATATAGTGCGATGGTTTTGGTATCCGCCCCCGTCGGCCCTCGTCTTGTCTATGATTCGGATGTGGTATATATATTATCTTTATAAATATTGGTTCATTTATTGTTTATGAAAATTATGCCGACCAACGTGACATAGATTTTATTTATGTAGGATGTATGTGAATCGGAAATGCCAACCGACCCTATTGTCGAGAGGTTAAATTTAGTTGAAGAAGAAAACAATTTGTTGAAGGAAAAAATAAAAAAAATTAAGGAGGAGAAGATGATATTGGAGTTGCATGTTGCGGATGTCGTCGATGATCACAAGATCAAGATGGATGCAATGCGCTTGAAGATTAGAAAGATTAGAAAATATGCCATTCATACCGAGGCTTGGTATCATTATGCCGTTGGATCAATTGTTACCTTGGTTGCGATTATGATCGCATTTGTTTTCGCATTGAAATGTTTTACATAGTTTCAATGTATGGTTTAATTAATTAGATGCTCTGGAGAGCTATATGTTGTTAGATGAGAACTATGTATGCACTTTGGTTTTAATGTGATGATGCACTTCTATTAATTTGGACACTTAATTATATATAATGCACGCAGATGAACCGGCAATGGATGTACGGTGACAGACACACCTGCGAGTACATTAAGGGCGTGCATGAGTTTCTCGATGCGGCTGAGGCAAACAAGCAGAATGGTTTTATGTGTTGTCCATGCACTGAATGTGGGAATACGAGGTCTTACTCTAACCGGAAAATCCTTCACTCCCACCTGCTTTACAAGGGTTTCATGCCACACTATAATGTTTGGACGAGGCACGGAGAAATAGGGGTTATGATGGAAGACGGCGAAGAAGAAGAGTACGATGACAACTATGTGCCCCCTGAATACGGTGATGCTGCAACGGGGGGAGCTGGTGAAGATCAAGAGGAACCAGACAATGTGCCCAATGATGTTGCAACGGGTGAAGCTGCTGAAAACCAAGAGGAACCAGACGATGTGCCCGATGATGATGATCTCCGCCGGGTCATTGTCGATGCAAGGACGCAATGCGAAAGTCAAAAGGAGAAGCTGAAGTTCGATCGCATGTTAGAGGATCACAAAAAAGGGTTATACCCCAATTGCGAAGATGGCAACACAAAGCTCGGTGCCGTACTGGAATTGCTGCAGTGGAAGGCAGAGAATGCTGTGGTTGACAAAGGATTTGAGAAGCTACTGAAAATATTGAAGAAGAAGCTTCCAAAGGATAACGAATTGCCCGACAGTACATACGCAGCAAAGAAGGTCGTATGCCCTCTAGGATTGGAGGTGGAGAAGATACATGCATGCCCTAATGACTGCATCCTCTACCGCGGTGCATACAAGGATCTGAACGCATGCTCGGTATGCGGTGCATTGCGGTATAAGATCAGACAAGATGACCCTGGTGATGTTGACGGCGAGCCCCCCAGGAAGAGGGTTCCTGCGAAGGTGATGTGGTATGCTCCTATAATACCACGGTTGAAACGTTTGTTCAGAAACGAAGAGCATGCCAAGTTGATGCGATGGCATAGTGAGAACCGAAAGAAAGATGGGAAGTTGAGAGCACCCGCTGACGGGTCGCAGTGGAGAAAAATCGAGAGAAAGTACTGGGATGAGTTTGCAAAGGACCCAAGGAATGTATGGTTTGCTTTAAGCGCGGTTGGCATTAATCCTTTCGGGGAGCAGAGCAGCAATCACAGCACCTGGCCCATGACTCTATGTATGTATAACCTTCCTCCTTGGATGTGCATGAAGCGGAAGTTCATTATGATGCCAGTTCTCATCCAAGGCCCTAAGCAACCCGGCAACGACATTGATGTGTACCTAAGGCCATTAGTTGAAAAACTTTTACAGCTGTGGAATGGAAACGGTGTACGTACGTGGGATGAGTACAGACAGGAGGAATTTAACCTTAAGGCATTGCTGTTCGTGACCATCAACGATTGGCCTGCTCTCAGTAACCTTTCAGGACAGACAAACAAAAGATACCTCGCATGCACGCACTGTTTAGATGACACTGAAAGTATATACCTGGACAAATGCAGGAAGAATGTGTACCTGGGCCATCGTCGATTTCTTCCGACCAACCATCAATGTCGAAAGAATGGCAAGCATTTCAAAGGCGAGGCAGATCACCGGAAGAAGCCCGCCATGCATACCGGTGATCACGTACTTGCTATGGTCAATGATTTACACTACGTAATCTTTGGAAAGGGTCCCGGTGGACTAGCTGTTCCGAATGACGCTGAGGGACACGCACCCATGTGGAAGAAGAAATCTATATTTTGGGACCTATCCTACTGGAAAGACCTAGAGGTCCGCTCTTCAATCGACGTGATGCACGTGACGAAGAACCTTTGCGTGAACCTGCTAGGCTTCTTGGGCGTGTATGGGAAGACAAAAGATACACCTGAGGCACGGGAGGACCTGCAACGTTTGCACGAAAAAGACGGCATGCCTCCGAAGCAGTATAAAGGTCCTGCCAGCTACGCTCTTACGAAAGAAGAGAAAGAAATCTTTTTTGAATGCCTGCCCAGTATGAAGGTCACGACTAGCTTCTCGTCGAATATAAAGGGAATAATAAATATGCCAGAGAAAAAGTTTCAGAACCTAAAGTCTCATGACTGCCACGTGATTATGACGCAACTGCTTCCGGTTGCATTGAGGGGACTTCTACCGGAAAACGTCCGATTAGCCATTGTGAAGCTATGTGCATTCCTCAATGCAATCTCTCAGAAGGTGATCGATCCAGAAATCGTACTAAGGCTAAGGAGTGATGTGGCGCAATGTCTTGTCAGTTTCGAGCTAGTGTTCCCACCATCCTTCTTCAATATCATGACGCACGTCCTAGTTCATCTAGTCGACGAGATTATCATCCTAGGGCCCGTATTTCTACACAATATGTTCCCCTTTGAGAGGTTCATGGGAGTCCTAAAGAAATATGTCCGTAACCGCGCTAGGCCAGAAGGAAGCATCTCCATGGGCCATCAAACAGATGATGTTATCGGGTTTTGTGTTGACTTCATTCCTGGCCTTAAGAAGATAGGTCTCCCTAAATCGCGGTATGAGGGAAGACTGACTGGAAAAGGCACTCTTGGAAGAGACTCAATAATATGCAGGGACGGATATTCTTGGTCTCAAGCACACTACACAGTTCTATAGAACTCTACCTTGGTGACCCCGTATGTCGATGAACACAAGAACAGTCTACGCTCCAAACACCCGGAGCAGTGCGACGACTGGATTACATGTAAACACATCAGGACTTTCAGCAGTTGGTTGGAAACACGTCTTAGAGGTGACAACACTGTTTGTGATGAGTTGTACTTGTTGTCCAGGGGACCATCTTTGACTGTATTGACTTACAAAGGATACGAGATAAATGGGAATACATTTTACACGATCTCCCAAGATCAAAAGAGCACCAACCAAAACAGCGGTGTCCGCTTTGATGCAGCAACCGAGAGCGGAAAGGACACATATTATGGTTACATAGTGGACATATGGGAACTTGACTATGGACCTGATTTTAAGGTCCCTTTGTTTAAGTGCAAATGGGTCAATCTGTCAGGCGGCGGGGTATAGGTAGACCCACAGTACGGAATGACAACAGTGGATCTGAAAAATCTTGGGTACACTGACGAACCGTTCGTCCTAGCCAATGATGTGGCACAGGTTATCTATGTGAAGGACATGTCTACCAAACCTAGAAAAAGAAAAGATAAGGAAGCGAATACATCATACGATGAGCCAAAGCGTCACATAGTTCTTTCAGGAAAAAGGGGCATCCTGGGAGTGGACGGCAAGACAGACATGTCTGAAGATTATGAAAAGTTTCATGAAATTCCTCCCTTCAATGTCAAGGCTGACCCAAGCATCCTGATAAACAATGAAGATTATCCATGGTTACGGTGCAATAAGCAAATGTCACAAGCGAAGAAAAAGTGAAGACTTTCTCCCGCAACTATTATCATGATACCATGCCAACTTTGTAACACACGAACATGCTATCATTGTCCGTTTTGTACATGCACGTGCTATGTGGGTGAAATTATGATACCATGCCAACTTTCAACTTTTTCAAAGTTCATTTGAAATGCTTTCATGTCTTATGGTTCGGCCCTCGTAATACCATTATTCAAATTTTAACTATTCAAATTTGAAAACTAATGGTACTAACAGAAAGTTTATAATTTTTTCTAAAACTGATGGCACTAACAGAAAGTTTATAATTTTTCTGACCTAAAAGCAAAAAGAATTAAAAAATGAAAAAACAAAAGAAAATAAATAATGCAAAAAACAAAAAAAAACTGGAAAAAGTAAAGTTAATCACAAACTTGTGATTCAAACAAATATCAAAGAATTCAAATTTTAACTATTCAAATTTGAAAACTAATGCCACTAACAGAAAGTTTGTAATTTTTCTAAAACTAATGGCACTAACAGAAAGTTTATAATTTTGCTCCTCACCGCTGGCCCATGACCATTAGTCCCGGTTTGTGCCACAAACCAGGACTAAACGGTTGGTCCTCGTTGCGGGCAGAGTTTACTCCCACCTCGCCAACCGAAGGGGGCTCACACCAGTTTATAAGCCCTTCCCTCTCTGCCTTATTGAGCTCCTCTCAAAGTGAAAATAGATGCCCTAATAGAGAAAGGTTTAACCTAAATTCATAGTGAATTTCTCTGAAATTCATAGAAATTTAGTGTGAATTTAGGTTGAATTTTCTCTATAAGCGCATCTATTCTCATTTTTTAGCAAGTTAATCACAAACTTGTGATTCACACAAATTTTAAAGAATTCAAATTTTAACTATTCAAATTTGTAAACTAATGGCACTAACAGAAAGTTTATAATTTTGCTAACCTAAAAGCAAACAGAACTAAAAATTAAAGCAAAAAACAAAAGAAAATAAATAATGCAAAAAACAAAAAAAACTGGAAAAAATAGCAACAATAAGTATTTTGTTGTAATTAGAAACAAAATAAAATAAATAAAGCAACAAAGAAAACAAAAAACAAAAAAAGTGTTTTCAAATTTGAAAAGTAATGGCACTAACAGAAAGTTTATAATTTTTCTAAAACTAAAACCAAAAAGAATAAAAAAATAAAGCAAAAAACAAAAGAAAATAAAATAAAGCAACAAAAAACAAAAAAAATGCCACCTACTGGGCCCCCACGGCCTGAATACGACTAGAAACCCATCCAAGGGCCAGGATTCAGGCCCGCATAAGGCCCAGTAGGCCCACATGCATAGCAGTGACAATTAGGCCCATAAGCCTGCAATGGAGAGAAGCTCGAGAGGTGTGCGGCAGTGGGGCTTATAAATCACTGCGCACCCCTCTCAACTAGCGAGGTGGGACTAAACTTTCGACGCAGCAGCCGCACAAGGCCTTTGGTCCCGGTTGGTGGCACCAACCGGGACTAAAGGGGGGCATTGGTCACGGTTGGTGACACGAACCGTGACCAATGCCCCCCTTTAGTCCCGGTTGGTGCTACCAACTGGGACCAAAGGCCGCAGCTTCCCGCCCTTTGGGCTGCTGAAAATAGGCCTTTGTTCCCGGTTGGTGGCACCAACCGGGACTAAAGGGGGGCATTGGTCACAGTTTGTGCCACGAACCGTGACCAATGCCTTTGCTATATAACTAGCACTTGTGAAAATTTCCATTCAGTTCGTCTTTCCCGCCCGACGCCGCCAGGCTGCCCCTCTGCGCCTCGCCGTCGCCATCGTCGCCCTGCCTCCGACGCTGTCCCGCGCCGCCCAAACGCCGTAGCCACCCCGCGCCGCCCCGACTCCGTCGCCGCGCGCCACCCCGCGCCGTCGCGATCACCTTCCCGCGCCGCCCCGACGCCGTCGCCGCCCCGCGTCGCGCCCCTACGCCGTCGCCGCCCCGCCTCTGCCTCGCCGTCGCCGCCCCGCGCTGCCGTCGCCTCTCGCTTTGGTCAGGGCCAGCACCGCCCCCCTCTTCCCCCTGTTTTTAATTTTTTTGCAAATTCATATATGTTTTTTCCTGATTATATGTATATGTATAGTATATGTATGTGTGTATATGTATGCAAAAGATAGATTATCAGAAAAAATAGTATTTTTTCTGTTCATAGATTTTTTTTGGTGATATTGATTATTGTAAATATGCAAATGTTTGCATATTCATATGAACAATGAATTAGGCAAAACCTTTACTTTTTTCTAAAATTTATATTTGAACATTATTTTAAAAAAACAAGCAATACTACTTCATGTATTTTTAAGAAGGAAGAAGAAGAAAAAGAATGAGAGGAAAAAGGAAATAAGAAGAGGAAGAAAGGAGAAGAAGAGGGGAGAGGAAGACGAGGAGAAATAAATAAGAAGAAGGAAAAAGAAGAAAAAGAAGAGGAGAAGAAAGGAATAGAGGAGAAGAAGAGAAAAATAGAATATATATTCTCTTTTCTCTTTTCTCCTCTATTCCTTTCTTCTTCTCCTCTTTTTTTTCTTCTTTTTTTTCTTCGACACGTGGGGGGGGGTCGAGAACGTCCGACATTCATGAGAGAGGCGAGGAAGAAGGGGAATAAGAGGGAGAAGAAGAGGAGAGGAAGAAGAGGAAGTCTTCTCCTCTATTCTTTCTTCTCTTCTTTTTTCTTCTTCTTCCTATATGTATTAGTTTTTTTTATTTAGGTTGTTAATTAGTAGATATTAATTTTGTTCATATATGTATGGATGCATGTGATATGTATGTATGTATGTATGTATGTATCGGGTATGTCGTTATCGATATACCCCCTACCCGATAACTTCGACATGAGGGGGTCGAGAGGGGGTCTAGGGTCGCCGAGGGGTCGAGGGTCGTCGAACATGAGAGGAAGAAGAGGATAAAAAAGAAGAAGAAGAAAAAAAAGGAGAAGAAAGAATAGAGGAGTTCTTCTCCTCTATTCTTTCTTCTCCTCTTTTTCTTCTTCTTCTTCTTCCTCTTTATTTTATCGGGAACGAGGGTCGTCGAGGGTCGCCGAGCGGTAGAGGAAACCCTAAATAGAAAGTATCGTCGGTGTGAGATACATGTACCGTCGGTGTCGGACACTACATCCACGTCCCACAAGTGGCGCGGGCTTCGACGCCCACGTCACTTGTGGGACGTGGATGTAGTGTCCGACACCGACGGCCACATGTATCTCACACCCACGATACTTGCTATTTAGGGTTTCCTCTACCGTTCGGCGACCCTGACCCTCGACGACCCTTGTTTCTTCTTCTTCTCTTTTTTTTCTTCTTCTTCCTCTTCTTCTCTCTTTTTTTCTTCTTCTTCCTCTTTATTTTATCGGGAACGAGGGTCGTCGAGGGTCAGGGTCGCCGAGCGGTAGAGGAAACCCTAAATAGAAAGTATCGTCGGTGTGAGATACATGTGGCCGTCGGTGTCGGACACTACATCCACGTCCCACAAGTGGCGCGGGCTTCGACGCCCACGTCACTTGTGGGACGTGGATGTAGTGTCCGACACCGACGGCCACATGTATCTCACACCCACGATACTTGCTATTTAGGGTTTCCTCTACCGCTCGGTGACCCTCGACGACCCTCGTTCCCGATAAAAAAAAAGAGGAAGAAAAAGAAAAAAAGAGGAGAAGAAAGAATAGAGGAGTTCTTACTCCTCTATTCTTTCTTCTCCTCTTTTTTTCTTCTTCCTCTTCTTTTTTTTATCCTTGAAGCGTTGTCGAGGCCACCCCAAACCCTAGAGAAGCAGCGTCGAGGCCACTAATTAATATTAGTTCTACGTTTGCCACTAATATATCCATCTGTCATGTTTGAATAATAATTGCCATGTTGTCAATATTTATAGAAACTATGGACACCGCCCGAGACGAAGTACAAGAAGAGTTGTTGGGGGACATAATCGCACGAGGAAGTGATGCCGTCGTCTCGTTGTTTCTCAACGACACCGATGGTCTGGAAGCAGCTGGCTATGATTATGATGGCTCCGGTGACCTAATGCCGGTGCAAGAAGGAGACCGTGAGGACGGCTCCGGCGACCCAATGCCGGTGCAAGAAGGAGACCGTGATGACGTCTCCGGTGACCGAACCGAGTCCGGCCAGGTATATATATATTAGTTAAGCTTCTGCTGACTAGCTAATTGGTGCATTCATTGTTTTGGTATGTACACATATTAATTAAGTCTTTGTTCTTTTTTCTAGCCCTCCGGATCGAGCACAACTTCGGTAAAGAGACGAGGCCCGAAGAAAAAGTTGAGCTCGGATGAAACGTTTGAGATCATAGCAATCGCGCCCGACGGCCAACCGATTGAACCCCTCCGGACAAAGAGCGCATTTGTTACTCAGTGCGGGGTTTTGGTTAGGGACAAGATCCCGATCAGCATCCAGCAATGGTTAAAGCCGGCTACAGAAGACCCTGAGGTGTCTTATGTCAATGATATGCAGAAAAATGATCTTTGGACTGAGCTGAAGTCAAATTGCACCCTACCGCCAGAGGATGATCCAGAGAAGCCAGTTAAAAAGCAATTAATCAAGTCTTTTGCTCTTAAGAGGATGGCGGAACTATTCAGGAGGTGGAAGAAAGAGCTGAATAAGTTTGTCGAAAATAAAGAGACACCAGAATTCAAGGGCAGATATGAGAAGATCAGAGATCACTGGCCCGCATTTGTGGCTCACAAGACATCGGAAAAGAGTAAGAAGATGTCGGCGACAAACAAGCAAAATGCTGCGAAGAAGAAGCATCACCATCGCACGGGGTCAGGTGGCTACCTCGTAGCCCGGCCTAAGTGGGCCAAGACTGAGAATGATCTGGTTGATAAAGGGATCGAACCAGAGACAATTAATTGGCCAGACCGTTGCCGGACTTGGTTCTTCGGAGCAGGCGGAACCTTGGACCCTGTAACAGGGAAGTGCATTTGGATGAACGATCAAATGGACATACCAGTCAGGAAGCTTCAGCAGTATATCGAAGCAGTGCAGCAAGGGACGTTCTTTCCAGATAGAGAGAACGACGAGCTCACAATGGCCCTCGGGAATCCTGAGCACCCTGGACGGACACGAGGCACGCCAGGCTCCATTCCGTGGAAGGTTGGGTTTCCGGACGCAGGCGGTTACAAATCCCAGGAGAGGAGGAAAAAATTGCAGCAGACCCAAATGCAGGCACTGCAAGCAAGGGTACAAGCGATAGAGGAACGAGAAGCAAATCGCAGCAAACGTACTGCCGAAGCTTCCCCCGAAGCTACCCCGCCATCTCAGCGGAGAAGCAGCATGGCTTCCACCGAGCTGCTTCAGCCGGAGCATGCCTTGACGGCTCCTGCCAGCTATCCCGTGGATGCTATCACGGAGTCTCAAAATTGCCACCTTATGACGCAATGGATGAATTTGAAGGTCAAGGCGGCTGTTGGCTCTGTTTATCCTACTGAACCCGGCGCAATTTTTCACTGCCGGCCGATTCCAGAAGGATATGCTAGGGTGATGGTGGATGAAATAACGGAGGGATTTGAGGACCTCCAGCTTGACCACCCTACCGGTGAAGGGGAGACTAGGCTGGGGTCTGCTCTGAAGACTCCATGCCTATGGCGGAAGGAGCTCATCAACCATCCGAACTGGACGCCTCCGCCTCCTCCTCCTCCGGCAAGTCAGGGCACTCCGCCTCCTCCACCGCCTCCTCCTCCGGCGAGTCAGGGCACCCCGCCTCCTCCTCCAGCGAGTGACGATCAGGGCACTCGACCGGCTCCTTCTCCGGCGCGTGGCGGCACTCCGCCTCCTTCTCCGCCTGAGCCGACGCGCCCGAGCAGCCAGCCTCCTCCTTCTCCGCCTCGTCAGCAAGGGCGGAAGAGACCTGTCGCCGCTCTGGCTGCTCCGGCGCGTCGTAGTCCTTCTCCTCCGCCTCGTAAGCAAGTAAAGAAGACAACCGCTCCGTCTGCTCTGCCGGCGTCTAGCAGTACAGCCAGAGGCGGGAGGAAATACAGATTCGGTCCTTCTCTGAAGACTCCAGAGAAGTTACCATACAAGAGGACCCCGAAGGAGAACGCCGAGATCGCACGAGAAGAAGTGAGGAACTACTTTGAAGGGGTGAAAGCAAAGAAACATCCACCTCCGGAGGAGAAGGTAGATCCGGTGAAAGCGAAGCGCACTCTGGCTGCCCTGACAAAACCACCCAAGTCTCCGCCAAAACAAAACTATGAGCGCATTATTGGAAAGGAATTTGCCGAAGCGGAGCGGTCGGGAAGTACTGTCAGTGATCAAAGGCTGAAAGAACGACGAGCTGGGAAACAAATTGCCCAGCTCGGCGAACAAGCGAAGCAATCGTGCCCCCCGCTCAAGGTGCCAAGCGACAATGTCGCTAATGATTCGAGGATGGTGCCCGGTTATAGCAATCTTGGCGATTACCTGCCCGACGATGTACATTATGATTTCATGGAGGTGCAGATACAAAGATACGAGTACGGGAAGTCTCTCGTCAAAGATGAAAGATCTCTATCAACGAGATGCGAAGATTGCATGATTGGTACTTGAAAATCTGCAGAGACTCTGGGGGGAGGAGTACTTTGTATGTGAAAGTTAAAAAGGAGCATGACCTCGTTGGAATTGAACTGTTGCCTGTTCCATTTGAGGAGTTCTTTCAGTTTTTCAATCAATTGGCCCTCGATAAAACAACGGTCACCTGCTACTGCCTGTAAGTAGTACTACTTCTGTCATTAAGTCTCTCTATATAGCTCAGCTCTTTCATTGCATGTATTTATAATCATCCTCACTATATTATGCAGATTGAAGATCGCCGAATTGAAGAAAAGACAAGTCGGTGATATTGGGTTCATTAACACATATCTCATAGATGCAACTCAGGTTAAATTTCATGCCGCAGCTACCGAGGCCAACTTGCTACGATCGTTGGTAATAAATGAAAACAAAGATATAATACTCTTTCCTTACAACTTCAAGTGAGTGTTACTGTCTTGTGCGTATTCGGTTTCCCTTATATATTAGTCAAGGTTATAGTAATGTAATTGATGAGTTATGCATGCGTGTGCAGTTACCACTATATTCTCCTAGATATTAAGCTTGAGCAGGGACTAGTAACCGTCTTAGACTCAAGACGAAAAGATCCCTAGGACTATGCGGACATGACTCAAATGCTCGAGAAGTAAGTTAAATCGATCATTATCCACCATATCAGCAACTTTGTTCATTTCCTGATATATCAAGTAATTGTTTTCTTTGTCTGGCAGGGTTTGAAAAAAATTCTCCAAAAAAGCTTCAGGACTCCCGAAGAAGCTGCAATTTAGACACCCGAAAGTAAGTACTATAGTAGCATGTTCCGCGCATCTCCTATTGATTTGGCATTCTTGCTTATCAGTTTGATTGACCTCTATTTCTTGTAAAGTGGTTGTGGTAGGAACAAGGGAATGATTTCTGTGGATACTACGTTTGCGAGTCCATCCGCCACACGACCTGTGAGCGGGGCTACACTGACGAACAATATGAAGTACGTAAATAACAACATTCACAATTTTATTTTATTACCATCATTTGTGTTGAGTTTCATTCATTCATATATATATGTATTGACCCCCTTCTTCAAATTAGATGTTTCGGAAGCGGGATGAACTCTTAGCACCAGCTCGCATGCGAGCAATTCAAGAGGAATTGGCGGCATTCTTTCTTGACCACGTGATTGCTGAAGACGGAGAATACTATGTGGACCATGAGTCCGTATAATTATATTTGTAAGAGATAATTATTGTATATATGTAGCCGGTAGTGTCGGATAGATATACGAGAACTTGTTGTTCGACCAATCTCTCGGAAAAGGAGAGGTGGTCGATATCACTTCTCTCTGTATGCATATATGTTCATGACGATCTTCTGTTTCCTTCGTTTGCTTACTAGCTAGCTAGTGTGTCTAGTCCTCTCTATACGTATGTATAGTACGTACCGTCGACCAAGCACGGACATAAGAGAGGACACTTCTCTCTATTAATTATAGCTAGCTAACACAATATATGAAACACCTAAATTAACCCCCCAAAACCCCTCCCTTTAAAAAAACAAAAACCCCAGCCATAGAAATGCTGACGCGTGGATGCCTATTGGTCCCGGTTGGTGCCACCAACCGGGACCAAAGGGTCTCTTGCCTGGGCTCCGCGCACATGCCATATGGAGGCCCATCAGTCCCGGTTCTGGATTGAACCGGGACTAAAGGGACAGGGCATTAGTACCGACCCTTTAGTCCCGGTTCAGGAACCGGGACAACAGGCCCTTTTTCTACCAGTGCTCCTGGCTACGAGCTTCGCTTCGCTCGCTCGTCAGAAGTTAGCATTTGTCTTTATACTTAAATTTGAATCACAACATAGAAAGACTATCTTAACACCCCTTAATTAGTTTTAGGACATGTGGTGTATTTTACTTATTTTTAAAGCAAAAAAAGAAAAATCCTCGCCGACACGACGGCCCCCTAGTGTGTTGTCTTGTTGCTCCTGGCAAGCGAGGAGCGATCCAAATGCAACATGAGCTTCCTAGATGCAGTGGACGTTGAAAAGGAAAAAGAAACGCCTAAAAAGCTTGGTGTTCACGTGTTCTTTTCTCTTCTTTTTTCTGCGGGTTTTGTGACACACCTCTATCTGTTTCTTTAAGCAAAGACCTTCCGTGTCAACAAGGCTAATAATATATTCCATGGTCTTTAGCACCTGTGCACTTTGTTATCAGCAAGGAAAGAATTTATTCTACACGCGAGCTCGCCATCTCTACACTCTATATATGTACGCATAGTTTCACTCCAATTACAGCAGGAGACATAAACTCCATTGCCTGTTCTAGTCGTTGGGGATACACGTACCAGTTACTATCAAGATCAAGATATGTGGGGTGGAGGACGTAAGTATCATTCCACTCAGTTTAACAGCTCATTTTTCAAAGGGAATTCACAGTACTTTTTCCTTTTGATTTTTTTATGTATGCCGTTATTCATAGAATTAGAGTTCTTAGAAATTTCAACTAAGAAAACGTTCTTAGAAATTTCTTCCTAAAGACTGCGTTTGCACTATGTTTTGCAGGAAATTCTTCAATCCACTCAAATATGTTATGTTTTTTGTATTGTTTTTCTTGCGATGTCAAACAATCTTTGATGGAAGATCCAATAGGCGAATCCCATGAATATGAGATGACCTAACAAGGGCTCTTGTGTGAGTAGGTGGATGGGATAACGGGGATTGCTATTTAGAGGATTATCCCAATAGTCTCTTTTATTTATTTATTTATTTAAGGATGCAATAGTCTCTTTTATATTACTACTTGAAGCCGTTGCGTTACTAAGAGTCCAAGATATGCATAGCATGGCCACAAGAGCACAAATTATGGTTATGAGTGTTAAAACATGTCTTCGCCAAATTGGAAAGATTGGAAAGTGTTAAAACGCCCGCAGCCCACAACATTCCGCCAAATTGCAGGCCTCATATAGAAACTGTTTTTAGGGAAGCCTCATATACATACCAGTTACCTTGATTAGTGGCTTCTGCCGAATTCCGCCAAGCACTACTGGAATCTTTTTTATGCCGACGGCCCAAAGCCGTAGGCATAAACCTATGCCGATGGTGGCCGTTAGCATACAACCGCCGGCTCCGATTCCCTCAGCATTAGTCGGCTAGCCCTCGGCATAGAATCCCCGTCAACATAGGTACTTGTTGGCAAAGAAAATAGACAACATCGTCCATCTGCCGCCGTCCGGACACGGGCCTGTATTTGCCAGCGCCATGTGGCAAACCTACGCCGACATCAATCTATGCCATCGCCGTCTTAGGTTTGCCATGAGGCGTCGCTTGGGAGCTCTAGTGGCAATCTTTTGCCATCGACAAGTTGACGAGAACCAAAATAAATAGCCAAAAAGGCTAGCAATTTACAAATACAATTATAAAGACATGATTCAACAAAGGGAGTTTGTTCAAATGATCTCATACTGTGTACAGGTGTGCATCTTGGAATGTCAAACAATGTTGACCAAGAAAGTTTTCATTTTCCTTGCATAAAAAATATTGGGTGCTAAAAATAAGTTTTTTAAGAACCTACCAAAATTTGTAGCAAAATTGGAGCACAACAATTTTCAAAAATATTAGACCACATTGCCTGTGTAAATAAACAAATGGTTGCCACTCAAAAGGTTTGTCAAATTGGCAGGTTTCTTCCGATTTAGAAGTAACTAGGTTAAATTTGAACTAGAGTTGCATCATAGTTTGCTCACGATTTTTTTTAAATCATTTTCAACTACACAAGTAATTATTTCATTATAGATCCAATATATTTTTTGTAATATTCCACCCCTAGTTACAAACGGTCATGCCTGGCATTTGGAATGCATTTTTAAATTGTAATAACAAGTTAAAAATGAAAAACCTTCGCATTATGTCATTATATGTGACCTATTTACAAGAAAAAAAATAATAAACACGAAATACGACAATTGTTTTAAAAAATGTTCTCAGAAAAGAGTTATCATATATGAAGATTCATGACTTTTAAATCAAATGACCATTGTTATGGCCACATTAATGGTATAGTTTGTTTAAATGAACTTATATTGTGTACAAGTGTGCATCTTGGAATATCAGACAATGTCGACGGAGGGAGTTTGCAATTTTTTGCACAAAAAGATTCATTTTTCGAGTGCCAAAAAAGGTATTTTGTGTAAAGAATTTACAGAAACTTTGTTGTAAAATTGGAGCACATGATTTTTCAGAAATATTAGACCATATTTTATGTACAAATAACCCAATGGTTGCCACTCAAAAGGTTTTCACCCACCTCTCGTCAAATTGACAGATTGCTGCCGACTTAGTAGGAACCCGGTCAAATTTAAACTAAAGATGCCTCATAGTTTCCTCATGCCTCATAGGTACACAAGTAGCTTTTTCATCCGAGATTCAACAAAAGTTTTACAAGATTCCACCCCTAACTACGAACGGTCATGCCCGCCACTTTGAAAGCATTTTGAAATCGGCATAAGAAATTCAAAAAAATAAAAACATTCGTATTGTGTCATTATATGTGACCTATTTGCTAGAAAAATATAAACTTTAAATGCAACAATTATTTTAAAAAAAGGGTTCTCAGAAATAAGCTATCATGTATAAAGATTTATGGCTTTCAAGCCGAATGACCAATGTTATGGCCACATTCATGCCATAGTTTGTTCAGATTATCTCATATTGTGGACAAATGTGCATCTTAGAATGACAAATAAATGTTGACGAATGAAGTTTTTTTTATTTGTACACAAAAATTATTTTTCATTTTCAGAGTGCCAACAATGTGTTTTTTCGAAGAACCTACAAAAATTTGTTGCAAAATTGGACCACATCAATTTTCGGAAATATTAGACCACACTTTATGTACAAATAACCAAATGGTTGCCACTCAAAAGGTCCCCATCCACCTGTATTCAAATTGACAGATTTCAGCTGATTCAGCAAGAACCGGGTCAAATTCGAACCAGAGTTGCCTCATAGTTTGATTATGATTTTCTTTCAAAAGTATTTTTTTTATGTACACAAGTAGCTACGTCGTCAGATATCCAACAAAAGTTATGCAAGATTCCACCCCTACATAGAACGGTCATGCCCGCCATTTTCAACGCAATTTGAAGCAAACATGATTTTAGTTAGTTTTCATATTTGAAAAACATAGTATACCAACAGAATCCTTTTAACATTTTGATCTAAGAACATATAAAGTTTGTCAAAATCCATGCAGGTATGAAGTACTTGTGATTTTTACAAAGTATAATGACCTATTTGCAAAAGTACACAAGGTCACTTTTTTAACCTATTCAAAAACAGACACAAAGTGGATATTCATAATCTGTGGAATTTTTACCCCAAATTGATATATACTTCACATATGTTTCAGTTTAGGTAAGTCATGTTTGAATTAATGAAATTTAAAAAAATTGAAACAAAAAATGATTTAAAATTAAAAAATAATAGAAAAGCATATTCGAATGGCCGTCGTCAGGACTGTCGGCGTAGATATGACCAATAAAAGATACTTTTGTAAATTTTACACATCCTTTTTATATTACTAGTAATAATGTACATGCAATGCACGTTTATATTAGGTAGGATATTAGTTGCACGTTATATTAGGTAAGATATATCTGTTGCACGTTGGTATTTGGTAAGATATCAATTACTTTTTCACGGGAATGGTAAGATATTAATTACATGGCAGATTTCAAGGGATAGCGTTGAGTCAAAACATGTTTATAACCAATGGAAGTGGTGGGTAATTAGAGCGTTAAACGTGTTTGGTACTGAACATTGGAGCGATTTGAACCGCTAGATAACATGATTTGACGGTCAAGATGGTTTGGATCTGCCCATTTAAGTCTTTTTATATTGATATAGATTATTTTTTAGTACCAGGCTCTCACCCTCGACGAATGAGACCTTATTCACTCTCATGCCATGTGCTTTGCAGAAGAATTATTTGACATTGATGAACCGTTACCTCTTCTTCCACGAGCCAAAGTGCAGGGTACGTAATAATTCATATTGAGATTACTACCTTGGAAGTAATCGAAATGTAATTTTGAATGCATATTTTGCTGTAGTTAAGCTGATTGTATACATGATACTAATATATGATACTACTTCTGTAATGCATAGTATCATAAGTTAGTATCTTAGGTTGTCTTATTAATTGTCATGCATGGCGCAAAGTAGTATAACATTTAATATAATACAGTATCATGATATGACCACATCATCTCTCTTCTCATTTAATTATATGCCACATCATTCAAAAAGTCTAATTGACATGCATGATACCGGTTATGATATGATACTGCTTATGATACGACCAGCCTTAGTGACTTGGTGTCACATTTGCAACCATTAATGACCTCTACTGGCTATCTGCATGCACGGATCATCAAATGATCAGTTGATGAAGAGGAGAACCGCCGACAGAAGGAGGAGAGCGTCGGGGAACTCCTGAAGACTGTGGAGAATGTGAGCATAGCGATTCCTGAACGGTTCGCAGATCCGCCAAGCATCTGCGAGGTCCCCGAGGAGCTCACCGAGGGCAGCAATGGCGCCTACATCCCCAAGGTCGTCTGCATCGGCCCGCTCTTCGACAGCAAGCGCAAAACGGACAGGATGGCCCGGCTGGAGCACTACAAGTGGTGCTGCGTCCGCAAGTTCATCGTAGGGGGCCTGCACCCACCTGCTGCTGCCGGGACATCGGAGTCAGAGGCCTGGTCGCCGGCGGTACACGAGTCGTTGCTTCGCGAATGCATGGACACGATGACGCGGCTCCTGCCGCGAATTCGTGCCTCCTACAACAGAATGTCGTCCTCCAAGGACACGAGCGACGAGGAGCTGGCGACGAATGTGCTTCTCGACGGCTGCTTCATCCTCCAACGCCTGCTCAAGTACGCCCGAATGGCCAAAAGATCTTCCGGGGAAGGAAACGACGAGGACGATGACTGGGCCCAGCTGATCGGCCGGAAATGGGTCTGGGGAACCGTGAAGCGCGACCTACTTGTGCTTGGAAACCAGGTTCCCTTCTTCGTCATTCAGAAGCTGTTCAAGCACCTGGGGAGAAAGAGCAAGAGCAACAGCTATGATGGCGAGCGTGACGGTGACAACGACATCCTCCTCTACGGCGGCCTCCAGCTATTTAGCTCGTTCCATCCTCGCCCGCTGCACGCCTCGCCCATCGCCAGGCACGACGTGCACCACCTCCTCCACCTGTTCTACCTCTCCATCGACCTCCCCCGCTCCTCGCCTTGGCACCGTGACTCCACCCGCGGCCAGGGCCCCCCGCAGAGAAAGTCCGCGCTGCCGCCAGACCTAACGTGGTGGGCGCCGAGCGCCAAGGATCTGGACGCGGCTGGCGTTCGGATCCGTGCACGCGATGATGGCACCGCCACCAGCTTCCTCGACGTGAAGTTCCACCGAGGCGTCCTGGAGATCCCGCCGCTGAAGCTATTCGACTACAGCGAGGCCTTGTTCCGGAACCTGATCGCGTTTGAGCAGACCTACCCGTTCACGCCGGGCCGCATCACCACGTACGCCATCCTCATGGACTGCCTCCTCAAGACGGACGAGGACGTGCGCCTCCTCCACCAGAGCGGGGTGCTCGTGAACCGCATGAACGGCGAGAGGAAATACGCCGCCACGGGGTTCTTCAGCCGCCTCTGTGCCGAGGCACGCACCTCGGCCAACCGCAACCACCTGGCCGACGTGATGGAGGAGGTCGTGAGGTACCACAGAGGGAGATGGCCCAGGTGGCGTGCCGCTCTGGTGACCAACCCTTGGGTGACCACCTCCCTCGTCGCCTCCGCGGTCTTGCTAGGCTTGACCGTGCTGCAGACCTACTACACTGCCGTTGCCTACTACAAGCCAACCAAGTAATTATTATTGGATGCGACTAACAAACAGTCGACTGTACGCTAAGCATTAGATCCACACGATCGTAAACCCGGTCTTTTGTTTCATTACTGAACGATTGCCCCCTGCCAGCATGCGATGCCATTTCCAGCGCAAGTTTGCATGCATTCGCTCACCAGTACTAGTTATGAACAAGACAAAATTGCTGACGTCAGCCAAGATTCCTCTGAAATTCATATTTTAAAATGTTTTGTAGCTCAAACCGTTGATCCGATTGAAAAATTGTTTTCACATAAAAAAATTGTCACGACGAGATCTTCGAAACTAGATCCCATGTTGGTATGTTCCGATGATTTTTTTTGTCAAAAGTTACCATGCATATGCATAAGCTACATAAGTTATCAACCTATTCACACCGGACTTATCAGGCATCAAATTAAACTAGAAGTTTTTGGCAATGTTTCAATGACTTCTATAGGTCGAATGTTATCACTTGATTCTGTAAAGAGTTACCCGAGTTACCCATATTGTTCATATGTTTTTTTACTGGCAACATTACATCGGTTGTTTGAACTACTCATGGACAATTATCAATTCGAATACTAGATATTACCACAACCACCCACGTAACTACATCACTACTGTAGTGTTTTTGCTGCTACCTAGCAAGCTGGGTAACTTGCGTCATGCCATGGCGATAATTTAGCATAATCAATCTGCTAACTATGTAAAATTCTTCCTAAACCTAGAGATATGGTCGCCCATTTTGTCCCTTCGGGGACATCCGATAAACCTAGAGATATGGTCACATATGCATGTCACCACAAAATCACAGGGGTAGAGTTAAGCATGCTGACATACTATAAGTTATTAGGCCGAAGCAGTGTGAGTTATGAGGCCGAAGCAGTATGAATTATCAGGTAGAACCAATTTAACTTACCATGCTGGAAAAAAAGAATGAGTTGAACAAGCTAAGAGAGTGTGAGTTAAACATTCGGGCACTATATAAGTTATCAAGTTGCATAAAGCTCTCTCATGTTGAATGTAAAAATAAATTGTTGAAAGCAGATCAAATTAAACTGTACACACGGTATAATTTATCAGGCTAAAAATAATATGAATTATCAGGTAGTATACCATGCCGAAAAACATAGATTCAATTAACCAAGCTAACAAAAAAATGGTTGTTATCATGCTGAAATACTTGAAGTTATCAAGCTCTAGCTGCCTATGTCATCAAGATGAAGTAAAACATGAGTGTTGAAAGCAGTCCGAGTTAAACATTGTAACACATCACACGTTATCACGCTGACATTTTGTATTTATCAGGCTCAAGTTAAATAAGTTATTTGGTTGAGGTAAAATTATAAGTGTTGAAAGCGGTTAGAGTTATACATGCTGACACAATGTAATTTATCAAGCTAAATTAATATGAATTATCATGTGGAAACAAAATTGGAGTTGCCACACTAAAAAACAAAATGAGTTAAATAGGGAAATAAAAGTGATTGTTATCATGACACCCTAGGAATAATCAAGTGGAAGTAAAAACATGAGTGTTGAAAAGTAGTTCGTTAATCATTCGTACACATCACAACTTATCAGGCTGACATATTATAACTATCAGCCTCAAGTTACATAAGTTAGCAGGTTGAAAGTAAAAAAATTAAGTATTGAAAGTGGAACAAGTTAAATTGCTACACACAATATAATATATCAGGCCAAAAACGTATGGATTATCAGGTAAAAATTGTTTAGGGTACCATTCTGAAAAAAAATGAATTAACCAATCTAACAAAATTGGTTGTTATTATGCCCACATACTTGAACTTATCAGGGTGATACAGAGTATATTATAAGTTATCGGGCTCAAGCTGCATAAGTCATCAAGATGAAGTAAAAATATGATTGCTGAAAAAAGCAGTCCGGGTTAACCATTCTGACACATCACGGCCTATCATGCTGACATATTATAATTTATCAGCATCAAGTTGCATAAGTTATCAGGTTGAACGTAAAGTTAAAGTGTTCGAAGCAGATCAAGTTAAACTACTACACATGGTATAATTATCAGGCCAAAAACGTATGAATTATCAGGTAGAAACAATTGAATTACCATGCTGAAAAATAAAATGAGTTAAAACATGCTATCAAAGTGAGTGTTATTATGCTGACACAGTAGAAAGCTACCAGACTAACATCGAATAAGTTATCGGGCTCAAGCTGAGTTGAAACAAATTCGAGTTAAAAATATGAATTGTCAAGATAAACAGTTTAGATGCCATGCTGAAAAAAGAGTCAAGCAGGCTAACACATTACAAACAAAATCATACAGATTTTGCTAAGCAAAAAAGTGATGCGAATTTCAATACATGTTGAGTGTTATCACGCTGGCACACTAGAAGCCACCAGGCTAAACATAGTATAAGTTAACAGGCTAAAACATTACCACAAAATCAGGAAACAAAGAACAACACAGCTGGTCCAGAAAGAAACCTCATATAATCGTTTTCCTCAGCCTCACTCCATACCCCTAATTTCCAATAACACAAAACAAAAGTATCATACGACAACAGGGAATAGAAATATAAATGGTGTTTGTTAATCATAATCAGTGGAGGTCGTAAATCCTACACTTTTAATGGATCATGGACACTTGTACATGGTCCATCTTGCACACAAAATAAAACACTACCAAACAGTGGAATGCCTCTTCTTCCTAAACAAACTAAACAGAACAATGATCACAACCAAGTTATTGCGTCGTGTCGTCAATTTCCGATTTGTACAGTTTGTCGAGTAACTCAAGGCGGTTGTCAAAGGAACAACCCCCTATTATTTTTGTTGAAGCAATTTGAGCTTTTAGCACAGCCACATCCATGTGAGGTGAAAAAAATCAGCAAAGGAAAAGTGATTGCCAAGTAGTCATGCTCACTTCATCATTTCAGGAAGCATTTGTGGTACAAAAATGCCCTTACAGAAAGGATCAAGTCTCATTCATGACAAAAACCTGAGAGAGAGGTCGAGGATGGAGACGTGGGTGTTGAGCATGCTGCTGATGCCCTCCTTCAGAGAACAGCTTCTCCTCCGCCCACCACCACTACGCCTGGAAATGGAGCACCACCCACACATGCAATAGTAGCATGAATTATCAGGTAGAAACAATTAAATTACCATGTTGAAAAAAGGCTAACAGAATGTGAGTTATTGTGCAGACACACTATAAGTTATCACTAACATACTATAAGTTATTAGGCCCAAGTAACATAAGTTATCGGGTTGAAGTAAAATAAAAGTGTTGAAAGCGGTTCGAGTTGAACCTGCTGAAATGGTATAATTTACCAGGCTGTATGGATTATCAAGTAGAAGCAATTTAAGTTACCATACTAAAAATAGAATGAGCTAAACATGCTAAGAAAGTGAATGTTATCATGCTGACACGCTAAAAAATATTATCAGGATCAAGTAGCATAAGTTATCAGGTTGAAAGTGGTTCGAATCAAACATGCTGACATGTTATAACTTATCAGGCTAAATCAGTATGGATTATGAGGTAGAAACAATGTTTAAGTCACCATATTAAACACAAAATGAGTTAAATAGGTTAACAAAGCAGATATTCTCATACTGACGCACTAAAAGTTATCAGCTGACATAGCATAGTTATCTGACTCAAGTTGTACAAGCTATCAAGTTGAAGTAAAATATGAGTGCTGAAGCAGTCAAGTTAAACATGCTGACACACCATAAGTTATCAGGCCGAAGCAATATAACTTATCAAGAAAAACAGTTTGAGCTACCATGTCGTAAATAAATGAGTTAAACAGGCTAACATAACATGAGTTATACACTCACCACTGCTGGTGCCTTGCGCTTCTTTTGTGATTCATCCATGTTTGCAACAGCCATCAATTTCCTTTGTTTGGCCATTGGGATATGGAAAATGCACGGTACATGATTGTGATCTAGTCGAAATTGATGTATGTGCCAATGAAAGAGAAATAGAGTGACTCATCATATTATATGAGCGTTACCAAAAAATGTTTGTACAACTACAAAGAAATAGTTAAACAAATCAGATTGTGAAGCAAGCTTGCTTCATCTTCATGTCTTTAAGAACCTAGTGCGTTGGGCATGCACTGAGCCACACAAAAAAAATCTACACCTAAGAAACATTATTTTTGCAAACACACATGATCTTCAACACTGCTAAAAAATATCTCATAGCACACAAGATGCCCCGTTGACCGTGGTCACTGCTAAACCATGTTGATAAACACACCGGTGCCATGGTGGAAACTATAAACCACAAGATGGTAACTATTTTTGTGTGTCGCTACACTAGCAAATACCAAGCACTGGATACACCATACACACTAATCCCACAAAAAAAGCACTTTCTTCTAAGGACCGGGTTTCTCTTCTTCCTCAACAAACTAAGGAAAATAGGAAGACACAGTGGATGACAAGCAAGCTGTTGCTACATATGGTGGACATCACTATAACTGATTAATATTTTCTCTTTGTGTATGTGGCTGATTAGCTGAAAGGCATGTATGAAACATCCTCTGTTTTCTGATGTAACAAACTGAGGTTTCAACAGTCACAACCACACAACGTGAAGCAACAAAGAAAGTGATAATTGGGTAGTCATGAACACTGGTCATTTCAACAAGCATGTTTAGTGCACATATGTTCTTGCAAAAAAAGATGGATTGAGACTCACTAGTGACCAACATCAGTGAGAGGTCGAGGAAGGGGTCATAGAGAGCAGCTATTCGATGTCATTTCTGCCCATCATCCCCGCGCCTGACAATGGAGAGCCGCACACGCACACACTGCTCCCTGTTGATACTCGTGCTTCACCGCAACACCTCCCCCATGCCGAAGAATTGAGACGAACACCACAAACGCACCTGAGAGGGGAGCAGCAGGTCAGGGAGGAAGCGGGCGACGATAGAGGCGTTGTGGATGTACCTGTATGAGTCGGGATCCCTTGAAGGGCGCGCCGGAGGTTCGAGGAGAAGGTGCCTCCGCCGTGGGCATTGAGGGCTGCGGGAATGATAAATCCCCATGACTACATGCACCACCTACCCGTGCGGAAAAACATCGCCCCTGTCGATGTCCCATGGGTTCGCTCACGCCGTTGAAGAACGGGAGGCACTACAGCTTCCTGATGGCTGCTCCATCATCACCACCACCCGACCATGGTGAGGTCAACCTCCTCCATTTCCTTCATGGTGTGGATGGAAGATCTTGGGGAGCAGGAGAAGATGGATTCGCCGCCGGAAGGAAGTGGATCTAGCACGGGGGAAGGGGACACTGGTGGGGAGAAGGGAGAGATACGGTGGGGAAAGGGATAGATGCGGTGGAGAAGGTGGCCGCAGGATGCGGATCCGACGGTGCATGAGGCGTTCGGACCTGTTGCAGATTTCCAGTCGGCAGGAATTTAGCTTTGTCGATTATTATTAGGGCCAGTTCTTTGGTGGCTTTTTCGGCTTTATATAGTATAAATTTTGCTGCTTAAAAGCCTACTAACCAAATCTTAATTAGTAGGATTCTAAAAAACTTAGGCTTCTAAAATAAGCTAGGCAGTGGGCAATTTATTCCAGCTTATATTCTACTCCCTCCATCTCAAAATACAAACGAGAATGCTAAATTCCTGCCGACTGGTAGTTTGCATCAGATCCGAACGATCTGGATCTCGTTCATTCCGAATTGAACGGCAGTTAACAACAGCTTCGAAGTGAGAAAAAGAAAGGGGCGTGGACGAGAATCGAACCCCCGACGTCCTATAGGCACGCCACCACACTAACCATCTCACCCAGACATCGTAGTTGTTAAAACTGCGAAATCTCTTAATTTAATGCGTAGTAGATCTTTTTTTGAGATTAAAAATCTGAAGAAGTTGCTAATGTGATGGCGCATTTAGTGGAAAGACTTCCCTGAAACGTTGATGTTCGTGATTTTCTCTCTGGATTGGATCCATCATGATTTTTTCTGTGCGCTAGATCTATTGGTAGACCCTATTTACAGGGATTTTTTTAGTCAAGAAAAATGATTCTCGATATAGGATTCGAACCCACAGCAAGCAGCTTACGTGAAACACTTACTAGCCAGCTCAATTAGACTCTTTTGACCATTCCACGATGTTTTCTTTTTCTCTTTTCTTTGAGGAATCTCCATCACTCTCTCGCCCCCTATTTCTTTCTTATTCGTATTTATCTTTACGTAAACATGCGATGACGAGGATTCATAGGAAATAATCTTAGATCGAGAAAAAATGTTCAATCAATGATTTGATTTCTGAAAACGATACTTTAGTGTGCACTTGATTTGAGAGGGATTGAGTAGATTAGGAATCTCCAACGTCTGTCCTCCCGCATCTAACTTTTGAAGAATGGACAAGATGCACCATCCCACAACATGGTTATTATGTAGTTACCGGGCTAGATGTACTATAGTTACCAACATGGTTACTATGTAGTTATCGGCCTAGATGTACTATAGTTATCAACATGGTTATTACGTAGTTACCATGCTAGATGGACTATAGTTATCAACATGGGCTACATGCGGTATAATACACCCCCGGTAGCTTATGTGTAAATAGCATTATAATTTACACATCCCAGACCTGATAACTCATGCACAAACACTGTTTACTTTTACGCGAGGGAAAAAAGTTGTTTGAAACCATCCCCTCGTAGCTTATGTGTAAGAAGCATGATAATTTACACACCACAAACCTGATAAATTATGTACAAACACCGTGATAATTTTGACCCGAGAGAAAAAAGTTGTTGAGAACATTTCTGATAACTTACACGTAAATAAAATGCTAATGTATGCATCGTAGAGTTGATTATTCACATACAAATGTCGTGTTTACTTTTTGAACCGGGTGAAAAAGTTGTGGAAAACATACCCCGATAACTTCTACCTAAATATCATGGTAATATACACACCTCGGCGTGATAACTCACGCAAAAACACCGTGGTAAGTTTGATCAAGAGAAAAAGTAGTTGTCGATACCAATACCCCCTATAATTTCCATGGAAATAGCATGTTAATATACTCATTGCGGACATGGTAACTTACGCACAAACATCACGAAGAACTTTTACCAAGAGAGTTTTTTGTTTGAAACCATACCCTTGGTAAATTTTGTGGAAATAACATGATAATATGTGCACCATAGACATGATAACTAAAGTACAAACAACGTGCTAACTTTTTAACCCGGTGGAAAAGGTTGTTAAAAATATGCACCAGTAACTTCTATGTAAACATGATAATATACGAACCGCAGACCCGACTTACAGACAAACACCACGGTAACTTTGACCCCATGGGGAGGAGAAGTTGTTTGAAACATATCATCGATAACTTATGTGTAAATAGCGTGGTAATGTACAGATGACAAGTGTGGTAACTCATGCACAAACACCGCAATAACTTTGTCCTGAGAAAAATAATTAAGAACGTATCATGATAAATCAAGTGTAAAAATCATGATAATATACGAACATGAGAGCTCATAACTTTCTTGGCCTAGGCCTGATAACTTGCAAACAAAAAAGTTGTCAGAACATATTAACATGGGATTTGATTTAGGTCTTGTCGCAACGGATTTTTTATTTGAAAACGATTTTTTGAGCAGACCGACAATTTTTTTATGTACAATCCAGGATGCATCAGTTTTTTTCCTTCTAATGCATGCCTCCATGTGCATGTGAAGGGAAAATTACAAGAACTATTTTTTATGTCCGGATAATTTATGTGTAAACAACATGATAAGTTATACACAACCGACATGATAACTTGTGTAGCACACGCGTGGTAACTTTGTACTAGAAAAAATGTCGTTGGAACATATCAACATGAGATCTAGTTTTGAAGGTCTCGCCGCGACGATTTTTTTATGTGAAAGCAGTTTTTAAATCTGAGCGACGGTTTGAGCTACAAAACATTTTAAAGTTTAAATTACGAAAGAATCTTTGCCGATGTCATCTGTTTTGTTGTTATATGCATGCATGTTTAAAAATGGAGTGACTACACCTCGCGGCTCACTTCTGGGCATGAAAAGTCACAATCGCCCTCCTCACATGCAGCTGATTTACTAATCACCGATCGTGTGGATCTGTTGCTTAACGTCCAGTCGACTGGACGTTAGCACAGTCCAAATACAAAATATAAAAACGTTTTTGACTGGGGCAGTACAAGTTAGCGAAAGAATCGACCCTGAAGGCCGCATGCATGCGTGACAGATTATTGTTTTCTCAGGTTACTGTGTAGTATTTTTCTGTTTGTGTCAGTCGAACTTAAGCAGCTACTATATGTACAGTATTTCTGTTCTCCTTCCATCAAACTGCTGATGGTTAAATAAATGGAGCACCTATGCGAAGAAAAGGACCAACGCAGATAAACCATATAGAACAACATGAAGACACTATGAGGAACAGCTGGATCCTGCCGGGCGAGGGATAGAGTCGTACACTACAGGAAACACATTTTGCCTTGTATTTGTCACGACGCCGAGAGTTTTACATCCACCACACCGCTTAGAGCAAGCTAAACAAACCCCGCGTCACAAATTTGTTCTTTTTAGCGCGCGCAATCGATAGAGGGGCTCTAGTGGACGCGCAATAACCGCGTGCACGGCATATAGAAGCGGTATATCGAAGCAGCGCAGTAAGGGACGTTCTTTCCAGATAGAGAGAACGACGAGCTCACAATGGCCCTCGGGATTCCTGAGCACCCTGGACGGACACGAGGGATGCCAGGCTCCATTCCATGGAAGGTTGGGTTTCCGGACGCAGGCGGTTACAAATCCCAGGAGAGGAGGAAAAAATTGCAGCAGACCCAAATGCAGGCGCTGCAAGCAAGGGTACAAGCGGTAGAGGAACGAGAAGCAAATCGCAGCAAACGTACTGCCGAAGCTTCCCCCGAAGCTATCCCGCCATCTCAGCGGAGAAGCAGCGTGGCTTCCACCGAGCTGCTTCAGCCGGAGCATGCCTTGACGGCTCCTGCTAGCTATCTCGTGGATGCTATCACGGAGTCTCAAAATTGCCACCTTATGACGCAATGGATGAATTTGAAGGTCAAGGCGGCTGTTGGCTCTGTTTATCCTACTGAACCCGGCGCAACTTTTCACTACCGGCCGATTCCAGAAGGATATGCTAGGGTGATGGTGGATGAAATAACGGAGGGATTTGAGGACCTCCAGCTTGATCACCCTACCGGTGAAGGGGAGACTAGGCTGGGGTCTGCTCTGAAGACACCATGCCTATGGCGGAAGGAGCTCATCAACCTTCCAAACTGGACGTCTCCGCCTCCTCCTCCTCCTCCGGCAAGTCAGGGCACTCCGCCTCCTTCACCGCCTCCTCCTCCAGCGAGTGACGATCAGGGCACTCGACCGACTCCTTCTCCGGCGCGTGGCGGCACTCCGCCTCCTTCTCCGCCTGCGCCGGCGCGCCCGAGCAGCCAGCCTCCTCCTTCTCCGCCTCGTCAGCAAGGGCGGAAGAGACCTGCCGCCGCTCCGGCTGCTCCGGCGCATTGTAGTCCTTCTCCTCCGCCTCGTAAGCAAGTAAATAAGACAACCGCTCCGTCTGCTCTGCCGGCGTCTAGCAGTACAGCCAGAGGCGGGAGGAAATACAGATTCGGTCCTTCTCTGAAGACTCCAGAGAAGTTACCATACAAGAGGACCCCGGAGGAGAACGCCGAGATCGCACGAGAAGAAGTGAGGAACTACTTTGAAGGGGTGAAAGCAAAGAAACATCCACCTCCGGAGGAGAAGGTAGATCCGGTGAAAGCGAAGCGCACTTTGGCTGCCCTGACAAAACCACCCAAGTCTCCGCCGAAACAAAACTATGAGCGCATTATTGGAAAGGAATTTGCCGAAGCGGAGCGGTCGGGAAGTACTGTCAGTGATCAAAGGCTGAAAGAACGACGAGCTGGGAAACAAATTGCCCAGCTCGGCGAACAAGCGAAGCAATCGTGCCCCCCGCTCAAGGTGCCAAGCGACAACGTCGCTAATGATTCGAGGATGGTGCCCGGTTATAGCAATCTTGGCGATTACCTGCCCGACGATGTACATTATGATTTCATGGAGGTGCAGATACAAAGATACGAGTACGGGAAGTCTCTCGTCAAAGATGAAAGATCTCTATCAACGATGATGAGAAGATTGCATGATTGGTACTTGAAAATCTGCAGAGACTCTGGGGGGAGGAGTACTTTGTATGTGAAAGTTAAAAAGGAGTATGACCTCGTTGGAATTGAACTGTTGCCTGTTCCATTTGAGGAGTTCTTTCAGTTTTTCAATCAATTGGCCCTCGATAAAACAACGGTCACCTGCTACTGCCTGTAAGTAGTACTACTTCTGTCATTAAGTCTCTCTATATAGCTCAGCTCTTTCATTGCATGTATTTATAATCATCCTCACTATATTATGCAGATTGAAGATCGTCGAATTGAAGAAAAGACAAGTCGGTGATATTGGGTTCATTAACACATATCTCATAGATGCAACTCAGGTTAAATTTCATGCCGCAGCTACCGAGGCCAACTTGCTACGATCGTTGGTAATAAATGAAAACAAAGATATAATACTCTTTCCTTACAACTTCAAGTGAGTGTTACTGTCCTATGCGTATTCGGTTTCCCTTATATATTAGTCAAGGTTATAGTAATGTAATTGATGAGTTATGCATGCGTGTGCAGTTACCACTATATTCTCCTAGAGGTTAAGTTTGAGCAGGGACTAGTAACTGTCTTAGACTCAAGACGAAAAGATCCCTAGGACTATGCGGACATGACTCAAATGCTCGAGAAGTAAGTTAAATCGATCATTATCCACCATATCAGCAACTTTGTTCATTTCCTGATATATCAAGTAATTGTTTTCTTTGTCTGGCAGGGTTTGGAAAAAATTCTTCAAAAAAGCTCCAGGACTCCCGAAGAAGCTGCAATTTAGACACCCGAAAGTAAGTACTATAGTAGCATGTTCCGCGCATCTCCTATTGATTTGGCATTCTTGCTTATCAGTTTGATTGACCTCTATTTCTTGTAAAGTGGTTGTGGTAGGAACAAGGGAATGATTTCTGTGGATACTACGTTTGCGAGTCCATCCGCCACACGACCTGTGAGCGGGGCTACACTGACGAACAATATGAAGTACGTAAATAACAACATTCACAATTTTATTTTATTACCATCATTTGTGTTGAGTTTCATTCATTCATATATATATGTATTGACCCCCTTCTTCAAATTAGATGTTTCGGAAGCGGGATGAACTCCTAGCACCAGCTCGCATGCGAGCAATTCACGAGGAATTGACGGCATTCTTTCTTGACCACGTGATCGCTGAAGACGGAGAATACTATGTGGACCATGAGTCCGTATGATTATATTTGTAAGAGATAATTATTGTATATATGTAGCCGGTAGTGTCGGATAGATATACGAGAACTTGTTGTTCGACCAATCTCTCGGAGAAGGAGAGGTGGTCCATATCACTTCTCTCTGTATGCATATATGTTCATGACGATCTTCTGTTTCCTTCGTTTGCTTACTAGCTAGCTAGCGTGTCTAGTCCTCTCTATATGTATGTATAGTACGTAGCGTCGACCAAGCACGGACATAAGAGAGGACACTTCTCTCTATTAATTATAGCTAGCTAACTGTAACACCCTCGATGCGACTATAGCTCCCACGTGTCGAGGCACGACTTAGAGACATAATCGCATTGAAGGCATATGTCGCAAGTTAGGCAATCTTCACAACATCCCATGTAATATGATAATAAAAGGGAAGATAACATAGTTGGCTTACACTCGCCACGTCAATCAAGTACATAAATAACATTACATCATCCAAACACTCATGGCCCGACTACGGCGCCAAAATAAAAGAGAACCCAACATGCGACCCGGTCCCGTTCACCCCCAACTGGGCACCACTACTGATCATTGGGAAAGGAAACATAGTAACGTTGAGAGTCTTCGTTGAACTCCCACTTGAGCTCATACGCGTCTCCTGGAGCGGAATTATCAGGCCCTGCATCTGGTGTAATTGTAATCTGTGAGCCACAGGGACTCAGCAATCTCGCACCCTCGCAATCAAGACTATTTAAGCTTATAGGTAAGGCAAAGTAAATATATGGAGCTGCAGCAAGCGACTAGCAAGTATGGTGGATAACTTATTCGCAAAAGAGAGCGAGAAGAGGAGGCAAAGCGCGAGCGAGAAACTAGAGAACAACCTGCACAAACATTACTCCAACACCGTGTCCACTTCCCGGACTCCACCGAGAAGAGGCCATCACGGTAACACACTCAGTTGATTCATTTTAATTAAGTTAAGGTTCAAGTTATCTACAACCGGACATTAACAAATTCCCATTTGCCCATAACCGCGGGCACGGCTTTCGAAAGTTCAATCCCTACAGGGGAGTCCCAACTTAGCCCATGACAAGCTCTCACGGTCAACGAAGGAATAGACCTCCTCGCAAGATGTTCCGATCAGACTCGGTATCTCGGTAATTCAAGACACTTCGACAGATTAAAACAAGACCAGCAACACCGCCCGAATGTGCCGACAAATCCCGATAGGAGCTGCACATATCTCGTTCTCAGGGCACACTCAGATGAGACTAGCTAAGAGTAAAACCAACCGTCAAGTTTCCCTGAGGTGGCCCCGCAGGCAGCTCAGTTCGGACCAACACTCAGAGGGAGCACTGGCCCGGGGGGGTTAAACTAAGATGACACTTGGGCTCCGATAACCCAAGGGAAAAAAGGCTAGGTGGCGAATGGTAAAACCAAGGTTGGGCATTGCTGGAAAAGCTTTAATCAAGGCGAAATATCAAGGGGTTCCCATTATAACCCAACCGCGTAAGGAACGCAAAATCCAGGAACATAACACCGATATGACGGAAACTAGGGCGGCAAGAGTGGAACAAAACACTAGGCGAGAGGCCGAGCCTTCCACCCTTTACCAAGTGTATAGATGCATTAAGATAACAAGATAATATAATGATATCCCAACAAGTAAATAAATGATCCAACAAGGAACAACCTTCAATCTTCACCTGCAACTAGCAACGCTATAAGAGGGGCTGAGCAGAAGCGGTAACATAGCCAATCAACGGTTTGCTAGGACAAGGTGGGTTAGAGGTTTGACATGGCAATTTGGGAGGCTTGCAAGCAAGTGGTAGGCATCGTAGCAATGGCATAGCAAAAGAGCAAGCAAACTAGCATAGCAAAGATAGTAGTGATTTCGAGGGTATGATCATCTTGCCTGCACAGTTGTCAGAGTTGACTGGATCCTCAAAAGCAAATTCAACGGGCTTCTCGTTAGCGAACTCGTCTCCCGGCTCTACCCAAACAAGACAAACAAGCAACAAGGATACAATCAACCACGTGCAAACTCAAACAACACAATGCAAAGATGATATGCTATGCGGGATGCGACACGGGATGCAAAATGTAAGATATGACAGGAAATGCATGAAAGATGAGATGAAATCTCTTGAAAATGATATAAAGAACGCTGAAATCGGAGTTACGGTTTGGAAATGGCAAGCGATTCAAAAATGACACCGGTCTGCGATCTACAGCAAGTAGGCATCTAAATGCAACGAAATGAACATGCTACAGCAACCAAACATTACAACACAATACATGGCAGGGATGAATTCAAGATGCTTGACAAAAGTCTAGCACTGAGCTACGGCCAATTCATCCATTAACAGGTTCAAACAAGCATGGCAAAAATGCAAATGACAAACATATCTCAGACTTAGTGAAATTAACACTTGTCTGGAATTTCAGATCAGGTAGCCCTCTTCATAGCAACAAAACTACATGCTACAGGATCTGAACAAGGCAAAGTAAAGCATGGCATGGAGCTACTCAAAGAGCTTAACAAAAGTCCCTTAGTGACCTTGAGCCAAAAGGGATCAGAAAATACAATTGCAAGCACGTGAACATAGCAATAACATAATCAGTTTTCAGACTAGTGAAAACTGGCACATGCTGAAATATAAGTCAAGTAGGCATGTTTACGAGCTCGATGCACTCACTACGGTGCAAGTCATGGCAAGACAAGCATACACCCATCAAGAAGGCACAAAACGCAAGCTAGAAATGGCAAGAACAATAGCATAGCATGCATGGACCAACTACAACATCACCGGCAAAATTGCAAACAAGTTGACAATCTGCCCAGATTCACAAAGTAGCAAAAGTAGAGCTCGATTGGCTCAAGCTAGGGTGCTCCATAATTGCAAACAAAGACATGGATGGAAAGAGAACTACAAGTTTAACAAAACATCCTTACTGATCATCCTCAAAAGAGGCACGGATCACTAGGAAACAACACGAACATATGGCATCATGAGATGAACAGCTCCAGGACTTAGTGAAATTACTAAGTCCCTGAAAACAGAATTAGCAAGTGCACCACTTTGCAAGCTTGCACAAGTCACCACACACATCCTAAAAATACATGGGTTGCACCTCTGCAGAGATGATAAAACCCTTAACAAAACACATGTAGAACTCGCGGGCATATCATGCACACATTAATCATGGCAAAAATGACAAAAGTGCTAAACGGAGTAACAGATCTGACAATTAACTCAAGTAGCCCTCTTCTAACAGCATTTCGGGCATCAAGATGAGCTCAAATGAAAATGATGCAATGGAATGAAATGATGTAATCTCTGAGATGAACATTTTGATAGAGCTACGGATGCAAAGTTACGGAGCCGCGAACATGTGCACATGGACTGAAAATTTGAGGACTTAGACGAAAAAAACACCTCCGAATCTAGGGTTTGACCCGGCGCGGAAATCGAGGCGGGGCCGGGCCCTGTTCAGCGGCGAGGAAACGGTCGAGGTGGCGCGGCCCGGCGACGGCGGCGGCTGGGCGGCGCACAGCGGCGGCTGGGCGGCGCGCGGCGGCTGCTGGGCGGCGCGGCAGGGCAGCTGGGCGGCGCGGTGGCGGCGTGGGGCCGCCGACTGCTTGCTCCGGCATCCGGCAATGGCGCTCACGGCGGCGTGGCGAGGCAAAGGCGGCCTACGGCGGCTCTGTGGCGGCGGAGCGAGGAGAAGGGCGCGGGCGCGCGGCGGCGGAGGGAGTGGGCCGTGGGGGCCTGGCCCGGGCCGCGGCGGGCTTCGGCGACGGCGCGATGCCACGTGGCGGGCAGTGGTTGGCGCGGGCGGCGGAGCGGACGCGTCCGTCCGGGGCAGACGTGTCCGGCCGGCGCGGATCTGGGATTTAGGGTTTCGGGGAGAGGGGATCCGGGATATTTCGAGGGGGGCCTATTTATAGGCATAGGAGGAGCTAGGAGAGTCCAAATGAGGTGCGGTTTTCGGCCACGCGATCGTGATCGAACGCTCTAGATGATGGAGCGGAGTTAGGTGGGTTTTGGGCCAAATTGGAGGGGTGTTGGGCTGCAACACACACGAGGCCTTCTCGGTCCCTCGGTTAACCGTTGGAGTATCAAACGAAGTCCAAATGATACGAAACTTGACAGGCGGTCTACCGGTAGTAAACCAAGGCCGCTTGGCAAGTCTCGGTCCAATCCGGAAATGTTTAATCCCCACACACGAAAGAAAGCTAGAAATGACCACCGGAGGAGAACGAAGCGCCGGAATGCAAAACGGACAACGGGGAAAATGCTCGAATGCATGAGACGAACACGTATGCAAATGCAATGCACATGATGACATGATAAGAAATGCATGACAACGACAACAACACACGGAGACAAAAACCCGAACCCGAGAAAATAAAATAACTTAACGCCGGAAACGGCAAGAGTTGGAATACAAATTAGGAAAGTTACACCAGGGGTGTTACAACACTCCACCACTACGAAAGGATCTCGTCCCGAGATCTAGGACTGAAAGAACGCCGGGTACTCAGAACGGAGGTGATCCTCGCGTTCCCAGGTAGCTTCACGGTCGGAATGGTGTGACCACTTGACTTTGAGAAATTTGATTGACTTGTTGCGAGTCTTGCGTTCAGTCTCTTCAAGAATAGCAACTGGGTGCTCACAATAAGAGAGATCTTCTTGGAGCTCAATGTCCTCGAAGTTGACGTTGCGGTCAGGAGTCTTGAAGAACTTTCGAAGCTGAGAGACATGAAACACGTCATGAACATTTGCAAAATTTGAAGGAAGCTCGAGTTGATAGGCGAGGTCGCCTCTTTTGCTGACAATCTTGAAAGGTCCCACGTATCTAGGGGCAAGCTTCCCTTTGATACCGAAGCGACGAGTACTTTTCATAGGAGAGACACGGAGGTAAACATGATCTCCGATCTCGAAAACCAAATCATGGTGCTTACTATCATAGTAGCTCTTCTGATGGGATTGGGCTGCTTTGAGGTTATCTCGAATGACTTTGCACATTTCTTCTGCCTCTGTGATTAAGTCATTACCCAAAAGCTGACGTTCACCGGTTTCAGACCAGTTGAGAGGGGTACGGCACTTCCTGCCATACAGAATTTCAAATGGGGCCTTGCCCGAACTTGCTTGAAAACTGTTGTTGTAGGAGAATTCAGCATAAGGAAGACAATCCTCCCACTTCATGCCGAAGGAGATCACACAAGCCCTGAGCATATCTTCAAGAATCTGGTTGACACGCTCGACTCGACCGCTTGTTTGAGGATGAAAAGCTGTGCTGAAGCGGATGTTCGTGCCCATGGCCTTCTGAAAAGAATCCCAAAACTTCGAGGTAAAGATGCTGCCACGGTCTGAAGAGATCACTTGTGGAATACCGTGCAGAGAGACAATACGAGAGGTATAGAGTTCCGCCAATTGAGCTGCAGTGATCGACTCTTTGATAGGCAGAAAGTGAGCCACTTTGGTGAGTTTGTCGATGACAACGAATATAGCATCATTGCCACGCTTGGACTTTGGAAACCCAGTCACGAAGTCCATTTCAATGTGGTCAAACTTCCATTCTGGAATGGCAAGAGGTTGGAGGAGACCTGCTGGCCTTTGGTGTTCTGCCTTCACTCTTCTGCAGACATCACATTCATTCACGAATTGAGCGATCCCGTGCTTCATTCGAATCCACCAATAAGCTTGGTTGAGGTCCTGATACATCTTCGTGCTCCCAGGGTGGATGGAGAGGAGAGAATTGTGAGCCTCGTTCATGATCACTTTACGAAGGTCACCTTTGGGTACCACAATACGATCCTCGAAGAAGAGAGTGTCCTTGTCATCAAGGCGGTAGCACTTGTACTTGGACTGACTCTTGGCAATCCCAATCTTCACCTTTTTCATCATAGCATCAAGAAGCTGGGCTTGATGAATCTGGTCTTCCAAGGTAGGAGAGACTTGAAGGTTGGCGAGGAAACCTTGAGGAACAACTTGCAGATTAAGTTTGCGGAAAGCTTCACAAAGCTCGGGTTGATAAGGCTTGAGAATCAAACTGTTGCAGTAAGCTTTCCTGCTCAATGCGTCAGCAATCACATTAGCCTTGCCTGGAGTGTACTCAATACTCGGATTATACTCTTGAATCATTTCGACCCACCGAGTTTGCCTGAGGTTGAGATTAGGCTGAGTGAAGATGTACTTGAGACTCTTGTGATCAGTGAAAATGTCCACTTTTCTTCCCAATAGAAGATGTCTCCAAGTCAAAAGAGCATGCACAACTGCCGCCAACTCGAGATCATGAGTGGGGTAGTTCTTCTCATTAGGCTTCAACTGGCGAGATGTATAAGCAACAACTTTCTTCTCTTGCATCAATACTACGCCAAGACCTTGGAGAGAGGCATCACAAAAGACCTCGTACGGCTTGGATTCATCAGGAGGAGTCAAAACTGGAGCAGTGATCAATTTCTCTTTCAAAGTGTTGAAAGCAATGTCACACTCCGGAGACCAAACATACTTGACGTGCTTCTGGAGAAGATTATAGAGAGGCTTCGCGATCTTAGAAAAGTTTTCAACGAATCTTCGGCAATAGCTTGCGAGACCGAGAAAACTGCGGAGTTGCTTCACGTTCTGAGGAGGTTCCCAATTCACAATTGCAGACACCTTCTCAGGATTCACGGCAATGCCCTTGGCAGAGATGATATGACCAAGATAAAGAACCTCATCAAGCCAAAATTCACAGTTGGAGAACTTGGCGTAGAACTTGTGTTCTCTGAGCTTATCAAGAACCAAACGCAAGTGCTTGGCATGATCTTCCTTGTTCTTCAAGAAAACCAGAATGTCGTCGAGATAGACCAAAACGAAGTCATTGGTGTAGGCGTTGAAGATGAAATTCATCATGCGAGAGAACATCGGAGGAGCGTTGGCGAGGCCAAAAGACATGACAGTGTATTCATATGAACCAAAGCTTGTTCTGAATGCTGTCTTGGGAATATCTTCTTCACGAATGCGAATCTGGTGATAACCCATACGGAGATCAAGCTTGGAGAATACTTGGGCACCTTTGAGTTGTTCGAACAGCTCATTGATGTTGGGAAGTGGGTATTTGTTCTTGATGGTCTTCTTGTTCACTGGATGGTAATCAACACAAAGTCGGTCTGTTCCATCCTTCTTCTTCACAAAAAGAACACCACAACCCCATGGAGAAGAACTAGGCCGGATGAGACCCATTTTCTCTTGAATATCGAGTTGTTTCTTCAGCTCCTTCAACTCTTCAGGTCCGAGCTTGTAAGGACGCTTGCACACAGGTTCCGTACCAGGCTCAAGATCAATAACGAATTCAATTGACCGGTGCGGAGGCATTCCTGGAAGCTCTTCTGGAAAGACGTATTGATATTCGCAAACGACTGGAATTTGAGAGATGGCATCCAATTCACCCTTCTCATTGAGAGAAAAAAGACGGATTGTATTATCCCGAGCGGCAAAGACAATTTCATCCTCAGATGAATGAGTCAATTGAATCTGCCTGGCTGCACAATCAAGCCGAGCCTTGTGCTTAGAAAGCCAATCCATCCCGAGAATAAGATCAATATCCGAGTTACCAAGAACCATTGGAGAAGCCAGAAACTTGAAATCACCCATCAAGATAGAAATATCCGGAACCATCATACTATAACTCAGACGCTTAGCCGGAGAGACGACTTGCATAGCTCTAGGTAAAGCCTTAGTACTAAAATTGTTCTCCGATGCAAATGGGAATGACATGAAGGAATGCGATGCACCAGAGTCAAAAAGTACTTATGAGGGAACATCGTTAACAGGAAGGTTACCCATGATGACATCTGACGAGTCCTCTGCCTGAGCTGCATTCATCAAGTTGACCTTGGCATGCTTGGGGTTATGCTTGACCACAGCTGTACTTGCCGATCTGACAGGAGGAGGAGGAAGAAGACGCCTCTGGTTGAAACACTTGTTGGTATAGTGACCCTTCTGTTGGCACTTGTTGCACGTGACCTCTGAAAGCGGGCGGTGATACGGAGCACTCGATCTTGGAGCTTGAGACGAAGTCTTGTTCTGAAAGCCAGGGTTGGGTAGGTGGGAAGAACCACTGCCACCTTTGCTCTTCTGCTGATACGGCTGACGGAACGGAGGAGGAGGAAGCCAATACTTCTGCTGCTTGGCCACTTGGGTAGAGGAAGAAGGAGTAACATCTCTGACTCGCTTCTTGGAAGCATCACACCTCAACTGAGCAGCCTCTTGCTTCAGTGCCATGTTGTAGAACTCATCGTATCTCAAGGGCTCGAAGAGAACAAGAGCTAGCTGAATTTCTTCTCTGAGACCACCCCTGAACTGATATATCATGCTCTTCTCATCATGGACGTCCTGCTTGGCAAAGCGGGTGAGCTTCTGGAACAACTTGTTGTAGTCATAGACAGACAAAGAGTCTTGCTTCAGGTTGCGGAATTCCTCATGCTTGCTTTCAACCATGCTCTGAGGAATATGATGAGCTCGGAAATCTCGACGAAAATCATCCCAAGTGATAACACGTCCACCTCGGGAATCCTTGTACTGCTGGAACCATTCTGCAGCTTGATCTTTGAGTTGGAAGGAAGCGAACTTGACAAAGTCCTCAGGCCTGACGTTACTGCACTCGAAATGCTTGCATAGATCCACAAGCCAATCGTCAGCATCGGTTGCCTCAACACAATTGCTGAAAGTCTTTGGCCCGTTAGTAAGGAACTGGTTGAGTGTAGCAAAGTGATTCTGATTGCTGCCTTGATTCCCTTGGTTGCGCTCTTGAAGAATTTGCATGATCAACTATGTGTTTGCATTGGTTGCGGCCATCACAACTTGCCATGCCTCCGGAGGAGGTGGAGGTGGTGGCGGATCAGGATTCGGAGTCGTGCGCGTTGGAGGGGCCATCCTGAAGAGGTTGACCACCATTAGCACATTGACACATAAATATTGAAGCTAAATCCAACGGAATGAAAATTGCAACATATAGTCTTCACATCCGAACAAAATGAACGAATGCATTTCTCTTGAAATGGTCACAAATCCATAAATTGAGAAGCCACGTAGAATTAAGGTAGAGAAATAAATCAACAAGGTACGGATCAAGAACGAATAATCGGTAAGAAATCCCAATCTCAAACCAATATCCGTGGAAGAAGAACTAGAGCTACTAGAATTCCCACCTATGAAACTGCCGAACCTTTCCGGTTATGCAATCAGGTGTTGGGGATACAGGGGAAGCATAATATCTCACCCAAACTAGCAAATCCTACATCCAGCTGTATCCATCCTTCAACACATAACCAAGAAACCTTCGGAAACCATCTACCTCAACCTTCAAAAAGCATCCGTTATACAAGTTATGGCGATACTCCCGAACTCCCACCCCAGTACTGGGTGGCATCGAGGTTATCTCACCAACGAACTGCATAAAAGAGATTTTCGATGTCGGCGTACTAAACTCAGGTATTCCAGAACTACAACGATAAAATTATGATGACAACACCTCAGAGCTCAACTCCCCGGGACACTTCCACTAAACCCCTGACAGGAGGCACCAAGACAATGTTCTCATCATAAAACCATCGGAACGATTCCAAGATACCCGCGTGATCCTAAAAAAAAATTTAGTGAAATTTGAGAAGAGAAGAGTCAAAACTCTACGTCAGGATGCCTTACCAGAGCGATGAGGAGACTGGAAAGTAAAAAGAATTCCTAAACTCTCCGATATATAATTCCTAATGACTCAAAACATTTTTCTAGACACAACTCGGCCGCTAATAACAATCAAGCAATGGGGCTCCTAAGGTCGGGGAAGGCTCTGATTACCAACTTGTAACACCCTCGATGCGACTATAGCTCCCACGTGTCGAGGCACAACTTAGAGACATAATCGCATTGAAGGCATATGTCGCAAGTTAGGCAATCTTCACAACATCCCATGTAATATGATAATAAAAGGGAAGATAACATAGTTGGCTTACACTCGCCACGTCAATCAAGTACATAAATAACATTACATCATCCAAACACTCATGGCCCGACTACGGCGCCAAAATAAAAGAGAACCCAACATGCGACCCGGTCCCGTTCACCCCCAACTGGGCACCACTACTGATCATTGGGAAAGGAAACATAGTAACGTTGAGAGTCTTCGTTGAACTCCCACTTGAGCTCATACGCGTCTCCTGGAGCGGAATTATCAGGCCCTGCATCTGGTGTAATTGTAATCTGTGAGCCACAGGGACTCAGCAATCTCGCACCCTCGCAATCAAGACTATTTAAGCTTATAGGTAAGGCAAAGTAAATATATGGAGCTGCAGCAAGCGACTAGCAAGTATGGTGGATAACTTATTCGCAAAAGAGAGCGAGAAGAGGAGGCAAAGCGCGAGCGAGAAACTAGAGAACAACCTGCACAAACATTACTCCAACACCGTGTCCACTTCCCGGACTCCACCGAGAAGAGGCCATCACGGTAACACACTCAGTTGATTCATTTTAATTAAGTTAAGGTTCAAGTTATCTACAACCGGACATTAACAAATTCCCATTTGCCCATAACCGCGGGCACGGCTTTCGAAAGTTCAATCCCTACAGGGGAGTCCCAACTTAGCCCATGACAAGCTCTCACGGTCAACGAAGGAATAGACCTCCTCGCAAGATGTTCCGATCAGACTCGGTATCTCGGTAATTCAAGACACTTCGACAGATTAAAACAAGACCAGCAACACCGCCCGAATGTGCCGACAAATCCCGATAGGAGCTGCACATATCTCGTTCTCAGGGCACACTCAGATGAGACTAGCTAAGAGTAAAACCAACCCTCAAGTTTCCCTGAGGTGGCCCCGCAGGCAGCTCAGTTCGGACCAACACTCAGAGGGAGCACTGGCCCGGGGGGGTTAAACTAAGATGACACTTGGGCTCCGATAACCCAAGGGAAAAAAGGCTAGGTGGCGAATGGTAAAACCAAGGTTGGGCATTGCTGGAAAAGCTTTAATCAAGGCGAAATATCAAGGGGTTCCCATTATAACCCAACCGCGTAAGGAACGCAAAATCCGGGAACATAACACCGATATGACGGAAACTAGGGCGGCAAGAGTGGAACAAAACACTAGGCGAGAGGCCGAGCCTTCCACCCTTTACCAAGTGTATAGATGCATTAAGATAACAAGATAATATAATGATATCCCAACAAGTAAATAAATGATCCAACAAGGAACAACCTTCAATCTTCACCTGCAACTAGCAACGCTATAAGAGGGGCTGAGCAGAAGCGGTAACATAGCCAATCAACGGTTTGCTAGGACAAGGTGGGTTAGAGGTTTGACATGGCAATTTGGGAGGCTTGCAAGCAAGTGGTAGGCATCGTAGCAATGGCATAGCAAAAGAGCAAGCAAACTAGCATAGCAAAGATAGTAGTGATTTCGAGGGTATGATCATCTTGCCTGCACAGTTGTCAGAGTTGACTGGATCCTCAAAAGCAAATTCAACGGGCTCCTCGTTAGCGAACTCGTCTCCCGGCTCTACCCAAACAAGACAAACAAGCAACAAGGATACAATCAACCACGTGCAAACTCAAACAACACAATGCAAAGATGATATGCTATGCGGGATGCAAAATGCAAGATATGACAGGAAATGCATGAACCTGGCCTCAACATGGAAAACCAAGTGTGCCACTGGAAAGATGAGATGAAATCTCTTGAAAACGATATAAAGAACGCCGAAATCGGAGTTACGGTTTGGAAATGGCAAGCGATTCAAAAATGACACCGGTCTGCGATTTACAGCAAGTAGGCATCTAAATGCAACGAAATGAACATGCTACAGCAACCAAACATGACAACACAATACATGGCAGGGATGAATTCAAGATACTTGACAAAAGTCTAGCACTGATCTACGGCCAATTCATCCATTAACAGGTTCAAACAAGTATGGCAAAAATGCAAATGACAAACAGATCTCAGACTTATGAAATTAACACTTGTCTGGAATTTCAGATCAGGTAGCCCTCTTCATAGCAACAAAACTACATGCTACAGGATCTGAACAAGGCAAAGTAAAGCATGGCATGGAGCTACTCAAAGAGCTTAACAAAGGTCCTTTAGTGACCTTGAGCCAAAAGGGATCAGAAAATACAATTGCAAGCACGTGAACATAGCAAAAACATAATCAGTTTTCAGACTTAGTGAAAACTGGCACATGCTGAAATATAACTCAAGTAGGCATGTTTACGAGCTCGATGCACTCACTACGGTGCAAGTCATGGCAAGACAAGCATACACCCATCAAGAAGGCACAAAATGCAAGCTATACATGGCAAGAACAATAGCATAGCATGCATGGACCAACTACAACATCACCGGCAAAATTGCAAACAAGTTGACAATCTGCCCAGATTCACAAAGTAGCAAAAGTAGAGCTCGATTGGCTCAAGCTAGGGTGCTCCATAATTGCAAACAAAGACATGGATGGATAGAGAACTACAAGGTTAACAAAACATCCTTACTGATCATCCTCAAAAGAGGCACGGATCACTAGGAAACAACACGAACATATGGCATCATGAGATGAACAGCTCCAGGACTTAGTGAAATTACTAAGTCCCTGAAAACAGAATTAGCAAGTGCACCACTTTGCAAGCTTGCACAAGTCACCAAACACATCCTAAAAATACATGGGTTGCACCTCTGGAGAGATGACAAAACCCTTAACAAAACACATGTAGAACTCGCGGGCATATCATGCACACATTAATCATGGCAAAAATGACAAAAGTGCTAAACGGAGTAACAGATCTGACAATTAACTCAAGTAGCCCTCTTCTAACAGCATTTCGGGCATCAAGATGAGCTCAAATGAAAATGATGCAATGGAATGAAATGATGTACTCTCTGAAATGAACATTTTGATATGCTATATGCATGAATCGGAGCTACGGATGCAAAGTTACGGAGCCGCGAACATGTGCACATGGACTGAAAATTTGAGGACTTAGACGAAAAAAACACCTCCGAATCTAGGGTTTGACCCGGCGCGGAAATCGAGGCGGGGCCAGGCCCTGTTCACCGGCGAGGAAACGGCCGAGGCGGCGCGGCCCGGCGACGGCGGCGGCTGGGCGGCGCGCAGCGGCGGCTGGGCGGCGCGGCAGGGCAGCGGGGCGGCGCGGTGGCGGCGCGGGGCGGCCGACTGCTTGCTCCGGCGGCCGGCAATGGCGCTCACGGCGGCGTGGCGAGGCAAAGGCGGCCGGCGGCGGCTCTGTGGCGGCGGAGCGAGGAGAAGGGTGCAGGCGCGCGGCGGCGGAGGAAGTGGGCCGTGGGGGCCTGGCCCGGGCCGCGGCGGGCTTCGGCGACGGCGCGATGCCACGTGGCGGGCGGTGGTTGGCGCAGGCGGCGGAGCGGACGCGTCCGGCCGGGGCGGACGTGTCCGGCCGGCGCGGATCTGGGATTTAGGGTTTCGGGGAGAGGGGATCCGGGATATTTCGAGGGGGGCCTATTTATAGGCATAGGAGGAGCTAGGAGAGTCCAAATGAGGTGCGGTTTTCGGCCACGCGATCGTGATCGAACGCTCTAGATGATGGAGCGGAGTTATGTGGGTTTTGGGCCAAATTGGAGGGGTGTTGGGCTGCAACACACACGAGGCCTTCTCGGTCCCTCGGTTAACCGTTGGAGTATCAAACGAAGTCTAAATGATACGAAACTTGACAGGCGGTCTACCGGTAGTAAACCAAGGCCGCTTGGCAAGTCTCGGTCCAATCCGGAAATGTTTAATCCCCACACACGAAAGAAAGCTAGAAATGACCATCGGAGGAGAACGAAGCGCCGGAATGCAAAACGGACAACGGGGAAAATGCTCGAATGCATGAGACGAACACGTATGCAAATGCAATGCACATGATGACATGATAAGAAATGCATGACAACGACAACAACACACGGAGACGAAAACCCGAACCCGAGAAAATAAAATAACTTAACGCCGGAAACGGCAAGAGTTGGAATACAAATTAGGGAAGTTACATCCGGGGTGTTACACTAACACAATATATGAAACACCTAAATTAACCCCCCAAAACCCCCAAACCACTCCCCCTTTCAAAAAAAAAAACAAAAACCCCAGCCACAGAAATGCTGACGCGTGGATGCCTATTGGTCCCGGTTGGTGCCACCAACCGGGACCAAAGGGTCTCCTACCTGGGCTCCGCGCACAGGCCACGTGGAGGCCCATCAGTCCCGCTTCTGGATTGAACCGGGACTAAAGGGACAGGGCATTAGTACCGACCCTTTAGTCCCGGTTCAGGAACCGGGACAAAAGGCCCTTACGAACCGGGACAACAGGCCCTTTTTCTACCAGTGCCTTGTGCGTGACTGAAAACTGATGTGTGGGCGAACTGCTAAACGCCCACACACCGGCCCCTCCGTGTGGTAAAACAGATGTGTGGGTGACCTCTCTCACACACCACACACGCGAGTTGTCCTACGTGGCATACAAAATCAGCTAATTCGTGCCAAGATTCGTGCAGAAGTTACTGGACAGTGATGAAGGCGTGTGGACGAGTTGGTTAACACCCACACGTGCGGGCGTTAACATTTTCGTATCTAAATGTTTCATAGCCACATATTATCTAAATGTCTGGATGAAACAATAATGCCCATTTTAATACTGCATATTTGTGGACAGACCCAACCCCTCTCTCAAGAGGGCCAGTGTTTTTTTTTTCTTTATTGCCAGAAGAACTTGTTCTTTTTGAATGTGCAAATTAAAGGTTTCTCCAGTGTATTATCACTTACTTTGAACCCTTCCAAATTACATCCCAATAGGCCAAATTACACCATCCCATGGATGAACAACTGGCATACAGCGATCAAAGGAGAGGGCATTTGTATAACATGCGTCAACAACAGAGGAGAACCACCGACAAAGAACAATGTTCCACCATTGAACCTGGTCATGGGCAAGCGCTGCTGTGATGAACATGCCTTTCGAAGCTAGATATATTCTGATGAGTTGTGTGCGACTTGGAGCTGGGCGGGAAAGACCATTGGGTCATCCAAACGCCCGTTGATTTGCTCGCAAGCAAGCATGATGTAGAAGATGTCCCTATGCATCCCAGCCCTATTGGTTCATTTCTGTTTGTCTCACTATGCTTCTAGGTTGAGGTTAAGGATGTCAGAAGAGGGATTGAGGGAGAATGCATGGACAGTAAACTATGAAATATAAAGCATGAAGACACTATTCTCGCTAGCAGTCACATGTCCGTGCACTCGGTGTTATTGATAGCCATTTGTTGCTTACATTTACTCCTGGCGCTACACAATCTAATGCTTCAATGCCTTCAACAAAATGTACAGAAGCACTATTCATGCTAGGTGTGCATAAGTGTCATCTTCGATGACAGGGACCCCAACCTACTCCTTTGTCCTTCATTTTGAAAATAAGAATGTTGTTTTGTTAAGTAAATGGACATGGAAGTCCGAAAATTAGAAGGAACTGTTGCAGAGTTCAATTCTTAGAAAACGTATTATGCAGGCTAATCTAGCACAAGTTCAATTTAAGGCTGCTCAATCCCATTTCCTTCATGGAGACCTGAAAGTGAGAGATGTCGTTATAGGTTAGTAGAAATATAGTGGGGGTATTGGCTCGAAACTAGGTTTTAGAAGGATATTTGGATATGGGACGATGATGTGTGATAGTCTGAGTCTGTCGAAGAGGATAGGTGTAGATGGATGCTCAACAGGCTAAGTATTTAACCCTGAAATTAGCCCAGGTAAGATGTCCATATAAAAACCTGTGGCTTGTTGAAGTGCCTCTAAAAACTAGAGTTTTTATTTGGCTGGTTCTTTGATAGTATAACATTTCAACCAAGGACAGTCTATTAAGAAAGGTTGGGTAGGAAGTAAGATGTGTATGGTCTGTAGTGAAGAGGAGACCCTAGATCACCTTCTCTTACATTGTACTAGTATGGTTAGATATGTTTGGAATGTGATTAATTATGCTTTGAAGATTGATGCAACTAGATCCATAGTTCTTTAGTTACTTAGGTGGGTAATGTGTTCTAATGGTAAGATGCGTAACTTAGTGGCAGGTAGGGATCATGGCGCTGCTCTGGGCCTTGTGGAAAAACAGTAAAGTCGCTTGTTTTAGAAATATCTTTCTATATGATCCAAGCAGTCTGATCATGGGTTGGACTTCAGAGAGCAGGTTTGCGTGACAGGCATCGCCAAGGGGCAATGCAGCCGCTGCAAGTTGCGGATTATATCTTTGCATTGACGGCTGATGGTCTTGTTTGCAAACCATCTGAAACTGGAGAACATCGAAGTTTATTTCTGGTTTCTATATTTTTTTTCAGTGAGGTTACCGTATGGTTGTTTTGAAAAGTCCTTCCTCCGTTTGGAAATAACTGGTGTGAATTTGAACTAAAACCACGTCAGTTATTTCTGAACGGAGGGAGTAGCTACTATTGTTGTGTCCGCTGGTACATTCGGAACTCCATGTTTCAGTTTCATTGAGTAATTAAACTGGGAGCTCTGAATGCCTGAATACTAATATTTTACCATCAAGAGTGTTTCATAGCTACACATAATCTAAATGCCTGAATGAAGCAATACTGACCCAACCATTTTCTCAAGAGCGGCCAGTGTTTTTTTACCAGCAGAACCTGTCCTTATGCATGAGCAAATTAAAGGTGCCTCCTGGCCTCGGTTCGAGATCCTCTACATGGCAAAAAACAAGCTACATCTCAAGCTGGAAGCATTGTCGGGTTTTCTACCTCAATGTGTTGAGCAAAGGCGGATCGTTGTACTCGAAACTTCTGAAAAAGAAAAATTTGACATTCAGAATCCAAGATATCAAAGCCTAGAGATAAGGTAATAGGCTAGTTTGTAGGTTTACATGAGGCAGGTAATTTAAGTCGCTAACATCCACATCCCCTACTGGTTGTTTAATCACTAGATTTGTCTGGTTAGTACAACACCTATCTATCTCAAATGATTCTTGTAATTGTTCGTTTTAGTGGGAAATGAAGTTTGTACTTTGGATGAACAGTCAACAACACATTTCAGCGCAATATCTATCTCGTAGTTCACAAAAAAAAATGTTTTGTCTCAAGTGGGCAAGGGACCTACAATAGATGCTGGAAGAGAGTGATTATTCACAATACCTTCTGATGGTAACTCAACGCTTTGCATCATGAAGCCGTTTTGCACTCTTTTTGTACCCTGCCATATTACATCTCAATAGGCCAAATTACATCATCCCATTGATGAACAAGTGCCATACATCTACAAAGAACAACTGGCAACGAACGATGTTCGAGCACTGAATCTGGTCATGGGCAAGCAGTGTTGTGATGAGCATGCCTCCCTAAGCTAGAGTCAAGCCCGCAACTTGGAGTTGGGCAAGACCATTGGGTCATCCAAACGCCCAACGATGTGCTCGCAAGGGAGCATGATGTAAAAGATTTCCCCATGCATCCCAGCCCTATTGGTTCATCTCTGTTTGTCTCGCTATGCTTCTAGGATCTAGGTTGAGGTCAAGGATTAGCTCGCGAGGAAGGTGGATATCGGAAGAAAGATTGAGGTAGAATACATGGATAATAAACTGAAATATAAATCATGCAGACACTATTCTCACTACAAAGCGCATGTTCGTGGCGTATCCGATGTTATTAATAGCCATTTGTTGTTTACGTCTGCTCGTAGTACTACACAAATCTAATGCTTTGATGCCTTCAACAAAATGTACAGATGGAGTATTCATGCTAGGTGGGCATAAGTGTCATCTTCAATGATAGGGACCTCAACCTACTCCTTTTCCCTTCACTTTTGAAAATAAGGATATGCATAGACAATAAAAGTATATTTGAAAATGTTTCTAGTGTCATCTCTGAAAATTGATGCCCGAATAAATATAAGTACGCTGAGTAATACCGTTTTTAAAAAGTATATGATGATACAATGAGATTTCATACAAGAAATAAATATATCATTTTGACGTGCAAAGATTATATTCACCATGTCTAAATACATAAACAAATATATAAAAAGTTACATTTCTAACTTTGTGGCAGCTTATATCTTCACATTACCGGCTGATTATCTTGTTTGGAAATCATATGGGGCTGCATAGTATCAGTTTGTGTATCTGTAGTGATGTGAACATTAAGCACCCAATCCCCTAAAAAGACACTAAACACCCAATTTTTGTTTATTGTTGCGTTGATATGCGCATGCGTGAAATTAGAGGATCCTGCTGCGATTTTCGGAGGGCCACACTGCTGTATGCATTCTCCATGCTTGTTCATATTTGGACAGTGAAATGTCCACTACATCTACAATGCCCATGTACGATATGAAGTGGCAGTGAAATGTTTCATTGCGTGTGGCGGTGTTTTCAACATTGTTATGATGTTTCTCCAATATTACTATTGTTGTTACCTTGTTGCTGTGGTGAGCCTCTCATACGAGGGTGTTAAAGTGATGTTTCTTTTTCACTGAAGTGAGCTCCCTTGGTTTGATGGTAGGATTTCATATAATCAGTTCATGCGCCAACAATTATGGTCGTTTTTATTAGATTTATGTGCCAAGATAGATGGTGATTTCACTCTCTCTATGTGGTTGTTACTTCAATACAATTACGTAAGTACAAGATAGTATTTTTATGACAAATCTAAGGACGATATTACCTAATTAACCCTTTCTCTTACTAATTACCTGTCAAGAACCACATTGTTGTCAGGCTACAATGAGCTTACGTTGGACACCTGAACTACTATTTGTAGCAACCTCGAACTCGCTTTGCTACTTATTTTGGACCCTGCCACATTACATCTCAATAGGCCAAACTACATCATCCCACTGTTGCACAAGTTTCATATGTTGACGAAGGCAGGGGGCATCTGTGACAGCATGTGTCAACAACGAAGGAGAAGCACACCAGCAACGAACGCTGTTCCATCAACGAACTTCATCAGGGGCCAGCGCTGCTGTGATGAGCATGCCTCCCTAAGCTAGGGATATGAATGTGGCTTGGAGTTGGGCAAGACCATTGGGTCATCCAAACGCCCAACGATGTGCTAGCAAGTGAGCATGTTGTGGAAGATGTCCCTATGCATCCCATCCCTATTAGTTCATCTCTGTTTATCTCATCATGCTTCTTGGTTGAGGTCAAGGATTAGCTCGTGAGGAAAGTGGATATCGGAAGAGGGTTGATAGAGAATACACGGACAGTAAACTGAAATATAAAGCATGCAAACACTTTTCTCACTAATAATCGTATCTTCGCGACGTATCCGATGTTATTGATAGCTATTTGTTATTTACATCTGCTTCTAGTGTTAGAAGTACACACGTGTTAGTTAGGGATTATGAGAGATAGAGATATATTTGGTTTAAACCAACCATGACTTGTCTTGTACTCCAATCATCTTCCCCACGTTGTACTCCTATATATAGCCCATATGAGGGTCAGATCAATATAACAATCATTCTACAATTTCCACATGGTATCAGAGCGGTTAGTCTCACGACGCCGATCCTAGGTTCCTCTACCACTTTCGCAGCGCGCCGCCCCCGGGGAGATTAATCTTCTCTCCTCGGGGGCGCGGCACCCGATCGGTTAAAGATTTGATTGGTCTCGTAGTTTTAGATCCAATTTTCGAGTTCATCATCATTAGATTGATTCCTTAGATTAGATCAATTTCAAATTTCGAAATTCTATTAGATTAGGTTTTCTTTAGCCACCAAATAAATCTTTGAAGACCCAAATTCCAGTGAGAAAAATCCTAGCAGATTGGTGCAACAATCTTTATCCCAGACGGCGGCCAAATCACTTGATGCATCCTCGATCCTTGTGCTCCAACAGGCGATGGTACGATGGACGGACTCCTGCATCGTCCGCGCCCGCCTCTACATCAACCAACTCTGTCCGCCTGAAGACGCACCAGACACCAGCGCTGGAGCACGGGAGGGACCTCGACAGCCAGTACCCGGCGAGCCACATGCAACAAGATTGCATCCACGGACAGGGCAACATGGGATGTGGAATACATCCACGATCCTAGATCGATTCCCGCCGGTGCACACCATGGCCTCCATCATCGAACCCACGGCCAGACGGGCCTCCATCGCCAGCCGTCATCTACGTCAAGACGAACAACTACACCGACCGATCTGCACTGCATCTAGCCGAACTACACCAGGCCGAACCACTTCATCAAGCTGTACGACTACATCAAGAAAAGAAACAAATCTTCGCCGAGCACATCTACGGACCCGACATGCACCATCCACACGCCAAGACAGTGTGGAAAGCGTGCCATTCTTCATTGTCTTCTTCAGCACGACACGGCATCAACACCCGTCGCCACGAGGGACGCCTCCAAGCGACACATCATCGTTGACACGCCGCTGCATCGCCGACACTTCATCACCAAGGTCTTCATCAACGTGGTCTTCATCACCATCATCGTCAACACACTGCCGTCGCCTCGTCCACAAGATGGACACCTAGCGTCCTCTGACAGATTTTTCTGCAAGAAGCGACCTCGACGACGGCAATGACCGCGTCACGACGACGGCATCGACCGCGTCATCCACAACTGCACGACTGCATCAACACGGCGTCACTATAGTGACGACCCTACATGGCCACACGGTTCTGGCAAAACCGATGTGTGCTCGATGGGCTTCCTCCGGTCTTGGCAAAACCGGTGGACTCATCGCCGACGACACCCTCCGACATCTGCGCAGTGCATCGTCCACGTCTGCAGCTCCGTCATAGCACATTTTTTGCGCCTCCGGCTTTGTGCGGCTTCATCATCCACGACGACCACACCATCGACCACGACTACCTCGACCACGGCTACATCACCATGATCGGCTACCTCGACATTAATGGCTACGTCTACAGCAACTCATCGGCAACAACTCCAGTCAACAGCGTCCGCCTCGTCACTTGCGTCCACAACACTCCCGCTGTGACTGCGGGAGGGGATAGAGGAGAAGACAGGGAAGGCACCAGAAGGGGACGCAGTCACTGCCCTAGGTGCCGACCCATTAGCCATCAGAGACGCAGTTGATGATGGTGCAGCGGAGAGGACGGCGGAAGCGCAAGACTTCAAATTCAGTCGCAATCGTTCGCTTCACTCACGCTACGACTGAGAGGGAATGTTAGAAGTACACACGTGTTAGTTAGGGATTATGAGAGATAGAGATATATTTGGTTTAAACCAACCATGACTTGTCTTGTACTCCAATCCTCTCCCCCACGTTGTACTCCTATATATAGCCCATATGAGGGTCAGATCAATACAACAATCATTCTATAATTTCCACACCTAGTAGTACACAAATCTTATGCTTCAATGCCTTTAACAAAATGCACGGATGAACTATTCGTGCTAGGTGTGCATAAGTACAAATGTACCATCTTCAATGATAGGCACCTCAGCCTACTCCTTTACCCTTCATTTTTTTAAATAAGAATATGGACAGATAATGAAAATATATTCTAAAATGGTTTTTTTAGTATCACCTCTGGAAATTGATGCTCAAATAAATATAATCAGTGCCGACTAAAACAATTTTGAAAAAATATGATGACATGATGATATTTGGTACAAGACATAAATGTCATTTTGACGTGCAAAGATTACATTCACCATGTATAAATACATAAATAAATAAAAAATACATTTCTAACTTTGTTGCAGCTTATATCTTCACATTACAGAGCCACAGAATATCGGTTTGTGTATTTTTAGTGAGCAGTACTGGTAGTGAGGATATTCCTTGGTGTTTCCTTGGGCATTTCCATGCATGTTCCCATCTTTCTCAGAAAGGAGCCCCACCTATTTCACCTCCGATCTTTATTCCCGGCATTTTCAAGTACTTCTGTTTCTGGAACAAGATATACCTATCTTATTCTTTTTCTCTATATACCTTCCAAATAAGATGAGTTTGATCTAGAACATTAACATTTTTACAGATCTACATATTGTCACCACCACTGTATACATACTATAGAATTTGTCGAAACTTTTACACATGGTTTCCACGGAAAGTAGCTTCGATCTGATATAACCGGACTCACGCACAATCAAAATATGCAAATTGGCTGACCGCATATGCTACTGAACGCAGCGAGTTGGTGCTGTACCCAGGAACTTAACTGCAATCTGAAGTCCCATTTGCTATACACATTATTTGTACAATATATGCCAGCTACAGGAAGACTAGGCACAAAATTAGAGGGGGGACAAAACTAGCTACGACTCCCTACTTGATGCGGCGCCGTCGATAGTTTACACTAGCTCATACACTTCTCTGGTAACGAGGCTTCAGGGAAGATGGCGGCCACGTCTCCTCGTGAAGCGCCTTCGGACCGGCAGATTCGACATTTGCACTGCCTGGCCAGGCAAGAGGGGCCAGCTGCTGCTGATATGCGTCGGTGTTGTCGGATACGCCGAGCCTGATGATGAATGTAGCCGTGCAACCTCTTCCTGCTCCTTCACTGTCCAGCCAGATGTGCCCTCCCATCAGAGTAACAAACCTGCATAGGATTTTCAGAACGGTTTCCCGAGTTTTAGAACGAGTGGTTCACTAGCTAGTTAAGAACCCCTCCATGACATAAAAATATATACTCCCTCTGTAACTCAATGTAAGACGTTTTTTGACACTGTCATAGACTCTAAAACGTCTCATAAAAAGTTACACGGCAGTACATCTTTGTGTGCTACTTCAAGAGAAGCAGAATTACCAAGCACAATAACATACACTCTAGAAGGTTTACAAGTAAGGAGATCGAGACGTGATAGTAATCTACCTCCTGCAAATGGCAAGTCCAAGGCCACTACCACTGTAACCTTGGTTACCTCCAGGCTGAGTTTGAGCGAATTTTGTGAATACATGGGGTAGATCCTGAGGACTAATGCCACAGCCTGTATCCTTTAGCTGCAACAGAAAAATAACAGAGGCTTTAATAATCAAGAAAATTGCTAAACAAATACTCCCTCCGTCCCATAATATAGGACTTTTTTGACACTAGTGTAGTGTCAAAAATGTCTTACATTATGGGACGGAGGGAGTGAATGATTACACATCAGTTTTACAGTTGGATATTGTTTTTGACCAACCACTTCTCTCAAAATCCATCATGTTTCTGTGGCATGTTCATGATCTGTAATCATAAATAAAACATTTTCTTTTATTTTAGTTCTAATCCCAGGAACACTGGGAGCAGCTAAATTGGAGTTTTTAGTCATGTCAGCATGCGAGCTTTCCTGATGAAATGTTCTTTTAACTGAATCAGATGGAAGTTTTTGTTGTTATATCTTAACATTGCTCCTGCATAGTTGACAAGGCGATGGGTTGGTTTGGGTTTCTCGGCTCATGTACCACTGCTTCATGTTTTTGTTGTTATAAAGCCAAATAGGGAGAACTGGAAAAACATCTGGACCTAGACAGTCATATGGACAACTTGAAGATGACTTGACGAAACAGTTCAGCCGAGATTTTGGATGTGCCTCATGCCCATAGCCCAATAGTGACAAGTAATGGTCAGAAGTCTCTAATTTCATACATGCACATGTTGAGCAAAGGTTTGTCCAATGACTGAAGATGCACAGTGCATTTAAGTTGTCTTGTATTTAGATCTTGATTTCTGAATCCTATGGCGAGAATATGAGCTCATAGCCTTGACAAGAAAAATCGCTCACACAAATCTCTATAATAGTTACCTGAACTTTCAGATAGAAATGGTCATCACTTGCAGCTGGATGGAAATCTGGGGTTCTGAACTCTCTTAAAGAATCAGGCTTGAGAACGGAAGCTAGAAGTGTAATGTGGCCCTCCTTGGTGAACTTAACAGCATTACCGGAGATATTTAGGATAGTTTGCATTAGCCTCTTTTCATCGCCAATAGCACATAATGGTAAATCTGGCGCTAACATAACCGACATAGACAGCCTCTTGATAGCTGCAATTGGTCTGATGAAACCCATCACCTGTAACACGAACAAAAACTTTCAGGCAAGTGAACTATGCATATAGACTTTATAGAAAAGCAGAGGATAATATTGCAACCTCTTTGAAAACAGCATGAAGATTGAATGCTCTGATCTCCAATTCAAGGCTGCGATCCTCGAGTTTGGAAAGATCCAACACATCATTGATAAGTGTTGCTAGAAGATTGCTGCTTTTCAATACTGTTTCCACCATTAAACGCTGCTCAGGGGTGAGTTCAGTTTCCAAGAGCAAGGATGAAAGAGCTATGATTGCATTCATTGGTGTTCGCATTTCATGATTCATAACAGCTAGGAAATCATTCCGAGCACGGATGGCCATTTCAGCCTCTCGTCGAGCTAAATCCAGAGCAACATTTTGCTCCATTAGTAAATCACGTGCACGCATGGACTCTTCAAGAATAGCTGCATGAGAGAGTGCAACTGCTACCTGAAAAAAATAGGGAAAAAATCTACTTCAATATCATTTCATGATAATGTATTCATGTTAGACCACATCTATATCTTGGTATCTTTTGGTTTCAAGGAAACATAGATTTTTTAGAATGGTCTGATGTTATTTGCAGAAGCCCTTGAACAATTCATAGTTGTGAATAAATAAAACATTTCCCAGTTGAAGAGTCTCTATCGGTCGAAACATCACATGCATATGCATTTGACAACACCTTAAACAGCATTCACCCCTACAAATATCTATATTACAAATAACCAAGGGGAAAAAAGCGGCATTGTGTTCGAGAAAAAAGAGGCGGGATTTACCTGATCGGCGACGACCTCAACTAGCTCCAACTCATGCACATGCCAGTTCCTTGCACTATCAGATGGAAGCATGAGAACCATAATAGCATAGCTTTTTGCTGAAAGCTCTGGCCAGTCATTTATTTGGAAGTTTGAAAGATTCAGGAGAGGTACTCGCACTGCAGCCACTTCTGGTGGGACATATCGTCCCGCAAGAGGCCGAATCCGTGCCAGAGGGGATGTGTGCGGTATTATAATTGCTCGATTGCTACTGAAAACTTGGTTGATAACAGGAAGACTAATTGATATAGATGACCCAACAGTGATTTGGTGGCGCAGAGTATGCGAAAGCTGGAGACTCGAGCCACTTCTTGACGGCATCCACAGGGCACATTCCTCCAGACCCAAGGTCCTTCCTAGCTCCACAATGGTAGTCTTCAAAATCGTATGTCTGTCGAGTGTGCTTCTGATTTCATGAGTTAGCATCCTAACATGCCTCCCGGTCTCTTCCTGCGTCCTTATCAAGCCCATCTCCCAATCAAGCTCCTCAGCTTTATTCTTCAGAAACAGCTCCCTCGTTTTGACACTCAGCAGGTCAGGGATGATGTGAACAAGCATCAAAGCCGTCGCGCAGGAAACGACGGCCGTCGAAACCTTGGCAACCGTCATGACCATGGCGACGGTCTTCGTGTGTGTGGTGAAAGTCCACAGGTTTATGAGATGGGTCGCTCCACAGAGGACTATGAAGGCACCAAACTGGATCAGGACCCATCTGTATGGGAAGAAGGACGACTTCTTCACGAAGTAGATGAGCTCCAACGGGATGGAGAAGTAGGCGAGGGCTATGAAGAAGTCGGAGATGTACTGGTACTTGATGAGCAGCTCGTCAGTCGGCCACAGCGGCTCGATGCAGTCGCATCGTTCCATCGCCGAAGGTTCAGCACCACATCAGTTGTCACAACATTCCCTGCAGAAGAACAAATGCAGAAATGAGTCACCATGCTCAACCCACTGGTGCACATTCCTGGAACTGCAACAGCAGGTCCATATCATTTCCTAATAATAGGAACTAGGTATATATGTAATAGGAATGAAATAGCAGTGAAAGCTCGTGAGCACATATAGCATACGAATAGAGCGCTCAGACACACAATATGAGCCAATCACCCATCTGCAAGTGGTTCTTAGCTCATGATCACGCCTGCCTTCCACTGGCATCCCTGAATTTTGAAGAAAGATTTTCTGAATTTCAGCACACCCGTCGCATTTCAGCACCGCGTGTCACCTCAAGCCACTTCCCCCTTTCCCCACTAGACATCAACACGCAGCACGGCACAGTACCCGCCCGAAGCCGGCAAGCGATCGGAGCCAAGAACGCTCAGCGACGGCGACGGGAAGCCGCCGGCCCTGGCACCGATGGCTCCTCCCCCAAAAATCAACCCCTCCACCCCTTGACCACGGCAAGCCCCCGCGACTCGACCAAAGAAAAGAAAACCCAGATCTGACCAGCTTGGCGGAGCGGGGAGGAGAGCAGGGGCGGGCGGTAGGGTACCTCGGTCGACGGCGGCTCGACGCCGGAGCTGCCGGAAGGTTGGTTGCGGCGAAGGTAGGCAAGGCAGGGCGAGGAGGAAGCGGCGCTGAAAAGGGGAGGAAGGGAGGGAGGGAGGGAGCCAGATGCGCGGACAGACGGACGGACGGAGGGAGGGGCAGTGAAGTCGTCACCGTCTACCACCACGGACGGCACCCACCCCACCCCACACGAGTGCAAGAAAGCAGCAAAAAAAGAAAGGAAATGCGGAGTCCAACCGCGGCCGTTGCGCGCGCCCGTGCCGTGGTCTTTCTTTTCGCCCCCGCTTTTGTCCCCACGCTGCCGCCGCCACGGCCGAGCTGCCAGGCGTCGGCGGCCGCGGGACGCAGCAGGTCGGCAGCGAGCGAGATAGCTGGCGCGTCACGCGGTGGCGTTGCCGTGTTGGGACTATCACTTAACTATCGTGCGCGCGGGGCAGTGGCGCGGGGTGAGGGCGTACGGTGTACTACGGGCGCGGTCGCCGTTGCCGTTGCCGCCGGCGGGGAATGGCCGGATCGGAGCATGGAAGAAGCAACGCCTGGGAAACGGATTTCGGATACGAGGATATTTCCAGCGTGCATTATCTATTATCTAAGGGCATCTTCAATGGTTGTAAGATAGTTGTTGGTAGATTTTGCCACATAGGATTTTTGATGATGTGGCATATAATAAATAAGGAAAGAGAGGAATGTTGTATGTACATGAACCAACATCCCTTGCATAAGCTCCAATGTAGAATGAGAGAACACCTTATTTATTATCTCGCATTCTATTGGGCAACTAGATACAACCCATTGGAGTTGTTGTATGTTACGGTCTTGGTTGATGACATGACGTATTTTATCAACAAGCTAACATACAAACTATTGGAGATGACCTAAGTGTGAAAAAAAACAAGTTTGGTTGCAAACGGTGTGGGCTGGCTCGCATCGGCATGAATTTTAAAAGCGGCACATAGCCTGGCTCGCTTGAAACCTTTAGATTGGCAATTTCCAGCGAGTCAGACTAAGTGCGGCGCAAAAAGGATGCAGCTCGCATGGGGGGAGCAACGCGAAATCAAATGAAGATGGCGGGAGATGAAAATCGGGTGCAGCAGTATGGCGCCAAATCTAGCCTCAACCCCACATTTACTCGGTCATCGTTAACTCTAGGACAAGCTACTCCTCTGTTTTTAGCATCGGCGACGGTGGCGATTCCAATGTGCGCAAGCGGCGGCGGCGACGGTGAATGATGACCCATAAGTATAGGGGATTTATCGTAGTCCTTTTAATAAGTAAGAGTGTCGAACCCAACAAGGAGTAGAAGGAAATGATAAGCGGTTTTCAGCAAGGTATTCTCTATAAGCACTGAAATTATCGGTAACAAATAGTTTTGTGATAAGGTAATTGGTAACGAGTAACAAGTAACAAGTGTAAATAAAGTGCAGCAAGATGGCCCAATCCTTTTTAAGCAAAGGATAAGCCTGGACAAACTCTTATATGAAGGAAAGCGCTCCCGAGGACACATGAGAATTATCGTCAAGCTAGTTTTTATCACGATCATATGATTCACGTTCGGTACTTTGATAATTTGATATATGGATGGACCGGTGCTTGGGTGTTGTCCTTACTTGGACAAGCATCCCACTTATGATTAACCCCCATTGCAAGCATCCACAACTACAACAGAAGTATTAAGGTAAACCTAACCATAGCATGAAACATATGGATCCAAATCAGCCCCTTACGAAGCAACGCATAAACTAGGGTTTAAACTTCTGTCACTCTAGCAACCCATCATCTACTTATTACTTCCCAATGCCTCCCTCTAGGCCCAAACAATGGTGAAGTGTCATGTAGTCTACGTTCACATGACACCACTAGAGGGATGACAACATGCATCTCATCAAAATATCGAACGAATACCAAATTCACATGACTACTAATAACAAGACTTCTCCCATGTCCTCAGGAACAAACGTAACTACTCACAAAGCATATTCATGTTTATAATCAGAGGGGTATTAATATGCATAATGGATCTGAACATATGATCTTCCACCAAGTAAACCAACTAGCATCAACTACAAGGAGTAATCAACACTACTAGTAACCCACAGGTACCTATCTGAGGTTTGGATAGAAAGATTGGATACAAGAGGTGAACTAGGATTTGAGATGAGATGGTGCTGGTGAAGATGTTGATGGAGATTGACCCCCTCCCGATGAGAGGATTGTTGGTGATGACGATGGTGATGATTTCCCCCTCCCGGAGGGAAGTTTCCCCGCCAAGGTTCCGCCTCATGGCGACGGAGTCTCATCCGGAAAGCTTGCTTATGATTTTTTCCTCAACGAAAGACTCCATATAGTAGAAGATGGGCATCAGAGGGCCACCAGGGGGCCCACGAGGTAGGGGGGCTCCCAGGGGGTAGGGCGCGCCCCCCACCCCCGTGGCTGGTGGATGCCCCCCCTCTGGTACTTCTTGCGCTCAGTATTTTTTATATTCTGGAAATAACTCCCGTGAAGTTTCAGGACTTTTGGAGCTGTGCAAAATAGGTCTCTAATATTTGCTCCTTTTCTAGCCTAGAATCCCAACTGCCGGCATTCTCCCTTATGTAAACCTTGTAAAATAAAAGAGAATAGGCATAAGTATTGTGACATAATGTGTAATAACAGCCCATAATGCAATAAATATCGATAAAAAAGAATGATGCAAAATGGACGTATCAGTGAACGCGACAGCAGCACTCTCCGGCAGCAGGAGTTGCTTCTTCCCTTCCTCGTGGCCACCGTCTGGTCGTCCTCGACTCGGCCATGCCCCCCCTTCATCGTCGTTGTCTCCGAAGCCGGTAAGCAACATGGCCCCCCTTCTCCCTATGTTAGGTTCGTTGTTAGGTCGTTAGGCTAGGTGTAAGATCGATTTCCCCATTGCTCAAATGCACACTTGATGTCGACTAGGTTATGGATGCACGGATGAAGCCGATAGTTTAGGCCGAGGCACTGATAGATGTGATTCAGGCATGGCTCATGTTGATCCACAAGAGAGTTGTTCGTCGGGGTGATAAGCCTGTCATCCATTATGGTTCAGTGTTAATCCGGGATCACGAGAGGATGGTGAATCTGAACTACATCTACAACTGCAGCAACACAGAGGCTCTGTGGATGCTTCGAATGAAGAGAGCACCTTTTGCCAGGCTTGTGTAGACCTTCAGAAGCAGAGGGCTACTACAAGATTGCATCCACACCAGTATGGAAGAGCGGCCATGTTCCTCCATGTTGTTGGTTATAACCAGAGGTTCAAGGTTATGCACAACACCTTCAGGAGATCAATGGAGACCATCTCCAAGTACTTCAGGCAAGTGTTGTATGCTGCTAGGGAACTCAGAGGAGAGATGATCAGGTCACCAACCGGCTGGACTCCTAGCAAGATTCACACTATCCCAAGATGGTATCCATACTTCAAGGTGAGCACTGCCAATATGTAGTTCAAGCCTTGATATGCTTGTATTGTTCGGCTATAGCCATACCACAATCTTATAATGTCATTTCAGGATTGCATTGGGGCAATAGATGGTACTCATGTCACTCCCAGAGTGTCGAGGTCACAATCTGCAGCATACAGGGGTAGAAAGCACTACATTAGCCAGAATGTGTTTATTGTTGTTAACTTTGATATGAAGTTCACATATGTGATGGTTGTCTGGGAAGAATCAGCACATGATGCTAACATTTTCAGTGACAGCATGAGTCGTCCTAATGGCATCAACATCCCGATGGCAAGTTCTACCTAGGAGATGCTAGCTATGCATGTCAGCCAGGTGTTCTTCCACCATTCCGAAAAACCAGGTACCATCTGAACGAGTTCGTTGGTACGAACTATCCTAGGACTCCACAGACTGTTTAGTCTCATACACTCCGACCTTAGAGTTATTGTCGAGGGGGCATTTGGAGCTCTGAAGAATAGGTTTAAGATCATGGATCATAAGCCATTCCACACTTTCCCCATCCAGGTTAAGCTTGTTCTTACTGTTGGGGAACGTAGCATGCAATTTCAAAATTTTCCTACGATCACGCAAGATCTATCTAGGAGATGCATAGCAGCGAGAGGGGGAGAGTGTGTCCATGTACCCTTGTAGACTGAAAGCGGAAGCGTTAGGTTAACGCGGTTGATGTAGTCGAACGTCTTCGCGATCCAACCGATCTAGTACCGAACGTACGGCACCTCCGAGTTTAGCACACATTCAGCTCGATGACGTCCCTCGAACTCTTGATCCAGCACAGGGTCGAGGGAGAGTTTTGTCAGCACGACGGCATGGTGACGGTGATGGTGATGTGATCCGCGCAGGGCTTCGCCTAAGCACTACGACGCTATGACCGGAGGAGTAAACTGTGGAGGGGGCACCGCACACGGCTAAGAGAATAACTGTTGTGCTTTGGGGTGCCCCTGCCCCCGTATATAAAGGAGGGGAGGAGGAGGCCGGCCACGAGGGGCATGCCAAGGAGAGGGGAGTCCTACTAGGACTCTAGTCCTAGTAGGATTCACCCCCCTTTTTCCTTCTCATGGAGGGGGAAAGAGAGAAGGGAGAGGGAAGAGGAGAGCGAAAGGGAGGCGTGCCCCTCCCCTAGTACAATTCGGACTCCCTAGGGGAGGGGGCGCGGACACCCCTCTCCCCTATGGCCCATGTAGGCCCATTACTTTTCCCGAGGGGTTCCGGTAACCCCACGGTACTCCGATAAATATTTGAAACGTCCCGAAACCATTCCGGTGTCAAATACTATCGTCCAATATATCAATCTTTACCTCTCGACTATTTCGAGACTCCTCGTCATTTCCGTGATCTCATCCGGGACTCTGAACAATCTTCGGTTATCAAAACACACAACACATAATACAAATCGTCATCGAACGTTAAGCATGTGGACCCTATGGGTTCGAGAACTATGTATACATGACCGAGACACATCTCCGGTCAATAACCAATAGCAGAACATGGATGCTCATATTGGTTCCTACATATTCTACGAAGATCTTCATCGGTCAAACCGCAATGACAACATACGTTATTCCCTTTGTCATCGGTATGTTACTTGCCCGAGATTCGATCGTCGGTATCATCATACCTAGTTCAATCTCGTTACCGGCAAGTCCCTTTACTCGTTCCGTAATACATCATCCCGCAACTAACTCATTAGTCACATTGCTTGCAAGGCTTGTAGTGATGTGTATTACCGAGAGGGCCCAGAGATACCTCTCCGATACTCGGAGTGACAAATCCTAAACTCGATCTATGCCAACCCAACAAACACCTTCGGAGACACCTGTAGAGCATCTTTATAATCACCCAATTATGTTGTGACATTTGATAGCACACAAGGTGTTCCTCCGGTATTCGGGAGTTGCATAATCTCATAGTCAAAGGAATATGTATAAGTCATGAAGAAAGCAATAGAAATAAAACTTAATGATCATTATGCTAAACGAATGATACGTGTCCAACGTATCTATAATATTTGATTGTTCCATGCTGTTATATTATCAATCTTGGATGTTTTATAATCATTTTATAGTGATTTATATCATTTTTTGGTACTAACCTATTGACATAGTGCCAAGTGCCAGTTGTTGTTTTTTTCCATGTTTTTTACATCACAGAAAATCAATATCAAACAGAGTCCAAATGCCCCGAAACTTCACGAAGAATTTTTATGGGCCATAAGGAACACAACGGGCCCTGGCTGCGCCTGGGGGGTGCCCTGAGGGGGGCACAACCCACCAGGGTGCTCCAGGAGGTCCAGGCGCGCCCTGGTGGGTTGTGCCCACCTCGGTTCCCCCCCGGACCACCTCTTTGCTCTATAAATACCCCAATATTCCAGAATCCCTAGGGGAGTCGACGAAATATTCATCCAGCCGCCGCAGAGTATAGAACCACCAGATCCAATCTAGACACCATCTAGGATGGGGTTCACCACCTCCATTGGTGCCTCTCTGATGATGCGTGAGTGGTTCTTTGTAGACCTTCAGGTCCGTAGTTAGTTGCTAGATGGCTTCATCTCTCTCTCTCTCTTGATTCTCAATACAGTGGTCTCTTGGAGATCCATATGATGTAACTCTTTTGCGGTGTGTTTGTTGGGATCGATGAACTTTGAGTTTATTATCAGATCTATCTTTTTATATCCATGAAAGTATTTGAGTTTATTTGATCTATTTTATGCATGATCTCTTATAGCCTCGTATTTCTTCTCCGATATTTGGGTTTTGTTTGACCAACTTGATCTATTTATCTTGCAATGGGACGAGGTGCTTTGTAGTGGGTTCGATCTTATGGTGCTTGATCCCAGTGACAGAAAGGGAAACAACACGTATGTATCATTGCTACTAAGGATAAAACGATGGGGTCTATTGTTGGGGAACACAGTATTTCAATTTTTTTACCTACAATCATGCAAGATATATTTAGGAGATGCATAGCAACGAGAGGGGAGAGTGTGTCTATGTACCCTCGTAGACCGAAAGCGGAAGCGTTTAGTAACGCGGTTGATGTGGCCAAACGTCTTCGCGATCCAACCGATCAAGTACCGAACGCACGGCACCTCCGCGATCTGCACGTTCAGCTCGGTGACATCCCTCGAACTCTTGATCCAGTTGAGGCCAAGGGAGAGTTTTGTCGGCACGACGGCGTGGTAACGGTGATGATGAAGTTACCAGCGCAGGGCTTCGCCTAAGCACTACGACAATATGACCGAGGTGTAAAACTATGGAGGGGGGCACCACACACGGCTAAAGATCAACTTGTGTGTCTATGGGGTGCCCCCCTCCCTCGTATTTAAAGGAGGGGAGGAAGAGGCCGGCCGACCCTAGGGGGCGCACCCAAGAGGGGAGTCCTACTCCAAGTAGGAATCGGCTCCCCCCTTTCCTAGTCCAAGTAGGAGAAGAAGGAAGGAGAGGTAGAGGGAGAGGGAAAGAGGGGTCACACCCCCTCCCCTAGTCCTATTCGGACTCCCCTTGGGGGGGCGCGCCACCTCCTGGCTGCTGCCCTCTCTCTCCCCTAAAGCCCACTAAGGCCCATTACTTCCTCGGGGGTTCCGGTAACCCTTCCGGCACTCATTTTATCCGAAACTATCTGGAATACTTCCGGTATACGAATAAGATGGTCCAATATATCAATCTTTATGTCTCGACCATCTCGAGACTCCTCGTCATGTCCGTGATCTCATCTGAGACTCCGAACAACCTTCGGTACATCAAATCACATAACTCATAATACAAATTGTCATCGAACGTTAAGTGTGCGGACCCTACGGATTCGAGAACTATGTAGACATGACCGAGACACATCTCCGGTCAATAACCAATAGCGGAACCTAGATGATCATATTGGTTCCTACATATTCTATGAAGATCTTTATCGGTCAAACCGCATAACAACATACGTTGTTCCCTTTGTCATCGGTATGTTACTTGCCCGAGATTCGGTCGTCGGTATCATCATACCTAGTTCAATCTCATTACCGACATGTCTCTTTACTCGTTCCGTAATGCATCATCCCGCAACTAACTCATTAGTCACTTTGCATGCAAGGCTTATAATGATGAGCATTACCGAGAGGGCCCAGAGATACCTCTCCGGAACACAGAGTGACCAATCCTATTCTCGATCTATGCCAACTCAACAAACACCATCGGAGACACCTGTAGAGCACCTTTATAATCACCCAGTTACGTTGTGACATTTGATAGCACACTAAGTGTTCCTCCGGTATTCGGGAGTTGCATAATCTCATAGTCATAGGAACATGTATAAGTTATGAAGAAAGCAATAGCAATAAACTAAACGATCATAATGCTAAGCTAACGGATGGGTCTAGTCCATCACATCATTCTCTAATGATGTGATCCCGTTCATCAAATGGCAACACATGTCTATGGCTAGGAAACTTAACCATCTTTGATTAACAAGCTAGTCAAGTAGAGGCATACTAGGGACACTCTGTTTGTCTATGTATTCACACATGTACTAAGTTTCCGGTTAATAAAATTCTAGCATGAATAATAAACATTTATCATGATACAAGGAAATATAAATAATAACTTTATTATTGCCTCTAGGGCATATTTCCTTTAGTCTCCGACTTGCACTAAAGTCAATAATCTAGATTACGTAGTAATGATTCTAACACCCATGGAGTCTTGGTGCTGATCATGTTTTGCTCGTGAGAGAGGCTTAGTCAACGAGTCTGCAACATTCAGATCCGTATGTACCTTGCAAATCTCTATGTCTCCCTCCTTGACTTGATCACGGATGGAATTGAAGCGTCTCTTGATGTGCTTGGTTCTCTTGTGAAATCTGGATTCCTTTGCCAAGGCAATTGCACCAGTATTGTCACAACAGATTTTCATTGGACCCGATGCACTAGGTATTACACCTAGATCGGATATGAACTCCTTCATCCTGACTCCTTCATTTGCTGCTTCCGAAGCAGCTATGTATTCCGCTTCACACGTAGATCCCACCATGACGCTCTGCTTAGAACTACACCAACTGACAGCTACACCATTCAATAAAAATACGTATCTGGTTTGTGACTTATATTCATCGGATCAGTGTCAAAGCTTGCATTGACGTAACCGTTTACGACGAGCTCTTTGTCACCTCCATAAATGAGAAACATATCCTTAGTCCTTTTCATGTATTTCAGGATGTTCTTGACCGCTGTCGAGTGATCCACTCCTGGATTACTTTGGTACCTCCCTGCTAAACTAATAGCAAGGCACACATCAGGTCTGGTACACAACATTACTACATGCTAGAACCTATGGCTGAGGCATAGGGAATGACTTTCATTTTCTCTCTATCTTCTAAAGTGGTCGGGCATTGAGTCTGACTCAACTTCACACCTTGTAACACAGGTAAGAACCCTTTCTTTGACTGATCCATTTTGAACTTCTTCAAAACTTTATCAGGTATGTGCTTTGTGAAAGTCTAATTAAGCGTTTTGATCTATCTCTATAGATCTTGATGCCCAATATATAAGCAGCTTCACCGAGGTCTTTCATTGAAAAATTATTATTCAAGTATCCTTTTATGGTATTCAGAAATTTAGTATCATTTCCGATCAACAATATGTCATCCACATATAATATCGGAAATGCTACGGAGCTCCTGTCGGTGTCAAAACCGGTGGATCTCGTGTAGGGGGTTTCGAACTGTGCGTCTAAGGTCGATGGTAACAGGAGACATGGGACACAATGTTTACCTAGGTTCGGGCCCTCTTAATGGAGGTAATACCCTACTTCCTGCTTGATTGATCTTGATGAATATGAAGATTACAAGAGTTGATCTAGCATGAGATCATAATGGCTAAACCCTAGAGGTCTAGCCTGTATGATTGTGATTACCTCTACGGACTAAACCCTCTAGTTTATATATACACGGAGGGGCCTAGGGTTGTACAAAGTCGGTTTACAGAGGAAGGAATCTTCATATCCGAACGCCAAGCTTGCCTTCCACGCAGAGGAGAGTCCCATCCGGACACGGGAGGAAGTCTTCGGTCTTGTATCTCCATGGCCCATCAGTCCGGCCCACGTCACATAGGTCGGACGCCCGAGGACCCCTTAGTCTAGGACTCCCTCGGTAGCCCCCAAACCAGACTTCAATGACGATGTGTCCGGTGTGCTGATAGTCTTCGGCATTGCAAGGCGGGTTCTTCCTCCGAATACTTCAAAGCGTCTGATCCGAAGAGTTATACTTGGCTTTCCATTTAATGTCGTACCCATTGGCTTCTGCTCCTCCATTGCTTCGGCTTCCACGTGTCGAGCGAACATGAAAGGTCAGAGTATTTTTGCACATAACACCCTGGCCATGTAAGAAAGGCGTATACTTAAGTGGATTGGATCTCATATGCCATCTCACACCAGGCGGAAAATCCTTAGAGCTTGCTAGGAGAAACCATTCCAACATGGCTAGCGTTCCCAGTTCTTCCTCCCGCCCCCACGTCTCCGAAAAAGGCGATTGGGAGAAATGTTCAGTATCCCATGACCAGCTGAGTAAGCTTCAAACACAGGGATTCCTTCCCCCCGCGGATCTAGTCCCCGATCGGGCAGGATTAACCTCCTTTACAGGTGAAGCCCTGGCGGAAAGCTCCCCTAATCCAACCAGGGGGGAGCGAGTGTGCTTTGTATCCTTCTTAATAAGAGGCGTTGGGTTTCCAATCCACCCTTTCCTCCGAGGTCTACTGGAGTACTACGGCATCCAAGTGCACAATCTCACTCCAGCCTCTATCCTGCATATCGCGGGTTTTGTCGCTCTTTGCGAGCTATTCCTGGGCTGCGAGGCCCACTTTGATTTATGGAGGAAACTTTTCTGCCTCATCCCTCGTACCCAAAAGGGATCCATATTCGAGGTGGGCGGCGTCGAGATATGGCGCATATCTGGGACCGGATACTTGTCCGGTACGCCGAAGAAGGCATCCGAAGAGTGGTCCTCGGAGTGGTTTTATATTGAAGATGTCGCTCTCCCCGACCCATTCCGAATGGGCCTCCCCGAATTTTCCAGCGCTCTGTTGAGGAAACGCCACAGCTGGCGTCCTCGGAGCCTCGAGGAGGAAGACAGCGCAGAAGTTCAACAGTTAATGGGCAGGATAAGGACACTTGCCCAGTCCGGATTATCAATAATCGAGGTAATGTCAACTTCCATAATGCGAGGTGTTCATCCATCTAGTTCAGAGGGCTCCCCATGTGGCACTACAATGCGGAAGATGACGCCTCACACTGCGGATGGAAGGGTCCGGACACCCCTGCCGCCCTGGCCACAACATTGGCCGATCTGTATAAAGGGGAGAAAGAGGAGTTTACTCATCTTAAGCGCCAAGAGGAATTCTCCATGTATAATTCCCCTAGCTGGGTGAGTTTTAATCTCACCTCCTTACTCAATCCTTTCCCCGAGTCATGTTTAATTGACATTTACCCATCCATTCTTAATAGGAATGGCGGAAGGCTATCATGGAGATTTATAATCCCGCTCCACAGCCGGAGGACCATAACCGGGACCTCGATCCCGGATTTGAAGAGGATCCGGACATATTTGTAGAACTCAAAGAGGGAGTCTTCTACCAGGCGAGCTATGACGGCAAAGAAGTGCCCATCATGGCCGATTATCCTGGCCACCTTCCTGCCTCACATGTAAGTAATAAGGAGACATCTCCTCCGAAAGAGCTTCCTCGTTATGCATCACCCACCGCACTATCTCGTGCTCCAAAGGGGATGCGCTTGGCACGTCATGCCGCACCAGAGGCGTCTCATAAGAGAGCGGCTCCTACGCCGGGCGGGTCTTCGAAGAGGAAGGCAAATGACAACACGGCCGAGCCTTCATCAAAGAGGTATGGCTTTAAATATGCACTTTGGCAGTCACATTGAACTGTGACATTGTCCGCCATGTTTTCTCAGGAAGAGTGTTCACTGGACTATGTCCGGGAATCCTACCGGTCGCGCCTGTGATACATCTCCAACGTATCTATAATTTATGAAGTATTCATGCCATGTTTACAATACTTCTATATGATTTTGGTATGATTTGATTAGAACTAACCCGGGCTGACGCTGTTTTCAGCAGAACTACCGTGGTGTTATTTTTGTGCAGAAATAAAAGTTCTCGGAATGCGATGAAAATCGACGGAGATTTTTTCTGGAAAATATGAAAAATACTGGAACGAAAATCTACCAGAGGGGAGTCACGGGGGCCCCACAAGGGTGGGGGGCGCGCCCCCTTCCTCGTGGACTCCCCGAGGGCCCCCCTGACGTGAAATCAATGCCAACTTCTCCTATAAATACAGAAACCTCCGAAAATAACCTAGATCAAGAGTTTCGCCGCCAGAAGCCTCCGTAGCCACCGAAAACCAATCTAGGCCCTCTCCGACACCCTGCCGGAGGGGGCCATCATCACCGGAGGGCATGGAGGAGGATCTCGGAGGGTCCATCATCACCATGAAGGCCAAGGACCGGAGGGGGAACCTCTCCCCATCCAGGGGGAGGCCATGGAGGAGGAAGCACAAGGGGGAGAACCTCTCCCGCTCTCTCTTGGTGGCAACGGAGTGCCATCGAGAGGGGAATCATTGCCGTGGTGATCGTCTTCATCAACATCACCATCCTCATCTCTTTTACGCGGTCCACTCACCCGCACCCCGCTGTAATCCCTACTTGAACATGGTGCTTTATGCCACATATTATGATCCAATGATGTGTTTCCATCCTATGATGTTTTGAGTAGATATCTTTTGCCTTTGCGTTGATTGATGATCTAGATTGGTATGAGTTGTATGTTTTACTTTGATGCTGTCCTATGGTGCCCTCCGTGTCGCGCAAGCGTGAGGGATTCCCGCTGTAGGGTGTTGCAATACGTTCATGATTCTCTTATAGTGGGTTGGTGAGTGACTGAAACACAAACCCGAGTAAGGGGGTTGTTGCGTATGGGAATAAAGATGACTTGATGCTTTAATGCTATGGTTGGGTTTTACCTTAATGATCTTTAGTAGTTGCCGATGCTTGCTAGAGTCCCAATCAGAAGTGCATATGATCCAAGAAGAGAAAGTATGTTAGCTTATGCCTCTCCCTCATATGAAATTGCAATAGTGATTACCGGTCTTGTTAACAATTGCCTAGGAAAATTCTGCACACCAATCCACCATTATTCCACACTCGCTATTTATAATATTTAGTAACATATTCTAACTTATTGATAACATCACCTACTTTCATATTTTAGCTCTCCGATATCATGCAAAGTTATCTACTCCATACCCACAACGTAGTTTTATTTCTCGTTTCTAGTTGGAAGCAAACGTTCGGTGTACGTAGAGTCGTATCAGTGGTAGATAGGGCTTGAGAGAATATTGATCTTACCTTTAGCTCCTTGTGGGTTCGACACTCCATACTTATCACTTCCACCTTTGGAAATTGCTACGATGATTCCCTGCACTTGGGGATTATCAGCCTCCACCAGTCAGGTTACAGACCCTGCCTCTAGGGCAGGGGCAGACACGGGAGAGACGCCGGATTGTCCTCCTTCAAAGGATTCAGATAATGTATCTGTCACGAACTCTGAAGTGGAGAGCGCCATGAATCATCGACGCCGAAGGGCCGCTCTTTGCGACCCTGATTTTACTAAAGAGGCGTTCAATGCCTTCAGCTCGGCTGATGCGTACATCTAAGCTGCTCGGGACGGTCTTGCCAGAGCCACTGACCATCATTTGAAAGATATGCGGGTAAGCATGCATTGTACAGATCTGGTAATCATATATCAGTAGCCCCTGAGACTTGAAACAGTTGAACCAAGTGATTTAAGGATCACTGTATAACCAGGTACTCACAGAGAAGAACAACAGGCTGTCTCATGAGCTGGAAAAGTGCCGGACTCAGCTAGCTGTTGTTACCACCGAGCTGGAGAAGTCCAAGGAGGCACCGCCTGGTAATGTTCCCCTCCATGCAGAAAAAGTATAATCATGTACCAGTAATGCGAATACTGTTGCGTTTCCGATGACAGGATCCGCAGATCAACTGAAAGTCGCGCAAGCGGGTAAACAAGAGGCCGAAAGGCGACATACCGCGGGCGAACATGTGCTGACATGAGTTAGGGATGATAAGAACAAGCTACGGGATTCCAACACCCTGCTGGGAGAAAATCTAAAAGATGTACGAGCCCAGCTAGCTGACGTTGTAAAGGAAAATAGGAGGATACGAGGCGGCAAATTTAGTATGCTTTTGAACTTACCTCCGTGTAATTCAGCAAAAAAATGAGCTGACAAATTTATGTCTGCAGGTATGCTGACTGGTCGTCCCGAAGAGGAAATGTCCGGATCTCAAGGTGATCTGCTGCAAGAGCTGTCCCAAGTGCACGAGCGAGCTCGGCAAGCAACGCGGAGTGTTGCCAAGGCTTTGTGGCCATCCGCCTCCCCTCCAGGAAGTATGGAGGAGCTTGTGAAGCTATTCCAGGGAGCTCGGCGATGCTTTCGATTATGGAAGATATCGGCCTGCCGAGTGATGACCCACAAGTATAGGGGATCTATCGTAGTCCTTTCGATAAGTAAGAGTGTCGAACCCAACGAGGAGCAGAAGGAAATGATAAATGGTTTTCAGCAAGGTATTCTCTGCAAGTACTGAAATAAGTGGTAACAGATAGTTTTGTGATAAGATAATTTGTAACGAGCAATAAGTAACAAAAGTAAATAAAGTGCAGCAAGGTGGCCCAATCCTTTTTGTAGCAAAGGACAAGCCTGGACAAACTCTTATATAAGGAAAAGCGCTCCCGAGGACACATGGGAATATCATCAAGCTAATTTTCATCATGTTCATATGATTCGCATTCGGTACTTTGATAATTTGACATGTGGGTGGACCGGTGCTTGGGTGATGTTCTTACTTGAACAAGCATCCCACTTATGATTAACCTCTATTGCAAGCATCCGCAACTACAACAAAAGTATTAAGGTAAACCTAACCATAGCATGAAACATATGGATCCAAATCAGCCCCTTACGAAGCAACGCATAAACTAGGGTTTAAGCTTCTGTCACTCTAGCAACCCATCATCTACTTATTACTTCCCAATGCCTTCCTCTAGGCCCAAATAATGGTGAAGTAATATGTAGTCGACGTTCACATAACACCACTAGAGGCTAGACAACATGCATCTCATCAAAATATCGAACGAATACCAAATTCACATGACTACTAATAGCAAGACTTCTCCCTTGTCCTTAGGAACAAACGTAACTACTCACAAAGCATAAACATGTTCATAATCAGAGGGGTATTAATATGCATATAGGATCTGAACATATGATCTTTCACCAATTAAACCAACTAGCATCAACTACAAGGAGTAATTAACACTACTAGCAACCTACTAGCACCAATCCCGGACTTGGAGACAAGAATTGGATACAAGAGATGAACTAGGGTTTTGAGATGAGATGGTGCTGATGAAGATGTTGATGGAGATTTCCCTCTCCCGATGAGAGGAGCGTTGGTGATGACGATGCCGATGATTTCCCCCTCCGGGAGGGAAGTTTCCCCGACAGAACAGCTCTGCCGGAGCTCTAGATTGGATCCGCCAAGGTTCCGCCTCGTGGCGGCAGAGTTTCGTCCCGAAAGGTTGCTTCTTATTTATTTCTCGATGAAAGACTTCATATATGAGAAGATGGTCATCGGAGAGCCACTAGGGGGCCCACGAGGTAGGGGCGCGCCCCCCACCCTCGTGAGAAGGGTGTGGGCCCCCTGGCCTTCATCTTTGGCGAGGATTTTTCATTATTTATTATAAGGTATTCCGTGGAGTTTCAAGACTTTTGGAGTTGTGCAGAATAGGTCTCTAATATTTGCTCCTTTTCCAGCCCAGAATTCCAGCTGACGGCATTCTCCCTCCTTATGTAAACCTTGTAAAATAAGAGAGAATAGCCATAAGTATTGTGACATAATGTGAAATAACAGCCCATAATGCAATAAATATTGATATAAAAGCATGATGCAAAATGGACGTATCAACTCCCCCAAGCTTAGACCTCGCTTGTCCTCAAGCGAAAAGCCGAAATCGAAAAATATGTCCACATGTTTAGAGATGAAGGTGTCGATAAAAATAAAATACGGACATGAGAGCATCATGATCATTCTTAGAACAGCAACTTATATACTTCTTGTCATATGATATCTTATACTAGGGTAATAATTCAATCACAATATCAAGTATGAATCGTAAACTTTATTGAAAACTAACAAGCTATAATCTCAGTCATTGAAGCAATTGCAATTTATCATAACATAGGAAAGAGTCAATGTATAAGAGCTTTTCAGCAAGTCCACATACTCAACTATCATATAATCTTTCACAATTGCTGACACTCGCGCAATACTTATGGGTATGGAGTTTTAATCAGACACAGAGAAAGATAGGGGCTTATAGTTTTGCCTCCCAACGTTTTACCTCAAGGGTAATGTCAACTGTAATAGTTCATGAAAACTCACATCCAATTAGCCATATATAGCAGGATCTTTCCAACATACTGTGCTTGCCAAAGGATAAAGTGTAAAAAGGAAGGGTGAAAATCACCATGACTCTTGCATAAGGTAGAAGATAATAATAAAAGATAGGCCCTTCGCAGAGGGAAGCAGAGGTTGCCATGCGCTTTTATTGTTGGATGTACAAAATCTTAATGTGAAAGAACGTCACTTTATATTGCCCCTTATGATATGAACCTTTATTATGTGGTCCGTCGCTTTTATTACTTCCACATCACAAGATCGTATAAAGCTTATTTCTCCCACACCAATCAATCATGCATATTTAGAGAGAATTTTTTATTGCTTTGCACTGATGACAACTTACTTGAAGGATCTTATTCAATCCATAGGTAGATATGGTGGACTCTCATGGCAAAACTGGTTTAAGGGTATTTGGAAGCACAAGTAGTATCTCTACTTGGTGCTGAGAATTTGGCTAGCATGAGGGGGAAAGGCAAGCTCAACATGTTGGAGGATCCAAGACAATATAATTTATCTCAGATGTAAGAAAACACAACCCATTACGTTGTCTTCCTTGTCCAATATCAACTCTTTAGCATGTCATATTTTATTGAGTGCTATCAATCATAAAAGATGTCCAAGATAGTATATCTATATGTGAAGACCTCTCTTTCTTTATTACTTCCTATTAATTGCAACGATGACCAAAACTATGCTTGTCAACTCTCAACAACTTTTATTCATCATACTTTTTCTATGTGAGCTCATTACCCTCCATGAGATCCAAATGATCTCTTTGTTTCTTTTTATTTCTTTCTCTTTTCTTTTATTCACTTAGGATCATGGCAAAATAATCAAGCCCTTAACTCAACACTAATCTTTATTATATAGCTCACGGACTTGATTATACAGAAGGATAATAAAGCAAAACTCACAACTACATCACACTAAGAACTTTTATTCTAATAGATCAAGATACTACTAATAAGATCGAACTAAGGAAAACGGTAAAGATAAAAGTGATGGTGATACGATACCGGGGCACCTCCCCCAAGCTTGGCAGTTGCCAAGGGGAGCGCCCATACCCATGTGATTATGTCTCCTTGGTTGATGAAGAAGGTGGAGTTGTTGATGACGGATAGTCGCACATCGAGCGTAGGAGGTCTTCTAACTTGCGGATAATGCCCTTGAGTGCGATGATATGCTCCTTTAACAAAATATTTTCACGTGTGAGATACTTATTTTGTATACGAGCCAACTCAATCATCTTGAAAGCTTCGATTTCTGTAGGGGTAAGAAGATTATGATCCAGTTGAAGGGTGTCTTCTGTTGCTGGAACTTGGTCCTCCACGGCCTTCTTGATCCCTTCATCCTTGTTGATCTCCATAGGTTCTTCTCTCTTCAGCTCTATCTTCATTAGCCAAGCATCGTTGCCCTCATGGTTGGAGGAGGAGGGAGACGACATAGTGCCTGGCCTTGACAACCCTGACAGAAAATAGCTCGAAACAAAAATAGGAGATTTTTGCGTGATACAGGAGTCAAAACCCCCGGGAGATTATATTATGAATTTTTACCGACCAAAATACGTATCATGCAAAGAAAACGGAGTCCGGAAGGCACACGAGGTGCTCACGAGGTAGGGAGCGCGCCCAGGGGGGTAGGGCGCGCCCTCCACCCTCGTGGGGCCCTCGTGTCCATCCCAGACTGCTACTTAATTTTCTATTTTTCTAAATATTCCAAAACGGAGAAATATTGCCTTAAAAATTGTTTTGGAGTCGGTTTACTTACCGTACCACATACCTATTCCTTTTCGGAGTCTGAAATGTTCTAGAAAGTGTCCCTTATGTATTCCTCCGGGGTTACGGTTTCAATAAAATTGGTTTCAACATTTATGGGATTACCTGAGATATAATGTTTGATTCTTTGACCGTTTACCACCTTCGGATTTGTGCCTTCGAAGTTGTTGATTTTTATGGCACCGGAACGATAGACCTCCTCGATAACATAGGGGCCTTCCCATTTAGAGAGAAGTTTCCCTGCAAAAAATCTCAAATGAGAGTTGTATAGCAATACATAATCACCTACATTAAACTCACGCTTTTGTATCCTTTTGTCATGCCATCTTTTAACCTTTTCTTTAAACAACTTGGCATTTTCATAAGCTTGGGTTCTCCATTGATCAAGTGAGCTAATGTCAACCTCTTTTCACCGGCAAGTTTAAAATCATAGTTAAGTTCTTTAATAGCCCAATATGCCTTATGTTCTAGTTCGAGAGGTAAGTGACATGCTTTTCCATATACCATTTTATACGGAGACATACCCATAGGATTTTTATATGCAGTTCTATAGGCCCATAATGCATCATCAAGTTTCTTGGACCAATTCTTTCTAGACCTATTGACAGTCTTTTGCAAAATTAATTTGAGTTCTCTATTACTCAATTCTACTTGACCACTATACTGTGGGTGATACGGAGATGCAATTCTATGATTGACGTCATATTTAGCAAGCATTTTACGGAAAGCACCATGAATAAAATGTGAACCACCATTAGTCATTAAATATCTAGGGACTCCAAACCTCGGAAAAATAACTTCTTTAAGCATTTTAATGGAAGTGTTATGATCAGCACTACTAGTTGGAATAGCTTCTACCCACTTAGTAACGTAATCATCAGCAACTAAAATATGTGTATATCCATTAGAGGCAGGAAAAGGTCCCATATAATCAAAGCCCCAAACATCAAACGGTTCAATAACAAGTGAATAATTCATAGGCATTTCTTGACGTCTACTAATATTACCAATTCTTTGACATTCATCACAAGATAGGACAAACTTACGGGCATCCTTGAAGAGAGTAGGCCAATAAAACCGGATTGCAATACCTTATGTGCAGTTCTATCTCCCGCACGGTGTCCTCCATAAGTTTCGGAGTGGCACTTGCGTAGGATCTGTTCATGTTCATGCTCAGGTACACAACGTCTAATAACACCATCTACTCCTTCTTTATAAATATGTGGGTCATCCCGAAAGTAATGTCTCAAATCATAGAAGAACTTTTTCTTTTGTTGGTATGTGAAGCTAGGTGGTATAAATTTAGCAACTATGTAATTAGCATAATCAGCATACCAAGGGGTACTACGAGAAGTACTTATGACATTTAATTGTTCATCAGGAAAGCTATCATCAATAGGCAGTGGGTCATCAAGAACATTCTCTAACCTAGATAAGTTGTCTGCAACGGGGTTCTCGGCTCCTTTTATATCAACAATATGCAAATCAAATTCTTGTAGCAAGAGAACCCATCTAATAAGTCTAGGTTTAGCATCTTTCTTCTCCATAAGATATTTAATAGCAGCATGATCAGTGTGGATAGTTACTTTATAATCAACAATATAAGGTCTGAACTTATCACAAGCAAATACAATTGCTAAAAGTTCTTTTTCAGTAGTAGCATAATTTCTTTGAGCATTGTCTAGAGTCTTACTAGCATAATGGATAACATTTAATTTCTTATCAACTCTTTGCCCTAGAACAGCACCTACAGCATAATCACTAGCATCACACATAACTTCAAAGGGAAAATTCCAATCAGGTGGCTGAACAATAGGTGCAGAGACTAATGCTTTCTTAAGTATTTCAAATGCTTCTACACAATCATCATCAAAGACAAATGGTATATCTCTTTGTAATAAATTGGTCAGAGGCCGAGAAATTTTTGAGAAGTCCTTAATGAACCTCCTATAAAATCCAGCGTGACCAAGGAAACTGCTTATACCTTTGATGTCCTTGGGACATGGCATCTTTTCAATATCATCAACCTTGGCTTTATCAACTTCAATACCTCTTTCAGAAACTTTATGCCCCAAGACAATACCTTCATTAACCATAAAGTGGCACTTTTCCCAATTCAAGACAAGATTAGTTTCTTCACATCTCTGCAAAACTCGATCAAGATTGCTCAAGCAATCATCAAAAGAAGATCCATAGACGGAAAAGTCGTCCATGAAAACCTCACAAATCTTTTCACAAAAGTCAGAGAATATAGCCATCATGCATCTTTGAAAGGTAGCAGGTGCATTACATAAACCAAAAGGCATACGTCTATAAGCAAAAGTACCAAAAGGGCATGTAAAAGTAGTCTTTGATTGATCTTTAGCCGACACAAGTATTTGAGAGAAACCAGAATAACCATCTAGAAAGCAGTAATGTGTATGTTTGCATAATCTTTCTAGCATTTGATCGATAAAAGGTAAGGGGTAATGATCTTTCTTAGTAGCCTTATTTAATTGGCGGAAATCAGTTACCATCCTATAACCCGTAATAATTCTTTGTGGAATCAATTCATCTTTATCATTAGGAACAACAGTAATACCTCCCTTCTTAGGGACACAATGAACAGGACTTACCCACTGACTATCAGCAACGGGATAAATTATACCTGCTTCCAGAAGCTTTAGTGTTTCTTTTCTTACCACTTCTTTCATTTTAGGATTCAGACGTGGTTGAGGATCACGAACTGGTTTGGCATCTGCTTCCAAATTTATTTTGTGTTGACATAGAATGGGACTAATGCCCTTAAGATCATCAAGAGTATATCCAATAGCAACACGGTGCTTCTTCAGAGTTTTCAATAATCTTTCTTCTTCATGCTCTGAAAGGTTAGCACTAATAATAACAGGATATATCTTCTTTTCATCAATATAGGCATATTTAAGATTATCAGGCAACGGTTTAAGCTCAAACACGGGATCACCCTTAGGTGGAGGAGGATCCCCTAGGATTTCAACAGGCAAATTGTGTTTCAGCATAGGTTTCTGTTTAAAGAATACTTCATCTATTTCCCTTCTTTCATTCATAAACATATCATTCTCATGGTCTAGCAAATATTGTTCTAAAGGATCGCTAGGAGGTATGGCAATAGAAGCAAGACTAATAATTTCATCCTTACTAGGCAATTCTTCTTCACGGTGTTGTTTACTAAATTTAGAGAAATTAAATTCATGAGTCATATCATCCAAGCCAATAGTAACAACATTCTTTTCGCAGTCTATCCTAGAATTAACTGTATTCAAGAAGGGTCTACCAAATATAATGGGACAAAAGCTATCTTGTGGGGAACTAAGAACAAGAAAATCAGCAGGATATTTAGTTTTCCCGCACAAGACTTCAACATCTCTAACAATTCCCATTGATGAAATAGTATCTCTATTTGCAAGTTTGATTGTGACATCAATGTCTTCTAACTCAGCAGGTGCAATTTCATGCTTGATTTATTTATACAAGTCATAAGGTATAACACTAGCACTAGCACCCATATCACATAAGCCATGATAACAATGATCTCCTATTTTAACAGAAATAACAGGCACGCCTACCACAGGTCGATGTTTATCTTTAGCACAAGGTTTGGCAATTCTAGCAGTTTCACCGCAGAACTGAATAACATGCCCATCAATATTATCAGACAGGAGCTCTTTAACAATAGCAATATTAGGTTCTACTTTAACTTGCTCAGGGGGTGTATATGTTTTAATATTGCTTTTACGAACCACAGTTGAAGCTTTAGCATGATCCTTTACCCTAACAGGGAAAGGTGGTTTCTCAACATAAGAAGTAGGAACAATAGGATCATTATAAGTAATAGTCTTTTCTTCAACTTTAATAGGAGCAGCTACTTTTACTACTATGGGAGGATGATATTTAAACCACTTCTCCTTAGGGAGATCAACATAAGTAGCAAAATATTCACAGAAAGAAGCTACTATCTCGGAATCAAGTCCATATTTAGTGCTAAACTTACAGAAAATATCGGTATCCATAAAAGATTTAACACAATCAAACTTAGGTGTCATACCTGACTCCTTACCATTGTCGAGGTCCCAATCTTCAGAGTTGCGTTTAATTCTATCCAATAAATCCCATCTAAATCCAATAGTCTTCATCATAAAAGAGCCAGCACAAGAAGTATCAAGCATGGTGCGATTATTTTCAGAGAGCCGAGCATAAATTTTTTGAATAATCATTTCTCTCGAGAGCTCATGATTGGGGCATGAATATAACATTGATTTAAGCCTCCCCCAAGCTTGAGCGATGCTTTCTCCTTCACGAGGCCAAAAATTATATATATGATTGCGATCACGATGAACAAGATGCATAGGATAAAACTTATGATGAAATTCCAATTTCAATCATTTGGAATTCCAAGACCGCATATCATCACATAGCCTATACCATGTCGATGCATCTCCCCTCAAAGATAAGGGGAAGAACCTCTTCTTAACAACATCTCTGGATACACCTGCAAGCTTAAATAATCCACAAACTTCATCCACATATATCAGATGTTCATCAGGATGTTTTGTTCCATCTCCTAAAAAAGGATTAGCTAGCAATTTTTCTATTATACCCGAAGGAACTTCAAAGCAAGTATTTTCATTTTCATTTTCAGTAGGTTCAGTAGGTTGAGGAGCAACTCTTTGCTCTACTGGTCGGGGTGAAGATACCCCGAACAAGCCCCTCAGAGGATTACTTTCCATAATAACAAGTGACAGTAAATTTCAGCACACTATATAAATTTTTCCTCACCAAATTCCACCTACCAAAGGCGCTTCACTCCCCGGCAACGGCGCCAGAAAAGAGTCTTGATGACCCACAAGTATAGGGGATCTATCGTAGTCCTTTCGATAAGTAAGAGTGTCGAACCCAACGAGGAGCAGAAGGAAATGATAAACGGTTTTCAGCAAGGTATTCTCTGCAAGTACTGAAATAGGTGGTAACAGATAGTTTTGTGATAAGATAATTTGTAACGAGCAACAAGTAACCAAAGTAAATAAAGTGCAGCAAGGTGGCCCAATCCTTTTTGTAGCAAAGGACAAGCCTGGACAAACTCTTATATAAGGAAAAGCGCTCCCGAGGACACATGGGAATATCGTCAAGCTAATTTTCATCACGTTCATATGATTCGCGTTCGGTACTTTGATAATTTGACATGTGGGTGGACCAGTGCTTGGGTGCTGTTCTTACTTGAACAAGCATCCCACTTATGATTAACCTCTATTGCAAGCATCCGCAACTACAACAAAAGTATTAAGGTAAACCTAACCGTAGCATGAAACATATGGATCCAAATTAGCCCCTTACGAAGCAACGCGTAAACTAGGCCTGTAGATGTAAACCGACTCTTTCATGTAACTTGTATTGTAAGTTAAAGGAATAGAGACCGAGCCGAACACGTTTATGATCCGGCCTCGGGACTCTATAAACCGGCGGGCGTCAACCTATGTATATAAAGGGATGACCCGGCCGCGGTTTAGGGACAGCAGACAACTACTCGAGAGCCAGGCAGAGCGGATTCGCTCCCTGGTCATCGAAACCCTGGCAATAACAATCACAACTAGACGTAGGCTTTTACCTTCAACGAAGGGGCCGAGCTAGTATAAAATCCCTTGTGTCCCCTTGTCCGGTTTAACCCCTTTAAGCTAAGCCGTAGCGATGGCTCCACGACTAAGTCCTTTCACGAGGACATCTGCCGTGACAAACCCACGACAACTCCTGGAACATCTCATATGCTCCATGACGTTCAAAACGTCGTTGAAGTCCCAATTTTAAGCCGTAAAGCATGGCACACTAAACTATCGAGTAGTCATCAGCTTTGCTCTGCCAGACATTCATAACATCTGGAGTAGCTCCAGCAGCGGGCTTTGCACCTAGCGGTGCTTCCAGGACGTAATTCTTCTGTGTAGCAATGAGGATAATCCTCAAGTTATGGACCCAGTCCCTGTAGTTGCTACCATCATCTTTCAACTTAGCTTTCTCTAGGAACGCATTAAAATTCAAAGGAACAGTAGCATGGGCCATTTATCTACAACAACATAGACATGCAAAATACTATCAGGTACTAAGTTCATGATAAATTAAAGTTCAATTAATCATATTACTAAAGAACTCCCACTTAGATAGACATCCCTCTAGTCATCTAAATGATCACGTGATCCATATCAACTAAACCATGTCCGATCATCACGTGAGATGGAGACATTTTCAATGGTGAATGTCACTATGTTGATCGTATCTACTATATGATTCACGCCCGACCTTTCGATCTTAGTGTTCCGAGGCCATATCTACATATGTTAGGCTCGTCAAGTTTAACCTGAGTATTCTACTTGTGCAAAACTAGCTTCAGAATGCCAGGATGGCTACAGAACGGGCCGAGTTGGAAGCTCAGGCCTACCGGCTTAGGTTGGACCAGAATGCTTCAGATGAGGTCATGGGGAGAAGATACCGGTCGCACCTCCCGCTGGGTTATGAGCCAAGAAATCTCTTCAACACGCCAGGAGCAGGAACTAGTAACCAGCCAGTGGTAAACCAGACGGAGGCGCCGGGAATAGGAGCATCAGTTCAGCCGCGCACGATGGACCTGCCTCGTCAGAACAACGTTGTGCTACAGTATGTTCCGACGCCCTCGGGGCATTACTCCAACCCGTTGGACAACATTGTGGCTGCCGCTTCACAATTGGCAGCCCTCCCGACCGGCAGTGAGTCACCAGTTGCGATTGAGACAACGGGTCAGAGAGCTCCTTCAAACAGCTTTAAACTAGCAGCAGGCTTATTCACATAGTCACGAGAGGATTCATTCCACCCCCCGTCCAAGTCGGAGCTACAGCAGGCACGTTGAGGATGAACCGGCTGTATCAAGCAGTGCACGTCACCGTAACTCGCCACGAGGGCACAACCCAGCAGGTGGAGGTGCTAATGCGCAGGATGTGGTGGATCATGGTCGTGCACGTCGAGAGGCCGAGTTAGCAGCTTTGCATGCAGCTCGTCAACCTACTCCAGTTCGCCCTACCGCTTCAGTGGAGCCAGGTGTGGTCTTCAGTTCCTTAGGGGTTCCATGTCTCACCCCCGCTTTACGTAATGTGCGACTGGCCAAGGATTTTAAAGGCCCTCGTAAGGTGCCCAATTACACCGCCGATTTGCAACCAGAGTCATGGGTTGAAAGTTATGAAATGGCAATGGAGATGTTAGATGTGGATGAAGCAGTGTGCGCTAAATATTTCACCAAGATGTTGGAGGGGACAGCTCGTACTTGGTTAAAGAGCTTACCAGTTAACTCTGTCGGATCATGGGCCGAGTTAAAACACCAGTTTATCCAGAATTTTAAGGATACTTGTAAGCAACCTATGTCGATTGTGGACCTAGCCGTTGATGTTCAAGAGGATGGGGAGTTTACAACCCGTTGGGCAAAGCGGGTCTCAGCTATTTTGCATTCATCGGATCGCATCAATGCGGACACAGCAGTGTTAACATTGGAGGGCAATTGCTGGTTTCTACCGCTAAAACAGAAGTTAGGAAGGCTCAAACGTCACTGCAATAATATGGCAACGCTTATGGCCGCTTTGGTTAAATATGCCGATTCAGATAATACAAAGACCCCGAGTCAGAGGAGGACAAACAGGGGAAAGGGAAGAAGAACGACAACACCAAGGGACAGCAGCATAACCCGGCAGGTCATGGGAACAATGGTAAGCGCAAGGCAGACAATAGTTTGGACTGTGGCTAACACCAATGCTCAGGATAACGGTCAGCGTCATAAGGGTAAACAACCCCAGAAGGGCGGAGGTTCAGGCCCCAATCTGGAGCGCCTTTTAAATCAACCTTGTCCAAAGCATGGATCAAAGGAGAGGCCAGCTTCGCATCTTTGGAAGGATTGTTATATCATGCGAGAATTGAAGAACTCCAATATGTTTCAGTACGACAATGGCCCGCCCGGTGGTTCAGGAGGTGGTTTTCATGGGCCGGGTTATGGAGGCGGTAGCTCCGGTTCAGGATTTCAAGGCAATCAAACCGGATATAGCAATCAAGGGAACCAGGGCAATAGGGAGGTTATAACCATCAGGGGAATCAGCAGCAACATCAGTCGGGTTACCAGAGCAATCCGAAGTAGTTGAATAGTGGGCAGTATCATGTCTTCACCACTAGATTGTGCAAGCGTGATCAGAAGCTTCACAAGAGGGCCGTGAACTCTGTTGAACCGGCAGTGCCTCAATATTTGCGCTGGTCTGAGCAACCCATTTTATGGAGTAGAGAGGATCACCCACCCCGGGTTGATAATCCGGGTCATCTGGCTTTAGTGGTGGCACCTCAAGTTGGGGGGGGGGGGGTATAAGTTCACCAAGGTGCTCATGGATGGGGGAAGCAGTATCAATATTCTCTACTATGACACCTTCCGCCGTATGGGGTTGACAGATAAGAATCTTAAACCGTCGAACACCGTTTTTCATGGTGTGGTGCCCGGTAAATCTGCATATCCAGTGGGCAAGATAGCCCTAGAAGTGGCCTTTGGAGATGATCATGATTCAAGGTCAGTAACATTGACTTTTGAGGTGGTGAAAATCAAGAGTCCGTATCATGCTCTATTTGGGCGACCGACTTATGACAAGTTCATGGCGAGGCCATGTTATGTTTATCTGCAGCTTAAGATGGGAGGTCATAAGGGGACCATCACAGTACATGGGAGCAGGAAGATTGCTTTGGAATGTGAGGAAGGTGATGCGGCTTACGCTGAGTCGGTTTGTGCCACGGAAGAGCTGAAGTTTTACAAAGACAAGGTTGATCCGGCAGACTTCTTTGAAAAAGCCAAGTACGGAGCACAATCCGGCGTTGAAGTTTAAATCGGCCACAGACACTAAGATGGTTGATTTTGTTCCTGGCGATTCACCCAAACAGTTCAGCATCAGCGCTAACTAGGATCCCAAATAGGAAAGCACGCTCATCGAGTTCATCCGTGAGAACCGAGACATCTTTGCATGGAAGCCTTCTGACATGCCAGGTGTACCGAGGGAACTCGCTGAGCACACACTTAATATAGATCCTAATTTTAAACCAGTCAGACAGTTTCTCCGCCGCTTCAACAAAGAAAGGCGCAAGGCTATTGGTGAAGAGGTAGCTCGGTTGTTGGCCATAGGGTTTATCGTGGAGGTATTTCACCCGGAGTGGTTGGCTAATCCGGTGCTGGTTCTCAAGAAAAATGGCACTTGGCGTATGTGTGTGGACTACACAGACTTGAACAAGGCTTGCCCAGCAGATCCCTTTGCCCTCCCTCGTATTGATCAGACTATTGATGCTACGGTGGGTTGTGACCACTTGTGTTTTTTGGATGCTTATTCTGGTTATCATCAGATCAAAATGGCAGTTAAGGACCAGGAGAAGACAACTTTTATAACTCCCTTTGGAGCCTTCTGCTATGTCTCCATGCCCTTTGGGCTCAAGAGTGCCCAGGCGACTTATCAACGATGTGTTTAGAATTGTCTTCATAAGCAGATTGGGCGCAATGTTCATGCATATGTGGATGATATTGTGATAAAGTCTAGGAAAGAGGAAACATTGATAGATGACTTGAGAGAAACCTTTGACAACCTCCGGGTTTACAAGATGATGCTCAATCCGGACAAATGTGTCTTTGCTGTCCCGGCAGGCAAACTCTTGGGCTTTCTGGTGTCAAACAGGGGCATTGAGGCTAATCCGGAAAAAATCAGCAATCATGTCTTTGGCTAAACCGGCGTGTATCAATGACGTTCAACGTTTAGCCGGCCAGGTTGCGGCTTTAAGTCGGTTCATCAGTCGTCTCGGGGAGAAAGCTATCCCTTTATACCAGATGTTAAAGAAAACAGATGAGTTTGTATGGAGCGATGCGGCTGATAAAGCGTTTGAGGATCTGAAGAGGTAGTTAGCTGAACCGCCTGTGCTTGCAGCTCCAGTCGATAAAGTGCCCTTACTACTGTATGTGGCTGCTAATGCCAGGGCTGTTAGCGTGGCCATTGTTATGGAGCGCAAGGAGGCTGGAAAGGAATATTCGGTTCAATGGTCGGTTTATTATATCAGTGAGGTGCTTATCGAATCAAAGCAGAGGTATCCACATTGGCAGAAGCTGGTGTATGGGGTGTTTATGGCAAGCCGGAAGCTCAAACATTACTTTCAGGGTCATCCTATCATAGTGGTCAGTTCAGCCCCTCTGGGAGATATCATTCAAAACAGAGAAGCAACTGGCCGGATTGCCAAGTGGGCTATCGAGCTTGGACCTCACGGGCTCAAGTGTACACCTCGCACAACAATCAAATCTCAAGCACTTGTGGACTTCATCAATGATTGGACAGAGTTGCATGCACCAGAGGAAAAGCCACATAACACGTATTGGACTATTCACTTTGATGGGTCCAGGCAATTGGAGGGCTCGGGGGCTGGAGTTATATTAACTTCCCCACGAGGTGACAAGTTCTGTTATGTTCTTCGCTTAATGTTCCCTTGTACTAACAATGCAGCTGAGTACGAGGCCTTACTCCACGGTCTTCGGATGGCTAAGGAGATGAACTTAAGCCGGGTTAAGTGCTTCGGTGACTCGGACCTGGTGGCTCAACAGGTATCTGGCACTTGGGATTCCAAGGGCCCACTCATGGCTGCGTATCGACGAGAGGTGGACATAGTGGCTGGTCATTTCAAGGGTTATCAAGTTGACCATATAGACCGGCGAAAGAATGAAGCAGCGAACGCTTTAAGTCGCCTTGGCTCTCAGCGTAAACCGGTCCCACCTAATGTTTTCCTCGACGTCCTACACAATCCGTTGGTTAAGATACCAACAGAGGAGGAGTTGGCTATTCCTGACCCGGAGGCCCAACTGGTGGTAGCTTTGCATGTTATACCGGATTGGACAGTCTCGTACTTGGTTTACATGAACCGGGGCGAGTTACCTGAGGATGAAACCTTGGCCCGGCAGATAATCCGGCATTCCAAGTCAATGACCATAATCAATGGGGAGTTACATCATTACAGCGTCATAGGGGCAATTGAGCGTTGTGTATCTCCTCAAGAGGGTTGTGAGATTTTGCGAGAAATCCACGAAGGAGATTGTGGTCACCACGCCGGTTCAAAATCCTTGGTGGCTAAGACTTTTCGTCACAGTTTCTATTGGTTGACAACCCATGCTGATGCTGAGGATTTAGTCAAAAGGTGTGACGGTTGTCAAAAATTTGCACGCCGCGCTCATGTTCCGGCTCAGGAGTTGAGGATGATTCCAATAACTTGGCCATTTGCAACTTGGGGGCTTGATATGGTTGGACCCTTTAAGAGATCCAAGGACAAAAAGACCCACCTATTAGTGGCAGTGGACAAGTTCACCAAGTGGGTGGAAGCAGAGCTAGTTAGTAAGTGTGATGCAGCCACGGCGGTTCAATTCATCAAAAAGGTGATATTCTGGTTTGGTTTCCCACACAGTATTATAAGTGACAATGGTACTAATCTGTCAAAGGGTGAGATGGAGGAATTTTGCCAACGAGAGCACATCCGGCTTGATGTAGCATCAGTGGCTCACCCCAGTCTAATGGTCAAGCAGAGAGGGCAAATCAAGAAATTTTGAGAGGTATTAAACCCTGGCTTATGGTTCCTTTAAAGAAGACACCGGGTTGTTGGGTGAAGGAGTTACCTTCTGTGTTATGGAGCATCAACACCACACCTAACAGATCTACGGGTTACACGCCTTTCTTCATGGTTTATGGAGCAGAGGTGGTTCTTCCTAGTGACATCCGTCACGACTCGCCCCGTGTGGCGGCTTATGTTGAAGCTGACAATGAGAAGGCACGTCAGGACTCACTGGACCTGCTAAATGAGGAGCGTGATCTTGCAGCAGCACATTCGGCGATTTATGAACAAGATCTCCGACGTTATCACAGCCGTCGGGTTAAGACCAGAACTTTTCAAGAGGGCGATCTGGTGCTCCGGCTCATCCAGGATCAGACTGATATGCACAAGCTATCCCCACCTTGGGAAGGACCTTTTGTGGTCAGCAAAAATCTGCACAACGGGTCATACTACCTCATTGATGTTCGAGAGCACAAAGACTCACGTAAATCGGAGGAGGAGACCAAGCGGCCGTGGAATATAGCTCTTCTTCGGCCTTACTATACTTGAGCCACAGGCTCTTCTTATGTACATACTTATGACAATGTATATATTATATAATAAACCGGAGCCTCGAATAAAGCGGGGTCTCTGTTCTTTTTACATCATTGTGAGCCTACAGGAGCTTCTACTGACAAAGCGGCGTTTTATTAACCCGGCCTACACGGCCACACAGATATAAAGAAAATCACTAGGGGGCTTGGTCGTATCTGAACCATAGCTACACCTCTTGATTGGTTTAAAACCAAAAAGGGATATCACTAGGGGGCTTGGTTGTCTTCACACCATAGCTACACCTCTTGATAGGCTTCAAGCCAAAAGGAAATCATGTGGAACCAAAGAGAGTATGTTGCATTAAGCACATCTCAGACATAGGTAACCACTGAGCATAGCTCAAATATTACCTGGGGGCTCCTTGCTTCTCAAAGAAGAACGAGCTTGCACCCTTGTAATAGGCTATCAAGCCAGGCTTGGAAGCCAGGTGTATTCACCTAAAACCCCGGGTTATCCTGCCTCTTTAAGTAAGCCACTCCGCCTAGGTAAACCTGGTATGACCCATCGAACGTTTGACAAGTCAATCCCATGGACCCTGAACTTGTCAAAGTTAAAACGGTGATTGGTTAAAGATTGAGGCCCATCTTAAAAGGCTTTGCAAAATGGTTTAATTCAGCAGCCTGGCAGCCCATGAAAAGCCTCGATTTAGGGCCTGGCAGCCCATGAAAAGCCTTGCATATTTCTTGTCTTTGCTGTTTTTTATGATAAGGGACTTATGAATATTTTCTGATAAACCGGTGTTCATTACAACCCGGCATGACTTTCAATGGTTAGTTGTCAGTATATGATCAGTTTTACATCGGTATGATATTCTTCCGGTCTGGTTTTGACTAGATGTCACCAGCATTATGCGGCTATTATAGCCCGATATGGTTTCTATATGAACCGGCAAGAGGGCAAGGAGTTGTCAACACTCCGGATTGGTGTTTTTTCACCTTTACCATACAAGCAGTTGGTCAGCCAACGAGGTATGTCACAGATATTATTTATTTTATCTGGTTAATATAAATCTTGGTTATCCATCCAAGTTATGTATATATTTTTTGGGCATCATGCCCCCTCCAGCGGTAAACCACTAGGACGCTTTCAAGTTCTTATATGCAGGAACACAAAGTATAATGGACTATGCATAAATAGATCCCAAAAGTGGAACAAGTTTTCAAAATATCAAGCAACACAAGCATGCTCGATGGCATGGCAGTTAAAGGTGTTTCTGCTATCCTATTACAAGGAGCTTCAAAACGGCCCAAATTGAATAATTGTTTTCAAGCAGTGGCAGACTGTAGCTGATAAACCGGTCGCCGGTTTAGGATGCTTCATCGGGACGGCTTGACGATTGAGGGTCATCTTGTGCAGTCACATCCTCTTCATCCCTCCCCAGATGCTGGAAATCAACCGTTGACCAATCGATTCCGGTTAAAGCTTGAAACACGACCTCTTCATGGATAAGGCTGGAGGGGTCAATGTCAGGAGCGTAAGTATGCTTACGAATTGGAGGCACAAGCTCTTCAACATCATGGATCATAGCGGGCTGTCTCTTTCCCTCAGCATCGTAAACCAGTTGGAAGTGAGATAAATCGGTGTCCTCCGCCAGTTTGCTTGCTATTGGCCGCATCTCCTTTGTCAGCCTTCGCAGATCGTCATTATTGAAGTCTGAGACGTCCTCTTTCACGCCAGGATATCCTTTGATGATATCTGCTGGTTCAAGATCCGGAATCCATGCCTTGGCCCGGATTAGCATGGTCAGCGCTCCTGATCTTGCGGCTGATCTCTTCAGTTCGGTGATCCGGGCAGGTAGCATGGCCAGCTTCTCAAGTGTTTCCTTTATCAACGATGGCCCCGGCTTGTTATACGCTGCAGTGCAAATAGCACGCTAGGATCCAGAGAATAGCTATTCTATCAAGGTGTACGCCGCTTTAAGCTTCATCCGCATGTCAGAGCCCAGATGAGCAATGCGGGTCCCTGTCATGGTTCAGCATCAGTAAACCGGCCATTGATAAAATCTTATGATTAGACAAACTGCACGAGAGAGAACTTACCAAATACAGCGGATGTCATGGTGTCAATCTACCGCTTTAAGCCGGACAATTCTTCCACTACCAGTTTCAGGGCTGCCTCTGCATCCTCAGCCTTTTTTATCAAACCGGCCTTTTCTGTTTCCCAATCAGCACGCTCCTTGTTGAAGGTCTCTTTCAACTTCTCCATAGCTGCCAAGGCATTGGTCAGCTCCTCTTTGGATTTGGAAGCCTATGCTTGTTGAGACTTTACATTCTCTTGAAGATCAGCGGTTTGAACATCCCTTTTACTCAGCTCGGCCTGCAAAGGTGAAGATATATCAACAATGAGATGTGTATTTTCTAAGTACCAAGCGTATAACAAGTTATGCACTTTGTACTTGGGGGCTAATGCCTATTTGCTTTCTCATCAACATATTTTTCACAAGTCTCAAGTACAATGCAAGCATTATCCTTAACACTTGGGGGCTAATGTACATCTGTTCAAAACAGACACATTGATTAAAGACCCGGTTTACCTTGCAAAGCTAAACCGACCCTTGGGGGCTACACCGATGAACACTACATGAGTACAATGATAAAGTACCGGTTTGTTTCTAAACGATGATTTCACATATGGAGGATCAACATGCAAGGATTAAGATATTACAAAGACCCGGTTTACCTCGCAAAAGCTAAACCGGCCCTTGGAGGCTACTTGGGCTGATGTTTATACTTTGAAATCAAGAAAGGAAAGGTGATGAAAATACCTCATAGCGTACTTTCATCAGGTTCACCAAACCGGCTTCATAATCACGGTTTGAGTGCAGACGGTTTAGAAAACCAGAGTGGAGTTCTTGAGTGCTGAGATGAGCGTAGCTTGACAAGTCAGTGCTCCATTTACCTTTTTCCATGGCAGCACGCTCTTCCTTGGCACTATGTTGGGACAAGATTACAGGATGGCCAGGAGAGGTGTGACTAATACCAGTAATGGTAACCTCACCTTCTTTATCTCCAGCAGCTTTGTCTGGAGTTGATGGAGTTTCAGTAGCTCTCACCGGACTAGCCTGGATTGGATCTGCCGGTTCAATATCAGGCATAGAAGTATCAGCTTCTGGTTGTTCATCGATATTGTGATCTTGAGGGGGTGGCTCATCAAAGGTGACTTCAGGATTGGGACCCTCCGGTTCACCACTTTGGTCCGGTTCACCTGTTTGCTCTGGTTCAAGAACCACCTGGTCTTCAGACGGATTGTTCACCCGAGCCTTTTTGCTGGGTCTGGCTTTGGCTCTACAAACAAAAAAAAGATGTGAAAATTAAGCATGGTATACAAGGTATGAAAACATTCAAAGAAGGGGTTTAAGTACTTACCCAACTACAGTTTTGAGAGGAGGGAGTTGGCTTGCTGTTGACTCGCCAGATGATGAGGGAGGTGCCACCTGATAATTTGAATAGGACGGATTAAGAGGTTGTCGGAAATAACCTGCCTTGGGGTAAGAATTGTCAGAAGGAGCTGAGACCTCAGATTTCGAACCGGGGTGTCAGGTAAACCGGTCGAAGTGACCTTTTGGTCGCTGTGCCAGGTTGTACGGAGAGCCTCGTGCTGCTGCTTCTTCAAAATAAATGTTGGATCCAAGTGAGCAAGAGGATGTGAAAAGCTTACTTTCCGGATCGCTTGAAGGATTTTTTGTGTTGGCAGGGAGTCTGAACCAGAGGAAAGGACAATTACCTCTACATCGTCGGCTTGGCTGCCTTCCGCGCCCTCCTGATAAATATCATTGTTAATGAGATGCATAAATAGCGAACCAAGTGAATCAAGTTCTACCTCAACTTCCGGTTCATCCGTGTCGTCATCCAGTTCCATGCTGATACGTTCAACTGCCTTCCGCTTTGAGGTTTTCTTGACGGTTTTTGTTTTGGGGTGGGAGGGCTTTGCCGCTTTCTCTGCAGGTTTCTTCTTCTAGAATGGATCGTCACCCTGTTTATAAACAAACAGAAGGATATTCACAGGTTGAATAGTTGAAAAAGATGTCAAAGGTAAAAAGGAAGGACAGTACTTACAGCAGGCAGTTTGTTTTTTTGTGTAAAAGGGGTTTAAGCCGGTTTGGCGGAAGACAGATTCTGATTCGTTCAAAATCTTCTTGACACCCTCAGTAACTTCTTCATCAGTTAACTGAATGTTGATGTGATGTTGAGAGTCTTCTACTTCACCAGTGTACTCACACATTAAACTGGAGCGACGACTTAATGGCAAGATGCTCCAGGATATCCAGCAACACACAAAGTCGACGCCGAATAAACCGTTGGCCATAAAGGCTCGGAGCTTGGCGAATTGAGGGGCATATGAGGCCTGTTCCATAGCGCTTAGACGTTGCGGCAGTGGATGCATGTTGGAGAGCCAGTGGGCACGGTAGCCCGGCAGAGGGTTCTCGTCTTCAGGGGAGGTATCTTTACAGTAGAACCAAGTTTGGTTCCAATCTTTGGGGTGGCTGTGCAGCTTGGCATGAGGAAATTCGACCTCTTTTCTTTTTTGAATTGAGACACCCCAAGTTCAGTGTTGGGTCCGTCTACAAATTCAGTGCGCCGGTTCAGATGGAAAAAAAATCCCGGAATAGCTCAGCAGTTGGTTCTTCTTGTAGTTACACTTCACAGAAGACTTGGAAGTCGCATATATTGGATACTGAGTTAGGTCCAATATCTTGAGGGTGGAGCTGGAAACTGGCAAGCACATCCCGGAAAAACTTTGACCCGGGCGGTTTGAAACCACGGCCTATGTGGTCAACAAATACCACTACCTCACCCTGCTTTGGGGTAGGAGGATTCTCCGATCCAGGAACTCGCCACCGGATCTCATCCTTTTTTGGTAAGGTACCAATCTTGACCATTCCGTTAAGCAGTTGTTCGGTAACCCGGGAAGGAACCCAGTTACAAGCATAAAACTGTTTGGCCATTGCAAGCGAAAAGCTGAAAGGAAATACTGGTTTACAAATCATTCATGGTGATACATAAGATGCGACGGAATAAAGACATACAGGTATGTAAATTGCGTAAACCGGAGGCTGATACAATAATGAATGACAAGGCAATATCAGAACAATGGTATGCACATGTTGTTAAACCGGAGTATAACAACAGAGGTAAAAGGCTTGTCCGGTTCACCAGGGGACTAATGGTATAGGATAGATTTCTTTTACAAAGGTAAGTCGCCTATGTGGTAAAGAGGATACAGATCTAAGGCAAAAATGACTAAGTAAGGTAAAAACAGATTTCATAAGGTTGCAGGGAAATTTTGGATCTACCGTAAGATAGGAAAATAAAAGGATTTAGACCTAAAAGGTTGATCCCGAAGCAGTTCACAAAGGACCAGATCAGTGTTTTATGCGCGTAAAGGTTTGTTTTGGTAACAGAAGTTAAGCCATTATGTGGAATACATCAAGTTTGAAGTTTTTATCCATGCACTAAGAAGAAATAGGGAAGAACAGTGCCGGAGCCTCGATGAACTTTGACGAACGAGGAAACCCTAGGTAGATCTACAACGGAGAAAGGAAGGGACTTACAGTGGCTGTTGAAGTAGCGGAGGTATGCCGCGGCTCTCTGGTGCAACCAGGTTGATGCAGCGGCCGGCGGAGACACGAAGGCGAAGCTCGGTGACGGCGGCGACGCTTAGGTGCAGAGGCGTCGCAAGGAGGAAGAAGAAGTGAAGGAGACGAAGGGGAAAAAGAGAAGGGCCCGTGGTCCTATTTATAAGGCGAAGTGATAAGGGACAAGTGCATGAATCGAGGAGCTCAAAATGGATAGTTAATAAGGATGTCACCTCGATGGTTGGATATTCATTAATGAAGGGAATCTTCGGCTTCAATGAATAGATGACGTCATGGCGGTTTACTACGGATCTAAAGGATGACATCATGGCGGTTTACCAGATCTATATGAAGGTGACAGGGCAAGAATTTTTCTAAGTATTGAAGATTGACATGAACAAGTTCAAATCAATCTGGGGCCTAATGTTGGGGATATGATTACTGGAGGTAAACCGGTTAGGAGTGGCCGGGTTAGCTCCATAAATATAGAAGCCCACGAAGACGTGAGGATGGAGGTGCTTTACGAAGGCCCAAGGCCCAAAGGCGGGTATAGGCCTGTAGATGTAAACCGACTTTTTCATGTAACTTGTATTGTAAGTTAAAGGAATAGAGACCGAGCTGGACACGTTTATGATCCGGCCTCAGGACTCTGTAAACCGGCGGGCGTCAACCTATGTATGTAAAGGGATGACCCGGCCGTGGTTTAGGGACAACAGACAACTACTCGAGAGCCAGGCAAAGCGGATTCACTCCCTGGTCATCGAAACCCTAGCAATACCAATCACAACTAGACGTAGGCTTTTACCTTCAACGAAGGGGCCGAACTAGTATAAAATCCCTCGTGTCCCCTTGTCCGGTTTAACCCCTTTAAGCTAACCCATAGGGATGGCTCCACGACTAAGTCCTTTCACGAGGACATCTGCCGTGACAAACCCACGACAACTCCTGGAACATCTCATATGCTCCATGATGTTCAAAACGCCGTTGAAGTCCCGATTCTAAGCCGTAAAGCATGGCACACTAAACTATCGAGTAGTCATCGGCTTTGCTCTGCCAGACATTCATAACATCTGGAGTAGCTCCAGCAGCGGGCTTTGCACCTAGCGGTGCTTCCAGGACGTAATTCTTCTGTGTAGCAATGAGGATAATCCTCAAGTTATGGACCCAGTCCATGTAGTTGCTATCATCATCTTTCAACTTAGCTTTCTTCTAGGAACACATTAAAATTCAAAGGAACAGTAGCACGGGCCATTTATCTACAACAACATAGACATGCAAAATACTATCAGGTACTAAGTTCATGATAAATTAAAGTTCAATTAATCATATTACTAAAGAACTCCCACTTAGATAGACATCCCTCTATTCATCTAAATGATCACGTGATCCATATCAACTAAACCATGTACGATCATCACGTGAGATGGAGACATTTTCAATGGTGAACATCACTATGTTGATTGTATCTACTATATGATTCACGCTCGACCTTTCGGTCTTAGTGTTCCGAGGCCATATCTACATATGTTAGGCTCTTCAAGTTTAACCTGAGTATTCTACTTGTGCAAAACTGACTTGCACCCGTTGTATGTGAATGTAGATCTTATCACACCCGATCATCATGTGGTGTCTCGGCACGACGAACTATAGCAACAGTGCATACTCAGGGAGAACACTTATACCTTGAAATTTAGTGAGAGATCATCTTATAAATGCTACCGCCGAACTAAGCAAAATAAGATGCATAAAAAGATAAACATCACATGCAATCAAATAAGTGATAAGCAAAATAAGATGCATAAAAAGATAAACATCACATGCAATCAAATAAGTGATATGATATGGCCATCATCATCTTGTGCCTTTGATCTCCATCTCCAAAGCACCGTCATGATCACCATCTTCACCGGCTTAACACCTTGATCTCCATCAAAGCATCGTTGTCGTCTTGCCAACTATTGCTTCTACGACTATCGCTAGCGCTTAGTGATAAAGTAAAGCAATTACATGGTGATTGCATTTCATACAATAAAGCGACAACCATATGGCTCCTGCCAGTTGCCGATAACTGTTACAAAACATGATCATCTCATAAAACAATTTATATATCATCACGCCTTTACCATATCACATCACAGCAAGCCCTGCAAAAACAAGTTAGACGTCCTCTACTTTGTTGTTGCAAGTTTTACGTGGCTACTACGGGCTTCTAGCAAGAACCGTTCTTACCTACGCATCAAAACACACAACGATTTTTCATCAAGTGTGTTGTTTTAACCTTCAACAAGGACCGAGCGTAGTCACACTCGATTCAACTAAAGTTGGAGAAACAGACACCCACTAGTCACCTGTGTGCGAAGCACGGCGGTAGAACCAGTCTCATGAACGCGGTCATGTAATGTCGGTCTGGGCCGCTTCATCCAACAATACCGCCGAATCAAAGTATGACATGCTGGTAAGCAGTATGACTATTATCGCCCACAACTCTTTGTGTTCTACTCGTGCATATAACATCTACGAATAGACCTGGCTCGGATGCCACTGTTGTGGAACGTAGTATTTCAAAAAATTTACCTACGATCACGCAAGATTTATCTATGAGATGCATAGCAACGAGAGGGAAGAGTGTGTCTACGTACCCTCATAGACCGAAAACGGAGGCGTTTAGTAACGCGGTTGGTGTAGTCGAACGTCTTCGCGATCCAACCGATCAAGTAAAGAACGCACGACACCTCCGTGATCTGCACACGTTCAGCTCGGTAACGTCCCTCGAACTCTTGATCCAGTTGAGGCCGAGGGAGAGTTTCGTCAGCACGATGGCGTGGTGACGGTGATGATGAAGTTACCGACGCAGGGCTTCGCATAAGCAGTACGACAATATGACCGAGGAGTAAAACTGTGGAGGGGGGCACCGCACACGGCTAAAGAACAACTTGTGTGTCTATGGGGTGCTCCCTCCGTCGTATATAAAGGAGGAGAGGAGGAGGCCCGCCGGCCCTAGGGGGCGCGCCCAAGGGGAGGGGGTAAGTCGTACTCCAAGTAGGAATCGACTCCCCCCTTTCCTAGTCCAAGTAGGAGAAGAAGGAAGGAGAGGGAGAGGGATAGGGAAAGAGGGGCCGCACCCCCTCCCCTAGTCGTATTCGGACTCCCCTTGGGGGGCGCCACCTCCTAGCTGCTGCCCTCTCTCTCCCATAAAGCCCACTAAGGTCCATTACTTCCCCGGGGGGTTCCGTAACCCTTCCGGCACTCCGGTTTTATCCGAAACTATCTGGAACACTTCCGGTATACGAATAAGATGGTCCAATATATCAATCTTTATGTCTCGACCATCTCGAGACTCCCCGTCATGTCTGTGATCTCATCCGGGACTCCGAACAACCTTTGGTACATCAAATCACATAACTCATTATACAAATCGTCATCGAACGTTAAGCGTGCGGACCCTACGAGTTCGAGAACTATGTAGACATGACCGAGACACATCTCCGGTCAATAACCAATAGCGGGACCTGGATGCTCATATTGGTTCCTACATATTCTACGAAGATCTTTATCGGTCAAACTGCATAACGACATACATTGTTCCCTTTGTCATCGGTATGTTACTTGCCCAAGATTCGATCATCGGTATCATCATACCTAGTTCAATCTCGTTACCGGCAAGTCTCTTTACTCGTTCCGTAATGCATCATCTCGCAACTAACTCATTAGTCACTTTGCTTGCAAGGCTTATAATGATGAGCATTGCCGAGAGGGCCCAGGATACCTCTCCGAAACACGGAGTGGCAAATCCTATTCTCAATCTATGCCAACTCAACAAACACCATCGGAGACACCTATAGAGCATTTTTATAATCACCCAGTTACGTTGTGACGTTTGATAGCACACTAAGTGTTCCTTTGGTATTCGGGAGTTGCATAATCTCATAGTCATAGGAACATGTATAAGTTATGAAGAAAGCAATAGCAATAAACTAAACGATCATAGTGCTAAGCTAACGAATGGTTCTAGTCCATCACATCATTCTCTAATGATGTGATCCCGTTCATCAAATGACAACACATGTCTATGGCTAGGAAACTTAACCATCTTTGATTAACGAGCTAGTCAAGTAGAGGCATACTAGGGACACTCTGTTTCTCTATGTATTCACACATGTATTAAGTTTCCGGTTAATACAATTCTAGCATGAATAATAAACGTTTATCATGTTATAAGGAAATATAAATAACAACTTTATTATTGCCTCTAGGGCATATTTCGTTCATCCATCTCTACATAGATAGATCTTGTCCACATTATGTCATTGTTCTTATTGTATTACTCCGTTTCTCCATGAACTTAATACACTAGATGCATGCTCGATAGCGGTCGATGTCTGGAGTAATAGTAGTAGATGCAGGCAGGAGTCGGTCTACTAATCTTGGACGTGATGCCTATATAATGATCATTTCCTGGATATCGTCATGAGTATTTGAAGTTCTATCAATTTCCCTACAGTAATTTGTTTACCCACTGTTTGCTATTTTTCTCGAGAGAAGCCACTAGTGAAACCTACGGCCCCCGGGTCTTCTTTCTCATATATATTTTCCTTTGCGATCTATTTTCCTTTGCTTTTATTTTTAGATCTACTAAACCAAAAACCCAAAAATACTTTGCTGCAATTTATTTTTATTTAGTTATTTTGCGTTCGATCTATCAATCTACTACAAATTTACCTCATGTCCGTTTGCCTATCTTGAGGCACCGTACCCCGGAAGGGATTGACAACCCATTTAACACGTCGGGTTCCGAGCAGTTGTTATTTGTGTGCGGGTGCTGTTTAAGTTGTGTTGCTTGGTTCTCCTATTGGTTCAATAACCTTGGTTTCATATCTAAGGGAAATACCTACCGCCGATGTGCTGCATCATCCCTTCCTCTTTGGGGAAATACCGACGTAGCTTCAAGCGACATCAACTAATGGGTGGGTCTTGTCCATCACATCATTCTCCTAATGATGTGATCCCGTTCATCAAATGACAACGCATGTCTATGGTTAGGAAACTTAACCATCTTTGATAAACAAGCTAGTCAAGTAGAGGCATACTAGGGACACTTTCTTTTGTCTATGTATTCACACATGTATCGAGTTTCCGGTTAATACAATTCTAGCATGAATAATAAACATTTATCATGATATAAGGAAATATAAATAACAACTTTATTATTGCCTCTAGGGCATATTTCCTTCACTTACTTGTTGCATTCTGCATAACTGGATCCTGCAATGGGGTTGTGATGAACTGGTGCCTGAGGAGAAAGATGTGACGCCTCACGATGCTGTCAGCCCTGGCCCTAGTGTAGAGCGATTTGACAACGAAGTCTGGAAGAGCAAAAGGATGGAGCGGGCATAGGGAATGTGGGAAAATAGAGATCAGACAAAGATCTGAAGAAAAAGAAGGGGAGAAGAAGCAGCAAAAGATAAGAAGAAGCAACAGATGAGGAGAAGAAGAAGCCGAAGAAGAAGAAACAACAATAGCAGAAGAAGAGGAAGAGGATGGACTTCCACCTAGTTAGTATCGATGAACTTTTCCCTATTTAGTTGTATGGATCTTAATATTTTTTACTACCATTTGATAGTAGTCCCTCCGTGCCATAATATAAGAGTGTTTTGACACTACACTAGTGTAAAAAAGCTCTTATATTATGGGACGAAGGGAGTAGTTCGGATGAACCACGGTTTGTTTCCTAGCTAGGACTGAAACTATGTTCGAATCATGTGTGGTAAGGTCACCACTAGTGAGAAGTGGCGACAACACCTTATGCAGTTTGCAACCAAACAACGTGTGATATGTGCGCTTACTGCAACACAGCTAACCAAACGGTGGGTTAATATTAGTTCCCTCATGCAGTGAGCCTAGATGCGGACAACCAAACTATATGCAGATACTGGTTTTTAGGCTGTCTTACCTCAGCCAGACCCATCCAAGAAACACATGCAATGCAGCTAAAATCGATGCAGCCAACCAAACACGCCCTATGGAACGCCCTCAAATGTCTGCGAACAGTATTCAATCGGACGCCGCCATCCAACACTTTCCCCTGAAAAAAGCAGACACTTATCAGTGCAATGTTTTTTGTTTTGAAACTTTCGATCTATTTATCTTCAATCATGAAAGTATAACACACACCATATTTTTAAGGCGATTAAGCTGAAGATCGAAACTCGGTTCTTTCAGGCGTGTGTGGTGCATGTTCAATGTGGTTGCAACAAGGCAGCATATGTGCCGACATTGTTGGGTGCAAGGATAACTACTAACAATAAATGTGTGTGGCTCGATAACTATCATGATGATGTAACCCGTGTTGTAACCGACGACCTAGCCGTGTCTTAAATGAAATACGAGTGTTTCATTAAGAAAAGTATAACAAACACCAGAAATGATAAAAAAATATATCTAGATCCATGCAATGTTGATGGACAGTAGTTCTGCATTTTTACAATGCAAAAGAGATCATTAAAAACTACTCTAAATCCTACTGAGGTGAGGTTGATCACCCCAGAGCTGCCGGCCTAATCGTCATTGCCCGTGGCCGAATCCATTGCATCTCTATCAACCTGGTAGGCGGCGGCCTTGTTGTCCTCCTCTTTGTCCTCGAGCTCCGCAAATAGGGTGTCACGTCATGCATCGTTAATGCGGATCTAGCGGAGCTCGTAGTCTCGCACTCGCTCATGTGAGCGCTCTGCACTGACACATTGATCGTTTAGTTCTCATCGGCGACTTCTTGGTTTGGAAGGGCACCGCCACGGCTGCTGTCGGCGTTTTGGGAACGGGGATCCCCAGACTTGCCTGCTTGCGGCCCATGGCGTGGCTTTGCTAGCAGGCCTGTGCGGCCCATCTTCATCAACAAGGCATTCAAGACCTTCGCGAGGGGCCATGCCCCGCGAGGCGGACGGCGCAAGACCTCCTCAGGAGCGGCCTCACCAGGCAGGCTCGCGAAGGGTGGAGAGATCAAGGCAAGGCAAACCTCACGAGGTTCTCATGACCTGAGCCATGACAATTGAGACCAAGCGGGCGCCAGGCGGGCGCCAGCGCGCGCAGCGTCCTTGTTTCCTCTTTGGTGCTAAGGGGGCAAGCACATGCGCGGAGTACCGAGGCATCAAGCAAAGGTTTCCATATTGGCGCAACGAGACCAAGACCAGTAGGGCGGCAAGACGGAGGTCACCATGGAGCCCAAGGCGGCGTCACCACCAGAGCCTTTTGCAGGCGAAGACCATTTTTGTCAGGATAAGATGTACTAGCTGTCCCCTTTCAAATTGGCCGTTGTTGGCTCCCTTCCCGCTCAATATTTGGGGAGAGGACCAGGGCCTCTATAAATAGGACTAGCCGCCACCATAGCTAGGGGGGTCAGATCGAGAGAGACTAGAACAACCACAAGTTCACCAAGCACAAGAACACCTCTCCTTAGGAGGCTGTTCTTCCCCTTGTACTGTTCATCCTCAGCCCAAGAGGCAATCCACCACCACACACTGGAGTAGGGTATTACACCACAACGGTGGCCCGAACCAGTATAAATCTCATGTCCTTTGTGTTGCGAGTTTGTCGAGTTAGTTCATAAGATCTTAGCTGAGTTAGGACGTGGATCAGTAGAGGGGAAATCTTCGCGCGCACCCCAATGTTCGAACCTTAAGGGTTCTGCCGGAACCCATGATCCGACATTTGGCGCACCAGGTAGGGGTGCGCCGAAGCTCCCCTTCCGTTGCTCCGTGTCACGTTGTTTCATCGTCTCCATGGCGCACGCCGTGCCCGCGCCGAGCGTCGGGCTGCCCTCGCCACCCGCGTTGCTCAGACGGCCCCTGTCGGTGGGCCACCCCGTCGCTCTCCGTCGCCTGCCGCCAACGCCGCCACCGGCGCAGCGGGGAACGAGCAGCAAGCATCCTCGCTGCATCCCTCGGTGCGACAGGACGGCCGCACCGCCACTCCATCACTGACTCCCGCCGGTTTGTCGTCTCACGCTCGTCGCGTTCCCACGGACGCACGAATCGCGCTCCTCATGGCGCACGAGCTCCTGCGCTACCGCCCAGTCGACGACCTCTACGAGGACTGGCTTGACCGCATCGCCGAGCTTGTCCGCGCCGCAGGGGCTCCCCTGCGCCGTCCCTCTCTCTGCCTCGCCCTTCGCCAGCCACGGGTGACGTAGCTCACGAAGCACCTCCACCACCTCTACACCAAGACGGCGCCCTAGCGCCAAGGTGCACGGCTCCACGGCGTGACCCACCGCGTCCGGCGCCTGCACGTGAAGAAAGAAGCTGTCAAGAAGTCCCTCAGCCACAAGAGAACGCTCCGCCACTCCTCGCACCGCCGCGCCAGGATTGTTTGCTGCGGCAAGGCCCCGCGCTACTTGCCGTAGCAGCGCACGGGCGCCAAGACCAAGTTCCACCTCCAAGGCGGGCCCCAGTGACCACGGCCGGCTGCCGCGCCTTCACCCCCGAGCTGTGTAGCGTCGCCTGGCCGGGCAAGTTCAAGCCAGATCTGCCTCCTCGCTACGACGGCACCCCTGACCCTGCGGAGTTCCTGCAACTCTATGAGCTGAGCATCGAGGCGGCCAACGGCGACGAGAAAGTCATGGCGAACTGGTCCCATAGCCCTCAAGGATGGCGCCCGCTCCTGGCTCCTGAACCTGCCTCCAGGCTCGTGTTGGGAACGTAGTAATTTCAAAAAATTTCCTACGCACACGCAAGATCATGGTGATGCATAGCAATGAGAGGAGAGAGTGTTGTCCACGTACCCTCGTAGACCGAAAGTGGAAGCGTTAGCACAACGCGGTTGATGTAGTCGTACGTCTTCACGATCCGACCGATCAAGTACCGAACGCACGGCACCTCCGAGTTCTGCACACGTTCAACTCGATGACGTCCCTCGAACTCCGATCCAGCCAAGCTTTGAGGGAGAATTCCTTCAGCACGACGGCGTGGTAACGATGATGATGTTCTACTGACGCAGGGCTTCGCCTAAGCACCGCTACGATATGACCGAGGTGGATTATGGTGGAGGGGGGCACCGCACACGGCTAAGAGATCCAAGGGATCAATTGTTGTGTCTATGGGGTGTCCCCTGGCCACGTATATAAAGGAGTGGAGGAGGGGAGGGGCCGGCCCTCTCTATGGCGCGCCCTAGGGGAGTCCTACTCCCACCGGGAGTACGATTCCCCCTTTCCTAGTAGAACTAGGAGCCCTTCCAAGTAGTAGGAGTAGGAGGGAAGGAAAGGGAAGGGAAAAGGAGAAGGAAGGAAGCCCCCCCTCCCTAGTCCAATTCGGACCAGCCCATGGGGAGGGGTGCGGCCACCCTTTGAGGCCTTTATCTCCTTTCCCGTATGGCTCATTAAGGCCCAATACGAATTCCCGTAACTCCCCGGTACTCCCGAAAATACCCAAATCACTCGGAACCTTTCCGATGTCCGAATATAGTCGTCCAATATATCGATCTTTACGTCTCGACCATTTCGAGACTCCTCGTCATGTCCCCGATCTCATCCGGGACTCCGAACTCCTTCGGTACATCAAAACACATAAACTCATAATATAACCGTCATCGAACTTTAAGCGTGCGAACCCTACGGGTTCGAGAACTATGTAGACATGATCGAGACACGTCTCCGGTCAATAACCAATAGCGGAACCTGGATGCTCATATTGGCTCCTACATATTCTACGAAGATCTTTATCGGTCAAACCGCATAACAACATACGTTGTTCTTTTTGTCATCGGTATGTTACTTACCCGAGATTCGATCGTCGTTATCTCAATACCTAGTTCAATCTCGTTACCGGCAAGTCTCTTTACTCGTTCCGTAATACATCATCCCGCAACTAAATCATTAGTTGCAATGCTTGCAAGGCTTATAGTGATGTGCATTACCGAGTGGGCCCAGAGATACCTCTCCGACAATCGGAGTGACAAATCCTAATCTCGAAATACGCCAACCCAACAAGTACCTTCGGAGACACCTGTAGAGCACCTTTATAATCACCCAGTTACGTTGTGACATTTGGTAGCACACAAAGTGTTCCTCCGGTAAACGGGAGTTGCATAATCTCATAGTCATAGGAACATGTATAAGTCATGAAGAAAACAATAGCAACAAACTAAACGATCAAGTGCTATGCTAACGGAATGGGTCAAGTCAATCACATCATTCTCTAATGATGTGACCCCATTAATCAAATGACAACTCATGTCTATGGCTAGGAAACTTAACCATCTTTTATTCAACGAGCTAGTCAAGTAGAGGCATACTAGTGACATACTGTTTGTCTATGTATTCACACATGTATTATGTTTACGGTTAATACAATTCTAGCATGAATAATAAACATTTATCATGATATAAGGAAATAAATAATAACTTTATTATTGCCTCTAGGGCATATTTCCTTCAGTCTCCCACTTGCACTAGAGTCAATAATCTAGTTCACATCGCCATGTGATTTAACATCAATAGTTCACATTACCATGTGATTAACACCCATAGTTCACATCGTCATGTGACCAACACCCAAAGGGTTTACTAGAGTCAATAATCTAGTTCACATTGCTATGTGATTAATACCCAAATATTACTAAGGTGTGCTCATGTTTTGCTTGTGAGGGAAGTTTAGTCAACGGGTCTGCCATATTTAGATCCGTATGTATTTTGCAAATTTCTATGTCAACAATGCTCTGCACGGAGCTACTCTAGCTAATTGCTCCCACTTTCAATATGTATCCAGATTGAGACTTTGAGTCATCTGGATCAGTGTCAAAACTTGCATCGATGTAACCCTTTACGACGAACCATTTGTCACCTCCATAATCGAGAAACATATCCTTATTCCACTAAGGATAATTTTGACCAATGTCCGGTGATCTACTCCTAGATCACTATTGTACTCCCTTGCCAAACACAGGGCAGGGTATACAATAGGTCTGGTACACAGCATGGCATACTTTATAGAACCTATGGCTGAGGCATAGGGAATGACTTTCATTCTCTCTCTATCTTCTGTCGTGGTCGGGTTTTGAGTCTTACTCAGTTTCACACCTTGTAACACAGGCAAGAACTCTTTCTTTGACTATTCCATTTTGAACTACTTCAAAATCTTGTCAAGGTATGTACTCATTGAAAAACTTATTAAGCGTCTTGATCTATCTCTATAGATCTTCATGCTCAATATGTAAGGAGCTTCACCGAGGTGTTTCTTTGAAAAACTCCTTTCAAACACTCCTTTATGCTTTGCAGAATAATTCTACATTATCTCCGATCAACAATATGTCATTCACATATACTTATCAGAAATACTGTAGTGCTCACACTCACTTTCTTGTAAATACAGGCTTCACCATAAGTCTGTATAAAACTATATGCTTTGATCAACTTATCAAAGCGTATATTCCAACTCCGAGATGCTTGCACCAGTCCATAGATGGATCGCTGGAGCTTGCATATTTTGTTAGCACCTTTAGGATTGACAAAACTTTCTTGTTGCATCATATACAACTCTTCTTTAATAACTCCATTAAGGAACGAATGTAGTTTTGTTTATGCATTTGTCAGATTTCATAAAATGTGGCAATTGCTAACATGATTCGGACAGACTTAAGCATAGATACGAGTGAGAAACTCTCATCATAGTCAACACCTTGAACTTGTCGAAAACCTTTTTGCGACAATTCTAGCTTTGTAGATAGTAATAGTACTATCAGTGTCCGTCTTCCTCTTGAAGATCCATTTAATCTCAATGGCTCGGCGATCTTTGGGAAAGTCAATCAAAGTCCATACTTTGTTCTTATACATGGATCTCATCTCAGATTTCATGGCCTCAAGCCATTTCGCGGAATCTGGGCTCATCATCGCTTCCTCATAGTTCGTAGGTTCATCATGGTCAAGTAACATGACCTCCAGAATAGGATTACCGTACCACTCTGGTGCGGATCTCACTCTGGTTTACCTACGAGGTTCGTTAGTAACTTGATCTTAAGTTACATGATCATCATCATTAGCTTCCTCACTAATTGGTGTAGTAGTCACAGGAACAGATTTCTGTGATGAACTACTTTCCAATAAGGGAGCAGGTACAGTTACCTCATCAAGTTCTACTTTCCTCCCACTCACTTCTTTCGAGAGAAACTCCTTCTCTAGAAAGGATCCATTCTCAGTAATGAATATCTTGCCTTCGGATCTGTGATAGAAGGTGTACCCAACATTTTCTTTTGGGTATCCTATGAAGACGCACTTCTCCGATTTGGGTTTGAGCTTATCAGGTTGAAACTTTTTCACATAAGCATTGCAACCTCAAACTTTAAGAAACGACAGCTTAGGTTTCTTGCCAAACCATAGTTCATACGGTGTCGTCTCAACGGATTTAGATGGTGCCTTATTTAACGTGAATGTAGTTGTCTCTAATGCATAACCTCAAAACTATAGTGGTTAATCGGTAAGAAACATCATAGATTGCACTATATCCAATAATAGTACGGTTATGACGTTCGGACACACCATTATGCTGTGGTGTTCCAGGTGGCACGATTTTGTGAAACTACTCCACATTGTTTTAATTGAAGACCAAACTCATAACTCAAATATTAGTCTCTGTGATCAGATCGTAGAAACTTTATTTTCTTGTCACGATGATTTTCCACTTCACTCTGAAGTTTTTTGAACTTTTCAAATGTTTCAGACTTATGTTTCATCAAGTAGATATACCCATATCTGCTCAAACCATCTGTGAAGGTCAGAAAATAACGATAGCCGCCGCGAGCCTCAACATTCATCGGACTGCATACATCAGTATGTATTATTTCCAATAAGTCAGTTGCTTGCTCCATTGTTCCGGAGAACGGAGTCTTAGTCATCTTGCCCATGAGGCATGGTTCACAAGCATCAAAATGATTCATAATCAAGTGATTCCAAAAGCCCATCAGCATGGAGTTTCTTCATGCGCTTTACACCAATATGACCTAAATGGCAATGCCACAAATACAAGTGCTCTTTATTCGTCTAGCATCTCGCTAGAATAGAAGAGTCCGTAGGCTCTTTTTAGTTTTCTAAGGTTGGTTTAAATTCAATAAGTGTCTGGAGACATTTGTTTTCATGTCAGGTGTTCTTTGTCTTAGTTAATAAGTTGCACTATCATTATTAACTTTGCATCTTTTGGCTTCAATATTATGAATATGTGTATCACTACGATCGAGATCCAACAAACCATTTTCATTGGGTGTATGACCATAGAAGGTTTTATTCATGTAAACAGAACAACAATTATTCTCTAACTTACATGAATAACCGTATTGCAATAAACATGATCCAATCATATTCATGCTCAACGCAAACACTAAATAACATTTATTTTAGGTTTAACACTAATCCCGAAAGTATAGGGAGTGTGCGATGATGATCATATCAATCTTGGAACCATTTCCAATACACATCGTCACTTCACCCTTAACTAGTCTCTATTCATTCTGCAACTCCTGTTTCGAGTTATTATTCTTAGCAACTGAACCAGTATCAAATACCGAGGGGTTGCTATAAACACTAGTAAAGTACACATCAATTACATGTATATCAAATATAGCATTGTTCACTTTGCCATCCTTCTTATCCGCCAAATACTTGGGGCAGTTCCGCTTTTAGTGACCAGTCCCTTTGCAGTAGAAGCACTTAGTCTTAGGCTTAGGTCCAGACTTGGGCTTCTTCACTTGAGCAGCAACTTGCTTGCCGTTCTTCTTAAAGTTCCCTTTTTTCCCTTTTCCCTTTTCTTGAAACTAGTGGTCTTGTTAATCATCAACACTTGATGCTCTTTCTTGATTTCTACCTTCATCGATTTCATCATCATGAAAAGCTCGGGAATCGTTTTCATCATCCCTTGCATACTATAGTTCATCACGAAGTTCTACTAACTTGGTAATGGTGACTAGAGAATTCTGTCAATCACTATTTTATCTGGAAGATTAACTCCCACTTGATTCAATAGATTGTAGTACCCAGACAATCTGAACACATGCTCACTGCTTGAGCTATTCTCCTCCATCTTTTAGCTATAGAACTTGTTGGAGACTTCATATCTCTCAACTCGGGTATTTGCTTGAAATATTAACTTCAACTCCTAGAACATCCATATGATCCATGATGTTCAAAACGTCTTTGAAGTCCCGATTCTAAGCTGTTAAGCATGGTGCACTAAACTATCAAGTATTCATCATATTGAGCTAGCCAAACATCCATGACGTCTGCATCTTCTCGTGTAATAGGTCTGTCACCTAGCGGTGCATCAAGGACATAATTCTTCTGTGCAACAATGAGGATAAACCTCAGATCACGGATCCAATCCGCATCATTGCTACTAACATCTTTCAACTTAGTTTTCTCTAGGAACATATCAAAAATAGAACAGGGGAGCTAAAGGCGAGCTATTGATCTACAACATAGATATGCTAATACTACCAGGACTAAGTTCATGATAAATTTAAGTTCAATTAATCATATTACTTAAGAACTCCCACTTAGATAGACATCCCTCTAATCCTCTAAGTGATCACGTGATCCAAATCAACTAAACCATAACCGATCATCACGTGAAATGGAGTAGCTTTCAATGGTGAACATCACTTATGTTGATCATATCTACTATATGATTCACGCTTGACCTTTCGGTCTCAGTGTTCCGAGGCCATATCTGCATATGCTAGGCTCATTAAGTTTAACCTGAGTATTCTGCGTGTGCAAACCTGGCTTGCACCCGTTATAGATGGACGTAGAGCTTATAACACCCGATCATCACGTGGTGTCTGGGCACGACGAACTTGGGCAACGGTGCATACTCAGGAAGAACACTTTTATCTTGAAATTTAGTGAGAGATCATTTATAATGCTACCGTCAATTAAAGCAAGATAAGATTCATAAAAGATAAACATCACATGCAATCAAAATATGTGACATGACATGGCCATCATCATCTTGTGCCTTTGATCTCCATCTCCAAAACATCGTCATGATTTCCATCGTCACCGGCATGACACCATGATCTCCATCATCTTGATCTATATCAATGTGTCGTCACATGGTCGTCTCGCCAACTATTGCTCTTGCAACTATTGCTATCGCATAGCGATAATTGTAAAGCAATTATTTGGCGCTTGCATCTTATGCAATAAAGAGACAACCATAAGGCTTCTGCTAGTTGCCGATAACTTCAAAAAAACATGATCATCTTATACAACAACTTATATCTCATCACGTCTTGACCATATCACATCACAACATGCCCTGCAAAAACAAGTTAGACGTCCTCTACTTTGTTGTTGCAAGTTTTACGTGGCTGCTACGGGCTTAGCAAGAACCGTTCTTACCTACGCATCAAAACCACAACGATAGTTTGTCAAGTTGGTGCTGCTTTAACCTTCTCAAGGACCGGGCGTAGCCACACTCGGTTCAACTAAAGTTGGAGAAACTGACACCCGCTAGTCACCTGTGTGCATAGCACGGCGGTAAAACCAGTCTCGCGTAAGCGTACGCGTAATGTCGGTCCGGGCCGCTTCATCCAACAATACCGCCGAACCAAAGTGTGACATGCTGGTAAGCAGTATGACTTATATCGCCCACAACTCACTTGTGTTCTACTCGTGCATATTACATCAACGCATAAAACCTGGCTCTGATACCACTGTTGGGGAACGTAGTAATTTCAAAAAAATTCCTACGCACACGCAAGATCATGGTGATGCATAGCAACGAGAGGAGAGAGTGTTGTCCACGTACCCTCGTAGACCGAAAGTGGAAGCGTTAGCACAACGCGGTAGATGTAGTCGTACGTCTTCACGATCCGACCGATCAAGTACCGAACGCACGGCACCTCTAAGTTCTGCACACGTTCAACTCGATGACGTCCCTCGAACTCCAATCCAGCCGAGCTTTGAGGGAGAGTTCCGTCAGCACGACGGCGTGGTGACGATGATGATGTTCTACCGATGCAGGGCTTCGCCTAAGCACCGCTACAATATGACCGAGGTGGATTATGGTGGAGGGGGGCACCGCACACGGCTAAGAGATCCAAGGGATCAATTGTCGTGTCTATGGGGTGCCCCCTGGCCACGTATATAAAGGAGTGGAGGAGGGGAGGGGCCGGCCCTCTCTATGGCGCGCCCTAGGGGAGTCCTACTCCCACCGGGATTAGGATTCCCCCTTTCCTAGTAGAACTAGGAGCCCTTCCAAGTAGTAGGAGTAGGAGGGAAGGAAAGGGAAGGGAAAAGGAGAAGGAAGGAAGGGGGCGCCCCCTCCCTAGTCCAATTCGGACCAGCCCATGGGGAGGGGTGCGGCCACCCTTTGAGGCCTTTATCTCCTTTCCCGTATGGCTCATTAAGGCCCAATATGAATTCCCGTAACTCCCCAGTACTCCCAAAAATAGCCAAATCACTCGGAACCTTTCCGATGTCCGAATATAGTCGTCCAATATATCGATCTTTACGTCTCGACCATTTAGAGACTCCTCGTCATGTCCCCGATCTCATCCGGGACTCCGAACTCCTTCGGTACATCAAAACACATAAACTCATAATATAACCGTCATCGAACTTTAAGCGTGCGGACCCTACGGGTTCGAGAACTATGTAGACATGACCGAGACACGTCTCCGGTCAATAACCAATAGCGGAACCTGGATGCTCATATTGGCTCTTACATATTCTATGAAGATCTTTATCGGTCAAACCGCATAACAACATACGTTGTTCCTTTTATCATCGGTATGTTACTTGCCCGAGATTCGATCGTCGGTATCTCAATACCTAGTTCAATCTCGTTACCGGCAAGTCTCTTTACTCGTTTCGTAACACATCATCCCGCAACTAACTCATTAGTTGCAATGCTTGCAAGGCTTATAGTGATGTGCATTACCGAGTGGGCCCAGAGATACCTCTCCGACAATCGGAGTGACAAATCCTAATCTCGAAATACGCCAACCCAACAAGTACCTTCGGAGACACCTGTAGAGCACCTTTATAATCACCCAGTTATGTTGTGACGTTTGGTAGCACACAAAGTGTTCTCCGGTAAACAGGAGTTGCATAATCTCATAGTCATAGGAACATTATAAGTCATGAAGAAAACAATAGCAACAAACTAAACGATCAAGTGCTATGCTAACGGAATGGGTCAAGTCAATCACATCATTCTCTAATGATGTGACCCCGTTAATCAAATGACAAATCATGTCTATGGCTAGGAAACTTAACCATCTTTGATTCAACGAGCTAGTCAAGTAGAGGCATACTAGTGACATACTGTTTGTCTATGTATTCACACATGTATTCTGTTTCCGGTTAATAAAATTCTTGCATGAATAATAAACATTTATCATGATATAAGGAAATAAATAATAACTTTATTATTGCCTCTAGGGCATATTTCCTTCAGTTCGGTCTCCTCCTGGGACGAGATGCGCGACCGCTTTGTCGCCAATTTCCAGGGCACTCGCGACCGCCCCCCGGCCGCGGGTGACCTGCGTCGCATCAAGCAACAACCAGGAGAGACCCTCCAGAAGTACATCTAGCGCTTCAACAACGTTCATCTCAAGATCCCCAAGGTGACGGAAGAAGCCATCATCTCCGCGTTCTCTGATGGCGTCTGTGACGTCAAGATGAAGGAGGAGCTTGCCATCCACTAGGAGTTGTGCACGTCTCTGGAGTTGTTCAACCTGGCGACCAAGTGTGCCAGAGCTGAGGAGGGGCGCCTCTCCCTCCTCGATCTCCCGGCTGCGGACCCGGTGGTGAAGAAAGCCAAGGCCAAGGACGTGAAGCGCAAGGGAGCAGCCGTGCTCGCGGTGGAACCGGACACCAAGCACGGCAGAGACCAACCCGAGTCATCCAAGAGAAGCTGACCGTTCTGTGCCTTCCATAACCTGCATACCCACAACACCAGCGACTGTCAAGAGCTCAGAGCCATTCGAGAAGGACACCTTGGTCGACGCCCCAAGTGCAGCGACCGGGGCTACGACCGAGGAGAAGGACGTGGTGGCGGACGCTGGGACGACCGTGGCCCGTGCCAGGAGTGGTGCGACCGGCCTCGTGAGGACCGCTGGCAGGATCAGCCTCACGAGGGCGCCTGGAGGGACCAGCCTCGTGAGGATCGTCCTCAAGGTAACGCTGGCCTTCCTCCACTACCGCCACCACCCAGAAGGAATGACGACCACCATCAAGACGAGGGCTGGGGGCTTCCACGAGCTGTGCGCTATCACCTGCATCTTGGGCGGAGCTCAAGCCCCAGCCTCGCGGCGTATCTTCAAACAGTTTGCTCGCGAAGTGAATGCATCCCTCCCCAAGCTCGAGGCCACACGCCCGCTCAGATGGTCCAAGTGCCCCATCACGTTCAGTTCGACAGATTAGCTCAAGTGTGCAGCTACTGCAGGCGTCCCCCCAATGCTTTGTTCACCAGTCATCAGCAACGTGCAAGTTACCAAGACCCTCATCGACGGCGGCGCAGGGCTCAATGTCCTATCCGTCGACACGTTCGACAACCTCCAAGTGCCATATGACCAGCTTTAGCCTACCAAGCCTTTCTCAGGAGTGACCGACGGCTCTACTACCCTGATCGGGCAGGTCCGCCTCCCCGTTACCTTCGGAGAACGTAACAACTACTACATCAAACACATCAACTTTGACGTCGCTTACATCCACCTGCCATACGACGCCATCCTTAGGTATCCATCCCTGGCCAAGTTCATGGCAGTGACCCATCACGGCTACAATGTCCTCAAGATGCCGGGAAGTGGCGGAATCATCACAGTCCCGTGTGAGGAAAGAGACGCAGTGTGCTCCCTCGAGCGTGCCTTCCAAGCTGCAGCAATCGACGACCACGACAGCTAGGGCGAGCACCCTCCTGAGGCCACCCCCAAGAAGAAGAAGCAGCTGCGCCACGTAGGGCCTTAGGCAAGCGGCGCCTCGTCAGGATCGGTGCCCGCGCCTGGGGCGCCTCCCTCCATCGCATAGGAAAGCGCGCCCAGCGCCCCTCTCAGGCAGGGCTCGGGGGCTCTCCTCTGGAGGGCCTCAGACTTTGCCAACATCACGAGGGAGGCGCTTGGGCACCACTTGGAGGCATGCTTCGCGGCACGTTCCCTCAGGAGAACACAGGTCAAGGAGTGCCCACCGTTCAGGAGTTCATCACCAAGACCACTCAGGAACTGCAAGACACAAGGGCCATGTGCGGCGGCCGCCGCTCACGAGGCACAGCTCCCCATCCAGGCGAGGATGTCGGGCTGCGCGTCTGCATCGACGTCCCAGGGCTCAAGCAGACCGCCTCTTAGGAGCTTTTCTGGCCTTCGTGCGTGGGACGCTGCGAGGGCCCGCCTCACAGCTACGTTCACATGCCTTTTGGCCTACTGAGCATGGCAACCGCCTATCAGCGCAACCTGCGGAGCATCCTGGCAGCTCAGGAGGCCAGGCACCATGCTGCGTTGACGGAGATGAAGACGGTCCTCAAGGAACCCCCTGGACCCCCAAAGCCTCCCGAGGCTCAGGGCCCTAGTGGCTCATGAGGAGTAGCCCCTTCGTCGCATACCTTCAGCTGCCCCAACTCTCCTTCATCAACAGAACCAGGTGACATTTTCCAAGTTCATTCAGCTGGGAGCGCCCCCAGGGCTGCATCATTCCCAGGCCGCGTGGGTTCGTCCCTGTTGCATGTATCCTTGTTTATGTCTTTAGCTTACCTTGCTGGGGGCGCCCCTCGGGCTGCATCATCCCCAAGCCGCTCGGGCCAGACCCAGTGGCGCGTACCGTTATGCATTTGCCTGAGCTAGGTTGCTGCTACCTCTTGAGCATTGCGTTGGATTTCCCCGAAGAGGAGAGGATGATGCCGCAAAGTAGCATAAGTATTTCCATCAGTTTTTGAGAACCAAGGTATCAATCCAGTAGGAGGCTACGCGCGAGTCCCTCGTACCTACACAAAAACAATAGCTCAACGCAACCAATGCGCTTAGGGGTTTTCAATCCCTTCACGGTCACTTACGAAAGTGAGATCTGATAGAGATGATAAATAATATTTTTGGTATTTTTGGTATAGAGATGCAAAGTGAAAAGTAAAAGGCAAAGTAAAAGCAAAGCAATAATAAAGTGATGGAGATTAATATGATGAGACAGAGACCTGGGGGCAATAGGTTTCACTAGTGGCTTCTCTCAAGAGCATAAGTATTCTACTGTGGGTGAACAAATTACTGTTGAGCAATTGACAGAATTGAGCATAGTTATGAGAATATCTAGGTATGATCATGTATATAGGCATCACATCCGAGACAAGTAGACCGACTCCTGCCTGCATCTACTACTATTACTCCACTCATCGACCGCTATCTAGCATGCATCTAGAGTATTAAGTTAAAAACAGAGTAACGCCTTAAGCAAGATGACATGATGCAGAGGGATAGTTTCATGCAATATGATAAAAACCCCGTCTTGTTATCCTCGATGGCAAAAATACAATACGTGCCTTGCTGCCCCTTTTGTCACTGGGAAAGGACACCGCAAGATCGAACCCAAAGCTAAGCACTTCTCCCATGGCAAGAACAACCAATCTAGTAGGCCAAACCAAACTGATAATTCGAAGAGACTTGCAAAGATAACCAATCATACATAAAAAAATTCAGAGAAGATTCAAATATTATTCATAGATATCGGTCTCAGCAAACACACCGCAAAAAGAAGATTACATCGAATAGATCTCCACGAGAGAGGGGGGACATTGTATTGAGATCCAAAAGGAGAGAAGAAGCCATCTAGCTACTAACTATGGACCCGTAGGTCTGAAGTGAACTACTCACACTTCATCGGAGGGGCTTGGATGATGATGTAGAAGCCCTCCGTGATCGATGCCTCCTCCGGCGGAGCTCCGAAATAGGCCCCAAGATGGGATCTCGTGGATACAGAAAGTTGCGGCGGTGGAATTAGGTTTTTGGCTCCGTGTCTGATCGTTTGGGGGTACGTAGGTATATATAGGAGGAATAAGTATGTCGGTGGAGCAACAGGGGGGCCACGAGGGTGGAGGGCACGCTTGGTGGGCAGGCGCGCCCCCTACCTCATGGTCTCCTGTTAATTGGCTTGACGTAGGGTCCAAGTCTCCTGAGTTGTATTCGGTGAGAAAATCACGTTCCCGAAGGTTTCATTCCGTTTGGACTCCGTTTGATATTCTGTTTCTCTGAAACACTGCAATAGGCAAAAAACAGCAATTCTGGGCTGGGCCTCCGGTTAATAGGTTACTCCCAAAAATAATATAAAAGTGGAATATAAAGCCCAATATAGTCCAAAACAGTAGGTAATATAGCATGGAGCAATCAAAAATTATAGATACGTTGGAGACGTATCAAGCATCCCCAAGCTTAATTCCTGCTCGTCCTCAAGTAGGTAAATGATAAAACAAATTTTTTGATGCGAAGTGCTACTTGGCATAATTTCAATGTAAATCTTCTTAATTGTGGTATGAATATTCAGATTCAAAAGATTCAAGACAAAAGTTCATGTTGACATAAAAATAATAATACTTCAAGCATACTAACAAAGCAATTATGTCTTCTCAAAATAACATGGCAAAAGAAAGCTATCCCTACAAAATCATATAGTCTGGCTATGCTCTATCTTCACCACACAAAGTATTTAAATCATGCACAACCCCGATGACAAGCCAAGCAATTGTTTGATACTTTTGACATTTTCAAAACTTTTTTGATCTTCACGCAATACATGAGCATGAGCCATGTATATAGCACTATATGTGGAATAGAATGGTGGTTGTGGAGAAGACAAAAAGAGGGGAAGATAGTCTCACATCAACTAGGCGTATCAACGAGCTATGGAGATGCCCATCAGTAGATATCAATGTGAGTGAGTAGGGATTGCCATGCAACGGATGCACTAGAGCTATAAGTATATGAAAGCTCAACAAAAGAAACTAAGTGGGTGTGCATCCAACTCGCTTGCTCACGAAGACCTAGGGCATTTTGAGGAAGCCCATCATTGGAATATACAAGCCAAGTTCTATAATGAATAATTCCCACTAGTATATGAAAGTGACAAAATGAGAGACTCTCTATCATGAAGATCATGGTGCTACTTTGAAGCACAAGTGTGGTAAAAGGATAGTAACATTGTCCCTTCTCTCTTTTTCTCTCATTTTTTGAGCCTTTTCTCTTTTTTATGGCCTCTTTTTTTTATTTTTCGTCCGGAGTCTCATCCCGACTTGTGGGGGAATCATAGTCTCCATCATCCTTTCCTCACTTGGGACAATGCTCTAAAAATGATGATCATCACACTTTTTATTTTTCTTACAACTCAACAATTACAACTCAATACTTAGAACAAAATATGACTCTATATGAATGCCTCCGGCGGTGTACCGGGATATGCAATGAATCAAGAGTGACATGTATGAAAGAATTATGAACGGTGGCTTTGCCACAAATACGATGTCAACTACATGATCATGCTAGCAATATGACAATGATGGAGCGTGTCATAATGAACGGAACGGTGGAAAGTTGCATGGCAATATATCTCGGAATGGCTATGGAAATGCCATGATAGGTAGGTATGGTGGCTGTTTTGAGGAAGGTATTTGGTGGGTGTATGATACCGGCGAAAAGTGTGCGGTATTAGAGAGGCTAGCAATGGTGCAAGGAAGGAAAGTGCGTATAATCCATGGACTCAACATTAGTCAAAAAGAAGTCATATACTTATTGCAAAAATCTAGAAGTTAGCAAAGCAAAGTATTACGCGCATGCTCCTAGGGGGATAGATTGGTAGGAAAAGACCATCGCTCGTCCCCGACCGCCACTCATAAGGAAGACAATCAATAAATAAATCATGCTCCGACTTCATCATATAACGGTTCACCATACGTGCATGCTACAGGAATCACAAACTTTAACACAAGCATTTCTAAAATTCACAACTACTCAACTAGCATGTCTCTAATATCACCATCCTCATATCTCAAAACAATTATCAAGCATCAATTTTTTACAAATCTTGAATACCAAGCATATTATTATTAAGCAAATTACCATGCTATTAAGACTCCCAAAATAATCTAAGTGAAGCATGAGAGATCAATAGTTTGTATAAAACAAATCCACCACCGTGCTCTAAAAGATATAAGTGAAGCACTAGAGCAAAACTATAAAACTCAAAAGATATAAGTGAAGCACTAGAGTAAAACTATAGAGCTCAAAAGATATAAGTGAAGCACATAGAGTATTCTATCAAATTCCAAATCATGTATGGCTCTCTCGAAAGGTGTGTACAGAAAGGAAGATTGTGGTAGACTAACAAGCAAAGACTCAAATCATAAAAGACGCTCCAAGCAAAACACATATCATGTGGTGAATAAAAATATAGCTCCAAGTAAAGTTACCGATAGAAGTAGACGAAAGAGGGGATGCCTTCCGGGGCATCCCCAAGATTTGGCTTTTAGGTGTCCTTAGATTATCTTGGGGGTGCCACGGGCATCCCCAAGCTTAGGCTCTTGCCACTCCTTGTTCCATAATCCATCAAATCTTTACCCAAAACTTGAAAACTTCACAACACAAAACTTAAAGTAGAAAATCTCGTGAGCTCCGTTAGCGAAAGAAAACAAAAGACCACTTCAAGGTACTGTAATGAACTCATTCTTTATTTATATTGGTGTTAAACCTACTGTATTCCAACTTCTCTATGGTTTATAAACTATTTTACTAGCCATAGATTCATCAAAATAAGCAAACAACACACGAAAAACAGAATCTGTTAAAAACAGAACAGTCTGTAGTAATCTGTAGCTAGCTCAATATCTGGAACCCCAAAAATTCTAAAATAAATTGCTGGACGTGAGGAATTTATCTATTAATCATCTGGAAAAATAATTAACTAAATAGCACTCTCCAAAGAAAAATGACAGCAGTTCTTGTGAGCGCTAAAGTTTCTGTTTTTTACAGCAAGTTCAACAAGACTTTCCCCAAGTCTTCCCAACGGTTCTACTTGGCACAAACACTAATTATGCACAAAAAGCAACCAAAACAGAGGCTAAATAATTTATTTATTACTAAACAGGAGCAAAACGCAAGGAATAAAAATAAAATTGGGTTGCCTCCCAACAAGCGCTATCATTTAACGCCCCTAGCTAGGCATAACAAGCAAGAATAGATCTAGGTATTGCCATCTTTGGTAGGCAATTATTCAATGAGGCATCTATATCCCTTAGGAATTTCTTTCTTTCTAGTGATTATCAAACTCTTAGGCACAAGATCAAAAAATTCATTTGTAGCAATTGGTTCCTTAATGATAGCAAAAAGATTGGGATGAATACTTATAGATTTAAGATCCACAGTTTCCTTACTAGATGATTCACCCTTATTTTTAGGAACATACATAAGCCTGGCAATTTTAGTAGGAGGACTTGGAGTATTCTTTACGGAAGAAAAAGCGGTTCCCAAGTTTGTAATGATACCCTCAAGTTTATCGATTCTAGTGGAATCTAGATTTATTTTCTCACTAACTATGGGTTCCTTTTCCTTAATATTTTTCAAAGTCATTCCTACCTTAGATCCATATTGGGTAATTTGATTGTGGATCTTTTTATCTAGACTTTCAATAATTCAATTGTAGCAACTTTATTTTCAATAATTTCAAGTCTTTGCATAACATGCTCCAAAGTTAACATAGTTCCATTAACCAAAAGAGGTGGTGAGCCAAATAAATTTATCATAGCATTATAAGAATCAAAAGTATGGCTACCCAATAAATTCTCTCCGGTAATGGTATCAAGGATATATCTATACCAAGGACTAGCACCTACATAAAAATTGCGGACAAGAATTGAAGTAGATTGCTTCCTGGTAGATCTATTTTGAGCATTGCAAATTCTATACCAAGCATCTCTTAGATTTTCTCCCTCCCTTTGTTTAAAATTTAGAACTTCATTCTCGGGAGACAACGGAGAATATATGAGACTAGCCACGACGACAAGCGAGCAAAAAAAAGGCAAACGGGTAAAATAGGCAAATAGAGAAAGAGAGGGATGATAGAGAGAGAGGGCGAATAAAACGGCAAGGGTGAAGTGGGAGAGAGGAAAATGAGAGGCTAATGGCAAATAATGTAATGCGGGAGATAGGGATTGTGATGGGTACTTGGTATGTTGACTTTTGCGCAGACTCCCCGGCAACGGCGCCAGAAATTCTTCTTGCTACCTCTTGAGCACTGCGTTGGATCCCGAAGAGGAGAGGATGATGCAGCAAAGTAGCATAAGTATTTCCCCCAGTTTTTGAGAACCAAGGTATCAATCCAGTAGGAGGCTACGCGCGAGTCCCTCGTACCTACACAAAAACAATAGCTCAACGCAACCAACACGCTTAGGGGTTGTCAATCCCTTCATGGTCACTTACGAAAGTGAGATCTAATAGAGATGATAAATAATATTTTTGGTATTTTTGGTATAGAGATGCAAAGTGAAAAGTAAAAGGCAAAGTAAAAGCAAAGCAATAATAAAGTGATGGAGATTAATATGATGAGAAAGAGACCCGGGGGCCATATGTTTCACTAGTGGCTTCTCTCAAGAGCATAAGTATTCTACGGTGGGTGAACAAATTACTGTTGAGCAATTGACAGAATTGAGCATAGTTATGAGAATATCTAGGTATGATCATGTATATAGGCATCACCTCCGAGACAAGTAGACCGACTCCTGCCTGCATCTACTACTATTACTCCACTCATCGACCGCTATCCAGCATGCATCTAGAGTATTAAGTTAAAATAGAGTAACGCCTTAAGCAAGATGACATGATGTGGAGGGATAGTTTCATGCAATATGATAAAAACCCCATCTTGTTATCCTCGATGGCAACAATACAATACGTGCCTTGCTTCCCCTTCTGTCACTGGGAAAGGACACCACAAGATCGAACCCAAAGCTAAGCACTTCTCCCATGGCAATAATAACCAATCTAGTAGGCCAAACCAAACTGATAATTCGAAGAGACTTGCAAAGATAACCAATCATACATAAAAGAATTCAGAGAAGATTCAAATATTATTCATATATAGACTTGATCATAAACCCACAATTCATCGGTCTCAACAAACACACCACAAAAAGAAGATTACATTGAATAGATCTCCACGAGAGAGGGGGAGAACATTGTATTGAGATTCTGTGAGAAAATCACGTTCCCGAAGGTTTCATTCCGTTTGGACTCCGTTTGATATTCTGTTTCTCCGAAACACTAAAATAGGCAAAAAAACAGCAATTCTGGGCTGGGCTTCCGGTTAATAGGTTAGTCCCAAAAATAATATAAAAGTGGAAAGTAAAGCCCAATATAGTCCAAAACAGTAGGTAATATAGCATGGAGCAATCAAAAATTATAGATACGTTGGAGACGTATCAGTTGCCTTTCATGCTTAATCTATCTATGACTATCACCTACTTGATTGTCGCCCATCGCGGGAGCCATGTGCCGGTCGTCTTTCTTCAGGACCCTTCGCGTGAGTAAGTTAAGCACGGCGTCTGTCCTCGGGCCTGTCCCTACAGCATCGATAAATCCAGCGGCTGAGCTCTGTCTGGCGGGCTGGCCCCGTTCACGTCACCTCCTGGGGCCATTGTTTCTTATCTTTCTCATGCGATAACCTCAGGAGATTCGTTCGGCGCAGGTTGCCTGACCACCTCGCAGGACCAACACAGCGAACAAGAACCAAGACCAGGCGCAACCTGCCTTGAGGTAGGGCCTCTTGGGTCCCGCGCTGGCTCGCGAGTGCCCATACATACCCAGTCTAGCCCTGCCGTGCAAGCCACGTGTCAGGGTGGGGCTGTACACGCCCCGGGGGATCTCCGCAGTAGGGAGTCCCCTCTCACACACCAGAAGCGAATCAGCAATCACCACGGCGACCGGTGCCCTTCCTTGCGCTAACTTGCAGGAACTGTTGGGGAACGTAGTAATTTCAAAAAATTTCCTACGCCCATGCAAGATCATGGTGATGCATAGCAACGAGAGGGGAGAGTATGATCTACGTACCCTTGTAGATCGACAACAGAAGCGTTTGGTTGATGTAGTCGTACGTCTCCACGGCCCGACCGATCAAGCACCGAAACTACGGCACCTCCGAGTTCTAGCACACGTTCAGCTCGATGACGATCCCCGGACTCCGATCCAGCAAAGTGTCGGGGAAGAGTTCCGTCAGCACGACGGCGTGGTGACGATCTTGATGTACTACCGTCGCAGGGCTTCGCCTAAGCACCGCTACAATATTATCGAGGACTATGGTGGAAGGGGGCACCGCACACGGCTAAGAATATGATCACGTGGATCAACTTGTGTCTCTATGGGGTGCCCCTGCCTCCGTATATAAAGGTTCAAGAGGGGGAGGCCGGCCGGCCATCATAGGGCGCGCCAGGAGGAGTCCTACTCCCTCCAGGAGTAGGACTCCCCCCCCCTTCCTAGTTGGAATAGGATTCGTGAGGTGGGAAAAGAGAGAGAGAGAAGGAGGGGGGCGTCGGCCCCCTCTCTCCTTGTCCTATTCGGACTAGGGGTGGAGGGGCGCGCAGCCCAGCCCTGGCCGCCTCTACTCTTCTTCCACTAAGGCCCACTAAGGCCCATATACCTCCCGGGGGGTTCCGGTAACCTCCCGGTACTCCAGTAAAATCCCGATTTCACCCGGAACACTTCCGATATCCAAATATAGGCTTCCAATATATCAATCTTTATGTCTCGATCATTTCGAGACTCCTCGTCATGTCCGTGATCATATCCGGGACTCCGAACAAACTTCGGTACATCAAAATGCATAAACTCATAATATAACTGTCATCATAACTTTAAGCGTGCGGACCCTACGGGTTCGAGAACAATGTAGACATGACCGAGACACGTCTCCGGTTAATAACCAATAGCGGAACCTGGATGTTCATATTGGCTCCTACATATTCTACGAAGATCTTTTATCGGTAAGACCGCATAACAACATACGTTGTTCCCTTTGTCATCGGTATGTTACTTGCCCGAGATTCGATCATCGGTATCCTATACCTAGTTCAATCTCGTTACCGGCAAGTCTCTTTACTTGTTCCGTAATCCATCATCCCGCAACTAACTCATTAGTCACAATGCTTGCAAGGCTTATGTGATGTGCATTACCAAGAGGGCCCAGAGATACCTCTCCGACAATCGGAGTGACAAATCCTAATCTCGAAATACGCCAACCCAACATGTACCTTTGGAGACACCTGTAGAGCTCCTTTATAATCACCCAGTTACGTTGTGACGTTTGGTAGCACACAAAGTGTTCCTCCGGCAAACGGGAGTTGCATAATCTCATAGTCATAGGAACATGTATAAGTCATGAAGAAAGCAATAGCAACATACTAAACGATCGGGTGCTAAGCTAATGGAATGGGTCATGTCAATTAGATCATTCAACTAATGATGTGATCCTGTTAATCAAATGACAACTCTTTGTCCATGGTTAGGAAACATAACCATCTTTGATTAACAAGCTAGTCTAGTAGAGGCATACTAGTGACACTCTGTTTGTCTATGTATTCACACATGTATTATGTTTCCGGTTAATACAATTCTAGCATGAATAATAAACTTTTATCATGATATATAAGGAAATAAATAATAACTTTATTATAGCCTCTAGGGCATATTTCCTTCAGTCTCCCACTTGCACTAGAGTCAATAATCTAGATTACACAGTAATGATTCTAACACCCATGGAGCCTTGGTGCTGATCATGTTTTGCTCGTGGAAGAGGCTTAGTCAACGGGTCTGCTACATTCAGATCCGTATGTATCTTGCAAATCTCTATGTCTCCCACCTGGACTAGATCCCGGATGGAATTGAAGCGTCTCTTGATGTGCTTGGTTCTCTTGTGAAATCTGGATTCCTTTGCCAAGGCAATTGCACCAGTATTGTCACAAAAGATTTTCATTGGACCTGATGCACTAGGTATGACGCCTAGATCGGATATGAACTCCTTCATCCAGACTCCTTCATTTGCTGCTTCCGAAGCAACTATGTATTCCGCTTCACACATAGATCCCGCCACGACGCTCTGTTTAGAACTGCACCAACTGACAGCTCCACCGTTTAATGTAAACACGTATCCGGTTTGCGATTTAGAATCGTCCGGATCAGTGTCAAAGCTTGCATCAACATAACCGTTTATGATGAGCTCTTTGTCACCTCCATATACGAGAAACATATCCTTAGTCCTTTTCAGGTACTTCAGGATGTTCTTGACCGCTGTCCAGTGATCCACTCCTGGATTACTTTGGTACCTCCCTGCTAGACTTATAGCAAGGCACACATCAGGTCTGGTACACAGCATTGCATACATGATAGAGCCTATGGCTGAAGCATACAGAACATCTTTCATTTTCTCTCTATCTTCTGCAGTGGTCGGGCATTGAGTCTGACTCAACTTCACACCTTGTAACACAGGCAAGAACCCTTTCTTTGCTTGATCCATTTTGAACTTTTTCAAAATCTTGTCAAGGTATGTGCTTTGTGAAAGTCCAATTAAGCGTCTTGATCTATCTCTATAGATCTTTATGCCTAATATGTAAGAAGCTTCACCGAGGTCTTTCATTGAAAAACTCTTATTCAAGTATCCCTTTATGCTATCCAGAAATTCTATATCATTTCCAATCAGCAATATGTCATCCACATATAATATCAGAAATGCTAGAGAGCTCCCACTCACTTTCTTGTAAATACAGGCTTCTCCAAAGGTCTGCATAAAACCAAATGCTTTGATCACACTATCAAAGCGTTTATTCCAACTCCGAGAGGCTTGCACCAGTCCATAAATGGATCGCTGGAGCTTGCACACTTTGTTAGCTCCCTTTGGATCGACAAAACCTTCCGGTTGCATCATATACAACTCTTCTTCCAGAAATCCATTCAGGAATGCAGTTTTGACATCCATCTGCCAAATTTCATAATCATAAAATGCGGCAATTGCTAACATGATTCGGACAGACTTAAGCATCGCTATGGGTGAGAAGGTCTCATCGTAGTCAACCCCTTGAACTTGTCGAAAACCTTTTGCGACAAGTCGAGCTTTGTAGACAGTAATATTACCGTCAGCGTCAGTCTTCTTCTTGAAGATCCATTTATTCTCAATTGCTTGCCGATCATCGGGCAAGTCAACCAAAGTCCATACTTTGTTCTCATACATGGATCCCATCTCAGATTTCATGGCTTCAAGCCATTTTTCGGAATCAGGGCTCACCATCGCTTCTTCATAGTTCGTAGGTTCATCATGATCTAGTAGCATGACTTCCAGAACAGGATTACCGTACCACTCTGGCGCGGATCTTACTCTGGTTGATCTACGAGGTTCAGTAGTATCTTGTTCTGAAGTTTCATGATCATTATCATTAGCTTCCTCACTAATTGGTGTAGGTGTCACAGAAACAGGTTTCTGTGATGTACCACTTTCCAATAAGGGAGCAGGTACAGTTACCTCATCAAGTTCTACTTTCCTCCCACTCACTTCTTTCGAGAGAAACTCCTTCTCTAGAAAGGATCCATTCTTAGCAACGAATGTCTTGCCTTCGGATCTGTGATAGAAGGTGTACCCAACAGTCTCCTTTGGGTATCCTATGAAGACACATTTCTCCGATTTGGGTTCGAGCTTATCAGGTTGAAGCTTTTTCACATAAGCATCGCAGCCCCAAACTTTAAGAAACGACAACTTTGGTTTCTTGCCAAACCATAGTTCATAAGGTTTCGTCTCAGCGGATTTTGATGGTGCCCTATTTAACGTGAATGCGGCCGTCTCTAAAGCATAACCCCAAAATGATAGCGGTAAATTTGTAAGAGACATCATAGATCGCACCATATCAAGTAAAGTACGATTACGACGTTCGGACACACCATTACGCCGAGGTGTTCTGGGTGGCGTGAGTTGCGAAACTATTCCACATTGTTTCAAATGTACACCAAACTCGTAACTCAAATATTCTCCTCCACGATCAGATCGTAGAAACTTTATTTTCTTGTTACGATGATTTTCAACTTCACTCTGAAATTCTTTGAACTTTTCAAACGTTTCAGACTTATGTTTCATTAAGTAGATATACCCATGTCTGCTTAAGTCATCTGTGAAGGTGAGAAAATAACAATATCCGCCACGAGCCTCAACATTCATCAGACCACATACATCTGTATGTATGATTTCCAACAAATCTGTTGCTCTCTCCATTGTACCGGAGAACGGTGTTTTAGTCATCTTGCCCATGAGGCATGGTTCGCAGGTACCAAGTGATTCATAATCAAGAGGTTCCAAAAGTCCATCGGTATGGAGTTTCTTCATGCGCTTTACACCGATATGACCTAAACGGCAGTGCCACAAATAAGTTGCACTATCACTATCAACTCTGCATCTTTTGGCTTCAACATTATGAATATGTGTGTTACTACTATCGAGATTCAATAAGAATAGACCACTCTTCAAGGGTGCATGACCATAAAAGATATTACTCATATAAATAGAACAACCATTATTCTCTGATTTAAATGAATAACCGTCTCGCATTAAACAAGATTCAGATATAATGTTCATGCTCAACACTGGCACCAAATAACAATTATTTAGGTCTAATATTAATCCCAAAGGTAGATGTAGAGGTAGTGTGCCGACCGCAATCACATCGACTTTAGAACCATTTCCCACGCGCATCGTCATCTCATCCTTTGCCAGTGTTCGCTTATTCCGTAGTCCCTGTTTCGAGTTGCAAATATTAGCAACAGAACCAGTATCAAATACCCAGGTGCTACTGCGAGCTCTAGTAAGGTACACATCAATAACATGTATATCACATATACCTTTGTTCACCTTGCCATCCTTCTTATCCGCCAAATACTTGGGCAGTTCCGCTTCCAGTGACCAGTCTGCTTGCAGTAGAAGCACTCAGTTTCAGGCTTAGGTCCAGACTTGGGTTTCTTCTCCTGATCAACAACTTGCTTGCTTTTCTTCTTGAAGTTCCCCTTCTTCTTCCCTTTGCCCTTTTTCTTGAAACTAGTGGTCTTGTTGACCATCAACACTTGATGCTCCTTCTTGATTTCTACCTCCACAGCTTTCAGCATTGCGAAGAGCTCGGGAATAGTCTTATTCATCCCTTGCATATTATAGTTCATCACAAAGCTCTTGTAGCTTGGTGGCAGTGATTGGAGAATTCTGTCAATGACGCAATCATCTGGAAGATTAACTCCCATCTGAATCAAGTGATTATTATACCCAGACATTTTGAGTATATGCTCACTGACAGAACTGTTCTCCTCCATCTTGCAGCTATAGAACTTATTGGAGACTTCATATCTCTCAATCCAGGCATTTGCTTGAAATATTAACTTCAACTCCTGGAACATCTCATATGCTCCATGACGTTCAAAACGTCGTTGAAGTCCCGATTCTAAGCCGTAAAGCATGGCACACTGAACTATCGAGTAGTCATCAGCTTTGCTCTGCCAGACGTTCATAACATCTGGTGTTGCTCCAGCAGCAGGCCTGGCACCAAGCGGTGCTTCCAGGACGTAATTCTTCTGTGCAGCAATGAGGATAATCCTCAAGTTACGGACCCAGTCCGTGTAATTGCTACCATCATCTTTCAACTTTGCTTTCTCAAGGAACGCATTAAAATTTAACGGAACAACAGCACGGGCCATTTATCTACAATTAACATAAACAAGCAAGATACTATCAGGGACTAAGTTCATGATAAATTTAAGTTCAATTAATCATATTACTCAAGAACTCCCACTTAGATAGACATCCCTCTAATCATCTAAGTGATCACGTGATCCAAATCAACTAAACCATAACCGATCATCACGTGAAATGGAGTAGTTTTCAATGGTGAACATCGCTATGTTGATCATATCTACTATATGATTCACGCTCGATCTTTCGATCTCAGTGTTCCGAGGCCATATCTGTTATATGCTAGGCTCGTCAAGTTTAACCTGAGTATTCTGCATGTGCAAAACTGGCTTGCACCCGTTGTAGATGGACGTAGAGCTTATCACACCCGATCATCACGTGGTGTCTGGGCACGACGAACTTTGGCAACGGTGCATACTCAGGGAGAACACTTTTATCTTGAAATTTAGTGAGAGATCATCTTATAATGCTACCGTCAATCAAAGCAAGATAAGATGCATAAAAGATAAACATCACATGCAATCAATATAAGTGATATGATATGGCCATCATCATCTTGTGCTTGTGATCTCCATCCTCAAAGCACCGTCGTGATCACCATCGTCACCGGCACGACACCTTGATCTCCATCGTAGCATCGTTGTCGTCTCTCCAATCTTATGCTTCTACAACTATCGCTACCGCTTAGTGATAAAGTAAAGCATTACAGGGCGATTGCATTGCATACAATAAAGCGACAACCATATGGCTCCTGCCAGTTGCCGATAACTCGGTTACAAAACATGATCATCTCATACAATAAAATTTAGCATCATGTCTTGACCATATCACATCACAACATGCCCTGCAAAAACAAGTTAGACGTCCTCTACTTTGTTGTTGCAAGTTCTACGTGGCTGCTACGGGCTTAAGCAAGAACCAATCTTACCTACGCATCAAAACCACAACGATAGTTTGTCAAGTTGGTGCTATTTTAACCTTCGCAAGGACCGGGCGTAGCCACACTCGGTTCAACTAAAGTTGGAGAAACTGTCACCCGCAAGCCACCTATGTGCAAAGCACGTCGGGAGAACCGGTCTCGCGTAAGCGTACGCGTAATGTCGGTCCGGGCCGCTTCGTCCAACAATACCGCCGAACCAAAGTATGACATGCTGGTAAGCAGTATGACTTATATCGCCCACAACTCACTTGTGTTCTACTCGTGCATATAACATCAACATATAAAACCTAGGCTCGGATGCCACTGTTGGGGAACGTAGTAATTTCAAAAAAATTCCTACGCACACGCAAGATCATGGTGATGCATAGCAACGAGAGGGGAGAGTATGATCTACGTACCCTTGTAGATCGACAACGGAAGCGTTTGGTTGATGTAGTCGTACGTCTCCACGGCCTGACCGATCAAGCACCGAAACTACGGCACCTCCGAGTTCTAGCACACGTTCAGCTCGATGATGATCCCCGGACTCCGATCCAGCAAAGTGTCGGGGAAGAGTTCGGTCAGCACGACGGCGTGGTGACGATCTTGATGTACTACCGTCGCAGGGCTTCGCCTAAGCACCGCTACAATATTATCGAGGACTATGATGGAAGGGGGCACCGCACACGGCTAAGAATATGATCACGTGGATCAACTTGTGTCTCTATGGGGTGCCCCTGCCTCCGTATATAAAGGTTCAAGAGGGGGAGGCCGGCCGGCCATCATAGGGCGCGCCAGGAGGAGTCCTACTCCCTCCAGGAGTAGGACTCCCCCCCTTTCCTAGTTGGAATAGAATTCGTGAGGTGGGAAAAGAGAGAGAGAGAAGGAGGGGGGCGTCGGCCCCCTCTCTCCTTGTCCTATTCGGACTAGGGGTGGAGGGGCGCGCGGCCCAGCCCTGGCCGCCTCTACTCTTCTTCCACTAAGGCCCACTAAGGCCCATATACCTCCCGGGGGGTTCCGGTAACCTCCCGGTACTCCAGTAAAATCCCGATTTCACCCGGAACACTTCTGATATCCAAATATAGGCTTCCAATATATCAATCTTTATGTCTCGATCATTTCGAGACTCCTCGTCATGTCCGTGATCATATCCGGGACTCCGAACAAACTTCAGTACATCAAAATGCATAAACTCATAATATAACTGTCATCGTAACTTTAAGCGTGCGGACCCTACGGGTTCGAGAACAATGTAGACATGACCGAGACACGTCTCCGGTTAATAACCAATAGCGGAACCTGGATGTTCATATTGGCTCCTACATATTCTACGAAGATCTTTTATCGGTCAGACCGCATAACAACATACGTTGTTCCCTTTGTCATCGGTATGTTACTTGCCCGAGATTCGATCGTCGGTATTCTATACCTAGTTCAATCTCGTTACCGGCAAGTCTCTTTACTTGTTCCGTAATCCATCATCCCGCAACTAACTCATTAGTCGCAATGCTTGCAAGGCTTATGTGATGTGCATTACCAAGAGGGCCCAGAGATACCTCTCCGACAATCGGAGTGACAAATCCTAATCTCGAAATACGCCAACCCAACATGTACCTTTGGAGACACGTGTAGAGCTCCTTTATAATCATCCAGTTATGTTGTGACGTTTGGTAGCACACAAAGTGTTCCTCCGGCAAACGGGAGTTGCATAATCTCATAGTCATAGGAACATGTATAAGTCATGAAGAAAGCAATAGCAACATACTAAACGATCGGGTGCTAAGCTAATGGAATGGGTCATGTCAATCAGATCATTCAACTAATGATGTGATCCTGTTAATCAAATGACAACTCTTTGTCCATGGTTAGGAAACATAACCATTTTTGATTAACAAGCTAGTCTAGTAGAGGCATACTAGTGACACTCTGTTTGTCTATGTATTCACACATGTATTATGTTTCCGGTTAATACAATTCTAGCATGAATAATAAACTTTTATCATGATATATAAGGAAATAAATAATAACTTTATTATTGCCTCTAGGGCATATTTCCTTCAGGAACTTCCCGAGGGCCACAACAGGCGGTACCGCAGACTCTCCCGCTTCTCTCATGCGATTCGCTTGCGCGTTAAAAGGGGGGCTCCTGAGCATTGCGCCTCAGGAGCTCTTACTGGCTCTCCAGCCGTCACCCCTGGCCTTGACCATGGCATGTGACCTGGCATACCAGCGGCGGCTGAGCTTGCTCGAGGGCCGGGACCTGAGGACGCAGAGCACCAAGAAGAACATGGAGGGGAGGGGGAGGCCCGCACGGGCCTGACCAAGCTACCCTATAGTGGCCGACGCACGAGTCCGGCATGACTCGAGGAGCCGACCCCGGACAGACAAGATAACTTCTCGCTCCGGATCCACCAGTCTCTACGGCACGAGACCCTCGCTCACTCCCTTCGTTGCCCTGCTGCGGCGATGTTTTCTTCCTTTCCCATCCTAAGACAGTTGCTTGCACACTAAAGGGGACCTCTTGAGCATCGTGCCTCAGGAGCTCTGACTGGACCTCGGGCCGCTCACCTCCTGGCCTTGACCACGGCACGCGACCTGGCATACCAGCGACGGCTGCAGCCTGCCTGGGGACCAGGACATGTTAGCGTAGAGCACCAAGCTGCCTCAGGATTGAAAAGGGGAGGCCGAGCCTCGACAGGATATGCGCACACAAATCTTCATAATGAGGGCTATGTTGACAAAAGGCATTACAGACGCTTTACACGCCCCCACGGGGTTCATTTCTTGATTCCTCGCAGGGAACAAAAGGGAAGGAACTCCTAGGAGTTCTATCTACATGCGCCAGATGTCGCCAACACCATCATCAACAGTGGGCCACGTGAGGCCGGCGCCAACCCCATCCAGATCAGCGGCGACGGCGGCTGGACGCCGCAGCCCTGCTCTGGGCTCGGCGAGAGCTTGGGGGCACGTAGCTGTCGTCGCTCATCTCCGGAGACTCCACAAGCTCGGGAGAGTCGCTAGACCACCAGGAGTCGCTGTTGTCGCTGGAGGAGCTGCTGGTGAAGCCTGCGGCAGGCCCAACGATCACCGCAGAGCCGTCCTGGCGACCTCCTTCAGGGCAGCACTCCAGGCGACGGCCTCCCTCGTCGAAGACCTTGAAGAACAGCACGGAGGCTCCATCGTACTCGAAGTGGATCGCGAGGGCGCCCTCCGCGTGACAGACTCGGGCAATCTCGCCCCAGCCTCGGGTCATGAATATCTTCCCGGAGGCAACGGCTCCAATCTCCGCTCCAGTCGTTGGGGCGTCGCAGTCGGCGTGCTGCAGCCAAAGCTCGCGAAGGCCCCTCGACAGCATCTTGGATGAGAAGAACTGTGGAAGGCAAATCCAGGTGCTCGGGGGCAGCACCGCCCATATCACGAACTCGCGCGAGGAGTCCGTCGCGTGGACCCCTGGGGCGACGGCGTGTGCCTCTGTGGCACGGCGACCACAGCCCTGGCACGGGCGGAGCCGCTCACCGCTCCTCCCTCTAGAATCATCAGCGCAAGTATACAAGGGCAGCGGGTACCCAGGCGGCGGCCTTTCGTACCAAGGCCGCGACACCACCGGCCTCACTACCATCTCGCGGTGATGGGACCTCCTATTCTTCGGCGGGAGCAGCTCGGGCTTAGTGAGGGGAGCCTTGCCCTTCTCGGCGGCCGAGAATCTCTGGATCAGCGCCATGTCTGCACAAGCAAGGAGTGGATCTAGGAAGGAGAAGAAGAGGGAGAGGCAGAGGAAAGATGGGCGACGGGGGCACCGCTCCCCTCCCATTTATACCAGGAGAAGACCAACCAGCACCCCCACGATTACAGGTAATGATGGTTTTCCTTGCATGTCGCAGGGACTTGTCAAGTTGGGAAGTTGCTGACGCAGCGTGGGGAAGCAGAGATGCCCATGACCAATCAACCGCCACACGTTGACCAAGGACGCATGCTATTAGGGCCCGCGAAGCTCCGCACTTGACCTTTGGCTTCACCCCGAAGCCAAGCCCGAGCGCACCTTGGGCCCGGGGGCTACTGTCGGTGTTCTGGGAACGGGGGTCCCCAGACTTGCCTGTCTGCGGCCCACGACGTGGCTTTGCTAGCAGGCCTGTACGACCCATCTTCATCAACAAGGCATTCAAGACCTTCGTGAGGGGCCAAGCCTCGCGGGGCGGACGGTGCAAGACCTCCTCAGGAGCGGCCTCGCCAGGCAGGCTCGCGAGGGGCGGAGAGATCAAGGCAAGGCAAACCTCACGAGGTTCTCGTGACGTGAGCCATGACGATCGAGACCAGGCGGGTGATACGTCTCCGTCGTATCTATAATTTTTTATTGTTCCATGCCAATATTCTACAATTTTTATATACTTTTGGCAACTTTTTATACTATTTTTGAGACTAACATATTGATCCAGTGCCCAATGACGGTTCCTGTTTGTTGCATGTTTTTTGTTTCGCAGAAAATCCATAACAAACGGAGTCCAAACGGGATAAAAACAGACGAAGAATATTTTTTGGAATATATGTGAAATATGGGACGAAAATCAACTCAAGACGGTGTCCGAGGGAGCCACGAGGCAGGGGGCGCGCCCCACCCCCTGGCGCGCCCCTGGCCCTCATGGGCCCCCCGTAAGGCGGTTACTGCTCTTCTTCGGCCGCAAGAAAGCTAATTTTTGGAAAAAAAAAATTGGGGCGAAGGTTTCAATCCAATCGGAGTTATGGATCTCCGGATATATAAAAAACGGTGAAAGGGCAGGATCCCAGAACGCAGAAAAAGAGAGAGACAGAGAGACAGATCCAATCTCGGAGGGGCTCTTGCCCCTCCGCCGCCATGGAGGCCATCGACCAGAGGGGAAACCCTTCTCCCATCTAGGGAGAAGGTCAAGGAAGAAGAAAAAGGAGGGGGCTCTCTCCCCCTCTCTCCTGGAGGCGCCGGAACGCCGCCGGGGCCATCATCGTGTGACGGCGATCTACACCAACACCTCCGTCATCTTCACCAACATATCCATCACCTTCCGCCATCTATTTATAATGGTCCACTCTACCATAACCCGCTGTACCCTCTACTTGAACATGGTGCTTTATGCTTCATATTATTATCCAATGATGTGTTGTCATCCTATGATGTCTGAGTAGATTTTCGTTGTCCTATCGGTGGTTGATGAATTGCTATGATTGATTTAATTTTCTTGTGGTTATGTTGTTGTCCTTTGGTGCCCATCATATGAGTGCACACGTGGATCACACCATAGGGTTAGTTGTATGTTGATAGGACTATGTATTGGAGGGCAAGAGTGACAGAAACTTCAGCCTAGCATATAAATTGATGCATACGGGATTGAAGGGGGGTCATTATATCTTAACGCTATGGTTGGGTTTTACCTTAATGAGTGTTAGTAGTTGCGGATGCTTGCTAATAGTTCCAATCATAAGTGCATAGAATTCGAAGTCAGGGATGACATGCTAGCAGTGGCATCTCCCACATAAAACTTGCTATCGGTCTAGTAAAGTAGTCAATTGCTTAGGGACAATTTCGCAACTCCTATCACCACTTTTCCACACTCTCTATACTAACTTTATTGCTTATTTATCTAAACAGCCCCTAGTTTTTATTTACGTGCTCTTTATATTCTTGCAAACCTATCCAACAACACCTACAAAGTACTTCTAGTTTTATACTTGTTCTAGGTAAAGCGAACGTCAAGCGTGCGTAGAGTTGTATTGATGGTCGATAGAACTTGAGGGAATATTTGTTCTACCTTTAGCTCCTCGTTGGGTTCGACACTCTTACTTATCGAAAGAGGCTACAATTGATCCCCTATACTTGTGGGTTATCAAGACGTTTTTCTGGCGCTGTTGCCGAGGAGCCATAGCATGGGGTGAATATTCTCGTGTGTGCTTGTTTGCTTTATCACTAAGTAATTTTTATTTGCTGTTCTAAGTTGTTTTCTATCTTTACTTATGGGTAGGAAACGCAAAATACCAAAAAAAATTAGTTGTACCTGCTACAGCAATGGTTGAAGAACCACTCAAAATCTATCACACTCTTGAAGCTTTTTACCTGGATCATCTTCGATCCCTATGTGCTCGTGCTGAAACCCCAACTAGCTTAGTTGATGGCAAATCTTTAGATGAGCATGCTTGTTATGTGCGACGCCGTTTATCTCAAAAAGGGAAACTTTTACTGGATCAAATTCATCGTTGCAGTGTTATGCTTGGAATTTATGTGAAATATATGATTGTACTTGTTGTTCTAAAGACCCTAAGAAACACCTTCCTTACCAATGTGGGTTTAGTGATAATGGAATCGTATCTTCGTATACTAAGGTTGTTTATAGTTACTATGATGTTCAACAAATTGAAGAATTTGTTGCTTTTAGGGGTACTTGTGAAATTGCTTCTTTTATTGAAGAGTGTGATACTACTTTGTACAAATCTGAAAATTTGGCCATACTTAAATATTGCTATGATAATTATGCTTCTAATCCTTATATTAAACCATATATTGAGGACTCCTCCGCTGTCCAAGAAGAGACTAATATTTTGCAGGAGTCTATGGAAGAAGGAATTGATGAAACTGTGAGCTCATTGGATGAAAAAGATGATGAGGAGAACGAAGAACAAAAGGAGGAAGAGTGGATTGATCACCCGTGCCCACCTTCTAATGAGAGTAACTCTTCAACTCATACATTGTTTAATTTCCCTTCGTGCTTACGGAAGGATGAATACTATGATGATTGTTATGATCACGTTGATTCTTTTGAAATATCCCTTTTTGATGATGCTTGCTATGCTTGTGGCCAAGATGCCAATATGAATTATGCTTATGGATATGAACTTGATATAGTTCCTTATGTTAAACATGAAATTGCTGCTATTGCACCCACGCATGATAGTCCTATTATCTTTTTGAATTCTCCCAACTACACTATATCGGAGAAGTTTACCCTTATTAAGGATTATATTGATAGGTTGCGTTTTACTATTAGACATGATGATTTTGATAGATATAATATGCATGTTCTTGCTGCTCCTACTTGCAATTATTATGAGAGAGGAACTATATCTCCGCCTCTTTATGTTTCCAACATGATAAAATTGCAAGAAACCGCTTATGCTATGTATTGGCATTTACTTGATGTGCCTGAATTGTTCTTGTATGACATGCCGATGCATATGAAGAGAGTTAGACTTCGTCATTACTTGATATATGTTGCTTTGTGCTCACTACTAAATGCCAAATCATTGCTAATTCAAATTGGCTTTGATATACCTTGGGATCCGGGTGGATCCATTACTTGAGCACTATATGCCTAGCTTAATGGTTTTAAAGAAAGTGCTGCCAGGGAGACAACCCGGAAGTCTTAGAGAGTCATTTATTTCTGTTGTGTTCTTTTATAAGGTTTAAAAATAAAAATAATGTGCCAAGGTTTGCCTTTAGGATGTTTTAGATGCTCGTTGGTTTGTACGGTGCAGGACAGAAACTTTGGCTGTAGTGCGCGATTTTACATTTTTTACTGGAACGTCAAACAATTCTGAAACTTTTTGCACTGTCTTTATATACAAATTTTTTATTTTTCCTAATTTTGGTATAATTTTTGGAGTACCATAGGTATGGTGAATGTTCAGATTATTACAGACTGTTCTGTTTTAGACAGATTCTGTTTTTGATGCATAGTTTGCTTGTTTTGATGAAACTATCAATTTATCAGTGGATTAAGCCATGGAAAAGTTATATTACAGTAGCTACAATGCAAAAACAAAATATGAATTGGTTTACAACAGTACTTAGAGTAGCGATTTGCTTTATTATGCTAATGGATCTTACCGAGTTTTCTGTTGAGTTTTGTGTGGATGAAGTGTTGGAAGATTGAGGAGGTCTCGATGTGAGAAGAAGGAAGAGAGGCAAGAGATCAAGCTTGGGGATGCCTGAGGCATACCAAGTAAATATTCAAGGAGACTCAAGCATCTAAGCTTGGGGATGCCCCGGAAGGCATCCCATCTTTCTTCAACAAGTATCGGTGTGTTTTCGGATTCGTTTTGTTCATGCGATATGTGCAATCTTGGAGCGTCTTTTGCATTTAGTTTTCACTATTCTTTTATGCACCATGCTGGTATGAGATAGTCCTTGGTTGATTTATAGAATGCTCATTGCACTTCATTATATCCTTTGAGTATGGCTTTATAGAATGCTTCATGTGCTTCACTTATATCATTTGAAGTTTGGATTGCCTATTTCTCTTCACATAGAAAACCGCCATTTGTAGAATGCTCTTTTGCTTCACTTATATTTGTTAGAGCGTGGGCATATATTTTGTAGAAAGAATTAAACTCTCTTGCTTCACTTATATCTATTTAGAGAGATGACAGGAACTGGTTATTCACATGGTTAGTCATAAAATCCTACATAAAACTTGTAGATCACTCAATATGATATGTTTGATTCCTTGCAATAGTTTTGCGATATAAAGGTGGTGATATTAGAGTCGTGCTAGTTGAGTAATTGTGAAATTGAGAAATACTTGTGTTGAGGTTTGCAAGTCTCGTAGCATGCACGTATGGTGAACCGTTATGTAATGAAGTTGGAGCATGAGGTATTTATTGATTGTCTTCTTTATGAGTGACGACCGGGGACGGGCGATGGTCTTTTCCTACCAATCTATCCCCCTAGGGGCATGCGTAGTAGTACTTTGCTTCGAGGGCTAATAAACTTTTGCAATAAGTATATGAGTTCTTTATGACTAATGTGAGTCCATGGATTATACGCACTCTCACCCTTCCATCATTGCTAGCCTCTTCGGTACCGTGCATTGCCCTTTCTCACCTCAAGAGTTGGTGCAAACTTCGCCGGTGCATCCAAACCCCGTGATATGATACACTCTATCACACATAAGCCTCCTTATATCTTCCTCAAAACAGCCACCATACCTACCTATCATGGCATTTCCATAACCATTCCGAGATATATTGACATGCAACTTCCATCATCATCATATACATGACTTGAGCATTTATTGTCATATTGCTTTGCATGATCGTAAGATAGCTAGCATGATGTTTTCATGGCTTGTCCGTTTTTTTGATGTCATTGCTACGCTAGATCATTGCACATCCCGGTACACTGCCAGAGGCATTCATATAGAGTCATATCTTTGTTCTAGATATCGAGTTGTAATATTGAGTTGTAAGTAAATAAAAGTGTGATGATCATCATTATTAGAGCATTGTCCCAGTGAGGAAAGGATGATGGAGACTATGATTCCCCCACAAGTCGGGATGAGACTCCGGACGAAAAAAATAAAGAAAAAAAGAGAGAGAGAAATAAAAAAAAGAGAAAGGCCAAAAAAAGAGAGGAGGTCCCCAAAAAATGAGAGAAAAAGAGAGAAGGGACAATCCTACTATCCTTTTACCACACTTGTGCTTCAGAGTAGCACCATGTTCTTCATATAGAGAGTCTCTTGAGTTATCACTTTCATATACTAGTGGGAATTTTCATTATAGAACTTGGCTTGTATATTCCGATGATGGGATTCCTCAAATGCCCGAGGTCTTCATGAGCAAACAAGTTGGATGCACACCCACTTAGTTTCAGTTTGAGCTTTCATACACTTATAGCTCTTAGTGCATCTGTTGCATGGCAATCCCTACTACTCACATTGACATCAATTGATGGGCATCTCCATAGCCTGTTGATTAGCCGTGTCGATGTGAGACTTTCTCCTTTTTTGTCTTCTCCACACAACCTCCATCATCATATTCTATTCCACCCATAGTGCTATGTCCATGGCTTGCGCTCATGTATTGCGTGAGGGTTGAAAAGGCTGAAGCACGTTAAAAAGTATGAACCAATTGCTCAGCTTGTCATCGGGGTTGTGCATGATTTGAATGCTTTGTGTGGTGAAGATGGAGCATAGCCAGACTATATGATTTTGTAGGGATGAGCTTTCTTTGGCCATGTTATTTTGATAAGACATAATTGCTTGGTTAGTATGCTTGAAGTATTATTGTCTTAATGTCAAATGATAGACTATTGATTTGAATCACTCGTGTCTTAATATTCATGCCATGATTAGATTATGTGATCAAGATTATGCTAGGTAGCATTCCACATCAAAAATTATCTTTTTTATCATTTACCTACTCAAGGACGAGCAGGAATTAAACTTGGGGATGCTGATACGTCTCCGTCGTATCTATAATTTTGATTGTTCCATGCCAATATTCTACAACTTTTATATACTTTTGGCAACTTTTTATACTATTTTTAGGGACTAACATATTGATCCAGTGCCCAGTGTCAGTTCTTGTTTGTCGCATGTTTTTTCTTTCGCAGAAAATCCATATCAAACGGAGTCCAAACGGGATAAAAACGGATGGAGAATATTTTTGGAATATATGTGAAATATGGGAAGAAAATCAACGCGAGACGGTGTCCGGGGGAGCCATGAGGCAGGGGGGCACGCCCCCGACCCTCATGGCCCCCGTAAGGTGGTTACTGCTCTTCTTCGGCCGCAAGAAAGCTAATTTTCGGGGGGGGGGAATCGGGGCGAAGGTTTCAATCCAATCGGAGTTACAGATCTCCGGATATATAAGAAACGGTGAAAGGGCAGAATCCCAGAACGCAGAAACAGAGAGAGACAGAGAGACAGATCCAATCTCGAAGGGGCTCTCGCCCCTCCGCCGCCATGGAGGCCATGGACTAGAGGGGAAACCCTTCTCCCATCTAGGGAGAAGGTCAAGGAAGAAGAAGAAGGAGGGGGGCTCTCTCCCCCTCTCTCCCGGTGGCGCCAGAACGCCGTCGGGGCCATCATCGTGTGACGGCGATCTACACCAACACCTCCATCATCTTCACCAACGTATCCATCACCTTCCCCCATCTATCTACAGTGGTCCACTCTCCCGCAACCCACTGTACCCTCTACTTGAACATGGTGCTTTATGCTTCATATTATTATCCAATGATGTGTTGCCATCCTATGATGTCTGAGTAGATTTTCGTTGTCCTATCGGTGGTTGATGAATTTCTATGATTGATTTAATTTGCTTGTGGTTAAGTTGCTGTCCTTTGGTGCCCATCATATGAGTGCGCGCGTGGATCACACCATAGGGTTAGTTGTATGTTGATAGGACTATGTATTGGAGGGCAAGAGTGACAGAAACTTCAGCCTAGCATAGAAATTGATGCATACGGGATTGAAGGGGGATCATTATATCTTAATGCTATGGTTGGGTTTTACCTTAATGAACATTAGTAGTTGCGGATGCTTGCTAATAGTTCCAATCATAAGTGCATAGAATTCCAAGTCAGGCATGACATGTTAGCAGTGGCCTCTCCCACATAAAACTTACTATCGGTCTAGTAAAGTAGTCAATTGCTTAGGGACAATTTCGCAACTCCTATCACCACTTTTCCACACTCGCTATACTAACTTTATTGCTTCTTTATCTAAACAGCCCCTAGTTTTTATTTATGTGCTCTTTATATTCTTGCAAACCTATCCAACAACACCTACAAATTACTTCTAGTTTTATACTTGTTCTAGGTAAAGCGAACATCAAGCGTGCGTAGAGTTGTATCGGTGGTCGATAGAACTTGAGGGAATATTTGTTCTACCTTTAGCTCCTCGTTGGGTTCGACACTCTTACTTATCAAAAGAGGCTACAATTGATCCCCTATACTTGTGGGTTATCAGCGGGCGCCAGGCGGACGCCAGCGCGCGCAGCGTCCTTGTTTCCTCTTTGGTGCTAAGGGGGCAAGCACATGCGCGGAGTACTGAGGCATCAAGCAAAGGTTTCCATATGGGTGCAACAAGACCAAGACCAGCAGGATAGTAAGATGGAGGTCACCATGGAGCCCAAGGCGGTGTCACCACCAGAGCCTTTTGCAGACGAAGACCACTTTTGTCAAGATCAGATGTACTAGCTGCCCTTTTCAAATTGGCCATTGTTGGCTCCCTTCCCGCTCAATATTTGGGGAGAGGACCAGGGCCTCTATAAATAGGACTAGCCACCACCATAGCTAGGGGGGTCAGATTGAGAGAGACCAGAACAACCACAAGTTCACCGAGCACAAGAACACCTCTCCTCAGGAGGCTGTTCTTCCCCTTGTACTGTTCATCCTCAGCCCAAGAGGCAATCCACTACCACACACTGGAGTAGGGTATTACACCACAACGGTGGCCCGAACCAGTATAAATCTCGTGTCCTTTGTGTTGCGAGTTCGTCGAGTTAGTTCGTAAGATCTTAGCTGAGTTAGGACGTGGATCGGTAGAGGGAAAATCTTCGCGCGCACCCCAGTGTTCGAATCTTAAGGGTTTTGCCGAAACCCGTGATCCGACAGCTACGATATTTGTGCGCCCCGCCGCTAGTTGTGTCACCGCGATGCGGTGCTCCTACACCACTGCGAGGCAGAACTAACTCCTCTGCTCAGAACTACTCCTCTGCTCCTCTGGTTTGGAAGGGCACCGCCACGGCTGCGATATTTGTGCGCCCCGCCGCTAGTTGTGTCACCGCGATGCGGTGCTCCTATAGTACTGCGAGGCAGAACTACTCCTCTGCTCCGACATGGAGAAGAGGCCGTCTGCCTCATCGACTACGGCGTCAACGACCATCGCCTCCTCCTCCTCCACGGCCTGCGCATCCTCCTCTGTTGGTTGCTCCTCTTCCTAGACCTTCACTAGCGCCATGGGCTGTCATCCTCTTCCACCTTCGCCTCCTCCTCCGTGCTTAGCTCCAAAGGGAGTTGGCCAGCCACAATGCGGGTCAGCTGGCGCTGATCGTCCACTGGTGGACCTCTACCCTCTTGGAAGTCTAAAAAATGTTCGGACTGCTTGGTCCCGAGGGCATCTCCAGCATTGACCCCCAAAACAAACACCTTATTTGTCTGCTGACTAGTCCGGAACCGTCCGTGGACACGGCTACGGGAGCTGTCCATCCAACCCTGTCCCCTAAATGTCCGTCCTTGTTTCTTTTTAAGTCCGCAACACTCAAAATAATTATAAGAATAGCACAATTCAGTTATAAATATCATGCAAATATTCCGAATACAACAATAGTTCAAATGTAAATATTACATACAAAATAACTGGATGAGTATTTTGAAATCATCGATTCCAAACTCAACGATACTCAAGACAGAATTGTCATATGTCGTCCCATGCACTATGCCCCTTGAGCTTCATCCAACATGGCCTACCTCGGTCCTGTGGTACAGCATGGCAGCCCGTTTGGGCTATACACGTGATGATAATCAAGTTGAAACATTGAGTGAATCAATGAATTGACCAACATGTAGAGCAACAAAAGGCAAAACTTACGATCTCCATGGTTGAAGAGCCCGATGGCCACATTGTCTCCACTCGTGCAATCAAACTGCACCTCATGAGGGTGCCGAAGATGATGTACCACCAATGCACTAGCGACTTCGCATTGCGGTTATGGATCACGTATAAGCCGTAGGACACGAAGTTCTTTTGCTCATGAAAGGAAGCATGCATGTGTTTGCGGAGTGATCAAGTCCCCTTGCCTCATGCCTACAAAGTTCACATATACGACCTTCGGGCGTGGTGACCATCATGGATGGCAGTGGCAGCCAGTGAAGAGTAACTAGTTGCGGATTGGTCCTGGGTGGACGGTGGCGTCCAAGGTGAGCAGGAGTGTAGGTGGGACTGCAAACGTCTGAGGATGCCCGAGCGGCAGCCGGAGAGGTACATCGGTGGCGGCGGGCAAGGAGGGTGCAGATGCACAGTAAGGGGGGGAGGGCAGTGGCGGAGTGGAAGGAAAATGCATCGAGAGGATGATTTGAGTGGCCGGGGGGTGGTGGAGTCATACGTGACGGTGATTCAGACTCCTGCAAAGCCTTCTCCCTAGTTTGCTTCTGATTTGTGAGAATCCGGACAAACGGACACGCCAGCGGACCAATAAGATACTTCCTCCGTTTTTATTTACTCCGCATATTAGGTTTGTTTGAAGTCAAACTTTATATATACTTTCAACAAGTTTGTAGAAAAATATATTAACATATACACCACCAAATATACATCATTTGATTCATCATTGCATATATTTTCACATCATATATATTTGTTACTGTATGTTTTGTACACACATAGTCAAATTTTTGACTTCAGTTAAATCTAATATGCAAAGTAAATAAAAATGAAGAGAGTACTTTATTGAATGACAAATTACGTCTGAACGATTACGTATGGTCTGAGAGTTGACGGAGACGCCGTGGCACATGGAAAAGGTTTGGGCGTCCGCCCGCCTGATATTTTCTTTCTTTTTAGCTCTTGTCACGGGAGTGAGGGGGGGAGGAGGGTCTGCACATGCAACGCGGCAGATAGCTCCGGGAGAGCAGGTGATTAGCGTTCACTTTTCAGGGCACATCAAGTTTGACCTGGAAAGTTAGGACCTTGACGCGTAATCACTACGGCAGTGCTAATAGTAGCGATCACTAGCCAATGCAGGCAGGCAGACACATGACACTGATGACAGCTACCGGCTACTGTTATTTTTGTCTCCCTTTCCCCCCGTGATAATCATGGTGTTTTCTCTGTTCCAAGCCACGCGAACGCGATAGTCGGCCACCTCAGACGCCCAAATCCTTTTTGTAATGGCAAGCGCCCCACTTAGTTCTTAAGTATTTATTTATTTTTTATTTACGTCGGCGTCAAAGGCTTAACTGGTGCGAAGGTGGTAGAAGCCACTTGGAAGTAAAATTTTCTTTTGCGGGAACAGGCCACTTGTAGGTTAGGAGTATACTTGATTATGAGTCCGCTAAAAGGGATACCTAATCATGGTAACTTTAATACTAATGACTGATGAAAAGTAGTTATTTTCTACTCAACCTTGTAACACCAAGCACTTCGCATGTAACCACACAATAGTTGCTACCCCCCACCCACCCAGTAAAACACGGGGAAATTTGGTCCATGCCAGTGGTGAACTCGGATATTCGATGGCTGCCACTAAAGCTTCACGAATTCGGTCTGTGCCACTGCTGCTTGCGAAAATATTAGCTACATGCCCCTGTGCACCGTCTCTATTAGGTCATGACTCGTTTTCGTTTGCTTTGACTCATTTTTCTCTCTACGAAGTCCACCACTTGTCATGACGACTGGAGTGAGGGGGAGGCTCGTGTGACAGTAGCTTTCACTGTGGGCCCCATCAATGACATGATAGGACAAACAACCATAAATTTTTGCATCACTTGTTCGCAGTGGCGGAGCTACAAGCAGAATTATGGGCGGGCCAGATTGAACCTGGGCTACAGCTGGGCTGGTGCTATGGACCTGTGTTGCAGTACGTGGGCTGGGCCTACCTACAGAATTGTATTTTTACAGAAAGCATGGGCGGGCCACGGCCTGGTTTGGCCCTAACGTAGCTCCGCCAGTGCTTGTTCGGCCGCCATGTCGGCGCATGTAGTCTCATGCATTAAATTCTGGTGACCGTTGCATCTCCCACGACGCATCGCTAGACATACTAGCATGCTATAACTATTGCACCTACCCTTGCATTAGCCACAACACTCACCTTCAGCGCGTCCTCTCCTCACACGCCCTCAAAGCTTGTCCATCGCTTGCTCTAGCCCTCGCGACAACCCTCATGGCGCATTTCTGCCCGTCCCTGCCCATCGCATCCGCGCGGTTGTGATCTTCCGCCTCACCTATGCGGAGGGGCTGAAAGCTCGACTTTTAAGGAAGTACGTGATCATACCGTGTTTGACCCCTAGCCATGGGCACATATGGGCGATGGTGGCTTGCCTCTGCGCCGTCCATCACGCGCTGCACCGAAGAGGGCATGGCGCCGGCCCCTGCGGCCCTGCCACTGATACGTCTCCAACGTATCTATAATTTTTGATTGCTCCATGCTATATTATCTACTGTTTTGGACTATATTGGGCTTTATTTTTCACTTTTATATTATTTTTGGGACTAACCTATTAACCGGAGGCCCAGTCTAGAATTGCTATTTTTTTGCCTATTTCGGTGTTTCGGAGAAACAGAATATCAAACGGAGTCCAAACGGAATGAAACCTTCGGAAACGTGATTTTCTCATCAGATAAGATCCAGGAGACTTGGACCCTCCGTAAAGAAGTGGAGGTCGCCCCCCCTAGGGCGCGCCCCCTGCCTCGTGGGCCCCTCGAAGCTCCACCGACGTACTTCTTCCTCCCATATATATCCACGTACCCCCAAACGATCGGGGACAGAGCCAAAAACCTAATTCCGCCGTCGTAACTTTCTGTATCCACGAGATCCCATCTTGGGGCCTGTTCCGGAGCTCCGCCGGAGGGGGCATCGATCACGGATGGCTTCTACATCATCATCCAAGCCCCTCCGATGAAGTGTGAGTAGTTTACTTCAGACCTACGGGTCCATAGTTAGTAGCTAGATGGCTTCTTCTCTCTTTTTGGATCTCAATACAATGTTCTCCCCCTCTCTCATGGAGATCTATTCGATGTAATCTTCTTTTTGCGGTGTGTTTGTTGAGACCGATGAATTGTGGGTTTATGATCAAGTCTATCTATGAATAATATTTGAATCTTCTCTGAATTGTTTTATGTATGATTGGTTATCTTTGCAAGTCTCTTCGAATTATCAGTTTGGTTTGGCCTACTAGATTGGTTGTTCTTGCCATGGGAGAAGTGCTTAGCTTTGGGTTCGATCTTGCGGTGTCCTTTCCCAGTGACAGAAGGGGCAGCAAGGCACGTATTGTATTGTTGCCATCGAGGATAACAAGATGGTTTTTTTTTACCATATTGCATGAAACTATCCCTCTACATCATGTCATCTTGCTTAAGGCGTTACTTCATTTTTAACTTAATACTCTAGATGCATGATGGATAGCGGTCGATGAGTGGAGTAATAGTAGTAGATGCAGGCAGGAGTCGGTCTACTTGTCTCGGACGTGATGCCTATATACATGATCATACCTAGATATTCTCATAACTATGCTCAATTCTGTCAATTGATCAACAGTAATTTGTTCACCCACCATAGAATACTTATGCTCTTGAGAGAAGCCACTAGTGAAACCTATGGCCCCCGGGTCTCTTTCTCATCATATCAATCTCCATCACTTTATTATTGCTTTGCTTTTACTTTGCTTTTACTTTTTACTTTGCATCTCTATACCAAAAATACTAAAAAATATTATCTATCATCTCTATCAGATCTCACTTTCGTAAGTGATCGTGAAGGGATTGACAACCCCTAAGCGCGTTGGTTGCGTTGAGCTATTGTTTTTGTGTAGGTACGAGGGACTCACGCATAGCCTCCTACTGGATTGATACCTTGGTTCTCAAAAACTAAGGGAAATACTTACACTACTTTGCTGCATCATCCTCTCCTCTTCGGGAAAATCCAACGCAGTGCTCAAGAGGTAGTAGCCACCAAGGAGCTCCAAAGCGATGAAACCATTATGGCGGTGGAGGAGGTGGCTGAGGAGGAGCTCATTGAAGGAAATATGCCCTAGAGGCAATAATAAAGTTATTATTTATTTCCTTATATCATGATAAATGTTTATTATTCATGCTAGAATTGTATTAACCAGAAACGTAATACATGTGTGAATACATAGACAAACAGAGTGTCACTAGTATGCCTCTACTTGACTAGCTCGTTGATCAAAGATGGTTATGTTTCCTAACCATAGACATGAGTTGTCATTTGATTAACGAGATCACATCATTAGGAGAATGATGTGATTGACTTGACCCATTCCGTTAGCTTAGCACTTGATCGTTTAGTTTGTTGATATTGCTTTCTTCATGACTTATACATGTTCCTATGACTATGAGATTATGCAACTCCCGTTTACCGGAGGAACACTTTGTGTGCCACCAAACGTCACAACGTAACTGGGTGATTATAAAGGTGCTCTACAGGTGTCTCCAAAGGTACTTGTTGGGTTGGCGTATTTCGAGATTAGGATTTGTCACTCCGATTGTCGGAGAGGTATCTCTGGGCCCACTCGCTAATGCACATCACTATAAGCCTTGCAAGCATTGCAACTAATGAGTTAGTTGCAGGATGATGTATTACAGAACGAGTAAAGATACTTGCCGGTAACGAGATTGAACTAGGTATTGAGATACCGACGATCGAATCTCGGGCAAGTAACATACCGATGACAAAGGGAACAACGTATGTTGTTATGCGGTCTGACCGATAAAGATCTTCGTAGAATATGTAGGAGCCAATATGGACATCCAGGTCCCGCTATTGGTTATTGACCAGAGAGGTGTCTCGGTCATGTCTACATAGTTCTCGAACCCGTAGGGTCCGCACGCTTAACGTTCGTTGATGATATAGTACTATATGAGTTATGTATGTTGGTGACCGAATGTTGTCCGGAGTTCCGGATGATATCACAGACATGACGAGGAGCTCCGGAATGGTCTTGAGGTAAAGATTCATATATTGGATGATACGGTTTGGCCAAGGGGTCAGGCCCATGGGGCTATAAGTCGGTGCAAAAGGAGTTTTGCGGAGGCCAGGGGGCCAAACGCCGGAGACCCTGGCGTGTGGCCCCGTCTGGGCCAGACGCCAAGGATTGTGGCGTTTGGTCCTGGAGTCCGAGTGGGACTCTTGCCTTTCGGGCAAAACCGACTTTGAGGAGGCTTTTGCTCCAAGTTTCGACCCCAGGGCTCAACATATAAATAGAGGGGTAGGGCTAGCACCAAAGACACATCAAGACACACCAAGCCGTGTGGCGGCAACCCCGTCCCCTCTAGTTTATCCTCCGTCCTAGTTTTCGTAGTGCTTAGGCGAAGCCCTGCGGAGATTGTTCTTCACCAACACCGTCACCACGCCGTCATGCTGCCGAAACTCATCTACTACTTCGCCCCTCTTGCTGGATCAAGAAGGCGAGGACGTCACCGAGCCAAACGTGTCCAGAACTCGGAGGTGCCGTGCTTTCGTTACTTGGATCGGTCGGATCGTGAAGACATACGACTACATCAACCGCGTTGATATAACACTTCCGCGAACGGTCTACGAGGGTACGTAAACAACACTCTCCCCTCTCGTTGCTATGCATCACCATGATCTTGCGTGTGCGTAGGAAATTTTTGAAATTACTACATTCCCAACAGTAGCATCCGAGCCTGGTTTTATGCGTAGATGTCATATGCATGAGTAGAACACAAGTGAGTTGTGGGCGATATAAGTCATACTGTTTACCAGCATGTCATACTTTGGTTCGGCGGTATTGTTGGATGAAGCGGCCCAGACCGACATTACGCGTACGCTTACGCGAGACTGGTTCTACCGACGTGCTTTGCACACAGGTGGCTGGCGGGTGTCAGTTTCTCCAACTTTAGTTGAACCGAGTGTGGCTACGCCCGGTCCATGCGAAGGTTAAAACAGCACCAACTTGACAAACTATCGTTGTGGTTTTGATGCGTAGGTAAGAACGGTTCTTGCTAAGCCCGTAGGAGCCACGTAAAACTTGCAACAACAAATTAGAGGATGTCTAACTTGTTTTTGCAGGGCATTTTGTGATGTGATATGGTCAAGGCATGATGCTATATTTTATTGTATGAGATGATCATGTTTTGTAACCGAGTTATCGGCAACTGGCAGGAGCCATATGGTTGTCGCTTTATTGTATGCAATGCAATCGCCCTGTAATGCTTTACTTTATCACTAAGCAGTAGCGATAGTCATGGAAGCATAAGATTGGCAAGACGACAACGATGCTACGATGGAGATCAAGGTGTCGCGCCGGTGACGATGGTGATCATGACGGTGTTTTGGAGATGGAGATCACAAGCACAAGATGATGATGGCCATATCATATCACTTATATTGATTGCATGTGATGTTTATCTTTTATGCATCTTATCTTGCTTTGATTGACGGTAGCATTATAAGATGATCCCTCACTAAATTATCAAAGTATAAGTGTTCTCCCTGAGTATGCACCGTTGCAAAAGTTCTTCGTGCTGAGACACCACGTGATGATCGGGTGTGATAGGCTCTACGTTCAAATACAACGGGTGCAAAACAGTTGCACACGCGGAATACTCAGGTTAAACTTGACGAGCCTAGCATATAACAGATATGGCCTCGGAACACGGAGACCGAAAGGTCGGGCGTGAATCATATAGTAGATATGATCAACATAGTGATGTTCACTATTGAAACTACTCCATCTCACGTGATGATCGGACATGGTTTAGTTCATATGGATCACGTGATCACTTAGAGGATTAGAGGGATATCTATCTAAGTGGGAGTTCTTAAGTAATATGATTAATTGAACTTAAATTTATCATGAACTTAGTCCTGGTAGTATTAGCATATCTATGTTGTAGATCAATAGCTCGCGTTTAGCTCCCCTGTTTTATTTTTGATATGTTCCTAGAGAAAACTAAGTTGAAAGATGTTAGTAGCAATGATGCGGATTGGATCCGTGATCTGAGGTTTATCCTCATTGCTGCACAGAAGAATTATATCCTTGATGCACCGCTAGGTGACAAACCTATTGCAGGAGCAGATGCAGATGTTATGAACGTTTGGCTAGCTCAATATGATGACTACTTGATAGTTTAGTGCACCATGCTTAACGGCTTAGAATCGGGGATTCAAAGATGTTTTGAACGCCATGGAGCATATAAGATGTTCCAAGAGTTGAAATTGGTATTTCATACTCATGCCCGTGTCGAGAGGTATGAGACCTCTGACAGTACTTCGCCTACAAGATGGAGGAGAATAGCTCAACCAGTGAGCATGTGCTCAGATTGTCTGAGTACTACAATTGCTTGAATCACGTGGGAGTTAATCTTCCAGATAAGAGAGTAATTGACAAAGTTCTCTAGTCACTATCATCGAGTTACTAGAACTTAGTGATGAACTATAATATGCAAGGGATGACAAAAGTAATTCCCAAGCTCTTCGTGATGCTGAAATCGACGGGTAGAAATCAAGAAAAGCATCAAGTGTTGATGGTTGACAAAGACCACTAGTTTCAAAAAGGGCAAAGGGAAGAAAGGGAACTTCAAGAAGAACGATAAGCAAGTTGCTGCTCTCAAGTGAAGAAGCCCAAGTCTGGACCTAAGCCTGAGACCGAGTGCTTCTACTGCAAAGGGACTGGTCACTAGAAGCGGAACTGCCCCAAGTATTTGGCGGATAAGAAGGATGGCGAGGTGAACAAAGGTATATTGGATATACATGTTATTGATGTGTACTTTACTAGTGTTTATAGCAACCCCTCGACATTTGATACTAGTTCAGTTGCTAAGAGTAGTAACTTGAAACAAGAGTTGCAGAATGAACAGAGACTAGTTAAGGGTGAAGTGACGATGTGTGTTGGAAGTAGTTCCAAGAATGATATGATCATCATTGCACACTCCCTGTACTTTCGGGATTAGTGTTGAACCTAAATAAGTGTTATTCGGTGTTTGCGTTGAGCATGAATATGATTTGATCATGTTTATTGCAATACGGTTATTCATTTAAGTTAAGAATAATTGTTATTCTGTTTACATGAATAAAACCTTCTATGGTTATACACCCAATGAAAATGGTTTGTTGAATCTCGATCGTAGTGATACACATATTCATAATATTGAAGCCAAAAGATGCAAAGTTAATAATGATGGTGCAACTTATTTGTGGCACTGCCGTTTAGGTCATATTGGTGTAAAGCGCATGAAGAAAATCCATGCTGATGGGCTTTTGGAATTACTTGATTATGAATCAGTTGATGCTTGCGAACCATGCCTCATGGGCAAACATGACTAAGACTCCGTTCTCTAGAACAATGGAGCGAGCAACTGACTTATTGGATATAATACATACTGATGTATGAGGTCCGATGAGTGTTGAGGCTCGCGGTGGGTATCATTATCTTCTGACCTTCACAGATGATTTGAGCAGATATGGGTATATCTACTTAAAGAAACATAAGTCTGAAACATTTGAAAAGTTCAAAGAATTTCAGAGTGAAGTGGAAAATCATCGTAACAAGAAAATAAAGTTTCTACGATCTGATCGCAGAGGTGAATATTTGAGTTACGAGTTTGGTCTTCAATTAAAACAGTGTGGAATAGTTTCACAAACTCATGCCACCTGGAACACCACAGCGTAATGGTGTACTTTATTTGATATAGTGCAATCTATGATGTCTCTTACCGATTTACCACTATCGTTTTGGGGTTATGCATTAGAGACAGCTACATTCACGTTAAATAGGGCACCATCGAAATCTGTTGAGACAACGCCTTATGAACTGTGGTTTGGCAAGAAACCAAAGTTGTCGTTTCTTAAAGTTTGGGGCGGCGATGCTTATGTGAAGAAGTTTCAAACTGATAAGCTTGAACCCAAATTGGAAAAGTGCATCTTCATAGGATACCCAAACGAAATTGTTGGGTACACCTTCTATCATAGATCCAAAGGCAAATTTGTTGCTGAGAATAGATCCTTTCTAGAGAAGGAGTTTCTCTTGAAAGAAGTGAGTGGGAGGAAAGTAGAACTTGATGAGGTAACTGTACCTGCTCCCTTATTAGAAAGTAGTTCATCACAGAAATCTGTTCCTGTGACTACTACACCAATTAATGAGGAAGCTAATGATGATGATCATGTAACTTCAGATCAAGTTACTATCAAACCTCGTAGGTCAACCAGAGTGAGATCCGTACCAGAGTGGTACGGTAATCCTGTTCTGGAGGTCATGACCATGACGAACCTACGAACTATGAGGAAGCGATGATGAGCCCAGATTCTGCGAAATGGCTTGAGGCCATAAAATCTGAGATGGGATCCATGTATGAGAACAAAGTGTGGACTTTGGTTGACTTGCCCGATGATCAGCAAGCCATAGAAAATAAATGGATCTTCAAGAGGAAGACAGACACTGATAGTAGTGTTACTATCTACAAAGCTAGAATAGTTGCAAAAGGTTTTCGACAAGTTCAAGGTGTTGACTACGGTAAGAGTTTCTCACTCGTATCTATGCTTAAGTCTGTCCGAATCATGTTAGCAATTACCGCATTTTATAAAATCTGGCAAATGGATAAACAATACTGCATTCCTTAATGGATTTATTAAAGAAGAGTTGTATATGATGCAACTAGAAGGTTTTGTCAATCATAAAGGTGCTAACAAAATATGCAAGCTCCAGCAATCCATCTATGGACTGGTGCAAGCATCTCGGAGTTGGAATATACGCTTTGATAAGTTGATCCAAGTATATAGTTTTATACAGACTTGCGGTGAAGCCTGTATTTACAAGAAAGTGAGTGGGAGCACTACAACATTTCTGATAAGTATATGTGAATGACGTATTGTTGATCGGAAATAATGTAGAATTATTCTGCAAAGCATAAAGGAGTGTTTGAAAGGAGTTTTTCAAAGAAATACCTTGGTGAAGCTGCTTACATAATGAGCATCAAGATCTATAGAGATAGATCAAGACGCTTGATAAGTTTTTCAATGAGTACATACCTTGACAAGTTTTTGAAGTAGTTCAAAATGGAACAGTCAAAGAAAGAGTTCTTGCCCATGTTACGAGGTGTGAAATTGAGTAAGACTCAAAGCCCGATCGCGGTAGAAGATAGAAAGAGAATGAAAGTCATTCCCTATGCCTTGGCCATAGGTTCTATAAAGTATGCCATGTTGTGTACCAAATCTATTGTATACCCTACACTATTTTTGGCAAGGGAGTACAATAGTGATCTTGGAGTAGATCACTAGACAGCGGTCAAAATTATCCTTAGTGGAATAAGGATATGTTTCTCGATTATGGAGGTGACAAAAAGGTTCGTCGTAAAGGGTTACGTCGATGCAAATTTTGACACTGATCCAGATGACTCTAAATCTCAATCTGGATACATATTGAAAGTGGGAGCAATTAGCTAGAGTAGCTCCGTGCAGAGCATTGTTGACATAGAAATTTGCAAAATACTTACGGATCTGAATGTGGCAGGCCCGTTGACTAAACTTCTCTCACAAGCAAAACATGATCACACCTTAGTACTCTTTGTGTGTTAATCACATAGCGATGTGAACTAGATTATTGACTCTAGTAAACCCTTTGGGTGTTGGTCACATGTCGATGTGAACTATGGGTGTTAATCACATGGTGATGTGAACTATTGGTATTAAATCACATGGCGATGTGAACTAGATTATTGACTCTAGTGCAAGTGGGAGACTGAAGGAAATATGCCCTAGAGGCAATAATAAAGTTATTATTTATTTCCTTATATCATGATAAATGTTTATTATTCATGCTAGAATTGTATTAATCAGAAACATAATACATGTGTGAATACATAGACAAACAGAGTGTCACTAGTATGCCTCTACTTGACTAGCTCGTTGATCAAAGATGGTTATGTTTCCTAACCATAGACATGAGTTGTCATTTGATTAACGAGATCACATCATTAGGAGAATGATGTGATTGACTTGACCCATTCCGTTAGCTTAGCACTTGATCGTTTAGTTTGTTGCTATTGCTTTCTTCATGACTTATACATGTTCCTATGACTATGAGATTATGCAACTCCCGTTTACCGGAGGAACACTTTGTGTGCCACCAAACGTCACAACGTAACTGGGTGATTATAAAGGTGCTCTACAGGTGTCTCCAAAGGTACTTGTTGGGTTGGCGTATTTCGAGATTAGGATTTGTCACTCCGATTGTCGGAGAGGTATCTCTGGGCCCACTCGGTAATGCACATCACTATAAGCCTTGCAAGCATTGCAACTAATGAGTTAGTTGCAGGATGATGTATTACAGAACGAGTAAAGATACTTGCCGGTAACGAGATTGAACTAGGTATTGAGATACCGACGATCGAATCTCGGGCAAGTAACATACCGAGGATAAAGGGAACAACGTATATTGTTATGCGGTCTGACCGATAAAGATCTTCGTAGAATATGTAGGAGCCAATATGGACATCCAGGTCCCGCTATTGGTTATTGACCAGAGAGGTGTCTCGGTCATGTCTACATAGTTCTCGAACCTGTAGGGTCCGCACGCTTAACGTTCATTGATGATATAGTACTATATGAGTTATGTATGTTGGTGATCAAATGTTGTTTGGAGTCCCGGATGAGATTACGGACATGACGAGGAGCTCCGGAATGGTCCGGAGGTAAAGATTCATATATTGGATGAAATGGTTTGGCCAAGGGGTCAGGCCCATGGGGCTATAAGTCGGTGCAAAAGGAGTTTTGCGGAGGCCAGGGGGCCAAACGCCGGAGACCCTGGCGTCTGGCCCTGGGCCAGACGCCGAGGCCCATGGCGTCTGGGCCAGACGCCAAGGATTGTGGCGTTTGGTCCTGGAGTCCGAGTGGGACTCTTGCCTTTCGGGCAAAACCGACTTTGAGGAGGCTTTTGCTCCAAGTTTCGACCCCAGGGCTCAACATATAAGTAGAGGGGCAGGGCTAGCACCAAAGACACATCAAGAAACACCAAGCCGTGTGCCGGCAACCCCGTCCCCTCTAGTTTATCCTCCGTCCTAGTTTTCGTAGTGCTTAGGCGAAGCCCTGCGGAGATTGTTCTTCACCAACACGTCACCACGCCGTCGTGCTGCCGGAACTCATCTACTACTTCGTCCCTCTTGCTGGATCGAGAAGGCGATGACGTCACCGAGCCGAACGTGTCCAGAACTCGGAGGTGCCGTGCTTTCGGTACTTGGATCGGTTGGATCGTGAAGACGTACGACTACACCAACCGCGTTGATATAACGCTTCCGCGAACGGTCTACGAGGGTACGTAGACAACACTCTCCCCTCTCGTTGCTATGCATCACCATGATCTTGCGTGTGCGTAGGAAATTTTTGAAATTACTACGTTCCCCAACACTCATGAGCGATGATGATAACGCTATCAGAACAAAGGGTGAGGCGGAGCGCAACCACGTCAATGGGTTATCATAGAACTAAGGCATTCTCAAGGAATCCGGATTCATCACTAGTATGTGTGTCGCTTAATTGTGTGATGTATAATTGTAGGTTCATATCACATATCCACTTTTATATGTTTCTGTTTCTGGGTCAAGCGGAGTACAAATATGTGCATATTGTCACAAATCTGTAACACACACCCACATTGTTCCTTTCCTGTTGGGTTAGAGCAACAATGATTAAGGGTCCCCGTGGACACAATTAGGGCGGTGTCCTTTGTTCTAGTATCTAAGTTATGTAAGGAGGGAGATAGCTTTTGTTACAACAACAACACCTTCGCTTCCCTACATCACTAAGACAGTAATATCCTTCATGTCTACATAGGCAGATGCTATGTGGTCGACTTCACATAGCACCACAAAGATAGGAACACAAACATACGAGGAGCATTATATATCTTATTGGAGTTCAACTGATGCACATACTAGGGTTTCTCCATATCCACGAGGCCTAGGGGTTTACTTACACATGGAGAGAACAAGCATCAGAAAGGTGTTCATGAAAACATCGGATGAATGATTAATTTAACACACATATGAATCCACATTAGGGTATTACAAAGGGATGAATGAAGATGTTGATGATAAGGTTGTGGATGACGATGAAGATCGATTTGATGACATGGTGGTGCCCTTCTGCCCCCCCCCCCCCCGCGCGAAGGTGAGGATTCATGGTTTGGAATGTGGTTCCGGTCTCTCTGTCCATCCTCTCAAGATCTGATCAGATGGGGTTGAAATAGTTGACGAGGGGAGGAGACGTCGTGTGGTACGACCGCTGGTACGAGCGCGTACAGTTGTACCAGACGTTGTCTTCTCCTCTAAAACGCTTGATGCGACTGATTTTCGAGAATTTCCTCCTTGCTACAAACCCTTACACTTCAGGGCCCAACAAATATCCATCTAATAGGCACATCATAATAGTCGATGATTTCATGAAGCAGAAGCCCGCTCGCTGGCCTTTTTGGTCTAAACAATCCGATCCGCCTCCCCCGCCCCTGCCCCTAGCTTGGTTGCCCTGGTGTCTCTGAAGAAATTGATGTCCCCGTCACGCCCCTACCTTTCTGTGCCGCTGTGTCGTCGGTACAAGGGAATACATGAATTTCATGTGGTGTTGGATGAGAATTTACACGTATTTTCAATTGGATGTTTTTTGAAATTCATGAACATTTTAGAATATGATGAATTTTTTAATTTGATGAAAAAAATTTATTGAATAAAAATAAGTTGAATTGGATGAACAATTTTGAATATGATGATTTTTTTAAATTCATGAACAATTTAGAATATGATTAACACTTTTTAGTTTGATGATATTAAAACTTCTTAGTTTGATGATTCTTTTAGTTTTATGAAAATAATTTGAATTGGATGGACATTTTGGAATATGATGATTTTTTTTTTCAAATTCACGATCAATTTAGAATATGATGACATTTTCTTAATTTGATGTTTTTTAATTCAATAAAAATATTTTGAATTCGATGAACATTTTTTAATATGATCACCTTTTAAAAAATTCATGAACAATTTAGAATATGATGAATTTTTCTAATTTTATGAAAATAAATTGGTTTAGACGACCATTTTTTCAAATTGATGAAAATATTTTGAATTTTATGAACATTATTTGAATTCGATGAACAAAAAATGTTCATGGTTTAAAAAAAGGTTTGCGAAAATAGAAAAAGAACAAAGAAAAATAAAAATAAAAAAGGGAAAATAAAAAAGGGAAAAACAAAAGGCCCAAAAGAAAACCAAAAATATTGGAAGAGAGAAGCCCGTGCTACTTGAGCCAGCCCAAATTCACATAGCAATGCCCAGGAGCAGTGGCGATTTCTACTCAACAGGCTTGAACAAGCTCAAGCCTGTCCTCAAAAATCGCCAAAAAAATCACTACCAAGCGCACTTAGTTAGGCCTAGCCCAGAAAATAGCATCTTCCAGCCATCTTATTGCATCACGCTGCACTACCTTCAAAAAAATTAGCATATTTGAAGTTGAGCCTACCCTCCATTCGTGTCCTATATTCGCCACTGCCATGAGGATGCATGTTTGGTTGCTATCGAGCAGCCAGCACATGAAAGAGGATCCACCATCATTTTACCCCTCCAAATTTCAAGTGTCATGCTAAAAAGGTCATGACAACCCTATAAATGGTGCTAAAAACACCAACTTGGACCGCACTCCATGTACCATGTGTGGCCTTAAGGCCCCCCGGCCCGCAATTAAAAGGAACGTGCCGTCTCCAGCCTTAAGGCATGGCTTTTGCAATCACCTTGTTCCATGGCGGGCCGAAGGCCGGCCCGACCCTTTTACCTGCAGGATAGTTCACCGTTTCTTATTTTTGACATAGCTTACGTCTCATGGCAGGCGGTCCACCCGCAGGATAATAAGGCGTGAAGCGAACGCTCACTTGTAGCATGACGTTTGCTCAAAAAAAGGAAGAAAAAAACTTGTAGCATGGCGCACACTCGAACGACCAACGGACCCGTAGTAAGGCCCTGTTTGTTTCGGATTTTGGGACCAGATTCAGCTTCACAAGAATCTGAAACAAACAAATATTTAAAATCAGCTTCGCCAGTGAAGCTGAATCTGAATTTGGGCCATTTTTAACGTAATTTTCTGAAGCACCTTAAAATATACTTGGGTTTGCGAACCAGCTTTGCCACAGAAGCGAATCCACCACGGGTGATTAAAATCCAAGAGAATCTAGAACAAACGGGGCCTAAAAATATCCTGGCACAAGCAGGGAAAAGAAAAATCCGAATTCCAAACATAGGCGTCGGTCGGTCGAGGACGTGGACGCGACGGGGATGAGGTCCGGATTCCCCGTCCCCATCGGGCACGCCGCCGTCCACAGGTCATCAATCAGGATAGACCCCGGCCATGCCGCGGCGCCCGAACGCGGGACACGCGGCAGCGCCCCCCGGTCCGCTCGCGCCCGAGCAGCGCGAAAAATATTGTCGCCGCCGAAAGGCCCACCAATTATCGATGGCGGAATACGATGCTCGTTCCCGGCCTACTAGTCGTAGTCCTATCGCGTGGTCGATCGCGTCGCGGGGGCCAGGTGAGGTGAGGTGAGGGGGGAACAGGGGGAGAAAAAATCTGGGCGGGGTGGGGTGGGGCGGGGCGGGATTGGTCGGCGCCAGCTCCCCCGCGCACCCGCAACGTGGGGTGCTGATCCCGGGCCCCACCCCTGTCCCCTTCTCCTTTCTGCCCTCTGGACTCTGGTACCCCTCCCTTTCCCCCTGCCTGCCCCTCGCCCCGTTCTCGCTGCGATCGTGATCCCGTTGGCTGGCTCTCCAGGAGGCGGATCGGAATCGGATGGGCGCGCGGTCTCCCCGGCCGGCGGCGTGCTACAGGCGAGCTTCATGAGCTCCTCCTCCTCCTCCTTCTCCTTTCGGCTGCTTCCGGCCAGCTGAGGTACGGGCTCTGTTCGTGCTTGCTCTGGTTCCCAGGCCTGTTGCTGTTGGTTCGCTCCGTGAATTGCTTGGGATTGGGGGAGCTTCGGGTCAGCGGCTTGGCGAGAAGCGGTGCTGCGAGGGCTGCCAGTTCTAGCTTGAATTTCTAGCTTGAATTCAACTGGTTCCGACTTCTCCTGCTTTAATTTGGCGACGGTGATACAGTCAGTAGTGACTCTACTTATTACTTTGCGGCGGCGTTTCTCAGTTTTGCCGCGAATTTGACTGGCTGCCTGGTTGCTGCAAAGGGGCCTTTTGTGATCCGAGGCTCCTTTCTCGTCCACAGATAACTGTAACTTTTTTATAGCCTTTCTTGCTTGTAGGTAGCATAACCGTTGTCAAACATGTTTGACGCTCTGCTTTACTATTTGTTTTACCGACGATTCGATGATAGATGCCCAAGTGATGTGACGTGTCTGCCGCGCGCCTATTAGAATGTTTGCGCCGGGGCACCAGTAGCAGTAGAATTCTTCTTCTGTGTTACTGCTGTATTGGTTTGACTATTACTAGAGTACTAGCTAGTAATACAATTCTTCTTCTGTGTTACTACTACTACTGTATTTCTTTGACTAGTGCAGTACTAGTACACATGCTTCTCCCAACAAAGACAAAGCGCCCATTGCTTGACAGCTTCCTCTGCTTTGTTTCAGGCCATCTAGAGCGATATTTGTGTGGCTTCTCAGCGATTCCTGTGGACCTTGACATGGCCGGCGCAGAGACAAGCAACGGGAACGCCCAGAGGTGTGCTAACTCACATTTCTAATATTGGCCTGCCTTACTGTTTTGGTACAAATAGCAAGTGTTTCTTCAGTGCTTTCCCTGAATACTGAAACCCGCATTAAAATGAGAGCCTGGTTTGCAGCTGCACGATACACCATTAATTGAATTATTATTACTAGATTTATTTATACAATTCATTTTCAGGAACTACTTGGTATAGAAATTTGAATACATGTAATGGATTGTTGCTTTTAGCCTGATTCTTTTCTTCTGATTTTTATTTTTGCGGCTATTCTTTTCTTCTGATTAGGGGGGATACCCTTCCAAATGGAGACGTCTATGTGGGCAACTTCGATGGGTTAGTGCCTCATGGAATGGGGAAGTATATGTGGACGGATGGGTCCCTTTATGACGGCGAGTGGGATAAAAGCAAAATGACGGGGAGAGGAATGATCCAGTGGCCTTCAGGCGCATCCTATGAAGGCGACTTCCGCGGAGGTTTCATCGACGGAACAGGCACTTTCAAGGGGGTCGACGGCTCGGTTTACAAAGGTTCCTGGAGGATGAACAAAAAGCAGGGAATGGGGACAATGGTTTACTCCAACTCTGACAGTTATGAAGGTTTGTGGAACGAGGGTTTACCGGATGGATATGGTAAATACACATGGGCTGCTGGCAACATCTACATTGGAAGCTGGAAATCAGGTAGCATGAACGGCCGAGGCGTAATGCAGTGGATAAATGGTGATACTCTTGACTGTAATTGGCTCAGTGGGCTGGCTCATGGCAAAGGCTACTGCAAATACGCATCAGGAGCATGTTACATTGGTACATGGGACAGGGGAGTCAAGGATGGCCATGGCATATTTTATCAACCAGGAAGTAAAATACCTTGTAACCTTGAAGTTTCTGAGTGTGCAACAGATAATGATGGTACAAGTGCTTCAAGTTCTAGTAATGAAAAGGTCAAAGTTGGACTGTTGTTTCTATTGCAAAACCTGTGCAACAAATGGGGGCTACGTAGGTTTTTTCATCGTCCCAGGCGCATTTCAAATGGCACAACACCAATTTTTGTTGATGATTCTGGAAATCACTTACCACAAGATCCACCCAATAAATCCTTGTCAAGTAAGGAGCATTTACAAAACAGTGATGTTCATAAGGATTTGGTCTACGAACGGGAATATATACAAGGAGTGCTTATCTCCGAACAGCCAAAAGGCAAACATTCTGGAATGTTGGACAGCGGTGAAACACAGGAAAATACCTGGCAAAAACAAGAAAGAGGGCCAATGGAGACTATTTACAAGGGCCACAGGAGCTATTTTCTAATGCTTAATTTGCAACTCGGCATCAGGTGAGCGCTGACTAGCATCAATCTGTCGCTGCAAGTTTCTGTGTCATCTGAACTTAGCCACAGGAATCTACCTTATGTTTTTCTTTTTTGCATAGTGCGTATATATGTTTAAGGCTGGCACACCCTGTTTAAATGAAGTAAGCTATGTAAGTAGGAATGAGTACTTGTAGATCTCAGGCACCAGAGTAACAAACACTTATTAATTCAAGCGCAGTATTACTGCCTGAAAGATCAGCATTCAGTAGTCAGTTCAGTGCAAAAGATTAACAAGTAGTCATAGTTTTTCTTATTTGAGTACAAAAAAGTAGTTTCTTCTTTTGAGGAAAGAGGTCAATACTGGCTCCAGATAATCAATATGGTCCATGTTGTATAAAGGAATATTTTATCTTTGAGGAAAATGTATAATAAACTAATGTAACTTATAGTATTCCATACACGAGCATTTTCCATTTTGGTAATAAAACAATCGTTCACAAATGCTTGTCACTGTCACATTTTCTTGGCATGTGTTCCAACACCACATCTATTAAGTACTATATGCCTATACCCATCAAACCATCTCTTTAATTCCACTGCTTTGTTGTTTATTCGAGTTATTTTTGCTATCAGATGTTCCATTAGTCAAATCATCATTTCGTTTAGTGATGTTCCATTAGCTACTGATTGACCAGACAACAATGATTTTCAGGTATACCGTGGGTAAAATCACCCCTGTACCTTTACGTGAAGTTCGTTCAAATGATTTTGGACCTAGGGCCCGGATAATAATGTACTTCCCTTGTGAAGGCTCGCAGTATACCCCTCCACACTGCTCTGTCAATTTCTTTTGGAAAGATTATTGTCCTATGGTCTTCCGGTACGTCTCTTTCCAATTTGCAAAGTGTACATTAATTTATAATTACTAGTGCACTCTTATTATTTCCTCTGATTGGATTTTAAATCTATGTCTCACTCATCCACAGTTAAATATTTGTGTGCTTCTCCCTGGTTCACCATTCCCTAACACGTAGAAAATGATGAAGGAATTAATTTGAATGTATAATTCATCATCTGAACTAAGAAGAAGCAGAAGGGTTAGACACCCTGTTTCTATAAGCACAAAAAATAGTACTAAATCTCAAACAAATAAGTTGCCGCCGTTCCAGAAACAAGCGAGAAACTCATGGTCACAACATTCATAAAGTTTTCTTATAAAATGTTCATGAAGTACTGTGGCTGGTCGGAAGGAGACACAGCATAAAGACCGCCACTCATGCTGAAGTGTGTGCCACGAATAATAGTTTGCACATTTCTAACTGTTTCATAATCCAACTGTTTTTGTTTATTCAGAGTATAAACTGTAATAGTGCATGTATCATATTTGTTGAAACAATGCCGGATGACACAGACTGAAGAAAAAATTCCATCAACCCTGAACCTTGATAGTGTCTTCTGCTTTCTTTGATTTTCTCCAAAGATAATCATTTTCTAAGTAACAAACCTATGAATCATTTTCTAAGTGACAAACCTATGTTTGCTAGGAATCTTCGGGAAATGTTTCATATTGATGCCGCAGATTACATGATGTCCATATGTGGGGGTGATAGTCTAAAGGAGCTTTCTTCACCTGGGAAAAGTGGCAGTATTTTCTATCTTTCCCAGGACGAACGATTTGTTATAAAAACATTGAGAAAAAGTGAACTGAAGGTATGGTCCTTAAGATTTTTTATGAGTATGTTTTCCCTGTTTACATTTGCAACCAGGAATTCTGTTTCTTGCAGTAATTAAAATATGAATAAACGGTAAAAGTGAGCTTTACCGCCGAAAAAAAACTGTCTCCCTTGTTGAGTGATAAGATATGCCTACTGCAGATTGGTTTGATGTAATACGTCCTGCAGATACTGTTGAAGATGCTTCCAAAATATTACAATCATGTCAAAGCTTATGATAATACTCTCATTACGAAATTTTTTGGCGTGCACAGGATTACGCTAAAAGCTGGAAAAAAGGTACATGGTCATATTTTTGGTGCACTATTGTAGTTCAGCTCATATGCATTTGCCATAGTTATTGCCATCTATGGTGCTATTGCAGGTCCGTTTTGTTGTGATGGGTAATATGTTCTGCACTGAGCTGCGAATTCACCGTAAGTACGACTTGAAGGGATCTACACAGGGCCGGTCAACAAAAAAGCAAAAAATTAATGAGAACACAACATTAAAGGATCTTGACCTAGCACATGCATTTCATGTTGATAAATCGTGGAGGCAAGCGCTTTTCAGGTAGGCTGTTCCTTCGTTGATCTGTATATTTTCCATATTTCTATAGTTTATTTTCTTGTTTTGGCTGTGGTGGTAGCTTTAAGAGTTCACAACCCTTATATTTTACGACTTCACATTTTAGAAATTTGTTCCAATGGGTCCCTGTACATACCAAAGAAAGTACTCCTAAATGATATGAATTAAATTGCTACATCAGCCCCTGAATCTCTGTATCTACCGATTGTTTACTACTATTTTATGAAAAACTATTTTTTTCTCAATATAAGACGCACGCACATGGTAGGTCTTTGATCTTTATTTTTGTATTGTTTGGATGGATGAGGGATATTAAAAAGAGAAAACATTATGTGTGCAAGTACTAGCAAGGAACCCTTGTGTTGCCGCCGATTAAAAGAATCATACTACATGTTTCCAAGAGTAATTATTTATTTAATCGAGGTGTTGCTCAGTGCATGCATAAAATTCATGGTAGATTGGGTGTATGGAATCTCTGTAGTTGAGCTTGACATATTACTGCACCATTTCTGCTGTATTGTTTTTTCTGGAACCAGTTTCAAAAATAGGAAACCATCGTTGCTTATGAAACCTTGAAATCTCCTTTTAGGACATGAAGCGTTGAACATTAATAAACATATGATTCAACAATTGACAATTTGATGATAAGTGCAAACTGCTAACTACTTTTGTCAACCGATTTTCAGGCAGATAGCTCTTGATAGTATGTTCCTGGAATCCCAATCGATTATTGACTATAGCATGCTATTGGGAATCCATTTCAGAGCCCCCAATCACTTGAAGACTGCCACGTCACATCAGAATACACTCGAAAGCAGTGGAATTACGTCTGCAATGGATTGTATGTACCCAGTACCCTACCTCAAGTACAGATGAGTAGTATTTATGTTCCTCTAAAATGGTGAACTTTCCTTAAATCGGAAGTTGAAACAGATTGCACGCTTGTACACTCTGTTTTGTTTCTTAGTCTCATTGGATTGGTATCAATTCCCTACCTTCAGCTTTTGGCTTCCTTCTATTGCCTAAGAGTGATAGTTTGTCTTTTTTTTTTACCTTAATCAGGTAACGTGCCACTGCATTGTGAGGATGCGAACTCCTCAAAGGGATTTCTTCTAGTTGCTCACGAGCCAGGTACGACCGTAGGCGGTTCCCACATCAGAGGGAGCATGGTTAGAGCATCAGAAGGTGGTTACGAAGAAGTCGATCTTGTTCTGCCAGACACCGGCAGGTAGATCTTCTTAACTTCATCTAAAATATTCTACAATTTTACCCAATACTTGGACATATGTTGCTGCACTGTCCCGAGTCCGTGAATTCAAGTGTTAACGAAAAAGGTTATACTTCCGTTTTATGCTCTTATTTTTTTGAAAGTTACTTTTTTGAGTTGTATTTTTCTGAAAGTTAAAAGTCCTGCATGGTTAAAAAACTTACAATAACCAAGACAAGTCGTGTTTCTGATTCCTGTGACGTCTATATTCAGGTTCCGTGTGCAGCTAGGGGTGAACATGCCGGCCCGAGCTCGGAAATTGCTGGAAAGCACGGACGCGGTCGAGGAGTACGACGTTGTGCTCTACCTCGGCATCATAGACATACTGCAGGAGTACAACACGTCCAAGAGGGTAGAGCATGCGGTCAAATCGCTCAAGTTCGACCCCCTTTCGATATCATCTGTTGATCCGAACTTGTATTCGAAACGATTCGTTAGTTTCTTGGAGAGGGTTTTCCCTGAGCAAGACTAAAATAGAGAGGACATGAACGGTACATAGCAGTAATGGGTATTTTTGTTTTCTGGTTGTTGTTTTTGTTGTAAAGAATGAACATATTCTTCACTGGAAATACTCGATAGGCAAACATATAGTTCTTGTGCAGCTCCACAAAAGTTATTATACTGGTGATTATTTCCCCTTCTGTATGTCACGTGCCAGAAAGTGGCTATGAAATGCGCCTCCGTGGAGCCTTTCCCGTCAGCTGTGTTCGTCTCCCCGGCAATCTCCGCTGCTTCTTTGAACTAACTGTGAGTCTGTGACTCGTGGGTGAGGGCATGATCAGAAAAGGCCCAATGGTTTCCTTGCTTTATTTGTTTTTTTATTGTTGTTATCGTCGTGCATCTTTGAACTAACTAAGTACTAGTACTAGAGAATAATTTTATGGACTTTCAGATCAAACTAAGTTAAGTACTCCCTAATTTAATATAACTTTTATCAACGACAATTAATATAGATCAGAGGGAGTACTAAAGAATAATTTTATTGACTTTCAGATCAGCCAAATTCCTCCACTCTGTCTGAACTGTTCTAAAATATATACTTTTGTAGTTGCAATACTGCCCTGCCCTGCCCGGCAGTTTATTTTTCTCATTGTTTATTATTCACCAGACACGAACTAGGGGTAGTATAATACTCTACGCCACCACTGACTCTAGGGGCCAGAGCTGAATTAAGCTAAAAGTACTACGCTGTTCTTCACAAGATTGTTTATTCCATCTGTTAATTAACTTCACCGCTACGCTGTTATTCATCTTCACACTATCATCCGAGGGCACGCCGTGTCTTCTACGTACACGTGCACCACTACAGCTATATAAACACATCCCATTCCACACATTGTGGACAGACCAAACCACCAGTAATCAAGCACCAATCGAGCAGATCATGGCCATTCCCAAGACTTTGCTTCTTGCCATCGTAGGCTGCATCTGCTTATGCAGCAGTGCTGTTATGTCAGCTCGCGAGCTCAACGACGCGACCATGGTGGAGAGGCATGAGCAGTGGATGGCGAAGTTCAACCGCCTTTACAAGGACGGCACCGAGAAGGCACATCGGTATGAGGTGTTCAAGGCCAACGTTGCCTTCATCGAGTCGTTCAACGCCGGAAACCACAAGTTCTGGCTCGGTGTCAACCAGTTTACCGACCTCACCAATGATGAGTTCAAGGCAACCAAGACCAACAAGGGCCTCAAGAGGAGCGGTAGCCAGGCTCCAACCGGGTTCAAGTACAACAATGTCAGCACCGATGCACTTCCAGCCGCTGTTGATTGGAGAACCAAGGGTGCCGTTACTCCTATCAAAGACCAAGGCCAATGTGGTAAGCAAATTTTTGTAGTACTCCCTTTGTTTATTTTTGGTTCGCATATTAGGTTTGTCTTAAGTCAAACTTTCTGAAGTTTGGCCAAGTTTATATATCATGTTCCCATGATAACTGAAATCACACTAAGGACAACACTATTATTGCAGGCTGCTGCTGGGCCTTTTCAGCTGTAGCCGCAACCGAAGCCATTGTGAAGTTGAGCTCCGGGAAGCTAGTCTCTCTGTCGGAATAAGAGCTAGTTGACTGTGACGTTCATGGTGTTGATCAGGGTTGTGAGGGTGGTGAGATGGACGATGCCTTCAAGTTCATCATCAAGAATGGCGGCCTCACCACCGAGGCCAACTACCCCTACACGGCACAAGACGGACAATGCAAGACAAGCATTGCAAGCAACAGTGTTGCAACCACCAAGGGCTACGAGGATGTGCCCGCCAACGACGAATCTTCTCTTATGAAAGCCGTGGCTAACCAGCCTGTGTCAGTAGCTGTGGACGGAGGGGATGCCATATTTCAACATTACTCCGGCGGGGTAATGACCGGCTCATGTGGGACTGATTTGGACCATGGCATAGCAGCTATTGGATATGGCATGACAAGTGACGGAACTAAGTATTGGCTACTGAAAAACTCATGGGGCACGACATGGGGCGAGAGTGGGTACCTCAGAATGGAGAAGGATATTTCTGACAAGAGTGGTATGTGTGGCTTGGCCATGCAACCTTCCTACCCCACCGAGTAGAGGAAGTACATTGCCACATATAGCTACAAATACTGCTGAAATATACATACTTTTGTCTATATGTATGCACCTTCCATTACACTACCTTGGTTGTTGTTTGTAAAGTCGTGAATGTTCTGTCAATATATATAAAGAAGACGGATGACTTCAAGCTTAATACTCTATGAGGATGTTTACGCTGAAACCCATCTTGTTTGAATCCAATCATTAATTGGAACATTTTTTTCTAGAATGAGAGAATGTTCCTGATCTTTGGATCGATGAATGTGCACAACCATCTTACTACAGAATGTTAATACATAGTATTTCACTACACTAAAAAGGTACAACAATACACAACAATTCGTACCACTCATGATTCCACTACTAGGCCGTCACTCATATCTGCTAAATAAAGCTCGAACTACCATCTTCAAGCGGCTCCATCCAAAATCTGAATACCTTGTGCTTTTCACACGCTGCAGTAAAGCACATATAATAACCAAAAGAAATTCGAAAATCTCACTTTTGAGGGTGTCTATTTCTTTTTCTTTCTTTATTTTTGATCTTGAAACCGTAGGAGAGGCTCCTACCGTGCTATATTAAATATAGGGTGACTTTACATGATAGTACAAGGTATTGATGGGAGTCCTCAAGGAAGGAAGAAACTAAAGAAGTACTAGCAGAAAGAAAAACCTAAGTGTTTAAGATTTGTAAGGAGATCAAGGAGGGATTATAAAATTACAAAGAACGAGCTAACAGAGTAATGTAGTCCCAAAAAGCTTTGTCCACTCTATATTTTAGCCAAGAGAAGATCTGACTTGGTCCTCTCTCTCCAAGCGGCCAAAGTAGGATTGATGTGCCTGAAAATGAAGTTGTTTCGCTCTTTCCAAATATTCCAGGCAACAATACCCACAATCTCAAAAAGTAAGTCTCCGAAGAAGCTCTGTTTAACAGCTTGGATGGCCTCAATCCGCGTTTGATTCAGACTCCATGAAATTCCAACTTTCAGCCAACAAGCCACACTAAACGGACACGCGATGATCAAATGGTCAATTGTCTTTTTGGTTCCAGGGTGTCTATTTTTTTACAAAATATGGCCGAGGTAGCATTAATCAACACGCTAGGTAGGTCAAACCTGGGTTGGACCTGTGCATTTTCATACTTACTACAGGCTGACGCGCGCTTTGTCATCCTGTTCTTCGGTCAAGAGTTTAGGTTTTTTATGGAGGTTATTACGAGCGGTTGCTTCATTGTGTGTTTAACCTGAGTTAGACCGGTTTTTAATTATGTTGTTGTTATTTTTTTGTTGTCTACGCTCTTATACAGTAGAGGCAATATCTGTTGTACGAGGTGGGCTGAGTTGTTCTGTGTCTGGCTGTGCAATTCTTACATGCAATATATAACGGTCCAAGAAGGTCGAATGGTTTCTTTGCTTCATTGTTTCTTTATTGTTGTTATCGTCATGCATCTTTGAACTAACTAAGTACTAGAGAATAATTTTATGGACTTTAGGTCAAACTAAATTAAGTACTCCCCGATTTAGTATAACATTTTACTAAATCATATAGATTGACAGGAGTACTAGAGAATAATTTATTGACTTTCAGATCAGCCAAACTCCTCCGCTGTGTCTGGACTGTTCTAAAATTTATACTTTCGTAGCTGCAATATTGCCCTGCCCCGCCCGGCAGTTTATTTTTCTCGTTTTTAATTTTTCACCAGGGAGGAACTAGGGGTAGTACTATAATACTCGACGCCACCGTTGACTCCAGGGGCCAGAGCTGAATTAAGTTAAAAGTACTACTCGTATCCACAATCACAAGATTATTTATTCCATCTGCTAATTAACTTCACTGCTACGTTGTTATTCATCTTCACACTATCATTCGAGAGCACACCGTGCCTTCTACGTACATGTGCAGGACTGCAGCTATATAAACACATTGCATTCCACACATTCTCGACAGACCAAACCACCAGCAACTAAGCACTAATCGAGCACATCATGGCCATCCCCAAGGATTTTCTTCTTGCCATTCTAGGCTGCATCTGCTTATGCAGTAGTACAGTTCTGTCAGCTCGCGAGCTCGGCGACGCGGCCATGGTGAAGAGGCATGAGCAGTGGATGGCGAAGTTCAACCATGTTTACAAGGACAACACTGAGAAGGTGTGGCGGTTCGAGGTGTTCAAGACCAATGTTGCCTTCATCGAGTCGTTCAACGCCGGCAACCACAAGTTCTGGCTCGGTGTCAACCAGTTTATTGACCTCACCAATGATGAGTTCAAGGCAACCAAGACCAACAAGGGCCTCAAGAGGAGCGGTAGCCGGGCTCCAACCGGGTTCAAGTACAACAATGTCAGCACCGATGCACTTCCAACCGCTGTTGATTGGAGAACCAAGGGTGCCGTCACACCTATCAAAGACCAGGGCCAATGTGGTAATTAGATTTCGGTAGTATCCTCGTTTATTTTTGGTTCGCATATTAGGTTTGTATTAAATCAAACTTTCCAAAGTTTGACCAAAGTATATATATCATTCTATCATGATAACTGAAATCACACTAAGGATAACACTATCATTGCAGGCTGTTGTTGGGCCTCTTCAGCTGTAGCCGCAACCGAAGGCATTGTGAAGTTGAGCACCGGGAAGCTTGTCTCTCTGTCGGAATAAGAGCTAGTTGACTGTGACGTTCATGGTGTTGATCAGGGTTGTGATGGTGGTGAGATGGATGACGCCTTCAAGTTCATCATCAAGAATGGTGGCCTCACCACTGAGGCCAACTACCCCTACACGACACAAGATGGACAATGCAAGACTAGCATTGCAAGCAACAATGTTGCAACCATCAAGGGCTACGAGGATGTGCCTGAAAGTGCGTTATATCGACTAGAGGGGGGGTGAATAGGCGATTTTTATGAAAGTCTTCAAAACGTGGAAGTTATGAAGATAAACGATAGAAATAAACCTATTACCCTGCAGCGGAAGGTAGACTACACTAGGAAAGCCATAGTCAAGTATTCAATAGAGTGAAAGCACAATGACTAATAGCAGCAATGTAGTAAGGATCAGGTAGGAAGATATTGTGAAGCCACACAGAACACGCAGTCACTCAGTGAAGACAAAAGATAGTGCAAACATACAATGACTTCACAAGGAGTAACAGTAAGTAAAGGGAAGGGAAGATGAAACCAGTGACTCGCTGAAGACAATGATTTGTTGGACCAGTTCCAGTTGTTGTGACAACTGTACGTCTGGTTAGGGCGGCTAGGTATTTAAACCTTAGGACACACAGTCCCGGACACCCAGTCCTAAACACGCAGCTCAGGACACCCAGTCCTCACCGTATTCCCCTTGAGCTAAGGTCACACAGACCTCGCCCAATCACTCTGGTAAGTCTTCAAGGTAGACTCCCAAACCTTCACAGACTTCGTTCACCAGCAATCCACAATGTCTCTTGGATGCTCAGAATGCGACGCCTAACCAGCTGGAGGATGCACAGTCCTCAAGTGTAATAAGTCTTCAGATCACACAGACAAGAAGACTTAAGTGATGCCTAATTCTCTTTGACTCTGGGTGGTTAGGGATTTATCCTCGCAAGGAATTCTCTCTCAAAGGCTTCGAGGTGGGTTGCTCTCAAACGACAAAAGCCGTACTCTGAATCTGAGCAGCCAACCGTTTATGGTTGTAGGGGGTGGGCTATTTATAGCCACTTGGCAACCCGACCTGATTTGTCCGAAATGACCCTGGGTCACTAAGGAACTGACACGTGTTCCAACGGTCAGATTTCAAACTCACACAGAAGAAAGAGAACTACGAAAGATCTAAGTCTTCGAGCTCCATAGGCTTCATGTGGTGTCTTCTCTTGTCATAGTCTTCAATGTGAATATCTTCATATACCACCTTTGACTTCAATGTCTTCATACATTTTTAGGGGTCATCTCTGGTAGGAAAACCGAATCAATGAGGGACTTCTACCTGTGTTATCCTGCAATTCTCACAAACACATTAGTCTCTCAACTAGGTTTGTCGTCAATACTCCAAAACCAACTAGGGGTGGAACTAGATGCACTTACAATCTCCCCCTTTTTGGTGATTGATGGCAAACTAGTTGAAGTTTTCAACGGGGAATATATTCTGTGAAATTGTAAAGGATAAGTAATTGTCTTCATAAGTTGCAAGGGCTCCCCCTGAAGATGTGCATATAAGTAATTTGCTTTTGGAATGCAAATGCACATGGCAGGTTGTACTTGTGGAGATCCACTTCAACTTATGATGACAATCCACTATGCATGTGAAAGTATATGAAGATAATGACATGCATAATGGAAAATAGACGTCTGCAGAATGATCTAAGTGCGGAATTTATCATCGCAACACAAGGTGGCAGATAAGTAGCAGACGACCATCGAGTTTAAGTGTTACAACTCAAAGAACCAAATGTAGCAAAACGAGAGTTGTAAGCACGAAGCAAAATATAAAGCACCCGCCCATATGGACCCGCTTGAAGACTATCAACCTCATATGCTTCTCCCCCTTTTATCAGTAAGGACCAAAAAGGTTTGAAGACATAGAGCATCTACTCGTTCCCATGAGGAGTAGGTGAAGCAGCAGGGTCGTTGGTGTTGTTTGGCGGTGCTGAAGAGCTTGGAGCAGAGTCGAAGCGTGCTGAGGGAGGTGGCGGTGAAGTAGCATCGTCTTCATCCTCGATCACTCTGGCATTCACAGATGCAGCAGAGGAAGAGAACTCAGAGTCTTCAAGGGATGGAGTTCGTCGCAGCACTGCCCTTCGAGGAGGTGTGGAGTCAAACTTGAATCGCTCAGTGAAGCCATCCTCTTGAAGATCATCTTCAGAACACATCAGTGTTAGCCCTTTCCATGTACGGCGAGAGGTTTCATGGTCAACAAAAGCATTCTTGGTGGCAAGATTGCGAATGCGATTAACATCCACCAAGAGGCTTTGCATCTGACGCTTCAGCCAGTCATGATGCCTATCCTGTTTCTGATGAAGAGCCACAAGAAGCTCTCGGTCGTTGAGAACACGAGTGCGCTTCTTGGGTCGTGGAGCAGTTGTACTGTCAGTGGCTTCAGTGAGAGCAGGATGCGGTGCACGTGTAGTGCCAGCCAAAGGATACACACGAGTTACGGCTTCCACGCCTTCAACATTCTGAGTGAAACTTTGATGCTCTGCATTCTGAAGACTGAGAGGTTCCTTGGCAGGCTCAGGATAGATGGCTTCAATAGACATATCCACATCAGGCAAAAAGATCCGATGGTTGCGGGCCGAGGGCTGATATGAGATAGCGGAGTGAAATTTGATCAGCTGCATCACCCAAGGGGCATAGAACTTCAAACCAAACAGATCAGAGCCAGATGCAGCAAGTTGGCGAATGAAGAAATCCTGTGTATTGAAGCATTTTCCATGAAGAATCTAGAAGACCAAAGTCTTCATTGCACCTTCCAGCTTGGCATGGGGAGAATGTCCTTTGATTGGCCAGAGAGTTCGCCTTATGATGTGATAAATGGTTCTTGGCAGATACTCAAGGTCTTCAACGAAGAACTCCGTGGGATAAGCAGCATCTTGGGGCAATGGCTTCATCATACTGAGCATCTGACTCATATTAGGTTCAGTCTTCTGAAAGATGCTCTCAATAGCTTCACTATGAAGCTGACAGCCATGCTCGTAGAGATCGCCAGGAGTGGGCAAACCAGTGAGCTCAATGATGTCAAAGGCTTTGGCTTCATGATGAACGTTTCCTGTCATCCACTCCAGGACCCAAGTCTTCGGATCTCTGCTATACCCGCGGATGTGAAGTGTGGCATAGAATTGGAGCAGCAACTCTTCATTCCAATGCTCTTGGTCAGTAACGAACAGCAGCAATCCAACTTCTTTGAAGCAATCCAGAGCTTCTTCCAGACAGGGCAGACCAGCTATTGCTTCAATGTCAAGGCGCTTGTGTGGGAAGATGCGACCTTGGTTGTAAAGAACGCAGGACTAATAACTTCGCTGCGGATAACTCCAGAACCGATCAGATGATATTCTTTCCCTGGAGTAGGGGTTCCTGGAGCTGTTGAAGAATGTGTTGTCTGCTCTGAAGCCATTGATATTGAAGGAGCCAGGTGCTGATGCAGGACCTGGGAACCTTGGCAATCTTGGGATTGGCTTCTGTACCTGAGGCATGTGCTCAACATGATAGTCGAACTGGGGACCAGCAGCAGACTCAGGAACAGAAGTGGCGGGATCAGTGGCTATGCTGACTTCTTCTTCCGTTGGGGAGGGCTCCACATTAGCTTCAGCCATGACAGCGTCAGTGGCTTCATTGGTGGTGGTGGTGGCAGCCTCAAGATTTTCAACCTCCACTTGACGAGCTGGAGGGTCGGTCACAATCACGTTCTCCTCGAGAACCGCTTCTTGGTGGGATAGGGGAGTAGCAGCTTGTGGGACTTCTTCTTCATCGGCTGATGCAGCCGGAATGTCTTCAGCAGTTTCAGCTTCAAACGCAGAGACTGGAGGCCTAGGTCCTTTGCGAAGCCTGCGCAACGCAGGCGACGCCTGTGTAGTTGGAGTTGGCTGGGCCTCAAAGTCTTCTTCCTCTTGTGGGCGATCAGCCCATGAAGCATCCTGAGCGATTGGCGTCAGAGGACGACCAATGCTGATGAGTTCGCTGTTCTCGAGCTGAGGAAGGACTGCACCATCTTCTACATGGTCATGTTGACCAATGTCTTCAGCAGCGATGGGATCAGCTGCTGGAAAGTCTTCAGCTTCATGAGCCTCTGTGAAAACAGGCTCATGGATTGCCAGTTGGCGTTCAGCGTCAGGACGAACCATGGAAATGGGTTCAACTATCAAAGGCTCTGTGGGAGCAGCCCGATCTTTCTTGGTCTTCCTCTTCTTCTTGGAGGGGGCAATAGGAGAGGCTTCAGGATGTTTCCTCTTCCTGGCTTCAGCCTCAGCAGTCCTCGTCTTCTTGAGCTCTGAAGCGGTTGATCGGCTTTTTGGCTTCGAGCCATTCATTCTAGTTGGGAAGACAATGGGATCTGCTTCCTGCCTTGGTGCGTCAGGTTCAGCTGTAGCGGGCTTCTTCATCTTCTTTGCTGCCATCCTGGGGTCGATGCCAGGACGCCCAAGGGCCTTGCGCTTCTTAGCCTCATTGTAGGCCTGCACACATTTGTCAGTCAGAACCTTCATGCGCTCACGAGAACCTTGAGCTTCTGCACGTTTCTTGAGAAAGGCTTCCTTGAGCTCATGCAGCATAATCTTGAAGTTCTTCACCTCTTGCATGCTGAGCTTGGCCATATGCTTCTTGAACTGAGATTTCTCAAAGTCAATCTTCTGCTTTAGTTCAACAATGCTCTGGGCGATAGCTAACTCTGAAGCAATGGCGCCATGGAAGGCGACACTGAGGTCGATGGGTAGTTGGAGATCGTCGAAGCTGATGTTTGGCGTGTCAAACCATTCATCAATGAAGTTGTGGATGATTGTTACATCAAAGAGAGGTAGATCATTGAAGATTTCTGCTTCTTCTTTGCTCTTGATGAGTTGCTCAAGAGCGTCATCTGCAAGATCTTCATCACTTGACAGATCAATGGCATCATTGCGCAGAATGGCAGCAGCTGTTAGCTCTTGGCCGGTGTGTGGCAGAGGCATCTTGACCTTCTGGGGCTTGGAGATGCGTGAAAAATCTTCGGACTGCACACTGTCTTCAGGAGGTGCAGTTGCCAGTGGCTTCGCCCGTGAGATTTTTGGTGAAGGGGCAGGCTTTGAAGCTTTATGCTTCTTCAACTTCTTTGGCTTCGGCGCTGTAGGCGCTTCATCTGATTCAGCGTCAGCTGCAGGCTCATTCACTGCAGTCCCTTGAACCAAGATATGGGTGATGAGGCCTTCAAGGTTGTAGAAAGGACCGATGACATTGGGTTCTGCATCTCGTGTGCCATCAGCCCTTGGAGCTGAGGGACCAGGGTTGAAATCTAGTCCCAAAGTCTTCTTGTTTTGCTTCGCTGAGTTCTGGGCAAACTGAAAGTTGCGCTTGAACAGAATGTCGTCACGACACCATAGTAGTGATGATGTGCATCAACAGGCTGTGGCCCACGGACCATGCAGGGATAGAAGCCTTGTTCAATGGCTTCATCTCTGGACCTGGGTTGAAGATTCTTGTATAGGATGTCTCCCCACGGTCTCTTGATGGCATTTTTCTCGGCATATTCCTGGGTTACAAATCGGTATTTGAACCATTGTTCTGCCCAATATCTTCGAATCCATTGGATTCGGGTCTTGCGCTGATTGTAATCCTCTTCAGGATCTGTCTTGTACAGTTCTGAGAGGTCATCTGGCAGATCTCTAGATGTTTCTCCACGACGCTTTCTGCCACCCTTCCTTGCTGATTTCTCTGAAGCCATGAACTTTAAACTGAAAGGCTTCAACACGTTCAAAGGCTTCAAAGATTTTCGCTTGCTGGACAAACAGGAACTTGCTTCGGAAGAATTTATATGATGCTGTAAGAATTCTGCAAATGAATGCAGACTATGAGAACCAAGGGATTCTCCCACGGACATGTACCTGTGACAGCATTAAGGTGCGAGGGAAGGGGAAGAGGTCATATGCATTCTCAGAAGATTTTGAATATAAATCAGTTTAGAAGATATTGACCTCATCATGCGAAGACATTCACTCATAGATAAGGAGTTGGTTCCAGATTTATACGAATCCAAAGATCAGTACAAGTGAGGAATCTAACTACTTTGTGAAGCATAAGTGAATATACTAGGCATGTTATGAGATGCAGTATGAGAGAGATCTAACTTGTGTGAATAGAAACTGCTTGTGGTAGAAAGTGACAAAGCCATAGGATCAACGGTGCCGTAAAAAGGAAGTTTTATTTACCACACTAAGAACTGCTAGACGGAGTGGAAGATGAGGCCGAGCAGTTTGATCTTCCGTGCCCTAACTTGGCGACGGAGGACACCTACGGCGACGGCGGAGAGGACGATGTCCGCGGTCGGCGTGAAGACGGCGTCGGAGAGGTTGCGGCAGCGAAGCGCTTCGTCGCCGGCGTCGTCGAGGGCTAGCGGTGGCGCTAGGGTTCGTGCGAGAGTGGAAGAAGAGATAATGACCGCCGTGAAGTGTGTATTTATATGTACAGGGGCGGCACTGCGTTATTACACAGGTGCCCCTGGCGATTCGCATCTGAGGAACACGTGGCCATCATGTAGAATTTTGGGGTTTGTTCCACGTCCCATGCACGCCTGGATTGTCGGGTGGTCATTCCTACTTCTCCGGGTTTCATGTGGAGGAATGAGCATTGAAGGTGGACTTAAGGTTTGTCTTTGTATCTTCTGCTGACAAGGACGCGGAGAAGACATTCGACAGTTTCAATAGAATGCATATGATTTGGAGAGATAGAGTTTGAGATAGATAGCATAGAGAGGTTAGGGTCCGATCACATTCACTTAGTTCAAAAGATTCAACAAGAAGACATAGCTATAAGTGAATGCTGTAGAGGACAGAACACTAGTATATATATATATATATATATATATATATATATATAATCAACATAGTGAAGATAATCATGAAGACATGTTGAGATTGAAGCCAAACCAAATGTGAAGACATAGCAAGGTAACGCCATGAGTGAAACACTTCAAAATAGAACATTTGGTGGTGGCGTTACCCACCGTATAGGAAGTATTAGACCCAGACACGGCGCACAATTATCGTGGCGCTCCGAAGTCAAATTCCACATTAATGTATTCACACTTAGAATGTATGTCTTCATTGATTGAAGATATACTTTACTTCGTGTGTTGCACATCTAAGTCATCAATATGCATAAGGGTTAGGATGTGTGCCTGATCACAGGACATTTGATGATTCCAGGATATTTAGCTCACACCGTAACTTGCAAAATCTCTTCTCATCCAAGGGCTTGGTGAAAATATCTGCCAATTGCTCTTCAGTGTTGACGTGTATGATATCAATATCTTCCTTCACAACATGATCTCTGAGAAAGTGATGATGAATTTCAATGTGCTTTGTCTTCGAGTGCTGAACTGGGTTGTTGGCAATCTTGATGGCGCTTTCGTTGTCGCAGTAGAGTGGCACTTGCTTTAGATGAATGCCATAGTCTTTGAGCGTTTGCTTCATCAACAGAAGCTGAGCGCAGCAAGATCCCGCAGCAATGTATTCAGATTCAGCAGTGGAGAGAGATACATAGTTCTGCTTCTTTGAAGACCAACATACAAGTGATCGTCCCAGAAAGTGACATGTGCCTGATGTAGACTTGCGATCAACTTTGTCACCAGCATAATCAGCATCTGAGAATCCAACCAGATCAAACTCTGAGCCCTTTGGATACCATAATCCCAGAGTTGGGGTGTGAGCCAAATATCGAAGAATTCGCTTCACAGCTAAGTGATACGACTCCTTTGGTGCCGCTTGAAATCGAGCACACATGCAAACACTAAGCATAATATCTGGCCTAGATGCACATAGATAAAGTAAAGAACCAATCATGGAGCGGTATACCTTTTGATCGAACTCTTTACCATTGTCGTCAGGACCCAGATGATGCTTGGCTGGCATTGGCGTCGTGAAGCCCTTGCAGTCTTGCATGCCGAACTTCTTCAGGCAATCTTTGAGATACTTCTCTTGAGATATGAAGATGCCGTTGAAGGAAATATGCCCTAGAGGCAATAATAAAGTTTTTATTTATTTCCTTATATCATGATAAATGTTTATTATTCATGCTAGAATTGTATTAACCAGAAACATAATACATGTGTAAATACATAGACAAACAGAGTGTCACTAGTATGCCTCTACTTGACTAGCTCGTTAATCAAAGATGGTTATGTTTCCTAACCATGGACAAAGAGTTTTTATTTGATTAACGGGATCACATCATTAGTTGAATGATCTGATTGACATGACCCATTCCATTAGCTTAGCACCCGATCGTTTAGTATGTTGCTATTGCTTTCTTCATGACTTATACATGTTCCTATGACTATGAGATTATGCAACTCCCGTTTGCCGGAGGAACACTTTGTGTGCTACCAAACGTCACAACGTAAATGGGTGATTATAAAGGTGCTCTACAGGTGTCTCCAAAGGTACATGTTGGGTTGGCGTATTTCGAGATTAGGATTTGTCACTCCGATTGTCGGAGAGGTATCTCTGGGCCCACTCGGTAATGCACATCACATAAGCCTTGCAAGCATTGCAACTAATGAGTTAGTTGCGAGATGATGTATTATGAAATGAGTAAAGAGACTTGCCGGTAATGAGATTGAACTAGGTATTGAGATACCGACGATCGAATCTCGGGCAAGTAACATACCGATGACAAAGGGAACAACGTATGTTGTTATGCGGTCTGACCGATAAAGATCTTCGTAGAATATGTAGGAGCCAATATGAGCATCCAAGTTCCGCTATTGGTTATTGACCGGAGACGTATCTTGGTCATGTCTACATTGTTCTCAAACACGTAGGGTCCGCACGCTTAAGGTTTCGATGACAGTTATATTATGAGTCTATGAGTTTTGATGTACCGAAGGAGTTCGGAGTCCCGGATGAGATCGGGTACATGACGAGGAGTCTCGAAATGGTCGAGACGTAAAGATCGATATATTGGACGACTATATTCGGACATCGGAAAGGTTCTGAGTGATTCGGGTATTTTTCGGAGTACCGGGTAGTTACGGGAGAAGCAATGGGCCTTGATGGGCTTTAGTGGGAAGAGGAGAAAGGGCCAAGGGGCTGCTGCGCCCCCCTCCCCTCTGGTCCGAATTGGACTAGGGAAAAGGGGGTCGGCCACCTTTCCTTCTCCTCTACTTCCTTCTCCCTTCCTCCCCTCTTGGTGGACTCCTACTAGGACTTGGAGTCCTAGCAGGACTCCACATCCTGGCCGCACCAATTGCCTTGGCCGGCCTCCTCCTCCTCCATCCTTTATATACTGAGGCAAGGGGCACCCCATGAACACAAGTTGATCTTCGTGATCGTTCCTTAGCCGTGTGCGGTGCCCCCCTCCACCATATTCCACCTCGGTCATATTGTAGCGGTGCTTAGGTGAAGCCCTGCGACGGTAGTACATCAAGATCGTCACCACGCCGTCGTGCTGACGGAACTCTTCCCCGACACTTTGCTGGATCGGAGTCCGGGGATCGTCATCGAGCTGAACGTGTGCTAGAACTCGGAGGTGCCGTAGTTTCGGTGCTTGATCGGTCGGGCCGTGGAGACGTACAACTACATCAACCAAATGCTTTCATTGTCGATCTACAAGGGTACGTAGATCACACTCTCCTCTCTCGTTGCTATGCATCACCATGATCTTGCGTGTGTGTAGGAAATTTTTTGAAATTACTACGTTCCCCAACAGTGGCATCCGAGCCTAGGTTTTATATGTTGATGTTATATGCACGAGTAGAACACAAGTGAGTTGTGGGCGATATAAGTCATACTGCTTAGCAGCATGTCATACTTTGGTTCGGCGGTATTGTTGGACGAAGCGGCCCGGACCGACATTACGCGTACGCTTACGCGAGACCGGTTCTCCCGACGTGCTTTGCACATAGGTGGCTTGCGGGTGACAGTTTCTCCAACTTTAGTTGAACCGAGTGTGGCTACGCCCGGTCCTTGCGAAGGTTAAAACAACACCAACTTGACAAACTATCGTTGTGGTTTTGATGCGTAGGTAAGATTGGTTCTTGCTTAAGCCCGTAGCAGCCACGTAAAACTTGCAACAACAAAGTAGAGGACGTCTAACTTGTTTTTGCAGGGCATGTTGTGATGTGATATGGTCAAGACATGATGCTAAATTTTATTGTATGAGATGATCATGTTTTGTAACCGAGTTATCGGCAACTGGCAGGAGCCATATGGTTGTCGCTTTATTGTATGCAATGCAATCGCGCTGTAATGCTTTACTTTATCACTAAGCAGTAGCGATAGTCGTGGAAGCATAAGATTGGCGAGACGACAACGATGCTATGATGGAGATCAAGGTGTCGCGCCGGTGACGATGGTGATCATGACGGTGCTTCGAAGATGGAGATCACAAGCACAAGATGATGATGGCCATATCATATCACTTATATTGATTGCATGTGATGTTTATCTTTTATGCATCTTATCTTGCTTTGATTGACGGTAGCATTATAAGATGATCTCTCACTAATTATCAAGAAGTGTTCTCCCTGAGTATGCACCATTGAAAAAGTTCTTCGTGCTGAGACACCACGTGATGATCGGGTGTGATAGGCTATACGTTCAAATACAACGGGTGCAAAACAGTTGCACACGCGGAATACTCAGGTTATACTTGACGAGCCAAGCATATACAGATATGGCCTCGGAACACGGAGACCGAAAGGTCGAGCGTGAATCATATAGTAGATATGATCAACATAGTGATGTTCACCAATGAAACTACTCCATCTCACGTGATGATCGGACATGGTTTAGTTGATTTGGATCACGTAATCACTTAGAGGATTAGAGGGATGTCTATCTAAGTGGTAGTTCTTAAGTAATATGATTAATTGAACTTAAATTTATCATGAACTTAGTCCTGGTAGTATTTTGCAAATTATGTTGTAGATCAATAGCTCGCGTTGTTGCTTCCCTGTGTTTATTTTGATTTGTTCCTAGAGAAAATTGTGTTGAAAGATGTTAGTAGCAATGATGCGGATTGGATCCGTGATCTGAGGTTTATCCTCATTGCTGCACAGAAGAATTATGTCCTTGATGCACCGCTAGGTGACGGACCTATTGCAGGAGTAGATGCAGACGTTATGAACGTTTGGCTAGCTCAATATGATGACTACTTGATAGTTTAGTGCACCATGCTTAATGGCTTAGAATCGGGACTTCAAAGACGTTTTGAACATCATGGAGCATATGAGATGTTCCAGGAGTTGAAGTTAATATTTCAAGCAAATACCCGAGTTGAGAGATATGAAGTCTCCAACAAGTTATATAGCTAAAAGATGGAGGAGAATCGCTCAACTAGTGAGCATGTGCCCAGATTGTCTGAGTACTACAATCGCTTGAATCAAGTGGGAGTTAATCTTCCAGATAAGATAGTGATTGACAGAATTCTCTAGTCACCATCACCAAGTTAGTAGAACTTCGTGATGAACTATGATATGCATGGGATAACGGAAACGATTCCCAAGCTCTTCGTAATGCAGAAATTGACGAAGGTAGAAATCGAGAAAAACATCAAGTGTTGATGGTAGACATGACCATTAGTTTCAAGAAAAGGGCAGAGGGAAGAAGGGGAACTTCAAGAAGAACAGCAAGCAAGTTGCTGCTCAAGTGAAGAAGCCCAAGTCTGGTCCTAAGCCTGAGACTAAGTGTTTCTACTGCAAAGGGACTGGTCACTGGAAGCGGAACTACCCCAAGTGATTGGCAGATAAGAAGGATGGCAAAGTGAACATAAGTATATTTGATATACATGTTATTGATGTGTACTTTACTAGTGTTTATAGCAACCCCTCAGTATTTGATACTAGTTCAGTTGCTAAGATTAGTAACTCGAAACGGGAGTTGCAGAATAAACAGAGACTAGTTAAGGATGAAGTGACGATGTGTGTTGGACGTGGTTCCAAGATTGAAATGATCATCATCGTACACTCCCTATACTTTCGGGATTAGTGTTGAACCTGAATAAGTGTTATTTGGTGTTTGCGTTGAGCATGAATATGATTTGATCATGTTTATTGTAATACGGTTATTCATTTAAGTAAGAGAATAAATTGTTGTTCTGTTTACATGAATAAAACCTTATATGGTTACACACCCAATGAAAATAGTTCGTTGGATCTCGATCGTAGTGATACACATAATCATAATATTGAAACCAAAAGATGCAAAGTTAATAATGATAGTGCAACTTATTTGTAGCACTGCCATTTAGGTCATATTGGTGTAAAGCGCATGAAGAAACTCCATGCTGATGGGATTTTGGAATCACTTGATTATGAATCACTTGATGCTTGCGAACCATGCCTCATGGGCAAGATGACTAAGACTCCGTTCTCCGGAGCGAGCAACTGACTTATTGGAAATAATACATACTGATGTATGTGGTCCGAGGAGTGTTAAGGCTCACAGCAAGTATCGTTATTTTCTGAGCTTCACAGATGATTTGAGCAGATATGGGTATATCTACTTAATGAAATAGAAGTCTGAAACATTTGAACAGTTCAAAGAATTTCAGAGTGAAGTGGAAAATCATCGTGACAAGAAGATAAGGTTTCCACGATCTGATCGCGGAGACAAATATTTGAGTTACGAGTTTGGCCTTCAGTTAAAAACAATGTGAAATAGTTTCACTACTCACGCCACCTGGAACACCACAGTGTAATGGTGTGTCCGAACGTCATAACCGTACTTTATTGAATATAGTACAATCTATGATGTCTCTTACCAATCTACCACTGTCGTTTTGGGGTTATGCATTAGAGACAGCTGCATTCACGTTAAATAGGGCACCATCTAAATCCGTTGAGATGACACCATATGAACTATGGTTTGGCAAGAAACCTAAGCTGTCGTTTCTTAAAGTTTGGGACTGCGATGCTTATGTGAAAAAGTTTCAATATGATAAGCTTGAACCCAAATCGGAGAAGTGAATCTTCATAGGATATCCAAAGGAAACTATTGGATACACCTTCTATCACAGATCCGAAGGCAAGACTTTTGTTGCTAAATTCGGAAACTTTCTAGAGAAGGAGTTTCTCTAGAAAGAAGTGAGTGGGAGGAAAGTAGAACTTGATGAGGTAACTGTACCTGCTCCCTTATTGGAAAATAGTTCATCACGGAAATCTGTTTCTATGACATCTACACTAATTAGTGAGGAAGCTAATGATATTGATCATGAAACTTCAGATCAAGTTACTACCGAATCTCGTAGGTAAACCAGAGTGAGATCCGCACCAGAGTGGTATAGTAATCCTGTTCTGGAAGTCATGTAACTAGACCATGACAAACTTGCGAACTATGAGGAAGCGATGATGAGCCCAGATTCCACGAAATGGTTTGAGGCCATAAAATCTGAGATATGATCCATGTATGAGAACAAAGTATGGACTTTGATGGATTTGCCCGATGATCGGCAAGCCATTGAGAATAAATGGATCTTCAAGAGGAAGACGGACACTGATAGTAGTGTTACTATCTACAAAGCTAGAATTGTCGCAAAAGGTTTTCGACAAGTTCAAGGTGTTGACTACGATGAGAGTTTCTCACTCGTATCTATGCTTAAATCTGTCCGAATCATGTTAGCAATTGCCGCATTTTATGAAATCTGGAAAATGGATAACAAAACTGCAATCCTTAATGGATTTCTTAAAGAAGAATTGTATATGATGCAACCAGAAGTTTTTGTCAATCCTAAAGGTGTTAACAAAATATGCAAACTCCAGCGATCCATCTATGGACTGGTGTAAGCATCTCGGAGTTGGAATATATGCTTTGATAAGTTGATCAAAGCATATAGTTTTATACAGACTTGCGGTGAAGCCTGTATTTACAAGAAAGTGAGTGGGAGCACTACAGCATTTCTGATAAGTATATGTGAATGACATATTGTTGATCGGAAATAATGTAGAATTATTCTGCAAAGCATAAAGGAGTGTTTGAAAGGAGTTTTTCAAAGAAAGACCTCGGTGAAGTTGCTTACATATTGAGCATCAAGATCTATAGAGATAGATCAAGACGCTTGATAAGGTTTTTCAATAAATACATACCTTGACAAGATTTTGAAGTAGTTCGAAATGGAACAGACAAAGAAAGAGTTTCTTGCCTATGTTACAAGGTGCGAAATTGAGTAAGACTCAAAGCCCGACCACGGCAGAAGATAGAAAGAGAATGAATATCATTCCCTATGCCTTGGTCATAGGTTCTATAAAGTATGTCATGCTGTGTACCAGATCTATTGTATACCCTACCACTGAGTTTGGCAAGGGAGTACAATAGTGATCTAAGAGTAGATCACTGGACAGTGGTCAAAATTATCCTTAGTGGAATAAGGATATGTTTCTCGATTATGGAAGTGAAAAAAGGTTCGTCGTAAAGGGTTACGCCGATGCAAGTTTTGACACTAATCTGGATGAATCTAAGTCTCAATCTAGATACATATTGAAAGTGGGAGCAATTAGCTAGAGTAGCTCCGTGCAGAGCATTGTTGACATAAATATTTGCAAAATACTTACGGATCTGAATATAACAGACCCGGTGACTAAAATTATCTCACAAGCAAAACATGATCACACCTTAGTACTCTTTGGGTGTTAATCACATAGCGATGTGAACTAGATTACTGACTCTAGTAAACCCTTTGGGTGTTGGTCACATATCGATGTGGACTATGGGTGTTAATCACATGGTGATGAGAACTATTGCTATTAAATCACATGGCGATGTGAACTAGATTATTGACTCTAGTGCAAGTGGGAGACTGAAGGAAATATGCCCTAGAGGCAATAATAAAGTTATTATTTATTTCCTTATATCATGATAAATGTTTATTATTCATGCTAGAATTGTATTAACCGGAAACATAATACATGTGTGAATACATAGACAAACAGAGTGTCACTAGTATGCCTCTACTTGACTAGCTCATTAATCAAAGATGGTTATGTTTCCTAACCATGGACAAAGAGTTGTTATTTGATTAACGGGATCACATCATTAGTTGAATGATCTGATTGACATGACCCATTCCATTAGGTTAGCACCCGATCGTTTAGTATGTTGCTATTGCTTTCTTCATGACTTATACATGTTCCTATGACTATGAGATTATGCAACTCCCATTTGCTGGAGCAACACTTTGTGTGCTACCAAACGTCACAACGTAAATGGGTGATTATAAAGGTGCTCTACAGGTGTCTCCAAAGGTACATGTTGGGTTGGCGTATTTCAAGATTAGGATTTGTCACTCCGATTATCGGAGAGGTATCTCTGGGCCCACTCAGTAATGCACATCACATAAGCCTTGCAAGCATTGCAACTAATGAGTTAGTTGCGAGATGATGTATTACGAAACGAGTAAAGAGACTTGCCGGTAACGAGATTGAACTAGGTATTGAGATACCGACGATCGAATCTCGGGCAAGTAACATACCGATGACAAAGGGAACAACGTATGTTGTTATGCGGTCTGACCGATAAAGATCTTCGTAGAATATGTAGGAGCCAATATGAGCATCCAGGTTCCGCTATTGGTTATTGACCGGAGACGTGTCTCGGTCATGTCTACATTGTTCTCGAACCCGTAGGGTCCGCACGCTTAAGGTTTCGATGACAGTTATATTATGAGTCTATGAGTTTTGATGTACCGAAGGAGTTCGGAGTCCCGGATGAGATCGGGAACATGACGAGGAGTCTCGAAATGGTCGAGACGTAAAGATCGATATATTGGACGACTATATTCGGACATCGGAAAGGTTCCGAGTGATTCGGGTATTTTTCGAAGTACCGGGTAGTTACGGGAGAAGCAATGGGCCTTGATGGGCTTTAGTGGGAAGAGGAGAAAGGGCCAAGGGGCTGCTGCGCCCCCCCTCCCCTCTGGTCCGAATTGGACTAGGGAAAAGGGGGTCGGCCACCTTTCCTTCTCCTCTACTTCCTTCTCCCTTCCTCCCCTCTTGGTGGACTCCTACTAGGACTTGGAGTCCTAGGAGGACTCCACATCCTGGCCGCACCAATTGCCTTGGCCGGCCTCCTCCTCCTCCATCCTTTATATACTGAGGCAAGGGGCACCCCATGAACACAAGTTGATCTTCGTGATCGTTCCTTAGCCATGTGCGATGCCCCCCTCCACCATATTCCACCTCGATCATATTGTAGCGGTGCTTAGGCGAAGCCCTGCGACGGTAGTACATCAAGATCGTCACCACGCCGTCGTGCTGACGAAACTCTTCCCCGACACTTTGCTGGATCGGAGTCCGGGGATCGTCATCGAGCTGAACGTGTGCTAGAACTCGGAGGTGCCGTAGTTTCGGTGCTTGATCGGTCGGGCCGTGGAGACATACAACTACATCAACCAAACGCTTCCGTTGTCGATCTACAAGGGTACGTAGATCACACTCTCCTCTCTCGTTGCTATGCATCACCATGATCTTGCGTGTGCGTAGGAAATTTTTTGAAATTACTATGTTCCCCAACAGCCGTTGCGTTGCTGTTGTATTTGAAGACCGAGAAAGAACTTCAGCTCTCCCATCATAGACATTTGATATTGCTCTTGCATCATATATCCAAACTCTTCACTGTACTTCTGATTGGTGCAGCCAAAGATAATGTCATCCACATATATTTGGCACACAAACAGTTCACCATCATATGTCTTCGTGAAGAGAGTGGGGTCGAGAGAACCAGGTATGAAGCCTTTGCTATTCAGGAAGTATTTGAGTGTGTCATACCAGGCCCGAGGGGCTTGTTTGAGGCCATACAATGCCTTGTTGAGCTTGTATACCATGTTAGGATGTTTTGGATCTTCAAAGCCAGGAGGTTGTGCAACATACACTTCTTCTTCAATCTTGCCATTGAGGAAGGCGCTCTTCACATCCATTTGATAAAGAAGTATGTTGTGATGATTTGCATAGGCCAGCAGTATGCGTATGGCTTCAAGTCTAGCCACAGGAGCAAATGTTTCATCGAAGTCAATGCCTTCCACTTGAGTATATCCTTGAGCAACGAGACGAGCTTTGTTTCTGACAACTTGACCATGCTCATCTTGCTTGTTGCGGTATATCCATTTGGTGCCTATTATGTTGTGCTTCCTAGGATCGGGACGCTTGACCAGTTCCCATACATTATTCAGCTCAAACTGTTGAAGCTCGTCTTGCATAGCTTGAATCCATTCAGGTTCCATGAAGGCTTCTTCAACTTTCTTGGGTTCTGTTATTGAGACGAATGCGAAGTGCTCACAGAAATTTGCTAGCTGAGTTGCCCTTAAACGAGTGAGTGGACCGGGTGCATTGATGCTATCAATTATTCTTTCAATCTGCACTTCATTGGCAACGCGAGGATGTACAGGGCGAAGATTTTGCTCTTGCTGATCATTGTCGTTGTGAGAAGGAATGTCTTCAGACTGAGCATTGTCTTCATGTTGATCAGGTGCTGAGATGATAAGTTCTTCTTCAGGATGAGCTTCAGAAGGTATAATTTCTCCAGTTTCCATTAGCTTGATTGATTCACTGGATGGAACTTCATCTAGCACATTTGGCAGTTGCTCTCTTTGTGAACCGTTGGTCTCATCGAACCGCACATCCACTGTTTCAACCACTTTGTAATGAAAGAGATTGAAGACTCTGTAGGAGTGCGAATCCTTTCCATATCCGAGCATAAAATCCTCATGTGCTTTTGGTGCAAACTTTAAGGTGTGATGTGGGTCCTTGATCCAGCACCTGGCGCCAAATACTCTGAAGTAACTGACATTTGGCTTCTTGCCAGTAAGGAGCTCATAAGATGTCTTGTTCAGAAGCTTGTGAAGATAAACACGATTGATTGTATGGCATGCAGTATCAATGGCTTCAGGCTAGAATTTTCTTGGAGTCTTGTATTCATCTAGCATCGTTCTGGCCATCTCAATGAGTGTTCTGTTCTTGCGTTCGACGACCCCATTCTACTGTGGCGTGTACGGGGCTGAGAATTCATGTGTGATGCCCAAGGTATCAAGATATGTATCAAGGCTAGTGTTCTTGAATTCAGTGCCATTGTCACTTCTGATATGCTTTATCTTGGCGCCATAGTTGTTCATTGCTCGATTGGCGAAGCGTCTGAAGACATCCTGCACTTCAGTCTTGTAAAGGATTATGTGCACCCAAGTATATCTAGAATAATCATCAACAATGACAAAGCCATAGAGACAAGCAGTAGTAGTAAGAGTTGAGTAATGAGTGGGACCGAAAAGATCCATGTGAAGCAGTTCGAAGGGTCGAGTAGTGGTCATGATTGTCTTCGAGGGATGTTTGGCCCTCGTCATCTTTCCTGCCTCACAGGCACCGCATAAGTGATCTTTCTTGAACTTGACGTCCTTGATGCCTATGACATGCTTCTTCTTTGCCAGGGTGTGGAGGTTCCTCATGCCAGCATGCCCAAGCCTCCGATGCCAGAGCCAGCATTCTGAAGCTTTTGCTAGAAGACATACGGCAAGCTGTGGTCCTACTGAGAAATCTACCACGTACAAATCATCTTTTCGATACCCTTCAAATACTAGAGACTTGTCAGATTCCATTAGAACAAGGCAACGATATTTTCCAAATATTACGATCATGTTTAAATCGCAAAGCATTGAGACAGACATTAAGTTGAAGCCAAGGGATTCAACAAGCATGACTTTATCCATGTGTTGATCCCTTGAGATTGCAACTCTACCTAGACCCAATACCTTACTTTTACCAGTGTCGGCAAGTGTGATGTGGCTCTTGTCGGATGGACATAAGGTTGAGTCCATAAGAAGGCTTCTTTTGTCAGTCATGTGATTTGTACACCCACTATCAATAATCCATTCTGAAGACGCTGGTGTCGTACCCTACAGTGCAGTTAGGGGGATAGGCTTCACGAAGAGCATTGTGAAGCAAAAACATTTGACGAACCAGTGGGTTACGAAAGCTTAGATCCAGATTAGGACTAATAGGGAGAGTAGCAAGCGATTCAGGAACGAAGTACATAGTAAGACCATTCGGGAATTTGATCTTGCGCCCTACAAGATGTTTAAGGTCCCCAGCAATAGCGTCAGACGATTTTGGTTTTCTGCTGGGGACCTTTCCCTGCAAAAGAGAGTTAAGCTTTCTTAGCCACCCACATCTTCAAGGGTGGCTTAGAAGAAATAAGTCTAAGTGCAGCATCTGAGAACTTTGGCTTTGGAGCCCTAGCAAACAGTCTTGCAGGCGGACAATAGTACTCATAAGAATAAGCAGAATAGTTCTTGGTCTTATGAACATGGCGTTTGATGAACCGCTCTCATATTCATATGCCTGAGTATGGTTTCCCTGCAAAACATTTGCGTTAGTGCGACTTAGGTGAGTCCTCTGTCTGTATGAAGCCTTTGGTGAAGGAAATATGCCCTAGAGGCAATAATAAAGTTATTATTTATTTCCTTATAATCATGATAAATGTTTATTATTCATGCTAGAATTGTATTAACCGGAAACATAATACATGTGTGAATACATAGACAAACAAAGTGTCACTAGTATGCCTCTACTTGACTAGCTCGTTAATCAAAGATGGTTATGTTTTCTAACCATGAACAATGAGTTGTTATTTGATTAACGGGATCACATCATTGAGAGAATGATCTGATTGACATGACCCATTCCATTAGCTTAGCACCCGATCGTTTAGTATGTTGCCATTGCTTTCTTCATGACTTATACATGTTCCTATAACTATGAGATTATGCAACTCCCGTTTACCGGAGGAACACTTTGGGTACTACCAAACGTCACAACGTAACTGGGTGATTATAAAGGAGTACTACAGGTGTCTCCAAAGGTACATGTTGGGTTGGCGTATTTCGAGATTAGGTTTTGTCACTCCGATTGTCGGAGAGGTATCTCTGGGCCCTCTCGGTAATGCACATCACTTAAGCCTTGCAAGCATTGCAACTAAATGAGTTAGTTGCGGGATGATGTATTACAGAACGAGTAAAGAGACTTGCCGGTAACGAGATTGAACTAGGTATTGGAATACCGACGATCGAATCTCGGGCAAGTAACATTCCGATGACAAAGGGAACAACGTATGTTGTTATGCGGTCTGACCGATAAAGATCTTCGTAGAATATGTAGGAGCCAATATGGGCATCCAGGTCCCGCTATTGGTTATTGACCGGAGACATGTCTCGGTCATGTCTGCATTGTTCTCAAACCCGTAGGGTCCGCACGCTTAAGGTTACGATGACTGTTATATTATGAGTTTATGCATTTTGATGTACTGAAGGTTGTTCGGAGTCCCGGATGTGATCACGGACATGACGAGGAGTCTCGAAATGGTTGAGACATAAAGATTGATATATTGGAAGCCTATGTTTGGATACCGGAAGTGTTCCGGGTGAAATCGGGATTTTACCGGAGTACCGGGAGGTTACCGGAACCCCCCGGGAGCTAAATGGGCCATGATGGGCCTTAGTGGAAAAGAGAAGAGGCAGCCCTACATGGGCCGCGCGCCCCTCCCCTCCCTTGGTCCGAATTGGACAAGGAGAGGGGGCCGACCGCTCTCTCTCTTTTCCCCCCTCCACAAGTCCTATTCCAACTAGGATTGGGGGGGGGGGGAATCCTACTCCCAGAGGGAGTAGGACTCTCCTGGCGCGCCCTATGTGGCCGGCCAGCCTCCCCCCTTTGGTCCTTTATATACTGAGGCAGAGGCACCCTAGAGACACAGGTTGATCCACGTGATCTATTCCTTAGCCGTGTGCGGCGCCCCCAGCCACCATAGTCCTCGATAATATTGTAGCGGTGCTTAGGCGAAGCCCTACAGCAGTAGTACGTCAAGATCGTCACCACGCCGTCGTGCTGACGGAACTCTTCCCCGACACTTTGCTGGATCGGAGTCCGGGGATCGTCATCGAGCTGAACGTGTGCTAGAACTCGGAGGTGCCGTAGTTTCGGTGCTTGATCGGTCGGATCGTGAAGACGTACGACTACATCAACCAAATGCTTCCGTTGTCGATCTACTAGGTATGTAGATCATACTCCCCCTCTCGTTGCTATGCATCACATGATCTTGCGTGTGCGTAGGAATTTTTTTTAAATTACTACGTTCCCCAACATTTGGACCGTATGAAGCCTTTGGTCTAAGGTTTGTCTTCTTCATGTGAGGTGTCATGATGACATTCACAGGAAGATTCTCCAGACACCTTTTCGGAACCCAGATCTTCTTCATAGGCGGTCCATTCCTGCAGTTAGTACCAATGTACCTGGCAAACACTTCACCATTCTGATTCTTAAACAATTTATAGTTTGCATCGAGGGATTCATCAATGATAATGGGGTTAGCACAAGTGAAGCCAGATAGATTGGATGGATCTGCTGAAGGTTCCTTTGCAGCAACCCACGTGGTTTTGGGGTACTGCTCAGGTTTCCAGTAAGAGCCATCAGCATTCATTTTCCTTACGAACCCAACACCCTCTTTCCTCGGGTTTCGGTTCAGAATCTGCTTTTTGAGGACATCACATAGTGCCTGATGCCCTTTAAGACTTTTGTACATCCCTGTTTCAAGCAATGTCTTCAACCTAGCATTCTCATCAGCAATAGCAGTGGTATCCTCAGCAGAGGGGTTAGTTACCACATCAACAGTTGAAGATATTGCAACAGTAGTAGAAGTAGAACATTTAGCAACAGAAGTAGCATTATCACGCTCAATGCATTTAAGACATGGTGGTTCAAATCCTTCCTGAGCAGAACTGATCTGTTTGGCGCGAAGTGACTCGTTTTCCTTTTGAAGATCTTCATGAGCCGCTCTCAATTTCTCAAGATCTTACTTCCTTTGAAGATAATCATAGGAAAGCTTTTCATGAGTTGTTGAGAGAGTTTCATGACGACTTTCAAGTTCCACATACTTAACGTGAAGATTTTTTATGTCTTCAATTAAGGATTCAGATCGAGTCATTTCAGCACCTAACAGATCATCGCTTCTGTCTAACAGTTTTTGAATATGTTCTATAGCTTTCTGTTGTTCAGTTGCAATTTTAGCAAGTGTTTTGTAGCTGGGTTTTGAACCACAATCAGAGTCATCGTCACTAGATGTTTGATAGTGAGTAGTGCGTGTGTTTACCTTGGCACCGCGTGCCATGAAGCAGTAGGTAGAACCGGAGTAGTCCTTGTCATTTGCATCGGTGTCGGTGATGAAGTCATTGTCTTCAGTGTTGAAGATGGACTTGGCAACGTATGTTGTAGCCAGACTCGCGACGCCTGAATTGGACTCCTCCTCAGACTCCACCTCCGCCTCCTCAGAAGCGAACTCCTCCTCTGAATCCATTTCCTTGCCAACAAACGCACGTGCCTTGCCAGATGAGCTCTTCTTGTGTGATGAAGACTTTGAGGAAGACTTGGAAGAAGACTTTGAGTATTTCTTCTTCTTCTTGTCGTCAGAGTCATATTCCTTGCTCTTCTTCTTCTTTTTGTTCTCATTGTCCCACTGTGGACACTCAGAGATGAAGTGGCCAGGTTTCTTGCACTTGTGACATGTTTTCTTCTTGTAGTCGTGAGCAGAAGCTTCATCATTCCTTGAGCTTGATCGGGAAGACTTTCTGAAACCTTTCTTCTTGGTGAATTTTTGGAACTTCTTCACAAGCATAGCAAGTTCCCTTCCAATGTCTTCAGGATCATCTGAACTGCTGTCAGATTCTTCTTCAGATGAGGAGACAGCTTTTGCCTTCAAGGCACGAGTTCGCCCATAGTTTGGACCATAGATATGTCTTTTCTCATAAAGCTGAAACTCATGTGTATTGAGCCTCTCAAGTATGTCAGACGGATCGAGTGTCTTGAAATCAGGACGTTCTTGAATCATCAGGGCTAGGGTGTCAAACGAACTATCAAGTGATCTCAGTAGTGTCTTGACGACTTCATGTTTGGTTATTTCAGTAGCGCCGAGGGCTTGAAGCTCATTTGTGATGTCAGTGAGTCAGTCAAATGTGAGTTGGACATTCTCATTGTCATTTCGCTTGAAGCGGTTGAAGAGGTTGTGAAGGACAGTGATTCTCTGATCTCTCTGGGTTGAGACGCCTTCATTGACCTTGGAGAGCCAGTCCCAGACCAGCTTAGATGTTTCCAAAGCACTCACACAGCCATACTGTCCATTTGTCAGATGACCACAGATGATATTCTTGGCAGTAGAGTCCAGTTGAACGAACTTCTTGACATCAGCAGCAGTGACACCTTCTCCAGCCTTGGGAACGCCGTTCTTGATGACATACCATAGGTCGACGTCAATGGCTTCAAGATGCATGCGCATCTTGTTCTTCCAGTAGGGATATTCAGTTCCATCGAAGACGGGACACACAGCGGAGACTTTAATTATCCCTGCAGTCGACATAGCTAAAACTCCAGGTGGTTAAACCGAATCACACAGAACAAGGGAGCACCTTGCTCTGATACCAATTGAAAGTGCGTTATATCGACTAGAGGGGGGGTGAATAGGCAATTTTTATGAAAATCTTCAAAACATGGAAGTTATGAAGACAAACGATAGAAATAAACATATTACCCTGCAGCGGAAGGTAGACTACACTAGGCAAGCCATAGTCAAGTATTCAATAGAGTGAAAGCACAATGACTAATAGCAGCAATGTAGTAAGGATCAGGTAGGAAGATATTGTGAAGCCACACAGAACACGCAGTCACTCAGTGAAGACAAAAGATAGTGCGAACATACAATGACTTCACAAGGAGTAACAGTAAGTAAAGGGAAGGGAAGATGAAACCAGTGACTCGCTGAAGACAATGATTTGTTGGACCAGTTCCAGTTGCTGTGACAACTGTACGTCTGGTTAGGGCGGCTAGGTATTTAAACCTTAGAACACACAGTCCCGGACACCCAGTCCTGAACACGCAGCTCAGGACACCTAGTCCTCACCGTATTCCCCTTGAGCTAAGGTCACACAGACCTCGCCCAATCACTCTGGTAAGTCTTCAAGGTAGACTCCCAAACCTTCACAGACTTCGTTCACCGGAAATCCACAATGTCTCTTGGATGCTCAGAACGCGACGCCTAACCGGCTAGAGGATGCACAGTCCTCAAGTGTAATAAGTCTTCAGATCACACAGACAAGAAGACTTAAGTGATGTCTAATTCTCTTTGGCTCTGGGTGGTTAGGGCTTTATCCTCGCAAGGAATTCTCTCTCAAAGGCTTCGAGGTGGGTTGCTCTCAAACGACAAAAGCCGTACTCTGAATCTGAGCAGCCAACCGTTTATGGTTGTAGGGGGTGGGCTATTTATAGCCACTTGGCAACCCGACCTGATTTGTCCGAAATGACCCTGGGTCACTAAGGAACTGACACGTGTTCCAACGGTCAGATTTCAAACTCACACAACAACTTTACTTGGGCTTCAAGCAAAGCTGACTTGCCCGACTCTGGACAAGATTCGCTCTCAAAGTCTTCACTCGAAGACATAGGTTTTGTTTAAGCATCACTTCAGTCATTCTGACTGGTTCTCTTGGACCCCACTTAACAGTATGGTGGTTTCTATGACTCAACACAGAAGAAAGAGAACTACAAAAGATCTAAGTCTTCGAACTCCATAGGCTTCATATGGTGTCTTCTCTTGTCATGGTCTTCAATGTGAATATCTTCATATACCACCTTTGACTTCAATGTCTTCATACATTTTTAGGGGTCATCTCTGATAGGAAAACCGAATCAATGAGGGACTTCTACCTGTGTTATCCTGCAATTCTCACAAACACATTAGTCCCTCAACTAGGTTTGTCGTCAATACTCCAAAACCAACTAGGGGTGGCACTAGATGCACTTACAGTGCCCGCCAACGATGAATCTTCTCTTATGAAAGCCGTGGCTAACCAGCCTGTGTCAGTAGCTGTGGACGGAGGGGATGTCATGTTTCAACATTACTCCGGCGGAGTAATGACTGGCTCCTGTGGCACTGATTTGGACCATGGGATAGCAGCGATTGGATATGGGATGACGAGTGACGGAACTAGGTATTGACTGCTGAAGAACTCATGGGGCACGACATGGGGCGAGAGTGGGTACCTCAGAATGGAGAAGGATATTTCTGACAAGAGTGGTATGTGTGGCTTGGCCATGCAACCTTCCTACCCCACTGAGTAGAGGAAATACATTGCCACGTATATCTACAAATACTGCAGAAATACACATATTTTTATCGATATGTCCGCACCTTCCATTACACTGCATTGTTTCTTATTTGTATAATCGCGACTGTTCCGTCAATATATATGAAGAAGACAGATGACTTCAAGCTTAATGCTCTATGGTGATGTTTACGCTGATACCCATCTTGTTTGAATCAAATCATTGATTGGAACAAAAGAAAAAACAGAAATAAGAGATCGTCCCTGATCTTTGGATCAATCAATGCACACAACCTATTACAGAAAGTTATTACATAGTATTTCACTACACTTTAAAAAGGGACAACAATAGGCAACAATTCGTACCACTCATGATTCTACTACTAGGCTGTCACCCATATCGGCTAAATAAAGCTCGATCGGCCATCTTCAAGCGGTTACACCCGGAATCTAGAATACCTTGTGCTTTTCACACACAAGCACATATGATAACCAAAAGAGATTAGAAAATCTCACTATTGAGGATATCTATTTGTTGCAAAATATGGCCAAGGTAGCATTAGTAAACATGCCACGTGGGTAAGTCAAACCTGGGTTGGACCTGTGCATTTTCATACTTACTAGAGGGTGGCACGTGCTTTGTCGTCCTGTTCTTCTGTCAAGAGTTAAGTTTTTTTATGCGGGTTATTACGAGATGTTGCTTCATTGTGTGTTTCACTTGAGTTAGGGTGATTTTTAATTATGTTGGTGTTAGGGGTTTTTTCGAAATGAACTTGTGTTAAGTCTTTTTTTTTCGCTCTTATCCAGTAGAGGCAGTATTTGTTGTGCTAGGTGGGCTGAGTTGGTATGTGTGTGGTTGTGCAATTCTTACATGTAACACATAAATCAACATATGTCGTTCCCTGAAGGTAGACCCAAATGCAACACACACCAACCATTCACTCCCTTATAGGTGGGCCCACCAACGACCGTAAAGCCTCGACGCATCAAAAGTGCATTTCTAGGGAGTTTAGTATCTTAGTAGATAGATGGTATGTTCTATTTACGGAGCTGTGCAAACTTAAGAAACGTAGAGATGCATCTTTTGATCTATCAACGATTTTCTTGGTGACGCTTTCCGAAAACATTGTGCATTGGCCTAAATCCGTGACCGCCAAATTTTAACTAAAGTGTGGTCGTAGATTACTATGAATGGGACATGGCCAAAAAAATCTTCCGAAAGTATTTTTCAAATATCAAGTTAAGCTACTTATCTTTTCTGACCATATAGAAAAAATTGAAGTATTTTATATAAATGCTTTCGGAGGGTAGTACACAAGATACTTTAACTTGGTATTTCATAAATATATAATATAGTTACTCCCTTTAATGTTTAACCTTAGTTCAAAACTGCGACACTTATTTTGGATCGGATAAAGTATTACATAACAAGATGGGACATGAAAGTATATTTTGCAGATACTAATGTTAAAGGAAGCTACAGTCTAAATGCCAAGTGAATATTTCGTTGTACAAACTTCATAATTTGCACTAAATGGCATGACGCATCCTCATAGATTCATCAACTACAAACACCAGAACCTTTTATGGATCATCGGTACATTTGTGGAGTCAAACAGGTTTCTACTTTATTCATTTCGCTAATCCTCCCTACACTGATTATACGTTTACATTACCTACTCTGAACCGAACGCCTTCTTAGATTGCTTGATAATTTGCAATTAGAGCACTGCAAACGTGGGGTAGGTGACCAAGCATTGTCACAAAAGGTCGGATGGTTTTGGCTCTCTATTGTTTCTTTATTACACTGTCATCGCCGTGCATCATTGAACTAAGTAGAGAATAATTTTACAGACTTTTAGATTAACCAAACTCCTCCGCACTGTTTGTACTGTTTTAAATACTTTTCCTATAGTTGCCTGCCATGCCCGTCCGGCTGTTTCTGTTTGATCATTGTTTTTTATTCAACTGGCACGAAATATGGGCAATAATACTCAAGGCGGTCACGGAAATTGGCAAGGCGGTCATACTATCTGGGGCCATAGCTAAATTAATTAGTCTAGTGTACTATCTACAATCACAAGGTTATTTATTCCATCTGGTAATTATCTCTGAGAGCACAACGTGCATGTGCAACCATAGCTATATAAACACATCCGGTTCCACCCATTGCTGACACGCCAAAGTACCAAGCTACATACAATAGTACTAGTAGCACTAATCGAACATATCATGGCCATCCCCAAAGCTTTGCTTCTTGCCATCGTAGGTTGCATCTGCTTATGCAGCAGTGCTGTTTTGTCAGCTCGCAAGCTTGGCGACGCGGCCATGGTGGAGAGGCATGAGCAGTGGATGACGGAGTTCAACCGTGTTTACAAGGACGTCACCGAGAAGGCGCAGCGGTTTGAGGTGTTCAAAGCCAACATTGCCTTCATCGAGTCGTCCAATGCCGGAAACCGTAAGTTCTGGCTCGGTGTCAACCAGTTCACCGACCTCATCAATGACGAGTTCAGGGCAACCAAGACCAACAAGGGATTGAAAATGAGCGGCGGTAGGGCTCCAACTGGGTTCAAGTACAGTAATGTCAGCATCGATGCGCTTCCAACCGCTGTTGATTGGAGGACCAAGGGTGCTGTCACTCCTATCAAAGACCAAGGCCAATGTGGTAAGTGGATTTAGGTAGTATATCTACATTATGTTCCGCTACCATGATAATCCCATGATAACTCGAATTACACTAAGGATGACCCTATTATTGCAGGTTGTTGTTGGGCATTTTCAGCTGTGGTGGCAACTGAAGGCATTGTGAAGTTGAGCACGGGGAAGCTCATCTCGTTGTCTGAGCAAGAGCTGGTTGATTGTGATGTCCATGGTGTGGATTAGGGTTGTGAGGGTGGTGAGATGGACGGCGCCTTGAAGTTCATCATCAAGAACGGTGGCCTCACCACCGAGGCCAACTACCCATACACGGCACAAGACGGACAGTAAGACCAGCATTGCAAGCAACAATGTTGCAACCATCAAGGGCTACGAGGATGTGCACGCCAACGATGAATCTTCTCTTATGAAAGCCGTTGCTAACCAGCCTGTATCGGTAGTTGTGGATGGAGGTGATGTCATATTTCAACACTACTCTGGCGGGGTAATGACCGGCTCTTGCGGAACTGATTTGGACCATGGGATAGCAGCTATTTGATATGGTCTGACGAGTGACGGAACTAAGTATTGGTTGTTAAAAAACTCATGGGGCACGACATGGGGCGAGAGTGGGTACCTCAGAATGGAGAGGGACATTTCTGACAAGAGTGATATGTGTGGCTTGGCCATGCAACCTTCGTACCTCACCAAGTAGGGAAATACATTGGCACGTATATCTACAAATATTACATAAATACATGTATTTTTATCTGTCTGTATGTACCTTTCATTACACTACATTGTTTCGTGTTTGGACAATCACGAAATGTTTCGTAAATATATATAAAGAAGATAGATGAATTCGAGCTTAAATGCTAAATGCTCTACGGTGATGTTTATGCTGAAATCCATTTTGTTTAAATCCACAAATTGATTCGAACAATATTTTTTTCTCGAAAATGGGAGGACGCCCCTGATCTTTGCATCGATCAATGCACACATCCATCGTATTGAAGAAATTTATTACATAGTATTCCGCTACACATGAATAAAAGGCACAAGAATAAAAAACAATGTACAACTCAGGACACTATTACCAGGCCGTCACTCATATTGGCTAAATAAAGCATGAAGTACCACCTTCAAGCGGTTGCACCCGAAGTCTAGAATATTCTATGCTTTTCACACGCTGCAGTAAAGCACATTTGATAACCAAAAGAAATTAGAAGATACAAATTTTGAGGGCGTATTTTTCTTCAAAATATGGCCAAAAGTGGCGTTAGTCAACACGCCCGAGGGTAGGTCATACCTGGGTTGCACCGATGCATTTCCATACTTATAGAACCAAGATGACACAACTAGAATATCTTTGGGACTTCCTGTGCATTTTACTTTCTAGGAAACCATTACACTAGTTGAGTCCACCCGGCAAGGTGACTAGGGAAAGCCTTTCTCCCCTTCATCTCCACCGGTGAGCTTGTGAATTCACCTCCCCTCCGCTTGTTGGTGTCTACCTTGCCCTAGCTCTCGCCTACAGCTCGCCGGAGCTCTCTCTTCCTCTTTACTCTAGCTCAAACGATCATGGGAAGAAGGAGAAAGGTGGACACAGGAGGTTTCCAGTGCTCATACACCGCCGTACGTATGGCCTCGTATTTTCTCCTCGAGCAACAACTCGAGCCGCGCACACGTTACAACGTCACCGTGCGGATTTTTATACCCAGGGTCAACGACCGGGCACACACGCACCCACGCTCCTGCTCCCTCGCGCCCACAATCCGCCCGCCTCGCTCGCGGCAGCGACGCGCTCCAACGCGCAGCTCACGGCGGCCCTCCAACAGATCGTGCACAAGCTCCCCGCACGGCTCGCCAACAGTCCAGGCCTACTACGACGTGTCCGTGTACATGCACACGCACGCCCAAACGCTACCCACACACGCGCACCCGCGGTCCCGACTCGGCCGACCCGGCCAGCTCGCGCCCATACACGCGCTGGTCGCGTCCGATTCGTCGCCTCGGCTTATTCGCCCAACACTCGTGCCCTAAGCCGCGGCTCAGAGCAGGCCGGGCTCCTCGACGACGTCGTCCACCAGCAACGCACGCTCCGCCGCCGGCGCCTTCTTCAACTGCGGGCATTCCCGCTTGAAGTGTCCACGGTCGCCGCATTTGTAACAACGACCGCGCCGGTTTCTGCCGAAGCCCGACGCCTCGCTGCGCACGTCGTCGTCGTCTCGAGCACCGCCCCTCTGCCGCTCCCATGCTCGCAACTGCGCCGCCATGTACATGAGTTGGCCGTCCGCCCGCTCGCCGCCCGCCTGTCCACGCCATCGCAGCCGCTCGTCGAAGGCCTTCAGGCGACCGAGCGCGTCCTCGAATGGCATGGTGGAGACGTCGCAAAACTGCTCGATTCCGGCCACCGCCGCGTACAAGCGATCCGGCACAGAATCGAGAAGCTTCTTCACCATCGCGGCGTCGTCCAGCGTCAACCCGAGTCCCGCGTAGCGCGCCGCCATGCCGCCGAGCTTGCCGGCGAACCCATCCATCATGTCGCCCTCCGCCATGCGCAGCATCTCAAACTCCCCTCGGAGAGTGCCCAGCCGTGCCGCCCGGACTCGGTCCGCCCCGATGAACCTCGCCTTGAGGCTCGCCCACACCTCCGCCGCAGTCTTCTTCGATGCCACCTGCAGCAGCAGGTCCTCGGCGAGCGCACTGAGCAGGTATGCACGCGGGCTTGTCCTTCTTCGCGATGACGGTCGCCGCTGCGTCCTCTGGCACCACCACCGCCTCCCACAGCCCGGTCGCATCAAGGTTTGCCTCCACCTTGATCGACCACGTCGTGTAGTTTTCGCCGGTGAGCTATGGCACCGGCTGCGGCAGCGATCCGCCCGCTCCACTGCCATACGGGACGATCGACATTGCCGGCGCACCCTGATCTTCACGTGGCTCTGATGCCAATTGTTGGTGTCTACCTTGCCCTAGCTCTCGCCTACAGCTCACCGGAGCTCTCTCTTCCTCTTTACTCTAGCTCAAACGATCATGGGAAGAAGGAGAAAGGTGGACACAGGAGGTTTCCAGCGCTCATACACCGCCGCACATACGGCCTCGTATTTTCTCCTCGAGCAACAACTCAAGCCGCGCACACATTACAACGTCACCATGCGGATTTTTATACCCAGGGTCAGCGACCGGGCACACACGCACCCACGCTCCAGCTCCCTCGCGCCCACGATCTGTCCGCCTCGCTCGCGGCAGCGACGCGCTCCAACGCACAGCTCACGGCGGCCCTCCAACAGATCATGCACGAGCTCCCCGCACGGCTCGCCAACAGTCCAGGCCTACTACGACGCGTCCCATGTACATGCACACGCACGCCCAAACACTACCCATGCACACACGGACGCACACCCGCGGTCCCGACGCGCCCGACCCGGCCAGCTCGCGCCCATACACGTGCTGGTCGCGTCCGGTGCATCGCCGCGGCTTATTCGCCCAACACCGCTTGCCGCTACGGCTGCCGGTGGCGGGGAGGGGATTTATGTTGCCTCAGATCCGGCTAGTAGATTGGTAGAGTTTAGCCCTTGTGGGGGCGGTGTTTGGGTGGATGGCGGCGCTTCTTTGAGTCAGTGTTTCGGGCTTTGATGCTCCTCAAGTTCGTTCGTTGGAACGGATTAGACGGAGCTCCGGCGTAGATTCCTGCCAACTCTGTGGGGCAGCAAGTGAAAGTGCGTTATATCGACTAGAGGGGGGTGAATAGGCGATTTTTTTGAAAGTCTTCAGAACATGGGAGTTTTGAAGACAAACGATAAAATTAAACCTATTACCATGCAGCGGAAGGTAGGCTACACTAGGCAACCCATAGTCAAGTATTCAATGAAGTGAAAGCACAAAGACTAATAGCAGCTAGGTAGTAAGGATCAGGTAGGAAGATATTGTGAAGCCAAACAGAACACGCAGTCACTCAGTGAAGACAAATGATAAAGCAAACATACAATGACTTCACAAGGAGTAACAGTAAGTAAAGTGAAGTGAAGATGAAACCAGTGACTCGTTGAAGACAATGATGTGTTGGACCAGTTCCAGTTGCTGTGACAACTGTACGTCTGGTTGGAGCGGCTAGGTATTTAAACCTTAGGACACACAGTCCCGGACACCCAGTCCTGAACACGCAGCTCAGGACACCAAGTCCTCACCGTATTCTCCTTGAGCTAAGGTCACATAGTCCTCGCCCAATCACTCTGGTAAGTCTTCAAGGTAGACTCCCAAACCTTCACAGACTTCGTTCACTGGCAATCCACAATGTCTCTTGGATGCTCAGAACGCGACGCCTAACCGGCTGGAGGATGCACAGTCCTCAAGTGTAATAAGTCTTCAGATCACACAGACAAGAAGACTTAAGTGATGCCCAATTCTCTCTGGCTCTGGTGGTTAGGGCTTTATCCTCGCAGGGAATTCTCTCTCAAAGGCTTCGAGGTGGGTTGCTCTCAAACGACAAAAGCCGTACTCTCAATCTGAGCAGCCAACCGTTTATGGTTGTAGGGGGTGGGCTATTTATAGCCACTTGGCAACCCGACCTGATTTGTCCGAAATGACCCTGAGTCACTAAGGAACTGACACGTGTTCCAACGGTCAGATTTCAAACTCACACGGCAACTTTACTTGGGCTACAAGCAAAGCTGACTTGTCCGACTCTGGACAAGATTCGCTCTCATAGTCTTCACTCGAAGACATAGGTTTTTGGTTTAGGCATCACTTCAGTCATTCTGACTGGTTCTCTTGGACCCCACTTAACAGTATGGTGGTTCCTATGACTCAACACAAAAGAAAAAAAACTACGAAAGATCTAAGTCTTCGAGCTTCATAGGCTTCATATCGTGTCTTCTCTTGTCATAGTCTTCAATGTGAATATCTTCATATACCACCTTTGACTTCAATGTCTTCATACATTTTTTAGGGGTCATCTCTGGTAGTAAAACCGAATCAATGAGGGACTTCTACCTGTGTTGTCCTGCAATTCTCACAAACACATTCGTCCCTCAACTAGGTTTGCCGTCAATACTCCAAAACCAACTAGGGGTGGCACTAGATGCACTTACAATCTCCCCCTTTTTGGTGATTGATGACAAACTAGTTGAAGTTTTCAACGGGGAATATAATCTGTGAAATTGTAAAGGATAATGAATTGTCTTCATAAGTTGCAAGGGCTCCCCCTGAAGATGTGCATATAAGTTAATTTGCTTTTAGAATGCAAATGCACATGGCAGGTTGTACTTGTGGAGATCCACTTCAGCTTATGATGACGATCCACTATGCATGTGAAAGTATATGAAGATAATGACATGCATAATGGAAAATGGACGTCTGCAGAATGAGCTAAGTGCAGAATTTATCGTCGCACATGCGGAATTTATCTTCGCAAAACAAGGTGGCAAATAAGTAGCAGACGACCATCTAGTTTAAGTGTTACAACTCATAAGAACCAAATGTAGCAAAAAAAACGAGAGTTGTAAGCACGAAGCAAAATATAAGGCACCCGCCCATATGAACCCGCTTGAAGACTATCAATCTCATATGCTTCTCCCCCTTTTGTCAGTAATGACCAAAAAGGTTTGAAGACATAGAGCCTCTACTCGTTCCCATGAGGAGTAGGTGAAGTAGCAGGGTTGTTGGTGTTGTTTGGCGGTGCAGAAGAGCTTGGAGGTGCTGAAGGATATGGCGGTGAAGTAGCATCGTCTTCTTCCTCAATAATTCTGGCAGTGACTGTGGCAGCAGAGGAAGAGAACTCAGAGTCTTCAAGGGATGGAGTTCCTAGTAGGACAGCCCTTTGAGGAGGTGTGGAGTCAAACTTGAATCTCTCAGTGAAGCCATCCTCTTGAAGATCAGCTTCAGAAAGTATCATCGTTAGCCCTTTCCACGTGCGGCGGCAGGTTTCATGGGCAACGAACGCATTCTTGGTGGCAAGATTTCGAGTGCGATTAACATCCACCAAGAGGCTTTTCATCTGACGCTTCAGCCAGTCATGATGCCTATCTTGTTTCTGATGTAGAGCCACAAGAAGCTCTCGGTCGTTGAGAACACGAGTGCGCTTCTTGGGTCTTGGAGCAGTGGCACTGTCAGTGGCTTCAGTTGATGCAGGGTGTGGTGCACGTGTAGTGCCAGCCAAAGGATACACCCGAGAAACTGCTTCAACACCTTCAACGTTCTGAGTAAAATTCTGATGTTCTGCATTCTGAAGACTTTGAGGTTGCTTGGCAGGCTCAGAATATATTGCTTCATATCGTGTCTTCTCTTGTCAATAGTACGGTGGTTCCTATGACTCAACACAAAAGAAAAAGAACTACGAAAGATCTAAGTCTTCGAGCTCCATAGGCTTCATATCGTGTCTTCTCTTATCATAGTCTTCAATGTGAATATCTTCATATACCATCTTTGACTTCAATGTCTTCATACATTTTTTAGGGGTCATCTCTGGTAGTAAAACCGAATCAATGAGGGACTTCTACCTGTGTTATCCTACAATTCTCACAAACACATTAGTCCCTCAACTAGGTTTGCCGTCAATACTCCAAAACCAACTAGGGGTGGCACTAGATAGGTTAGGGTTTCTCGTTGTGCGTACGGAACGGCGATATTTGGTGTCAAGTTCTTCAAATCGATTCAAGGATTCAACGGCGATGACTGTGGTTCCAGGGCGCTTGTCCTCAGGGGCACGTGAACGAAGACTCCCCGGCTATCGTCAACAAGGTCAGTCCGGCTCTGATATGAGAGCGGCGGCAGCGGCTCGTTCTGGCAGCGGCAATGGTCGTTCGGTGGTCCATGGACCAAAATATAATTTTTATTATGTTTGAGGTGTTTTGTACTTTCAGTGAATCTTTATAATAGATCTGATCCTTTTCGCAAAAAAAAAATTGAGTCCACTCCATCCATTTTGGACATGTGCGAGAGCTCACGAAATAGCGTTTCCTCTTGCTTTATAGATAAACTCAATTGACAGAATGATATAAGATATTGTGGTAACCCTCTTACAAAGCCGATCAAAGAAAACTAGGCTAAAACAAGATGATTGAACTAACACTACACAAGTGATGCTCTACTGGACGTTGGCGGCTTGCCGTTGAGCAGCATGGAAGTAGCAGGACAGAGAAGCGCCTATAAGCCTACGAAAAGCAAACCCATGTCTCTTGGATAAAATCATAGAACTTTGTCACAAAACGTCCACCAAAAATGCCGCTAGAGAGGGCCCTCTGTCGAGTGCTATCCCTGTAGGCGAGCAGTTTGGATCAAGGTAGCTGAAGAGATAGTCACATGAGAGGACATAAACGAGACCGCCAAACGTAGTATCAAGCCTATGATGACGCCCCAAAATGGTGACGACGCAAGGCACCATCATCAAGTCTAGCAATGGACATGGTTTTCCCCCAAGCATGGACAAGGGGTGGAGGTAAAACCACGACATCACCACTAGGAGGGACGCAACACCCGGAGGCGATGGCGGCGGCACCGCCGAGAGGCATTGGGCTTTCGCTCGGTACCTCCCTCACTCCTTGCATATGAACCGTGGCACACACATGTCTCTTTGGCTCGGTACCTTCCGTCATTGACAATGTGCGACTAAACTATGTCAACTCAACATGCCACTATGCATGAAAATGACCAACCTTTCACCATTCATGCTACTTATATTTATATGTACTACAAATATACAATAATTGGGCACAATAAATTTATATGCACTTTAGTTTCAATTATTATATTATTAATTCAAATACTAATGTTTCATACAACCCGATACCATTGAAATAATTGAAACCAATCTCCGAGTGACGCACCACGCATGCTGGGTATCATTTCTATTTCCTGAAATTTTGATGGACCAAGGCCCACTATAATTCTCACACATACATATGTGGGTAGGGATTGCTCAAAAAAAAACTATGTGTAGGGTGACCATCCTAAGAAAAATCCGAATGGCTTCGATGCTCTGTTGTTTCTTTATTGTATGTCATCGTCGTGCATCTTTGAACTCAGTTTTATCTTTGCTTTTGTTGGACCATTTTAATATAAGTACTTCCGAAGCTGCAAATACTTGCACGGCTGGCTGTTCCTTCTCTCATTGTTTTGTATTCACCTGCTCACCTAGAACGAACTAGGTCCCTAGCTTTAACATACTTCTTTTTAAACAAGAGTTGAACAGACTTCCGCTCGAATTTTTACTGTACACAACCATTGACTCTAGGGACCAGAGTTGGATTAAGCTAACAAACTATGTACAACCACAAGGTTATTTATTCTATCTGGTAATTAACTGCACGGCCACGCTGTTGTCCATCGATATTCACACATCATCCTAGAGCACAGTGTGCGCTGTACGTACATGTGCAAGACTACAGCTATATAAGCACATCCCTTCCACCCATAGTTGACAGACCAAAGCACCAACAAGCTAATTGTAGTACCAGTAAGCACTAGTCGAGCAGATCATGGCCATCCCAAAGGCATTGCTTCTTGCCATCCTAGGCAGCATCTGCTTATGCAGTAGCACCGTTCTATCAGCTCGCGAGCTTGGTGACGCGGCCATGGTGGAGAAGCATGAGCAGTGGATGGCGAAGTTTAACCGTGTTTACAAGGACGGCACCGAGAAGGCGCAGCGGTTCGAGGTGTTCAAGGCCAACGTTGCCTTTATCGAGTCGTTCAACACCGGAAATCACAAGTTCTGGCTCGGTGCAACCAGTTTACCGACCTCACCAACGACGAGTTCAGAGCAATCAAGACCAACAAGGGCCTCAGAAGGAATGATGCTAGGGCTCCAACCGGGTTCAAGTACAACAATGTCAGCAATGATGCGCTTCCAGCGGCAGCTGATTGGAGGACCAAGGGCGTTGTCACTCCTATCAAAGACCAAGGCCAGTGTGGTAAGTAAATTTAGGTAGTATGTATATATCGTATTCTCATGATAACTGAAATTACACTAAGTACGTCAATATTTTTGTAGGTTGTTGTTGGGCTTTTTCAGCCGTGGCTGCAACCGAGGGCATTGTGAAGTTGAGCACAGGGAAGCTCGTCTCCTTGTCTGAGCAAGAGCTAGTTGACTGTGATGTCCATGGTGTGGATCAGGGGTGCGCGGGGGGCGAGATGCACGACGCTTTGAAGTTCATCATCAAGAACGGTGGCCTCACCACTGAGGCCAACTACCCATACACTGCACAAGACGGACAGTGCAAGACTAGCACTGCAAGCAACAGTGTTGCAACCATCAAGGGCTATGAGAATGTGCCCGCCAACAATGAATCTTCTCTTATGAAAGCCGTGGCTAACCAGCCTGTATCAGTAGCTATGGAGGGAGGGGATGTCATATTTCAACACCTCTCTGGCGGGGTGATGACCGGCTCCTGCGGAACTGATTTGGACCATGGGATAGTAGCGATTGGTTATGGCATGACGAGTGACGGAACTAAATTTTGGCTGCTGAAAAACTCATGGGGCACGACATGGGGCGAGAGTGGGTACCTCAGAATGGAGAAGGATATTTCCGACAAGAGTGGTATGTGTGGCTTGGCCATGCAACCTTCCTACCCAACCGAGTAGGGAAATACATTGCCACATATATCTACAAATATTACATAAACACACCGATTTTTATCTATATATATGTACCTTCCATTGCACTGCGTTATTTCCCGGTTGTAAAGTCGTAAATGTTTGGTAAATATATATAAAAAAAAGATAAATGACTTTGAGCTTAAATTCTCTACGGTGTTGTTTACACGAAAATCCCTCTTGTTAGAATCCATTCACTGATTGGACCCAGATTTGTTATTTCAAAAATGAGAGAGCATCCCTGATCTTTGCATTGATCAATGCACACATCCCGCATATATTAAAGATATGCATTAACTGTATTTCCCTAAAAATAAAAGGACACAATAATAGGCAACAATTTATGGGCAAAGTGGCATTAGTCAACGCGACATGTGGGCATGTCAAACCTAGGTTGGAGCATCCAAGCTGACACACCTAGAATACTTTTGGGACTTTCCGATGCACTTAGTCTCTAGGAAAACATTACACTAATTTAGTACATGTCCATCCATTTTGGACATGTGAGAGTTCACAAAATAATTTTCTGTCCCACTTTATAGATAAACCTTACAAAGCAGATCAAAGAAATCTAGGCTAAAACAAGATGGGCAGCGCTAACACTACACAAGGAATGCACTACTGGACGTCGTTGGCTTGCCGTCGAGCAGAAGTGCAAGAGTAGCAGGACCACAACTAGAAGCTCCAAAAAGTCTACAAGCAAACCCCTGTCTCTAGGATGAAATCATCGGACTTTGTCGCAATGCCTCCACAAAAATTGTTGTTGGAGAGGGCCCTCTTCCGAGCGCCAACCCTGTAGGCGAGCTATTTGGACCAAGGTGGCTGATGAAATAGTGTATGTTAGGAGATAAACGAGACGGCCAAACGCTGGAGCCGAGGATGCTTCATCTCGGTCTTGGGATCCAATCCTGCCCAAACACGTCTCCACACCATGAGACCTAAGCTCTCTATTGATGCCCCCAATATGGTAATGACGCAACGAGTTGTCACCAAGTCTAGCAATGGACATGGTTTTCCCTGAGCACGGACAAGGCGATGGAGGCAGAACCATGAAAGCACCCCTCGGACTAACGTGAATCACGCAGGCATCGTCGGTAGTGCCACCGAGAAGCGCCTGGGTTTCACTCGGTACCTCTCTTACTTCTTGCCTGGGAACCCTGGCCCTGACCCTTATGCCTGGACAGCAAGTAATGGATGGCCTAAATGCAAGTTGTTGGCACCGAAAGCATCAACGTATGGGGAAAATATATGGAGCTCTCATGTCTAAAAAGTTAACTTTAAATGTTTCAAAAGATTTGAATTTTCTGTGAATGTTCACAAGACATGTGGCTGTGACCTCTAAAATAACAGACCCAAACTTGAAATACACACTGAGAAACAAAAAAGAGAAAATTGATGTAAATATTGTCATTTTTGGAATTGTCTTTTTGTGACACTATTCATGCTGAATTTGTCTTTTTTGTTCTCAGTGTGCATTTCGAGTTTGAATATGAACTTTTCATAGTTCATGGACTCATGAATTGGGAACATTAAAAAAATCAAAATATTCGAACATTTGGAGTGACTTTTAGACATGGGAGCACTGGATATCCTCCTCAACTTATGGTGGGAGGACACCGAGTGAACCTAGTTTTCGGGATAACCAAACAGAAGGAAGAGGATCAGCGGAGCACGGAGTAGAATAAGCACGATTAGATGTGCACGCAAGAGTGTGTTGCACATGCAGTATAACTCCCAATTGCCATCTCATGTAAATATACTATGAGAAGTCTCCTTATATATTGGTCCAAATCTTTGTCCATTGACAACATGTGACTAAACTACCACATGCTATTCCATTATTGACTTCTCTCCATATCATATATATAGCTAAATAGTTGACCATCACTGTGTCAGCTATGTCAACTCAACAAGCCACAATGCATGAGAAAAGACCACCGTAACATGCATAGTTCCTGCTACTTATATTTGGCAAATATCCTACAACTATGCAACAATCAAATACAGTAAATTTATGTATAATTTTGTTTTACTTATATTATTGATCCAAATACTAATGTTACATACAACAAATATTCTTGAAATAATTGAACCAATCCCCTCAGCAACGCACAGGGTAGTATTTCTATTTCCTGAAATTTTGATGGACCATGACCCGTTGGAATTCTTACACATCAATCGGCGGGTAAGGTGACCACCCTAAGGAAAGTTTGAATGGTTTTGTTTCTTTATTATTGCCGTTATCGGTTGAACAAAGCTTGAGCGGTCGTCTTCAATCGGTTGCACCTAGAGTCAAGAGTACTTTGCTTTCACGTGCTGCAGTGCGCACCAAGTATGTGTCCGGGTGAAAAGATTAGGAACTCAATGTTAAAAACAATATCCATAGACCCCAACATAAAGCACAAATTGCCGTAAGTTGTCTATAGCCCTAATAGCTATTTCCCAAACATATTAGAAATACTACAAGGTGGTGGAAGATTGAAAGGCACATAAACTACTCATCACGCAGGTGGGCAACAGGGCATGAGAGAAAACAAGATCTCTTTATTGTTTCTTCTTCGTTGCAATGGCAACACTTTTACCTGATTTTCTAATGGGTTAATCGGATTCATGCCACTTTGCGGGATTTTCTTTTGTAAGGATCGTCCCCATCATAGGTACCATATAACGATCTTAATCTTAAATGTCACCTTTGAGTTTCTAGATATGTTTCACCCCAATTGACTGTTCGTATTCATCATATCGGCATACATGCATTGACTGAGGAAGACCCAAACGGGTGGAGGCTCCACCTAAACACATCGGGTTCTTGGTTTAGATGATGCACAAACATTTCACTAATTGAGTCCACCTAAAGCTAACATTTAGCAGTGCAATGATCACGACATCGGCCACTGTTGTGTGCTGTGTTTGGGTGCCGCTATTAACTCTCATCACACCTTTCCTAAAGGGAGAGTCATTAAGTATCATCCTAACTCAAACGGTGCAAGGTTTCCAAATTGTTCTCTCGGTTCTTGTTAATGTGTTCATGTGTTTGTATTCAGTTAATGTTCACTCTGAATGTCAACACCCCGTCAAAACCTACACTAAGTTTATTCTTTGAGGTCGTCTGCCTCCCTGCTTTCTGTGCTCTCAAGTTCTCCTTCACCATTCTTGTGCGCTCACTCGGTCACAAACTCACGGCAGTGGAAAGTGCAAGGACCATGCCTTCTCGTGGATGCCATCCAAGAGATCAGCGAGCGGTCATTGCCACTCATTAGAATTTTCGAATGAATTAGCAAGGAGAATACAGAGCTAAAAGGAATAGAACCATTGGCACAATAAAAGAGGTTTACCAAGCATACAACTTGAATGTACAGCGATCAACGTCATCAACAGTAGCTCAGCCCCTGTACGCTGATGGCGCAGGTGAAGAACAGGTTGATCACATGATGACTGCTTTCACGGGTTGACACTTACCTTACGCGGAGTACATACAAATGACAATAACAATAATGAAAAGTATGTATATGGCCTCAACAGCAAACACAGCTCACAGCATTCCCAAAGACAAAAACCCAACAATAATACAGTCACAGCAGAAGAGGGCAACTACAACGATATAGAATCGTAATGCCTAAGTGCCTACCTCGCAAATAACCTTGCCTATTGTGCCTGCTCGGGTACAGGCGCAACATCAGTGGCCTCCTCAGACGGCTTGCCTGGGTCCTCGTTGATCGCCTCATTGACGCCGAGCACTTCATCCATCAGGTCGTCTTCCGCGGCCATGTCGTCCACGTCCACATCATCATCCTCGTCATTGCCACCGTCGGGGATCCGCCGAGCCTTTGGGCCATGCTCCGCCCTGTGCGTGTCAAGCTCCTTGTCCATTTCCTGCATGTTAGCAGGCACGTTCCCCCTCCGAGCATTCCGGGCATTCTGAATCCTTTCCAGCTGCCTCTCAACATTAGACAGATACTGCTCCTCAACTTGCTTTTGGAACTGGGTCAGCTCCGTTCTGCGTACAGATTTCCATTCTTCAAATACCTGCAATGATTGATGGGAGTTAGGTTCGTCTGGATTGACCGATCCAGAAGACAACTGGTGATTTCAAAGAATATAAATAATTTTGTCGTGTAAGATTGAAGGTGGCCCCAGGAAAACATGCAAACAGATGCTGGAAAATAGGACTGTTATGATTTATGTGATGTTCTCAATCCATTTTTTGCATTTGGCAAAAAAAAATACTTGCAAGTAATAGGTAAGGTCACCATGAGCCACCATGTTCCTTCACCTCGGACATCAAAAGAAATCCCAAAGCTGCTCCTGAACAAAGTGAATTCTCACATGTGCAAATGATGAACTGAAGCTTAAACACGCCAGAAAGTTCCCCAGTAAATTTTCGAATTCATGGCATGATGATGAACTACAGCATAATTTTGCAGCAGTGCCGTTATGGGTGACTTCATACTCAATCTTTTTGTGCAATGTAATTAACATTATCAAGAAAATATAATACAAAGGTAAATACCACAACATCGTGTCTGTACTATCAAGACCAGCCACAAGCAAGTTATCATAGTTCCCGTGAGTTGCCAGGTTCTTGAGTGAACAGGAAACTCTCACCAATTCAGAAAGGCGTTCGTACTTTTCTCTCCTCTGATAAATATTTCATAACAGAGTATTTTTCGCAACTCATTGATCTGCTTAGTATTCACCACAAAGCATACAGAGGCTGCACTCTAGTGGTTGACTGATAGATAGTCTAAAAGACACGAACAGCACAGCAGCAAAAGACGATGTTGAATCTATTGCTGCCATTTTCATTCCGTGCATAGCTGAGGTGTTTCAACTTCCAAGTACGTTGAATAGATATAAAGGGACAACTATAAAGGCAAATCATCCTTCAAACATGTGCAGATCATGCAGTTTGTTTATTTTTTATTCCTCGGATCATAAAGTTTTTTAGTACTAACTTATAAGAAAATACCTTTTCCTTGTTTTGCTCAACAATAACCGGATCATCAACTATTGGTTTAGCCGGCATGTAATAAATAGCTGGTTCAGCTTTTGTCCTGCAAATACAAATGGAATCAAACAAGAAACAAACATATATAGTATAATGAGTGGATATGGAAACCCCTATAGACATCAAACATCAAGATTTGCGTACAATCAGAAACGCATCTTCCCTCAATTTAATTGTCAATATGGATACTTTTGGACCAGGAATAAAAATAACCTGCAGCATGCACAAAATAAGAACAGACTCGTCAAAAAGCAAGCAGAATCCAACTATGCAAACAAGCAGCACAATGGAAGGAAAAGGGATAGTGATCATTTATCAAAGTCAAAGTGAAAAATGGAAAATGACATAAAGCAGTGAAGTTACCTTAAGAAACTGGACAGCTTTTTGTGATGCTCAGACCACTGAATGTACAATAGCTCCAACCTCTTTTCTTCTGCCTTAGCAGCTACTCGAGCACGGAGCGTCTAAATAAGAGCATCTCAGGGTTAAATCATTTGGCATACAAACACAACCAAGTTAAATGAGTGAAATTAAAAAACAGATGCATGTCACAGAAAAGTGAGCGGGAGATTACCATATCACGCCTACGCTTCTCAGCTGCTTGCTCCCGTTCTTGCTGCCGCAATCTTTCACTGTCCTCACGAGCCTTTTGATCAGCCTACATTCAACCGATCATTTCAGTATTTCCTGACATCTTAGAGCTAATATTGAGAATACAAAAAAATGCAATATGATCATCTGCGAGGCATGTAAACTTCCAAGAGAAAACACTAAATTATGTTCCCTCAGAAAAGAAATACTGAACTCCTCAAAGTTGGAAAAGATCATTGATCTCCCTCAGCTCTTAAGTTCAGTTAAGAATAGTTCAAGAATTGCTAGAGTGGCAACTGACACCCATGCTACATATTTTATATCTATTCGGATCTTCTACCCACAGGTCCTTCCCCATGTTTGACAAATAAATGATGCAACCACACATGTAAGATAACCAAATAAGCAAACAGTACACAGGGGAAAAAACATCTGGACACAAGACAAGTAACAATAAACATTTAAGTAAAAAAAACTTTGAAGTGACTAAGGGTTAATGTCAAGACCTCAAAAACCAACTGCAAGCCACCTGAGTTAATTTCCATTACTGTAATACCAGCCTAGAGGCTTCCATATAGGGCCTGGCCCATAGGCACACCAGGCAATTTTCAATATGAGAACCAAATAAGAGAATAACAATTTATTTAGCTCATAGCACCCTGTGTATTATTTGTGTGGCTAATGATTAACAAAATGTATAAATATAGATAAGTACCTTCTGCTGAGCCTCTGATCTACGCATAAAAGCCTCTGAGTTGGAAAGTTTTTTGTTCTCCTGCTGAAATTTCTGCATTGGCAAGCATGAGGAAGAATCAGATAAACTGAAATATTCACAAAGGTGAACACAATGGATTGTGAAAAAACAGTTGTGTTCCTCTAAATTGGACTGATCACATTCAACATAATGAAGCATATTCAACACAATGAGGCATGCATAATACAAGTCAAACTCCCTCGGCACCAAGTTACTCACGGTCTATACCTCTCTTGGTGTCTGATTTGACTTGAAGAGTTCATTCATAATAGTTAATTATGAAATTGTGTTTCCATTAAATGTATGATAGCTATGCTTGTTAACTTTAGCCAGCAGACAAACTAGTGCTTATTGACCATATAGCTTGCAAACAAAGCATTTGCTATTATTAGTGCAATAGTGACATGACATTAACACTGTGTTTGCAGAAATCAGGTAACATAGCTTCACATCGGGCCTCTAAAAAACTTTACTACACCTATAGGTAAGACATCAAATCCTCAATGACTGCCCTGTCACCCACAAGTGATCTAGAAGTTTATTCAGCAGATTTCTTTTCTTTATTCAGTAAGGTCACTCGTGATTTTTGTGTATCTGAGAGTAGGTGCAACGAACTTGGTGGTGAAGTTGAAAACTGGGGGTGCAATACAAAAGTTCCTGCAGAGCAAATTGCATATGGCGATTTTCAACAAACACAAAATGACAAGCTTACAATACAGTTTCATTGAAATTGAAGCTGTAGAGTGTGCTGGTAAAGCAATGAAGAAAAAATGTTGGAGTAACTCCTTTTGGAAAACAATGAACAAATTTCACATGATTAAGGAAAAGCTGTAAGCAGGCAATGTTATTGTAAGTACTGGAAATTCCAAAATATTTTAGAGCAATGAAGTTCAGCATTCTGGAAATATAAACCAGAGTACCAGACAAAGCAAGTATGGGAAATCAATTAAAAGGGTATTGAAGATTTAATGGTGTTCAGTACTAATAACTTGAATACTTTGTATGAATCAAACAGAAATTAGTTATAACTGCACCACCCGTAACACAACACCTATCTGAGGAATGAGGAATTTAATGTTCTCCAAGAGATTTGAATATAAAGGAGTATGGAAATTGGTTATAAACTATGCAGTCAAATAGAGCCATGTCCAACCTAGTAAACAAAACAAGGAATGATCTATTTACCAGACCAGTTAATAAATTGCCAATGGTTATGGGGTAATAGAAATGAGGATTTGATGTTGGAAGACCACAAACTGATTGAGAGAATTGCTAAGTTGATGAAAGAAGCAAGAACCCCTCTGTAGCCAAATTGGCAAAATATTTTCTGCTTGATGCCAAAAGTTGCAGGACAAAAATAAAACCTTGAGGATTCAAAAATTCACTTGCCGTTTGTACTTCAACTAAATTAGTATATTCTTACCGAACGGCAGGTTAATATACCATGTTCGATTACACAATACCCAATCCAAAGCAATCAAGAAATACTGAAACAAGAAGGAATTATCACAATTTCTAAGCACGTGGATCGTCTCATTATACGTCAGATGAACTTGTTACCTCTAGCGTGCCAACAAGAAGCTTCCCCAGCATTCTCTTGTTCCTCCTCACCAAGCTCTGATCCTCTTCCTTGGGAGCCGGCCTCGGGAGAGGCTCTGGCAGCTGATTATCAAGCTCCTGCAACCAAATAATACCAATATAAGCGATCTCCCGAAAACAGCATGTGGAACCCATCCACAAGCACACACGCACACTATCTCCTCCAAAATCCCATTCCCCTTACTCACCCTCCTGGATACCCACTGGCTCCCATCCCTCCTGAACCCACCATTACCGGCTCCCCTCCTCTCACCACCTTGAGCAGCATTTGGTCCATCCTCACGCCCCTCCGCCGCCACATCATCCCCATTAGTTCCAGGGCCATCCACCTCCGTGCATCACGCCAAACACAGAGAAGACGTTAGGGTATTTGACAAACCAACAAAACACAACAGGATTGACGAACACAAAAATAAAAACGAGGGCTCGTACTTTAACCACGGCAGAAAGAAGCCGGCGCTTGGGCTCGGGCTGGTCCACCGGCTCCGGGGCCTGCATCAGAAACACGCGGGGAGAAAAATCACGCACAGAAACAGAGACAGGGACGAGAAGGAGACGCGAAGCGAGAGGCGCGCACGGGTCTGGCGAAGCCGCGGAGCGGGCGGGGGCCTCCGGGGCCGGGGCCGGGGCCGGTGGCGGGGGCGCCGCGTCGGAGGCCTCGGGGGTCGCGCAGGCGCTCGCTGATCTGCGGGAGGGGAGGAGAACACGGGGACAAGCAAACGGGTCAGGGGAGACGCCTCGATGGCCACGGAGGGGAAGTGAGAGGGTGGAGGGGCGGGGGGGAGGGACCTCGCGGTGCTGGCGCTGCAGCTCTTGGAGCTCGCGGCGGATCTCCTCGGCCGTCTTCTCCGCCGCGGCGGCCATCGTCGGCGGCGAAGGGGAGGGAGGGAGGGTTTGGCTGCTGCGCGAGGGAGGGAGGATGGGGCGGGCGGATGCGTTGTCGTTCGGGGGGCTTGGATGCCCTAGGATGCGGTGCGTGGATGCGAGTGGTCTCGGCCGTTGGATCTTTGGCGTGCCGTCTCCGTCGCGGTTGGGCCGTGGTCGCCTCGCCGGGTCGGTTGTTGCGGTCGGCTCAGATCAATACACTGGGTGCGAGTGCGACCAAAGTTCTAAATTTTCAAAAAATGATGGATTTTATTAGCTCAAAATGCAGCATCAAGAAAATACAAACATGATAAGCATACATCCGGCCTCTGCACAGCTAAAATGCACACAGCCAACACCAATCCACACAAAAAACACGCCAGCAAATAGTAAAGTCATATAAGACCAAAGCTATGCATGGGCGGCGAGGAAAAAAAAAGTGATCAGCTCTGTGAACAGAAAACTATAGGAAAGACCATATTCGCGGCAACCGTCTCAAGACACCATATGAACATCGTGATTCTTCAACAGCAACGCCTTCAGAAAGGGAGCAACGCTGAAACGCTGTCGTCACTGGATCCAGCAGTCAACGCGGAATCTAGGTTTTCACCATGAAGAAATTGTCCGAGCATATCCGAGCAATGCCTTCAACAAGGTAACGATGTATAACCATCGCCATTGCCAGAATTCAAATCAGGGCTTTCACCCCGGAGCTCGATACCGGGTACTTAAGAATCACCACCATTGACGTCATAAATGTGTTGTCGCCACCACTTTTCCACGACCCCGGTAGCACCACAGCACCTACTGCGCCGCTGCACACCCATTCCTCTGCGTCAAGCCGGCATCCATAGTTTGCATCTCATCGCCGAAGTGAACTATGGGATCTGAAAAGATGAACTAGATCTTTCGATGTACACTGCCGCCGTGGAGCCACAAGAGGTCGTTGCACCATCACAGTTTGCAGCCACCATCTCTAGGCCGAACAAGATCTGGATCACCGTTACCGCCCGAGATACCGCGCACAGACGACGGGAGATCGAACCGCCATCTAGCAAGGCCTGGCCCAAGCGACGCCGGAGGACGCACGCATCGGCTGGACCAAGTCCACACGTCCCAGCGTGCCGACGCGTTGCCTGCCGCCATGCCCAGCAGATCTAGGTTGCCGCCGCGAGCATAGGCCAGCAAGGAGCCAGCCCGAGGCACACTCAAGGAAAATGTACTTTGGTTCCAGGGTGTAATCCGATATGGAAAAAATATTATAGTAGTTTAAAAAGTCAAAAAAGTTTTGAAATTCTTTTTGAATAAACTTGATTTTCTTTCGCACTAGTATATAAATTTTCGCGAATATAGCCCATCGTTGACTTCGGGCCAAAAGAAATATTGCTATACACAAGACACTCTTCACACTATGTTGGCCTACAAATTTTTGTTGCCCTGAAATCAACGAGGGGTTTTCTTTTCGTGATCTTTTTACAAGTACAATGAAAGGTCAAGTTTACTTAAAAATATATATATATATACTTTTTATTTAATTACTACTTTTCATATAGGGTGTACATATACCCATGGACCAAACGTCCGCATCTGATGTGTTTAATTATTTTTGTGCGGCGGCTCAGTCAAACGGTACGAAAAGTTATGGCAAAGCAACGATTTTTTAGCTTTTTTTAATCGTACAAAATAAAGATACAATCAAGCATCAATATCATATATGGATACTTGACATACAGTCACAACAAAGCAAAGCCTGGCATCCAGCCAAACATAGCAGCAAAGCATCCAGCTATAACAAAGGCATAGCATTGAAGCATCTTGGCCATAACAAAGCAAAGCTAAATTAGTGCTAAATCACTCTATGGCTCGCCATTAGCGACAAAATCCATTTCTAGCGAAACACGCATAGCGTTAGGGTGATGCCCCTCTAAACGATACAACTAACTATTTGAACTTTGAGTCTAATTATCTGAGACGTACAATTTGTTTATTAGTTTCTTCACGAATGACCGAAATCTCTATTGACTCAAACAGGGTTACATCTGCATAAATGAGAAAGATGTGGCAATACACTGTAGAACCTAATGTAGTAAAACTTTTATCTGGCTTATATATTAGATAAAAAGAACACCAGGTACATACATGTAAGAGCCCACACTACAAAAACAAGGACCACCTTGACCTTATTCGAATTCACATCGTGTTTTACAATGAATGATCTAGACCCCTCCATGCTTTGAGGCCAACTCTCAAATCAAAAGTTTGGACATTGGATCAACCCAAAACCGTTGAGAACTGGGTCATGTGAGCCCGATAGCATTAAGCAAGACCAACACTGATTCAGGAGACATCTCAATTTATGTAGGATTGAGCAAGGTGCACGCGGGGAGTTTGAAGACAGAGTTTAGCTCCGGCTTTGTTTCTTTTTTTGGTTGTTTTCATCTCCCAAGCAAGTTGTTGGGCATTCGAGGTGATTAAGGGGAACCCTTAGTGTTCCTACTTGCCCTTGGTGTTGTTGGTGACAATTTAGGGTTCCCTTGCACTAAGGTGTGGAGGTGAAAGCGGTCTTGGGCCTTCGATCTATAGAGGTAAAGGATTGTGTTAGGATTTATAGAAGGAAACAAGTTGATGATACCTGAATCTAACAAAAGAATAAATGTTTGATCTAGCAATCGATGATATGGAGGAAAATGGTGAGGATCTAAAAATTCTAGCAATATGCTCCACATTCAGGCTATAAATTTGCGTGAAGGCCAGCCTAGAAGCACGTGAAAGGATTGTCATTTTGATCAAGTGGTGAGAATATGTTGTAGAAGGTTTTGAGGCCCAGCAAGATGTTTAGAGGGTGATGAAAGGGATGCCATGGGCAGTGGGGAGTCTACCGTCATTTTTTTCTTTCCTGTTGCATCTTTCCCATTTGGAGAAGGCATGGTAAATTATTATTGCGCCCTGTTCTTTCTTCCGTGATTTTTCTTACACTTATTTATTCATGGTACATAATGTGGATATTTGGTTGATGCATTGTACATAAAACATGTGTGATATTAGATTCAAGGGGATATTGATTCGTGAAGAACGTATTTCAGATTATGTATGAGACAAGAATTAGGTACTATATACTTCGTGTGAAATTTAAATTTCAAAAAGGTTATCCTATATCTTTCTTTCAGGGAAAGTGGTCCTATCTATGGTTGTATGTGTTAGCAGCTGACTAGTAGAGGGAAAAACCGGCAAAATGTGTCATATGAGCACGGGGGTACTGGAGCACGTTTTTGGGAAGCTCAAAAAAGGGGGTTTTAATGGCTTGAAATTTCTAATTTTTGTGTACATGCACGTATAGAAATGCAGTATAATGGGCCAAAATTTGACAAATATACGTGCTTGCATGTGAGAGATTAAAAAAAAGACAAATACATGCAAGTTTGGGGCTTGTTTTTAATTGCATCTGGCCGACTATTTTCTTTTGTGTGCAGCGTACAATACAGCATATTATTGACCGAAATTTCAAAGGTACTTAGACCACATGCATGCATATTTATGTAAAAAAAATCAAAACAAAATCAAAACTTTTAAGGAATTGTTTGGTGGTCAAAAAAGGTGCTCCAATGCCCCCATGTTCCAAAAGTTCGCTTTAGAAAAACCGGCTGCTTATTACGATACAGTAACCTTTGGTTGTCCATCGCTTGCAAAAAAAAGACCTTAGGTTATTCATGATCTCGCATGAACCAGTCAGCTGAAAAATTACCACTAGGCCAAATTTCACACGAATAAAATCACATGAATCATGTGGGAAAAAACTAACTAAAAATGCTTCCATGCCTTGTAGGATCTGAGCTGTTGAATAAACCCGTCGATGCACCTCTCGTGGCATGCGCCGTCGACCATGATCTCCTGCATCTTCTTGGCGTTGGCCACGAAGGCCCTCCCGCCATCTTCCTGGCCGTCGCCGCGACGTCTTCTCGGGTGAATGATCCGTCGCCTCCGTTTCTCGGCACCTGCACCCGACCTTCCTCCCCTCCACGAGCCGCGTGTTGGGCCCCTGGTCGCTAGAGATGGGCATCATGATCAGCGGATGCCCGAACAACAGCCCCTCGATGATTGAGTTGACTCAAACAGGGTTACATCTGCATGAATGAGAAAGATGTGGCAATACACTGCGGAACCTAGTGTAGTAAGAAAGAAGTTTTCTTTTATTTGGCTTATATATTAGATAAAGATAACATCGGTTACACACATGTAAGAGCCCACACTGGGCAAAAGCAAGGACCACCTTGACCTTATTCACATCATGTTTACAATGAATGATCTAGACCCCTTTGTGCTTTGAGGCCAACTCTCAAATCAAAAGTTCGGACATTGGATCAACCTAAAACTGTCGATAATCGGGCATGTGAGCCAGATAGCATTGAGCAAGACCAACACTGATTCGGGAGACATCTCAAATTATGTAGGATTGAGCAGGGTGCACGCAAGGAGTTTGAAGACAGAGTTTAGCTCGAGGTTTGTTTCCTTTTTTTTGGTTGTTCTCATCTCCCGAGCAAGTTGTTGGGCATTCGAGGCGATTAAGGGGAGCCCTTAGCATTCCTACCCTCCCTTGGGGTTGTTGGTGACAATTTAGGGTTCCCTTGCACTAAGGTGTGGAGATGAAACCGGTCTTGAGCCTTCCGATCTATAAAGGTAAAGGATGTGATTGGATTTATAGAAGGAAACAAGTTGATGATACCCGAATCTAACAAAAGAATAAATTTTTGATCTAGCAATCAATGGTATGGAGGAAAAAGATGAGCATCTAAAAATTCTAGCAATATGCTCCACATTCAGGCTATAAGTTTGCCTGAAGGTCAGCCTAGAAGGACATGATAGGATTGTCATTTTGATCAAGTGGTGAGAATATGTTGTAGAAGGTTTTGAGGCTCAGCAAGATGTTTAGAGGGTGATGAAAGGGGCACCATGGGCAGTGGGGAGTCTAGCATCATTTTTTTCTTTCCTGTTGCATCTTTCCCATTTGGAGAAGCCATGGTAAATTATTATTGCTACCTATTATTTCTTCCGTGATTTTTCTTACACATTTATTCATGGTACACAATGTGGATATTTGGTTGATGCAATGTACATAAAATATGCGTGATATTAGATTCATGGGGAATATTGATCCATGGAAAATGCTATTCCAGATTATGTATGAGACAAGAATTAGGTACTATATACTTCGTGTGAAATTTCAAAATTCAAAAAGGTTATCCTATATCTTTCTTTTAGGGAAAGTGATCCTATCTATGGTTATATGTGTTAGTAGCTGACGAGTAGAGGGGAAAACCGGCAAAAGTGACATATGAGCACGGGTGTACTGGAGCATGTGTTTTGGAAGCTACAAAAAAGGGATTTTTATGGCTTGAATTTTTTTAATTTTTGTGTACATGCATGTATAGAAGTGCAGTATAACGGGCCAAAATTTCACCAATATACATGCTTGCATGTGAGAGATTAAAAAGGACAAATAGATGCAAATTGGGGCTTGTTTTTAATTGCTTTTGGGCCAAAATATTTTCTTTTGTGTGCAGCGTACAATACAACATATAATTGACCAAAATTCCAAAGGTACTTAGACCACATGCATGCGTATTTATGTAAAAAAATTCAAAGCTTTTAAGTACTCCCTCCGTTCCAAAATAAATATCTTAAGCTTAATATAACTTTGTACTAAAGTTAATATAAAGTTGAGACACTTATTTTGAAATGAAGGGAGTACTTGTTTTGGGTGGTAAAAAAAAGGTGCTCCAAAGCCCCACGTTCCAAAATCCGCTTTGGAAAAAACGGCTGCTTATTACTCCCTTCGTTCTGAAATAGATGACTTAACTTTATACAAAGTTAGTACAAAGTTGAGTCATCTATTTTGGAACGGAGGGAGTAAGATATAGTAACCTTAGGTTGTCCATCATTTGCCAAAAAAGATGACCTCAGGTTGTCCATTATCTGGCATGAACTAGTCAGCTAAAAAGTTACCGGTAGACCAAATTTCAGATGAAACCTATTAGTGCAAAAGCCCCATACAGAGCTAGAAAAGTTCATAAATGTATCATGGGGAAAAACTAAAAAAATGCTTTCAGGCCTTGTAAGATCTGAGCTGCTGAATAAGCCCGTCGATGCACCTCTCATGGCATGCGCCGTCGGCTACGATCTCCTGCATCTTCTTGGCGTTGGCCGTGAAGACCCTCCTGCCGTCTTCCTCCACGGCGACGGCCCGCACCATCGCCGCGACGTCTTCCCGGGTGAACGATCCGTCACTCTCGTTTCTCGGCACCTGCATCCCAACCTTCCTCCCCTCCATGAGTCGCGCGTTGGGCCCCTGGTCGCTAGAGATGGGTAGCATGATCAGCGGGTGGCCGAACAGGAGCCCTTCGATGGTCGAGTTCCACCCACAGTGGGTCAGGAACGCGGCAACGGCGTCGTGCGCCAGCACGCTGATTTGAGGAACCCACCCGGTCACCACGAGCCCGCGGTCGCGCGTGCGCTCCTCGAACCCCGGAGGGAGGATGTCGGCGTCCGGCACGCCGGACGGCTTCCGCAGGGCCCAGAGGAAGCGTGCCCCCGAGAGCTCCAGCCCGAGGGCCAGCTCGTGCACCTGCTCCGCGCGCAGTGGCACCTCGCTCCCGAGCGCGACGTAGACCACCGACTTATTGGCCGGTTGCGCGTCGAGCCAGCGCACGGCGGCGTCCTCCTTGCTGACACCGCGCCCTCCCTCAGGTGACGGTGGGAGGAGGCCGAGCGTGACAACCGGCTTGCCCGCGAGCGTGGTGAGGGCGGCGACGCTCTCGGGCTCCCACTCGGCGCAGCTCCGGATGGCCACGAGATTGCTCCTCGTGAGCGTCAGGAAGTAGCGCTCGGCGACCGTCATCCCCGACGCGTTCTGGGTGATCATTAGCTTTCTCCTCTCCGTCTCGAAGCTCGGCGCTTCTGCTGCCGATCGCTCTTTTCCGACGGCGTCGGCGGTGTGCTCGGACACCCCTGTGGCCCAGGCGGCGATCACGGTTGCGGCTCCCAGGAGAAGCATCACACATGGAACCTATAGCAAACAGTACACGTTGGTATGACCAGGGTTAAAAATTTCAACGTAATTTCAGTGAAATTTCTGAAATTCGCATATTTGAGTGGGTTCCAAAATATTTTTAACCTCAAATTTTTGAGACAGATTCAAACTTATTTTAAAATAAGTTTAAGTCATGTTAAAATTAAGTGAAATTTGAAATCTCAAAATCCGAAATAATTTACATATTACGGTAAGATCTGAAATTATTTTGTTTCCGAAATAAAAAAGACCTTGGGCATATATGACATCGGCGGCATGGATCGATCGAGCTGAACTTGTACGTACATGGAACTGAAGCAACAGAGGGAAGAAGAGAACCTTATTTTGGACGGCGGACGCGGCGGCCCAGTGGTGGAAGGTGTCAACGATGAGCCAGTCCGGCCTGCTGCCAGCTCCGTCGACGCACGCGGCGCGCAGGAACTCTGAGAAGGGCGCGGCGAGGCCGTCGAAGGCCTCCCGGAGGAGCTCGAACTGGTCGTGCGGGACGTCGTTGGTCGACTCGGCGCCCTCGGGGAGGCCGTCCACGTGCGGGAGCGGCAGCGCCACAAAGTCGACGAGCGGCGCCACGGCGGGCCGGACCGGCGGGAGGCGCGCGATGTTGCGCGGCGTGGAGACGAAGGACACGCGGTGGCCGCGCGACGCCAGGCGCTCGGCGATGTCGAGGCACGGCAGCAGGTGGCCGAAGGCGAGCCACGGGCAGATCACCACGTGCAGCGGCGAGGAGGAGGAGGAGCCGTGGCCGTCGTCGTCCATTGTGATAGTAGAAGCACAACCCACGCGAACAGATCGGATTTTCTTGTACTCCATGGAGTATTGCTCTTTATATGTATATACATATACATACACTAGTTGGATCGATCGCGGGAGTCCATCCTCAACGCAATAGTACGAGATTGTACGTCATGGATGACACTTTGTCATTGTCCATGGGATCACTGCATAAAGCTGGCGGGCTCGCAACAGTTTGTATGGAGCTGGAGCTTGACATGTCCTAGGGAGCCAAATGGCGCCAATTGGGCTGAACTGGATGATACCATAGATGACGACATCTCGTTTACCATTATTCTTCAGGGAAAAGATTGGGTAACTGTCAAACTGTCAATTCGCTCCATCGATCAGAGCATATCGCCCCGGATTCCCATTGTTTTCTGCTCCTTGAGGGCGATATATAAGGTGCACCTTGCTCCCGGCCCCCGATTCCTCGTTACTCCCGGCCGTGGCCGTAGACCTCTCCCGTTGTTCACCATGGCCGCCTCCGAGTTCGAGCCCTCGTCTCTGCACGTCGTCATCTTCCCGTGGCTCGCCATGGGCCACCTGCTGCCCTGCCTCGAGCTCGCCGAGCGCCTGGCCGCGCGGGGCCACCGCGTGTCCTTCATCTTCACCCCGCGCAACCTCGCCAGCCTCCCGCCGGTCCGGCGCAACCTCGCCGGCCTCTCGGACGGCGCCGAGTCCACCGGCGACCTCCCGCCCGACAAGTCCGACCTCCACAGAGCGGCGTTCGACGGCCTTGCCGCGCCTTTCGCGGCCTTCCTCAACGCCGCCTGCGCCAGCGGCAGGAGGCCCGACTGGATCGTTGCCGACTTCGTGCACCATCGGATCGCCGCTTCCGCCCAGGACCGCAAGGTGCCGTGCACCATGCTTCTCCCGTGCGCGGCTGGCGTCGCGGCCTTGGCTGGCTCGTCGTCGGAGTCCATGGACGCGGCGCCGAGGTTCGAGGCTGAGCTGACCAAGGCAACGTTCGCCAGGGAAGACGCGTCGGGGGCGTTCGTCATGGGCCGCTTCTTCATGACCTTGAAGACATCCAAGCTCATCGTTCTGCAGAGCAGCCCCGGGCTGGATCCCGACGCGTTCCCGCTCCTGACGAGGCTCTACGGCAAGCCGGCCGTCCCGCGCAGCCTGTTCCCACCGCCGCCCGACCGTGCCCGCAGCGCCAGCAAGAACGCCGAGGACGACGCGAGCATCACGTGGCTTTGTGGAGCGCACGGGCGGGCACCGGCTCGTGGCGGCGCGGTGCGTTCCTCAGGCGAGCGTTCTGGCGCACGGCGCCGCGGGCGCGTTCTTGGCGCAATGTGGGTGGGGATCGGTCCTCGAAGGGTTCAAGTTCGGACACCCCTAGGTCATTCTGCCGATCGCCGGTGACCAGGGCCCCAACGCGCGGCTCATCATGGAGGAGAGGAAGAATTGAGATTATCTATAAATAATGGGACATGTTTATCTTGGCCCTGACTGACCTTTGTAAGTTGGTTGAAACTTTGTTCGTGTAAGTTGATTTTGGTACAAGAAGAAGAAAGAGAGGAGCTTGTCTTCCGCTCATGGAAGAGAGGCGCTCGTCGTGTCGTGTGCGCACTGCGTGACTCTACTTCTTTCACTTCAAACCAAAACAAGAAAACGCACTGCCATCAGAGAAAAGTGACTTCCGTCTGGCCCTGCTCGGCGTGCCCTAAAGCTGTTACGTGCCAATTAGGCAAGGAGTCGTAGGCCACGTAACGCGAGCACCTGGTTGCGGACCTAGGAGCAGGACATGGGTAGTTAGTTGTCATGGTAGCCCAAGCTTGGGTTGTTGTTGTTGTTGCCATGGTCGATGCAATGTGTCGAGCCTCCATACATTATGTCACATTGCATCGTATTTCACTTATAGAATCAAATACGTCGAGCCTCCATGCATGCATTGTGGCATGCGGCAAGGCATCAAGCTGGATGCAGGTGGTGTCGACGTTCCGCGGGCAAAAGAAGGTGTGAAGAAGACAAGGCATGCAGGAGCAAGATCAATTTGTAATTTTGTATGCTACCAGGCAAAATACTTGGATCTGATCTTTGGCGCTCTATTCGCAATTCGTCCATGCTTTGGACCGCTTCTCGTGTTTACTTGCCACTGAGATTTGAAATGAGCGTTAGGGTTTGATGCATGAGTACAAGCGAGGAAACGGCCTTGATGCATGCCCTCTACGTGCCTAGACGTAGGTGCATGCATGCACACAGAGGCGGTGTTCTAGGCCCCAGGCAGCCATGGCCTTGGCCTTGGCCTGAGGGGTGGTGGATTTTTTTCTTTGATAACTGTAGCATACTGTGGCAAAAATGTCACTGTAGCTTACTGTAGTTACACTGTTTGTCTGGGACGTAGGCTGAACCTAGCTCCGCTACTGCATGCACACCTTGCACGTCGTCTCCTCTCGATCCAAGGACCGGGCGATGGAACCCTAAAAGGCTAACACTCTGGGTGCGAGAGCACACACATGCTCGGCGGCAAAGTTCTGCTCCTCTCTTCTTTTTGAGCATCAGTATAGACACAAGCGCTCATATATACGTGCATACACTCATCCCTATGAACGCATACACGCACACCTTATCCCTATGAGCACCTCCAAGAGACTGAGCCGGCATATTATCTTGAGATTTACGAAGTCACCGTAGGCACCAGGATTTGAACCCTGGTGGGTTGGGGATACCACTGTCCACCTAACCAACTCAACCACAGGTTGATTCGCCTCTCTTCATTCTTCTTGTACTACCAAAAAGGAAAATTCAACTTACGTCAAACAAACAAATCTTTTCTCCACCATGTCCCAATATAGATATAGATAGCTCAAAAAAATTCCTACCCAACTGCCTAGTTCCTACAAGATCGTAAGTGCTGAACAAACAAGTCGATGCACCTCTCGTTGCACTCCATGCTCGGCACGACGTCTTGCAGCGTCTCGTTTGTAGATGAAGACGTAGACACGGTTACGAACGATCGCTAGGTGAGTTGCGAGAATTCCGGCGGGCGGTTGCGAAAGACGAAAAGAAAAGGTTTGATCTCCCACGGAATTTGATTTCCCCTCACTGGGAATACACACAAACAACTAATGTGCTTGCAAAATTTGAAAAAGAAGATAAAAATAAAAATAACAAAATTTGCATGGCAAGGGTGGACATGCAACTGAGTCAGTGCGAGTTGTGTGTCGATTTTCTGTAGACTCTAAGAGCAGCCCATCTGTCATCTGCGGGAAGAAAACACACGCACTCTCTTGATTCGCGCGAGAGACTTGGGGATAGTGTGTGTAGGCTCACAATACTACTATAATTTTATGATGCATAGGGTTATACTAGCGCCCAAAAAAGCGCAGCGTCACGCCGCGCCCGTAAGAGAGCCCGTTTGAATTTTTGTTGTTCGTTTGGTTAAAGAAAAGGAATAGGAAGTGAAGCGAAGAGGTTGGTTGAGTGACCTTTTCTACGACGAATAGTTTCGTGCAGGTCTTTGGGTAGTTTCTTCCGATTGAACGTGTAGTACATCCTTTTCAGCAATTAATCTATTATTAGTATATTTCTATCAAAAGAAGCAAGAAATGGTTTATTTTTTCGTAAACTATTAAGAGGGCTTATTCAACAGTTGACCCTGAAGAGAATGTTTAGGTGCTTCACACTTTGGATTGTCGAGTGGCAATGACACCTTACATGCTATATCTTCATCTATATTTGGTTATATTCTATGGAATGTTTGGACAAAATTATAGTAACTCTTTGTTCCTATCTATATTATGGATCAACTTCGCTATCTTATGTTTTGACACACCGTTCTCTTACAAAGCCATGAAAATGAACCTCATTTAGTATGAAACCTTTTTGTTATAAACATTTAATTCTTACTTATAAGGGGCTCCTGATCGAATAAATGAGAATTTAGGTGGTAAGTCTTCTCACCAATTTTGTTCTAATAAGATTATTGTCTTGTCAACTTTGAAGCAAAATATAATTAAGTAGTTTATGTTAGAAGAAGATATACAATGGACCATATTGATCGGATCAATTGTCTAGACACAGAATATATACAAAATCAAGTTTTGCTTTGTCTTTATCCATAGAATATGCTCACTAAAAGAGATAAATTTTGCATTGGATAGGTAAAATATTACTCTTCTCTCGATTGTACGTAGGAAAGAAAAGCGTGGACCGGGAGGCGCCCCCAAATCCCCGCCGGCAGGCTTCCCGTCTCCCGTCCCTTCCCTCGCCGCCGCCACAGGGCGCGACCGGGTGAAGCCCGGCCGGTGCCGGCGGCGGCGGGGCCCCCTTTGCCTCCTCGTGCAGCAGTTCTTCGCGGGTGGACATGGCTGCTCCGAGGTGTGGTGCGGCGGCGACGGGGCACCACAGCGCGGCGCACTCCGGCGGTTCAAGGCGGCGGCAGATCGGCCGCGCGGTAACCTGTGGATGGCGGCGCATCGGCGACCTCGCTTCCCCGTGGCAGGAGGTCTCGCGATCTGGTGCGTCGCGGCCGCCAAGGACGGCGGCGGAGTGACCGGATCGGTTCGCGGCGGAGCGGCCGGATCTATGCCCATGCATGGGCCTTGATCGCTGGTCTGCCGTCGGCACGGTGGTGGGTGCGACTCATCGGCAGTTGGGCAGATCCGTGAGATTCTACCCTTGTCTGGTCCTTGACAGCGCGGGCAACTCCGGGGGAAACCCTAGATCTCTTTGGGATCGAACGATGGCGGCGCTTTTGCGTCGTAGTCCCTCTTTAGGGCATTGTTTTGGAGTTTGCTCCGATTGAAGGGACCAGCGATGTCGGCGGCGCACGTCTGGTGGAGCAACTGCCGATGAAAATCGCACCGACTACGGTCATGGCGGACGATGGCGGCGTCTTAGATGTCGTTCCCTTGTCGAGGCATCGTCATTGCAGTCTGCGTCATCTGTTGGGGAACGTAGCAGAAATTCAAAATTTTCCTACGTATCACCAAGATCTATCTATGGAGAGACTAGCAACGAGGGGAAGGAGAGTGCATCTACATACCCTTGTAGATCGCTAAGCGGAAGCGTTCAAGAGAACGGGGTTGATGGAGTCGTACTCGTCGTGATTCAAATCACCGATGATCCTAGCGCCGAACGGACGGCACCTCCGCGTTCAACACACGTACGGAACGGAGACGTCTCCCATGCCTTGATCCAGCAAGGAGGAGGGAGAGGTTGATGGAGATCCAGCAGCACGACGGCGTGGTGGAAGTAGCGGGATTCCAACAGGGCTTCGCTAAGCGCTGCGGGAGGAGGAAGATGTGTCACGGGAGGGAGAGGGAGGCGCCAGGCCTTAGATTGGTTTGCTCCTCCTTTTCCCCACTATATATAGGGCCAAGGGAGAGGGGGAGGCGCAGCCCTTGCCCCTTCCTCCAAGGAAGGGTGCGGCCAAGGGTGGGGAGGAGTCCATCCTCCCCAAGGCACCTCGGAGGTGCCTTCCCCTTTTAGGACTCTCCCCTTTTCCCCATCTCTTGGCGCATGGGCCTCTTGGGGCTGGTGCCCTTGGCCCATATAGGCCAAGGCACACCCCCTACAGCCCATGTGGCCCCCCGGGGCAGGTGGCCTCACCGGTGGACCCCCGGGACCCTTCCGGTGGTCCCGGTACAATACCGATGACCCCGAAACTTGTCCCGATGGCCGAAATAGCACTTCCTATATATAATTCTTTACCTCCGGACCATTCCGGAACTCCTCGTGACGTCCGGGATCTCATCCGGTACTCCGAACAACTTTTGGGTTACCGCATACTAATATCTCTATAACCCTAGCGTCACCGAACCTTAAGTGTGTAGACCCTACGGGTTCGGGAGACATGCAGACATGACCGAGACGTTCTCCGGTCAATAACCAACAGCGGGATCTGGATACCCATGTTGGCTCCCACATGTTCCACGATGATCTCATCGGATGAACCACGATGTCAAGGACTTAATCAATCCCGTATACAATTCCCTTTGTCTATCGGTATGTTACTTGCCCGAGATTCGATCGTCGGTATCCAATACCTAGTTCAATCTCGTTACCGGCAAGTCTCTTTACTCGTTCCGTAACACATCATCCCGTGATCAACTCCTTGGTCACATTGCGCATATGATGATGTCCTACCGAGTGGGCCCAGAGATACCTCTCCGTTTACACGGAGTGACAAATCCCAGTCTCGATTCGTGCCAACCCAACAGACACTTTCGGAGATACCTGTAATGTACCTTTATAGCCACCCAGTTACGTTGTGACGTTTGGCACACCCAAAGCACTCCTACGGTATCCGGGAGTTGCACAATCTCATGGTCTAAGGAAATGATACTTGACATTAGAAAAGCTTTAGCATACGAACTACACGATCTAGTGCTATGCTTAGGATTGGGTCTTGTCCATCACATCATTATCCTAATGATGTGATCCCGTTATCAATGACATCCAATGTCCATGGTTAGGAAACCGTAACCATCTATTGATCAACGAGCTAGTCAACTAGAGGCTTACTAGGGACATGGTGTTGTCTATGTATCCACACATGTATCTGAGTTTCCTATCAATACAATTATAGCATGGATAATAAACGATTATCATGAACAAGGAAATATAATAATAACCAATTTATTATTGCCTCTAGGGCATATTTCCAACATCATCAGGTTCGGGATGCTCCGGGGGAAACCCTAGATCTGGGTCTTCCGGATCAGACGATGATGGCGTTTTATCGCTTTCCCTCCTGGGGGCATCGTTTTGGAGTAAGTGCTGGCTAGGGGGATGGTGGAGCGGTGCTTCATCTCACACATTGATGGCGGCGGATATCGGCGGCATGGCGCTGTGGAGGCTCGACGTCCGATGCACGTAGATGGACTCACGCAGGAAGAGGTTGCTGTCCGGCGTCATGGTGACGTCGATGGCAGAGTGGCCAGACAAGGTAGAAACCTCAATATGATCTGAAGACGGACCTGTGGAAGATGGCGGCGACGACACACGAGTGCGTCTGCCCGGATTGTGTCCCAGACCCGGTATGTGGCTCGGCTGGGGCTTCCGAATGAGTTTTGGCTTCCGAATGAGTTTCGGCTTCCGGCTTTGGATGTTAGGCTTAGGTGAGTGGTTTGGGTAGTGGCCCAACTAGCACCCCTTCATCATTTTGAATAGGAGTAGTGGCATATGCTGCCAAGATGATGGATTCAGGCACATTGTTGTAATACTTTGTAAGGTCCTTGAGAATAATCAATAAAGTGGCCGTATGCATCTTCCAGATGCAGAGGCCGGGGGTCATCCTCCTTTTCTAAAAAAAAGGAAAGAAAAACATAATACAAAATAATCTTTTATTGACACTTTAGAATTTTTAATAGGGCATCCCATTAAATGGCAACAAAGTCCAATCTCTATGTTCTGGTGCTGCAATTACAAAATAGATAAAGGACAAATCAATAGGAATTTTTTTATCCAAGAAGGTGACGTACCATGAACGTTAAAATAACCTTTTGGGGGAAAAATATAGAAACATTGTGGGATTTATTGCAGATTTATCCACCAGAAAAACGGAACACATTAGGAATCGAGAGAGAGATGGAGCAGGAGAGAGAAGGAGCGTCGGAAAGAACTGTTTTAGTAGAAGAAAGTGGTCGATGATGTCTCGCAAAGAGTGCTAACAAAGCAAGATGACGTACCATGAACGTTAAAAGAATTTTTTTGGGGAAAAGGATAGAAACATTATGGGATATATTGCAGATTTTTTTTGAAGGGGATATATTGCAGATTTACCCACCAGAGAAACGAAACACAATAGGAATCGGGAGAGATGGAGACAAGGCAGCAGAGAGAAGGGACGTCGAAAAGAATAGTGTTAGTAGAAGAAAACGACCGATGATGTCTCGCAAAGTGTGGCCAGTGAGTGAGATAAGCGGTGAGTGGTAGGACTCGGATCGAGAAATTTCTGAGGTAAACTGACCTACAAGTGTAATCACCCCACATAAATTTTCAACAGTGGGTAATATAAAAAATAAAAAAAGGAAACAATCCTTTACCACTTTTGTTTAAAAACATCTCAGGGTTTTTAAATATATTTTCCTCAGTTTTCTGTTCACGCAGATGCACAGGGTATTGTTCATTCAAAGTTATATTCTCTTTTTTCGGAGTGGGTATAGGTATATATTTCGGTTTATTCAGCGAGTATGTAAACACCAGTCACGCAAACACTGTTGCGTACGAAATTATTGTTTCGGGAATAGCGTTTTGACTTATTCAGATTTGTTTTTCTAGTTTATTTAGGTTACTGTTGTAATGCCCCAGATTTACTTTCCATATTTGTATCCAACTCTTGCCGTCTCCGGCGCTAAGTTATATTTATTTCTCGGGTTCGGGTCTTTGTCTCCGTGTGTTGTTTTTCTTTTCGTGCATCTCTTATCATGTCATCTCGTGCATTGCATTTGCATACATGTTCATCTCATGCATTCGAGCTTTTTCCCCGTTGTCCGTTTTGCATTCCGGCGCTTCGTTCTCCTCTGGTGGTCATTTCTACCTTTCTTTCATGTGTGGGGATTAAACATTTCCGGATTGGACCGAGACTTGTCATGCGGCCTTGGTTTACTACCGGTAGACCGTCTGTCAAGTTTCGTATCATTTGGACTTCGTTTGATACTCCAACGGTTAACCGAGGGACCGAAAAGGCCTCGTGTGTGTTGCAGCCTAACACCCCTCCAATTTGGCCCAAAACCCACCTAACTCTGCTCCATGTCCTAGAGCGTTCGATCACGATCGCGTGGGCGAAAACCGCACCTCATTTGGACTCTCCTAACTCCACTTATGCCTATATATACCCCCTCCATTCGGATCTCCTCTTCCCCCGTTCAAAACCCTAAAAAAAAAGATTCCAGATCCGCCGCCGGACGCGTCCGCCCGGCGCCGGACGTGTCCGCCCCGCCTCCCCGCGTATCGCGCGCCGCCACTTGGCGGGCGGACCACCTCGCCGCCGGCCCGCAGGCCCGAGGCGGGCCCTCCTCTCCACCTCGCCGGGCCCGAGGAGCCCCGCCGCCGCCGCCCTTCTTCTCCTCCTCCGGCCGCCGCCCCGCCGTCGCTCGTCGCCTCGTCGGGCCGCCGCACGCCGGCCGCCGCCGCCGCCCCGGACGCCCACCGCCCGCGGTCGCCGCCTCCTCCTCCGGCGCCGCCCGGCCTCGCCCCGGCTTCTTCTTCCTCCTCCCCGACCGGCGACCCCCGCGTCTCCGGCGAGCTACAGTAACTCCGGCGCCGCCTCGGGAAGCGTGCCGATCCAGATCTGGATCTGGGCATCGGTTGACTTTTTCCCCAAACCCTAGCTCATGATGCTTACTTTGACTGCTCATATCTCCGCATCCATAGCTCCGTTTTGGACATATGATATATCAAAATCTTCGTCTCGACATGTACATCATTTCATTCCACTGCATCATTTGCATTTGAGGTCATCTTGTTGCCCAAAATGCTGTTAGAAGGAGGCTTCGTGAGTTAAATTGCAGATCCGTTAGTTCATCATGCACTTTTGTCATTTTTGCCATGTTTAATTCGTGCATGATATGCCTGTGCCCCTTTGGGATGAATTGTTAAGCATTTTGTCTTCTTTCCAGAAGTGCCACCCATGCATTTTTAGGATGTGTGTGTTGTCTTGTGCAAGCTTGCGAAGAGAGGTACCTGAGATTGCTGATTTCAGGGACTTAGTGATTTTCACTAAGTCTGGGATATTTTAGTTCATGATGCTATACGTCCAGCTTGTTTTCTAGTGATCCGTGCCTCTTTTGAGGATGATCAATAAGGGAGTTTTGATATTTATGTTATGCTCTATCCATCCATGTCTTTGTTTGCATATGTGGAGTGCTCTAGGTTGACTCAATCGAGCTCAACTTTTGCTTCGTTGTTAATCTGGACAGATCGTCAACTTGTTTGCGATTTTGCCGATGCTACCGTTAGTGTTCCATGCATGCTATGCCTTTGTTCTTGCCATGTGTAGCTAGCATATTGTGTCTTCTTTCTGGATATATGCTTGCCTTGCCATGACTTGCACCGTAGTGAGTGCATCGAGCTCGTTTACATGCCTTCGTGAGTTATAATTTCTGCATGTCTCAGTTTTCAGTAAGTCTGAAAACTGATTGTGTTCGAGCTATGTTCGTGAGCTCGGTAGAGTATTTTGTGAACCCTTTTGGCCCCAGGTCACTTTGGATGTTTTGTTAAGCTTGTTGAGTAGCTCCATGTCATGTTCTTACTTGTCATGTTCAGGTTATCTATCATGTTGTTTTGCTGCTCCGAAGAGGGCTTCGTGATCTGAAATTTCAGGCTAGTGTTAATTTCACTAAGTCTGGAATCTGTTTTGCATATTCGTTTTTGCCATGCTTGTTTGAACCCCTTAATGGATGAATTTGCCTATGGCTCAGTGCTAGTGTTTTGTTAACCATCTTGTGTACATCACTGCCATGTCTTTTGTTTTCATGTTTGGTGGCTGTAGCATGTTCTTTTCGTTGCATTTAGGAGCCTATTTGCTGTAAATCGCAGATCGGTTCGTTTCGTAAAACGCTCGCCATTTCCAAACCGTAGCTTCGATTCCTATGATCTTTATATCGTTTTCAAGCGATTTCGTTCCCTCTATCCAGTGGCACACTTGGTTTTCCAAGTTGAGGCCAAGTTCCTGCATTTTCTGTAACGTCTTGCATTTTGCATCCCGCATCGCATCCCGCATATCATACCGTCTTTGCATATTATTGTTGCCCTTGCACGTGGTTGATTGTATCCTTGTTGCTTGTTTGTGTTGTTGGGTAGAGCCGGGAGACGAGTTCGCTAACGAGGAGCCCGTTGAGTGTGCTTTTGAGGATCCAGTCAACTCTGACAACTGTGCAGGCAAGATGATCATACCCTCGAAATCACTACTATCTTTGCTATGCTAGTTTGCTCGCTCTTTTGCTTTGCCACTGCTACGATGCCTACCACTTGCTTGTCAGCCTCCCAATTGCATGATTGAACCTCTAACCTCCCATTGTCCCAGCAAACCGTTGATTGGCTATGTTACCGCTTCGCTCAGCCCCTTCTTATAGCGTTGCTAGTTGCAGGTGAAGATTGGAGCCGTTCCTTGTTGGAACATTTATTTACTTGTTGGGATATCATTATATTGCTATGTTATCTTAATGCATCTATATACTTGGTAAAGGGTGGAAGGCTCGGCCTCTCGCCTAGTGTTTTGTTCCACTCTTGCCGCCCTAGTTTCCGTCATATCGGTATTATGTTCCCGGATTGTTGCGTCCCTTACGCGGTTGGGCTATAATGGGAACCCCTTGATAGTTCGTCTTGATTAAAGCTTTTCCAGCAATGCCCAACATTGGTTTTACCATTTGCCGCCTAGCCTCTTTTCCCTTGGGTTTCCGGAACCCGAGGGTCATCTTTATTTTAGCCCCCCACGGGCCAGTGCTCCTCTGAGTGTTGGTCTGAACTGAGCTGCCTGCGGGGCCACCTCGGGGAAACTTGAGGGTTGGTTTTACTCGTAGCTAGTCTCATCTGAGTGTGCCTGAGAAAGAGATATGTGCAGCTCCTATCGGGATTTGTCGGCACATTCGGGCGGTGTTGCTGGACTTGTTTTAACCTGTCGAATCATCTTGTTGTACCGAGATACCGAGTCTGATCGGTGTGTCTTGGGTGGAGGTCTATTCCTTCGTTGACCGTGAGAGCTTGTTATGGGCTAAGTTGGGACTCCCCTGCATGGATTGATCTTTCGAAAGCCGTGCCCGCGGTTATGGGCAGATGGGAATTTGTTAATGTCCGGTTGTAGATAACTTTAACTAAACTTAATTAAAATGAATCAACCGTGTGTGTTACCGTGATGGCCCCTTCTCGACGGAGTCCGGGAAGTGGACACGGTGTTGGAGTTATGCTTGCGCAGGATGTTCCTCTAGCTTCTCGCTCGTGCTTCGCCCTCTCTTCTCGCTCTCATTTGCGTATAAGTTAGCCACCATATATGCTAGTCGCTTGCTGCAGCTCCACTTATATTGCCTTATCCTGTCCTATAAGCTTAAATAGTCTTGATCGCGTGGGTGTGAGATTGCTGAGTCCCTGTGGCTCACGGATACTACAACTCCAGATGCAGGTCCAGGTGTTTCTGCTCCAGTTGACGATTACGAGCTCAAGTGGGAGTTCGACGAGGACTCTCAGCGATACTACGTGTCTTTTCCGGATGATCAGTAGTGGTGCCTAGTTGGGGTTATCGATTCAGGGCCTTGTCGCATGTTGGAGGTCTTTTCTATTTTGGCACCGTAGTCGGGCCATGAGTGATTTGTATGATGGATGTTATTTATGTATTTTGATGTGACGTGACGAGTGTAAGCCAAATATGTACCTCCCCTTTATCTTATTTATGTACATGGGATGTGTGATGATTTCCTGACTTGCGACATTGCTTTCAATGCGGTTATGCCTCTAAATCGTGCCTCGACACGTGGGAGATATAGCCACATCGAGGGCGTTATAATTGTGCTCCAAAATCATATGTATTATTTCATTTAAACTGTTTGAGGAAAATAAAATCTTGGGGTACCAGTGCGTAAGAGCGGACCTAAAGAAAAATAAAATGAGAATTTTCTTAAACAAAAAAATCTATGATGATATTCAGTGCGTAAGAGCGGATCATATGTATTTCGTTTAAACCGTTCATCATAGGCACATAATTGAACATCACCTTTCCAAAATAAAGAAAAAAAGCCACACTCTTCCCGCTTTACACTGCTCATGTCCAGCCACTGTGCGTGTTAATGTTTAGTTACTGTTTACTGATATGGATTACATCTTGTTACTGTTCATCATCACTGTTGCTAATGTTGACGTTGCTGCAAAATGCACACTAGATGCCGACAAAAATTCAAAAAAACCAGGAAAAGCAAAGCCTTCCCGCTTTAGTATAGTAACTTATATAGCGCAATCGGCTTAAGCCGCTTAACGACTATCGTAGATAATACATGGTAGAAAAATACAAAACTAGTTTTTCTGTCAAATATATGAATATTTTTTAAAATCTATGAACATTTTGAAAACTTTATGAACATTGTTTGAAATTAAGATGACTATTTAAAAAAATTGAGAACATTTAAAAATATGGATATGTTTATTTTTTTGAAAATTAGAAAACATAAATATTTAAAAAATGAATATGTTTTAAATTTTGTGAATACCATTTAAATTTCGTGAACAATTTTAAAAGGGTTGCCGAAGTGCAAAGTGAATATATCAATGAACGGTGATGATTGGAATGTTAGTGAGCCTCTATCAGCACCTACTACAAAGAAGAGGGGTATGCTTTTCTTGAGTCCAGATAGGCAGAAATCTAAGAAATGCACTAAGGAAAAAAAGTAATAAGGCTCACAACATAGGTAGGTTTGGAGGGAGGTATTTATGGTTGGATACTCCTCATGACCCAACTATCATTCCTGTAAACATTGTGATAGATCAATAAAACCTAGATTTGTGTGCTAAAAAACCCCCAAAACACCTTGAGTACACTGACTGTGGAGGCCGGCTGGACAATTCACAGCCTGTCCATCGACTCGACTGATCCATAAATAATAATCTACTGACCCAAAATGGTGTAGCCAGTCCCATAGTATAATGATGCAGAGGCAGGACATTTCAACCTCCTTTTCAAAAAAGAAGAAGAATAAAAGCACAAGACGATTTGATTGATTTCGTAGCTGGAGACCACATGCATGGTGAAGCTCACAAACATCGATCTTGTGTAAATCATGTCACAAGTCATCCCTATACGTATATATACACATACAAATAGATAGTGATCTACTTTTTTTTTTGCGGGGGAGATAGTGATCTACTGATCTTGTACTTAGCGTAGTGTCAGGAATTTGCCCTGGCATCACTAGCCGACGCGACGGCAACTCAACTCTGATCTACCAGGAAGGATCCTACGCTAGCTGGAGACCCTCCAGGACCTTTGCGCCGCCGCGCCGCCGCTCCCAAAGGCTGGGGGTGTTCTCTTCCAAGGCCGGCCGTCTCACCACCGGCGCCGGCACCGGCAGCGGTGGGTCGAGCTCAAGCGGGCTCGGCGCACGGGCACCCCTTGCGCTCCCTGAAGACGACGTGTCACTCGCCACGTCCCGGACCTTGGAGTATGCACGCGTCTTCCTCCCCGTCGACCGCCGCCCGAATAGCCCCAGCAGCAGCCCCGCCAGGCTGCCGCACGGGAGGCCCGACGCCGCCGGTCCCCTCGAGGAGGCCGGGCAGCGTGCGCTCGAGCATCTCTGTGTGCCCTTGACCTGCCCCATGCAGCCGATCCTCGGCGACGCCGGCGCCGGCGCGACCCCGGTGTCGCCACGGTCACCGACGGCCACGTCCTTCTTGTCGAGCTGCGCCTTCTGCCATGCCGACGGGGACAGCAGGATCGGCGAGCGAGCGGGCGCGGCGAGCTTCTTGGCAGCGTCGCCCCTCGCCAGCGCAGGCGGAGCAACCTTGATCGTCACGAGCCATGCTGGCTTCGGTGCCTCGACGTGGTGGCGCCGGTGCCGTGCCGCCATGGAGCTAGAGCTAGCTAGAACAATCGGCGCCTGCAGCTCGCTCTCGTGCTCTCCGGTCGCCGGTGCGCGCGCAAGTGGAACTCGCGTCTGAAGTGTGCGAGGGGTTAACGGGTTGAAAGCTGGTTTATATGCAACGGGGCGGGCGTGTGAGACACGGTCCACAAAACGTTAGTACTCGTGAGTATTGTGATGATGACACGAATTGCCGAGTCAATTAGTCAAGTCGTTGTTGGCTCTAGGAACCATTGTAGCATGCCCATCTGTTCCACCAAAGGACAAGTAAAGTAGCTAGCCAAGCGGTCAGACAAAAGTGACTGAAAATTAAAAGAGGAAAAAAAAAGTCATGCACTGTAGCATATGTGGCCCCAATTCTCTTTGTCGTACGAACCACAAAGGGACGTTGCATAAAAATTGCACAGTTTGACTGTAGTGCTTCATTTTCATATAGGTTTTGGCAAAGCATTGACTAGAGGCGGCCGGTCCAGATTGATTCGCTTAGTCCAGATACTTTAAGCTAGCTATAGAGAGAGGAGTCTAGGATGATATACGACTTTTAAGTACAGACGTGTAGAATATCTATCAGTGATGTGCTCCTAGTGGTTACTGTCCGGCGACTGACCAAATCCAAGCCGTGGGGATGTTGTCAGGTTGACAGCAATGCAGACTTGGAAATGTGGACGTGTGGTTGACGGTCCTCCTCCCGGACCGACCGCCACGCCAAGCCATGATTTGTGTAATCGCCATGACTGGACTGTGCACTATGGTTGTGAACCCACACCGCAGGAGCCCGCACGGCCACGAGAGAACCGAGAGAGTACTACTTCTGCAACGCATCTCCAACATCATAACCATTTTTTTTAATAACTTGTTTGCTAATTCCGTTTCCTATTCTTGTTTTTCATTTAGTCCACAGTTATTTCTCTTCCAAAATCTTGCTACAAAATTAAGAGTGTGCTCTAATGGGTAAAATGTACTACTAATTTTAAGAGCCGGAACTGAAACATACATATATACATGTACTAAATGTAAAAAAAAAATCTTCTGAAATGAATAGTCATATTGGTTACTCCCTCCGTCCCATAATATAAGAATGTTTTTTGTCAAAAAAACACTTATGGGTGCAGTGTTTTTGATTAACATTTTGTTAGTTAAATCTTTGGTCAAAATTTGACACAAACTACGAAGAGAACCTATAAACCAGGACAGAGGTAGTATGTGTCATGCATGGTAATAAATAAAATACTACATTATACTAATATATGATACGATGCATTATGGAGGTAATATCATACACTAGTATATAGTATATGATACTACGCATGATACTAGTATATGATACTCCGCATTACAACCAGCCTGAGGGGAACATAAAAAACGCCTCTTTTTTTTAAGAAGGGAACAGAACAGAAAATGCCTGGTTGGCTACTGTGCGCAGTGGGCCGGCCCAGCCAGCGCGTCGTCCCGATATTTTCTACCTCAATCTGTATGGGCCAAGAAGACTCCAATTTAGATCAAGCAAAGCCCAAATTGTAGGCGCTCCCTTTCAGCTTCGGCCCATGCGACAGATTCCGGTTGGTCGAGCTGCTCCGCTGCCGGCCGGCGCCCCTCGCCGCCTCCCTCCAGTCCGGTGGCCACCCCGCCCTCTCGCCGTTCAAGCTATCGAGCGCGCATCCAGAGCACACAAAAGAGAGCGCGCCCCCGCGCGCGCGATATCATTTCTCGCGTTCATCTCCCGCACCCCCGGCCCCGTCGCCCCGCGCGACACGGCGGTTGCGCGAGCCCTAGCGAATCTTCAGGCCCTCGGTGGAATCGAAATCAAGCTCGGGATTCTGGATCGCCGGCGGTCAGGCGGAGCGTGAATGATCTGGTGGTATGTCCTCTGGAGGTATTTTGTCAGTGCTCTTGCTTACAGATTTTCGGTGGATGTACCAGTCGCCCCTGTATTCTGCCAGTATATTGTAGCTAAGCGCAAATTGATGTGCTGTTTTTGCAGATTTGTATATAGTAATTACTTGCTATTGTCAAGGGTAGGTTACTGACCCTGAAAAAGTAGCTTACTGGCTTGCTCTGCGACTTGTTTGCCCTGTGTAGATTGAGCTCTGAATTAAAGTAGGGGTTATTATCAGTTTTATCCATTTAATTGTTGTCTAGCATGAGCTTGACTGGCATGATATATTTGAAAATACCATGATATATTTTTGGAATTTTCAGTATAGTTTCTCTGAAGATGTTTTCACAATAGGTTGTTACATGAAGTAGGGCTGCAAAACAGAAAAAAAAAATACTTACATGGAGTTGTTCATATCTGGACCAAATATGTGTAATGTTCTATGAAGTTTTAGCTCTATGGTCAACTAAGTAATGACTACTCAGATGTAGAACTGATAATAACCCCTACATTTAATTATTAGCTGATAATAACCCCTATAGGTATTCACTTGTTGGCTTTGGTTTGTTCTTTGGAGTAGTTTTATATTTACGCTAGGTCCAACCCTGTTTAAAAGAAAATTACATTACCCTGGACACTTCCCACTTGAATTCTGCACAACCGTGATGTCCAATCTGAAAAGTACAGAATTACTACTACCTCTCATCAAGGCTGCTAGCTAGAAAAAGAATGCAGTGTACTTCTCTCATTCAGGAAGCGAACAACATAACGTTTAGCTGACTCAAGTAATATATAACAAGATCTAACTACAGGTGGATTCAAGCACAGACACACACACAAAAAAAAAAAACTCATGGCTATTTATTGCTTGATTTACCTCTATCCATTGAATATATTAGAACAAATTACAATTGAAATCGGCTTAGCCGAAATACCTATATAACACTAGCTGATCATATAGCACGCCTACTCCAAAAAACAAACCAAAGCCAACAAAAAATATGACCTTGACGCTGAGCTGTTTTGCAGAGATAACGTAGACAACATCTGCTCCGGTTGAACTACAACGGTGAACAAGCATAGTGCCACACAGCTTTGGGTTCCCATCAAAACTGGAATCTGGAAATGTGCTCAACTGGCCTCCTGCTGGTACAGGCCCTTCTAGGTCATTGTTAGAAATGTTGAATGCAGAAAGGAAGTGAAGTCTCTCCAGTGCCGCGGGGATTACACCCCTCAGATGGTTATTAGACAAGTCTAGCACCTCCAACTTCGTGAGATTGCAGACCGACAGCGGAATCACTCCATATAATTTGTTAGAGCTGAAATCGAGTTCAGAAAGCACTTTCAGTTGACCAATCTCCGGTGGAATCACACCTGTGAAATTGTTGATGCTCAGATTCAAGAGAGTAGGGAAAGCTGTAAGAAAATGGTATTGGCGCGATATATTCCTCCAAAAGAGAGGTAGTTCAACTTGGCCAGGATCCAAATAAGCTGCTGTATTATCTTTGAGCATTGGGATCTCCATCAAGGTGATTGGGATTTGCCCGGTAAAACTGTTGTTTGATACATCCAGATAGAACAGGCTATGTAGGGAGTTGATCCAGCCTGGCATTGGTCCAGTAAGTCGATTGTTGGACAACTTTAGTACCTTCAAGTTTCTGAGCTTTGATAACCAAACTGGCAAGTGCCCAGTTAATGCGCTGTCGGCCATGTGGATATATTGAAGATTCCGAAAACCATCTAGGGTCTCATCTTGTGGCATCATCTCATTCACGAAGTTCTCGGCAATAATCAGAGTGGTGATGTTCCTGAAGCTATTGAAGACATGAAAAGCTTTTGTGATATTTGTAAAAGGGTTTCTAGCAAGTGACAGGAAAGATAGGTGCAGATTCCCTATTCTTGGTGAGATCTCACCATGGAAATGGTTCAACGACACCCGCAGTGCAATCAAATTGCTGCATGAGTATATGCTTTCTGGAACTATGCCACTGAAGTTATTTCTCAGAATATCTAAATGTGTTAGGTTCTGTAGGGTGGAGAAGTTGACCCTGCCTAGATCTCCACTGAAGTTGTTGATCTTCAGATCAATGACCATGAGACGCGTGCAGTTACTCAGAGTTGATGGCAGCTCCCCAGACATGTTATTGTTACCCAAATAGAGCTCCTCTAGCCTCTTCAACTGACCTATGGAGCCTGGGATCTTCCCACTGAATTTGTTTTCTCGGAGGTCGAGAGTAACCAGATTACTGAGTTTTACTATGTTTGCGCCATCAAGTTCTCCTTGTAATCCATTGTTGGGGAAGGAGAGGTGCTCCAGGGAAGTGGCATGGAAGAGTTCAGCAGGGAGAGTCCCACTTAGGTTGTTGTGCCCAACCTTGAACACTTTGAGTGTGGAGCAATCGCCAAGTGCAGCAGGAATACCGCCACTCAATTGGTTGTAACAAAGGTCAAGCATGGCCAATGATGACGAAAGGCAGAGAGAAGGTGGTATGTGCCCAGTGAAGCTGTTGTTGCTTGCGTTGAGGACGACCAAATTCCGCATCAACTTCCATGTGTAGGATGGAAATTCTGCACCGAATTGGTTGCTCGAGATGTTCAGTACCTGCAGAGTCAGGGTGGTGGTAACCGAAGACGGCGGCTCATGCAGCACCCCACTAAGCCTGCTAAAGCTGACGTCGAGGACGACGATGCTTCTGGAATACATGAGCTCCGGCGGAAGGCCTCCGGAGAATGAGTTGTGTGAAAGGTTGACACGCAGCAGGCCGGTGAGGCCGGCAAGGTGCGGCGAGATGCGCCCTTCAAGCCCTTTAGATGCCAGCGAGACCTCAGTGACGCCCCCGCTCCTGTTGCAGGTTATGCCTTCCCATTCGCAGCAGTCCGTGACGTTTCTCCACGACATGGCAAGGCCGGCATCTTGAGATAACCCAGTGAGGAACTGGAGGAGGGAGTGCTCCTCTTGCTCGGTGCATGAGTCGGCAGGAGAGGCCAAGGAGAGCAGCAGCAGAAACAGCCGCAGCCCGACCAGAGCTGTAGAATGCATGGCTGGTAGCCTGGTAAGCTTAAAGCCTTCTCATGTTAACCTGTTTGTGCAATTGTTGGTTATCTGGTAGCCGATAGGTGGTGGTTTCCAATGTTGCAGTGGTATCGTTATAACAAGAAGATAGTGCTACTGTAGTTGCATCAGAGTATGTCTTCTGTCACTGAGGTACGATGGTGCCATCAAGAGGCTGGGTACCAACCTACTAGTCCCCGACTCTTAGGCTGTGTTGGCTCTTGAGGTCCACTAACACCTTTTAGTCCTACATTTACACATGGTCATCTAGTTCTTTCTGAGCATGCCCATTAAGGCTCAAGATGGCACTGGGTAATTACCCGACCAGGTAAAGCCTTTTTTTTCATGCCCGTGAAAGCACATGCTTGCCCATTACCCCATACCCACCGCGGGGAAGAATTTCACCCATACTCGTCGCCCGACAGACAATTCTTCCCCGCAGGTATACCCGCCCTTTCTGATGCCAACCTCCAGGAGCAATTCACACATATCAAACCAGCAACTTATTATCCAAAATCATAACATCCTGCAGTTCAATAGCATAGTTGCATAGCACAATTGCATACCATCACATCATAACACTAATGACCATTAATTCGATAGAATAATTGCACAGCACAAGTGCATACCATCACATCGTAACACTATTATCCATCAATTCAATAGAATAATTGCACAACAAGTGTATGCCATCACATCATAACACTAAACACCCATCAATTTGATACTAGCATAATTTATGCATCACATCATTATCATAACAAGTATCAAGGTTCAAACGATCAAGTATCAAAACTTTCTCACATCTCACAAAGTCACAAGTCATAACTCTCAAGAGTGATCCTAGATGGCATAGTTCATCGCAAGACAAATGACAATGATATAGCTCAAAACTGAGTAACAAAAGACGGGGTCCACATGTCAGGCCTTCACTACTGGGTACCAGTGGGTAACAAGTATGGGTAATCACTTATGGACGAACGTACATGTACCTGCGTTACCCAGTGGGTAAGGATTTTTTTGCCATTTACTTACCCGTGGGCACCAAATGTGGCCCAAACTCGTTCCTTAATTGAGCAATTACCCGTCGGGGATCGGGTAACAGGTACCCGTTGCCATCTTGTTAGGCTTTATTGGTTCATGGGGTCCACTAACACATTTTAGTCATACATTTAGGGCTTGCTCACCTCTTACTTTGATAAATAATCTTAGAAGTAAAGCTCCAAATCATATGTTTTGTGTTGGTTTTCTATGTTTGTTTATGTTGGTTCTCATGCGTCCACAACTTCATACTACATGGGTAAGCTTGTTACACAACCCATACCACGGATAAACCTCATTGACCATCATATTTTCATTCCAGGTGATGCCTTGCCAGGGAGCCAAAGCTGGTGGTGGGAGAGGCGCCATGCATAGACAAGGACTATTTCGAGATGAGAATGGGGTTCAATCTAATTTATCCAGAGCAACAGTCCTCCTCTATAATGAGCCTCCAATATAAGCTAAGCTTGGCCTCGCCTTAAAAGATGGAGTTAAGTTAGGTTCAGTTAGCCTCCAATATACTGTATAACTGTACTGAATTGGTACCCGGATGCTCTTAAAGTGCACATAATCTTTTGCCATCAGATTAAAATATGTAATGTGGTCGAAGAAGAAGAAGATAGCTATGGTAGCAAATGCTGGGTTGATTAAGTTCGTTGCTGCCATTTATGTAGTTGTTTCTTCAAGATACGGGAGCTCTAATCCATGTAAATCACTTTGGTTCTTGAACTGGTGCATCTACTTGCTTGGGGCAGCCATAAAAGAGTACCGTACTGCTGCAGAGCATCATTATATAGTAGTATCAGCGTACGTTTGATGGAAACATGCCTGACTTCGACTAGAGCCTCCCTTAAACGTGCCCGACTTCGGGACAATGCTGATACGACGTACTCAAAGACCTCATGGTCATGATCTTTCTTGTAGGAATCTTCTCTAGTAAAACAGAAGTCCATGTATTCGTAGAAATTCTTTGTGTTACATGCAAATGGAAAGTGTGAGATTTTTTATGATAGTATAAAATCTGACCAAAACGTTTTATATTTTGAAACATAGGCAGTTAGGGCATCTCCAATGCTGACTTCAAATCAAACACCGTATTCATTCACGGTCCGTGGACAGTGATACGGGAGTCGGCCATCCAACCGCATCTCCTAAATGTCAGACAAGACCCGGCCAATTTGAAATTCAAATGCATGGCGTCCGATCACAATAAAAAGGAGACAAGTATGCATGGTTTTTACATGTCTGGTCACAAAAGAATCTCAGACTGACAGTCCATGAAAAAAGGGATTTTTTGCCCTATGGTATCGGCTAACCGAGCCCCCACCTTCACTCTGCCGCTGGCTCCTCCTCACCATCCGCCTCTTTCTCGGCTCCAGTTCGTCCGCCTTGCACTTCGACATCCAAACACAGATGGCTTGCACGGTCATCCTTGCATCCAGGGGCGTAGCCAGGCCCCGGGCTACCCTGACCGTGGCCCGGGGCGTGGAAACGAAACCTTCGTTGACTGTAGCTACAGTAAATATTGTAGTTACGAGTACGCATATTCTGGCTACGGCACTGCTTGCATCGTCATCCAATTCCTTCATCTTCAAGGCCAACATCTCTGTGTCCTCTAAAGCGGCCGTGATCTTAACATTCTTCTGTTCGAGCATGGTTTTCTTCTTTTCGAGCTTGAGTTTCTTCTCAGTCACCGCCCTCAACAAGTAAACCTCTCCGTCTTTTTTTCTCCTTGACGTCGAAGTGCTTGACACATGCCCCCAGTGCATGCCTCCTTCTTCGCCAAGATGTCCTCGAACCTCTCTGTCATCTTATCCGCTACCCCTTCTCTCTTCTCCTTCTCCTCCTCCCACTTCTTTCCACGAACCCTCTTCTAATCTTCTTGAGCGGCTCTTTTGTTGGGTCGGTTGAATCACCCGCTTCTTCCTCGGTGTCGATGCCGACGGTCTTGACGGTGTTGGCAATGAATAAATTCCACTTGGGTTGCCCAGTCAACTTCAAGCAACAATGCACGAGGACGAAGTTATTCTTCTCCACCTTCAAAAACAAGTTGCACGCACGGAAAGGCTACAAAGACAAACATTGTGACCAAATTGCATATCCGGTCAAATGACCAACACACATAACAACGTACTTGCTCGGTGATTTGCACACGACTTGGCCACCGACTGATTAGTTGCTTCAAATTGCCGCAATACTTGGACACGGCCTTTTGGATAATGTATCATCGATGGTTAAACGACTTTACCCCTTTTTGCCTCGGATCGATGCTAGTGGCCAACCACGAATCACACAACTCGCACTCCCTAATATTGAAGCTTTCTCCTCTACCCTTCTTCTTTGGATAGACAACAAATTCATTTGGATCAAGGTCGTCATCGCAATCCTCCCCCGGCTCCTACTGGCCGGTGTACGAATTTGGTTGCTGGGTGTACGTGTCTGACTCCATGCCTGGCTACGTGGACTCCGAGTCACCCACCTGCCTGACCTCGTAGCACCCTCCATCTTCGTCGTGGATCATCTCAAACATTTGCTTGTCTGTGTCGTTATACGCCGCCCCACACGGTTGAGACATTACCGTTGAACAGAGAGCGGGCACCAAGCTGCTCCATGCACGGTGCCCGCGTTCGGACAAGTTGTGGTGTTGTAGATCCCACATGCAAGAGGAGGCGTATCAACGGCCAACAACAATCAAGTCACAAAATCTGATGTCAAGAAGCGTGGATGCTGAGAGGACATGGATCAGGCTCAGCTTTGCGGTCCTAAAATAAAAACCTTTGTTTGAATAAAGATCTCTCAATTGCCTGAAAACATAGAAAAAGGGTAAAAAAGAAAACATCTCATTTTGCATCCTCCTTTAAAAAAACTTTCTTGGACAACTCTTTTGTTAGGACAGTTGGATCACCCGCTTCTTCGGTGACGATGCTGGCGGTCTTGACGATGTTGGCAATGAATAAATTCCACTTGTTGGATTGCCCACTCAAGATTAACCAACAATGCATCAGGATGAAGTTCTTCTCCACCTTCAAGAACAAGTTGCACGCACGTAAAGGCTACAAAGAAAAACATTGTCATCAAGTTGCATATCCGGTCAAATAACCAACACATAACAACTTACTTGCTCGGTGATTTGCAGGCCACTTGGCCACCAATTGATTAGTTATTTCAAATTACTGCAATACTAGGACACAGCCTATTGGATGATGTACCATCAATGGTTGAGCGACTTTACCCCGTGGTTGCGTATTAGTTCATCAATGTAGGGCTCGAAATGCTTGTGCTCATGAACCAAGTACAATGTTGGCCTAAAATGTAACGCCCTTTGCTATGTGCCATGGATCGGATCGATTCTAGTGGTCAACCACCAATTGCACAACAACTTGTCCTCCTTCATGTTGAACCTTTCTTTTCTACCCTTCTTTGGATCACCAGCAAGGTCCCCATCGCCGTCCTCCTCCTGCTCCTGCTGGACGGTGTACAAATTCGGCTGCTGGGTGTATGTGCCCGACTGCATGGACCCCGAGCCATCCACATGCCTATCCTCATAGCAGCCTTCGCCTCCGTCGTGAATCATCTCAAACATCTGCATGTTCGTCGCCAGTTTGCCCGGTTGAGACATACCGGCGAACAGAGAGCGGGCACCGAGCTGCTTCATGCCCGGCGCCCGCGTCCGGACAAGCTATGGTGATGCAGATCCCATGCACGAGAGGAGGCATATCAGACGGCCAGCAACAATCAAGCCACGAAATCTGATGTTAAGGAGGGTCGATGCGGGAGAGGACTCGGGCTAGGCTCAGCTTTACCATTCTAAATAAATAAAATGCCTTTGTTTGAAATAGAACTCTCTCAATTGCCAAAAAAAATAAAAGAGCGAAATCTCTCGTTTTTGTTGAAAAATAAAATATAAAAGAGAAAATCTCTCGTTTTGGTTGGCAGCATGGAGGATGTTGAACAACCAGGGCAATAATCACGGGAATTAATCACGGATTAATTACACGCCTTGGTCCCTGCGCACGGGCCGACTCTCCCGGCTAGCATGCCTTTTCTTTTGAAACATTCTCGCCAGGCTTTATTCAAACTGTTCCAACATTTACAGGAATAAAATTCAAGTCTCTGGGTTGGCCTAACCAAACATAACGACTAAACCCTAAAAAAAATGCATGCCTAGCGAGATTGTGAACCTCGAAATTCGAGCTCCTATACTCGTAAACAATGTTATAAGCAGTAAAAGAACGAGAGCATGCCTGTAGACTGCAGTCCTGTCCGGGCTCGAGATGGGCCGGCATGCCTACCGATGCGTTGACCAGGGCTCTTGATGTTCACAACTCGTTGACCTTTCTGGGAAGCATGCATGCCCGCGCTGCCCAAAACAGTAGGAGTAGTGCTCATGATAGAGGTCTATCGACATTTCCTAATTGCAGAAAATGAACCTGAACTGGTACAAAAATAGAGAATCAAATATGAGTCAGCAGGGCAACACATAGTAAATGTAATAATGTCTTAAATTATGAGTATATTGGATGTAATACTGTATTTTATTATGGGACAAGAGAGTAGTTTTTTATTTTCTTCAAGCTTTTTTTATTTCCTGGTCCCCTTCGTATTTTGGATCATATTTTTACCATGATTTTAACTAATAAAAAATAAGTTATACATACTCCCTCTATCCATCTATATAGGCCTAATTTATTTTTCGAGGCTAACATTGATCATATGTTTTTTCTAACTCACTGACCACATGTTAGAGCAATAATATATGACATGTAAATTACACAAAACATACCGTTAAATTCATATGTGAAAGGAGCTTCTAATGATATAATTTTTATATTATGTATCTCATATACTATTAATCTTATCAATGTCAATGGCAATCACAAAAAATGCATTAGGCCCTATATATATGGATGGAGGGAGTAGTAAAAATAACATCATTGCAAACTTTATTCAAGTACGAATTCAACAAAATTCTTTTATGACATGCATTAATACTTCCTCTGTTTCTAAATGTAAGTCTTTTTAGAGATTCCATTATAGACTACATACGGAGCAAAATGAGTGAATCTACACTTTAAAATATGTCTATATACATTCGTATGTAGTTTGTAGTGAAATCTCTAAAAAGACTTATATTTAGGAACGGAGGGAGTATTTTGCTAATCAAAATGATTAAATTTTGACCCAGACTACAATGATAACTAATAAATCAGGACGGAGGCAGTCCCTTCGTCTAGGTTTACTAGTCTCTATCATATTTTGGATCATACTTTGGTTGATCATGTTTTGAACTAATAAAATATAAACAAATGCGCATAGTGCGGTGACAGCATGCATAGGCTCGAAGCAAGACTACAATTTTATAGCCTATGGTGTTAACATGTGGTAGGTTTTATTACGGCATGTAGATCTAAGATAGTGTTTGGGATACAAGCAATCTCGTGAGTGTCTAAGATAGCTGGTTGTTTTTCTAGAGGGTGAAAAACTTTATTCAAACTAAGACAATGTTTGGGATACAAGCAATCTCAGGAGTGTCTACAAGCCGTGTGCCTCAAAGTTTGCCTCTCCCATTTCATGTGCTCCTTCCATCTATATAGGGAAGTAGGCCCTATATAGATGGAAGGAGGGAGTACAAAACACATTTGTGAAAACCAGCCCTCCTTGCTTTAATATCATGCATATCATGCTTCTAGTGCCCCAGCACTCCGCTAATTGTAAATGGTGCACAGGCACCTTGGTGCCCGTTTTTGAAAATCATTTTTTATAGCACAAAAAAATTAAAACTTTTTGTAAACACACACACGTGTATAAACTACATATGTGCAAAAAATCATAACATTTTACTTTCACACGTGGCGTATTTTCAGATAGGCCGGAATTTGTTTTTGTTGTACAACTTACAAATTGCATATTTTTTTTCAAAACAAAATTTCAGAGATCTGTAGTGAATACATACAAGTTGCCATAGAATTATTTCTGATTTTTAAAACTTAAATATGGTTTTCAACTCTTTTTTTTTTAAAAAGGCACCATGGTGCCCGAGCACACAAACTTCGCACTTCCCGATACTCCTTTAGATGTTTCATCGTCGTGAGATAATCAGTCGCCACCTGCACCGTTTGAAGATATAAATCTGACGCTAAGTTAAGCCGGGCTGTTTGGATGGTAGCCCACTTACCTTACCAATATTATGGTGTTGTGTTTCGTTTGAGGCCTAGCTTTCACGCCATGCGAATTTTTTGATATGCCAGTTGAGACACTGCACCATTCATGAGTGAAACAACGACGACGAATTTGCTCGCCAAAATTTTGGTACGCCCTTATTTGGCATGGTCATCTCAGTCGTCAACCAAACAGTCCCCTAAAAATCGTCACTTGATGGTTGGCATCATGCTTTACGGTTCCAGCCATACACATATCTCTTTTAAAGGCGCCAGCCAGCCGATGCGTGGTGTTGAGCATAGGTGCGATTGTGCCATGGCTCCACACAGTTTTCTTATCCCGCCCCCTTCTGATGCCAACTCCAGGAGCAATTCACAGTTCGCACATATGAAATCGACAACTTATAATTGAAATCATATCATCCCACAGTTCAATAGCATAGTTTGCACAACACAATTGCATAGTGTCACATCATAACACTAACCACCATCAATTCGATAGAGTAATTGCACAATGCAAGTGCATACCGTCACATCATAACACTATTACCCATCAATTCAATAAAATAATTGCACAACAAATGCATGCCATCACATCATAGCACTAACACCTACAATTTAATAGCATAATTTATGCATCACATAATATCATAACAAGTTGCAAGGTCAAACGATCAAGTATCAGAACTTTTTCACATCTCACAGGTCATAACTCTCAAGAGTAGTTCTAGATGGCATAGTTCACACAAGACAACTGACAAAGATAAAGCTCAAATTTGAGCCAATGATAGATGGGTAAATATGTCAGGCCTCCACTGTTGGGTACCCATGGGTAAGGGCTATGGGTAATGGAGGAACATACTTGTACTTGTATTGCCTCTGGGAAGGTTTTTTTCCATTTACTTGCGCGTGGACACCAAATGTGACCAAAACTTGTACCCTCATAAGGGCATCTCCAAGGCAGACCCGTAAACCTCCCGCAACCGTCCGGATCGTGTTGTTCGGACCATGAAAGTCATCCAACGCCAACCTGTATCGGTCTGCGGAGCGGTCCAGACGTGATTTCTTTCGCAAACCGGAGAAAACGTGGGGGGGGGGGGGGTTGTGGGAGTCCGGACCGATCCCAAGCCCGTATTCTGACTGCCCCGGTCCATCAAAACCCCCCTTCCCCGCGCGCTCCCGCTCGGTGCCAGCTGCCCGCATTCATGCCACTGTAGAGCATGCCGGTCAACATTGAAGGCGGCTCGGGGCGGACGCGACCTCTCACTGCCTCTGCCATTGAAGCGGCGCGCCGGTCGAGGGCGCCACCCACGACGCATCTTTGGTGCCTGCACCTGTTCAATGCCGGAGACGCGTGACTGGACGGGACGGGACGAACATTACCGTGCCCGTTCAATGTTGTTGTCCGTCCGTCTGCTGCCATTAAGCAGGCTCGCCCCTCGAAAAACCCACTCTGGCGCCGCGCATTGACGCGCCTGGACGCCCGGCCTCACCGGAATCCGCCTTTATATAGCAGAATCCGCCTTTATTGCCGCCGCCTGGCATAGTCGCCATGCTAGGTGGATCGAGGCCGGCTTGCCGGCCAGCCACGATGGAGACGGGCTCCGACACCGCCGGCCGGCTTTCGCGTCTCCTGTGCACGTCGGCTTCACCATGGAGCAGGCGCAGGCGTAGTTCAACGCCGCCATGGCGGAGGTGCAGCCTGCACATGCGCTTTTGTCGGTGTTCCAGCAGGCGCATGAGGAACAGTGGTACAACCTGTTCCTCCTGGTGCAGCACCAGTTGGTGAGGGGCCAGATCTACGGCGAGCGAGGAGGTCGTGGCGGCCATGGCCGCTGCAAACCCCAGCTTCATGGCAGAGCAACGTGCCATCTACGATGTCGTCTGCGCTCAACTCGCCACTCGCCAGGAAGCAGCTGCCGCGGAGGCGCAGCTTCAGGCGATCGCGGAGGAGAACAACGCCAACTACACCTCCTACGTGTTGCTGACGAACCATCACCCGGCCCAGTGGGACGAAGACAGCGCCGACACCACCATTTCCATCGTGCACCTCACGTCCACCAGCGACGGACAGGTCGCGGACTCCTTCGAGGGGATGAGTAGGCTACGGGAGGCGGCGGCGCCTTGTGTCCCATGTGGGCCGGTCCGTCTCCCGTGTTCTACTCTTCCTCGCCGAAGACTGCACCTTCACTTCATCGGTCTTATCACCGGTGCTCATGGATACGGCGGAAGGAGGACGATATGGGCTTGACGCCGGACGTCGCCGCCGTAGGATAGGTTTAGGGGCGGGTCTTTTTTTGTCCTAAATGTTTGAAATGTAGTTAAATCTGTCGTGTTTGTATGAAATCTGTCATGTTTGTATGAAATCCAGTCATGTTTGCATGAATTTCATCTGTTTTGTTAAAAAATAGTTTAAAATGTATGCGGCTACAGTTGGATGTCGACCTCCCGTATCCATGTATGCAGACTTGCCCCCACCCCCCCGGTTCGCGGACGAATGCGAGAGGTTATTTGCGAGTTGTCGTTGGAGATGCCCTAATAATAGAGTAATTACCCATCGGGGATCGTGTTACGGACGAATGCGAGAGGTTTTTTGTGAGTTGCCGTTGGAGATGCCCTAATAATAGAGTATTTACCCATCGGGGATCGTGTTACGGGTACCCATTGCTATCTTGAAAAGATTTTATTATCTCATGAGATCTACTAACACATTTTAGTCATAAATTTAGGCCTTGCTCACCTATTTTTTGATAAATCATCTTATAAGTAAAGTCGGATCATATGTTTTATTTCCGTGTTCTGTGGTCATGTATGTTGTTGCTCATATGACAACCCGATACTACATGAGTAAGCTTGTTAGAGCAACTCAGACCCTGCAAAAACACGACCCGCATAAGTGTTTTACGGGCTGAGGAAAACGAATTATAAGGGTCGATTTTAGCTGCGGCCGAACAGAACCCGTATAATCAACCCATAAAAAAACATTCTCTAAATATACCATCTTCTTCCTCACGCTCTTCCCATCTCGACTTTCGTCCTCTCGGCGTGTGCGCGTCCTGCCTCCACGCCCATCTCCTCGTGCTCGCCAGCGAGCGCGGCCAGGCCGGGGCCAGTAGCAGTGCCGACTGTAGCAACAGACGATCGCAGCGCGCGGGCAGAGGCCAAGGCCGCCGGGGCAGCATGGTGTAGGGGAATGCGACAGAAAACAAAAAAAATCGGTATAGCGAGCACGCCCAGGACCACTATGGAGACTGTATGCAAGGTTTGATATGTTCCGTACCGACTCGAAGCGCAACGGAAGAAGAGTCGGTGGAGATCGTTGGTGTAGATCCCCCCAGCTAGGAGTTACAACCTCCCAACCGCGAGGATGTACTCCCTCGCCGGACAGCCCTTCGGGAGGCGGTCGGACAGTCCCCCGGATGATGTCACGGACAGCCCTTTGGGAGGACCCTCGAAACTCGAACGGAGACTCAGACAGCCCTTCGGGAGGACACTCGAACAGCCCCTCGGGCAAAAAGACCGAAACTACGACCTCTCTATGGGGTTGCACACATACTGTGTCAGCTATCCGGCAGGACTTCGCCGTCCAGAACTAGTTCCTGCCGGAACCCAGACAGCCTTACGGCTCTACGAAACTCTTTTCGTGGGAGGGAGAGCAGAAGCCAGATAATGCATGGCATGTGTATGAGAGCAGGGGATGAGGAGAATGTCATCCCCTTCTCCTCCTTTTATAGGCCAAGGCAAGGGGTGGGGTGGTGGAGCAAATATCAAAACACCCATGCTACATGTCCCACATAAAGGGTGAAATGGTAACTCAAGTGGGGCACCAAGGGGACACCATGGAGGCACCCCCTTGGCCAGCCACAACCTTGCACCCTCCCATGGGGGAGGGCAACAAGCCACCAACATGTCTCCTAGAAACATGGGTGCTCCCTAGACAAAAAGCCAACAAACATGTAACCCCCGATTCGTGGGATCTTATCCCCTCGTGCTGAGAAAAGATGATTTTCGCGAAACATTTTTTCTGAAAAATTCCGGAAGGTCCTAGAACATTTCCGGCACCCTCTAAAATTATTCCGGGCATGATCCGAAACATTTCCGGTGTGGTGATTTTTATCAGCGAAAAACAACAACGGCGGTTACGATAGCTCCGGAACATTTTCGTTTTTTCTCTCCAAAAATTCCCAAAAGTTCCCAGACCAATTCTGGGGCCCTCTAAGAATTTCCAGACGAGTGCCGAAACCATTTTGACCTAATAATATATTGCGAAACAACTTTTCGGTTTTACCGGAACTCTTTCAGTGTTCTCTCTCCGGAACTCTTCCGTTGTCTCCGAAACTTTTCCGGTGACTTTCTCTTAGACTCCCTGTTTAGTATTCAGCAGATAGATGACCCTTAAGCGTGTGACCCTATAGGTTCGGTGAAGTATAGACATGACCTGGAACCCCTTCCTATCAATGATCAACATCGGAGCCGTGGACACTCATATTGACCCCTATACCCACACGAATGAAATATTCGAGTGACCCTCTAGTTGCTGTGAGCTATTCCTGTTGCTTCGGATATGTCACAAATACCCGAGGTGAGATCTATTGCATTCCTGTGGGGCCAACACTTTGTCTACCATGCAAGTTACCTCGTTACCGGTTTTGTTCTCTTTTCTTGTTTCTGTGTTCCGGCATTGTTACGGCATATCTCTCTCAAGGTAGTTTTGGTGATTGATGACAACATGTTTGCGGACTAATCTTGTGCGTTGAATTATTCTCAGATTCTCCCCTGGCACGAGACGCTTTCTTCCCCTCGGAGTGTATTTAAAGATGGTGTAGCTCTTTCATTTCTTTCTAGGTGGACTAGTTGCGTAGAGGGCACCGTACTATCAAGAGGGGGTCCGCTGGGGTTTTGCTTGGGTGGAATCATCACGTACACATCAGCTTCTCACCCTCCGAGCTTTTCCTGTCCATTGAAGAGATCTCTCCTCTCTTCCTTGTTCTGTCTAGGTCTAAGCGGCAGTACCGCGCACCCAGCGGTAGTACCGCTGAGAAGCCACAAGCGGCAGTACCGCTTCGCAGCGGTAGTACCGCCGTGGCTCCACAGCAGTAGTACCGCTGGGGGCCTGGCACCTCCGCTGGTCCTCAGCTTATTTGAGAGATCCCTTCTCTCCCGCGCGCGCCCCAGCGGTAGTACCGCACTGCCTGCGGTACTACGGCCAAAGGGTCACAAGCGGCAGTACCGCTCCACAGTGGTACTACCGCCCTTGACCCCACTACCGTAGTACCGCTGGGTAGTTTGGTTCCTACCGCCTCGATTCGAGAGGACTTTTTCTCGTGTCGGGTTTTGCGGCACTAGTCACGGTTATAGTGGCGGTAGTTGTAGGAGATATGCCCTAGAGGCAATAATAAATGATATTATTTATCTCCGAGTTCATAATTATGTTTATGTTCCATGCTATAACTGCAATGATTCTCGAGTTTGCAATATCCACGAGGCTCGGAGGAAGACTCATATGCATGTGTGGAATAATAAATGGTAAGAAGTATTCCTAGTCTGCCTCTAAGACTAGCTCAAGTGTTGCATGATGGTTCTGTTTTCCTGATCATGGGCGTGTCTATGCCAGCAATTTTGAGGGCACAATGTTAAGAGAACATTTGTGTTGAATCGACCCAGATTGATGTTATGCTAAGAGATTCATTCGTCACAAGTTAATGGTGCATATCACAGAGATGGTTAACGTTTGCATGATTCCTTAGACCATGAGAGTATCGAGTTTCTTCATGCTTGCTTCATGAACTTTGGGGTTTGTTAAACGTCATCCGTAAATGGGTGGCTATTACGGCGGCTTACGGGTTCATGGAAAAGTGTGTCAAGTAACTTGATAGCTCAAGATTGGGATTTGCTCCTCCGACGATGGAGAGATATCTCTGGGCCCTCTCGGTGTTATGGTATCCATCATCGTCTGGCCAGACACAGTGTGATTTGATCACTGGGATGCCGGAACACGGAAACGAGAAAAGAGAACAAAACCGGTAACGAGGTAACTTGCACGGTGGACAAATGGTTCGTCCACGGGGATGCAACAAATCTCACCTTGGGTGTTTGTGACGTATCGCGAAGCAACAGGAATAGCTCACTGCAATTGGAGGTTCACTCGAATATTTATTCGTGTGGGTATAGGGGTCAATATGAGTGTCCACGGCTCCGATGTTGATCATTGATCGGAAGGGGTTCCGGGTCATGTCTATACTTCACCGAACCTATAGGGTCACACGCTTAAGGGTCATCTATCTGTTGAATACTAGACGAGGAGTCTGAGAGAAAATCACCAAAAAAGTTTCGGACACCGGAAAAGTTTCGGACAGCGGAAAAGGTTCCGCAGAGAGAGGTCATCGGATCAGTTTCGATGAAACTGAAAAGTTGTTTTAGGGGATACCATTAAGTCAAATTGGTTTCGGCACATGCCTGATAATTCTTGGAGGGTGCCAGAATCATTCTGGAAGCTTTCTGGAATTTTCCGGGATAAAAACCGAATATGCTCCGGAGCTGCCGGAACCACTTCAGATGCTTTTCGCAGATGAAAATCACTAAACCAGAATTGTTTCGGAATGCGTTGAAAATCATTTTGGTGGGTACTGGAAATGTTCTAAGCCCACATAAATATTTTCAGTTCGAATGGACGCTGAAAAATGTCGTCGTGAATAGTGAAATCAGCTTTATGGTTACTTCATGGAAAGCCACCTTTTGGGGCTTTGCTCCAAAAGATCTTGGGGATGACATGGATGGATAGGAGCCATTTTTTGGGCCCCTCATGGGGGTGTGGCCGGCCACATGGGGTATCCCCCATTGGGGACCCTCTTGTTCCTTGGTTTCACTCCTAGGTCCTTGTGGAAGGACTTCATTCATGTGCATTTTGGGTTTTTGTGTGAAACTATCCTACCCCTTGGGATTTCCTATAAATAGAGGTGGAGGGGCAGCCCTCCACACTCACTCTTTCTCACATACAAGTGCCATGCATGATCTGGCTTCTCTCTCCCTCCCAGCGAAACAGTTTCGTAGAGCCGAAAGGCTGTCTGGGTTCCGGCAGGAACTAGTTCTGGACGGCGAAGCCCTGCCGGATAGATGACACCGTATGTGTGCAACTCTGTAGAGAGGTCGTAGTTTCGATCTTAGTGCCCGAGGGGCTGTTCGAGAATGCCTCCCGAAGGGCTGTCCAAGTGACGGTCCGAGTTCTGTGAGTCCTCCCGAAGGGCTGTCCGAGTGACCGTCCGAGTTTCGAAGGTCCTCCCGAAGGGCTGTCCGCAACACCGTCCAGGGGACTGTTCGACCGCCTCCCAGAGGGCTGTCTGAGGAGCAGATAAGGGTATACATCCTCGCGGTTGGGAGGTTGTAAATCCTAGCTGCGGGGATCTGCACCGCCGATCGTCATCGACTCTACTTCCCGCTGCGCTACGAGTCGGTAACAAAACAGATCAAACCTTGTATGCAGTCTCCATAGTGGTCCTGGGCTGGTGCGTAGGTCGGAAAATTTTTGTTTTCTGCTGCGTTACCCAACAGTGGCATCAAGAGCCGTACTATGCGTAGATGCAAGTTTCGATCTAGAATACATGGAGATGTATGGGTATTGCATAATATAATTAGGTTGTAGATGAGATCTATTGCTGAAAATTATTTATGCGGGTGACAGATGAAATCTGTTACCCGACATTCTTGTCACTTCCCTAGAATTTGCGTTTGCTCAATCTCGAGACAGCATGGTGGAATTTGACAAAGTTCTGGCAATCCGTGATTCTGATTGATCATGGAAGTGCTATCAGTTCTTCGGGTTCCGCCATAGTCAAAAGAAAGATGAAATTCGCTGATGAAAGGGCATTGCAGATATGATCTGCAGGGGGGTCATGCCTATGACGGAGTTTTAGTATGGGGCTCGAGATTTAATTATCTCGTGTTTCATACACCCCAAGATGTTAATCTAGCAACTTGAATAATCATACTTGATGATAAAACGTTGGTAGCTGCGGTTTAAGTCAAAACCTTAGAAGCCACGTAAGATAATCTTTTGCATGAACCGATTAGAGACGTCTAACTTGGTTTTGCAGGAGGGTTTGCATGTGCATATGATGTGGTATAGCAGTGCTCATAATAATTTGATTATGTATGAGATGGCTATATAATGTAAATTGATTAACATGACCTGCGTGTCATGATTCGGCATGATGGCTGGAGCCATATGATTGCACTTTAAATGACCTGCGTGTCAACCTTGTTGTAATGCATTATTTTATTAGCTATAGAGATAGCAATATCATGTGGTGCATCGACAAGGTGGTGGCAATATTCGCGAAGGTGAACACCGACGCGAGTGCCGAAGACGAAGAAATGAAAGACTTCTTCGTCAGAAAGGGCTATACCATATCATGCTAATTATGAATTGCCTGAGATGTTTATCCCTTTGATGCACCCTTCTTGATTGCGCCGTAGTCGCTTTTTATTAGGGTGATCTCTCACAAAAATATCAAGTAGTTAGTGTTCTCTCAAGTGTAGCACCGTCACGGCACCTATCTTTTCGGGGTGCGCCGTGTCACACAGGTACGAACGATTAGAGAAGTGTGAGGCGGGTGAGTTGAGACCTCGCAGCGAGATCACTTGGTTGTCTTGACGTTCAGGCATGACCGTCATGAGCTCGGAACACACACATCGAAAGATGAACAAGAGTCACATAGAGATGTGATTGGCAAGTTGGCCTACCGGTTGAGAGTTTCGTCATCAGTGGTGTTACACCAATGGCGTTGAATTAAAATGCGGATCTTCAATCGCTCACGATCAATTATGAGAGATATTAATTTGAGTGGGAGCGCACTGTTGAATTAACTTGTTTAATTCTTAGTGCAATTAATTGTGAACATTGTCTAAAGTGTTTTTGCCTAATAGTTATAGAATAATGGCTCGCGTTTCCACCCTCCCTATTAAAGTTGAATAGCTGTTAAATATCTGGTTAAAACTTTACGGTTGGTAATGTAATGTGAGGATTGTCCTCAAGAGTGCCGAGAAGGACTTTGTCCTATCGCATGCTTTCCGTATCCTCCCGCTAATGCTATGGATCATGTGACTCTCGTCCTTCGATCCAAAAGCTAGAATTCTGTTACGGTCAAGTGAAATATGTTTGCTTCCATGAAACCCAAACTTCGAAAGTTGGGATAGTTATATGATATTCATGGAACTGAAAATTATTTTCAAATACAAACAAAGTAATGTTTGTTTGCAAGTATTAGTAAAAGTGTTTACTATGCATTTGACTGTTGGGAAAGGGATCCAGAAGAACGCCTGTCATATAATGAAAGGTGAATAAAACAACAACTTAAAGAGAAAGGAAGTGTCCAAAGGGTGTTAGTATGACTTACACGCCTAGGAAGTCCGGGGCTAACGCCACTCTTAAGTTGGGTGCTTCTTTTGCGAGTAGGAGAAATACTAAAAGTTAAACTGTTAGAAGTATAAAGGTAAATAGAAAGAAGACTGAAATATCCAGCTCATGTATGAATGTCATACAAGTTTTTGATGTATAGAAGGCTGGTCAAAGATATAGTCCTTGGGAATTATGATTAAATTGTTGATCACTGATTCTTGGGTATTGTGAGTTAAATCACAAAGATACCCGCTCGATTGCATTCTGTTGCAACTCGATGTAAGAAATACTATGGCCTAAAAGACTAGCCAGAAATGAGGTTTAGGTATACACAGGGAACATAGTAAATGTTACTATACCTTCCATCGGTGTATTGCCGTCTGTATTTATTTTCATAATTCATTTAGAGTTTTACAAACTCTAGCCTCTTGCAAGAAGGTTGTTCATAAGAGAACTTTTTATGTCCGATGTTATGAATAACACAAGGGCCATACTTTCATTATGAATGAGATGTATGTTATGAATATTGATAATAATACAATACCTCTAGGTTTACTTTCATAATTCATTTTCGAGTTTCATACACTCTAGCCCATTGCACATTGTTTGTTGCAAAAGAGTTGTTCATAAAAACAACAATTGTTGTTAAGTATTATGAATAACATGAAGGGCCATGCTTCCATCCAAGATGGGATGTATGTTATGAATATTGATGGTAATATGATACATCCATAACACTGACGCTAAATGTCGCAAGACTAAAAGAATACCACACAAGTGTGGCACTGCATTTGGTCACATTGGAGAAACCCGCATGGAAAATTCCATTATGATGGATTTTGAAGTCATTTGATTTTGAATCACCTGACACTTGCAACTTTCCTCCGAAAAGTGAAGTGACTGAAATACCTTCACAGGCCATAAGGAACGAGTAACAAACTTATTGGTGATCATACATTTGATGTGTGTAGTCCGATATAGGTTGTTAGTAGTGGATTTATCTATCTTCAGAAATGACTCAAGTAGATATATGGATATTTACTTGATGAGACGTTATTCTGGATCTTTTGAAATCATTTGAAAGGTTTTCAAAAATGAAGTAGAAGTTATTGTAACAAGAAAATTATATTTCTACAATTCAATTGCGGAAAGGAATATTTGAGTTACAAGTTTAGCGAATGTCTGATGAGTTGTGAAAAGAGTTTCATAACTTACACCTTCCGGAACACCACTATGAGTGGAATGTCTGTGAAGATGTAATCAAACCATTTATGACATGGTAAGGTCAAAGATGACATAAATAAATTTGCCATTATCCCTTTTAAAGTGATGCTTTAGAGACTGCGGCTTTTACACTGAGAAGAGCTACATCGGGTCTGTTGAAATGAAGCCATGGTATGGTACGCCCAACCATGTTATATCTTTTCTTAACATTTGGAATATGGGACTTGTGTAAAAGGTCACAAACCTATTCCAAATCAGACAAGTGCTACTTTGTAGGTTATACCAAAATGTTGGATATTCCTCCCTCACTATACCGAGGCAAATAGTTTTGCCGCGAAACGGTGTGCTTTTAAAGAGAATGGTTCTTTCAAAAAGGTGAGTGGGAGAATAGTGCATCTCGACGAGATAAACAGTATCTTCGTCATCAGATCAAAGGAAAGAGACCTTGGAAGTAATTCCAGAGTTTTCTACTGCGACTGATACGGAAGTCTCTACAATAAAATGTATGAACTTCGGTCGAACTTGCAGCTGAACCACGTAGGCAAGGCTCGTGCAAACCTCTCAGGTGCGCAAACGAGATATTGTTGTTAGACAACATTATACCTACGATACACAAGGAAGCGTTGATGGGCCCTGACTCCGGAATTGGCTAAATGCCAATACAACCCGAGTTAGTTTCCATATAAGTGATTCAAGATTAAAACCTTGATACACCTTTCGGAAGACTTAGAGTCTAACGAATATTTATGGAACTTAAAACTGATACGGATAAAAATGTTTTATCCATAAAGCTCGACTTGTTGAAATAACAAGTTCAAGGAGTTGACTACAATGAGATTGTCTTACCGTAGAGATGCTTAAAGTAGGTTCGGGTTGAACTAGCAATTAATACATATTTCAATCTTGAGATATGATACATGGATAACAAAAGGATTTCCATCTGATGGAAATGAAACCTAGGACTTGTATGTGATACAGTCCAAAGTAATTTGTCGATCCAAAGGATGCTAGTAGGTATGCAAACTTCAGAGTTCCAGCGATGGACAGAAGAGAGCAAAATGGAGTTGGAATCTTTGTGTTTTGATGAAATGGTCAAAAGGGGGTTTTGACTTCATCAATGGGTAATGAAGATGCTTGTAATTCAAGAAAGTAAGTGGGAGCACAATAATATTTCTAAAAACCTTGTGTGCTTGACACATTGCTAATTGGAAATAAATTCCTTGACACAAATTAGGACTTCATTTGAAAATAGTTTTTTGATGAAGTTCTTAGGCTAAATAGCCTCAATATTAGGCATGATGATCTATGGAGATAGATTTACCTAATGGGGCTAGGCAATGAATACATATTGACAAGATGCTAAAACCTTTTAGCATTTAAAACACCAAGGAGTGATTCTTGCCGAAGTCACATGGATAGAGTTTTTACAAGACTCGGTGTCCCAAAACACTGATGAGTAAAATACATGATGGAGATTTCACACACCTTCGTGTTTTGGGTTAATCATGTATTCCATGGTATGTAAAACAACCAGATATGTCCGATACTCCAAAGGTGTTGTGAGTATAGATACCAAAGTGGTCAAAAGTACTGATCATAGGACAACAGTGAAAGATGTCATTTAGTACTAGAGTAGTACTGATGACATGTTTTCTCGCAAGTAGAGATTATGAAAGTGCTTGTTGTAAGTAATTACATCGATATAGTCTTCATCAATGCTCCATGCGATTTTTGATTTAAATTAAGGGTTTTTTGTGTGATACACAATATGGTGGCACGGTAGTTTGAAATTGTTCCAAACAATATACTGTGGCGATTTCTATAACAAGGGCTAAGTATGTTGACGCTTTAGAAGCGACAAACAAGATGTTGAATCATATAGTTCATTCATGAACTTAGTATGGTTCCAAGATGGCTTTTGTCAATGGGACACTACTGCAGGTAGTTGCTCCATAACTCAGTCTGAGGAATCCAGGTTCGACCTGTGATTCAGATACATACAAAGCCAAGTCCACACAAAATATGAATTTTGTGAAAGCGTGAAAACGCTAGGATATGCAAAGATACACACGGAGCTGAAGTCGTCAGATCCGTTGGACATCAGGCTATACCACAAGCGAAGCATATTTACACCAGTGTGCCACAGGTGTAAAGTGCATTAGCATTAACTAGATTATTGACTCTAGTGCAAGTGGGAGTCTGTAGGAGATATGCCCTAGAGGCAATAATAAATGATATTATTTATCTCCGAGTTCATAATTATGTTTATGTTCCATGCTATAACTGCAATGATTCTTGAGTCTGCAATATCCACGAGGCTCGGAGGAAGACTCATATGCATGTGTGGAATAATAAATGGTAAGAAGTATTCCTAGTCTGCCTCTAAGACTAGCTCAAGTGTTGCATGATGGTTCTGTTTTCCTGATCATGGGCATGTCTATGCCAGCAATTTTGAGGGCACAATGTTAAGAGAACATTTGTGTTGAATCGACCCAGATTGATGTTATGCTAAGAGATTCATTCGTCACAAGTTAATGGTGCATATCACAGAGATGGTTAACGTTTGCATGATTCCTTAGACCATGAGAGTATCGAGTTTCTTCATGCTTGCTTCATGAACTTTGGGGTTTGTTAAACGTCATCCGTAAATGGGTGGCTATTACGGCGGCTTACGGGTTCATGGAAAAGTGTGTCAAGTAACTTGATAGCTCAAGATTGGGATTTGCTCCTCCGACGATGGAGAGATATCTCTGGCCCTCTCGGTGTTACGGTATCCATCATCGTCTGGCCAGACACAGTGTGATTTGATCACTGGGATGCCGGAACACGGAAACGAGAAAAGAGAACAAAACCGGTAACGAGGTAACTTGCATGGTGGAAAAATGGTTCGTCCACGGGGATGCAACAAATCTCACCTTGGGTGTTTGTGACATATCGCGAAGCAACAGGAATAGCTCACTGCAATTGGAGGTTCACTCGAATATTTATTCGTGTGGGTATAGGGGTCAATATGAGTGTCCACGGCTCCGATGTTGATCATTGATCGGAAGGGGTTCCGGGTCATGTCTATACTTCACCGAACCTATAGGGTCACACGCTTAAGGGTCATCTATCTGTTGAATACTAGACGAGGAGTCTGAGAGAAAATCACCAAAAAAGTTTCGGACACCGGAAAAGTTTCGGACAGCGGAAAAGGTTCCGCAGAGAGAGGTCATCGGATCAGTTTCGATGAAACTGAAAAGTTGTTTTAGGGGATACCATTAAGTCAAATTGGTTTCGGCACATGCCTGATAATTCTTGGAGGGTGCCAGAATCATTCTGGAAGCTTTCTGGAATTTTCCGGGATAAAAACCGAATATGCTCCGGAGCTGCCGGAACCACTTCAGATGCTTTTCGTAGATGAAAATCACTAAACCGGAATTGTTTCGGAACGCATTGAAAATCATTTTGGTGGGTACTGGAAATGTTCTAAGCCCACATAAATATTTTCAGTTCGAATGGACGCTGAAAAATGTCATCGTGAATAGTGAAAATCAGCTTTATGGTTACTTTATGGAAAGCCACCTTTTGGGGCTTTGCTCCAAAAGATCTTGGGGATGACATGGATGGATAGGAGCCATTTTTTGGGCCCCTCATGGGGGTGTGGCCGGCCACATGGGGTATCCCCCATTGGGGACCCTCTTGTTCCTTGGTTTCACTCCTAGGTCCTTGTGGAAGGACTTCATTCATGTGCATTTTGGGTTTTTGTGTGAAACTACCCTACCCCTTGGGATTTCCTATAAATAGAGGTGGAGGGGCAGCCCTCTACACTCACTCTTTCTCACATACAAGTGCCATGCATGATCTGGCTTCTCTCTCCCTCCCAGCGAAACAGTTTCGTAGAGCCGAAAGGCTGTCTGGGTTCCGGCAGGAACTAGTTCTGGACGGCGAAGCCCTGCCGGATAGATGACACCGTATGTGTGCAACTCTGTAGAGAGGTCGTAGTTTCGATCTTAGTGCCCGAGGGGCTGTTCGAGAATGCCTCCCGAAGGGCTGTCCAAGTGACGGTCCGAGTTCTGTGAGTCCTCCCGAAGGGCTGTCCGAGTGACCGTCCGAGTTTTGAAGGTCCTCCCGAAGGACTGTCCGCAACACCGTCCGGGGGACTGTTCGACCGCCTCCCGGAGGGCTGTCTGAGGAGCAGATGAGGGTATACATCCTCGCGGTTGGGAGGTTGTAAATCCTAGCTGCGGGGATCTGCACCGCCGATCGTCATCGACTCTACTTCCCGCTGCGCTACGAGTCGGTAACGAAACAGATCAAACCTTGTATGCAGTCTCCATAGTGGTCCTGGGCTGGTGCGTAGGTCAGAAAATTTTTGTTTTCTGCTACGTTACCCAACAGTAGTACCGTTCCAGGAGCGGTAGTACCGCCCTACCACCGCGGTAGTACCGCATTTGGGTCCGTTCCCGACTAAGTCTCCTCACCGCGGCAGTACCGCTGGTTGGCGCGGCAGTACCGTCGCCTGGCGGTAGTACCGCCCCCTCTCAGCGGTAGTACCACCCTGTGCGGGGCTGGTTGGTGGGGGGCAACGGGATTGTTGCCCCCACTATAAAAGGGAGTCCCCTTCCTCCTTCTTACCCACCTCTTCCTCCCCCAAGCTCCATTTATTGCTCAAGCTCCATTAAATACTCCAAGCTTCATTTCCGCCTGATCTATCTCTCTAGCCAATCAAATTTTTTGATTTGCTCGGGAGTGGTTGAGAAGGCCCCGATCTACACTTCCACCAAGGGATTTTCGATTCCCCCACCCATCCCTGGCGGATCTTGTTACTCTTGGGTGTTTGAGCACCCTAGACGGTTGAGGTCACCTCGGAGCCATATTCCATTGTGGTGAAGCTTCGTGGTCTTGTTGGGAGCCTCCGATTAAGTTGTGGAGATTGCCCCAACCTTGTTTGTAAAGGTTCGGTCGCCGCCTTCAAGGGAACCAATAGTGGAATCACGGCATCTCGCATTGTGTGAGGGCGTGAGGAGAATACGGTGGCCCTAGTGGCTTCTTGGGGAGCATTGTGCCTCCACACCGCTCCAACAAAGACGTACTTCCCCTCAAAGGAAGGAACTTCGGTAACACATCCTCGTCTCCACCGGATCCACTCTTGGTTATCTCTTACCTTTACTTGTGCAAACTCTTTATTGTTTCTACCCTTGCTTGCTTGTATGCTTGTTGTTATTGCATCATATAGGTTGCTCGCCTAGTTGCACATCTAGACAACCTACTTTGATGCAAAGTTTAATTCGGTAAAGAAAAGCTAAAAATTGGTAGTTGCCTATTCACCCCCCCTCTAGTAAACCATATCGATCATTTCAATTGGTATCAGAGCCTCGTCTCTTTATTAAGGACTTTACCGTCCAAAGAGTATGGTTGATACTGTAGACGGTGTGGAGGAACACTCCGGTGTGAATCCGATCTCGTCTACGGGAGATGGGGGAACTTCGGTCTCTCGTGAGGAGTTCAATGTGGCCTTGGAGACATTGAAAACCTCCATGACAACGGAAGTTGAAAGCATGTTTACTAAATTTCTTGAGGGGCTTAAACTATCCACCGCACCGTTGAAAGTGGGTGATTCCGCCAACAAGGTGTCGGATGCTATCCCCGACAAGGGGGAAGCTAGTAGTGAAAAGGCTCCTTCTTCTAGTGGCAAGAATGGCACCGACATCTTTGCCCATGTGGAACCACCACTTGTTTATGGTGGACCGGTTCCTTCCACTCATTTGAATCATGCCGGTCCTCCCCCTAAGATTGTGAAAAATGAGGATTTTGATTCTTGGGTTTACCGCTTTAAACGTCATTTAAATCATGTGAACACTAACCTTTGGAGAATCATTGAAGAAGGTTCCTATCCACATGATCCAAGCAACTTCACTCCTCGAGAAGCCGCGGGCAATCAATTCAATGAGAATGCTCTCTTCATCATTCAAGATGCAATTCCACCCGAAGACCTACCTCATCTTCGTCCTTTCGCCTTGGCCAAAGATGCATGGCATTGTGTCGTGTCTCTCTACCGAGGAAGCGCAAGCATTCAACGCTCCAACTATGAAGTGGTACAAGATGAGGCCGATGAGTTTGCAATGAAGGAAGATGAAGAACCTCATGAGCTTTATCGGAGAGTAACCAAACTCGCGGTCTCACTACGAGATCACGGGAGCAAGGACACGGATGACAATTGGATCAAGTGCAAATTCCTCAAGGAAATGATGCCCTACCACAAGGCCATGTCCTCCGTCATTCGTCAAAGACCGGACTTCCACACTTTGACCTCAAGCGAAGTGTTGGATGAGTTTGTGGCCATGAACATTTTGGACAAGACCGCCGACAATGCGGTGCTCCGTTCTCAACGGGCAAAGAAGCCTAACCTTGCATTGAAGGCCAAGCTCACCGTGGAAGAAGAAGAAGAGGAAGAAGAGGAGAGCAACCCCGAAGATACGAAGTATGCATATCATGAACACATGGCACTTGCTTCAAGGCAATTTTGGAGCAAGAAAAACTCAAGGCCCAACTTTAGCAAAAACAACTCGAGTGGCACAAGGGGCAAGCAACGTGTAAGAACTTGCTACAATTGCGGCAACGTGAGTCATTTCGTTGCGGAATGCCCGTATGAGAAGAGGGAAGACAATGGTGGCAAACTCATCCGAAAGGACAAGGCCAAGTCGTTCCCCAACAAGAACAACTTCACCAAGAAGACTCCTCCCAAGGCTTTGGTTGTGCAAGAAGAGTACAATGAGGATGATGACGATGATGAAGATGATGAGTCGGTTGCCATGGCCTCCGTTGCCATTGCAACAACGTCACGGGTGTCTCTCTTTGACTCACCCAACGAGAGCATCACCGCCAAGTGCCTCATGGCTAAAGCCACCAACAAGGTAACCTCCAACATCAAAACTACCATCATTAATCATCCTTCCCAAACGGATAGCATTAATGAACTTGAGGGAGCTAATGTGGAGGCTAACAAGTTTGAGGCTTTTATGGGCAAACTCAAGGGAAAATCCAAGAAGCACTTTGTTGCTCTCTTGGAACAACTTGGTGAGGCCAATGACATGATCGAGGCTCACGAAGACACCATCTCTAAGATGGAAGGGCATAGTCGTGACTATGCCGATGAGATTTCAGATCTTTCCAATGCTCTTGAGGAAGAGCGTGGTCTTCGTTTGGCTCTTGAGGAGTCACACAATGTTGATCATGCTAAGTTAAAGAAAGATTATGATCATGCCCTCATTGTTTCTCATGTGCTAAATTCCGAGAAGGCCAAACTCGGGGTTGATCTTGCTAGACTCAAAGAGGAGTTTGATATACTTGACAAGGCCCATGAGGACTTGAAGGGTATTCACGCTAGTCTCAAGGAGTCTCATGATCAACTCCAAGTGAAGCTAACTAAGGAGAAAGCAACTTTTCCTCATATGGTTTTAATTGATAATGCAAATGCTACTAACCCGTGTTGTGAGCATATACATCTTGTTGAGGAAAATGCTAAGTTGAAGGAGCAACTTGAGAGAGGTCTTGCGACTTGCATACAAGGCAAGAAGAACCTCAACGATCTCTTGACCAACCAAAAGGGAGGTGTGGCCAAGGAAGGGGTTGGGTACGTGCCCGACTCCAAGAACAAGAAGAAGAATGACAAGACCAAACGACCTCCTCCCCTCATGCAAACCTTTGTGAGGGAGGGAGAGAGTGCCCCCGAGGAGAATAAGAAGAACAATGCCAAGAAGGGCAATGTCATCCCTCCCAACAAAGCCGGCGATTTTAATCCTTCTTATGTGTTATGCCATGCTAGTGATGGGCATGTTTATGCCAAATTTGTTGGTTCTCTTCATGAGTACATTGAATGGTCTATTTGGGTTCCTAAGACCCTTGTTACTAACATCAAAGGACCCATTACAAAATGGGTACCCAAAACCAAGCATTGATCTCTTGTAGGTGTTTGCTTCCGGTGGTGGATCATGGTTGCTCGATAGCGGAGCTACAAATCATATGACCGGAAGCAAGGACTTGGTGGTGGACATGCACAAAGTTCCATCTATGCCCACCAATGTCGAGTGGGGTGACGCCTCATCCTCTAAGGTATTGGGACTTGGCAAGGTGGTCATCTCTCATGATCTCACGATCGAGAAGGTCATGCTTGTTGAGTCCCTTGCATATAATTTACTTTCCGTTTGTCAACTTGCAATCATGGGCTTTGCCACTTTCTTTGATATCGATACCGTGGCCCTCTTGTGGAGCAAGACTCTTAAAGTAGCTTTTGTTGGGCATGTGGAGAATGGTGTATATGTGATTAACTTTTCGGAGCGACCCACTAAGACCGCGACATGCCTAATGGCTAAAGTTGATGTGGGATGGCTTTGGCATCGCCGTTTAGCCCATGTCAATATGAGATCTTTGCAAAGGCTTCTCAAGGGGGACCATGTCCGTGGACTAACGAATGTTAGCTTTGTTAAAGATCGTGCTTGCAGTGCCTGTATCGAAGGAAAGCTACATGAGAAGACTCACCCTCCCACGACTATCATTTATTCAAAGAGGCCCTTGGAGATCCTTCACATGGATCTCTTTGGGCCCCCATCCTTCGATAGTCTTGGAGGTAGGAAGTATTGCTTGGTGATTGTGGATGACTACTCAAGGTACACATGGGTGTATTTCTTCAAGAGGAAGAGCGAGACCCAACAAACCGTCATTGACTTTGCAAATGAAGCACAACGTCAACACAATGCAAAGATCTTGACAATAAGAAGTGACAACGGCACCGAGTTCAAGAACTACACCTTGGATGAATTCCTTAGTGATGAGGGAATCAAGCATCAATATTCCGCACCATACACCCCTCAACAAAACGGTGTTGCGGAGAGGAAGAACCGGACGTTGATGGATGCAGCAAGGACCATGATGGCGGAGTTCAAGTCTCCATACAACTTTTGGGCCGAAGCCATCAACACTGCGTGTCATGCATCCAATCGGCTCTACCTCCGCAAGGGGTTGAACAAGACCCCATATGAGATACTCACCGGTAACAAGCCCAACCTCAAGTACTTCCGGGTATTCGGGTGTAAGTGTTTCATTCTCAAGAAAGGTGTTCGGTTGTCTAAATTTGAGACTAGAGCTTATGAGGGCATATTTGTTGGTTATGCTACAAACTCTCATGCTTACCGTGTCCTCAATAAATCCATGGGACTTATTGAGGAGACGTGTAACGTGGAGTTTGATGAGAATAACGGCTCCCAAGTGGAGCAAAGTGGCACTTGTGATGTAGGTGATGAAATTCCTCCTCAAGCCATAAGAAGAATGGGTGTTGGTTTCATCCTACCCATTGAGGAACCCCTTGTGGCTGAAGGAGAAGGACAATGCTCCACTCAAGTGGAGCCATCACCAACCCAAGGCCCACACGCTTCCGAAGAACAAAGTGAAGGCCCTCAACCTCATGAACAAGACCAAGGTCAAGATCATACTCAAGACGGTGTTGACACACCAAGTGATGCCCAAGGTCAAGTTCTCTCCCTCGAGCAAGTTCAAGATCAAGAACAAGTTCATGACGGGGCTCAAGATGATCAAGTAACCGCTCCTCAACTCACCACCGAGGAGGAATTAGAGCGTCGTGCCGCCAAGGTTGCTTCCAAGCTCTCCACCAAGGATCATCTCATGACGAATGTGCTTGGAAGCTTAAGAAAGGGGTAAGCACTCGTAGACAATTAGCAAATTATTGTGAGCATCTCGTGTTTGTCTCTTGTGTGGAGCCCCACAAGGTCTATGAGGCGCTAGAAGATCTGGATTGGCTCAATGCCATGCACGAAGAACTCAACAACTTCGAGCGCAACAAAGTGTGAAGATTGGTGCCAAGGCCAACGGGGAACCATAATGTCATTGGAACCAAGTGGATATTCAAGAACAAGCAAGATGCCCATGGGATTATCATTCGCAACAAGGCTCGTTTGGTAGCACAAGGCTACTCCCAAGTCGAGGGTATCGACTACGGTGAAACATTTGCTCCCGTTGCTCGTCTTGAATCCATTCGCATGTTGATTGCATATGCTTCTCATCATAACTTTAAGTTACAACAAATGGATGTGAAGAGTGTTTTTCTTAATGGTCCCATTAATGAATTGGTTTACGTCAAGCAACCCCCCGGGTTCGAGGATCCCTACTTTCCCGATCATGTGTATCAACTCGATAAGGCACTCTATGGCCTTAAACAAGCCCCACGTGCGTGGTATGACCACCTTACCGAGTTGTTACAAGACCGTGGTTTTGAAGTTGGGCTAATCGACGCCACTCTTTTTACTAAGAAGGTCAAAGGGGAGTTGTTTGTGTGCCAATTATATGTTGATGATATTATCTTTGGTTCTCCTAACAAAGCTTTCAATGAGGAATTTGCCGCTCTCATGACCTCAAAGTTCGAGATGTCCTCCATGGGAGAGTTGAAGTTCTTTCTAGGGTTCGAAGTGAAGCAAAGAAGAGAAGGAACTTTCATCAATCAATCCAAATACACTCAAGACATGCTCAAGAGATTCAAGCTAAGTGACGTCAAGCCGGCTTCCACTCCAATGCCCACGAAGTGCCAACTTGACTTAGATCCCAATGGTAAAGTGGTGGATCAAAAGGTATATCGTTCCATGATTGGATCCTTGCTTTACCTTTGTGCATCTAGACCGGACATCATGTTGAGTGTGGGAATTTGTGCACGGTTTCAAGCCGCACCTAAGGAAAGTCACTATGTGGCGGTCAAACGAATCTTTCGATATTTGGCTCATACCCCAAACTTTGGCTTATGGTACCCAAGAGGATCAAACTTCAAGCTTGTAGGGTACTCGGATTCCGATTGGGCGGGAGACAAAGTGGATAGGAAGTCCACTTCCGAAGGGTGCCAATTCCTTGGTTGCTCTTTGGTAAGTTGGTCTTCCAAAAAGCAAAGTTATGTGTCTCTCTCGTCCACCGAAGTGGAGTATGTGGCGGCCGGTAGTTGTTGTGCACAACTCTTATGGATGAGGCAAACTTTAAAGGATTACGGTGTCACTTGTGACAAAGTGCCTCTTTGGTGTGACAATGAAAGTGCCATCAAGATCTCTCTCAACCCGGTGCAACACTTCAAGACGAAGCATATTGAGATCCGGTATCACTTCATCCGGGATCACATTAGGCAAGGAGAGATCGAGCTCAACTATGTCAACACTCATGATAACCTTGCAGATATCTTCACGAAGCCCCTGGATGAAGCAAGATTTCGTGAGTTAAGGCATGAGCTAAATATCATTGATTCGAGCAATGTTGCTTGAACTCGCGCACACCCTATCACGCTCAACTTGTTGTCTAGTTTAGGTGTAGGCATGGACATAGGGGGAGTGTTGTTCTCTCAATGAACTCTCCCTCCCCCATTATGCATAAATTGATCAAGTCTTTCACCTTAGCCATTGTTGATGGCACTTGTGCTTCAAAGACGAGTTTTGGTCATGGGCCCAAGGTTAAAATCTTCGCGGTGCCATACCTTTTGACTCAAATATAGGTGGCCTCGGCCACCGCCCTCTTTTGAAGAGGTGTGTCTTGGTCGTTTGCTGTTGTGCTTTGTTGTTTCTCTCTTGCCATGTTTGTCGTTTCGTCGAGCTAAATCCGTGTCTGTTTAGTTGCCGTGGCGTGCTGGGCGGTACTACCGCTGGTGGTGCGCGGTACTACCGCTGAGGGACGGGACCTGAGGGTTAAGTCGAGGCAGGGGGAGGTTTCTTCTCCCCCATACCCATTCACTTCGCCCCTCTTGTCTCTTCCTCTCTCCAGCCTCCTCTTGCCGCGGGAGGGCTCCGGCGGATCTCCGTCTCCGGGGCGTCCCTCTCCATTTCCTTTGGTGGAGTCGATCCCCACCTCGTCCTCTTGCCATGGATGCCGGTATTGCCCCCGTTCCTTCTTTCGTTTTGTCTCCTTTTAGTTCTTGTTTCTTAGGGGCAATGGTGGTTGCATCTCTAGATTTTTGACGAAATCTAGGCATGAGTTGGTTGGAGAAGGCAACTAGACTTTCTAGATTAGAGTTTGATAGGATTATTTTTGAATTTGGTAGGCCGGTAGTGCCGGATCTGACCACGGTAGTAGGAAACCACTGTTTCACCGCCTTCGTGCTATGAAACTGATGTTTATCCGCCTCAAGCCGTACTACCGCTCCCTTTGGAGCGGTACTACCGCTTGACCTAGAGCGGTACTACCGCTTCCTTTGGGGCGGTACTACCGCGGGCAGGTCACGGTACTACCGCTGCATGCCAATTTCCATCATTCTCCTGCCTTACCTTGATCTTTTTGTTGTGTTTGTTGGCTTATGCTCGTTCTTTCTGGTTGTTTCGCGTTGTTCTTGTGTTTGGCTCCAGGTGATGACCGTTCCGAGCAGCAAGGTCGCCGTATCAACCCCGGGCGTGCCACATCAAAACGCTACCGCACCTCAGAGCCTGCCGGTGGTTCCTCGAGCAGCCAACTGCCTCCAGCAAGTGCTTCTGCAAGTGTTCCTCCACCTCCTCAGCAATCGAAGCGAGCCGCCAACAAGCCAAAAGGGAAGACTGTGACTGAGATGACAAACAAGGAGTTTTGGGAGAAGCGTCGCCGCAACCCCTATGCGGTGGACCAAGAACCCACTTTGGTCAACCGTCCGTTCTGGAACCATTTTCAGTTTGCCATCTACTTTGATGTGATCAAGGCTAAGAAGAATCTTTTTGTTGATGTTCGCTCCATTGACACCGATGCTATGGAGAAGGATCCGGAGTACTTTGGCGAAGCTCTTCAGATGTGCACTCAGCTAAACATTCTCAGGATCATGCAATTCAATAAGGATTTCGATGCGGATTTGGTGGCTCAATTCTATGCCACCGTCCACCTTGGGACGGATGTCGACAGGACTCTGACATGGATGACCAATCAAGCTGCTTTCTGTCAAGTGGAAGGCTTTCATGGAGTTACTTGATGTGGTGGATACCGGGCTTGAGACTCCTATCGGTTTCCGTCCTCACCGCAATGCTACATCCACCCACAAGCAAGCCCTTTGGCCCTACTGCACTGTGAAGGTTCATCCAGTCACTCAGAAGAAGACCTATGAGCTGTCTCCGTATCTGGACATTCTTCATCGCATATTCTGTGAGACTCTCTTCCCTCGGATCGGGAATCTGGATATGGTCCACTCTTACCTCGTGGACATGCTCCTTTTCTGTCAGCATGAGAAGGAAGCAAGCACTGGAGAGAGCCTGGATATCTCTCATGTCATGTGGTCTGAACTTCTATCCACCGTGTCTGAGCGCAAGTGCCCTATCTATGGTCCATTCATCATGAGGCTCATTGAGAGGGCCTGGGCACAGACTTATCCCAGAGTGCTGCTAGAGACTGGAGACTTGGTGTCTCATGAGATCAAGCGTCTGAGGAAGAAGGACAACTGGACAGCGCCTCACACAGGGGGTCCATCTGCTACTGCTGCCACAGGGGGTCCGTCTGCTGATGCTGCTGCTGCCATGGGGACCGAGGGTGAGGCTGCTACTGATGATCATGAGGAGAACTTTGGCCCCTCTAGTGCAGAACCGTCGTGGGCCCAGAAGCTTAAGCGCAAGATGAAGAAGCTTTTCTGCATGGAGTCTCATGGTCAGTACATGACTCATGTGGCGGAGAAGCATGCCAGGACGTGCCACAAGGAGCTCATGCGTCAGATGGGAGCAATTGTTGTCAGTGGGTCTGAGGGTCAGATCACTGAAGAGGAGGACTGGATTCATCAGAATTGCCACTGGACCGACTCCGATGCCGAGCAGTTTTCGACCCATGATGAAGATGCAGAGATGTGATGTTCGAGACCTTCCCCTCCCATCACTTGGAGTCGTAGTGTCACTCTATGCCCTTTTTGGTGTCTCGCTGCCAAAGGGGGAGAGAGTGTAGGGATTTGCTAGGGATTTGCTTCTTGTGTCGTGCTTTGAGTCGTCTTGTGTTTTCTTGTGTGTTCCTTCTTTGGTTTGGTTTAGTGTGAGACCTAAGTCCTAGTCATATGGTGTAAGACATATGCTCCCTATCGCTACCTTATTACTTATGTCACTTCAGAGTACTGTAGTTTATATCGAGATGCATGCTTGTCCTGTTTATTCTCTTCTCTCATATATCTTGTGCTTAGTGTTGTTGGACTATAAAATATAGGGGGACTGTTGATCCGAATGTGTGTGTCGTGCCTTATCTTGGTGCACACATTTTGGGGGAGCCCGTCTATATTTTGTAGTTCTTAGTTTTATTCATTTTAATTCTTTTCCTTGCGCAAATCCCTTGTTGTCATCAATCCACCAAAAAGGGGGAGATTGTTACGGCATATCTCTCTCAAGGTAGTTTTGGTGATTGATGACAACATGTTTGTGGACTAATCTTGTGCGTTGAATTATTCTCAGATTCTCCCCTGGCACGAGACGCTTTCTTCCCCTCGGAGTGTATTTCAAGACGGTGTAGCTCTTTCGTTTCTTTCTAGGTGGACTAGTTGCGTAGAGGGCACCGTACTATCAAGAGGGGGTCCGCTGGAGTTTTGCTTGGGTGGAATCATCACGTACACATCAGCTTCTCACCCTTCGAGCTTTTCCTGTCCATTGAAGAGATCTCTCCTCTCTTCCTTGTTCTGTCTAGGTCTAAGCGGCAGTACCGTGCACCCAGCGGTAGTACCGCTGAGAAGTCACAAGCGGCAGTACCGCTTCGCAGCGGTAGTACCGCCGTGGCTCCACAACAGTAGTACCGCTGGGGGCCTGGCACCTCCGCTGGTCCTCAGCTTATTTGAGAGATCCCTTCTCTCTCTCTCTCGCCCCAGCGGTAGTACCGCACTGCCTGCGGTACTACGGCCGAAGGGTCACAAGCGGCAGTACCGCTCCACAGCGGTACTACCGCCCTTGACCCCACTGTCGTAGTACCGCTGGGTGTTTGGTTCCTACCGCCTCGATTCGAGAGGTCTTTTTCTCGTGTCGGGTTTTGCGGCACTAGTCACGGTTGTAGTGGCGGTAGTACCATTGCAGGAGCGGTAGTACCGCCCTACCACTGCGGTAGTACCGCATTTGGGTCCGTTCCCTACTAAGTCTCCTCAGCGCGGCAGTACCGCTAGTTGGCGCGGCAGTACCGTCGCCTGGCGGTAGTACCGCCCCCTCTCAGCGGTAGTACCGCCCTGTGCGGGGCTGGTTGGTGGGGGGCAACGGGATTGTTGCCCCCACTATAAAAGGGAGTCCCCTTCCTCCTTCTCACCCACCTCTTCCTCCCCCAAGCTCCATTTATTGCTCAAGCTCCATTAAATACTCCAAGCTTCATTTCCGCCCGATCTATCTCTCTAGCCAATCAAATTTGTTGGTTTGCTCGGGAGTGGTTGAGAAGGCCCCGATCTACACTTCCACCAAGGGATTTTCGATTCCCCCACTCATCCCTAGCGGATCTTGTTACTCTTGGGTGTTTGAGCACCCTAGACAGTTGAGGTCACCTCGGAGCCATATTCCATTGTGGTGAAGCTTCGTGGTCTTGTTGGGAGCCTCCGATTAAGTTGTGGAGATTGCCCCAACCTTGTTTGTAAAGGTTCGGTCGCCGCCTTCAAGGGCACCAATAGTGGAATCACGGCATCTCGCATTGTGTGAGGGCGTGAGGAGAATACGGTGGCCCTAGTGGCTTCTTGGGGAGCATTGTGCCTCCGCACCGCTCCAACGGAGACGTACTTCCCCTCAAAGGAAGGAACTTCGATAACACATCCTCGTCTCCACCGGATCCACTCTTGGTTATCTCTTACCTTTACTTGTGCAAACTCTTTATTGTTTCTACCTTGCTTGCTTGTATGCTTGTTGTTATTGCATCATATAGGTTGCTCACCTAGTTGCACATCTAGACAACCTACTTTGATGCAAAGTTTAATTCGGTAAAGAAAAGCTAAAAATTGGTAGTTGCCTATTCACCCCCCCTCTAGTCAACCATATCGATCCTTTCAGGCATCCCAGTGATCAAATCACAAGGTGTTTGGCTAGACGATGCTGGATACCGTTACACCGAGAGGGCCCGAGTATATCTCTCCATCGTCGGAGGAGCAAATCCCAATCTTGAGCTATCTTGTTACTTGCCATACTTTTCCGTGAACCCATAAGCCGCCGTAATAGCCACCCAGTTACGGATGATGTTTAACAAACCCCAAAGTTCACGAAGCAAGTACGAAGAAACTCGATACTCCCATGGTCTAAGGAATTATGCAAACATTAACTTCCCTGTGTTATTAACCATTAACTTGTGACGAAAGTATCTCATAACATAACATCATATTGGGTCGATTCAACACATGTGTTCTACTAACAATTGTGCCCTCAAAATTGTCGGCATAGTCATGCCCATGATCAGGAAAACATGATCATCATGCAATACTTGAGCCAGTCATGGAGGCTTGACTAGGAATACATTTTACCGTTTATTATCTGATACGTCTCCAACGTATCTATAATTTTTGATTGCTCCATGCTATATTATCTACTGTTTTGGACATTATTGGGCTTTATTATTCACTTTTATATTATTTTTGGGACTAACCTATTAACCGGAGGCCCAGCCCAGAATTGCTGTTTTTTGCCTGTTTTAGGGTTTCGAAGAAAAGAAATATCAAACGGAGTCCAAACGGAATGAAACCTTCGGGAACGTGATTTTCTCACCGAATACAACTCAGGACACTTGGACCCTACGTCAAGCCAATTAACAGGAGGCCACGAGGTAGGGGGCGTGCCTGCCCCCCCAGGCGCGCCCTCCACCCTTGTGGGCCCCTGTTGCTCCACGACGTACTTCTTCCTCCTATATATATCCACGTACCCCCAAACGATCAGATATGGAGCCAAAAATCTAATTCCACCACCGCAACTTTCTGTATCCACGAGATCCAATCTTGGGGCCTATTCCGGAGCTCCGCCGGAGGGGGCATCGATCACGGAGGGCTTCTACATCATCATCCAAGCCCCTCTGATGAAGTGTGAGTAGTTTACTTCAGACCTACGGGTCCATAGTTAGTAGCTAGATGGCTTCTTCTCTCTTTTTGGATCTCAATACAATGTTCTCCCCCTCTCTCGTGGAGATCTATTCGATGTAATCTTGTTTTTGCGGTGTGTTTGTTGAGACCGATGAATTGTGGGTTTATGATCAAGTCTATCTATGAGTAATATTTGAATCTTCTCTGAATTCTTTTATGTATGATTGGTTATCTTTGCAAGTCTCTTCGAATTATCAGTTTGGTTTGGCCTACTAGATTGGTTTTTCTTTCCATGAGAGAAGTGCTTAGCTTTGGGTTCGATCTTGCGGTATCCTTTCCCGGTGACAGAAGGGGCAGCAACGGCACGTATTGTATTGTTGCCATCGAGGATAACAAGATGGGGTTTTATCATATTGCATGAAACTATCCCTCTACATCATGTCATCTTGCTTAAGGCGTTACTCTGTTTTTAACTTAATACTCTAGATGCATGCTGGATAGCGGTCGATGAGTGGAGTAATAGTAGTAGATGCAGGCAGGAGTCGGTCTACTTGTCTCTGACATGATGCCTATATACATGATCATACCTAGATATTCTCATAACTATACTCAATTCTGTCAATTGCTCAACAATAATTTGTTCACCCACCGTAGAATACTTATGCTCTTGAGAGAAGCCACTAGTGAAACCTATGGCCCCCGGGTCTCTTTCTCATCATATCAATCTCCATCACTTTATTATTGCTTTGCTTTTACTTTGCTTTTACTTTTTACTTTGCATCTCTATACCAAAAATACCAAAAATATTATTTATCATCTCTATCAGATCTCACTTTCGTAAGTGACCGTGAAGGGATTGACAACCCCTAAGCGCGTTGGTTGTGTTGAGCTATTGTTTTTGTGTAGGTACGAGGGACTCGCGCGTAGCCTCCTACTGGATTGATACCTTGGTTCTCAAAAACTGAGGGAAATACTTACGCTACTTTGCTGCATCATCCTCTCCTCTTCGGGAAAATCCAACGCAGTGCTCAAGAGGTAGCATTATCCCACACGTGCACATGAGTTTCCCTCCAAGCCTCGTTTTATTTGCAGACTCGAGAATCATTGCAGTTATAGCATGAAATATAAACCTTCATTACAAACCAGGAGATGCAAAATAACTGTTATTACTGCCTCTAGGGCATATCTCCTACACATGGGTGGCGGCCGAACTCCTCCATTTGTTAGCTACACATGTATCCATTGAGCTGCTAGCTAGCTAGCTAGCTGATCCATTCGAATCGATTCGGTTAGCTAGCTAGCTAGCTCCTCGTCAAGAAAACCGCAGGCCGGCGCGGCGGACGATTGGCAGGCACGGTGGACGGCCAGCAGGCTTGGCGGACGGGGTGGACGGCTGGTGGGCGCGGTAGTGGGGGCCGGCGCTGCGGCCGGGGACGGGCGGACGGGAGCGAGCCATGAAGTTTCTGGTAGTTGGACTCCCGTCAACGGTCTTTCATGTATACAGGTCGTCCTCGGGTTGTCTCCGAAATCCTTATTTTCACGGGTTCGGTCGGGATGTTTGTGGTGCCTCTTAAAAAATTTACAAGTTGGGATGGTTTATGGGTTCTATTCTGGTCGTTTTTTCCGCCTAAAACTGTAAAATGACGGTTATTTTGCAATTTCGTGCATTTTGCGGGGTCTGGTAGAGTTGCTCTTACACAACCCACACCGCGGGTAACCCTCATCGACCATCAATTTCCATTCCAGAAGTACCCCCATTCATCTACGAGTATTGCTACAGTAGCCCCACCAATTCCTCATGGAACGAAGCATCGGCATTGACTTTCAAGGACCCATGCATAGGCTTTCTCCATTTATGATCTTCATTCTTCCTCTCAATCTTAACGCTTGTTGCTCGCATGACGTTTGTGGCTCTTGACATAAGTTATTTGTTCTTCCCGCCGGCTGAACGACCTCGCCCGTTTGTCAATTGACGACGCCGCCCCCAAACATACCAAGAAGCAACAACCATAAGCTTAGAATAAGGACATAATCTATGAGGTCTCCTTTGATTTATAGGATATGAATATCATGAAAATAGAAAATATAGGAAAAGAGATGACAAGTGTCTCAATTCCTATAGAAAAAAGATGTGATTTGGCTTACAGGATACAAATTTTTTCATTGAGTCAAGGGTAATATATTTTTTTCTTTGAAATGAGAAGAATCGTTTTCTACCCTAATAGAAACATGAATGCATTTGTACGAATCAAATGACTCAGGTCTCTTTTGATTCATAAGATAGGATTATCGTAGGAATAGGAAATTTGTAGGAAATGAAATGACATGTATCTCAAATCCTATGAACAGAAATAGGAAACGAGATGTCATTTGGTTCACACCAAAGGATTTTTTCTATTGAGTCTAGACTCATTTTCATTTTTCTATGAAATGTGAAGGATAGGAACCAATCCTATATAGGAATAGGAATCCATTCCTATAAATCAAAGGGCTCCTAAGGAAAAAATCGTATGAGAATTCTATCATCTAGAATTACTATGAAATTCCTCCAAACCAAAGAGGCCTTAAAATGTTTCTTCCCTGCAAAATTCCTATCCTTTGAAATTCATACAAAAATCCTGTGAACCAAAAAAAAAGGCCCGAGTTTCTTCTCGGCACTGTTAGCAAGCAGTTGACTCTGCATTGATTTTGATCCTGATCGGTCATAGCAGGTTTGCTTTGTTAATGAATTCCAAGAGACCCAACTGCTTCCAGACTTCACCGACACGCTTGCACCCAAAGATTCCGGCTCGTTGTGTTAATCAACTTGAGGACGAATCAAGTTGCAGCAACTATAAAACCACCGCATTCAAATCTGAGTATTCTTCGGGTTGGCTGAGTGGTCTCGCCCTTTGTCAATCGACGAGGTTGCCCCTAAGCATATCAAAGAAGCGCCCTAAGAGCAACTCGTATTGGCCGACCCAAACGGACGGTGTTTTTATTCGTTTTTTGTTTGTTTGAGTTGATCTGGCAGATACAAACGTCCGCACTGTGTTTGAATCGGCGTGAGCACCCAACGCTGACCCGACCCATTTCATCGGCGCGCCAAAAAAAGTATTGCAAGCATTTTGAAAATAAATACATGCATTTAATTAAACATAAAAGCCGGCCACGAAGGCCGGCGAAAGTCCACATTACATTAATTAAAATACTAAAAACTAGAAGACGCGCTGCCCTAGGCGTCCTCGTCGGCGGCGGCGTCTGCGTCGGGACCGGTGAGTCGATCAACATCGGCGCAGGGTCGTCCCAGGGGAACGCCGTGTTCCAGACAGCGGTGATGTCGGGCTTTGCCGCCGCTGCCTGGGCCTGGCGCGCCTCCTCTTCGGCCTCGCGCTCGAGCATCTGCAGGCGCTGGCACTTCCGGCGGTCCTCGGCAAGCCGAACGCGGCGCCAGTGGTCGAGGTAGGCCGCCTCCTGCTTCTCCGTCGCCCCGAGCCAGATCGGCGGAGCGCTGACCCACTCGCGGACTACTCCGGTCCAGGAGTAGCGCTCGATGTAGGCCGGCTCCTCCGGCTTGGCTTTGGGCAGGGCCACCGGCGGCACGACGCAGTCGCCCGCCGCGGAGAGGGCCATGGCCTCCGCCATGGCAGCCTCGAAAGCCGCCTCGTCCGCCTCCCTCCACCGCTCCTCCTCCTCGCTCTCCTTGATGGCCGCCTGGTAGGCGGCCTCGGCCTCCTGGTCCTCATCGCGGACGACGAGCGCGGGCGGCGGCAGGCTGTGGTCGACGCCGCGGACGCCGCGTCGCCTCGCCTCCTCGTGCTCGATGGCGAACCATCGAGCCCAGTTGAGCGAGTCGACAGCGAAGCGCGGGGCGGCGCGCTGCTCCTCGCTCAGCAACGCCCGCCGGCGCCGCACCTCCTCCGCATGGGCCCTGGCCGTCCGCGGAGCCGCCGGCACTGGGATCCTCTCCGGATCCAAATGCCAGTCGTGCGGCAGCGTCACGTCCGGGTACGGCAGAGGCACGCGGTGGTGCCAGTGCCACTCGGCCTGGTGCACCGGCACGTTGATGCGATGCCTCTGCCCGGGAGCGCGCGCCGGCGCGGGGAGGGCGGGGAGGGAGGGGGAATGGCGGGCGGGGGCTTTGCCCTTGCGGCTGCTGCCGACGCTGGAGAAGAAACCCATGCTGGCGGTGACTAGGGTTGTCGCTGGCGTGGTGGCAGGGGTGGCCAGATGGGGACGGGGGCCGAGTGGTAGTGGATGAGGAGGCCCCGCCGCACGCCCCGCTTAAAAAAAAACGACCGCCGTTGCTGACGCGTGGGCCCAAAGTGGGCGGTCATAATAAATTATGTTGACTGTCGTAGTTCGACGGCCGCCAGATGGGGACACGGCGGACGGCGAGGAGACGCGCGACGCGTCCGCTTTGCCGCGCCGACGCATTCCAGACGCAAATTTGAGCGGAAAACGGATCAGCGCGGACGCTGGACGGACACGATTTGAATTTAGGTCGGCGCGTTGGACCGTCACTTTTATCCGCGCCGACGTAAAACGGATGAAATGGGTCACCCTGTTGAAGTTGCTCTAAACTACCGCATTCAAATCTGAGCATTCTTCGAGTTGGCTGAGTGGTCTCGCCCTTGACGACGTTGCCCCTAAACATACCAAAGAAGCGCCCTAAGCTCAGGGATAGCAGTTGACTCGTGTTAAGTAGGCCCGATCGGTCGTAGCAGGCTCCTTCCAGACTTCGCTGGCACGCTTGCACCCAAAGATTCCGCCTCGTTTTACTAATTAAAATATAAGAAAAACACCGTATTTTGCGCTCCCTCGTTTCAATAAATAAAAAATTTCTAAAACCACCCCATAAAAAAGCAGCGAGGCCACGCTCCACTGCTGGCATTCCGCTCACTCACCTTTTGCAGAAAACCCACCGAGCTCTCCGAAGCATCCCATTTCCGCCCCCCCTCCCAATCTCCGCACCGCACCGCGAGCGGCGGCACGCGCGCGCCAGATCGCCCGCCCCCTCGCCGCCGCACCGGCGCAGGTCCGCCGCGGCCCCGGCTGCCGCCATTGCGTGCGGGCGAGCGACCCCGCCCCACCCCACCCCGCCCCCCTGAAGGACGCGAGGCGCCGCACCCACCCCGCGCGCTGGGGGGAGGGCGCCGCCGCGGCGCACACGGCGATGATGATCAGCAGGCAGCTCCTGCTCACCTACCTCTACCTGCTCATCTACATCTGCCTCTCGTCGGGGGTCATCCTCTTCAACAAAGTACGTCCCCTTCTAGCGCCGGCTTCGCCACTCGGAAATATTTGTTTGTGCCCAGTCCCACTATGTGGCGGAGTGGAGCAACTGACGACGTCATGATGAACTAACATTCGTCCTGTTCACGGTTTCATTTAGATAGTATTTTATTTCCCGTCGACGATTTCAGGTGTAGTGTCGATTAAGTTTGCTAGCTCCAGTGTGAATGCCTGCTACTTTGATTGCCCGTAACTTGTTGATTTGGTGCGCGGTCTATTACAAGGCCACTTATGCTCTGTAGGTGTTTTTGTCTTGTTTGGTGAATCAAGGTTTTGCTGCGTCACATTTTCAGTAATCTGTAGTATAATGTAGCTCAAAGGGTTGACCAATTTGAGGAATCTTCTATTCGCATGCTAATAGTGCAGATCCAAACTCCAAAGCATTGTGTTCTTTAACCCCTTTTGTTTTTGGTATTATGTGCTTTCTTGTGTATATGTGACTTTGATTATGATGTATGTATGTTTTTCTCAAAAATATTTTGTTTATTTTTACAGTGGGTGCTATCTCCCAAGTACTTCAAATTCCCCTTTCCTATCACTCTCACAATGATTCACATGTCATTTTCTGGAGTCGTGGCATTCTTCCTAGTCCGTGTTTTCAAGGTATGTTTCTCCATGCCACTTCCGGTCTTCCCTGATAGAGCCTTCTATTATCCTTGTGTACTACTATCTTGTCTCTTATTTTCCCTTCAAAAAAATCTTGTCTCTTATTTAACGAATAATGGTGAGCCTGCTTCAACAGAACGACTTGTAAATCAATAATATTCTCATGCAGCAATTGTTCTGGCAAGAACATATGCAAAGCTTGGGCTACTAGCTGTAATTGAATTGTTAGTTTTTCTAGTGATGTCATTTTGTTTTTCCTAGATGAGCTAACGGAGTCACTTGTATTTTGGTTATCCAGGTTGTTGCACCTGTCAAGATGACTTTCCAAATGTAAGAGCATTCATTTTTGTTCCTTCATTGTATAAAGCTGAGCATTCATTTTTCTTCCTTCGTTGATAAAGCCAAGCAATCATTTTTGTTCCTTCATTGTATAAAGCTGATCATTCTTTTTTGTTCCTTCATTGTATAAAGCTGAATCTTAGCAATTTGTGTCCTCCCTGATGCAGATATGCCACATCTGTAATTCCCATTAGTGCCTTCTTTGCGTCAAGTCTTTGGTAAGCTGATTGAAGACAATGTGAAGTTTTTTTTCCATCTCTTTTTATTTCTCTAGGCTTCTTTACAATACCCTACATGCAACGGCAAGCCTATGCAGGCATGTAGTATGTGAATGTATATATGCCTAAAATGGTGAAGCATCTTAAACTAATTTCGACTATTAATATTGCATGCATACTTGCATCGTTGGTGTTTGTATCAACCGAATTGTTTGCCTTGAAATGATTATGTGTTTGTGTTGAAGTTGTTTGCAAACCAAGCAGGTGCTACGATGTTCTTTGTGTTGGACTGTCTTATTGCCCAATTTGCCTGATATACCTGTTGCTTGGAATTGGATGATGCAACTTCCTTATTATGTGAAATTGCTTAATGCAATAGCAATCTTAGTTGACATCGGTTGCTGTATGGACAAAGGAGCCTTTGACTTAATCTGGTTATGTTTACAAATTGAACATTCTATACCAAGTTAATTTACTACTTTCCATTCTCAAGCTCCATATAGTACTTATTGTCCACTGAATGGCAGTTTGTTACTTTTCTTTAGAGTTGTCTTAACTCAGGTTTTGCAGCATGTCTCTCCCTCACATAATATTCATGCAAAAATTTATTGATTTTTGTTTTTATTTTACAGGTTCGGAAATACAGCATACTTATACATTTCAGTGGCCTTCATTCAAATGCTCAAGGCTTTGAGTGAGTTTACTACACACCTTCCTTATATTGTCGCTAAGATATGGTACTGATTTGAATTAATTCGAATTGCAGTGCCTGTGGCAACATTTATAATGGCCGTTCTATGTGGTACTGACAAATTAAGACGGGACCTTTTCTTGAACATGGTGCTGGTCAGTGTTGGTGTTGTAGTTTCATCATATGGGGAGATTCATTTTAATGTGATAGGAACATTATACCAAGTAACTGGCATTGTTGCGGAAGCCCTCAGGCTGGTCCTGACACAGGTCCTCCTCCAAAAAAAGGGATTAACCCTGAATCCTATTACAAGCCTGTATTACATAGCGCCTTGCAGGTACCGGATACTTTCTCTAAAATTCTGAATACTTGCTTGCTTATTATATTCTCTCTTGCAGAATCCTTGTACAAAAATATGTGAATTATCATTTCTATCTAACAGAATACTTGGAAAAATGACGACTGACATTTTCTTAAATTCTCTTAAGTGATACTAATGAGCCAGTGACTTAAAATGCTCTTAATGCTTGATAGATGATGGATAGGGATGCCAACTTAAGGAATAGAGATGACAACTTTACATGAGATTGAGGCCACTCAACTATGTTTGTAATATATGTGTGTAAAAATAAACTAGAACACGCTATGGTTATTGGTTTTAGTATATGGATATTCTGAACCGAATCAGTAGTTCCCAAAAGGCATATCAAAATACATATATAATCCTATTAGGCGTATGTTCAAACTCTGTAATCATGTAATGTTTCTGGTAGACGTACATATGCATTATGCAACAAGCCCATATGTGGTAGGTTTATCTGTTCATGACAACTTTCGCTAGGACTTCTTTATATGACACTAGGACTCTTATATGAGGTTGTTACTAACAAACATTTGCTGCCTACTTTTCTCCAGGACTCTGTTCAAATGAGTTGTCAAAATTAATTAACTTGCTATATTTGATTGGTCATATTACTGAAGTCTTCATGTTCATTGGTGAATTTAGGTTCATAACATATGTTGCCTATATGTTAACCAAAGAATCATGTGCATATATTGAAGGGCTTAAATTATATTGGATGACTATTTACTCGTTATAAAGTGTTCTACTTTACAATGTTTTGGTACTAGATTAATATCCGCGAAATTATAGTCAAATGTACTTTACAAGGAATATTTGTTTTTTAAGCATAAACCGTCAATTCTGTTTAGCCATCTACAACCCGTTGGCCGTTGCTTAGCAATAGCATTGCCCATTTTAGTCTAGTTGAGTGTCGAGTCAATTTTGTCGTAAGCCTAGTTAGCTGAAATCCTATACTTTGTGAAGTACACATGCATCTAGAAACATTTGACTTCTCATGATTGTTATGACTTATGAGTGTCATTCCTTTTCATGCTTTAGAATAGCATTTGCTCATAATGATTTAATTAAGTATGAACTCTCTCAGTTTATTCCAGAAGAGCTTCTTTGCATTACTAGAAACCAAACCATATGCACTATTCTATAAGCTATATATGTTGAGTAAAGCAAGCAGAGTTTGCCAATACTAATGACTAGCTCAATGCTGTTTCTTTTTAAAACATGCTGTGGGCATATCTTTCATAGACATTCCTTTGCAGCCTTTATCATTTCCATTTGAGGTTATTATGCAACTTGTTCTGTAATATAACTAAATATTGCATGTTCTATATGTCTCTAAATTGCTTTAGTCTTCCACATTTATTCTAGATGCAATTTATCTAATGTATTATTCTTTCATGCAGTTTCATCTTCCTATTTGGTCCATGGTATTTACTGGAAAAGCCAGAAATGGACATCTCTCCAATTCAGTTCAATTATTGGATATTTTTCTCGAATGCACTTTCTGCATTTGCATTAAACATATCCATATTCCTAGTTATTGGAAGAACAGGAGCAGTCACTGTGAGAGTTGCAGGAGTTCTAAAGGACTGGATACTTATTGCCCTCTCGACCGTTATCTTTCCTGAATCTACCATTACAAGCCTCAACATAATTGGATATGCTGTTGGTAATTATTATGCATTCAGTTTCCGTCGAGATATAATTTGCAAATGGATCTTGTAATAATAAGTTGATATGCCTGTTTTGAATATATATATTTTGCGAACAAGCTCTTAACTTGTAGTAATTTAATGTGCAGCGCTCTCTGGCGTTGTCATGTACAATTATTTGAAGATGAAAGATGTGACAGCAATTCAACTTCCAATTGATAATACTGCTGATAGAGCTACCAAGGTTAGTGTACAGCTCACACTGTAGTTTCTATATTTATTTTTCTTTAGTTTTTTAAGGTCGTCCATTGTACAATGTCATCAAGAGAAGCCGCAGCCTTTGATGTATCACTACTTCAGAGGGCATTATTGTGCATTTTTCATATATATTTTTCCATTTCCTTTCCTTCTCCCAACTTTTATTCGGTGTTGCGTATGACACCTGTAGTACAAAAATTCAATTGTTTTGCCCTGCTGATGTGTATCGTGTTGTCAGACAGGACATATGAGGTTGTTGGACCATAGATGACTATTCTTATTCCTTAGTTCTCTCACCATTCCGTGCATGCCTTTGTATCTTCTATTCTTCAGCTTATTCTTGTTCTACCATCTAACAAACTTTTGCAATCATCTGAGCACCTGACAGCGACCATCTTAGTGTCAGACACGCCTGGCATGCTGTTTCTTCACTTAGCTTCCACTAAAGTTGATACGTAGAACATATGGTTCGAATTTGTAACGTATGTCACTCTGGTTCTCATCTGGTCACAAACATCTTATTAATCAACGGATACTAGTTTTGGAGTTTGTCTCTCGGGGATGTCAAGTTGTATAATATAAGCGTTCCTCTGTCCTTCCAGTCATGAAATGGCTGCCTTCAGTTTCTGATACATCCCTTTTCCTCTTTCAGGATAAGAAGGTTGTCAACATATACAAACCCGACAGTTCCATTGACAGTATCGATGAAACTGTTGTTGGAGGTGTGGCAGTTGGAGCTCTGGCAACAGAAGCTGCAGCTGTTGACGAGGAAGCCCCATTGATCCCTTCATCACGCCTCTCCCATGTAACCCGGACACAAACAGGCGGTCTCAGTAGCAGATGACCACGGTTTTCTAAAGTTTTGAGTCTGGTTGAGGCAGCAAACTTCATGCCAGATTGACCATCATCCTATCTTCCTCCTGGATAGTCCGAGAACTACGAGAAGACCCTCTTTGGAAGCTCCGCCGATCGACCGATTGGTCTTGCACGTTCCTTTTCTCCACGACACGTTTTGCTTGGATATCTTGCTAGTAGGCACGGAAAGCTGTTTCAGGAGACACCTGGAGGTGAATTAGAGAAAGTAGCAGTGATAGAATGATTCATTACTTGTTATCTGTACCTGCATATTTTGAGAATTTTTTTGCGGTAGTCCATGTTAGATATACGACATTTCTTAACCAAGCGTTTACGCTGTGGGTCATAGATGGTGTAAGGCATCTTTGTAGATGCTAAATCTAATAGCAGAGGTTCCATTCCGTCAGTCGATGTGTGCTGTTCTGTTCTTATTGTCTTCAGTATGAGTGCCAAATGTGGATTTCGCTGGATAATATGATCTGATATTCTACATGGTAGTGACATGGAGCTTTTCCAGTGAACAGACGTAAACACCAAATGCATGGGCCTTTTCTGTTGGATAGTGTACGTGCAAGGGTGCAAGCGCTGTTCGGGATGTTTTTGTCAAAGTCCAAGCATGTAAAAATGTAGGAAAAACTATAATACAAGTTTTTTATTTAGAAGAATCAGATCTATTATAAAGATTCAGCGGAAGCACAAAGCATCTTAAACGTGATAAAAATTACATTGAGGTCCATGGACCACCACATGACCGTTCTTGTCGCCATTCTCATACTATAGTTGGCCTGGCTTTGTCGACGATAGCCGGGAAGTCTTTATGCACGTGCTTCTAATGACCAACGCTTCGGAGCCACAATCATCATCATTGAATGGATCTGAAGAATCTGACACCAAATCTCGCGGTTGCCTATGCACGGCGAGAAACTCTAACCTCGCCGCCCCGAAGAGTTGACAGGAATCTACGCCAGAGCTTCATCTAATTTGTCCCGACAGACAAACTTGAAGAGGATCGGAATCCTAAAGAATGACTCAAAGAAGAAGCGCCGCCATGTGTCGTTGACCCATAGTTTTCAATCGGGGTCACTTTCAACGGTATGGTGGTTTTGATGTGTTTAAGTAATCCAGCTCTCTCAAATCATATCTTAATTATGTTCTCAAGGTCATATTTTATGCAAAGTGGATAATACTTGATACAAATGCGACTACACTAGCAACATTTTTTACCCCATCAATGCAAATAAGGTTTTTTCCCTAGTCCATATAGATACACATTGTAGTGAGTAAGCAACATTGAGTCGTTGACTCGGAGCAACTCGAGCTATAGCCTTTAAAATTCCCCTCACCCTAAACACTATTCCGGGAGATTCTGGGAGGGGGGGGGGAGCTCACAAAATAGTCTCTTTTTTTAGTGGCATTACAATGATATCCTCCAACCCCCCCCCCCCCCCCCCCCTCCCAAATTTCTTGTTCTTCTTTTTTCCCATGAAAAGACAAAATAAGAACTCATTGATGGTGAACCACGACAAGTGATGGCGGGAGGTGGCGGACTACGACAAGAAACGACAATTGTCCGTGGACAACGGTCGACAATGACATATACCGGCCAACAGGATCCAGGAAGGACTGGAGAGCCCCCCTACACATTTGGGAGAAAGATAGTGTGGATGGAGGGACCCCCAAGATGAAAGAGGAGTTGGAGTAGGGTTTTAGCTTATAAATCCCTAAACGAGAGAGATGAAAGGACTCCTCCCCCAAGAAAAGCTTAGGGTTCCTCTGCCTCCCGACGGTGTCGCCGTCTGTCCGCCTCGTCTCCGATGGCTTTAGGGCCATGGAGGCGCGGTGGATCCCGGCCCTTGCCGGTGGGAGGGCTTTGTTTTTAGACGTTTCTTTGAATTTTGTTAAGGTTTGTGTGATGCTCAGGAAGATGAGTCGGCGACGGCTCCCTGAAGATGGAATAAGGTTCTCCTTGCCTAGCCCTCCATTCCGGTGGTGCGTCTAGCATCATCGGTGGACGTGTGGAGATGTGTCTTCGGCGGATATGGTTGTAGTTCGTCTACGTTCGTGTTTCTTCAGGTTGGATCCCTTCGATCTATGCTACTCTTCATCGACGGCGGTTGCTATTCTGCCGCGATGGTCTTATTATGCGGCCTTAGCATGACAACTTCCTAACTGTCTACTACAACAAGTTTTGTCCGGCTCCGGCGAGGGAGGGGCGATGACGACGGCGCGCCTTCGACTCGCTTCAGTGCTCGCAGTCGTCATTAGATGGTCTACAGATCTAAATTAATTTTTATTAATTCTGGTGTTTGTTGTATTGCCATGATTAAAAATGAATAGACTGGAAGTTTTTCCGAAAAAAAAGAGAGAGAGATGAAAGGAAGAATGGCGACATAATTCGAAGTTACAAAAAGAAAAAACTGAAGTTGCTCTCACCGGTGTCGCCTGATCTAACCCCTCTTCCCGAGCCCGGCCCGGTCCGGCCTGCTACCGTGTTCCTGGCCCTACCCAAAGCTCCAATCCGACCCGACCCAGTGCTCTAAAACCCGTCCTGCAGTGTGCAGTCCATCGCCTCTGTGCTACGCCGTACCTTAGCGTCAACGCCGACGCCCCCCTTCCCACACGTAGCCCCCTCCGCCCGCCGCCGCCGTCGCCGTTCCACCTCGTCGCCTCCACCGCGTCCGCAGTCTCCGTCATCGGCTTTTGAGGTATACCGTCCAGTCATCCACGGTCGGATTACTTGAACCGAAAAACTTTTGACTTAGATTTGGGGCGTGGCGGCGCGCGCCCGGCGCCATGCCGCCTAGAACCCTAGATCCGCCTCCCTGCAGCCGGGTTCGGGCTTAGATTTGGCCAGGCTTCTTTTTTCTGCGTTTTTGCGGCGTTGTTCTTAGCTCTACTATGCTCAGAGATCTGGTCGGATTAGTTGCTTATTAGGGTTTTTGTTTTTTCGTCTTTGCTGCTGCGGATTGGTGGCTCCCGTAATTTTGTGCGCCCCTTTCCCTTGGTATAGGCATGTTCTCATCGGTTTGTGCCTATCGGTCCTATTTTACATTGTTTAAGTATTTTTTCCCCTGGTGCTGGCTAGATTTGATGCTATGTTCGATGAGAAGCACCACTTCTAGATTAAAATTGACTCACAATTGTACAGTTCTATGTCTTAGGGGTGCCAGAGCGGCGTCCGATCCGCCCCGCTTTGTAGTATAAACAGATCACGTTAGCTATAATTTCCTCATCCAAATTTAGCTTAGTTTGCACTATTTCCCTACTTATGCGGGATATGCGGGATGCCCACTTGCATCTATGTTGGAGGCTTGGTCTATCATATTTCCTATTCTTGAGCACACGCTATTCGTTAGTGCTGCGTACTAGTAAGAAGTAGCCTGCAGTTCTAGATCTTCTGGATCTTGAGCTTTTTGGAGGTTTTTCGAAGCCGAACGTTGCATGGCGGTGTGCATGTAACCGCCATGTAGCGTATGTTTAGATTCAATTTTGAGGACCTCGAACGCCACATGCTTTCTGCCTTTTGTAAGGTTATAACATTTCTTGCTTGATATGATACGCAGAGCTCGCTTTGTTTTTTTTGTTTGAAAAGAATCATCACGTGATTCCTGGGCTATTTCCGAATCGGCCGACTCATATATATGGTATTTTTACCGTTGCTGGCATTTTCAATTAAATTGTAGAGCTTAGGTGGTTATCCACTTCGCTACCTGCCATTTTTTTCAGGTAACGTAGATCACGTGTTGGATTTAATTCTTTTAGTGTTTTAAGTAAAGTGACCGTGCAGCTACTGGAATAGGTTGACAGGTTGACATACGTTGTCGTATTGCATTGAATGTCTCGCTCTTTTTCCCATGCAAAATCTAAAATCAATTTTCTTGCAGCTCTTAGACTCCCATCACTTATCAGCACTCTGCTCATTTCTTACACTTGATAGTTTCTGTATTCTGCAGGTGAACTGAGCACCCAACTTTTGTCAAGATGTCTGATAGTCATGAAACCGACAAGAACATTGAGATGTGGAAGATTAAGAAGCTGATCAAGGGACTTGAGTCTGCTAGAGGCAATGGCACAAGCATGATCTCTCTGATTATGCCTCCACGCGATCAAGTCTCGCGTGTGACCAAGATGTTGGGTGATGAATATGGTACTGCTTCAAACATAAAGAGTAGAGTCAATCGTCAATCTGTTTTGGGAGCCATCACCTCAGCTCAGCAGAGGCTGAAGCTGTATAACAGGGTTCCCCCAAATGGATTAGTTCTCTACACTGGAACAATTGTTACTGATGATGGCAAGGAAAAGAAGGTTACAATTGATTTTGAGCCATTCAAGCCCATCAATGCGTCCTTGTACCTTTGTGACAACAAATTCCACACTGAAGCCTTGAGTGAGCTCTTGGAATCCGATGACAAGTTTGGCTTCATCATTATGGATGGTAATGGAACTCTTTTTGGCACACTTAGTGGCAATACTCGTGAAGTGCTTCACAAATTCAGTGTGGATCTCCCCAAGAAGCATGGAAGAGGAGGGCAATCTGCTCTGCGTTTTGCTCGCCTTCGGATGGAGAAGCGTCACAATTATGTTCGGAAAACAGCTGAACTTGCTACTCAGTTCTTCATCAACCCAGCTACCAGCCAGCCTAATGTTGCGGGACTAATATTGGCTGGTTCTGCTGATTTTAAAACAGAACTGAGCCAATCTGACATGTTTGATCAGCGCCTTCAGTGCAAAATACTTAATGTGGTTGATGTTTCTTATGGTGGTGAGAGCGGTTTCAACCAGGCCATTGAGTTATCAGCTGAAATTCTAGCAAATGTGAAGTTCATCCAAGAGAAGAAGTTGATCGGGAAGTACTTTGAAGAGATTAGTCAAGATACTGGGAAGTATGTCTTTGGAGTTGATGACACCCTGAAGGCTCTTGAAATGGGTGCTGTTGAAACTTTGATGGTGTGGGAAAACCTTGATGTCAATCGGTTTGTGCTTAAGCACAGTGCAACTGGAGAAATTATCATAAAGCATCTGAACAAAGAAGGTGAAGCCGACCAGAGCAACTTCCGTGATCAATCTACCAATGCTGAGTTAGAAGTCCAGGAGAAGACCTCACTTTTGGAATGGTTTGCTAATGAATACAAAAAGTTTGGGTGCACCCTTGAGTTTGTTACCAATAAATCTCAAGAGGGCTCACAGTTCTGTAGAGGATTTGGTGGCATTGGCGGTATCCTCCGCTATCAGCTGGACATTCGCTCCTTTGATGATCTTGATGACGACGAGGGTGTCTATGAAGACTCTGATTAGCAACCAATCAATCACATGCCTGATGTGGTCGCGGTTAAATCTGAATTTGATGTGACTATTTGCTCCGGAGCACCTCAAAGAAGCTGTGAGTTTCCTCATATGCAATTAGCCCGTAATTCCCTTGTCATTTGCATGATTTCTGATGCTCTCCTGTTCTATTTTCAGATCCATTGAATGATGGGCGCGGGTCAGCTACATATTATTATGCTTTAGAAGTCTGAGACATACAACCGCAATTCCTCTATTAAAAGACGTCAAGATGTTATCCTAAATCGCAATGATGACTCTGTGTACCGAACCTTGGTTGTTACCTCCTGTTTTGCCCATCTTTTTTCCCAGGAACTCCTGCGTCGCTGTTGTCTGAACTGACTCTGTGTCTATGGTTCAATTTAGCAACTTGTCTGCCCTGATGGTAGAACATGGCAAATGTCTGCCCTGAATTTGAGTTGTTGTAAGCTACTTATTGTTGTTGTCATGCGGGAAAGGTTGAATTGGGATTCATTCAAGTGTGTCTTTTAACTTCCGGTCTGTTACCTCCGTCCCAAATTATTTGTCTTAGATTTATCTAGGTATGGATGTATATCTGTCTGGACAAATCTAAGTCTCGAATGTCTTAGATTTATCTAGGCATGGATGTATATCTGTCTGGACAAATCTAAGTCACCTCATTCGAGACGGAGGGAGTATTTATCATCTGCATCTGCAGTATAAAGAGCACCAAAAGCTTCATCTGCATCTGCAGTACAAAGAGCACCAAAAGCAGCTGACCGGCTGCGTTCGATTTTGCTAAAGCGCATGTCTCCTACCTTTGGAAGCGCTCCTGGAAGGCGCCACATCGCTCTTTTTTCATTCCTTTCGATCTTCACACCGTGGTTCACAGATGCTCCTGCAACGGAGGTGCACGAGTCTCTCCATGGATGACCACGGCGCAGGTTGCAACACCGGCGAGTGGACTTGCTGCAATGGGTCGAAACCAGAGCTGGAACAGCAGTTGGTTTTTGCTGCAAATAAGCAAGTTGAAAAACCACAGTTAGTTTTTCCTACGACCACATCACCTTTTTTGCTACAACCAGCGTCACTATTTGCTACAATCTTCGGCGGTGTAGTTTGGCGGACGGCAGCGACAGATGAATGTAACCGAGAGACCAGAAAACTGCAAACCATGCTATGAAAAAGCTATGACTGACAACAACAAAAGTGACGACCGTCGGACTGATTGTTGCAACCAGCAACGGCGAACTTGTGGACGGGGACGGCAGATGGCTGCAACCTACAAAGGAGCCACAACTGTCGTCCAATTTTGCTACAACTTGCGTCGTGTCGTGCTACCACCGGTGTTGAGTTTTGCTACAACCGGTGTCGACGGTTGGAAAAAAGCTTCAACCGGCGTGAGAAAAAGCTTCAACCTGGTGTGGAGCGGTGATGCTGAGAGCTGCGGCCAGGGGTACGGTGGTGTTGCGACGGACATCCTATGACGGCGGCGGCTAGGTGTTGCATCGACAGAGATGTCGGGCATGCTACAAGACGGCGTCGTTTTGCTACGAGGGGAGGGGGGGGGGGGGGGGCGTCCTGCTGGAACCGGCGAGGACGTGTGCTGCAAGGGCGACCACTAGTGACGAGGCAAGCGGGCGAGGACGACCGCCGAGCTGGCTGGCATCTCGGAGGATCACGACATGGACGCGGTGGACAGGTGCCATGGCTTTCCTTTCTGTTTTTTGAACGAAGCAGATGGAAGAGAGAGAATATCGTGCGGCTATAACTAGTAACTAGGCAGATTGTACGTGTGCAGTGCGATCGTCTAAAATTTGACCGGTCAACTGGCGCCTATCACTGGCCTAGCAAAAATTACATGAAGGTCGACCAACTAGTGACGACTACAAGTATTGCGTAAAAATGAAGAATGAATCCAAGCAGATCCATTTAAGATTAACATGGATCGAGATCTACTAGAGACACATCTTTACACGTCTTTCAACAACGCTAGACCTTATACAACTTTACCGAAAAAGGCTTTCACCCCTTTTTATATATATAAAAGAATAACCAACTTGCAACGAACGATACAACACTACAATCGCCCAAGGCAAGATACAAAGATGCTAAGAAGCAGGTAACACTCCCATAACAAGTCCAAGTAAACAACAGATATACACTAAGCCTCGCTAGGAAATCGGGGGGGAGGGGGGGGGGGGCATTCAACTAGGAACAAGCCACCAAGAAGAGACCAAGCCGCACGTCGTCGATCTATGAGCCTCAAGGCGATGCCTTCAAGAAGGATACGCCACCGGAGTGCTGCCACCACCTGATTGATCCAGAGGATCACAATTTTCATCTAGGGCATCTTGGAGGATATGGAGTAACCACGACGAAGCCTTCAAGAGGATGATGACGTCCACGGACGCTGCCTCTGCCGACCCGGGAAAGCCAGGCAGGGTATTCACCCCGGTAAACACACTCCAACTTCGCAAAGGTTGTGGCCAGTCCCGGGGATAGATGTCACATCACAGCCACCGATCGACAAGCACTAACCGCCATGCCGCCCACACGACCATAGAGACTAGCCTGCACTTGAGCCGCGAGCTCCGCTCACGAGCACGCCGCTCCCGCCACCAAGGCCATCACCTTGCATCCCGACGCTCCAGAAACCAACAAAGGAACATACTTGGAACCGTCCGGCAAAACCCAAGCATCAGAAGAGCCGCCGGTGCCCAGACTGCCCCGAACAACTCAATCTGGAGCTCGGAGGCGCTAGGCAGGGGAAATGAGGACAAGAAGATCGGAGCATGTCCGGACCGACGCCCCCTGCGTCCATGGCGGGTAGAGAGACTACCCATCCCTCCTGCAACCTCCCCAAAAGTCACCCCTGACGCCACACCACGGCCTCCAGTCAGCTCCATGCGGGGCAATAGCAACCACCCGTCCACCGGCCTGTCCGCATTCAACCACCAAAGAGGCCCCCAGAGCGCCCATCCACCGAGGGGCCACCACACCACGTCAGCCACCGCCCACCGCAGCAGCCCACCGCGCGCTTCCGCGGCCCACTCCCAGCGCCACGACCACGCCAGGTCATGGCCAGCCCCCGCGCTGCCTGTCGAGGGAGAGCCACCAGATCCAGTTTTGGGCCCCCGCAGCCGCCTCCACCACCGCTAGCACATCCCCGCCGGCCACACCACACAACCCTCCAAGCCGGGGCAGCATCCACTAGGCCGCCGCGCCCCAGAACGATGAGGCCATCCTGGGCCGCCCACCACCTCTCTGAGAGGAGAGGAGGCCTCGCCGCCGCTACCGGTCGGGCTTTGCCCACCAGCGAGCTCCGGCGGCGACGAGGAAAGGGATACTCAACCTTCACGGAGCTGCCTCTGCCGCCTCGCCTCATGAAACAAAAAACACCTAAAACAAAAAAGCAGGATCCCTCCCACCGGCAAGGGCAGGGGTCCACCGCTCCTCCATGGCCTCAGGGCCAACGAAGACGAGGCGGACCAGTGGACCAGCGCCGACGGGGGCAGAGGAACCCTAAGCTATTTTCATGTCAAATTCAAGTGTGTCTGTTCTCCTATTAATCAGTATCTCATTGCATAGTCTACATCACACTGGAATCAGCTGGTGCTCTACATCATCGACATCATACATACAGGAAAAAAGAAACCAGGAAGGTATTCTACAATGGAGGATCGTCATCAGGACGACGTCTTTGGGTTTGCCTTCTCCCACCCGCCGCAGGAGTCGTCGCAGCAGCTCTCCTCGCCGATGACCCGGTTGACGGTCCTGCCGACGCAGCTGGACGAGGCGCAGCCGCCGTCCCTGGCGTTGTCGAAGTCCGGCGCGAAGCCGAGGAACATGGGCGGCTGCGTCTCCATCCCGTGGCTGCTGCCCAGCGTCCCGTACTGCTTCTCCACGCCGCCGTCCTCCCGGAACCGGACCTTGCACCCGCCGCCGTCCTCCCTGCAGAGGAGCACGTCGTGGCCGGGGTTCCAGAAGATGCGCACGCCGTGCGCCCAGCACAGGTTGGCGCCGCGGTAGGAGCAGAGCACCTCGAACACCTCGTCGCCGCGCACCGCCGGGATCGACATGCGCGCCTCCTCCGCGCTGGGGATCTCGGCCCGCTCCGACCAGACCGGCGCGCTCAGGTTGTGCTCGCTGTAGCCGTGGCACAGCAGCTGCACGTTGCCGTCCGCCATGTCCAGCTCCTCGCCCACCTGCTGCTCGTTGGTCACCACGATCAGCAGCTTCGGCGCGGCGCCCGGCAGGAACGGCGACGGCAGGCGGGGGCACCGGTACCGGAGGAAGTAGCTGGTCGCCACCACCGCGGCGATCAAGACGGCGAGGACGACGACCTTCACCGGCCCCGCGGCCATGACGGCGACGACAACGACGACGACGATGCTGCGACGGCGGTGGCGCGCCGGCGGAGCTTAGGACCGTGGAGATGGGGCTGCGCGTACGTGTGCGGTCGAGGCTGGCATGCAAAGTGGCGCGCGCCTCGCTCATGCATGTTTCGCCGTGATCCTTCCTTGGGCTGAGGGAGGCCACAGCGGAGGAAGACAAACTTAGCCAGCGGACAGAGCCGAATGAGCTCGTTTTTTCCTCTAGGAGGCCATGGGCCGCACTGCCTAATTTTGGGGCGTTTGTTCACCTGGCTAAATTTGCCGATCGGCGAAGAACACAAATGCAACACTCAAAATATCATGCCAACTTTTATTTCCATTTGGTAGCAGTCTGAATTATGGTTCCATTCGAACAACAGTAGGCACAAACTCAGAATGATCATGGTGATGATGATGATGACAACATCAGTGTTGCAGAAGGTCTCTGAACCAGTAGGCCGACGCCTTGGGGTGCCGGTCCAGGTTGGGGCTGTTGAAGTCGACGTAGACGATGCCGAACTTGGAGGAGTAGCCGGAGATCCACTCGAAGTTGTCGAGGAGAGACCACGCGAAGTAGCCGAGGACGTTGGCGCCGCCGTCGATGGCCTTCTTCAGCTCGCCGAGGTAGCTCCGGTAGTACCGGACCCTCGTCGCGTCCCGCAAGTACTGGTCGCGGGTGAGGCCCCCCGGCTGATCCATTCCTGGCAACATGATGATAACAAGGTTATGATATGTGCATGACAAGATGAAGGAGAGGCATGATACCGAGCAAAGATGATATAGAGCTTCAAAAAAAAAGATGAAGTATTTATCCAGTACCGTTTTCGGTTATGACAATAGCTGGGTTTCCATACTTCTGGCTGAGGTAGTGCACGCACCCGTACATCCCCGACGGCACGATGTAAAGCCAGTTAGAATTCGCCTGCAAGAGTTCACGCATCGACGAGGATTGATCATGTCAATTTTCAACCCAACGGTGCAAATATGGTCTGAGAAAAAAGAGCTGAAAAAGGTTGCAGCTAAGAGCCTACTACATACCTTTGGTCCAATCGGTTTGCCATTTCTCTCAACTGCAAAAATTTCGGCAATGATTAAAGGGGTGAACCAACAACATTCATCGGAATGCAATGGTGTAAAACCTAGAGCTTAAGACAAGAAACTCACAGGCATAGGTAACCTGCCAATCGGCTGAGTAGCTGGTCGGCGTCTGCTGCGTCAATTTCTGGCCCTTCATCAGGCTAGCCGTGTACTGGTTGATCCCAATGTAGTCTGCTGAGCCCTTGACCAATTTAGCTTCATCGGGAGTGAACCTGGGCAACCTCTCTTTCACAAGGTCTTGCATTATCTGCGGGTAATGCCCGTTTATCAGCGGGTCGACAAACCTGCATCCAATGCAACGTTGATGGTATAAGCATCGGTATATATTTTGTTTATCTATCTGAAATGCTTTGTCAGAGGATGCTAGTATGGCTTACCAGCCAACATGGAAGTCCCTGGCTCTTTGAGCCGCTGCTTGGTCTTCAGTTGAGTTGGTAAGAGCCTCGTACCAGTTGAAGTCCAGAACTATTCCAACCTTCCCCTTCTGAGCTGCCTGCATTTTTTTAAATTTTTATTCAGATACTATTCTACCATCAGTTTATACAGAATGGTGTTCAGTTCACCACAAATCATACATATCTGATATTTCAAGATTTTTATCACTTGCATGCCCAATGGATTTGGGAAATAATACTAATACATTTGTGGATATATACACAATAATAGAAATAGACCATGATTTTTTGGCCGGAAAAATAAAATAAATCATGTTGGGCGGGCATTGTTGCACAATTAATGCAGATTGACCCTGCCTGTCACACTTGATTTTGTAAGAAAAAATAATTCAAACTACACTCCTGAAGGCTGAGCCTAGTACAATTTAAGGTTCAAGTAGAAAAATACCTGATACTTAGTCCGGTATCTTGCAACTGCATAACCATGTGCTAAGAGAAAATTGTGAGCAACGATGTAAGGCTCTGTTGCTGAGTTGCCACCGGCAGCGCATTTGCTGCACCTCTGAGGAGGATTCGACCCTACATCGTAACCAAGAAGCGCAACAATCCTTGGTTCGTTGAATGTAAACCAGTGCTTTACACGATCGCCGAAGGTCTTAAAACAAAAGTCAGCGTAGTCTGCAAATAGTCCCCTACAGAACAAATATTATGAAGATAGTCATGCACTGCTCATTGTTCAACCTTTCATATCAGAGGTACATACGAGATATAGCATGCTGTATTTACCTAGATAAACATATAGTGCTTATATGTTGTGCATTTTACTTTCGGGTAAACATACAAAAACTTCCACATGCATAATCTTCATGCTCAATACGCAAAGTCACTTTAGACAATTATTACTGTACACAGAGTCACAGAGTAACTGGTAATTTGTCTAAACCATTTTAGCTTTCTCAGTATATATGCTAGTTTCTAATTCCAAACTACAAGTACTCCAAAGTGAGAAGGTAAATGTAACACATGAGTACATAGAAAGATACTAGAATATTAGTTTGACTTACACTGTCTTAGCATTTAACCAGCCTCCATACTTCTTCTCAAGTGCAAGAGGGAGATCGTAGTGGTAAAGATTGATATAAGGAGTAATGCCTGCTTAGTTTCCATGTAAACATTCAGATAGCATTCAGGTTCCCATGTTAGTTTCACAGGTTGAAATACATGCTTAGTTGCGCGCAAAAAGGGAAATACTATACCTTTCTGAAGAAGGTAGTTTATCAGATTATTGTAATACGCGACGCCTTCTTGGTTAACTTTTCCGTCACCATCTGGGTAAGTCAAAGATGCATAAGGGTGCTAACTCTTGTGTTTCATTCAGAATAATATTGGAGTTATGTATTAGCATTTAGCATGCTACGGTTCCAGCCAAATTCAGAATTACCTGGGAAGATTCTGGACCATGAGATAGAAAACCGGTAGGCATCGAAGTTTAATCCTTTCATGAGATTAACATCTTCCTGTGCCAACATAAAAGAACATATCATAAGGCCCTGGGAGTTCTTTCTCTGACAGTTGTAGTGTGAATGTTAACAATTAGTACTGCACTGGGATATGTCAACCAGCTCAACTTTTGTGAACTGTGATATATGCAGCTGTAATTTTGTAGTGTTTACAATTAGTACTGCGCCGGGAGATGTCAATCGGCTCAATTTTTGTGAAATGTTATCTCTGCAGTGTAATTTTGAATGGGTACAGGTATTTCACTTGGAGAAAGCTTGGTCAGCCATCACTTGACTGACCAAATGAAGATGGACATTGCCACCAATTAGCTTCTATTGACAAACAAAATATGGTACTACTCCGTCCCATAATTTTTTTGACATAATGGGACGGAGGGAGTATCTACGTCTTGCACGGTGTTATAAAGGTCCCAGAGGAGCAGCAGTAAAAGGAATAGAGATTTCAACTAATTTCTGACATGGAGGTCATTATGATTTCTAACACTAAAAGATGCGCCTCTGTTTGCTTCGGATGTGGCAGTACAGTACCTTGTAGCGATGGTACTGATCCGTAGTAACGTCTGCATTTTGATTGCCCGCAATGTTGCCTGCTCGTTGCAACACAAACAAGAAAAATGTTAGTGTGGATGGATGAGAGGTCGAAGAAGAATGCACTTCGGATCTAAGTTTAAATTCTAGCAGCACGTTGAGTGTTTACTCACCTATCTACGCACAAGCAAAAGATGCATAGGTCTTTATATATACAATCATCAAACAATGAGCAGTACTATCGATCAAGACAGAATTAATCGTTCTCCAGCATTCGTACTCGGTACTACTGTAGTACTCCCTCCGTTTGTTTTTATAAGACGTTCAGACTGAACGTCTTATAAAAACAAACAGAGGCACCCCTTTTTGTTCATTTTAATGACAAGTATTTTCGGACGGAGGAAGTAGTACATAATAAGTGATTTTTTTGTCCTTGGCATATGTTCGAATCGGAACTAGTGCTGAGCAGCTCACAGGCGTTAAGGAAAAATGAAGCAGCTCACTGGCCACTGGTAAGGCGCTGGTGCTAAGCAAGAGACAGAGGAGACGGGCGAATCTCACCTGGGACGTGGGCGAACGCGTCCCAGATGGAAGGCCCGCGGCCGCCGCCGGCGGCCATGCCCTCCACCTGGTACGCCGACGTGGCCGTCCCGAAGACGAAGCCCTTGGGGAAGGACGCCCGGCTCAGGCCGCCCAGCCAGTTGGGCCGGCGCGGCGACGCCCCCGCGGCCGCGGCTCCCACTCCATGGCACGCCGCCACCAGCGCCAGCGCCAGCAGCAGCAGCAGCAGCACGCGGCTCGCCGACCTCGCGGCCATCTCCCCCGCCATGGCACGAGACGCAGAGCCCCTTCAGTTCGCACCCACCCACTGGCCTGCGACTGGCAGCTCGCTGCTCGCTAGTGATGCCAGAGCAGCGGCACGCTCTTCAAGTAGTGTTTGTGGGCGCGTCCTGCCTAATAATTGCCGGCGCGGTGGGGCGGGGCGGGGCGGAGGGCATCTTTTCTGGCGGTGCGCGCGTGGTCGAGGCTGGCGGCACGGGCGTGCTGGAGTAGTCCACGCCGGTGATAACGCCGCGTGGGTCACGGTGTCCCAGGACCAGGCGACGGACGGTCTACGGGGGGAAGGATGGAGGCGGTGACGAGGCGTGGCCGGCCGGAATGATTAATGGTGGCCAGTTCACGCCTGTCGGGGAGCGTCACGTGGCGGGGCCTTCCTCCGGCCGGGGATCGGCCATGTGACGCGGCATGTGGGAGTGTGGAGGATGGTTCCGTCCTGGCGCGGATGGCGGAGGTGCGAGCCCCGAGCCAGGCGGCGGCGAACATGTCGCGGTCCGTGCGCGCGTGCGTTCGGTGTCCACCGCCGTGCACGGGAAACCTCGGAGCTGGACTGGGGCTCTGAGCTGCACGGCTGCACCGGCGCCGGTCGGTGCTGCCTACACTAGGCAGGCGCCAGGTAGGTTGGTACAGATCGGACACATGCTGCGGGTGAAACCTTGCACATGGTCACGGGAGCACAGGTAAAGAGCAAGTCCATCGCGCCGACGCAAAACTGTCAGCGCGTAATTTGTTTGGCTTGAAACGGATACAAATCGGTGCCCCACTCAAATGGACAAGCGTCCTATTTTTTGTCCGCGCGTGACCTATTTCAGGCCCAGATTTGAGCCAGTTTTACGTCGGCGTGGACACGGAGCGGATGCGCGACGCCCATCCTGGTCCTGCCCCTGGCCCGCCAGTCGGTGGCACAACGTCCAACGGCCAACACACCTGGCCACCCCCGCCCCTCGCCGCTGTCCCTAGTTCCGGCCGGTTGGACGCTGCCCAGGCCACCGTCCGGACCCATAAACCTTCCCTGGCAGCATGCCGCACTCGACGACCGCTCTTGCCGGCGTTGGCGGACTGTTTTCGCCACCGTCGTAGCACCCCCACGACCACGCCACCCCCCTCGCCTTCGCCGTCGGCAATGACCCAAGCTCGGCGTCCTCGCTCGCCGGTCGCCGCCACGGTCGCTTCCACGCCGATAGGCTTGCCGCCTGGTCTTGGAAAAACGTGGGGCTCTTCACCAGCCGGCTTCTACCTCCATGCCTCAGAGGTGTGACCTGGGGCTCTGAGATGCACCAGCACCAGTCGGTGATGCGTACACTAGGCAGGTTGGCCACCGCTTCCCCCTTCCTTCTCATCCCTCACCGTCATTAGGGGGCGAAGCCTGGTCAACATTGACAACACTGGCGCCTATTCGTCCCCCGCTCGATGGGGTTGACGTGGGAGGGGTGGATGTGATGGTTGACCGTCAGGGTTGACGCGGGACGGGCGGATGCATGCGGATGTGATGGCGGTGTGCGCTTGGCGTGGATGCGGCGGTGGATCGATTTGTTCCTCTATGAGGCAAGGGCTGTGGGCGGCCGTCTCTGTCGTGGCAGTTGGCTGGTGGAGGTGGGCGGTAGCCCACCTCTGCTTACGTTGTTGGATCGGAGGACGATGGCGGATCTTTTTGGACTGCTGCTCGTGGATCAACGTGTGGCCTCGATGGCTGGCCGGTGTGGCAGGGGCCTTCCCGAACTTATTAGTCGATTTAGAGCATCTCCAACAGCCGCGCTACGCGCCACGCGCTAGAAACTACTTTGTCGCGCGCCTTTCGCCTGGTTTTGCGCGGCCGACAGCGCTGGCTCCAACAACCGTGCCAAAATGCAGCGCGCGCGCCGCTCCAGCAGCCGTGCTAAAATGCAGCATGCGCTATCGCATGCACATAGAAAAAAATCCTTGTGCCTTTTCCAATAGATATTTTACATTCATAGATAAACGATACATAGATATTTTACATAGTTCCAAAGCATAGACAGATAACTACGGTGCAACGGCATAAAAAAAACTACTAGATTGTGCGCATGTACAACTTCTTAAATGCCATTGGATCTGAGATCCAACGACTTCCAGAAGCCCATATCATGGTATCACCTAAGGGCCGGTAGCACCATATATTTTCCCCTATGCAGAATGCTTGCCAATCAATGCATGAAATCGATTAGTTTCTAAACAATTAAATAAAAGAAGTTTAGCTAAAAAAACTGAACACATATGCACTGAAAAGATTAGTTGTTAAGCCTTTTAACGCACTTAGCATCTCACCAAACACTGAAAGAAGTCTTATAGGTCAATACTGAGGTGGCATATCAACTAAAGAAAAAGAGAGGCAAGTAATATGTTAATGAAGAGATGACTTTTAACACGTCCCTACGCGGTCTTATTCTCAGATCTGACATAACTTCTCTCCCTAGTTTCCTCTCGTTCCCTTCTCTCTACAACGAGGACACAATGTTTGACATGCAAACATGATCCAATTTGCTCTGTGTGATGGGAGCTTCAACTCTTCTTTTTTCCCTTTTCTTTTTTTGCCAAAACGACCTGGGTCGATTATAAAAGTTCATCAGAAGTACAAAAGCTTCAACTCCTCTTTGAATCTCCGTTTGCATCCACATACATAGGGTTGGTTCTCTTCCATTAAAGATTGCATCGATTGGCAGTGGTGCCAATACTACCAACTCTACGAACAAGGGCACATTTTGGTACCTTGCTCCAAGGAGGACGACTTTACTGGTGCTGGTGAGGGAGCTGTCTAATTTCTCAATTGGAACAAGTGAGTAACCATGATGAGGTTGTTGGTGCGGTGAGCTTTTACATTAGTGGCAGATCATCACCAAAGTGGCAGCCGCGGCTCAATTTCAATCCGTGTAAACCCACAGATCTGGGTGCACGCAAACAATAGTGTGAAACTGCGCAAGGTTGTTCCAATACACTCTACGCTGCAGCACATTTTCACAGACAATATGCTGCTGGCGTCCACTGCTTATCAAGTACTGCTAGCTAGCTGCCACAGCAAGAGAAAATAAACTCACCACTAGAAGGAGAGCATGAAGATGGAGGGAAGAAGCAGATACAAGCAAACCAGCAGGGAGAGCAGAACCCGGGGGCTGCTCGAGGTGGCCGAACCACCAGCTGCTGCCATGTTGCTGCCTGACACGCCGGAGCCAGCCTGAGTGCCGCCGGAAGTAACCGTGCCGTCTTTCGAGGAGCCGGGCCCCGACGCCTGCAGCATCTTCTTGAACCAGTAGGCCGAGTCCTTGGGGTACCGCTTGAGGGTGGTGAAGTCGACGTACACGATGCCGAACTTGGAGGTGTAGCCCGACAGCCACTCGAAGTTGTCGAGGAGCGACCACGCAAAGTAGCCGACCACGTTCGCGCCGTCGTCGATCGCCTTCTTCAGCTCCGCGAGGTACGTCTTGTAGAACTCGACCCTGGAGGCGTCGTGCAGGAACTCCTCGCGGGTCAGGTTCGCGGGTTGGTCCATTCCTGGCACCATATCATATCACCGTGATTCGTATTATATATGTATATATTTGTTTTGATGGACATTGTTGCATGTAGAGTTTGTTTTTTCAAGTTGTCAAAGGAGGATAAGGCCGTTTTTTCAAATACCGTTTTCGGATATGATGATCGTCGGGTTGTTGTACTTCTCCCTTATGTAGTTCACACATCCGTACATGCCCGTCGGCACGATGTAAAGCCAATTGGAGTTCGCCTGCACACAAATTGACACACCACCAGATACTCGCTTGTTAGTTTTCGCACTTGTCAAATCTTGTAACGCTGGCAGAAGAAACTGCAATGTGATGTTGCAGGAGGAAATGGCTATACATACCTTCTGTCCAATCGGTACGCCATTTCGCTGAACTGCATGTGTAAAGGAGAGGGTGAGAAGTGATGTATCTTGAGTAACTGCATTGATTTATATTTATAAAACCTGAATCATACATATAAGTTGACGACTCACATATATATTGAACATGCCAGTCTGATGAGTAGCTTGTTGGTGGTTGCTGGGGCGTTGGTTGGTCCGCCATGTAGGTCGCTGTGTACTGATTTATCCCAATATAATCTACAGAGCCCTTGACTAACTTGGATTGTTCAGGTGTGAAACTAGGTAACCTCTCTTTTACAATATCTTGCATGGTCTTCGGGTATTGACCATTCAGTAGTGGATCAAGAAACCTGAATTTCCGGTATAATTTTTTTCAATAAAGGGCAATTGCATCAAATGAAAACCTGAAGTTTGTGACGAATTACTGCCATGGTCTTACCAACCAACATGGAAGTCCCTAGCCCTTTGAGCTGCTGCTTGGTCGGCGGGTGAGTTGGTAGCAGCTTCATACCAGTTGAAGTCCAGAACTATCCCAACTTTGCCTTTCTGACTTGCCTAAATTATGTCTGAAGTCAGATGACAGGATCGTACACAGCAATACAAATACATATGTGACATAGTTGCCTCAATACTTACTTTTCCGCTACAAATGCACATGACACTTATAGTCACATATTAGAAGCACATTATTTTAGTAGACAAAAATGCTTTCCCTACCATATACAAACCATATGGCAAAGCAAAAGAATTTCAAACTTGCAGCCGAATATCCTTCTTTGAAAAAAAAACGTTAATAAGAAACTTTAGCCACTTGGCATAGCATGGATTATTTTTTGCAAGATACTGAATTTAATTACATTCAGAACTAATTCCAGAAAGCAACCAAAACTTTATGCTGACAAATTAGGCTAATTATTGTGTACATATACAAACTACCATGTTACTAACCTGGTACTTGTTGCGGTATCTCGCAACTGCGGTAGCATGAGATAAGAGAATGTTATGAACAACAGTGTAAGGCTCTGTTGCTGAGTTCCCACCGGCAGCGCATTTGGTGCACCTGTTAGGGGGATTCGTTCCAGTATCAAAGCCAAGTGCTGCCACTATCCTTGGCTCATTGAATGTGAACCAGTTCTTAATTCGATCACCATAAGTCTTGAAACAAAATTCAGCATAGTCCGCAAATATGTTCCTACAGAAAAAGGACGGAGAAATGTTTTAATGCTCCTTGACCCATGTAAAAACTGTCATAAGCATAGAAGTTGCATTCTTATATGTACCAACAATTATACACAGAAATTACATATTATGTTGGTATGTTCACACTGGAAAGTGAAAACTCAGTCATGGTCAAGAATTGTGGTTGTTAAGCTTCTTTTCTTTCTGCTCTTATATAATCTTGGAAGAAAACACCTTTCTTTAATATACAAGTAATGCAGCTCTCCTGCATATCCTGTATTATAAACAATCAAGTCTAGACTAAATACGTTTAAAATGTTGGCAAAGTCCAATATCTACCTTATCAATGTGTAAATTACTCCAAAATGGCAAGGCAATACCAATAGACAGGTGCGTGTGCGTGAAAAGGGACAAGTAATATTTAGTGTGACTTACGCGATCTTTGGGCTTAAAAAGCCATCATACTTCTTCTGAAGCGCAAGAGGGATATCATAGTGGTTGAGATTGACATAAGGGGTGAGCCCTGCTCAGTTTTGACATAAGGAGTGAGCCCTGTTCACATAAACACTTGAAGAATTGAACTACTCCATTTGATATTTTGATGCCGTACCTTGCTTAAGGATGTAGTCTATCAGATTGTTGTAATACGTTACACCTTCTTTGTTGACCTTCCCCTCCCCATCTGAATCAAACCAAAATGCATCAGAGAAACAGCTGGAGTAGATGATACAGCAAGAGTCAGATTTGATGTACCTGGGAAGATCCTGGACCATGAGATTGAAAACCGATACGCGTCGAAATTCAGGCTTTTCAGGAGATCAACATCCTCCTGCAGTGGCATAAAAGGGCAACGAATATCAGTCTGGCAGAATCCCTTTTTTTAACTCAGCAGATTTATTTTTACAACAGATTGTTGCGACTCCCAAAATTGTAGTCAAAATGGACTTAGTGCACATCAACGCAAGCATCTGTTTTCAGAATTCAGATTACAGTCCACTTGGAAAGTTGCAATTTTCTTTAAAAATACCCCATGCTTGATTATGCTTGAAGGTAATAGTGGAGACAACTAGTACAACCCGAAAGATTAAACACCGAATTTTATCTACATGTAAGCATGCACAAGTAGATGGGATTTTCTTTTTGAACCGATAGATAAAATACTCAGAGGGAGAGGAGTGAGCATTTCTCAGTCCTACCTTGTAGCGATGGTACTCATCCGTGGCGACATCTGCATTCGCGTTCTCGGCAATGTTCCCTGTCGGCGGCAGGCGGCACAGAGCAGGCCGATGTTAGATTCCTCGAAGAAGCCAATCAGTAATAACATGATAACGCGGGATCTAGCTAGCATAGCAGCCAGAGGAGCAGAGGAGGAGGTCGTGGCGATGCGTACCGGGGGTGTGGACGAAGGGGTCCCAGATGGAGGGCCCGCGGCCGCCGGCGGTGGCCGCGCCCTCGACCTGGAAGGCCGAGGTGGCCGTCCCGAAGACGAAGCCCTTGGGGAACGACGCGCGGCTCAGCCCGCCCGTGTCCGTCGCGGCGCGCGCGCATCCGAGCAGCGCGGCGGCGGCCAGCAGCAGCAGCCGCGGCGGCGGCGCCATCATCTGAGCTACTAGGCCGCTGGTACCGAGCGAGCAGCTCTCAGTCTCACTCTCGCTCGCCGGTGGGAGTGGGCAGTGGGCCGTGAAAAGAAAGTGAGCAGCGCTTTCTGTCCTGACCGTCGTGGCGCATGTGACGCCGCGGCCCTATTTTTTGGCCGGTGGTCTGGTCGGACCACCGGGGTCCGTGGGTGGTGCTACAGTACAAACCTGGTGAGAGCGAGCGGCTCAGTCTCACTCGCCCACTGTCGTACGTAGCGACAGTGGGCGCTTTTCAGGCCGTGGTGCTGTGATCCAAATTTTCCGCCGGTGGTCCGGCGGGCCAGCCGATCGGGTATTCGATCCGGGTTGGATCGGACTGGATTGGAACGAGGATGTGTACGCACGCCGATGGTGATGCGATCTCTGGCTCGCCGTCGGCGGTCCCGTCCGTCGGCACGCTAGCTGCGCAGCACTCAGCAGGCAGGCTGGAGCGGTACAAATTGGCGGGCCATGCTTCCCGAATCGCGACGGCGCGCTGTATCATAAGGCATCTCCAGCCGCGCCTCATAAAGACCTCCACAGACGATTTTTTCGCGTCGACGTTAAAAAAACGGTCCAGTCGCGTCCCCAGAAGCCCGATTTTCGCCGGCCTAGGCCGAAAACAGCGCCGGTGGACTTAGGCCGAACCCGACGCGCTGGGGGGTGCCCGGGAGCGCCGGGGCGAACTGTTTTGGCGCGAAACAGCCGCGGGCCCGCCGCGTCAGCGACACGGCGCCTCGTCTTCCCCCAACGGCCTCGATTCCCGCGGGGAATCAATGCCAAGGCTGCCGCCGGTCAGCCTTTCCATTGATTCCTCACAGGCGGCGCGTCACGAGACGGCGCGCCGACGCCTCCCCTCCCTCGCACGCGTACACACGGGTGCGGCGCAGCTATATAGCCGGTGGCCTGCACTCGCCTGTGCCCACACCAGCCCCGCCCGTCGCTGCCGCCCAGCTCCTCCCTCTCCCTACCTCTCCCGAGCGTCGCCGCCCAGCCCCTCCCTCTATCTATCTACCTCTCCCGAGCCCGTCGCCATGGCGGAACGCTACCCCGGAGACGAGGCGGCGGCCAACGGCTTCGGCCGCCGTTCGCTCCGCGAACAGGAGTCCTGGCTCCTATTCCAGGCGAACATCTCGGCGCCGCCGAACATGCGCGTCGGGCCGACAGGGTGGAGGCTCAGCGCCGGGGGAGTGCCCATTCCCCCGTTGCCCGACGCCGTGGCGAAGCCGACGTACTTCGCCGAGGAAGTCGAGGTCGTGCGCGCCTCCCTCACCGACGCCCAACTCTCCCTCCCCCAGTACGCCGCCGACAACCACGCGTGAAAAGGCAATTCCCAACTTTATGTTTTGGATGATGATGACAACCCTTGGTGGTCTAAACGTGTGCTTTATGTTTCAGGTTCTTGATGCTTAGGCTTACATCGGATTGCTATTACCTCTCAAAGGAAAAGATCGAAGACGTGTCCTCTACGGTTTTATTTTCTTTGGTCGTAGAGTACCCGTACTATCAAGAGGGAATCCTCATTAGGAAGCTCTGGGGGAATCAGTTCACGTACACTTTTCTCACCCTCTCTTTGCCTTCCTCAGGTGTGTGTGTGAGAGAGAGTTTTTCCTTGCCTCTTCCCCTCTTTTCTTTTCTGCTCACTTTTTCTGCCCAGCGGTTGTACCGCTCTCTGGAGCGGTTGTACCGCTGGGTCTTGTCGCTCACCAGCTGTGCTCGAGCGGTTGTACCGCTGCCTCTGGGCGGTGGTACCGCCACCATGCTCTGCAACAGCTGGGGCGGTGGTTCCGTCCATGCACCGCTCAAGTACCGCTCTCGCTTCTGGTTTGATGCGGTTCTTGGACGGTAGTGGCCCGGTTGGTCCGGTAGTTCCACGATGACCGGTACCATCGGTGGTCCGAGCGGTTCTTCCGCTCAGGACTTAGCCACCCAAGAGCTCAAGGCCATACGGTTGTTCCGGCCAGGCACCGCCCAAGTACCGGTCAAACTCCTGTTTTGATGCGGTGATTGTGCGGTGGCCAGGCGGTTAGTTCGGTTATTTTTTTAGCCGGTACTACCGCCCCCTTGGTCCGGTTGTACCGCTTGGTAGGGTTCTACAGATACACCGTGAGTCCCGGTTGTACCGGGACGAGGACCGGTTGTACCGTTACAGTGCTAAATTCGCAGTAACGGTTGGAAATTGAGGGTGACTATATAAGGGAGCTTCTCCCACCTACCTCTTCCACCTTTGACCTCTCTCACTCCAACATTGATGCCCTTCAAGCTCTCTTGCCTGATCTCTCTCTCTAGCCACTCAAACTTGTTGATTTGCTAGGGATTGAAGGAGGAGACCTAGATCTACACTTCCACCAAAGGATATTTGGTTCCCCCATACTTTCTTGTGTGGATTTTGGTACTCTTGGGTGTTTGAGCACCCTAGACGTTGAGGTCACCTCGGAGCCATATTCCATTGTGGTGAAGCTTCGTGGTTTTGTTGGGAGCCTCCAATTAAGTTGTGGAGAGAGCCCCAACCTTGTTTGTAAAGGTTCGGTAGCCGCCTTCAAGGGCACCAATAGTGGAATCACGGCATCTCGCATTGTGTGAGGGCGTGAGGAGAATACGGTGGCTCTAGTGGCTTCTTGGAGAGCATTGTGCCTCCACACCGCTCCAACGGAGACGTACTTCCTCTCAAAGGGAAGGAACTTCGGCAACACATCCTCGTCTCCACCGTCTCCACTTTTGGTTATCTCGTGCCTTTATTTAAGAAAGCTTACTTGTTTCATATCTCTTGCTTGCTTGTGTACCTATCCTCGTTGCATCATATAGGTTGCTCACCTAGTTGCATTTCTAGACAACCTATTTTGATGCAAAGTTTAACTTGTTAAAGAAAAGCTAAAAATTGTTAGTTGCCTATTCACCCCCCTCTAGTCAACCATATCGATCCTTTCAATTGGTATCAGAGCCTCGTCTCTTTATTGAGGACTTTACCGTCCAAAGAGTATTGTTGATACCATAGACGGTGTGGAGGAACACTCCGGTGTGAATCCGATCTCGTCTACGGGAGATGGGGGAACTTCGGTTTCTTGTGAGGAGTTCAATGTGGCCTTGGAGACATTGAAAACCTCCATGACGACCGAAGTCGAAAGCATGTTTACTAAATTTCTTTAGGGGCTTAAACTATCCACCGCACCATTGAAAGTGGGTGATCCCGCCAACAAGGTGACGGATGCTATCCCCGACAAGGGGGAAGCTAGTAGTGAAAAGGCTCCTTCTTCTAGTGGCAAGAATGGCACCGGCATCTTTGCCCATGTGGAACCACCACTTGTTTATGGTGGACCGGTTCCTTCCACTCATCTGAATCATGCCGGTCCTCCCCCTAAGATTGTGAAAAATGAGGATTTTGATTCTTGGGTTTACCGCTTTAAACGTCATTTAAATCATGTGAACACTAACCTTTGGAGAATCATTAAAGAAGGTTTCTATCCATATGATCCAAGCAACTTCACTCCTCGAGAAGCCGCGGACAATCAATTCAATGAGAATGCTCTCTTCGTCATTCAAGATGCTATTCCACCCGAAGACCTACCTCATCTTCGTCCTTTCGCCTTGGCCAAAGATGCATGGCATTGTGTCGTGTCTCTCTATCGGGGAAGCGCAAGCATTCAACGCTCCAACTATGAAGTGGTACAAGATGAGGCCGATGAGTTTGCAATGAAGGAAGATGAAGAACCTCGTGAGCTCTATCGGAGAGTAACCAAACTCGCGGTCTCACTACGAGATCACGGGAGTAAGGACACGGATGACAATTGGATCAAGCGCAAATTCCTTAAGGCAATGATGCCCTATCACAAGGCCATGTCCTCCGTCATTCGTCAAAGACCGGACTTCCACACTTTGACCTTAAGCAAAGTGTTGGATGAGTTTGTGGCCATGAACATTTTGGACAAGACCGACGACAATGCGGTGCTCCGTTCTCAACGGGCAAAGAAGCCTAACCTTGCATTGAAGGCCAAGCTCATAGTGGAAGACGAAGAAGAGGAAGAAGAGGAGAGAAACCCTGAAGATATGAAGTATGCATATCATGAACACATGTCACTTGCTTCAAGGCAATTTTGGAGCAAGAAAAACTCAAGGCCAAACTTTAGCAAAAACAACTCGAGTGGTACAAGGGGCAAGCAACGTGTAAGGACTTGCTACAATTGCGGCAACGTGAGTCATTTCGTTGCGGAATGCCCGTATGAGAAGAGGGAAGACAATGGTGGCAAACTCATCCGAAAGGACAAGGCCAAGTCGTTCCCCAACAAGAACAACTTCACCAAGAAGACTCATCCCAAGGCCTTGGTTGTGCAAGAAGAGTACAATGAGGATGATGACGATGATGAGTCGGTTGCCATGGCCTCCGTTGCCATTGCAACAACATCACGGGTGTCTCTCTTCGACTCACCCAACGAGAGCATCACCGCCAAGTGCCTCATGGCTAAAGCCACCAACAAGGTAACCTCCAACATCAAAACTACCATCATTAATCATCCCTCCCCAACGGATAGCATTAATGAATTTGAGGAGCTAATGTGGAGGCTAACGAGTTTGAGGCCTTTATGGGCAAACTCAAGGGAAAATCCAAGAAGCACTTTATTGCTCTCTTGGAACAACTTGGTGAGGCCAATGACATGATCGAGGCTCACGAAGACACCATCTCTAAGATGGAAGGACATAGTCGTGACTATGCCGATGAGATTTCGGATCTTTCCAATACTCTTGAGGAAGAGCGTGGTCTTCGTTTGGCTCTTGAGGAGTCACACAACGTAGATCATGCTAAGTTAGAGAAAGATTATGATCATGACCTCGTTGTTTCTCGTGTGCTAAATTCCGAGAAAGCCAAACTCGGGGTTGATCTTGCTAGACTCAAAGAGGAGTTTGATATACTTGACAAGGCCCACAAGGCCTTGAAGGGTATTCACGCTAGTCTCAAGGAGTCTCATGATCAACTCCAAGTGAAGCTAACTAAGGAGAAAGCAACTTTTCCTCATATGGTTTTAATTGATAATGCAAATGCTACTAACCCGTGTTGTGAGCATATACATCTTGTTGAGGAAAATGCTAAGTTGAAGGAGCAACTTGAGAGAGGTCTTACGACTTGCATACAAGGCAAGAAGAACCTCAACAATCTCTTGACCAACCAAAAGGGAGGTGTGGCCAAGGAAGGGGTTGGGTACGTCCCCGACTCCAAGAACAAGAAGAAGAATGACAAGACCAAACGGCCTCCTCCTCTCATGCAAACCTTTGTGAGGGAGGGAGAGAGTGCCCCCGAGGAGAAGAAGAAGAATAATGTCAAGAAGGGCAATGTCACCCCTCCCAACAAAGCCGGTGATTTTAATCCTTCTTATGTGTTATGCCGTGCTAGTGATGGGCATGTTTATGCCAAATTTATTGGTTCTCTTCATGAATACATTGAATGGTCTATTTGGGTTCCAAAAACCCTTGTTTCTAACATCAAAGGACCCATTACAAAATGGGTACCTAAAACCAAGCATTGATCTTTTGTAGGTGTTTGCTTCCGGTGGTGGATCATGGTTGCTTGATAGCGGAGCTACAAATCATATGACCGGAAGCAAGGACTTGGTGGTGGACGTGCACAAGGTTCCATCTATGCCCACCAATGTCGAGTGGGGTGACTCCTCATCTTCTAAGGTATTGGGACTTGGCAAGGTGGTCATCTCTCATGATCTCACGATCGAGAAGGTCATGCTTGTTGAGTCCCTTGCATACAATTTACTTTCCGTTTGTCAACTTGCAATCATGGGCTTTGCCACTTTCTTTGATATCGATACCGTGGCCCTCTTGTGGAGCAAGACTCTTAAAGTAGTCTTTGTTGGGCATGTCGAGAACGGTCTATATGTGATTAACTTTTCAGAGCGACCCACTAAGACCGCGACATGCCTAATGGCTAAAGTTGATGTGGGATGGCTTTGGCATCGCCGTTTAGCCCATGTCAATATGAGATCTTTGCAAAGTCTCCTCAAGGGGGACCATGTCCGTGGACTAACGAATGTTAGTTTTGCTAAAGATCGTGCTTGCAGTGCCTGTATCGAAGGAAAGCTACATGAGAAGGCTCACCCTCCCATGACTATCATTTATTCAAAGAGGCCTTTGGAGCTCCTTCACATGGATCTCTTTGGGCCTCCATCCTTCGATAGTCTTGGAGGTAGGAAGTATTGCTTGGTGATTGTGGATGACTACTCAAGGTACACGTGGGTGTATTTCTTCAAGAGGAAGAGCGAGACCCAACAAACCGTCATTGACTTTGCAAATGAAGCACAACGTCAACACAATGCAAAGATCTTGACAATAAGAAGTGACAACGGCACCGAGTTCAAGAACTACACCTTGGATGAATTCCTTAGTGATGAGGGAATCAAGCATCAATATTCCGCACCATACACCCCTCAACAAAACGGTGTTGCGGAGAGGAAGAACCGGACGTTGATGGATGCGGCAAGGACCATGATGGCGGAGTTCAAGTCTCCATACAACTTTTAGGCCGAAGTCATCAACACCGCGTGTCATGCATCCAATCGGCTCTACCTCCGCAAGGGGTTGAATAAGACCCCATATGAGATACTCACCGGTAACAAGCCCAACCTCAAGTACTTCCGGGTATTCGGGTGTAAGTGTTTCATTCTCAAGAAAGGTGTTCGGTTGTCTAAATTTGAGACTAGAGCTTATGAGGGCATATTTGTTGGTTATGCTACAAACTCTCATGCTTACCGTGTCCTCAATAAATCCACGGGACTTATTGAGGAGACGTGTAACGTGGAGTTTGATGAGAATAACGGCTCCCAAGTGGAGCAAAGTGGCACTTGTGATGTAGGTGATGAAATTCCTCCTCAAGCCATAAGAAGAATGGGTGTTGGTTTTATCCTACCCATTGAGGAACCCCTTGTGGCCGAAGGAGAAGGACAATGCTCCACTCAAGTGGAGCCATCACCAACCCAAGGCCCACACGCTTCCGAAGAACAAAGTGAAGGCCCTCAACCTCATGAACAAGACCAAGGGCAAGATCATACTCAAGACGGTGTTGACACACCAAGTGATGCCCAAGGTCAAGTTCTCTCCCCCGAGCAAGTTCAAGATCAAGAACAAGTTCATGACGGCGCTCAAGATGATCAAGTAACCGCTCCTCAACTCACCACCGAGGAGGAATTAGAGCGTCGTGCCGCCAAGATTGCATCCAAGCTCTCCACCAAGGTGAAGGAAATATGCTCTAGAGGCAATAATAAAGTTATTATTTATTTCCTTATATCATGATAAATGTTTATTATTCATGCTAAAATTGTATTAACCGGAAACATAATACATGTGTGAATACATAGACAAACAAAGTGTCACTAGTATGCCTCTACTTGACTAGCTCGTTAATCAAAGATGGTTATGTTTCCTAACCATGAACAATGAGTTGTTATTTGATTAACGGGATCACATCATTAAGTGAATGATCTGATTGACATGACCCATTCCATTAGCTTAGCACCCGATCGTTTAGTATGTTGCTATTGCTTTCTTCATAACTTATACATGTTCCTATAACTATGAGATTATGCAACTCCCGTTTACCGGAGGAACACTTTGGGTGCTACCAAACGTCACAACGTAACTGGGTGATTATAAAGGAGTACTACAGGTGTCTCCAAAGGTACATGTTGGGTTGGCGTATTTCAAGATTAGGTTTTGTCACTCCGATTGTCGGAGAGGTATCTCTGGGCCCTCTCGGTAATGCACACCACTTAAGCCTTGCAAGCATTGCAACTAATGAGTTAGTTGCGGTATGATGTATTACAGAACGAGTAAAGAGACTTGCCAGCAACGAGATTGAACTAGGTATTGGAATACCGGGATCGGATCTCGGGCAAGTAACATACCGATGACAAAGGGAACGACGTATGTTGTTATGCGGTCTGACCGATAAAGATCTTCGTAGAATATGTAGGAGCCAATATGGGCATCTAGGTCCCGCTACTGGTTATTGACCGGAGACGTGTCTCGGTCATGTCTACATTGTTCTCGAACCCGTAGGGTCCGCACGCTTAAGGTTACGATGACAGTTATATTATGAGTTTATGCATTTTGATGTACCGAAGGTTGTTCGGAGTCCCGGATGTGATCACGGACATGACGAGGAGTCTCAAAATGGTTGAGACATAAAGATTGATATATTGGATGCCTATGTTTGGATATCGGAAGTGTTCCGGGTGAAATCGGGATTTTACCGGCGTACCGGGAGGTTACCGGAACCCCCCGGGAGCTATATGGGCCATGATGGGCCTTAGTGGAAAAGAGAAGAGGCAGCCCCTCATGGGCCGCGCGCCCCTCCCCTCCCTTGGTCCGAATAGGACAAGGAGAGGGGGCCGACCCCTCTCTCTCTTTCCCCCCCTCCGCGAATCCTATTCCAAGTAGGATTGGGGGGGAATCCTACTCCCAGAGGGAGTAGGACTCTCCTGGCGCGCCCTCCTTGGCCGGCCAGCCTCCCCCCTTTAGTCCTTTATATACGGAGGCAGGGGCACCCCAGAGACACAGAAGTTGATCCACGTGATCTTTTCCTTAGCCGTGTGCGGCGCCCCCAGCCACCATAGTCCTCGATAATATTGTAGCGGAGTTTAGGCGAAGCCCTGCTGCAGTAGTAAATCAAGATCGTCACCACACCGTCGTGCCGACGGAACTCTTCCCCGACACTTTGCTGGATCGGAGTCCGGGGGTCGTCATCGCGCTGAACGTGTGCTAAAACTCGGAGGTGCCGTAGTTTCGGTGCTTGATCGGTCGGGCCGTGAAGACGTACGACTACATCAACCAAACGCTTCCGTTGTCGATCTACTAGGTATGTAGATCACACTCCCCCCTCTCGTTGCTATGCATCACATGATCTTGCGTGTGCGTAGGAAATTTTTTGAAATTACTACGTTCCCTAACACAAGGATCATCTCATGACGAATGTGCTTGGAAGCTTAAGAAAGGGGGTAAGCACTCGTAGAAAATTAGCAAATTATTGTGAGCATCACACGTTTATCTCTTGTGTGGAACCCCACAAGGTCTATGAGGCGCTAGAAGATCTGGATTGGCTCAATGCCATGCACGACAAACTCAACAACTTCGAGCGCAACAAAGCGTGGAGATTGGTGCCAAGGCCAACGGGGAACCACAATGTCATTGGAACCAAATGGATATTCAAGAACAAGCAAGATGCCCATGGGATTATCATTCGCAACAAGGCTCGTTTGGTAGCACAAGGCTACTCCCAAGTCGAGGGTATCGACTACGGTGAAACCTTTGCTCCCGTTGCTCGTCTTGAATCCATTCTCTTGTTAATTGCATATGCTTCTCATCATAATTTTAAGTTACAACAAATGGATGTGAAGAGTGCTTTTCTTAATGGTCCCATTAATGAATTGGTTTACGTCAAGCAACCCCCCGGGTTCGAGGATCCCTACTTTCCCGATCATGTGTATCAACTCGATAAGGCGCTCTACGGCCTTAAACAAGCCCCACGTGCGTGGTATGACCACCTTACCGAGTTGTTACAAGACCGTGGTTTTGAAGTTGGGCTAATCGACCCCACTCTTTTTACTAAGAAGGTCAAAGGGGAGTTATTTGTGTGCCAATTATATGTTGATGATATTATCTCTGGTTCTCCTAACAAAGCTTTCAATGAGGAATTTGCCGCTCTCATGACCTCAAAGTTCGAGATGTCCTCCATGGGAGAGTTGAAGTTCTTTCTAGGGTTCGAATTGAAGCAAAGAAGAGAAGGAACTTTCATCAATCAATCCAAATACACTCAAGACATGCTCAAGAGATTCAAGCTAAGTGACGTCAAGCCGGCTTCCACTCCAATGCCCACCAAGTGCCAACTTGACTTAGATCCCAATGGTAAAGTGGTGGATCAAAAGGTATATCGTTCCATGATTGGATCCTTGCTTTACCTTTGTGCATCTAGACTGGACATCATATTGAGTGTGGGAATTTGTGCACGGTTTCAAGCCGCACCTAAGTAAAGTCACTATGTGGCGGTCAAACGAATCTTTCGATATTTGGCTCATACCCCAAACTTTGGCCTATGGTACCCCAGAGGATCAAACTTCAAGCTTGTAGGGTACTCGGATTCCGATTGGGCGGGAGACAAAGTGGATAGGAAGTCCACTTCTGGAGGGTGCCAATTCCTTGGTTGCTCTTTGGTAAGTTGGTCTTCCAAAAAGCAAAGTTGTGTGTCTCTCTCGTCCACTGAGGCGGAGTACGTTGCCGCCGGTAGTTGTTGTGCTCAACTCCTATGGATGAGGCAAACTTTAAAGGATTACGGTCTCACTTGTGACAAAGTGCCTCTTTGGTGCGACAATGAAAGTGCCATCAAGATCTCTCTCAATCCGGTGCAACATTTCAAGACGAAGCATATTGAGATCCGGTATCACTTCATCCGGGATCACATTAGACGAGGAGAGATCGAGCTCAACTATGTCAACACTCATGACAACCTTGCAGATATTTTCACGAAGCCCTTGGATGAAGCAAGATTTCGCGAGTTAAGGCATAAGCTAAATATCATTGATTCGAGCAATGTGGCTTGAACCCTTGCACACCCTACCACGCTCAACTTGCTGTCTAGTTTAGGTGTAGGCATGGACATAGGGGGAGTGTTGTTCTCTCAATGAACTCTCCCTCCCCCCATTATGCATAAATTGATTGTGTCTTTCACATTAGCCATATTTGATGGTACTTGTGCTTCAAAGACGAGTTTTGGTCATGGACCCAAGGATAATTCTTCGCGGTGCCATACCAATTGACTCAAACATAGGTGGCCTCGGCCACCGTCCTCTCTTCGGGGAGTTGGAGTTAGCCTTGCTGTTCTCATGTTGTTTTCTCTCTTACTCTCTTTGCTCTTTGTGTTAGGTTCTCCTAGGGTGTTGTTTCTCTCCTGTCTTTGTGCCCCTTCTTCCTCCCTCCGGATTGCACTCATTTGATCTTGGTTTGGGCTTGGGTGGTCGGGCGGTACAACCGGTACCACGAGCGGTTCTACCGCTGGTACCGGGTTGTGCCATCCCAAGGGTTTCCATTCGGTACTTTGGCGGTTCCACCGCACAATCCCACGGTAACCCACGTCCGGTACTACCAGTTGTTGCCGTGCGGTACTACCGCTGCCTTCCAGGCATCGGAAGTACCGCCTCCATCCACCGGTCTGTACCGGACGAGCGGTACAACCGCTCCCCTAAGCGGTTCTACCGGGGCGTGCGTACGGGCCTATATATATATATCTCGACGGGACTGAAGGGTTGTCTTTTTCCCTTCGTCCTCGTTCCTCTTTTTCTTGCCCTAGCCGCCGGCCATCTCTACCCCTGCCTTGGAGTGCGTCTCGCGCTTCGGATCCTTGGCTCTCCGTGGATTCTCTCCGTGGAGGCCTTCCGATCTCTTCCCATGGATGGTGGTAATGCCTCGTGTTCTTTGCCTCTAGTTTTTGGTTAGGGTCATTCCTTGCCTAGGGCTTTACCCATCTTTCCGCGTTTAGTGTTTGATCTATGGCTTAGAAGAGTTCTTTGTTAGCCTCATGTCTTGTTTGCAGCACTTAGAATTCGGAATATTACTTGTGTGATTCATATGCCTCGGTTAGATCTATCTTCCATGGTAGTGCCACTGTCAGCGGTTCTACCGCCCCTACGGGCAGTACAACCGCTGGAGCGGTACTACCGGCAGAAGATCCGGTACAACCAGAGTATATCAACCACTAAGCACTGTTCTATCTTCTCTGTTGTTGCAACTTGTTCCTTTTCTGCTAGTGGGTGCAATCCTCTCATCCTTGTTGGGTTTTTGTGTGTTCTTTTCGTGTGTGTGTTCAGGTGGCTCTAGTTCTCGCTCTGCTCCTCGCAAGACCAAGAAGAGGGCACGAAGGACCTTGCGCCCGGTTGTGTCAGATGATGAAGAAGTTGTGATTCCCACCAAGCCCACTCGCCGTGAAAAGTCTGCAGCTGCTAAGCAACGTGTTGTCATGCCGTTGCATCGTTGGAAAGCCAAGGATTGGGAAGCCTACCGCTCAAAGAATCCGTATGAGGTTCCCATTGCTCCCCGTTGGACCACTGTTCAGTTCCGGAATGAGATGCAAGTGTGGATTGTTCATGAACTCTTTGAGCACAACAAGAACAGATATGCCAAGCAGTGGACAATTGATTTTGATCATTGGAGAAACAACATGGAGTATTTTGGTGAGGCACTAGCTCTCTGCGAGGAGTTTGATCTTGTCAAGATCATGTCAGTCAACTGTGACTTTGATGTTCAACTTATGCATCAGTTCTATGCCACGGTTCATTTTGGAGAAGATGATGCGCGCACTCTCACCTTCATGTGTCGCGATGAATTGTTTCATGTTTTCTGGAGGGCTTTCTGCAATGCTATTGGGTACGAGGATACCGGTCTGCAAGGAAGGGGTGGCATTCGCCCTCATGATTTTCCTGAGTCCATGCCTAAGGAAAAGCTTGCCCCTCTGTACATTAGGGGCCTTGGGATTATTGGAGAATCCAAGGATTTGGAGAAGGTCTATGACATCATGCACCGAGTGTTCCGCAATGTGCTCTTGCCCAAGGTGGGCAATCAAGATGAGATTCATGGCTATCTAGTTGATTTGATGGTTGCTATGAAGACCATGATGGAGACAGGGGCAACGTTTGATGTGTCCAATTGGCTGTGGCATGAGATGTACAACATGGTCATCTACCGTAAAGTCCCAATCTACGCTCCATTTGTCATGTGCTTTCTGAACTCTGTGTGGGCTGTTCGTCGTCCTGGAGAGCTTCTCACTTCTCCCGACAACCTCACTGTTCATGAGGTCAAGCTCCTTAAGAAGAAGAAGCATGCCGAGCCTCGCTTCCCTGAACATGCTCCTGAGGATGTCTATGCTACTTCTGACGATGAGGACTTTGAGCTGGAGCCAGGGGCCAAGCCTTCGTGGGTGGCCAAACTTACTGCCAAAGTGAAGAAGACCTTTTGTCTGCGGGCTGACATCCAGAAGAAGATGTATGAGGCACATGTCAATGAGAAGCTTGCATGGTGTCGCCAAATTGCAATGATGAAGCACCTCAACATGCAGGTTCAGAGTGGCTCTGAGAAGAGCATCACCCCAGAGGAGCGTTGGATCTCTACCCATAGCACCTGGACTGATGATGAAGCCCCTCCCCAGCCATCATCCTCGTTTGCAGCAGCGGACAATGCCATGGAAGAATCTGATCACGATGACGATGACGACTCTAATGATGAAGATCCAGATGCGACTGAGGAGTCAGAGGAGGACGCCTGAGCTTTGGGTCGCTAGCTTCGCTCTTTTCCTTTTTGGTGTCTTGATGCCAAAGGGGGAGAGGGTTCTATAGGTCTCGAGGATTTGCTTGGGTTGTTTTCTCTTGTTCTCGTGTTTTGTGTTTGCTTGTGGACTTGGTTCGTTCCGTGCTGTGTGTGAGACTTGCTACTCCATTTACCTTTCTGTTCGTAGGTCTTTATCGTTATTATTGCCTCTAAGTATTATATTGTCTATCCTTTTGAGCTCAGAGTGATGAGTCTATAAAATCTAGGGGGAGTCTAGTCCTGAAAGTGTGCTCATGCTTTATAACAGCTAGTACTTGTTGGGGCACACATTCAGCGGGAGTTCCGTCTAGATTTCATTGACTTATCTCTTGCAAATCGTGTTGTTGTCATCATCCACCAAAAAGGGGGAGATTGAAAGGGCATTTCCCAACTTTATGTTTTGGATGATGATGACAACCCTTGGTGGTCTAAACGTGTGCTTTATGTTTCAGGTTCTCGATGCTTAGGCTTACATCGGATTGCTATTACCTCTCGAAGGAAAAGATCGAAGACGTGTCCTCTACGGTTTTATTTTCTTTGGTCGTAGAGTACCCGTACTATCAAGAGGGAATCCTCATTAGGAAGCTCTGGGGGAATCAGTTCACGTACACTTTTCTCACCCTCTCTTTGCCTTCCTCAGGTGTGTGTGAGAGAGAGAGTTTTTCCTTGCCTCTTCCCCTCTTTTCTTTTCTGCTCACTTTTTCTGCCCAGCGGTTGTACCGCTCTCTGGAGCGGTTGTACCGCTGGGTCTTGTCGCTCACCAGCTGTGCTCGAGCGGTTGTACCGCTGCCTCCGGGCGGTGGTACCGCCACCATGCTCTGCAACAGCTGGGGCGGTGGTTCCGTCCATGCACCGCTCAAGTACCGCTCTCGCTTCTGGTTTGATGCGGTTCTTGGGCGGTAGTGGCCCGGTTGGTCCGATAGTTCCACGATGACCGGTACCATCGGTGGTCCGAGCGGTTCTTCCGCTCAGGACTTAGCCACCCAAGAGCTCAAGGCCATACGGTTGTTCCGGCTAGGCACCGCCCAAGTACCGGTCAAGCTCCTGTTTTGATGCGGTGATTATGCGGTGGCCAGGCGGTTAGTCCGGTTATTTTTTTTAGCCGGTACTACCGCCCCCTTGGTCCGGTTGTACCACTTGGTAGGGTTCTGCAGATACACCGTGAGTCCCGGTTGTACCGGGACGAGGACCGGTTGTACCGTTGCAGTGCTAAATTCGCAGTAACGGTTGGAAATTGAGGGTGACTATATAAGGGAGCTTCTCCCACCTACCTCTTCCACCTTTGACCTCTCTCACTCCACCATTGATACCCTTCAAGCTCTCTTGCCCGATCTCTCTCTCTAGCCACTCAAACTTGTTGATTTGCTAGGGATTGAAGGAGGAGACCTAGATCTACATTTCCACCAAAGGATATTTGGTTCCCCCATACTTTCTTGTGTGTATTTTGTTACTCTTGGGTGTTTGAGCACCCTAGACATTGAGGTCACCTCGGAGCCATATTCCATTGTGGTGAAGCTTCGTGGTTTTGTTGGAAGCCTCCAATTAAGTTGTGGAGAGAGCCCCAACCTTATTTGTAAAGGTTCGGTAGCCGCCTTCAAGGGCACCAATAGTGGAATCACGGCATCTCGCATTGTGTGAGGGTGTGAGGAGAATACGGTGGCTCTAGTGGCTTCTTGGAGAGCATTGTGCCTCCACACCGCTCCAACGGAGACGTACTTCCTCTCAAAGGGAAGGAACTTCGGCAACACATCCTCGTCTCCACCGTCTCCACTCTTGGTTATCTCGTGCCTTTATTTAAGCAAGCTTACTTGTTTCATATCTCTTGCTTGCTTGTGTACCTATCCTCGTTGCATCATATAGGTTGCTCACCTAGTTGCATTTCTAGACAACCTATTTTGATGCAAAGTTTAACTTGTTAAAGAAAAGCTAAAAATTGTTAGTTGCCTATTCACCCCCCCTCTAGTCAACCATATCGATCCTTTCAACGCGGCTTGGGCGGCGTATTTCGAGCGCCGCCAGCAGCAGCACTTGGCGTCCATCAACGGCGCGCCGGTGGTTGGCGGCCGGTAGAACAGCGAGGGGCGCCACCTGTGGTGCGGCGTCCCCGGCCGCACACTCGAGGGCGTGCTGACGTACCTCGAGGGCGGCAACAACCCGCCGTTGGCGTACCCAGCGAGGGCGGCCGCCCCGGCGCAGCACCGACGCGTCGGGCCATGGGCGCCAAGGAGGTTCGGGTCCTCCTCCTCTTCTTCCTCCTCCCGATCTTCATCGCACTCCTCCGGCACTCCGGCCCTTCTCGGCGTCAAGGCCGATCCCGCGGCGAAGACGCCGCTCAGCCGGCGCACCCGCAGCGCCGACATCGTCATCAACGAGGGCGGCCGGCGCGCCTCCTCGTCGGCTCCTCCTCCGCGCTTCGTCAAGCCAAAGACGGAGCCGGGGCTCGCGCCGGTGAAGAAGGAGTCGGCCGCGCCGGTGACGACAGAGCTCGACGACGACGAAGTGGCCCTGGAATGGGCGCGTAGGGACTCCATGGCGATGGAGAAGGAGCGCCTGGAGAAGGCGAAGGAGCGCCAGCGCGCCGCCCTGCTTTGCTTCGCGGAACGTCGACGCGGCCGCGATGAAGGCGGAGTCGTCGTCATCTGCGACAGCGACGACGACGACGACGATGCGCCGCCACCAGTCCGCCATGGCGACGCCGGGCAGGGGTCCAGCAGGGGCGCCCGCGTCAAGGAGGAGAAGGCCGACGACGACGATGGCGGCGATGGCGGCGACGGCGGCGACTTCAGCCAGTTTTTCCTTTAGATTAGTTTATGTATATGTGCTATCTAATGAAAATACACGAACTTCGCCGAAATGTGCCGAAATTTATCGTGTTTGGCCGAATTTTATCGTGATTAAGCCAAACTTTGCCGAACTTCTTTTATTTTAAAACGTGCCGGGGGCGGCCCTGGGGCCGGCGGCTGGGGACCAACTCGGCCCCAGGCCCAATTTTTGCGCCGGCTCACCCCCAGGCTGCGATTTTAGGCGCCCCCTGGGGGGCCAACGGCTAGAGATGCCCTAACGTGCTGCTTCCCATGGGCAATTGATATTATTCAGGATCTTGCTACATTGAGTAAATAGCATAAAACTAGTACTCCCTCAAAATGGATGTATTTATTACTAAAATAGTTGTAAATGGATGTATTTATTACTAAAATAAGTCTAGATACAACCATTTCGAGGACAAGTATTTTCGGACGGAGGGAGTACTTTACAGGCTAGGATTCGAAAAAACTACCGGATTCTAACTTTCTCAAATAACTACCAAATAGGTGGTTGGCTGTTTCAAAAAACCCAAATCGTCAAGTACTTTAAGATTAATTATGATTATGACAGGCCGAGCCCGCACCTAAATGAATTGTTTGTTTGACCGTTAACTTACAAATGGAGCCCACGTGTCAGTGTTCTCTCTCGAGCATGAGAACCCCCCTCCAGAGCCAGCGACAACCCTCCCCGACCTCCCTCTCTCCTCCGCCGCTGGAAGCCACCAGCTCATCACCGCCGGAAGCTACTAGCCAGCGGCAACGAAGCATGAACCAGCGGCCACCACCATCGCTGCCATCGGCGATTACCTCGTGCACGAGATCTTCCTCTGCCTCCCCTCCCTCGCGAGCCTCGTCCGCGCCACCCTCGCCTGCCGCACCTTCCTCTGCGCCGTCCGTTCGTCCCCCGCCTTCCGCCATCGCTTCCAGGTGTTCCACCCGCCCCAGCTGCTTGGCTTCTTCAGCAACCCCTTCCGCATCGCCGTCCCTGCTTTCACTCCAAGGAGCAGCGGTAGAGGCCATCTCTGCGACCAAGGAGCAGGAGAGGGCGTCCTGCAGGTGTGTGGCGTCGGCATGGAGCACGGCATGGCGCGGCGGCAACCATGAACAGGGACCCGATCGGTTTTTTAGGAAAAACTACAGGGATCCGATTGCTTTTTCAGAAAAACAGCAGGGACCCGATTGCTTTTTAGAAATGTTTATAGGGGCTATTTTGTAAAAGTTAGGACATATTTGTACATTTGGAAAAGAACCGGGGGATTGAAGAATTCTTTATTTGAATATGGGGTACAGACACTGGCATGTAGGCCCCACTTGGAAGTTAACGTCAACCAAACGATCAACCGGACGGTTCATTTAGGTGCGGACCCGACCTATCATAATCGCGATCAACGGTGCGGACCCGACCTATCATAATCGCGATCAACTTTAAATGACTCGACGATTTGGGTTTTTTGGAACAGCCGACCACCCATTTGGTAGTTATCTAAGAAAAATTAAAATCCGATAGTTTTTTGAAATCCTATCCTGTAAAGTAGTAGTTTTATGCTATTTACTTTGCTACATTGAAAGGAGTGAAGAAGCACCGAATGCCGAGAGAGAATACGAGCCGGTTACCACCAAAGGAAACCTTTTATCAAGGTGAATGTTGACGCCAGCTATTCAGGAAACTTTGCTCATGGAGGCACATGAGTGGTGATTCGAAACCACAATGGTGAGTTAATCCGAGCTCAGGCTATTTGGTACCGGTACGCGCAATGCAAGGTTCATGGAAGCCTCCGCGATTCGGGATGGTATCCGTTTAGCAATGGATCTCGGCTTCCGCAAGGTTATCCTCGAGAGTGATGCGCAGGAGGTTGTTCGGATGATCAATGTTGCAAATTTTGAGAGGGCGGATATTGCTTCCATTTGCTATGAGGTCGAGGAGGTGAGCTCCGGTTTTGATTCCTCCGTTCTCGTGCATGTAAACCGGGAAGCAAACATAGCTGCGCATAGATGTGCCAGTCAGGCTAGCGAGGATAGTAGAAAATGTTTATGGGTTAGCTATATACCCTCTTTTCTTCTAGGTTGTATTCAACCTTCCTGTAATTCTCGTGTTTAAGCAGTAAAGCATGTGTTTCACAGAAAAAAAGGGGTAGTTTGGCTGGTTGCACCGCAGCAGCATCCTCTCCTTGGTGGTGTGTGCAGTTGTTTTTGTGGGACCAGGGTAGGCTGCTCTTTCTTGTGGGCGGGTCGTAAGAGCAACTCCAACGCGCCGACCCATTTCTTTCATGCGGGTCTATTTGGGTCGTCGTGGACAGAAAAGTCGGCCCAACACGCCAACCCAAACGGACGTGGGTCCGCTTTTCGTCCGCCAGCCGACCTGGTCCAGATTTGAGCCTGATTTGCATCGGCGCGGACACGAAGCGGACGCGCGCGACGCGCGTCTACTCCTCCCCCTGGCCCGCCAGTCGGTGGCACATTGGTCGTTCTCTTTCACCCAAGCCCTCGCTCGCCCTACCTTGTCGTCGTCGCCGCCCAGTTTTGGTGTCTCGGCTAGCAGTCCGCACCTCCACACCTCCCCCACATACCGCCACCACCAACGTCGGGCCACCGCAGCTTCCCACCCCCATTCCGACGTCGTCGCGAGCACGGAGTCACCCCGCCGACATCGGCTAGCTTCTTCATCCGACGCCGCCGTGCTCACCAGACGTCGCCACACTCGTCAAACTCCGCCAGGCCAGCCACCTGGTCCAGGGGAGGCGCGCATCTCTTCACCGGCCAGCTTCTTCGTCGACGCTCGCAAGCTATTCGACAGTTTGCCTCAAGGTACAAAATGGACTCCGCCGACAAGTTCCTTTTTCACAATTTTCTGTGCGACTCCGACGATTCCTCATCTGATGATGAGGAGATGTTGGCTGCCGTGTCGGTCCATGACCACCTTAATAGGCAGCGGCCGTTGCTCCGAGGCTCGATCTCGGGGCACATTCCGGCGTTAAATCACAACCGAGAGAGCGGTCATGTCCTTCTTTGGAAGGACTACTTTGACACAACCAACTCGCTGTTCAAATGTCAGAAATTCCGGCGGCGTTTCCGTATGGCTAGGCATGTTTTCAACCGTATTAAAGAGGGGGTGGTTGGATACGATAATTATTTCGAGTGCAAAGAAGATGCCCTTGGAAAGATTGGCTTCTCGTCTTATTAGAAATGCACTGCAGCCATCCGGATGCTTGCATACGGAATGCCTGGTGATCTCATTAATGAGTACGTCCATATGAGCGAGTCTACATGCCTAGAGTCCATGTACAAGTTGTACAAGGCTGTGATTGCTGTGTTTGACGCTAAGTACTTAAGAGAGCCGACTGTTGAAGATACAGCCTGCTTGTTGGCGGTGAATGCCAGCAGGGGCTTTCCAGAGATGCTTGGCAACATAGACTGCATGCACTGGAAGTGGAAGAACTGCCCTTCTGCTTGACAAGGGCAGTATAGGGGCCATGTCAGGGCTTGCACTGTCATACTTGAGGCAGTGGCCTCACAAGATCTCTGGATCTGACACTCTTTCTTTGGCATGGTCAGATCGCACAATGATATCAACGCGCTTCAACGCTCGTCGGTGTTTATAAGGCTTGCCGAAGGTAACAGCCCACCAGTCAATGTTAACATCAACTGCCACAACTACAACAAAGGTTACTACCTAGGTGACAGTATCTATCCTCAATGGACCACCATTGTTAAGACAATCTCCAACTCTGTCGGTGAGAAGAGGAAGAGATTTTCCCAAGAGCAAGAGAGTGCTAGAAAGGATGTGGAGTGTGCGTTTGGTGTGCTGCAATCTCGACGGGGCATCATTTGGTATTCTGCTAGAACTTGGAGCACCAAGAAGTTGTGGGAGGTGATGACTGCTTGTGTAATCATGCACAATATGATCGTAGAGGATGAGCGCTCGAAACGTATTTATGATAAGGATTTCAGTTTCAGGGTGAGAATGACGTGCCTAAGCATGGAGGAGGTGCGGCAACGTTTGCATAGTTCACTTAATTTCATCATGAAATGAGTGAGGGGGAAACTCAAATGCAGCTACAAAATGATTTGGTTGAGCATATGTGGGCTCATGTTGGCAACCAATAGATGTATAATTTTTTTTAAATGTATCTAAGACAATTTAATTTTTATTCGGCTTGTAAACTATGCTAAATTTATTTGATTGTGAAACTATGCTATTTTTGTTTTCTTGTGAAACTATGTAAAATGTGTGTATATTTGTTCAAAAACGACAACAAGCCAACCACACGAGTAAATATGGGTCGGCACGTTGGACGCACTGCCAACCCAGATTATAAACAGGACGGACAATTCAAATGAACAAAAAGCAAACAAAATCACCGTCCATTTGGGTCGACGCGGTGGAGTTGCTCTAATGGCACCGCCTCGCCAGAACAATGGACCTATGAAATGCATTGGCACTGCCTGCTGCCAGGGCAACGAGCTACAAGCATATATAGATAACGCAAGAAATCTCTACAGAAAAGGAGAGCCTACTACAATTTGTACTTGTCTGCTGACAGCACACAGAAATTAACCTAACCGATAAAGGGCTCACAGATAGATTGTATTCAAGCTGATGAGAATACCACTATGGAGTTCCAATTCATAGTACATAATCTGCTGCTAAATCATTGACATTCCGTCCCAGACGCAGATAGGTAACTCGTTCTCAATTTAGATAAATGCTGGCAAGCATGAGGGAGATACATAAATGTATAATCTAACTATTTGCAAGTTACAAATCAAGCAAAGTTGGAACAGATGTATAGCAGGAGCAATAAAAACATCAAACAACGATCACAAAGTTCAGGAAGACATGAGCTTCAAGCCGTTGTCCGGCATTCCCATTCCACCAGCGAGATCGGCATCTATTTGCGTGTGTGGGGCTGGTCCAGACAACTGCTTGACCCTACATGAATCAAAAGGCAGTGATTAGATAGGAGACTAATACAATGCCCACTTACACACATCAAGATCCTTCTACAGCTTCGTATGTTTCTTTCAAGCAAGTTATTCGTGGAGAATCAGAAATATGTTTGAGCTATGAGCCTGCTTATGTCTATGAATCAAATCCAGCAGAATTAAAGGTCTTTCATCAGTCTAAAATTCTTAATAAACACTGGCCAATGTTCTGACTTCCGCAACTGTATTACATTAACACAATAAAATTGGCACAAACACATGGCAACTGCGATCGTTTTTTATGGCAAGTTTAGTGACGCGAGGATGGCAACTTTCTTTTCGGATGACAAGTTTCAGTTTTTTGGGGTTTGTTTTTTGTTTTTGGATGTCAACTTTAGTTGTAAAAAACATCAGGGTCGGATTGATTCGTGCCACACGTGTGGGACTTATCATTTGGGAACATCTAAAACTTACACGTGATTCAAATAAAGAGTTACTTCACCAATAACGTGCGAGAGAATTTAGACCAGAGTCTCCTTTGTTCAGCTATAGCAGCATGCAACATAGTGCATGTATTAGGTTTCTCTTGATTGATGGCAATCACCAACACAGTGCATGTCATGAGAGAGGAAAGGGACGTCATATGCAAGTGTGCTGCACAGGAGACGTGGCTGTGGGATCCAGCATATTAAAATTATCTCTCCAAATCTGATTCTCAGACTGGTATTGGATGCGGGCATCGACGCAAGTGCACCAGCTCAGGGAGTTCTGGTGCATAATATAACACTGAACGGAAGCTTTAACAAGTTCACTCAGAACAAGGGGATTACCTTTTCTTGTGGCGCTTTGAGCGGTAGTGATCCTCCTTCACTGTCTCATCCGCGAAGTACCGACTGCAGCCACCAACAGAACAAGCACTAAATAATCAGAAGGAACTTGAATTGCGTTCCAGTTGCTAGAAACTGAGAAATGAAGTTCCTCACAGGCACAGAACAAATCATAGTGTGATACAATGATTCACAAGTACAGTTGCCTACCTACCCATCTTGATTCAATTAAGGCACTGTCAAAACAACCCACAGATCCCCAAGTATTCAGACACAGATGTTACAGCTTCCCGTATCATATGTGCAGCAACATACTACTACTACTTCACAATATATGCAGCTTATCGCATCCTAATTGACCCAAAAACGCCGTACTATCTTTGTAACAGCGTGTAAATAGGACCATCAAATTTGTGCTTGAAACTGATGGATGAAATCGAAGCAGAAAAAGTGGTAGAGTTGGGAGGCATACTCGCAGTGGAGGCAGTAGAACTGGCCCATGCCAGGGAGGTCCTCGTCGACGGGCAGCGCCTTGCCCTCGGAGTCCTTGCCCTGGTCGGCCAGCTTGACGAGCTCGTCGTAGACGGCGTCGTCGGCTTTGACGAGGAACTTTCCGCGGCGCACCTGCTTGCAGTTGAGACGGCGCTTCTTGACCTTGCGGTGTGGGCACTTGCCTCCCATCTGAGCCTGCTCGCGGTGATCGGCGGCGGCGGCGGCTAGGGTTTCGGCTGCGAGGGGAACGAACCGTGGAGAGCGGAAGTATGGAGAGAGGAGGAGGACGGGAAGAGAGAGGGGGTTTGGTATAGGCTTTGACTGGGCCGAGCGCGAAGCCGGTTGTCGTCAATGTCGGCACAAATGGGAAGCCCAATTCCCCAAAGGAAAAGCTGCGTGCAGTTGCCTCTTTAACCATATAAGATCAGGCCCAAATATGTTCATTCCTTTTTATTTTAATTATTTTTTCATTTTTAATTAGGTGAATGTTTTTTCAAATATTTTTTAAATATGGGAATATTTTAAAATTTTGGAATATTTTTCAAAATCCAATAATATTTTTTAAATTCAGGAATATTTTTAAAATTCATGAGCATTTTATAGAATCTACGGTTTTTAAAATTTTGGAACATTTTTTGAAATTACAAATAATTTTTTGAATTTGTGACCATTTTTAAACTTGGTGACCAATTTTTGAAATTAGAAAAAATATTTAAATAGGAAAATAAACTAGGGCACCCCCACCCCGCACATGGGCTGACGAAGTAGAATTCGGCAGACCCCTCTATGGTGTGTTGCGACTAGTGCGAAAGAGTAGAGGGAAACAGCTGACCAGATTACCCAGGTCCGGGCCCTCACATAGAAACTTTTCAAGTCTTTATGCAATGGCAAGAGTTAGCCTTTTGTCGGTTTCATTATTTTGTTCTCCCTTTGCATTTTGCTCTGAATTCAGTTTAGTGCCGACTAGCCTTAGCTTTGCCCCCCATCAGCCGAACAACAGGGTTATGGCTGCATCACTTTTGATATAATTCGCGAGGAATCCATCTAGCCCATGAGTCCTGTTGTTGACCATCTTATAAAAGCAAATCTAATATGTTGCTCAATAAAAGGCTCGTCCAACTCAGTATTGTCCAACTCGTTTGACCTCTAATCATTTCCCCACTCTTCGTCATGTAGTCTCACATTATTGGCTTCACGGGGACAAAATAGAGACCAGTAAAATTAGTAGCATGAGCAAGAATTTGCTCGGCCCCTGTAACACGTCATTGCCATTTTACCAACTCTTTCTATCATTTGCGATTCGTGAAAGAACCAACACTGGCATCTCCATGCAGCAGTCATCTTTCACTGGATCTATCTGCTAGTATTTTTCTTCTTCATCATATATGTGCAACAAGGTATCCTCCACAAAACCTTTTGTTGCATATTATTCCCCGGACAAAGGTTGAATTTAACATTTTTAGATTTTCCAATTCTACCAATCAGTATTTTTTTTCATTTGAGCATATTACCTCTAGCACGAATCCCCAAATATTTCAAAATTACTTTTAACCTTTTCAGTTTCGGCAACACTCTATGGTCTTGGTTGGTTGTGGAGCTCCCACCTCTCGAACGGTGACTATCTCCCCTTCAAGAGGGTGAACATCGGGATACATCTTCGCCTCCACGGTTTTTGGTTATCCCTGACCCTAGCTTATTTACTTGTATTAGTACCTTGGTCCGTTGACCTTGCAAGCATCATATGCGTTATTTATCTCACCTTAGTATTGTTAGGCTCACATTTCATATTCAGCAAAGCCTAACTTGCTAATAATCCAAGTCAAATTTGTAGGTTACCTATTAACCCCCCACCCCCTCTCTATGTCTATGTTGGTCATTTTGAAGTGACGCAAATGATAGCGATAATCAATGAGTAGATTCACTAACCAGTGATGGCAGTATTAATCATGATCACAACGTTTCGGTGTGTAACTGGGCGTATATCTGCTAAGTGGGCAGTCCACGATGCAAGATCCCATGTTCCCAATCGCTAAACAATGTTGAATTCTTAATTTGTTTTATGTCAACTAAATTTGTTTTACATTCAAGTCGATGGTATTTGAAGGAAATATGCCCTAGAGGCAATAATAAAGTTATTATTTATTTCCTTATATCATGATAAATGTTTATTATTCATGCTAGAATTGTATTAACCGGAAACATAATACATGTGTGAATACATAGACAAACTTAATGTCACTAGTATGCCTCTACTTGACTAGCTCGTTAATCAAAGATGGTTATGTTTCCTAACCATGAACAAGGTGTTGTTATTTGACTAACGAGGTCACATCATTAGTTGAATGATCTGATTGACATGACCCATTTCATTAGCTTAGCACCCGATCGTTTAGTATGTTGCTGTTGCTTTCTTCATGACTTATACATGTTCCTATGACTATGAGATTATGCAACTCCCGTTTACCAGAGGAACACTTTGTGTGCTACCAAACGTCACAACGTAACTGGGTGATTATAAAGGAGCTCTACAGGTGTCTCCAAAGGTAGATGTTGGGTTGGCGTATTTCGAGATTAGGATTTGTCACTCCGATTGTCGGAGAGGTATCTCTGGGCCCTCTCGGTAATGCACATCACATAAGCCTTGCAAGCATTGAAACTAATGAGTTAATTGCGAGATGATGTATTACGGAACGAGTAAAGAGACTTGCCGGTAACGAGATTGAACTAGGTATTGGATACCGACGATCGAATCTCGGGCAATTAACATACCGATGACAAAGGGAACAACGTATGTTGTTATGCGGTCTGACCGATAAAGATCTTCGTAGAATATGTAGGAGCCAATATGGGCATCCAGGTCCCGCTATTGGTTATTGACCGGAGACGTGTCTCGGTCATGTCTACATTGTTCTCGAACCGTAGGGTCTGCACGCTTAACGTTACGATGACAGTTTTTTGATGTACCGAAGTTAGTTCGGAGTCCCGGATGTGATCACGGACATGACGAGGAGTCTCGAAATGGTCGAGACATAAAGATTGATATATTGGAAGCCTATGTTTTGATATCGGAAGTGTTCCGGGTGAAATCGGGATTTTACCGGAGTACCGGGAGGTTACCGGAACCCCCCGGGAGCTATATGGGCCTTAGTGGGCTTTAGTGGAAAGGAGAAAGGGGCAGCCCAAGGTGGCCGCGCGCCTCCCCCCTCCCCTAGTCCTATTAGGACTAGGAGAGGTGGCTGGCCCCCCTCTCTCTCTTTCCCCCTCAAGGAGTCCTATTCCAATTAGGATTGGGGGGGGGGGGGATCCTACTCCCAGAGGGAGTAGGACTCTCCTGGCGCACCCCCCTTGGCCGGCCAGCCCCTCCCCTTGGATCCTTTATATACGGAGGCAGGGGACACCCCTAGACACACAGGTTGATCATTGAGATCGTTCCTTAGCCGTGTGCGGTGCCCCCTGCCACCATATTCCACCTCGATTATATTGTAGCAGTGCTTAGGCGAAGCCCTGTGACGGTAGAACATCAAGATCGTCACCACGCCGTCGTGCTGACAGAACTCCTCCCCGACGCTTTGCTGGATCGGAGCCCGGGGATCGTCATCGAGTTGTACGTGTGCTAAGAACTCGGAGGTGCCGGAGTAACGGTGCTTGGATCGGTCGGATCGGGAAAACGTACGACTACTTCCTCTACGTTGCGTCAACGCTTCCGCGGTCGGTCTGCGTGGGTACGTAGACAACACTCTCCCCTCTCGTTGCTATGCATCACCATGATCTTGCGTGCGCGTAGGAAAATTTTGAAATTACTGCGTTCCCCAACAGTGGCATCCGAGCCTAGGTTTTATGGTTTGATGTTATATGCACGAGTAGAACACAAGTGAGTTGTGGGCGATATAAGTCATACTGCCTACCAGCATGTCATACTTTGGTTCGGCGGTATTGTTGGACGAGACGACCCGGACCGACATTACGCGTACGCTTACGCGAGACCGGTTCCCCCGACGTTCTTTGCACATATGTGGCTTGCGAGCGACTGTCTCTCCAACTTTAGTTGAATCGAGTGTGGCTATGCCCGGTCCTTGCGAAGGTTAAAACGGAGTCTATTTGACAAACTATCGTTGTGGTTTTGATGCGTAGGTGAGATTGGTTCTTACATAAGCCTGTAGCAGCCACGTAAAACTTGCAACAACAAAGTAGAGGACGTCTAACTTGTTTTTGCGGGGCATGTTGTGATGTGATATGGTCAAGGCATGATGATGAATTTTATTGTATGAGATGATCATGTTTTGTAACCGAGTTATCGGCAACTAGCAGGAGCCATATGGTTGTCGCTTTATTGTATGCAATGCAATCGCGATGTAATGCTTTACTTTATCACTAAGCGGTAGCGATAGTCGTGGAAGCATAAGATTGGCGAGACGACAAATATGCTACGATGGAGATCAAGGTGTCGCGCCGGTGACGATGGTGATCATGACGGTGCTCCGGAGATGGAGATCACAAGCACAAGATGATGATGGCCATATCATATCACTTATATTGATTGCATGTGATGTTTATCTTTTTATGCATCTTATCTTGCTTTGATTGACGGTAGCATTATAAGATGATCTCTCACTAAATTATCAAGAAGTGTTCTCCCTGAGTATGCACCGTTGCCAAAGTTCGTCGTGCCCAGACACCACGTGATGATCGGGTGTGATAAGCTCTACGTCCATCTACAACGGGTGCAAGCCAGTTTTGCACACGCAGAATACTCAGGTTAAACTTGACGAGCCTAGCATATGCAGATATGGCCTCGGAACACAGAGACCGAAAGGTCGAGCGTGAATCATATAGTAGATATGATCAACATAACGATGTTCACCATTGAAAACTACTCCATCTCACGTGATGATCGGTTATGGTTTAGTTGATTTGGATCACGTGATCACTTAGAGGATTAGAGGGATGTCTATCTAAGTGGGAGTTCTTAAGTAATTTGATTAATTGAACTTAAACTTATCATGAACTTAGTACCTGATAGTATCTTGCTTATTTATGTTGATTGTAGATAGATGGCTCGTGCTGTTGTTCCGTTGAATTTTAATGCGTTCCTTGAGAAAGCAAAGTTGAAAGATGATGGTAGCAATTACACGGACTGGGTCCGTAACTTGAGGATTATCCTCATTGCTGCTTAGAAGAATTACGTCCTGGAAGCACCGCTGGGTGCCAGGCCTGCTGCTGGAGCAACACCAGATGTTATGAACGTCTGGCAGAGCAAAGCTGATGACTACTCGATAGTTCAGTGTGCCATGCTTTATGGCTTAGAATCGGGACTTCAACGACGTTTTGAACGTCATGGAGCATATGAGATGTTTCAGGAGTTGAAGTTAATATTTCAAGCAAATGCCCGAATTGAGAGATATGAAGTCTCCAATAAGTTCTATAGCTGCAAGATGGAGGAGAACAGTTCTGTCAGTGAGCATATACTCAAAATGTCTGGGTATAATAATCACTTGATTCAGATGGGAGTTAATCTTCTAGATGATTGCGTCATTGACAAAATTCTCCAATCACTGCCACCAAGCTACAAGAGCTTCGTGATGAACTATAATATGCAAGGGATGAACAAGACTATTCCCGAGCTCTTCGCAATGCTGAAAGCTGCAGAGGTAGAAATCAAGAAGGAGCATCAAGTGTTGATGGTTAACAAGACCACTAGTTTCAAGAAAAAGGGCAAAGGGAAGAAGAAGGGGAACTTCAAGAAGAACGGCAAGCTAGTTGCTGCTCAGGAGAAGAAACCCAAGTCTGGACCTAAGCCTGAAACTGAGTGCTTCTACTGCAAGCAGACTGGTCACTGGAAGTGGAACTGCCCCAAGTATTTGGCGGATAAGAAGGATGGCAAGGTGAACAAAGGTATATGTGATATACATGTTATTGATGTGTACCTTACTAGAGCTCGCAGTAGCACCTGGGTATTTGATACTGGTTCTGTTGCTAATATTTGCAACTCGAAACAGGGACTACGGATTAAGCGAACACTGGCGAAGGACGAGGTGACGATGCGCGTGGGAAACGGTTCCAAAGTCGATGTGATCGCGGTCGGCACGCTACCTCTACATCTACCTTCGGGATTAATATTAGACCTAAATAATTGTTATTTGGTGCCAGCGTTGAGCATGAACATTATATCTGGATCTTGTTTAATGCGAGACGATTATTCATTTAAATCAGAGAATAATGGTTGTTCTATTTATATGAGTAATATCTTTTATGGTCATGCACCTTTGAAGAGTGGTCTATTCTTATTGAATCTCGATAGTAGTAATACACATATTCATAATGTTGAAGCCAAAAGATGCAGAGTTGATAATGATAGTGCAACTTATTTGTGGCACTGCCGTTTAGGTCATATCGGTATAAAGCGCATGAAGAAACTCCATACTGATGGACTTTTGGAACCACTTGATTATGAATCACTTGGTACTTGCGAACCGTGCCTCATGGGCAAGATGACTAAAACACCGTTCTCCGGTACTATGGAGAGAGCAACAGATTTGTTGGAAATCATACATACAGATGTATGTGGTCCGATGAATATTGAAGCTCGTGGTGGATATCGTTATTTTCTCACCTTCACAGATGATTTAAGCAGATACGGGTATATCTACTTAATGAAACATAAGTCTGAAACATTTGAAAAGTTCAAAGAATTTCAGAGTGAAGTTGAAAATCATCATAACAAGAAAATAAAGTTTCTACGATCTGATCGTGGAGGAGAACATTTGAGTTACGAGTTTGGTGTACATTTGAAAAATTGTGGAATAGTTTCGCAACTCACGCCACCCGGAACACCACAGCGTAATGTTGTGTCCAAACGTCGTAATCGTACTTTACTAGATATGGTGCGATCTATGATGTCTCTTACTGATTTACCGCTATCGTTTTGGGGATACGCTCTGGAGACGGCCGCATTCACGTTAAATAGGGCACCATCAAAATCCATTGAGACGACGCCTTATGAACTGTGGTTTGGAAAGGAACCAAAGTTGTCGTTTCTTAAAGTTTGGGGTTGCGATGCTTATGTGAAAAAGCTTCAACCTGATAAGCTCAAACCCAAATCGGAGAAATGTGTCTTCATAGGATACCCAAAGGAAACTGTTGGGTACACTTTCTATCACAGATCCAAAGGCAAGACATTCGTTGCTAAGAATGGATCCTTTCTAGAGAAGGAGTTTCTCTCGAAAGAAGTGAGTGGGAGGAAAGTAGAACTTGACGAGGTAACTGTACCTGCTCCCTTATTGGAAAGTAGTACATCACAGAAAACTGTTTCTGCGACACCTATACCAATTAGTGAGAAAGCTAATGATGATGATCATGAAACTTCAGGACAAGATACTACTGAACCTCGTAGATCAACCAGAGCGAGATCCGCACCAGAGTGGTACGGTAATCCTGTTCTGGAAATCATGCTGCTAGATCATGATGAACCTACAAACTATGAAGAAGCGATGGTGAGCCCAGATTCCGCAAAGTGGCTTGAAGCCATGAAATCTGAGATGGGATCCATGTATGAGAACAAAGTATGGACTTTGGTTGACTTGCCCGCTGATCGGCAAGCAATTAAGAATAAATGGATCTTCAAGAAGAAGACTGACGCTGACGGTAATATTACTGTCTACAAAGCTCGACTTGTCGCGAAAGGTTTTCGGCAAGTTCAAGGGATTGACTACGATGAGACTTTCTCACCCGTAGCGATGCTTAAGTCTGTCCGAATCATGTTAGCAATTGCCGCATTTTATGATTATGAAATTTGGCAAATGGATGTCAAAACTGCATTCCTGAATGGATTTCTGGAAGAAGAGTTGTATATGATGCAACCAGAAGGTTTTGTCGATCCAAAGGGAGCTAACAAAGTGTGCAAGCTCCAGTGATCCATTTATGGACTGGTGCAAGCCTCTCAGAGTTGGAATAAACGCTTTGATAGTGTGATCAAAGCATTTGGTTTTATACAGACTTTTGGAGAAGCCTGTATTTACAAGAAAGTGAGTGGGAGCTCTATAGCATTTCTGATATTATATGTGGATGACATATTACTGATTGGAAATGATATAGAATTTCTGGATAGCATAAAGGGATACTTGAATAAGAGTTTTTCAATGAAAGACCTTGGTGAAGCTGCTTACATATTAGGCATTAAGATCTATAGAGATAGATCAAGACGCTTAATTGGACTTTCACAAAGCACATACCTTGACAAGATTTTGAAGAAGTTCAAAATGGATCAAGCAAAGAAAGGGTTCTTGCCTGTGTTACAAGGTGTGAAGTTGAGTCAGACTCAATGCCCGACCACTGCAGAAGATAGAGAGAAAATGAAAGATGTTCCCTATGCTTCAGCCATAGGCTCTATCATGTATGCAATGCTGTGTACCAGACCTGATGTGTGCCTTGCTATAAGTTTAGCAGGGAGGTACCAAAGTAATCCAGGAGTGGATCACTGGACAGCGGTCAAGAACATCCTGAAATACCTGAAAAGGACTAAGGATATGTTTCTCGTATATGGAGGTGACAAAGAGCTCACCGTAAAAGGTTACGTTGATGCAAGCTTTGACACTGATCCGGACGATTCTAAATCGCAAACCAGATACGTGTTTACATTAAACGGTGGAGCTGTCAGTTGGTGCAGTTCTAAACAAAGCGTCGTAGCGGGATCTACATGTGAAGCGGAATACATAGCTGCTTCGGAAGCAGCGAACGAAGGAGTCTGGATGAAGGAGTTCATATCTGATCTAGGTGTCATACCTAGTGCATCGGGTCCAATGAAAATCTTTTGTGACAATACTGGTGCAATTGCCTTGGCAAAGGAATCCAGATTTCACAAGAGGACCAAGCACATCAAGAGACGCTTCAATTCCATCCGGAATCTAGTCCAGGTGGGAGACATAGAGATTTGCAAGATACATACGGATCTGAATGTTGCAGACCCGTTGACTAAGCCTCTTCCACGAGCAAAACATGATCGGCATCAAGGCTCCATGGGTGTTAGAATCATTACTGTGTAATCTAGATTATTGACTCTAGTGCAAGTGGGAGACTGAAGGAAATATGCCCTAGAGGCAATAATAAAGTTATTATTTATTTCCTTATATCATGATAAATGTTTATTATTCATGCTAGAATTGTATTAACCGGAAACATAATACATGTGTGAATACATAGACAAACTTAATGTCACTAGTATGCCTCTACTTGACTAGCTCGTTAATCAAAGATGGTTATGTTTCCTAACCATGAACAAGGTGTTGTTATTTGACTAACGAGGTCACATCATTAGTTGAATGATCTGATTGACATGACCCATTTCATTAGCTTAGCACCCGATCGTTTAGTATGTTGCTGTTGCTTTCTTCATGACTTATACATGTTCCTATGACTATGAGATTATGCAACTCCCGTTTACCAGAGGAACACTTTGTGTGCTACCAAACGTCACAACGTAACTGGGTGATTATAAAGGAGCTCTACAGGTGTCTCCAAAGGTAGATGTTGGGTTGGCGTATTTCGAGATTAGGATTTGTCACTCCGATTGTCGGAGAGGTATCTCTGGGCCCTCTCGGTAATGCACATCACATAAGCCTTGCAAGCATTGAAACTAATGAGTTAGTTGCGAGATGATGTATTACGGAACGAGTAAAGAGACTTGCCGGTAACGAGATTGAACTAGGTATTGGATACCGACGATCGAATCTCGGGCAAGTAACATACCGATGACAAAGGGAACAACGTATGTTGTTATGCGGTCTGACCGATAAAGATCTTCGTAGAATATGTAGGAGCCAATATGGGCATCCAGGTCCCGCTATTGGTTATTGATCGGAGACGTGTCTCGGTCATGTCTACATTGTTCTCGAACCATAGGGTCCGCACGCTTAACGTTACGATGACAGTTTTTTGATGTACCGAAGTTAGTTCGGAGTCCCGGATGTGATCACGGACATGATGAGGAGTCTCGAAATGGTCGAGACATAAAGATTGATATATTGGAAGCCTATGTTTTGATATCGGAAGTGTTCCGGGTGAAATCGGGATTTTACCGGAGTATCGGGAGGTTACCGGAACCCCCCGGGAGCTATATGGGCCTTAGTGGGCTTTAGTGGAAAGGAGAAAGGGGCAGCCCAAGGTGGCCGCGCGCCTCCCCCCTCCCCTAGTCCTATTAGGACTAGGAGAGGTGGCTGGCCCCCCTCTCTCTCTTCCCCCCCTCAAGGAGTCCTATTCCAATTAGGATTGGGGGGGGGGGAATCCTACTCCCAGAGGAGTAGGACTCTCCTGGCGCGCCCCCCTTGGCCGGCCAGCCCCTCCCCTTGGATCCTTTATATACGGAGGCAGGGGACACCCCTAGACACACAAGTTGATCATTGAGATCGTTCCTTAGCCGTGTACGGTGCCCCCTGCCACCATATTCCACCTCGATTATATTGTAGCAGTGCTTAGGCGAAGCCCTGTGACGGTAGAACATCAAGATCGTCACCACGCCGTCGTGCTGACAGAACTCCTTCCCGACGCTTTGCTGGTCGGAGCCCGGGGATCGTCATCGAGCTGTACGTGTGCTAAGAACTCGGAGGTGCCGGAGTAACGGTGCTTGGATCGGTCGGATCGGGAAAACGTACGACTACTTCCTCTACGTTGCGTCAACGCTTCCGTAGTCGGTCTGCGTGGGTACGTAGACAACACTCTCCCCTCTCGTTGCGATGCATCACCATGATCTTGCGTGCGCGTAGGAAAATTTTGAAATTACTGCATTCCCCAACAGTATTAACCTCCTAATCTACTCAAAATTCTCTCTACCCTTCAATAACCATCCACTTCACGCGTTCAGAAACAAATCGTTCTTTCCTCCTTGCTCCCGTGAACTAGGAGCAGGCAGCGGCTCATCTTCGCCTTAACTCCCGAGAGGCACGAGCCCCTCTCCCTCCATCTGTCCCTCCGGCGATGGGAGGGGGCGAGGGCCCCAGGGCTTCAATCCGATGGTGGTAGGGTTAAAAATACATTTAAATTGGCAGTGGAAAGACAATGGTGTCATCGTCGACGTGGAATAAGGTATCCCCGCCTCGTCCTTGTTCAGGTGGTGCTTCCTTGTATCATCAGGATGCATGTGAACGATCATGTGCATTCATATCTGGTTCTTCGGGTCTGGTTTTTTCTTCTATAGGTTTGTCTCGATGACATTGTCCTGCAAAGCGGACAACGTAGATGTGTATTTTGGTTCTCCGGCTCTAGTTTCAGCCTATGCAGGTTGGCCAACCTTGGCCTGATCGGGGCTCTTGTGAGATTTGTGTTCCCCAACTCCGCCTGGCTGAACCTTTGGTCACCAAGCAGATTAGGTGCAATAACACTTTACTCATCATTGAATAAGGTGTTTTATGGACGCTGCTTCAGTGCCTTAAGGCACCTGCCTTTGGGCCTATGACAGATGGGCCTAGCAGGTGGCTGGCCCACCTGTCATAGACCCAAAGGTAGGTGCCTTTAAGGCACCGAAGCTCAATCCGTGTTTTATAGTAGGAAGCGGACGCATTTTACATGCCCCCTCCGATGTTCCCTTTTTTAGTGGAGTGATTTGCTATGTAGATTGTAGCCGCCAACCTCTTCTGGTCTACATTGACGACTTCCTGGCTACTGTTTCTATAAGCTTATGAGTTTCAACAAGTTTGCTCCATTGAGACGGAGACCAAACAGATCAGGTGCAATAACTTTTTACTCGTCATGTGAAGTACGATTGCATATATCAATTTCAAGATTTGAGATTGCTAACCAGACTTACCGCTCGGTAAAGTTTTTACTCATCCTTGAATAAGGTGTTTTATAGTAGGAAGCAGAGGCATTCTAGATGCCCTTTTTCCGATGTAGATTATGGCCATAGACGTCTTTTGGTCTACATTGACGACTTCTTGGCTATTGGTTCTATGAGCTTCTGAGTTTCAACAAGTTTGCTCTGTTGAGACGAAGACCAAAAACCGGCAACAAGCTTTGCTCACCGAGTGCTGAGTACTACCGGTGGATGCGGGAGGAAGAAGATTTCGACACCCCTAAGGATTAGGAGGTATTTTTCAATTTCTATAAAGGTGTTTTCGTAAGGGCGTGTGCTACTTAACATATAATACATGGCATTTGGCCTTTTCGCAAAAAATACAAAATTCTCTATACCCTCTGTACAAATGAACACCGACACATCAGACAGCTCAAGATGTTAACACAGACATAATAAAAACTGAGGTCATTTGGTTTGGAGGAATTTTGTAGGAATTTTATAGCAAAAGAATCTCATTCCTATCATATGATGTGAACCAAAGGACATCTCTTTTATAGCAAAAGAGTCCTTTGGTTTGTAGGAGTTGAATGCTATTCCTATCAAGGAATTCTTTCTATCCTCGACAATTTCATAGAAAAATAAACATTAGCGTAAACTCAATGAAAAAAATCATATGAAGTGAACCAAAGGACATCTCTTTCCTATTTCTATTTATAGGTTTTGAGATACATGACATCCCATTATCGAAAAAGGCTTTCGCTCCGCTTTATATATAAAGCAACGACCACCAAATAAACGATCCATACAACACGACATGACATCTCATTTCCTGCAAGTTTCCTATTCCTATGATATTCCTACCATATGAACCAAAGGAGGCCTTGACGACTCAGAATTGACAAAACCGTATTAATCTGCTGTGAAAAATAGCCACTAAAACAAAAAAAGTTGGTTAACCAAACAAGAAAGTAAGCAAAAGCTAGTTCAAAAGGTTGGACATATTTCACCTCCATGACAACGCAGCCTGAAGCTAGTAGAAAGTTGCTCTGAATTATGAACAGTGATAAATAAGCTATACAATTCTTTACATGGAAAGAACGGTAATATATAACACATTTAACTTTAGGTCACTTGACACAGCTCTATAACCAAATTACGATACTGCTGGTATATATCGCTCCTTCAGTACGGTAGATATGAATTTACATCAGACATAACCTTTCAAATTGTGCCCGATTATTCGGCATGTCCCTCCTGTCAAACCTTGAGCCATCCGCCTGGATACACCTCGGTTGTCTTTCCGTTGTCTACATTCTTCGCCCTTGAGTCGCTCTGAATTGATTTTTCAGAAAGTGAAGGCAAAATTGTTGTAAAGCTTATCCCCTTGCTCCTCCTGCAGCATTGATAGACGGTTTTAGAAGATCAAGTAATGTCCTGCACGTCAGATTACTGCCTAATGCTCACAATGATTCCATACCTGAGATGAGCTACGAAGAACACCGCGCCGATGAGCGTGATCCCTCCAGCAACTGACTTCAGCACTCCTTTCCCTGATTTGGGAGCATTGTTCCCGGTCCCCTGAGCATTTCTGTTGTTTTCAGTTTTATCCAGTTCGTCGGATTTGCAAGCATCCTGGATTAGTGAAGGCAAGATAAATGTTATTGTTCTACTGTGGTAGTTCATACAAAAAGAAATAACAATAAGAGTAGCATCCAAAATGCTTAGCATATCAGGAAGTACCATGTGATCCTTAGTCCTTGCGCTATCGTCTTTTTCTGGATGATCAGTGAATATTTTCCCATTTCCCTGAACAGAATCATGTGAAGGTTCGACGTGTCCATCATGAATCCTTTCAGACACTTCGACAGGAGGACCGCCCACATCATTCTTGCTACTGTCGCACGCTAAATAACTGTTTATGGAGTCTGACTCTTCTGAACTTAGTGAACATTTATTTCTTCTAGTTGTTGAACACCGATCTGTTGGTGAGAGTAGGTTCTCATGAAAAGGAGTTGAATTCGTAGTATCAGCACCCATAACACCAGCGTCAAGTGATCCCGCTGATTCGGCTAGCGACTTCTCTTTGGGCATTTCATGACCACTGTCTCCATAGCCTTCTCTTTCTTCCTTGGGGGCATCACCCAACTGCAAAAGCTCAGAAAGTTTGTCGTCATCAAGAGAATCCTGAGGCCCTAGCACAAAGAGACTGCTCTCTGCTTCATCAGAGTCATAATGTCGGTCGCTTTGCTCATCACTCTGTCCTTCAAATATGCTCTGTGGAAAATAGGGATTGAAAGGATTAATATTGACCAGTCGGTAAGAACATGCAGAGCAAACTGAAGCAATCGTTACAAAGAGTTTGCCAGCTAATGTAGTACTTTAGAAATGGCACGCGGACTGTGCCCACTCGAACAAGATGAACTGCATTGTGGCTGCTCCAGACTTCTGCGGATGCCTCCAACAATATAGTTGGGCATGGCTATTGTGTGGGTAACAACATCAAAATCAGGCACCTGTCACCAGGGAGCAGAAACACTTGTTTTAGAATTACAGTGTTTATTGGTCAAAGAAAATTTGTCTGAAAGATCTCTTTTTCTTTTGCAGAAAGAAAGGCATTGTTGAAATAGGTTGCATTCAAATCTGGGACTTACGTTTAGCTGCATCATCCCGGCCTTTTTAGAGAGTGAGCGTATGCACATGCAGACTTTTCGAACATTTCTTTTCTCGACCACATCAGAAGGGGTAAACAAATCAATTCCAGCTAATCCAAGGGTTTGGCATACCTGGAAAGAAAAAAAAATGATAAGCTCTCCTTTCAAAAGAAAATAATTATCAAGCCAATAAAGTGAAAATTAATGCACTTATAAACTGAAAATAAAGATAACGACTTGACAAAATTGGTACGAGTAACATTAAATTAACAATACCTTTAGAAACGAGTCTACTTTTGGATAGGGCGTATATTTCCCGTTGCTTTTACCAAAAGATGGTCTCTCATAAATATATACTTTTGATTGCTTGAGTTGTTCTTTGTTCTTTCTGAGTAGCCTCTTCCATATCACTTTGGAAACTTGAAATCTGTCGGCATAAAAAGCAGAATATATCAAAGAAAAATTATGAAAAGCTAAGGAAATAAAAAATGTGTCAGAACATGTGACTACTTTGATTAATATTGCCCATATAAATTAAGGTAAAGGATTGGGCAGTGTTAAGCATTATTTTTCTGAACAGTTGGCTCCATAATACAGACATAGGCCCACACTTGTAAAGAACCAAAGTTGCCTATTAGGCATTATCAGCTAAAGTATATTACTCACTGCAATCCAAGATCTTTTAGTTCCACATTGCATCACTGGAAATTCATACAAAAACCTACAAAGTAATACCAAGTAGTAGGATTGCATGCTAGAGAAGTAGAAAGTGATGATGAATGGATCTTACAGCAATTCCCCGTCACCTAGAAGGTCTGCTACCAAAATGTCTTCATCAAACCTGACATGGAGAACTTCGCCAAGCCAGATTTTTGTTTGTTTCTGAAACGAACATATAAATAAAAAAGGGAAGCCAAAAAATAAAAAATAAAAGGCGTCAACACAAAGGCAAAATAATTATATATAGTATATATAAGCACAATAGAAGATATTCTGATGTACAGAAGCAAGATAGCGAAAAGGTGGTTAGTGCAGAGGTATATGTATAACCAACCAGAAAAGTATTTTCAGTACAGGACATCTAACAGAAAAAAATATGTGCTGGTAAGCATCTGCACTAGCCCATGAGGATACATAAAAGAACAGAATGAAAGAACTTCTTTTTTGCGAAAACAGAATGAAGAACTGCACTACAATATACTACTCCCTCCGTTCCTAAATATAAGTCCTTTTAGAAATCTCTGAAAATACTTATATTTAGAAACGGAAGGAGTATTTCTTATATCCTATACAGCCTAAGTATTGGTAGTTACTAAGAATGTTTGCGGTTGAGTTTAGGATGCATACTTAGGTGTACATTTTGAAATGTTCTGTTGTATATACAGCGCAATACAATTGACATTCATGGCAGAAGAAGTTAGCTAGCAGTACAGTACAGTTTTATCCAATGTTGACACATAATCCTATGAAGAAAATAAAAAGTCAACAGAATGCACAGCTCAACCTCGTGTTTACGAGACACAAATTTGCTGTGCAAAATGCACACATCAACGTCTTGACAAATTTCTATGGTAAATCAGACGTCCCGTTGCAGTGGTTGGCAAGCACCGCATCCATCCATCCATCCGTCTCTTTCGAGTGCACGGATGCGATCGACACTTCGGCGTTGCTTATCTTGGCAAAACAGCTCGAACATGCGCGTCGTCCCCACGCCGTCGAATCAGAGCATATCCTAATCCTGAACATCTGGCGCGGCGGATCGCGAGAGCATGCCGTACGCGCGCGGGACCGTCGGCGGCAGCAAATTGGCGTGCAGAGCCGGCCAGAAACCCAGCGCTCGACGCTGGCCGGCCGGCCGGCACGCGCTCCGGCTCCGCGACGCCGGGAACTCGGCGCTGCCGCTGTGGGCGCGCCGAGAGAGCGGGGCGGGCCTCACGCTCACTGTTCCATTGGGCGGCGACTACTCCTAGATGAAATCTTAGTTGGCGAAGGCGAAGGTGGTTTCGACTGACTGACCTGCAGGAAGGCGTCGTCGAGCTGGCGGAAGCTGGACGCGGGCGACGCCTTGTCGACGCGCACCACCCCCGTCCCCGCCGGCGCCGGCGCCGTCCCCTGCTGCGGCTGCGCCCTCCTCATGGCGACGGCGATGGCGCGGCGCGTCCCTCGGGGCCCTCGGGCGCCGCGCAGGCCAGGCAGGCAGGCTCGGCTCGGCTCGTCGCTCCGCCCGAGGCCCGGGTCTGGCTGCTACTACTTGCTTCGGCGGTGGTGGAGTGCACGCTGATGATGCAGGGCGGGTGTGGGGTGCGGGGGCATGCGGCGACCGCGTGTCGCGTCCTGCGCCGGAATAAGCGCGGCCGCTACGACTGCGAGACCCCCGCGCGCTAATTACTGCCGCTGCTCGCCTTTTCTGTTGCCATCCCTGCGCGCGTGGTGCGTGCGCCCACCCATCGCTGGGATTTCGCTCGGCTTGCCGTGCGTGCGGCCAGCCAGAGCCAAAGCCAGGCGTGTGTGCAACGTGCCGGCGCCGAGACGAGGGGCGCGTGCGCCAGGTTTTGATTTCCGGGGCAGGGCCAGGGCCGGGGCCGGGTCTGGGGTTTAGCGGCGCTGCGTGCCGTGTCGCCGTCTGGCAGGCTCTCATCAAGACTTACACGGGCAGGCGGGACAAAACCGCGAGACGGAGGAGACGGCGACGGGGCTCGCGCCGTGGGCGCCCAGTGCGCCATCCGTATCGTATGGCAGCCAGGGACCGTGGCTGCTGCGAGTAGCACACTCCAGAGTGCAGACTGGTAGATGACACATACATGCACGGTGTGTCACTCGTGTCCTGTGGTGCAGGAGACGAGTCCTCTGGGAGAAGAGGCTGCTTGCTTATCCATCTCAACCACGTACGGCCGCAGATAGCCTGGCTGTCAAAGGCCTCGAGTACGTGCGGGAACAGCTGAAACCCACTGGTGATGAGAGCCTTCATTGGGATTAGTATTTGTGTCCCCGTGTACCGTGTTACTACTACTTCGTGTCGTACGGCCAAATGCAATTAGCATTCCAATCAAACTCTACTCCACAATATTCAGCGAATAGGGTAAAGCATACTCTACATACGGAAGGAATTGACCGATATACTAGTACTGTCTGCTGTTTAGTCAAACCGCAATTATTTAGCGGCCGACCACCATCTGCAAGTTGATCATAGTAAATCACACGGGACCTTAAATCTCATTCCAGTTTTCAGGGCAGGTAATCCAGTTGGCATCTCATTTGATGATCAGGTCAGCAAACAGAATGCGCCCTGAAGAAACCTAACAATCCCTCAAAAAAAACACCTAACAAGATCCACGGCAGTTACTCCCTTTTCCCCTGCGGTACATCAGATAATCGCCAAACAAAATTACAGAAAATAAGCGATAACACCACAAAAATGCAACAAAAAAAACACTCAGTAGAAGAAAAGAATGCCGCTATAACCATGCGATATAATGCTCCGGTTGATTTAGGAGCAACAAGCAGCCATGGGGTAAAGAATAATAGCCAGTGGTCAAACATTTACAAAGCAGCAGGTCACCCTAGCAGCACTGCAGTTCCAACTCTCCTCCACTAACTTGTACAACAAAATCTATTGAAAACTTTGCCTATGAAGAAAATGCACAAACAATCCGACAAACATGGTCAGTGCTCAACCTCACCCATCCTATTTGACTGCACATGCTCAACTACGCCCTCCTAACGTATGGTCCCCCATGGTGGAGATCATCAAGATCTGCAAAACGATAGGCTATATGATAAAATTGAACAATTGTGTGCCAAAGCTGGGATTGACTAAGTAATTGAGAAAGCTAACATCTAGGATGCTTGTAAATACGTTTGGCAGAAATAGGCAGCTTACCAAATCAGGAGATGAGCCGTGGACCGTGGTTGCATAAACAGAGAAACCACACTATCGGTACTACGGTCTATTGATCGGAGGAGACAAAGAATCAAAAGAAGCTCGAAGTGGCCTGTTAACAAATGGGTGCGCCAAAAGTTGTGATGCGGAAGGTCGCTCGTCTGGATCGACTCGTACACACTGGCGTATGAAATCTTGAGCTTCTGCTGACAGGTAGCTGGGAATGGGAGGTTGTTCTCCTTTGCCAATCATAAAGAAAGCATTTGTCTACAAGTAAAAAAGAAGCATTAGTTGAGAGCCGACAATCAACACCAAGTAGGTTAAATTTCAACGAGTTGCACAGATTATTATTTGGAGAGATTCGCAAAAAAAAAGATTATTATTTGGAGAGAAGTACACTCCATAGAAAAAAATCACACTTTTATTAGAGCCCAAATTACCAGACACGAATATTGTGCCATTTTCACCTTAATAAAAAATAGTAAAAAAAAAGAATACAAAATTTTGACGGCACAGGGTTATCATCGTTATATGTACCAAATACAAAAATTAGAAGAGCTATATCTGATAAGTTATTATTTTTAGCTAAAACTGTATCTGATAAATGCTTCAGGCTTGGAACGGGGGAAGGTGATGATTTCCCCATGTTCTGCCTCAGCAAGTGCATGGACAGTTCCCAAATCCCAATATCAATTAACTTAAGAAAAAGGACAGGATCTGCTGGCATCCCACCGCATCATTATTAGAAAGTCAAATAGCAAATCAGAGTTTTTCTGCAATTTAATTATAACATTTTTCCCATCCAAAAGTTCAATATCCTAGACAACAAAGGTCTAACGCATAATAAAGATAACGGTGCAACATACTTAATTTTTTGTGTGGCAAGTCAATACCAGAGAACTAAAACATGTGAAGTTGAAATATGACATACCCACTCGACATTAGGATATGGTATTTGGCGGGTTAGCATTTCCAACACAGTGCAGCCCAAGCTCCACATATCAGCTGCAGGCCCATATGTTTTTCTAGGATTAACAACCTGAAAGTGGGAATATGCGTTTAGAACTTGGGCGCTTATTAAAAGATGCTGCAAAATTATTCCTGAAACATTGCCAAATAGCATCATAGTCGAATAGTTTGAATCTGATCAGCATGGGCAAAGTATGACTATTACCTCAGGTGCCATCCAATAAACACTTCCTTTGCATGATCTCAGCATATTAATTTTAGACATCTGAAATTAAAAGAAAGTACCACATAAGACAATTTGCCATTTGAAGACGTGCAAATAATCTCATAGAAGAAACAAGGCTCACCTCCTTTGCCAAACCAAAATCTGCAAGTTTTACCGATCCATTTGCATGAACCAATATATTGGCGCATTTGATATCTCTGAGTATAAGGAAATGTCTCAATTAATCAAAAGTATTTGTATGAACTGGCATCAATTTTATTGTAGTTTAGGATTGTGCCCTCTAAACACTGGTAATTCTATGATTTGACATTTAACCCTATTTTTCCTTCATGTTTTTCCTTCTTTTCCACCCATTTGAAATATCAACTTTGCCCTCTATAGCTGTATGTCAATGCCTAGCATTTTACTTATAACATAAGAGCCTTTTCAGGAAGAGAAAAAGCCAGACGTTGAAGGTGTGGTCACTGTGGTGCAGGTCAGGCTTGGCCAATGGCTGGACTGGAGCAATGCTTTGCTGAGGCTGACAATCATGTTCAAGTTGTGGCCAAGGGGGAAGAACTATGTGCTGCCATTACTACCAAGTGCAAAACCGAAGCATGTGGCAGGTGAGCAGGCCGTATACCACTCCGGCATCTCTGGTACTCGCCTTGCAGTTCTCAACGAGCACATGAGGGGGTCTATTAATTTGCTAGTAGTATGACGGTCCAGCAACTGTACTGCACATGTGCGTGTGTATGCGCCTGCAGGCTTGAGGTGCTTGCGTATGTATGGTGAAAGGCACTTGTGTATTGTTCAAAAAACAATAAATAACTTCATTTACGTAGAGGGCAAAATTGGCATTTCAAGTGAGTTAAAGATGCACAAAACAAAGGAAAAAGAAATAAAGTGATCAAAATGCCAAATCATATAACTAAGGGTGTTCAAAACGATAAATTCTTGCTAAAGTGGTATATTCTCAGTATACTCTTGTAGTATATGGAAGCACAAAAAATGACATAACCAATGCAAAACAAAAATAGACTAAATGGGATAAAGAAACACTAAAACAGACATCAAGCAATCTTGTATTCGACCAAGCCAACAATGGCGCCTTTCCCAGGGTTCCAGTCAGAGGGTCAAGTGTTTACTTGCTCTGATGTAGAGAATCCGAAATGAATGGTGAACGAATTAGTTGCTCTGTTTTTAACAGGCTGTATCTCATCGATCATTGTTGTGTTCTTTGTTGGCTTCACAATCCCAAACTACAGTAGAGATGATACTCATATAAAACCATGCAATGCAATGAAAGATTTTTTTATTATTCAACTCCACATCCCACCCTACCGTGTGACCCAAAATGAACAAAAAGGAAGGATAGAGTCCAAGATACAAAAGAGCTTTATTTGCTTATGAACCAAAAGAACCCACTTAACCTCCAGTAGCCTATGGTGGATGCCACCTTAAGAAGGTGGAGCAGGTACTAGCTTTTGGAAAGCGAATTTGCTCCCTATGTGCTATTCACATTATAAGTGCATGACACATGAGATAAAAAATTCATAATTCAATACTAAAAATGAGGTTCAAAGGGCAAAATTTATCGGCTCATAAGCGCTGATTATTTTCAAGATAAATCATAAGAGAAGCAGCATTATACCTGTGGACCACATTCCTTTCATGGAGATAAACCAATCCATTGAGAATCTGCCTTGTGTACGCAGAAACTTGTGAGTCTCGCAGTTTATACTTCTGATAGAGGGATGAAAGAGAACCTTGTGTAACAAGCTCAATAAAAATGTAGAGTTTTGATTCTTCCTGCATTTATTTGAACATCATAATACACAAATAAATCAATTTTTGTATGTGACATAAGGAATGCTTAAACAAAACAAAAATCTGGAATCATAATGCATAACCTAGGAACATCAAAAGGAGTGTGGAATACCTTGTCAGTTCCATAATACTGGACTATATTTTCATGCTCAAACTGACTAAGGAGAGCGATTTCCTAAGAAACAAAAAAACATAAAATCAGGCAAAATATAGCTTTAGAAGATGTCAGAGCATGTGAAATGTGCATAGACAATAGTTGATGTCCCAAAACTCTCTTGAGACAAATAAGGAGCAACAGTTAACCTGTTCAAGTGAAAGAATAGATTGCTGTGCATTGCTTCCTTGGTCAAGCAAAGATACTTCCTTAACAGCAAAGAACGCACCTTCACTGCAGAAATATTCAATAACAGACAACATTGAAATATATTAAATGCTTATCAAATGGTACAGCTGAAACAAGTACACTTGCTCACTCCTAAATAGGTACCGGACATTAAGTCCTTCCAATATTTTCACGAATAGAGAAGTGTCTACTGTACAGGGATGATCAGAAGACATGTTTTGTAATGCTCAGCTGGTTGATTATGTTGTTTTGCATTTTAGTAGCTGAACAAAAGTCAAGAGTTGCTGCCTAGCCTGGTCACCCTAAATTACAGAAACGGGCTTGGTTGCACAACTCACTGTTCCTACCCCCAGAATATAGCAAGGTGTCTGTACTAAGGTTTGAAGGCCAAAGTTAACTGCACTCCGTATTATATTCCCAGTTCGCCATGTTCATGTGTGACTTCTTTTTTACGAAATTGAGCGACCAGTGCATGTCAGATCTGTTCTGAGCACCTCCACCCCGAACCAACTAACTCACATACTTACTCAAATAGATGTTTGATAATCTACATGTAGAATGATATAGTGCAGTGTACTTGTAAATTCTACTAGTACATACGAAATGATGTGGTGCTGCCCCTGTTAACTGTTATAGTGACGGTACAACGGGGCTGTTTGGACTAACTAAGCTTATCTGTAGACAAACTAACCATAACACAAGTCGAATAACAGGTTTACTTTCAAGGTATGCCTAAATTAGAAAGAAGAGCCCAGTACCTCCTTGGACCGTTTATAGAAGTTAAAAAACATATAAGGTGCATGAACAATAAAATGCCAATAATAACATTGCTACTTACTCACTGATCCCCTCATACACCATCCCGAATGAGCCACTTCCCAGAAGTGCACCACGCATCCATGACTTGATGTTCCGCTTGAACTTGCCATTTGGCGAGATGACGAACACGGCCTCTGTATTCGTGCTAGATGCATCATCATCATTCGTTGTCGACAATGAGGATGTCCCGGTGAACCCTTCGAAGGTCTCCCCTACCCTCCACCCTTTAAGCTCCCCCTCAAGCCCTGTGAATCCTTCATCGTTCTCCTCAGGATTATCCTCCTCTGTGTCTGACATGCGAGATGTTTCAACATGTCCATAGGCCATTCTCAGTCCACTATTCTCCTCCGTGGGAGCGAACGAGTTCACAATGTCCCAGGCCGATCCGCTCATGATCTCAGCCACAGACGACTGCCTCGCCGGTGGCGGTGCAAGTCCCGTGATCGGCGGAGGCGGGGAGAGCACTGGCGGCCGGACGCCCCGGATCCCGACCTCACCGCCTCCCCTTCTCGGCGAGAGAAGTGACAAGGCCGCGACGGGCGCCGCAACAGCAACCGCAGGGGTAGTAGCTTTGGGGGATTCCTCCGGCGCCGCGATGATGGGTTCGTCCACCGAGCCAGTGGCAGTGGCGGTGGAAGCGGAGGAGGAGTGGATGGACTCCTCGGGAATGGGGTCGGGGAAGGAGTGAGGCGCGGGCCACGGGACCTCGGGGGCGGAGACGGTGCGGACGACGGGGGCGGGCTCCTCCGCGGGAGGAGCCGACGAGTCCGGGTCCGGGCGGGGGCGGGCGAGGAGGTCGGAGCTGGAGCGCGCCTTGCGGGCCTCCCAGGCGGCGACGGGGATGGCGAAGTCCTCCGGGCCCGACAGCCCCAGGCTGCGGCAGAGCTCGTCGACTTCCCCCTCCGCGCTGCCGTTGATGCGGAAGTCCGCGCCGCCGCCCCTGGTCGCGAGGTCGAGCGAGCGCGTCGGCCGCGTCCCCGGCGAGCGCTCCGACGACGAGGTCGACCACGAGGCGGACACGGACGTCGTCGCCGCCGCGCCCGCCTCGTAGTCGATGTGCTTCGCCGCGTTGCGCCGCTCCAGCCGCGGGCTGCGTCCGCGGCTCCCGCTCCCGCTGCCGCTGCCGTGCCCGCTCCCCCCGCCGCTGCGGCGGCTGCTGCCGGAGTCCATGGCGGCGGCGGCGTCCCCGCCGCGGCGGCCGGAGGAGGAGGCGGGCGAGGACTGCTTGCTACGGGCCCACGAGAACATCTGGATCCATAAGCCGGACCGAGGCTGCTGCGCGGCGCCGAATTTGAGGCCCCGCGCCGCAGGATTTGGGGATTGGGGGGCTCCCGTCGCCGTCGGCCTCGGCGGCTTGCGGCTGCTTGCGGGGGAGGGGGAGAGGAGAGAGGAGAGAGGAGAGGTGGCGTGCGCGCTCGCTGGCGCGGTGGGTAAATAATTTTCCAACGCGATCGGCCGGTCCCGCGGGTTCAATGCCAGGTGGGCCTGCGCCGTCGCGGGGCCCGTGGGCAGTCGCGTCGGGGCGTCGGGTACTCGGGCCTTGCGTGGTCTCGTCGGGGACGGGGACGTCGGGGTGGCTGGACGCGGGTTGACTGCGACGACCGGCGGTGGATTGACCCGCGGTTACAAGGACGGACGGACGGGGTCGATGCGGCTACGCGTGGGCCCCGCCCGTCAGCGGGAGGCGCGAGCGGTGGCGTGGACGTGCGGCCAGTGCCCAGTCGTGTGAAAGCGCGCCGTCGCCGGTCCGTCCACCGGCTGTCAACGGCAGCGGCGCGCGGCGGTGGCCGGCGGCGCAGGCAGGCAACAGAATTCGAGGGCGTCTGGGTCGGCTATCTGGGGACTATTAGCACATGGTACAGTAATGGTCATGAGCAAGTGGTGGCCATTGTGGTACAAGTTGCAAAACAAGACACAAGGCGAGTGTCGATGGACGTTGCCACTGGAGCCTGGGAAAAAACCTAAAATTTAAAAAGTGCACGCGCACTATTCAGAGAGAACGGGCGGCCGGCTCCTGGCCGCTCAATCTCCCTCCTATCGATGCGTGCTTGGTCAGGTGCCACATGGTCGGAAGACCTCCCCCTCCTCGCCACTCCGCCACCGATCCAAACCTCCTCTGGCGAAATCGTACCTCACCGCGGTCCACGGGCATCTACCCCGACCCTCTCCCCTAGCCCCTTCCCTTGTCACGAGAGAAGAGCAGAGAGGAGAGGAGGGAGATCGAGCGACCAGACTAGATCAGGCAGCCGACAGCTACAAGGGATTCTTCAACCTGGGTGCCCCTCCATGGCGTGCGCTTCTGCTTCGATTTGTGCCCCCGATGCCATGCCTGGTGCCCCAAAGGAAGGTCTCATCTTCTCCTCATCCATTCCTTTTGCTTTCTCTCTCTCTTTTCCCTGATCTGGGCGGGGCTATAGGCGGAACCTCTAGGTGTGGCTACAGCGGTTGGGAGAGAAGGAAGTAGGAGCTTGCTCTAGCCTGGAGAGGATAGGAGGAGGAAGCGCGGGTGGAGGATTGTGTCCAATCTGGAGAAAGAAAAAGAAGAAGGTTGCTAGGAATGGAGTTCTTCCGTGTCCGCCATTTTTGCTTTTTGCTAAGTGCATTCATGTTGAATCTAGCAAGACGAGCATAAGCTGGAGTGCTGCCATTGCTTTGGTTGCGGTGCCACTGAAATCTAGTTGGCTTATAATATAGTCTAATTGCATATATTGATATTTAGTTGACAGGAAGACTAATTGCACACACATATACTCAGTTGGCTTGTAATTTAGTCTAGTTGCATACACATTGATGTTTAGTTGGCATGACACTAGTTACACACACATATGCACAATTTAACACGTTAATGTAGTCTAGTTGCACACACATTGATATTCAGTTAGCAGGACTAGTTACAATATGCTCAGTTGGCGCGGTAATGTAGTCTAGTTGCACACGCATTGATGTTTAGTTGACACGACTATTGACACACACATATACTCAGTTGGCGCAGCAATGTAGTCTAGTTGCACACATATTGATATTTTCTTGGCAGGAATATTGGCACATACATATGCTTAGTTGGCGCGGCAATGTAGTCTAGTTGCACACACATTGATATTTAGTAGGCAGGACTATTGGCACACACATATGCTCAGTTGGCGCGACAATGTAGTATAGTTGCACACGCATTGATGTTTAGTTGACACGACTATTGACACACACATATACTCAGTTGGCGCAGCAATGTAGTCTAGTTGCACACATATTGATATTTTCTTGGCAGGAATATTGGCACATACATATGCTTAGTTGGCGCGGCAATGTAGTCTAGTTGCACACACATTGATATTTAGTAGGCAGGACTATTGGCACACACATATGCTCAGTTGGCGCGACAATGTAGTATAGTTGCACACGCATTGATGTTTAGTTGGCAGGAAGACTAGTTCGTCGAAACATCCCATACGGGATCTATTTTTGAAGAGCACGTCACGAGAGTTCCAACGGTGAAAACAGATCTGAATTTCGACACGTGATTTAGAAGATATGTCTTTTACAATTTTAAAAACCAAAAACTAATACACAACGGACGAATATGAGGAACATTAATGCAGAGGCATGCAAGCATCCATTACGTGAGAAAATATCATATAAGATGATTAGTCAGCAGTGTCCGTTTTAGCACTTTTGGATTACAGTAATTTTGTCTTTTTTTAATATGCGGTATTTGTCTTTTTGGACCAGAGGACAGGCCCTTACTTTTGGCCGGCCGCTCGCGAGCGCTACCCAGCCCCCGGCCGCTAACTAGACGCGCCCGGGAAAAAATCGTGCTGCTTTTTACAGTCACCGTCGATCGGAAATGTTGATTGGTGGATGGAGAAACAGTGTGGGATTATGTGTGTCTGGAACAAGAATGTTGGGCCGTTCGGGTGGATCGGTTTGATTAGCAGCTTTAGCGCTGGCCTCCCGCGTGGGACAGATCGGCCGAGCTTTACTAAACTTCTCCGGCGGTGTCCGGCCGTGTCTACGTGTGCGTGCGGTTCATGTGCTTCCAGCTCGACGGCGACGTGGGCGGGTGTGGTGGATGACGCAGCTGGATGGCGGGGTGCCGCGATGGTCACGGGCGCGCTGCGTGCATACGTACGTACAGCTCGGTGTTGTTTTTAGTATTGTTTTTCTTTTCTTTTTTCCGAACGGTCGGCTTCTTCTGGTCCTGGCGGCTAAGCAGCATCGCGCCACCACGTGGCGAGTTCTTCCCTCTTGCATCGAACTATACAAGCCGTCCTACTTGCTACTTGGTGTACCATAGGAGATTGCGGCGAAAGCCAAAAGCAAACCGTATCTCCTCCTGCCTCCTACGGTCCTACTCCCTCCGTTCTAAATTACTTGTCTTGGATTTGTCTAGATACGGATGTATCTAGACTTACATCCGTATCTAGACAAATCCAAGACAAGTAATTCGAAACAAAAGGAATACAAAAGAGCATTCTCATCCACCATACACAAGGGCATAGCACTGCTCGACTCAGACCCGTTACACCTCCTCACTTTCGTGTCCAAAGACAGACTACTCAAAAGAAGTTACCAAAGAAAGATAATAACGTTTAGATGGACACGATGGGCGTGTGCATCACAATGATACAGGGGCCGGAGGTTTTAACCTCCTTTTCAAAAAGCAAATTGCAGAGACACGAGATCCTGAGGCTTCCTCCATCCACGGAGGCCCCAACCAACCTTTGGTACAACGATCATGATGAGAAATATTCCTAACGCAACGAGCAATCAAGATATGGAATTCAAGACACCTGGAGAGATGGATCTGGGAACTAATACCAAGGGGGCACGCCACGGGTCTGTATTGTCCATCCAGAATGACGATGATGGAATGGAATATTCCATAAGATGTTTGTGGCAGGCACATCCGGAGCACTGCACGTGGCGAAAAGAGTTGTGAATTCCTCTATGGGAGCTCTCGGGTTAGACTAAATGTCTAGCCCGAAATGGATGGACTCTTCATCCTCCACCTCATGTCAGGCTTCCTCCTATATAAGGTGTTTAATTGATATGATTGGATCATCCGTCGGACTTGGGTTATGTTCGTGTCAACTTCAGGAACCTGGTCCAGCTTTGAAAAACTGAATGTGAACAAACAACTATTTCAAATCAGCTTCAGTGGCAAAGCTCAAATCTAGTTCGGGCCATTTCCAGTATATTTTTCTAAAGCACTTCCTAGTGTACTTCAGTGGCAAAATTGGTTGTGCGAATCAGCTTTGCCAGTGAAGCAAATCCATAGCTGATTCGAAGCCCGTTGAAGCTGGAAAAAAAAACAAGGCCTTGGGATCCCTCCCACGTGGAGCACTAGAGGGCGACTGTCCTTGGAGGCGATTGTCTTAATAAGATGAAGCCACATGCCACCCTCATTGCGAAGGATCTTCCAAACCTATTTCATCACGAGCACATTCATTTTGCGGGAAGCCATGAACTCACTCCACCTTGGTCTCTAGGCCTGTAAATGTGCTCTCATTTGACCATTTGATATTTTGCTCTCTCCATGGTCACCTTGGAGAGGAAGGTACGACCATATCAGGAACATGGGAGACTAGGGAGATCACAGTTTTCACTTGGAAATTAGCACAATCCAATCACTATTATTCGTATCTCTTTCTTCCTCCACAAGAAAAGCTCTTCTTCTCCCGTGGCGCCGCCGTTGGTCTGCCCCATCTCCCATGGCCTCTAGGCCATGTGAAAGGATCAATATGGTTGACTAGAGGAGGGGGGGGGGGTGAATAGGCAACTAACAATTTTTAGCTTTTCTTTAGCAATTTAAACTTTGCTTCAAAGTAGGTTGTCTAGATATGCAACTAGATGAGCAACCTATATGATGCAACACGAATAGGAACACAAGCAAGCAAGATATATGAAACAAATAAGCTAAATGCACGAGATAACCAAGAGTGGAGACGGTGGAGACGAGGATGTGTTGCCGAAGTTCCTTCCCTTTGAGAGGAAGTACGTCTCCGTTGGAGCGGTGTGGAGGCACAATGCTCCCCAAGAAGCCACTAGGGCCACCGTAATCTCCTCACGCCCTCACACAATGCGAGATGCCGTGATTCCACTATCGGTGTCGTTGGAGGCGGCGACCGAACCTTTACAAACGAGGTTGGGGCAATCTCCACAACTCAATTGGAGGCTCCCAACGACACCACGAAGCTTCACCACAATGGACTATGGCTTCGCGGTGACCTCAACCGTCTAGGATGCTCAAACACCCAAGAGTAATAAGATTCGCAAGGGATTAGTAGGGGGGATCAAATATCTCTTGGTGAAAGTGTAGATCGGGGCCTTCTCAACCACTCCCGAGCAAATCAACAAGTTTGGTTGGCTAGGGAGTGAGATCGGGCGAAAATGGAGTTTGGAGCAATAATGGAGCTTTAATGATGGAAGAGGTGAGTCAACGGGGAAGAAGAAGACCCTTTATATAGTGTGTGGAAAAGATCCAAGCGTTACCCACCAACCAGCCCGCGGCCAGCGGTACTACCGCAAGGCCGCGCGGTACTACTGCTTGCAACCAAGCGGTACTACCGCACGGCAGTACGGTACAACCGTACCGTCCCACGGTACTGCCGCGACCCCAGCACAGAAACAGACGCAAGCTGGGGGCGGTACTTCCGCACGCGCAGTACTACCGCGCCCCCCATGCGGTACTACCGCAAGGCAAAAGTCCCAGCCAGGGGGAAGGGGAACTTCCGTGCCTACTTCCGCAAATAAACGGAAGTAGCAAAAACCCGACACAGTAGTACTGCCGAGGGGCGGTACTACTGCCTGACCGCATAGCGCGGTACTACCGCACAGCGAAAGCGGTACTACCGCGGCAGGTGCGGATGTAAAAAAATTACATCCGCTCCTACTACCGCAAGGGGGCGGCACTAGCCTGGTGGGCAGCGGTAGTGCGGCTCCAGGGGAGTGGTACTACCGCGCCACGGCGCGGTACTACCGTGGATGCCTACGGTACTACCGTTGATCCAGGAGCAGTACTACCGCAACCAGTCAAAGGAGGCAGGAAAAAAACAGAGGAAGCTCCAAGGAAGAAGGAGGGGATAAAAGGAGACGTGTACGTGATGATTCCACCCAAACCTTTCTAACGCGGACCCCCTCTTAATAGTACGGCTTTCCTACGACTCAAATCCACCAAAAAGAAACGTAGAAAAGACGCCATCTTCGTCAGTCTTCGAGGGGCACCCAATCGTCTTGTGCCTAGCAAAGAAGTGTCTGGAAAACTCATGGCACATGATTAGTCCGCAAATGTGTTGTCATCAATCACCAAAACACTTAGGGATAAATATGTCCTTACAATCTCCCCCTTTTTGGTGGATTGATGACAAAACGGGATTTGCACAAGGAAAAATACTATTAAGTAAAAGCAAACCCCTCCTCTCTATAATATAGACGGGCTCCCCCTAAATGAGCACGAATACTAGGAACAAAGCTCCCCCTATATTATAGAGACAAGGCAAATTTATCACTAGACAAGATAGTACAAACATAAGATAACTAAGATAGATAGAGTGCATATGTCTTACACCATATGGAGGAAAGGTCTCGAAGGCACAAACCGAACAAAAGCAAACGAGGCAAACGAGGTCCAAACGACAAAGCAAACAAACACACCAAGCACGACACAACGCAAATCCCTACACTCTCTCCCCCTTTGGCATCGAGACGCCAAAAAGGCAGAGAGGACACCTACACACACGGGGTGGCTCAGGCAGAGAAGTCGTCCCATTGCTCCTCGTGCTCCTCGTCAGACTCAGCGGCGGGGACGGTCTCCTCGATGTCATCCTCTAAACTGGTCCACTTGTAGTCCTGCTTTGACATCCAGGCAGCCTCAGGTGTGATGACGTCCTCAGACCCGCCAGACACATCCTCTCCAAAGAGCCTCATCACCTTCTTGTCACGGCGGTGACTCTCCTTGTCAGTCACGTGAGCCCTGTACTGTCCCTTCGCCTGCATGCAGAAGAGAGTCTTCATCTTGTCCTTCAGCTTCTTGGCCCATGACGGCTCAGAGGAAGAAGTGGTGGACCTAGCAGCACGGTCCTCAGCAGCAGTCTCAGCAGCAGCAGCCTCCCCCTCACCAGCAGCCCTCCTAGCAGAAGATGCCTCATCACGGGTAGTGGTGTTGGCCCAGTTGGGCTTGACGCGGAGGCTGATGGACTCATGGCGAATCCAGTCTGGAGCAAGGAACTCATCACCTGGATACGTCTTCTCCCAAGTGGTGGAGAGCAGCAGAAACAAGTACGGTCCATAGATAGGTACCTTGCGAGTGAACACCGCAAACCGAAGCTCACACCACATGATGTGTGAGACATCAAGTGGCTGAGTCTGAGAAGTACGTGCCTCTGCACACAAGAGCAACATGTCCACTAGATATGCATGAACCTTGTCCTTGTCGCCAATGCGTGGGAACAGAGTGTTGCGGAAGATGCGATGCATGATATCCAGAAAGGAGTTCAACACCCAAGATGACTTGCCATTGGGGAGTGCCTTCTCAACAAGGAAGGGCTGAAGCTGGTTCTTGTTGGCAGACTCAGAGTTGGCATGGGGGCGAACACCAACGAGGGTGTGAAGCCCGTCATCAGGAATGTGCAGCAGATCCATGAACTCTTTCCATGTAGCAGACAGCTGACGGCCATTGGTCATCCAAGTCATCCTCCGCTCCTCCCCGGGATGAAAGTACACTCAGGCAAAGAACTGACAGATACGCTCAGGGTCATAGTCAAGGTGAAAGGAGATCACCGGCTCAATAGCAAAGTGCTCCACCAAGTCCAGAGCCTCTCCAAAATAGTCACGAAACTTGTCTTTCCGCAGGTGATGCATGTCTATCCACTTGACATCCACGAAGGTATTCTGCTTGTTCTTGATCACATCCAGATAGATGAGAGCCTGTTGCTTGGTCCAGAACAACTCGGTGCCTCTGAGGATAGCCCGAGGATTCACATAGGGATTGATCTTCCGGCGCTCAACATACTCAGTGGTTGAAATCTCGTCCATGACCTTAGCCGGTTCCTTTTGCTTGCTGGCAGTGGTATTGACATTGCGCTTGGGGGCATTGGAGCCCTCTGGGGCTTCATCTTGGGGGTTGCGCAGACGCTTGGAGCCAGTGTCATGACTGGGATTGGAACGGCGAGAGCCACCACCTGAGACACAGAACGCAAAAACACCCACAACAGCCAAGAGAGATTAATGCAAAGACCACAACAAAGCAAGTGAAACAAGTAGAAAGCACACATGATAAATGCCTAGAGAGAGATTTGATCCCTACGGTAGTACTGCCAAGAGCTGCGGAGCTAAGAGAGTAGTACGACTCTTAGACGCGGTAGTATCGTGCAAGATCATGGTAGTACCGGGTGTAGGAGCGGTAGTACGACCTTAGCGCCACGGCCAGCGCGGTAGTACCGCGTCCACGGAGAGGTAGTACCGCACCTGACGGGCGATAGTACCGCACATCGGGCATGGTAGTACCGCACCGCGTCAGATCTGAACTGGTTCAAATCTAAGAAAGCCCGCGAAACCACGGCGGTACTACGGTTGGACAAAGCTACCACAAGACAGCATATCAAGTATGTTTCCTACGCATCACGACTCTCCTACATCCTACTCTTGCATAGATTTGGCCTAAAATCTCAAGAACGACAAGTTTCTCCCCAAAAGCCTAGAAGCAAGAGAACAGCCAAGAAAAAGAGGGATTTGGGGAAAAACCTTGGTCCATGGCAAGAGGAAGTGGTGGGGAACGATCCCACCGGTCGGAATTCGAGGAGAGTGGCCGGAGACGAAGATCCGGCGAGGGCCTCCGGCGCCGTTCTTGAGAGGGAGAGACGTGGAGAGAGAGACAATGAATGGGTATGGGGAGTTGGAACTCCCCTGCCCGGGTCATAACCCCCACGCGCCCTTGACGGCGCGGTAGTACCGTGCCCAGACACGGTAGTACCGCACGGTGCGGTACTACCGAAGTACCGCACCAGAGCGGTAGTACCATGCGGTGGTGCGGTAGTACCGTGCCTCCCAAAGCGGTAGTACCGCGCCTAGACGCGGTAGTACCGTGGGCTCAAGAAGATGCACGTTTCGAGCGCGAAAAACTGGATCTTTGCACAAACCACTCCGAGCCAACACGACACCACAAGACCACGCAACACACAAAACCAGAAAGGCACACGACAAACGAACCAACCACGAGACACCACCTCTCCAAAAGAGAGGGCGGTGGCCGTAGCCACCTATGTTTGAGTCAATTGGTATGGCACCGTGAAGAATTATCCTTGGGTCCATGACCAAAACTCGTCTTTGAAGCACAAGTACCATCAAACATGGCTAATGTGAAAGACTTGATTGATTTATGCATAATGGGGGGAGGGAGAGTTCATTGAGAGAACATCACTCCCCCTATGTCCATGCCTACATCTAAATAGGACAACACATTGAGTATGGTGGGGTGTGCAAGGGTTCAAGCAACATTGCTCGAATCGATGATATTTAACTCATGCCTTAACTCGCGAAATCTTGCTTCATCCAAGGGCTTCGTGAAGATATCTGCAAGGTTATCATGAGTGTTGACGTAGTTGAGCTCGATCTCTCCTCGCCTAATGTGATCCCGGATGAAGTGATACCGGATCTCAACATGCTTCGTCTTGAAGTGTTGCACCGGGTTGAGAGAGATCTTGATGGCACTTTCATTGTCACACCAAAGAGGCACTTTGTCACAAGTGACACCATAATCCTTTAAAGTTTGCCTCATCCATAAGAGTTGTGCACAACAACTACCGGCCGCCACATACTCCGCTTCGGTGGACGAGAGAGACACACAACTTTGCTTTTTGGAAGACCAACTTACCAAAGAGCAACCAAGGAATTGGCACCCTCCGGAAGTGGACTTCCTATCCACTTTGTCTCCCGCCCAATCGGAATCCGAGTACCCTACAAGCTTGAAGTTTGATCCTCTTGGGTACCATAAGCCAAAGTTTGGGGTATGAGCCAAATATCGAAAGATTCGTTTGACCGCCACATAGTGACTTTCCTTAGGTGCGACTTGAAACCATGCACAAATTCCCACACTCAACATGATGTCCGGTCTAGATGCACAAAGGTAAAGCAAGGATCCAATCATGGAACGATATACCTTTTGATCCACCACTTTACCATTGGGATCTAAGTCAAGCTGGCACTTGGTGGGCATTGGAGTGGAAGTCGGCTTGACGTCACTTAGCTTGAATCTCTTGAGCATGTCTTGAGTGTATTTGGATTGATTGATGAAGGTTCCTTCTCTTCTTTGCTTCACTTCGAACCCTAGAAAGAACTTCAACTCTCCCATGGAGGACATCTCGAACTTTGATGTCATGAGAGCGGCAAATTCCTCATTGAAAGCTTTGTTAGGAGAACTAAAGATAATATCATTAACATATAATTGGCACACAAACAACTCCCCTTTGACCTTCTTAGTAAAAAGAGTGGGGTCGATTAGCCCAACTTCAAAACCATGGTCTTGTAACAACTCGGTAAGGTGGTCATACCACGCACGTGGGGCTTGTTTAAGGCCATAGAGTGCCTTATCGAGTTGATACACATGATCGGGAAAGTAGGGATCCTCGAACCCGGGGGGTTGCTTGACGTAAACCAATTCATTAATGGGACCATTAAGAAAAGCACTCTTCACATCCATTTGTTGTAACTTAAAGTTATGATGAGAAGCATATGCAATCAACATACGAATGGATTCAAGACGAGCAATGGGAGCAAAGGTTTCACCGTAGTCGATACCCTCGACTTGAGAGTAGCCTTGTGCTACCAAACGAGCCTTGTTGCGAATGATAATCCCATGGGCATCTTGCTTGTTCTTGAATATCCACTTGGTTCCAATGACATTGTGGTTCCCCGTTGGCCTTGGCACCAATCTCCACACTTTGTTGCGCTCGAAGTTGTTGAGTTCTTCGTGCATGGCATTGAGCCAATCCGGATCTTCTAGCGCCTCATAGACCTTGTGAGGTTCCACACAAGAGACAAACGCGTGATGCTCACAATAATTTGCTAATTGTCTACGAGTGCTTACCCCCTTTCTTAAGCTTCCAAGCACATTTGTCATGAGATGATCCTTGGCGGAGAGTGTTGGAAATATGCCCTAGAGGCAATAATAAATTGGTTATTATTATATTTCCTTGTTCATGATAATCGTTTATTATCCATGCTAGAATTGTATTGATAGGAAACTCAGATACATGTGTGGATACATAGACAACACCATGTCCCTAGTAAGCCTCTAGTTGACTAGCTCGTTGATCAATAGATGATTACAGTTTCCTGACCATGGACATTAGATGTCGTTGATAACGGGATCACATCATTAGGAGAATGATGTTATGGACAAGACCCAATCCTAAGCCTAGCACAAAGATCGTGTAGTTCGTATGCTAAAGCTTTTCTAATGTCAAGTATCATTTCCTTAGACCATGAGATTGTGAAACTCCCGGATACCGTAGGAATGCTTTGGGTGTACCAAACGTCACAACGTAACTGGGTGGCTATAAAGGTTCACTACAGGTATCTCCGAAAGTGTCTGTTGGGTTGGCACGAATCAAGACTGGGATTTGTCACTCCGTGTAAACGGAGAGGTATCTCTGGGCCCACTCGGTAGGACATCATCATAATGTGCACAATGTGACCAAGGAGTTGATCACGGGATGATGTGTTACGGAACGAGTAAAGAGACTTGCCAGTAACGAGATTGAACAAGGTATCGGGATACCGACGATCGAATCTCGGGCAAGTATCGTACCGCTAGACAAAGGGAATTGTATACGGGATTGATTAAGTCCTTGACATCGTGGTTCATCCGATGAGATCATTGTGGAACATGTGGGATCCAACATGGGTATCCAGATCCCGCTGTTGGTTATTGACCGGAGAATTGTCTCGGCCATGTCTGCATGACTCCCGAACCCATAGGGTCTACACACTTAAGGTTCGATGACGTTAGGGTTATAGGGAAAGTATATATGCGGTTACCGAATGTTGTTCGGAGTCCCGGATGAGATCCCAGACGTCACGAGGAGTTTCGGAATGGTCTGGAGGTAAAGATTAATATATAGGAAGTATGGTTTTGGCCACCGGAATTGTTCCGGGCATCACCGGTAGTGTACCGGGACCACCGGAGGGGTCCGGGGGTCCACCAGGTGGGGCCACCAGCCCCGGAGGCCTACATGGGCCAATAGTGGGAAGGGACCAACCCCTAGGTGGGCTGGGGCGCCTCCCACCAAGGCTCAAGGTGCCTCCAAGAGGGGAAGGGGGCAAACCCTAGGGCAGATGGGCCCTAAGGCCCACCCTAGGTGCGCCTCCCCCTCTCCCCCTTGTGGCCGCCACCCTAGATGGGATCTAGGGCTGACGTACCCCTTGGGGTGGGAACCCTAGGTGGGGGCGCAGCCCTCCCTCTCCCCCTATATATAGTGGAGGCAAAGGGGCAGCCCAACACGCGATTCAATCTCCATGTTGGCGCAGCCCTACCCCTCTCCCTCCTCGTCTCTCGTAGTGCTTGGCGAAGCCCTGCTGGAGTCCCACGCTCCTCCACCACCACCACGCCGTCGTGCTGCTGCTGGATGGAGTCTTCCCCAACCTCTCCTTCTTCCCTTGCTGGATCAAGGCGTAGGAGACATCACCGGGCTGTACGTGTGTTGAACGCGGAGGTGCCGTCCGTTCGGCACTAGGATCATCGGTGATTTGGATCACGACGAGTACGACTCCATCAACCCCGTTCACTTGAACGCTTCCGCTTAGCGATCTACAAGGGTATGTAGATGCACTCTCCTTCCCTCGTTGCTAGATTACTCCATAGATTGATCTTGGTGATGCGTAGAAAATTTTGAATTTCTGCTACGTTCCCCAACAGTGGCATCATGAGCTAGGTCTATGCGTAGTTACTATGCACGAGTAGAACACAAAGTAGTTGTGGGCGTCGACATTGTCAATTTGCTTGCCGTTACTAGTCTTATCTTGATTCGGCGGCATCGTGGGATGAAGCGGCCCGGACCAACCTTACACGTACGCTTACGTGAGACCGGTTCCACCGACTGACATGCACTAGTTGCATAAGGTGGCTGGCGAGTGTCTGTCTCTCCCACTTTAGTCGGATCGGATTCGATGAACAGGTTCCTTATGAAGGGTAAATAGAAATTGGCAATTCACGTTGTGGTTTTGGCGTAGGTAAGAAACGTTCTTGCTAGAAACCTATAGCAGCCATGTAAAAACTTGCAACAACAATTAGAGGACGTCTAACTTGCTTTTGCAGCAAGTGTTTTGTGATGTGATATGGCCAAAAGGATGTGATGAATGATATATGTGATGTATGAGATTGATCATGTTCTTGTAATAGGGATCACGACTTGCATGTCGATGAGTATGACAACCGGCAGGAGCCATAGGAGTTGTCTTAATTTATTTATGACCTGCGTGTCAACATAAACGTCATGTAATTACTTTACTTTATTGCTAAAGCGTTAGCCATAGTAGTAGAAGTAATAGATGACGAGACAACTTCAAGAAGACACGATGATGGAGATCATGATGATGGAGATCATGGTGTCATGCCGGTGACAACGATGATCATGGAGCCCCGAAGATGGAGATCAAAAGGAGCAAAATGATATTGGCCATATCATGTCACTATTTGATTGCATGTGATGTTTATCATGTTTTACATCTTATTTTCTTAGAACGATGGTAGACCGTTCTCATATAGACCGTTCTCATGTCACTATTTGATTGCATGTGATGTTTATCATGTTTTACATCTTATCATGTCTTAGTGGGTCGCTCCGAAAAGTTAATCACATATAGACCGTTCTCGACATGCCCAACAAAGGCTACTTTAAGAGTCTTGCTCCACAAGAGGGCTACGGGAACGATATCAAAGAAAGTGGCAAAGCCCATGATAGCAAGTTGACGAACGGAAAGTAAATTGTATGCAAGGGACTCAACAAGCATGACCTTCTTGATCGTGAGATCATGAGAGATGACCACCTTGCCAAGTCCCAATACCTTAGAAGATGAGGCGTCACCCCACTCGACATTGGTGGGCATAGATGGAACCTTGTGCACGTCCACCACCAAGTCCTTGCTTCCGGTCATATGATTTGTAGCTCCGCTATTGAGCAACCATGATCCCCCACCGGAAGCAAACACCTACAAGAGATCAATGCTTGGTTTTAGGTACCCATTTTGTAATGGGTCCTTTGATGTTAGAAACAAGGGTTTTTGGAACCCAAATAGACCATTCAATGTATTCATGACGAGAACCAACAAATTTGGCATAAACATGCCCATCACTAGCACGGCATAACACATAAGAAGGATTAAAATCGCCGGCTTTGTTGAGAGGGATGGCATTGCCCTTCTAGACATTGTTCTTCTTCTTCTCCTCAGGGGCACTCTCTCCCTCCCTCACAAAGGTTTGCATGAGGGGAGGAGGTCGTTTGGTCTTGTCATTCTTCTTCTTGTTCTTGGAGTCGGGCACGTACCCAACCCCTTCCTTGGCCACACCTCCCTTTTGGTTGATCAAGAGATCGTTGAGGTTCTTCCTGCCTTGTATGCAAGTCGCAAGACCTCTCTCAAGTTGCTCCTTCAACTTCGCATTTTCCTCAACAAGATGTATATGCTCACAACACGGGTTAGTAGCATTTGTATTATCAATTAAAACCATATGAGGGAAAGTTGCTTTCTCCTTAGTTAGCTTCACTTGGAGTTGATCATGAGACTCCTTGAGACTAGCGTGAATACCCTTCAAGGCCTTGTGGGCCTTGTCAAGTATATCAAACTCCTCTTTGAGTCTAGAAAGATCAACCCCGAGTTTGGCCTTCTCGGAATTTAGCACACGAGAAACATTGAGGGCATGATCATAATCTTTCTTTAACTTAGCATGATCAACGTTGTGTGACTCCTCAAGAGCCAAACGAAGACCACGCTCTTCCTCAAGAGCATTGGAAAGATCCGAAATCTCATCGGCATAGTCACGACTATGCCCTTCCATCTTAGAGATGGTGTCTTCGTGAGCCTCGATCATGTCATTGGCCTCACCCAGTTGTTCCAAGAGAGCAACAAAGTGCTTCTTGGATTTTCCCTTGAGTTTGCCCATAAAGGCCTCAAACTCGTTAGCATCCACATTAGCTCCCTCAGGTTCATTAATGCTATCCATTGGGGAAGGATGATTAATGATGGTAGTTTTGATGTTGAAGGTTACCTTGTTGGTGGCTTTAGCCATGAGGCACTTGGCGGTGATGCTCTCGTTGGGTGAGTCGAAGAGAGACACCCATGACGTTGTTGCAATGGTAACGGAGGCCATGGCAACCGACTCATCATCTTCATCATCATCATCATCCTCATTGTACTCTTCTTGCACAACCAAAGCCTTGGGAGGAGTCTTCTTGGTGAAGTTGTTCTTGTTGGGGAACGACTTGGCCTTGTCCTTTCGGATGAGTTTGCCACCATTGTCTTCCCTCTTCTCATACGGGCATTCCGCAACGAAATGACTCACGTTGCCGCAATTGTAGCAAGTCCTTACACGTTGCTTGCCCCTTGTGCCACTCGAGTTGTTTTTGCTAAAATTGGGCCTTGAGTTTTTCTTGCTCCAAAATTGCCTTGAAGCAAGTGCCATGTGTTCATGATATGCATACTTCGTATCTTCGGGGTTGCTCTCATCTTCTTCCTCTTCTTCTTCTTCCACGGTGAGCTTGGCCTTCAATGCAAGGTTAGGCTTCTTTGCCCGTTGAGAACGGAGCACCGCATTGTCGGCAGTCTTGTCCAAAATGTTCATGGCCACAAACTCATCCAACACTTCGCTTGAGGTCAAAGTGTGGAAGTCCGGTCTTTGACGAATGACGGAAGACATGGCCTTGTGGTAGGGCATAATTGCCTTGAGGAATTTGCGCTTGATCCAATTGTCATCCGTGTCCATGCTCCCGTGATCTCGTAGTGAGACCGCGAGTTTGGTTACTCTCCGATAAAGCTCACGAGGTTCTTCATCTTCCTTCATTGCAAACTCATCGGCCTCATCTTGTACTACTTCATAGTTGGAGCGTTGAATGCTTGCGCTTCCCCGGTAGAGAGACATGACACAATGCCATGAATCTTTGGCCAAGGCGAAGGGACGAAGATGAGGTAGGTCTTCGGGTGGAATTGCATCTTGAATGATGAAGAGAGCATTCTCATTGAATTGATTGTCCGCGGCTTCTCGAGGAGTGAAGTTGCTTGGATCATGTGGATAGAAACCTTCTTTAATGATTCTCCAAAGGTTAGTGTTCACATGATTTAAATGACGTTTAAAGCGGTAAACCCAAGAATCAAAATCCTCATTTTTCACAATCTTAGGGGGAGGACCGGCATGATTCAAATGAGCGGAAGGAACCGGTCCACCATAAACAAGTGGTGGTTCCACATGGGCAAAGATGCCGGTGCCATTCTTGCCACTAGAAGAAGGAGCCTTTTCACTACTAGCTTCCCCCTTGTCGGGGATAGCATCTGACACCTTGATGGCGGGATCACCCACTTTCAACGGTGCGGTGGATAGTTTAAGCCCCTCAAGAAATTTAGTAAACATGCTTTCAACTTCGGTCGTCATGGAGGTTTTCAATGTCTCCAAGGCCACATTGAACTCCTCACGAGAGACCGAAGTTCCCCCATCGCCTGTAGACGAGATAGGATTCACACCGGAGTGTTCCTCCGCACCGTCTACGGTATCAACCATACTCTTTGGATGGTAAAGTCCTTAATAAAGAGACGAGGCTCTGATACCAATTGAAAGGATCGATATGGTTGACTAGGGGGGGTGAATAGGCAACTAACAATTTTTAGCTTTTCTTTAGCAATTTAAACTTTGCATCAAAGTAGGTTGTCTAGATATGCAACTAGATGAGCAGCCTATATGATGCAACACGAATAGGAACACAAGCAAGCAAGATATATGAAACAAATAAGCTACACAAGTAAAGGCACGAGATAACCAAGAGTGGAGACGGTGGAGACGAGGATGTGTTGCAGTTCCTTCCCTTTGAGAGGAAGTACGTCTCCATTGGAACGGTGTGGAGGCACAATGCTCCCCAAGAAGCCACTAGGGCCACCGTAATCTCCTCACGCCCTCACACAATGCGAGATGCCGCGATTCCACTATTGGTGCCCTTGGAGGCAGCGACCGAACCTTTACAAACGAGGTTGGGGCAATCTCCACAACTCAATTGGAGGCTCCCAACGACACCATGAAGCTTCACCACAATGGACTATGGCTTCGCGGTGACCTCAACCGTCTAGGATGCTCAAACACCCAAGAGTAACAAGATCCGGAAGGGATTAGTAGGGGGGAATCAAATATCTCTTGGTGGAAGTGTAGATCGGGGCCTTCTCAACCACTCCCGAGCAAATCAACAAGTTTGGTTGCCTAGAGAGTGAGATCGGGCGAAAATGGAGCTTGGAGCAATAATGGAGCTTTAATGGTGGAAGAGGTGAGTCAACGGGGAAGAAGGAGACCCTTTATATAGTGTGTGGAAAAGATCCAACCGTTACCCACCAACCAGCCCGCGGCCAGCGGTACTACCGCGCCTGGCCAGCGGTACTACCGCAAGGCCGCGCGGTACTACTGCTTGCAACCAAGCGGTACTACCGCACGGCAGTGTGGTACAACCGTACCGTCCCACGATACTACCGCGACCCCAGCACAGAAACAGACGCAAGCTGGAGGCGGTACTTCCGCACGCGCGGTACTACCGCGCCCCCCATGCGGTACTACCGCAAGGCAAAAGTCCCTGCCAAGGGGAAGGGGAACTTCCGTGCCTACTTTCGCAAATAAACGGAAGTAGCAAAAACCCGACACAGTAGTACTGCCGAGGGGCGGTACTACTGCCTGACCGCATAGCGCGGTACTACCGCACGGCGAAAGCGGTACTACCGCGGTAGGTGCGGATGTAAAAAAATTACATCCGCTCCTACTACCGCAAGGGGGCGGCACTAGCCTGGTGGGCAGTGGTAGTGCGGCTCCAGGGGAGCGGTACTACCGTGAGCACCAGCGGTACTACCGCGCCACGGCGCGGTACTACCGTGGATGCCTACGGTACTACCGTTGATCCAGGAGCAGTACTACTGCAACCACAACAGCAGCCAGTCAAAGGAGGCAGGAAAAAACCGGAGGAAGCTCCAAGGAAGAAGGAGGGGATAAAAGGAGACGTGTACGTGATGATTCCACCCAAACCTTTCCAACACGGACCCCCTCTTAATAGTACAGCTTTCCTACGACTCAAATCCACCAAAAAGAAACGTAGAAAAGACGCCGTCTTCGTCAGTCTTCAGGGGCACCCAATCGTCTTGTGCCTAGCAAAGAAGTGTCTGGAAAACTCATGGCACACGATTAGTCCGCAAATGCGTTGTCATCAATCACCAAAACACTTAGGGATAAATATGTCCTTACACCATGGAGGTGCGTAGGATCTCGGGTCCCCGTCGGCGGGAGGGACCACATTGTCATTATTGTTAGGTTCAACGTCTTGGTTGGCGTTGTGTGGCAGCGGCGATGCCCTTAGTAGGAATAATGTCTCCCACGTTATCTCCGCCCCGTTCGTGCGTCTAGCATCGTCGGTGGATGTGTGGAGGTGTATTCCGTCGGATCTTGCAGATTCGGTCGGTGCTGGTCTTCGGTGGATCTGTTGGGATCCGGTCTTCGTTTGTGTTCATTTGGGTGTTTACAAGTTTGATCATTTTGATCTACGACTTTCTTCATCGGCGATGATTGCTACTCCGGTGTGATGGTCCTATTCGGCCTTACCACGATGACTTCCCGACTGTCTACTACCATAAGAGCATCTTCAGCCGTTCGCCCCCCCAGGACACATAAAAATCGCCCCCTGAGGGCGAGCAGGCGATACAATCGACGCTGGGGGCGGTTTCGCGCCCAGTCGTCGCCCCCAGGCGCCGATATTGGCCCACTTTTCAGCCCCATTTCGGCGAATAAAGGGCCCATATGGGCGACAATAGGCCCATATTCGGCGTGGTTCGCCGTTGTTCGGCGTTCAATTATGCACATAATTTTTTTTATCACATATTTCATCACAGAAATATCAAATACTTCAACAAAATAGTAAACCAACAAATAGTTCAATACAAATTATATAGTTCAACAAATAAAAACTCATATTTCATCACACGTCGCGCCCGACGTCGCCCTTGAGCCTCCATAGATGCTCTATCAGATCTTGCTGCAGTTGATGATGCACCTGTGGGTCTCGGATCTCCTGACGCATACTGAGATAGGCAGTCCAGGTTGCCGGTAGCTGGTGATCAACTTCGGCTAGAGGACCCTGCCTGTAGTATGGTTCAGTGCCAAACACTGGGTCTTCTTGCTCGCTCTCGATGATCATGTTGTGCAAGATGACATAGCAAGTCATAATCTCCCACATTTGATCTTTCGACCAGGTCTGAGCGGGGTACCGGACAACAGCAAATCAAGATTGGAACACCAAATGCCCGCTCGACATCCTTCCTGCAAGCCTCCTGAACCTTCGCAAACCAGGCGTTCTTGCCTCCTGGCACAGGGTTTGAGATCGTCTTCACAAATGTCGACCATCTCGGATAGATGTCATCAACTAGATAGTAGTAGTACCGCCCATTGATCTCGAAGTTCACCGGAGGAGAATGACCTTCAACAAGCTTGGCAAAGACAGGAGAGCACTGCAGCACGTTGAGGTCATTGTGAGTTCCTGGCATACCAAAGGAGTGCCAAATCCAGAGGTCATGTGTGGCCACCGCCTCAAGTACCACACTGCAACCGCCTTTGGCGCCTTTGTACATCCCCTACCAAGAAAATGGGCAATTCTTCCATTTCCAATGCATGCAGTCGATGCTTCCAAGCATCCCAAGAGATCCTCTTGCTGCATTCTATGCTAGGATCCGAGCAGTGTCTTCCGCATTGGGTGTTCTCAAGTATTGCGGTCCAAACACTGCCACCACTGCCCGACAGAACTTGTAGAAACACTCTATGCTGGTGGACTCGGCCATGCGCCCATAGTCGTCGAGTGAATCACCGGGAGCTCCGTATGCAAGCATCCTCATCGCTGTCGTGCACTTCTGGACGGAGGTGAATCCAAGGGCGTCGGTGCAATCCATCTTGCACTTGAAGTAGTTGTCGAACCCCGGATGGAATTCACAATCCCGAGGAAGAGCTTTCGGCTCATCCGATAACGGCGCCGAAATGTTTTCTCGCCGTGAAGTGGAGCATCGGCGAAGTAGTCGGAGTAGAGCATACAATAGCCTTCGAGACGATGCCGATTCTTTGCTTTCACCCGCCCCGATGCTGAGCCACCTCGCCGTGGCTTTTCATTGCTCGCCAGCAGCTGGGCGAGGGCGGCGAGCACCATGAGATGCTCTTCTTCCTGGACGTCGGCCTCGGCTTCCTCCTCCAGCAGCACGGCGAGCACTTCCTCGTCATCCGAGTCCATCGCCGAGGCAGGCAAATCGCTGAACACCTTGCGCCCGGTGGGCGTGTACCCGCCGCTAAACTGCCCCTCCGTGGCCGAAAACGCCCAGCTACTATTGGAGGGGCTGCCGCGGCGAAGCTCTGCTATTTTTCCGGCGTGGAATGGCTATCTAGTGGTGAAAGGCGGCGGGCGGCGCCGGGATATAGCTACTGGCGGCCGAGGGCGCAGGGGGTGGGAGGCGAGTCGGGGAAGAACACCTTGACTTTTCCCCTGACGGCGTGGACCAGCCGCGCTTTTCCCTTGCGCCGGAGCCCCCAGCTGCCCCCAGTGCGCCGGATTTGGCCTGTGACCGCTGGGCGGAAAAAAGGGCCGAACCGGCGTTTTTCGGCGTCCCGAGGGCGCGACTGGGGCGTTTTTTTGGCGCCGACGCCGAAAAAGTGGCCTGGGGGGCCTGTTGAGGGCGCGGCTGGAGATGCTCTAAGGTTTGCCTGACTCCAGTGAGGGAGGAGCGATGATGGTGGCACTACAAGAAATATGTCAACTTGTGACCACCACTATTGGTCACTGAAAGGTCATGGTTTTTCATTTGCGACCTTTTTGTGACCAAAAACAGAAGGTCAAAAGCTGGCGGTCATAAACTGACTATAGCGACCTTTCTTCTGGAATGGTCGAAGACGTTTACGACCAAAATAAGCCTATTGTTCTGTTTTGGTCACTAGCAACCTCCCCAGGCCACGTAGGCATCCAGCGTGGCAAGCTGATGTGGCACAAGATTCAGCCCGGTCCAATTCGGTTTTCTACATGGGCCTAGCCCAACAATTCGGCCCATTTATGATTTTTTTTCCTGAATTTTTTTGGGCTTGTTCTATCATGGGCCTTTACCTTTCCACATAGTCCGTTTCCTTTTCGATTCTATTTTCTATTTGAGTCGAGGCCTGCTTATAGTTATTCTGAATAGCTTTTCAGCTCAGGTTATTTTGGGCCATGGCATCTTAATAGTACAAGTATATTTGGGACGTGACCACTATCAGGTCCAGTAAGAACATTTTTCTAGAGAATTTACTGTTCAAGTAAAATGTACACAACACATTAGAGGAAAATAGCACATACAACAGCAGATAAAATTTCATTACACTCCTACTACAGCTCACTACAACATAGACAGTACATGATACTTCATCCTTCAATTTTTTTACCAAGCACTAGACAAGTACATCTCACTTAAAATAAACAGTATTGTTCTCGGAAGCAAAATACGCCACCACACGCCATGGTGCGCCATCTTACTCGATCTGGCCTCAAGGAACTAGCAGCGCTGCTTACTCCTTTGGCTGAGAGCTCCTTGCTGTAGAGGATGGCTGAAACTCGGACACAAAGCTCCCTGCACATGACATATTGTGTCAATGCTTGCAGCAACAAAAAGAACTCACCTACCATAGAACTTGCACAGTAATGTATCAACCACCAAACTGTATGAAACAAAAACAAACGAGAGGGGGAGGAGTTTATACCTGATATTCTTGAGCCTCTCCCCAAGCAAAAGCATCATCCAAGGTAATCGTCTAAACAAGAACACTCCTTAAGATTCTGGAAATGGACCAACACAGTAGTAGTGAAGCTATGCGGGGATCTTTGTGAAGTAGTTTATCGCTTCTTGGAGACACCAACAGTCTTCCCTCTCCTGCCGGTAGTCTTGGTGTGCTGACCACGGATACACACGCCCCAGTAGTGACACAGACCATGATGGTTCCTGGGAAAGAGAGCAATGTTTCAAGCATAAGTGATGGCTCATACATCTATGCACTAAGGAAAAATGCTACTGCAACAGTGAAGTTTTAAGGAATCAGGCATCAGCATACATCTATTGGAAACAAAGCATTGATATACAAATCAGCAGGGTCACATACAAGGTACACTAGAAGGGTATACATGAATACATTGACAATCATCAATACCAGATTGCAAGACATAACAATTATGTACCTAAGCAAGTCGACAAGGGCATAGGGCAGGATATAAAATCTGGATACAAGTAATAGACAAACTACTATGTAAATACTACAGTGGCATTACTACTAGGACATAAAAAAAATACTATGTAAATATTACAGTGGCCAAACGGGTGGTGGATTAACACCAACAATGTGCATCGCACAGAAGAATTAAGATAGCTAAAAATATGATGATTACTGCAGGTTCTCAAGAATTCAGCATTGTACCCATAAGTGATGTCACTATAATAATTAGAGGCAGATAGCGATTGAGTAGTGTAGAGGAATTATAAAAAGGGATACACATCCTTAAGTTACTTTCTCAAACTAAATTATATAGATATAGAAATATAATGTAGAACATACAGTGTACTATCAAAGCAACCAGAACCTTGTAAAAGTTTTTGTTCATGCAGGTATTGGCATACACATCCGTACATGCAGGCTTATATAGTACCGCTAGAACAAAATACATAACACACAGTTTGCACACATGCCAAGGCAAAGGGGAGCATTGCTTCATTGCTTGATAGTTGATATATATGCCATCAAAAGAGCAGAAGAATAGGCAGTCTAAGTGAGCTAGCCAAATATAGGTGCAGTGCAGTAGTCATCATTGCATTATAAAATAAGCCAGTAGTCAATCTGCTAAAAAAGTGGAAGTAGCTCAAAAACAACCAGAACATCTGTCCAGGTGACCCATCCGGAGTAGCGCGTAGTAGAGCACCTGCACCCTGCATCCACGCACATACGAATCAGTCAACGAGTCCATCAACAAGAAAGGGGTCAAGATTTCAATGTGGGGAGGAAGCAGCTGACCGTCCAAAGAAGACAGGCCAGTTATAGATGCAGAGTTAGGCACACTCGATTGTCGATCGCCATCGCTGCTGGCGCCGCCCGGATCGGGGTGTCATGGAGGAAGCGATCTGAAGCATAAAAACTAAGCAAAATTAAAAGCATCAGCCGCTAGAAGCATGTAGGCAATAGTACTGGATAATATTTAGAGCAAAAGACGTTTTGTATTTTGAGACAGAGGGAGTATTACATAGTTCACCAAACCCATGTCAAATTAATCTAAAAAATGAATTACTAAACCTGCCTGACTAAATCAAACTCAAACCAATGCATCAATCGACACTAGCAGTAGTACACTGAAGAAATCGACACTGAACGGAGGCAATTAATATGTACAGCTAGCACCCATTTGCCTATATTCTGCACTTGAATTCAAACCAATCACTCTATTCCAGAAGATGCATGTACATGCATGCAGCTAGCACGCACTGTCAGCTAGCAACGAGGCGAGGCTAGTTTGAAATGGAGGGGAAGCATAGCAGAAATCCAGCTGCGCCTGAGAGCAACAGTTGGTAAACCGTGCATGCGTACGCGTGGACACCATGGTCGTTGAGCAAGCACCGAGCTCCTGCCATGGACGTCGATCTAAACTAGCATCACAAATATGCCTTGCTGCAAGAACTAGCTAAACATGCATAACCATTAAGAAAAAAGCTCCTGCAATGCATGAAAACACCTGAATGCAGATCGAGCTAGCTAGGTAGGCAACTACAGAGAAGAGATCAACATCTGCTGAAGATCTTATAAAGATCAATATCAGGTTTCCATACACACATAGGATCGCACCAAACGACCGGGCTCCACAATCACGAAGAAGATTAGTGGGAGATCACGGAACAGAGCAGTAGTAAAATGGAGTACCAAGCATCCAAATTCATAGGACAGATAAACATAACAGTAAGGCCACTTCTTCTTGATTCAACAGTACTGGATTAATTTTTCATACCACTTCTTCTTGGTGAATGGATCCACGCTGCAAAACCACGAGAAACAAGGCCAGAAACCGGATCAGCTCATGACGAAGGAAGAGGAGATGAAACAGATCCTAAATCATATGCCTAATGCCCACGAAACAAGAAAAAGCATCAAATCGAAGCAACCTGAACTGGCGGACATCGCGTGGTGGGAGATGAGTCAGCGGCACGTGTCGCTGGAAGCAGTGCTCTCACCGGCACCGTCCTTGGCCAGCTCAACAGAGCCCGCGTTGGCCGCCCTCTGGACGCCTGCGCCACCGCCCTCCGTGCCGGAGCCGGCGGCCCCGGCAACACCGGCAACCTCCTCCTCCTGGACGTGGCCGTCGTCCGCGTCAAGCGACGAGTGCGGGCGCTTCTGTGCGGGCATTCCGGCCGCCTGGCTGCCCTCCTTGCTCCTTGGCGCGGTGGTCGTCGTGGGGGAGAGGATGGTCGGGCGCGTGCGGGCGGGCGGAGGAGTGAGAGGGAGGAGGCAGGAGGTGGGTGGAGGCGGGTCGAGTCGAGGGGGAGGCGGATCGAGACGGATTTGGGGAGCGCGAGAAGGCGGCTCCAGATGGATCTGGGGAGCGCGAGTTAGGTGGAGTCTGTTCTGGGGAGCGCGTGCGTGAAGGACCGATGGTGGGGAAAAGGGAGCGGCGGCGGTGGGGACAAGGTAGTGGCGGCGGGTGGGAGAAGGGAGCAGCGGCGGGGGGGAGAAGGGAGAGGCGGCGGCATACGATAGATGTGCTAGGGTTTCGTGGGTGGACGAGGGTGAGAGGGATGAGAGGGGCACGGGGTGATTCGGGAGGGGGATGAGAGCGATGAGGGCTACCGAGGGCTACCGTTCGATCCGGAGCATCCGACGGTGCTTAATCCATGATCCGCGTGATATGTTTTTGGACCAATCACAATGCAGTATCTCTTCGATGGTGTTATGACCATTTAAATTGGTCGTGATCGATTAAAAATAAGATGCTAAATCATGTCAGCTTTTTTACGGCCTAGAAAATTTATAAAAATAAATAGAAAAGAAAACCCTTAGCATTGTGTCACCAAGTGTGATCTACGTTTCAGTAAAAATAACAAACTTTGAATAATACAAATATCTCTAAAAGGTATTATCCAAAATGAGTGTTTTTTAAGACAATCATTTTTCGAGAGCCCAAAATTAGTTTTTTTGTGAAGGACCTACAATATATTTGTTGCAAAATTGGACCAAATCAATTTTCTAAAATACTAGGCCATGTTTAATGCACAATTGACCAAATGGTTGGGTGTCAAAAGTTTTGATCCACCTCTGGTGAAAAAGACAAATTCCGCCGATTCAGTTGGAAGCGGGTCAAATTTGAACTACAGCTGCCTCATAGTTTGCTCTTTATTTTTTACAAAAATAATTTCTAGGTACATAAATATCTATTTAATCATAGAAATACCAAAAAATTCCAAGATTCAACCACTAGCTAGGAACGGTCATTCCTGCCGTTTTGACCGCATTTTGAAACGGGCATAAAAAATTCAAAAAAAACAAAAAATTGGGAAACCTTCGCATTGTGTCATTATATGTGGCCAAGTTCCTAGAAAAAATAATAAACTTGTAATACGACAATTATTTTAAAAAAGTGTTCTCAGAAACGAGCTATCACGTGTGGAGATCAATGGCTTTCAAGCCAAATGATCAATCTTATGGCCACATCCATGGCATAGTTTGTTCAAATGATCTCATATTGTGCACAAGGGTGCATATTGGAATGACAAACAATGTTGCCTAAGGAAGTTGTCACTTTCTTTGGACGAAAAACCATTTTCCATTTTTTGAGTGCCCAAAAGGAGGTTTTTTTGTGAAGGACCTACCAAATAATTGTTGCAAAATTGGACCAAATCATTTTTCTAAAATACTAGGCCATATTTAATGCACAATTGACCAAATGGTTGGGTGTAAAAAGTTTTGATCCACCTCTCATGAAAAAGACAAATTTCCGCCGATTCAGTTGGAAGCGGGTCAAATTTGAACCGTAGCTACCTTGTAGTTTGCTCTTTATTTTTTTTCAAAAATTATTTCTAGGTACATAAGTATCTATTTAATCATAGAAACACCAAAAAAGTTCCAAGATTCAACCACTAGCTAGGAACGGTCATTCCTGCCGTTTTAACCGCATTTTGAAACGGGCATAAAAAATTCAGAAAAATCAAAAAATTGGGAAACCTTCGCATTGTGTCATTATATGTGGCCAAGTTCCTAGGAAAAATAACAAACTTGTAATACGGCAATTATTTTAAAAAAAGTGTTCTCAGAAACGAGCTATCACGTGTGGAGATCAATGGCTTTCAAGCCAAATGATCAATCTTATGGCCACATCCATGGCATAGTTTGTTCAAATGATATTATATTGTGCACAAGGGTGCATATTGGAATGGCAAACAATGTTTCCTAAGGAAGTTTTCATTTTCTTTGGACGAAAAAACATTTTCCATTTTTGAGTGCCCAAAAGGAGTTTTTTTGTGAAGGACCTACCAAATAATTGTTGCAAAATTTGACCAAATCAATTTTCTAAAATACTAGGACATATTTAATGTACAATTGATAGATGATTGGGTGTAAAATGTTTTTATCCACCTCTCGTGAAAAAGACAAATTTCTGCCGATTCAGCTGGAAGCGGGTCAAATTTGAACTGCAGTTGCCTCATAGTTTGCTATTTATTTTTTCCAAAAATCATTTCTAGTTACATAAGTACCTATTTAATCATAAATACATGGTTTGGTGGCGATACGTCGAGGTTTGGGTGGTGGCCGAGGGCCCCAACTCTAGAGCGCGTAAACTCGCATGCCCGCCGCGTGGTCACCGCATGACCGTGGTGTTACCATGTGTTCTGGGCGGCCTAGGCATGTCTAGTGGGTTGGGCACTCCCCAGGTAGGTGCTAGGAAGAAAATTACAACATAAGATTCTCACGAGGAGACCGATCGATGCTTAAACATGAATTAGCAGCCAAGTGTTTGATTAGCGGTACGGGAAATGTACATGGCTAATGGGTGTGAGTTTTGGCTGAGGATGATCAGTTACTAAGAAGACCGTCTTCACAAATTTTCAGCTCAAAAGGAGGAGCCTAGGTAGTACTTGCTTTGCAAACTACCACACTGGACATGACTACGAATGTTGAAGCTCGGCTCAAAATAATAAATAGATTGAGCTGGCATTTGGTGGAGGATGGTTATTTGGGCATAGGAAAGCACTGTAGAAAATGGATACTATTTGGACATGCCAAAGTGGTACTTCCTTCACAAACTATTGTTCGGAACAGAATAGAAAAATGAATATTTTTGAATTATTTTTCAACTAGGCAAGGAAGGTTTTTACATATTTGACGAAGATATGGCCCAACGAATTTATGAGATTTTTTTGGGAATTTTGGGAATGACAGAAATATAGGTTGCTTCACAACCTAGGGCAAAAACTGCCACATGGACATGACACATAGGCAAAACTGATGAGATGGCGCCTAGTCATAGCAACCCACCACAATTTACAAGGCTATGACCATCTATATTGGTCGTTAACAACTAGAAATAAAGCAGCGGACTAGCGCTGTTTGCTTTATGACCATTTCCTCTAATGAAATTATGACCTTTCTGACCAAAATGGTCGTTATGGTTTAGGGTTTAGTGCCCCCCAGATAGCTTTTGACCAATTGGTCTAAAATGGTCATAAATTTATGACCAATTCTTCGAGGGTCACTGACAGAAGGTCATAAGTTGACATATTTCTTGTAGTGTGGCGCGCCTTCGGCTCACTCCAGTGCTTATAGTCGTCGCTAAGTGGTCCACAGACATAGTTGTACTTTTATTACTCCCTCCGTTCACTTTTGTAAGTCATTTTAGACAACTCAAAATGGGCTGTTTTGTACATTGTCTGAAATGTTTTCAAGGTCTTATAAAAGTGAACAGAGAGAGTACCTCTGTTGTTCTTTGTACTACTATGATTGACGATGATAGATTAGAAGTTTCTTGAAAGAAAAACATGGGAGACTAAAGAGACACTAGTAAGTATGCACATATTATAATCCGCAATAAAACATCTATTTTAAATCTTAATTCTCTTTTAATGATTTTTTTGCTGAGCCATTTAAGAAAACAGAATTTTGTCAATTATAATAACACAAGAGAATAATTTATTAGAATACAAAACGAACTAAAAAAAGTGGATTATACTCATCAACCATACTGATGCGCAAGCAAAGTTCATTTATTAAATCATCATTTGTTGGATTGACAGACGATGAAAGAAGAAAATAGTTGCGAGAAGAGCTTGACTTCTGATGACGTGCTCGATGTTTTGAGATTCTTAGGAAATCCACCCAGAAACATACAATCTGTGGAATCTATGTTGTTACCGTGATCTTACATCTCACGGTTTCTTATGTTATCATCATTCAGTTCCGAGTCTAATAAAATGGTAGCTAGTTATATAAATATTCTTAATAAATTTGTTTATCAACTTTTATAGATAGTTATATAAAAAAACTTTAAAAACATCAAATGATCATAAATCAAACATAGCAGACAAAATAGACTGCATCCGTTTAAAAGTTTTTTTGTTTGGACAACGCTGCACTCACTCACAATCTCTCTGACCATTGTCTAAGAGCAACTCCAACGCATCGACCCAAACGGATGGCGATTTTGTTCGTCTTTTATCTCATTTGGGTCGGCCCGGCGGACACCCATGTCCGCTTCCAAAGGCCGGCGAAAATAGAACACAATATTTCAAAAATAGGAAAACATTAATTAAACATTAATGCCGGGCACAAGGCCGACGAGAGTCCACGCGTCCACATTACATTAACTGAAACATTAATTAAAAAGTAAACTACGAGGCGGCGCGCTGCCCTAGGAGTCATCCTCGTCAACGTCGAGGCCGGTGAGGTCGATCAGCGTCGGTGCTGGGCTGGCCTAGGGGAATGCCGTGTTCTAGACTCTGGCGATGTCGTCCGCTGGGGATTGTGCCTCCGCGGGCCGGGCACGACGTGCCTCCTCCTCGGTGTCGCGCTCCAGCTGCTCGAGGCTCGCCCTTGCGGCGCTCGTCGGCCAGCCGTCGCTGGCGCCATTGCTCGAGGTAGGCCTCATCATGCGCCTCTGTCGCCCCCAGCCAGATCGCCGACGCGCTGACCCACTCGCGCACCACTCTGGTCCAGGAGTAGCCCTTAATGGGGGTCGGCATCGGCTCGGCCTTGGCTGGAGACGGCAGGGCCAGCGGCGGCACTACGCAGTCGCCGACTGCGAACAGCACCATGGCCTCCGCCATGCGTGGCTCGAATGCTGCCTCCTCCTCCTCATCCCTGCACTGCTCCTCCTCGCTCTCCCGGATGACTGCCGCCAGGGCCGCCTGGTAGGCGTCCTCCGCCACCTGGTCCTCGTCGCGAACGATGAGGGGCGTCGGCGGGGAGCCATGCGAGACGTCGCGGACGCCTGCCCCCCTCGTGCTCGAAGGCGAACCAACGCGCCCAATAGGGTGAGTCGATGTCGTAGGCGGAGTCGCGACGCTGCTCCGGCGTCAGCAATGCCCGCCGACGACGCACCTCCTCCGTGTGCGGCCTCACTGACCGCGGCGCCGTCGGCACTGGGATCCTCTTCGGATCCAAGTGTCAGTCGTGTGGCAGGGTGACGTCGGGGTAGGGAGAGGGACACGGTTCTCCCAGTGCCACTTCGCCTGGTGCACTGGGACGCTCACGCGCTGCCTCGTCCGGCAGGAAGACGCCGTCGGAGGAGGTGGCGGGGTCTTTGCCCTTGCCTTTGCCGGAGAAGAAACCCATCCTTGCGGGGGGGGGGGGGGGGGGGGGGGGGAGGTGGGGGAGAGGGGGGCTAGGGTTGCCGCCGATGGGTAAGCAGAGGATGGTGAGATGGGGAGAGGGGCTTCTGGAGTGGATGAGGACGACCCCGCCACACGCTCAGATTAAAAAAGGCCGACCGCCGTTGCTGACACGTGGGCCTAAGTTGGACGGTCGTAATAAATTAAGCTGACCGCCGTGGTAGTTGGACGGCCGCCAGGAGGGGACGCGGCGGACATCGAGAAGGCGCGTGAGGCATCCGCTTCGCGTCCTCTGTTGTTCTTTGTATTGCTATGATTGACGATGATAAATTAGAAGTTTCTTGAAAGAAAAACATGGGAGACTAGAGAGACAAGATTTGATGAGCAAGTCTAGCAGGCAGCAGCCGGTATTTTGTGATGTCTGACTTTGGCTAGTAGTTATGGCTGTCCTTTTTGATTAAGATGTTAGACAAGGAAGGAATTAAACTGCCTGTCAAAAATAAGGGAAGAAATTAAACTGAGTAGGGCCCACATACCAAAGACCGTTGACGAGATACTATATAGACCACGTTTTCTTGTACAGTACTAGTCCATGCACCCCATGAAACAGTGGTCAATGCATCCCATAAAACCTCGCCTTGCATGTCCCTGTCAATATTACCCATCCAGCCTACGTTAATTTTTTTTATAAAAAAAACCCAGCTAGCTGCCTCTTGGCTGTGACGAGAGGAACTGAGAGCGACCGAGCCGAACTGCTCCGGCAAATGTGGCCTCGCCGCGCCGGCCACCAATCTCAGCCACAAACTGCGTGCCTGCGGCCTCTCGCGTGATCGCCCCCCTATATTTACCCTCCTCGCGCGCGCACGACCGTACGCGACACGGCCCAGTCTTCGGACGTACGCCGATGCCGACGCAGACGTCCATGGATGCCGCCAGGACGGTCGTCGTGACCGCCTACAAGGAGCTGCCGCGCCGCCGTTCCGGCAGCTACAGCGCGTCCTGGTCGACCGCTCGAGCCGGGGCGCGCGCGGCCGCAGGCGGCTCCAACCGCCGGGCGATGCTGCTCGCGTACGCGCAGCACCTGCGGCGGCGCGGCGGGCAGAGGTCGTCGTCGTCGTTGTCCTTGGGGCCGCCGCGCGTGCTGGAGTGGGGCGAATGGAAGCGGGCGGACGATCGCGGCGCCGGCGCCCGCGACGACGACAAGGTGAGCGCGGCGGATCGGCAAGACATTTCTTATTTCGTTGGATCATGCATGCACGACGTGCATCTAACGCGTGCTGGTGTCTTCGATCGGTCAGCAGGTGGTGGCGGGGCGGAGGAGGGGTTGCTGCTCCAGGCTCCGGCTGTGGGCGCGGCTTTGGATCAGGACGTTTTTCCGTCGCGTCAGGAGGATCAGGGAGAACGCGTCGTGCAAGAAAGCAGATTGAACGGGTTGCCCATGCACGACAGTTCGACGATACGAGGAGGATGAGTTGGTTCGTCATCGGCGAATTAGCGCCTGCATCTGCATGTGTCCCGGAATTTTCTGTCTGCTGCTGTGCTGAATTCGTACGTGCATCTCCACATGAACGACACGTATACTACCATAGCAAAAATGCAGATGGATAGGGTAGGCCAGTGCTTGGGTAGTAACATTTTAAAATTTAGGCATGAGTTGAAGGTTCTTGCTCACAAATTGCTATGGTACTTCTGTCTCTCTTGAAAGAGGCGTACGATGGGATCTGGAAGACTCTCGGGTTAAGACCTTCCCGATTAAGAAGGTTAGGGACGTCTCATCTCCGGTGCTCCGCCGGCAAGGCCAGTGGATCTCCATTGTCTCTGGTGGCTGCGGAGTGACGACGGGGACCATTGATCTTGGTGTTGGATGCAAGGTTGGTTTTGGTGGTTGCTAACCAGGGCCGTCTCCAGAAATTTGGGGCCCCGGTGCGAAAAATAAATTATGCTACGGTTCGGCTATCAATTCATGTAATGCGTGCTTGTCATCACATATATCATCCAAGATTTTATCACTCTGCTGAGCAACCGATTGCTTGGTGTCAACTGTGTCGTGCGGAGTACTCCAGGTTACACATTTGCATTATATGATCATCAAACATAAAATAGGATCTTCAAAGTATTGACCTTTGTTTCATATTATTGGGTGTGTATTAATTTAAGGGAATTCTGAAATATTAATCATTTCTTATTTCCAGCTCTTTGATTCCCTTCGATAGGTTGTTTCCACTAAATAAAAGTCTACGGTAAAAAAATGGCCCCGCGAATGGAGCGATCTCCATGCCGATTCTCTTTGATCCGGAATCCTCACCCATGCAATTACCGTGCCAAAATATCCGGAACTAAATGGTGTATGCAGTAGGGAGTTGTGTGGGAAAAAAACTTATCGCATGAGATGTAAAGGAATCACGCGCATGCAGGGGAGGTAATCAAGGTAAAGAAATCCCATGCATGTAGGGGTGCGTAGAGAAGGAAATAAATCGTCGGCCGATGAGAGATCATGCATGACATGCAACATAATTAGCGCAAGATTAATGATTTTGGGGGCCTCATTTTTTTCGGGGGCCCTGTGTAGTCGCCCACCTTGGCCACCCTCATCGACGGCCCTGTTGCTAACGACGGGGACCATTGATCTTGGTGTTGGATGCGAGGTTGGTTTTGATGGTGTAGCAACGGCCGCAGGCAATAGGCTCTGATGCTAGCCGTTCGATCATGAGAATCCCCCGTATCATGGGGTCATGGGAGGTGTGGAAGCACATGATATTATCCCTTGGTTGGTGGTGTATGGTTTTTGATGCCACTGCGATGAAGTCAGTGATGCCTCCCGTATCGACATGTGGCTAGCCATAGTTTGCCTATGGTGGAGCTGAACATAGAGAGGAAGATCAGTTGTTGGGTCTGAAAGAAACGGAATTTTTAGTGTTTGTAGCGCATACCGGTTAGCCATGGACGAAAAGGATTCTGTGGTGATTGGGTCCAGCCACAATACCTAAGGGGATCATAGTATTTGGAATAATATCTGGAAGACAAATGTACCCCCAAAAGTACGTATTTTTACATGGAGACTAGCAACGGAGTAACTGGCGGTTCAAACTAATAGATTTTGTCGCATCCCAGGCCTCACCCCGATTTGTAATGTATGTGGGGCCGATGATGAAACAGGCTTCCATATGGCACATCGATGCACATTTGCAAAGGCCCTGTTGAAGGAAATATACCCTAGAGGCAATAATAAAAGTTATTATTTATTTCCTTATTTCATGATAAATGTTTATTATCCATGCTAGAATTGTATTAACCGGAAACATAATACATGTGTGAATACATAGACAAACACAGTGTCACTAGTATGCCTCTACTTGACTAGCTCGTTGATCAAAGATGGTTATGTTTCCTAACCATAGACATGAGTTGTCATTTGATTAAACGGGATCACATCATTAGGAGAATGATGTGATTGACTTGACCCATTCCGTTAGCTTAGCACTTGATCGTTTAGTTTGTTGCTATTGCTTTCTTCATGACTTATACATGTTCCTATGACTATGAGATTATGCAACTCCCATTTACCGGAGGAACACTTTGTGTGCTACCAAACGTCACAACATTACTGGGTGATTATAAAGGTGCTCTACAGGTGTCTCCAAAGGTACTTGTTGAGTTGGCGTATTTTGAGATTAGGATTTGTCACTCCGATTGTCGGAGAGGTATCTCTGGGCCCACTCGGTAATGCACATCACTATAAGCCTTTCAAGCATTGTAACTAATGAGTTGGTTGCGGGATGATGTATTGCGAAACGAGTAAAGAGACTTGCCGGTAACGAGATTGAACTAGGTATTGAGGTACTGACGATCGAATCTCGGGCAAGTAACATACCGATGACAAAGGGAACAACGTATGTTGTTATGCAGTTCGACCGATAAAGATCTTCATAGAATATGTAGGAGCCAATATGGGCATCCAGGTTCCGCTATTGGTTATTGACCGGAGAAATGTCTCGGTCATGTCTACATAGTTCTCGAACCCGTAGGGTCCGCACGCTTAACGTTCGTTGACGATATAGTATTTATGAGTTATGTATGTTGGTAACCGAATGTTGTTCGGAGTTCCGGATAAGATCATGGACATGACGAGGAACTCCGGAATGGTCCGGAGATAAAGTTTGATATATGGGATAATAGTGTTTGGTCTCCGGAAAGGGTTCCGGAATTCACCGGAAGGGGTTCCGGATGTTTCCCGAAATGTTTGGGTACGAAAACACTTTATTTGGGCCAAAGGGGAAAGCCCACAAGGTTTTTGGAAAGCGCAAAAGGAAGTTTTGCGGAGTCCAGGGGCCAAACGCCAGGGTCCCTGGCGTCTGGGTCCAGACGCCGGGAACCCTGGCATCTGGCCCTGGAGTCCGAGAAGGACTCTTGCCTTTCGGGTGAAACCGACTTTGTGGAGGCTTTTACTCCAAGTTTCGACCCGAAGGCTCAACATATAAATAGAGGGGTAGGGCTAGCACCCAAGATAGATCAAGAAACACCAAGCCGCGTACCCCGTCCCCTCTAGTTTATCCCCCGTCATAGTTTTTGTAGTGCTTAGGCGAAGCCCTGCGGAGATTGTTCTTCACCAACACCATCACCACGCCGTCGTGCTGCCGAAACTCATCTACTACTTTGCCCCTCTTGCTGGATCGAGAAGGCAAGGACGTCATCGAGCTGAACGTGTGCTGAATGCGGAGGTGCCGTACGTTCGGTACTTGATCGGGACGGATCGTGAAGGTGTACGACTACATCAACCGCGTTGATAAACGCTTCTGCTTACGGTCTATGAGGGTACGTAGACAACACTCTCCCCTCTCGTTGCTATGTGCTACCTCTTGAGCATTGCGTTGGTTTTCCCCGAAGAGGAAGGGATGATGCAGCAAAGTAGCGTAAGTATTTCCCTCAGTTTTTGAGAACCAAGGTATCAATCCAGTAGGAGGCTACGCGCGAGTCCCTCATACCTACACAAAACAAATAAATCCTCGCAACCAACGCGAATAGGGGTTGTCAATCCCTACATGGCCACTTACGAGAGTGAGATCTGATAGATATGATAAGATAATATTTTTGGTATTTTTGTAATAAAGATGCAAAGTAAAGAGCAAAGGAAATAACTAAGTAGTAGGAGATTAATATGATAAAGATAGACCCGGGGCCATAGGTTTCACTAGTGGCTTCTCTCGAGAGCATAAGTATTCTATGATGGGTGAACAAATTATTGTTGAGCAATTGACAGAATTGAGCATAGTTATGAGAATATCTAGGTATGATCATGTATATAGGCATCACGTCCGAGACAAGTAGACCGACTCCTGCCTGCATCTACTACTATTACTCCACTCATCGACCGCTATCCAGCATGCATCTAGAGTATTAAGTTAAAAACAGAGTAACGCCTTAAGCAAGATGACATGATGTAGAGGGATAAACTCATGCAATATGATGAAAACCCCATCTTGTTATCCTTGATGGCAACAATACAATACGTGCCTTGCTGCCCCTACTGTCATTGGGAAAGGACACCGCAAGATTGAACCCAAAGCTAAGCACTTCTCCCATTGCAAGAAAGATCAATCTAGTAGGCCAAACCAAACTGATAATTCGAAGAGACTTGCAAAGATAACCAATCATACATAAAAGAATTCAGAGAAGATTCAAATATTGTTCATAGATAGACTTGATCATAAACCCACAATTCATCGGTCTCAACAAACACACCGCAAAAAGAAGATTACATCGAATAGTTCTCCACAAGAGAGGGGGGAACATTGTATTGAGATCCAAAAAGAGAGAAGAAGCCATCTAGCTAATAACTATGGACCCATAGGTCTGAGGTAAACTACTCACACTTCATCGGAGGGGCTATGGTGTTGATGTAGAAGCCCTCCGTGATCGATGCCCCCTCCGGCGGAGCTCCGAAACAGGCCCCAAGATGGGATCTCGTGGATATAGAAAGTTGCGGCGGTGGAATTAGGGTTTTGGCTCCGTATCTGGTCGTTTGGGGGTACGTAGGTGAAACGAGAAATCACAACACAAAGGTTTTCTAAAGATCCCTCCAAAACTTGATACGGGTATCTACCCTGAAAAACACATCGTGTCTATTTCATATAAAAATTAACCTCCCCTACATTGTATGCACCATGGCTATTTATAATAACCTGACTTGATCCTGGCCTAAGGCCCCTCACGCAGGCACACAACTTCAAAAAGGAAATAAACGTTAAAATAAAAGAGTCCAATCCTTTTACATCTCAGATTGGATTTTATATCTAATAACTATTCCTAACCTTTAATTATGGTGCGCTATCCCTCTTGACTTGTTTCGGTGGCCCCAGCCTACTTCTTTTAAGCATAGAAAACTCCACACGTTGCGCATCATGTTTGTAATTGCCTGGTACTTCTTGCGTGGTAGAAACAAAAGCATGAATCGTTCCTTAATCCCTCCTTTAACTTCTATAATATCTCCAATTAAATATCCATAGTTCTTGGTTGCATGCACCGAATGGATCTCGCCTCCTGGAACACAAACGGAATAGCATCCTAGGCCGGTTTCCATTACACGTTTGTTTACCTTTATTTCTTGCATGGTTGCATGCATGTCAAATCCTGAAACAATTCTGATCTGGTCCTGAGCCAGTGAATGTTTATTTTCTTGGCTTACGCCCATCTTGTGCAATACATTAGCATGCATGCACATAACATCGACCAATGCTTGCACCTCTTCATCATCTTCACTGGACTAGAAATAGTTTGGAACACAAATATCCTTCATCTTTACTCCATTGACATGCAACGAAGTATCATGAACAACCATATTAGTAGCATCATCCGTGTTCATATCAGTAGGTATATATAGGAGGAAGGAGTACGTCGGTGGAGCAACAGGGGGCCCACGAGGGTGGAGGGCACGCCTGGTGGGGGTGGGCGCGCCCCCTACCTCATGGCCTCCTCTTTTGTGTCTTGACGTAGGGTCCAAGTCTCCTGGGTCTTGTTTGTTGAGAAAATCACGTTCCCGAAGGTTTCATTCCGTTTGGACTCCGCTTGATATTCCTTTTCTTCGAAACCCTAAAACAGGCAAAAAACAGCAATTCTGGGTTGGGCCTCCGGTTAATAGGTTAGTCCCAAAAATAATATAAAAGTGGATAATAAAGCCCAATAATGTCCAAAACAGTAGATAATATAGCATGGAGCAATCAAAAATTATAGATACGTTGGAGATGTATCAAGCATCCCCAAGCTTAATTCCTGCTCGTCCTCGAGTAGGTAAATGATAAAAACAGAATTTTTGATGCAGAGTGCTACTTGGCATAATTTTAATGTAATTCTTCTTAATTATGGTATGAATATTCAGATCCAAAAGATTCAAAACAAAAGTTCATATTGACATAAAAATAATAATACTTCAAGCATACTAACTAAGCAATTATGTCTTCTCAAAATAACATGGCCAAAGAAAGTTCATCCCTACAAAATCATATAGTTTAGTCATGCTCCATTTCCGTCACACAAGAATGCTCTCATCATGCACAACCCCGATGACAAGCCAAGTAATTGTTTCATACTTCAGTAATCTCAAACCTATAAACTTTCGCGCAATATATGAGCGCGAGCCACGGACATAGCACTATGGGTGGAATAGAATATAATGAGGGGGGTTATATGGAGAAGACAAAAAGGAGAAAGTCTCACATCAACGAGGCTAATCAATGGGCTATGGAGATGCCCACCGATTGATGTTAATGCAAGGAGTAGGGATTGCCATGCAACGGATGCACTTAGAGCTATAAATGTATGAAAGCTCAACAAAAGAAACTAAGTGGGTGTGCATCCAACTTGCTTGCTCATGAAGACCTAGGGCACTTGAGGAGGCCCATTGTTGGAATATACAAGCCAAGTTCTATAATGAAAATTCCCACTAGTATATGAAAGTGACAAAACAAGAGACTCACTATCATGAAGATTATGGTGCTACTTTGAAGCACAAGTGTGGCAAAGGATAGTAACATTGTCCCTTCTCTCTTTTTCTCTAATTTTTTTGGGTCTTCTCTTTTTTATGGCCTTTTTTATATAATTCCTCACTTGGGACAATGCTACGAAAAATGATGATCATCACACTTCTATTTATTTACAACTCAATGATTACAACTCGATACTAGAACAAAAGATGACTCTATATGAATGCCTCCGGCGGTGTACCGGGATATGCAATGGACCAAGAGTGACATGTATGAAAGAATTATGAACGGTGGCTTTGCCACAAATACTATGTCAACTACATGATCATGCTAAGCAATATGACAATAATGAATGTGTCATGATAAACAGAATGGTGGAAAGTTGCATGGCAATATATCTCGGAATGGCTATGGAAATGCCATAATAGGTAGGTATGGTGGCTGTTTTGAGGAAGATATAAGGAGGTTTATGTGTGAAAGAGCGTATCATATCACGGGGTTTGGATGTACTGGCGAAGTTTGCGCCAACTCTCAATGTGAGAAAGGACAATGCACGGTACCGAAGAGGCTAGCAAGGATGGAAGGGTGAGAGTGCGTACAATCCATGGACTCAACATTAGTCATAAAGAACTCATATACTTATTGCAAAAATCTACAAGTCATCAAAAACCTCGGCACTACACGCATGCTCCTAGGGGGATAGATTGGTAGGAAAAGACCATCGCTCGTCCCCGATCGCCACTCATAAGGAGGACAATCAAATAACACCTCATGTTTCAAATTTGTTACATAACGTTTACCATACGTGCATGCTACGGGACTTGCAAACTTCAACACAAGCATTTCTCAATATGAAAACTACTCAACTAACTGGCTTTGATATTATTACCTCCATATCTCAAAACAATCATCAAGCATCAAACTTCTCTTAGTATTCAAAACACTCATAAGAAAATTTTACTAATCTTGAATACCTAGCATATTAGGAGCAAATGACCATGCTATTTAAGACTCTCAAAATAATCTAAGTGAAGCATGAGAGATCAATAGTTTCTATAAAACAAATCCACCACCGTGCTCTAAAAGATATAAGTGAAGTACTAGAGCAAAACTATATAACTCAAAAGATATAAGCGAAGCACATAGAGTATTCTAGCAAATTCCAAATCATGTATGGCTCTCTCAAAAGGTGTGTACAGCAAGGATGATTGTGGTAAACTAAAAAGTAAAGACTCAAATCATACAAGACGCTCCAAGCAAAACACATATCATGTGTCGAATAAAAATATAGCTCCAAGTAAAGTTACCAATAGAAGTAGACGAAAGAGGGGATGCCTTCCGGGGCATCCCCAAGCTTTGGCTTTTAGGTGTACTTATATTATCTTGGGGGTGCCATGGGAATCCCCAAGCTTAGGCTCTTTTCACTCCTTGTTCCATAATCCATCAAATCTTTACCCAAAACTTGAAAACTTCACAACACAAAACTCAAAGTAGAAAATTTCGTGAGCTCCGTTAGCGAAAGAAAACAAAAGACCACTTCAAGTTACTGTAATGAACTCATTCTTTATTTATATTGGTGTTATACCTACTGTATTTCAACTTCTCTATGATTTATAAACTATTTTACTAGCCATAGATTCATCAAAATAAGCAAACAACACACGAAAAACAGAATCTGTCAAAAACAGAACAGTCTGTAGTAATCTGTAGCTAGCGCAAGATCTGGAACCCCAAAAATTCTCAAATAAATTTCTGGACGTGAGTAATTTATCTATTAATCATCTGAAAAAAGAATTAACCAAATAGCACTCTCCAAATAAAAATGTCAGAAATTCTCGTGAGCGCTGAAGTTTCTGTTTTTTACAGCAAGATCAACACGACTTTCCCCAAGTCTTCCCAACGGTTCTACTTGACACAAACACTAAATAAAACATAAAAACTCAATCATAACAGAGGCTATATAAATTATTTATTACTAAACAGGAGCAAAAAGCAAGGAACAAAAATAAAGTTGGGTTGCCTCCCAACAAGCGCTATTGTTTAACGCCCCTAGCTAGGCATGATGATTTCAATGATGCTCACATAAAAGATAAGAATTGAAATATAAAGAGAGCATCATGAAGAATATGAATAGCACATTTAAGTCTAACCCACTTCCTATGAATAGGGATTTTGTGAGCAAACAACTTATGGAAACAAGGATCAACTTCCATAGGAAGGTAAAACAAGCATAACTTCAAAACTTTAAGCACATAGAGAGGAAACTTGATATTATTGCAATTCCTACAAGCATATATTCCTCCCTCATAATAATTTTCAGTAGCATCATGAATGAATTAAACAATATAACTAGCACCTAAAGCATTATTTTCATGATCTAGAAGCATAGAAATTTTATTACTCTCCACATAAGCAAAATTCTTCTCATGAATAGTAGTGGGAGCAAACTCAACAAAATAACTATCATGTGAGGCATAATCCAATTGAAAGCTAAAATCATGATGAAAAGTTTCATGGTTATCATTATTCTTTAAAGCATACATGTCATCACAATAATCATCATAGATAGCAACTTTGTTCTCATAATCAATTGGAACCTCTTCCGGAATAGTGGATTCATCACAAAATAAAGTCATGACCTCTCCAAATCCACTTTCATCAATATAATCATCATAAATAGGAGGCATGCTTTCATCATAATAAATTTGCTCATCAAAACTTGGGGGACAAAAAATATCATCTTCAAACGTAGCATCCCCAAGCTTGTGGCTTTGCATATCATTAGCATCATGGATATTCAAAGAATTCATACTAACAACATTGCAATCATGCTCATCATTCAAATATTTAGTGCCAAACATTCTAATGCACTCTTCTTCTAGCACTTGAGCACAATTATCAGAATCCTTATTTTCATGATAGATATTAAAAAGATGAAGCATATGAGGCATCCTTAATTCCATTTTTTGTAGTTTTCTTTTATAAACTAAATTAGTGATAAAACAAGAAACAAAAAGATTTGATTGCAAGATCTAAAGATATACCTTCAAGCACTCACCTCCCCGGCAACGGCGACAGAAAAGAGCTTGATGTCTACTACACAACCTTCTTCTTGTAGACGTTGTTGGGCCTCCAAGTGCAGAGGTTTGTAGGACAGTAGCAAATTTCCCTCAAGTGGATGACCTAAGGTTTATCAATCCGTAGGAGGTGTAGGATGAAGATGGTCTCTCTCAAGCAACCCTGCAACCAAATAACAAAGAGTCTCTTGTGTCCCCAACACACCCAATACAATGGTAAATTGTATAGGTGCACTAGTTCGGCGAAGAGATGGTGATACAAGTGGTATATGGATAGTAGATAATAGTTTTTGAAATCTGAAAATATAAAAACAGTAAGGTAACTAATGATAAAAGTGAGCGTAAACGGTATTGCAATGCGCTGAAACAAGGCCTAGGGTTCATACTTTCACTAGTGCAAGTTCTCTCCACAATAATAACATAATTGGATCACATAACTATCCCTCAACATGCAACAAAGAGTCACTCCGAAGTCACTAATAGCGGAGAACAAACGAAGAGATTATGGTAGGGTACGAAACCACCTCAAAGTTATTCTTTCCAATCAATCTGTTGGGCTATTCCTATAAGTGTCACAAACAGCCCTAGAGTTCGTACTAAAATAACACCTTAAGACACAAATCAACCAAAACCCTAATGTCACCTAGATACTCCAATGTCACCTCAAGTATCCATGGGTATGATTATACGATATGCATCACACAATCTCAGATTCATCTATTCAACCAACACATAGAACCTCAAAGAGTGCCCTAAAATTTCTACCAGAGAATCACGACGAAAACGTGTGCCAACCCCTATGCATAGGTTCATGGGCGGAACCCGCAAGTTGATCACCAAAACATACAGCAAGTGAATCACGTGATATCCCATTGTCACCACAGATACGCACGGCAAGACATACATCAAGTGTTCTCAAATCTTTAAAGACTCAATCCGATAAGATAACTTCAAAGGGGAAACTCAATCCATTACAAGAGAGTAGAGGGGGGAGAAAACATCATAAGATCCAACTATAATAGCAAAGCTCGCGATACATCAAGATCGTATCACCTCAAGAACACGAGAGAGAGAGGTCAAACACATAGCTACTAGTACATACCCTCAGCCCCGAGGGAGAACTACTCCCTCCTCATCATGGAGAGCACCGGGATGATGAAGATGGCCACCGGAGAGGGATTGCCCCCTCCGGCAGGGTGCCGGAATGGGTCTAGATTGGCTTTCGGTGGCTACGGAGGCTTCTGGGGCGGAACTCCCGATCTATTGTGCTCACGGATGTTTTTAGGGTATATGGAGATATATAGGCGGAAGAAGTACGTCAGGGGGGCCATGAGGGGCCCACGAGGGTGGAGGGCGCGCCCAGGGGGGTGGGCGTGCCCCCTGCCTCGTGGCCTCCTCGTAGATCCTCTGACGTGCACTCCGAGTCTTCTGGGCTTCTTCTGATCCAAAAATAAGTTCCGTGAAGTTTCAGGTCAATTGGACTCCGTTTGGTTTTCCTTTTCTGTGATATTCTAAAACAAGGTAAAAACAGAAACTTGCACTGGGCTCTGGGTTAATAGGTTAGTCCAAAAAATGATATAAACGTGTATAATAAAGCCCATAAACATCCAAAATAGTAGATAATATAGCATGGATCAATCAAAAATTACAGATACGTTGGAGACGTATCAGCGGGTATCGTTATTTTCTGACCTTCACAGATGATTTGAGCAGATATGGGTATATCTACTTGATGAAACATAAGTCTGAAACATTTGAAAAGTTCAAAGAATTTCAGAGTGAAGTGGAAAATCATCGTGACAACAAAATAAAGTTTCTACGATCTGATCGCAGGAGATGAATATTTGAGTTACAAGTTTGGTCTTCAATTAAAACAATGTGGAATAGTTTCACAAACTCATGCCACCTGGAACACCATAGCATAATGGTGTGTCCGAACGTCATAACCGTACTTTATTTGATATAGTGCAATCTATGATGTCTCTTACCAATTTACCACTATCATTTTGGGGTTATACATTAGAGACAGATGCATTCACATTAAAAAGGGCACCATCTAAATCCGTTGAGACGACATCATATGAACTATGGTTTAGCAAGAAACCTAAGCTGTCGTTTTTTAAAGTTTGGGGTTGCGATGCTTATGTAAAAAAGTTTAATCTTGATAAGCTCAAACCCAAGTCAGAGAAGTGCGTCTTCATAGGATACCCAAAAGTAATTGTTGGGTACATGATATTATCCCTTGGTTGGTGATGTACGGTCTGTTTTTGATGCCACTTCGATGGAGTCAGTGATGCCTCCCGTATCGACATGTGGCTAGCCATAGTTTGCCTATGGTGGAGCTGAACATAGAGAGGAAGATCAGTTGTTGGGTCCGAAAAAACCGGAATTTTTAGTGTTCGTAGCGCATACCAGTTAGCCATGGACGAAAAGGATTCTGTGGTGATTGGGTCCAGCCACAATACCCAAGGGGATCGCAGTATTTGGAATAATATCTGGAAGACAAATGTACCCCAAAAAGTACGTATTTTTACATGGAGACTAGCAACGGAGTAACTGGCGGTTCAAACTAATAGATTTTGTCGCATCCCAAGCCTCACCCCGATTTGTAATGTATGTGGGGCCGATGATGAAACAGGCTTCCATATGGCACATCGATGCACATTTGCAAAGGCCCTGTTGAAGGAAATATGCCCTAGAGGCAATAATAAAAGTTATTATTTATTTCCTTATTTCATGATAAATGTTTATTATCCATGCTAGAATTGTATTAACCGGAAACATAATACATGTGTGAATACATAGACAAACATAGTGTCACTAGTATGCCTCTACTTGACTAGCTCGTTGATCAAAGATGGTTATGTTTCCTAACCATGGACATGAGTTGTCATTTGATTAAACGGGATCACATTATTAGGAGAATGATGTGATTGAATTTACCCATTCCGTTAGCTTAGCACTTGATCGTTTAGTTTGTTGCTATTGCTTTCTTCATGACTTATACATGTTCCTATGACTATGAGATTATGCAACTCCTGTTTACCGGAGGAACATTTTGTGTGCTACCAAATGTCACAACGTAACTGGGTGATTATAAAGGTGCTCTACAGATGTCTCCGAAGGTACTTGTTGAGTTGGCGTATTTCGAGATTAGGATATGTCACTCCGGTTGTCGGAGAGGTATCTCTGGGCCCACTCGGTAATGCACATCACTATAAGCCTTGCAAGAATTGTAACTAATGAGTTAGTTGCGGGATGATGTATTGCGGAACGAGTAAAGAGACTTGCCGGTAACGAGATTGAACTAGGTATTGAGATATCGATGATCGAATCTCGGGCAAGTAACATACCGATGACAAAGAGAACAACATATGTTGTTATGCGGTTCGACTGATAAAGATCTTCGTAGAATATGTAGGAGCCAATATGGGCATCCAGGTTTCGCTATTGGTTATTGACCAAAGAAATGTCTCGGTCATGTCTACATAGTTCTCGAACCCGTAGGGTCCGCAGGCTTAACGTTCGTTGACGATATAGTATTTATGAGTTATGTATGTTGGTAACCGAATGTTGTTCGGAGTTCCGGATAAGATCCCGGACATGACGAGGAACTTCGGAATGGTCCGCAGATAAAGTTTGATATATGGGATAATAGTGTTTGGTCTCCGGAAAGGGTTCCGGAATTCACTGGAAGGGGTTCCGGATGTTTCCCGAAATGTTTGGGTACGAGAACACTTTATTTGGGCCAAAGGGGAAAGCCCACAAGGTTTTTGGAAAGCGCAAACGGAAGTTTTGCGGAGTCCAGGGGCCAGACGCCAGGGTCCCTGGCGTCTGGGTCCAGACGCCGGGAACCCTGGCTTCTGGCCCTGGAGTCCGAGAAGGACTCTTGCCTTTCGGGTGAAACTGACTTTGTAGAGGGTTTTACTCCAAGTTTCGACCCCAAGGCTCCACATATAAATAGAGGGGTTGGGTGTTGGGGATCGTAGCAGAAATTCAAAAATTTTCCTACGTGTCACCAAGATCAATCTATGGAGAGACTAGCAACGAGAGAGAGGAGTGCATCTTCATACCCTTGAAGATTGCAATGCAGAAGCATTACAAGAACGCGGTTGGTGGAGTCGTACACGCAGTGATTCAGATCGCGGTCGATTCCGATCTAAGCGCCGAACAACGGCGCCTCCGCGTTCAACACACGTACAGCCCGGTGACGTCTCCCACGCCTTGATCTAGCAAGGAGAGAGGGAGAGGTTGGGGAAGACTCCGTCCAGCAGCAGCACGACGGCGTGGTGGTGGTGGAGCGCGGTACTCCAGCAGGGCTTCGCCAAGCACTACGAGAGACGGGGAAGGAGAGGGGTAGGGCTGCGCCAAGAGAGAGATCAAATCACATGTGTTGGGCAGCCCCATACCTCAAGTATATATAGGGGAAGGGGAGGGGCTGCTCCCCCTCTAGGGTTCCCTCCCCAAGGGGGGGCGGCAACCCTAGATCCCATCTAGGGTGGCTGCCAGAGGGGAGATGGAGAGGGGGGCGCCCTAGGGTGGGCCTTAAGGCCCATCTGGACCTAGGGTTTACCCCCTTCCCACTCTCCATGCGCCTTGGGCCTTGGTGGGGGGGGGGTGCACCAGCCCACCTGGGGCTGGTCCCCTCCCACACTTGGCCCACGCAGCCTTCTGGGGCTGGTGGACCCCCGGGACCCTCCCGGTGGTCCCGGTACGTTACCGATATCACCCGAAACTTTTCTGGTGACCAAAACGGGACTTCCCATATATAAATCTTTACATCCGGACCATTTCGGAACTCCTCGTGACGTCCGGGATCTCATCCAGGACTCCGAACAACATTCGGTAACCACATATATACTTTCCCTATAACCCTAGCGTCATCGAACCTTAAGTGTGTAGACCCTACGGGTTCGGGAACCATGTAGACATGACCGAGACAACTCTCCGGCCAATAACCAACAGCGGGGTCTGGATACCCATGTTGGCTCCCACATGTTCCACGATGATCTCATCGGATGAACCACGATGTCAAGGATTCAATCAATCCCGTATACAATTCCCTTTGTCTATCGGTATGATACTTGCCCGAGATTCGATCGTCGGTATCCCGATACCTCATTCAATCTCGTTACTGGAAAGTCTCTTTATTCATTCCGTAATACATCATCCCGTGATCAACTCCTTGGTCACATTGTGCACATTATGATGATGTCCTACCGAGTGGTCCCAGAGATACCTCTCCGTTACACGGAGTGACAAATCCCAGTCTCGATTCGTGCCAACCCAATAGATACTTTCGGAGATACCCGCAGTGCACCTTTATAGCCACCAGTTACGTTGTGACGTTTGGTACACCCAAAGCATTCCTACGGTATCCGGGAGTTGCACAATCTCATGGTCTAAGGAAATGATACTTGACATTAGAAAAGCTTTAGCATACGAACTATACGATCTTGTGCTAGGCTTAGGATTGGGTCTTTCCATCACATCATTCTCCTAATGATGTGATCCCATTATCAATGACATCCAATGTCCATGGTCAGGAAACCATGACCATCTATTGATCAACGAGCTAGTCAACTAGAGGCTTACTAGGGACATGTTGTGGTCTATGTATTCACACATGTATTATGGTTTCCGGTTAATACAATTATAGCATGAACAATAGACAATTATCATGAACAAGGAAATACAATAATAACCATTTTATTATTGCCTCTAGGGCATATTTTCAACAGTCTCCCACTTGCACTAGAGTCAATAATCTAGTTCACATCACTATGTGATTGTAGTGAATCCAACACCCATGGGGTGTGTTCATATCTTGCTTGTGAGAGAGGTTTATCACTCAATGGGTCTGAACCTTTCAGATCCATGTGTGCTTTACAAATCTCTATGTCATCTTGTAGATGCAGCTACCACGCTCTATTTGGAGCTATTCCAAAATAACTGTTCTACTATACGAATCCGGTTTACTACTTAGAATCATCCAGATTAGTGTCAAAGATTGCATCGGCGTAACCCTTTACGACGAAATCTTTTACCACCTCCATAATCGAGAAAATTCCTTAGTCCACTAGTTACTAAGGATAACCTTGACCGTTGTCCTGTGATCTATTCCTAGATCACACTTGTACCCCTTGACTGACTCATGGCTTGGCACACTTTAGGTGCGGTACACAACATAGCATAATGTAGAGCCTATGTCTAAGCATAGGGGATGACCTTCGTCCTTTCTCTCTATTCTACCGTGGTCCGGTCTTGAGTCTTACTCAATACCCATACCTTATTACACAGCCAAGAACTCCTTCTTTGCCGATCTATTTTGAACTCCTTCAAAAACTTGTCACGGTATGTATTCATTTGAAAGTACCATTAAGCATTTTTGATCTATCCTTATAGATCTTGATGCTCAATGTTCAAGTAGCTTAATCCAGGTTTTCCATTGAAAAATACTTTTCAAATAACCCTGCATGCTTTCCAGAAATTCTACATCATTTCTGATCAACAATATGTTAACAACATATACTCATAAAAAATTCTATAGTGCTCCCACTCAATTCTTTGGAAATACAAGTTTCTCATAAACTTTGTATAAACCCAAAATCTTTGATCATCTCATCAAAGCGTACATTCCAATTCCGAGATGCTTACTCCAGTCCTTAGAAGGATTGCTGGAGCTTTGCATACTTGTTAGCATCTTTCAGGATTGACAAAACCTTCTGGTTGTATCACATACAACCTTTCCTCAGGAAAAACGTCAAGGAAACAATGTTTTGAAATCCTATCTGTAAGATTTCATAAATAATGCAATAACTGCTAACATAATTCCAACAGACTCTTAGCATCTCTACGAGTGAGAAAGTCTCATCGTAGTCAACTCCTTTGAACTTGTCGAAAAACATCCTAACGACAAGTTGAGCTTTCTTAATGGTGACACTTACCATCATTGTCCGTCTTACTTTTAAAATCCATCTGTACCCAATGGCCTTATGACCATCAAGTAGTTCTTTCAAAGTCTACACTTTGTTTTCATACATGGATCCTCTCTCGGATTTTATGGCCTCGAGCCATTTGTCGGAATCCGGGCCCACCATCGCTTCTCCATAGCTCGTAGGTTCATTGTTGTCTAGCAACATGACTTCCAAGACAGAATTACGTACCACTCTGAAGTAGTACACATCCTTGTCGACCTATGAGGTTTGGTAGTGACTTGATCCGAAGTTTCATGATCACTATCATAAGCTTCCACTTCAATTGGTGTAGGTGCCACAGGAACAACTTCCTGTGCCCTGCTACACACTAGTTGAAGTGACGGTTCAATAACCTCATCAAGTCTCCACCATCCTCCCACTCAATTCTTTCGAGAGAAACTTTTCCTCGAGAAAGGACCCGTTTCTAGAAACAATCACTTTTGCTTCCAGATCTGAAATAGGAGGTATACCCAACTATTTTGGGTATTCTATGAAGATGCATTTATCCGCTTTGGGTTCGAGCTTATCAGCCTAAAACTTTTTCACATAAGCAGCCCCAAACTTTTAAGAAACGACAACTTAGGTTTCTCTAAACCTATAGTTCATACGGTGTTGTCTCAACGGAATTGTGTGGTGCCCTATTTAAAGTGAATGCGGTTGTCTCTAATGCCTAACCCATAAACGATAATGGTAATTTGATAAGAGACATCATGGTATGCACCATATCCAATAGGGTGCAGTTATGATGTTCGGACACACCATCACACTATGGTGTTCCATGCGGTATTAGTTGTGAAACAATTTCCACAATGTCTTAATTGTGTGCCAAACTCGTAACTCAGATATTCATCTCTATGATCATATCATAGACATTTTATCATCTTGTCACGACGATCTTCAACTTCACTCTGAAATTACTTGAACCTTTCAATAATTCAGACTTGTGTTTCATCAAGTAAATATACTCAGCATCTACTCAAATCATCTATGAAGTAAGAACATAATGATATCCACTGCGTGCCTCAGCACTCATTGGACTGCACACATCAAAATGTATTACTTCCAACAAGTTGCTTTCTTGTTCCATCTTACTGAAAACGAGGTCTTTCAGTCATCTTGCCCATGTGGTATGATTTGCATGTCTCAAGTGATTCAAAATCAAGTGAGTCCAAGCGATCCATTTGTATGGAGTTTCTTCATGCATATCTACCAATAGACATGGTTCGCATGTCTCAATCTTTTCAAAAACGAGTGAGTCCAAAGATCCATCAACGTGGAGCTTCTTCATGCATTTTACACCAACATGACTCAAATGGCAGTGCCACAAGTACGTGCTACTATCATTACTATCTTATATCTTTTGGCATGAACATGTGTATCACTACGATCGAGATTCAATAAACCATTCATTTTAGGTGCAAGACCATTGAAGGTATTATTCAAATAAACAGAGTAACCATTATTCTCCTTAATTGAATAACCGTATTGCGATAAACATAATCCAATCATGTCTATGCTCAACGCAAACACCAGATAACAATTATTTAGGTTTAGCACCAATCTCGATGGTAGAGGGAGCATGCGATGCTTGATCACATCAACCTTGGAAACACTTCCAACACATATCGTCATCTCACCTTCAGCTAGTCTCCGTTTATTCCGTAGCCTTTTATTTTGAGTTACTAACACTTAGCAACTGAACCGGTATTTCAATACCCTGGTGCTACTAGGAGTACTAGTAAAGTACACATTTAATATAATGTATGTCCAATACATACTGCTGTCAACCTTGCCAGCCTTCTCATCTACCAAATATCTAGGGTGGTTCTGCTTCAGTGTCAATTCCCCTTATTACAGAAGCACTTAGTCTCGGGCTTGGGTTCAACTTTGGGTTTCTTCACTAGAGCAGCAACTGATTTGCCGTCTCATGAAGTATCCCTTTCTTGCCCTTGCCCTTCTTGAAACTAGTGGTTTTACTAACCATAAACAATTGATGCTCCTATTTGATTTCTACTTTTGCGGTGTTGCGAATAGCTCAAGGATCATCATATCTATCCCTGATATGTTATAGTTCATCACGAAGCTCTAGTAGCTTGGTGGCAGTGACTTTGGAGAACCATCACTATCTCATCTGGAAGATCAACTCCCACTCGATTCAAGCGATTGTAGTACTCAGACAATCTAAGCACATGCTCAATGATTGAGCTTTTCTCCCTTAGTCTGCAGGCTTAAGAAACTTGTCAGAGGTCTCATACCTCTTGACGTGGGCACTAGTCCTAAATCCCAATTTCAGTCTTTGGAACATCTCATATGTTCTGCGATGTTTCAAAAAACGTCTTTGGTGCCTCAATTCTAAACCATTTAGCATTACGCACTGAAATATCATGTAGTCATCAAAACGTGTATGTCAGATGTTCGCAACATCCACAACCGACGCTCGAGGTTTAGCTCACTGAGCGGTGCATTAAGGACATAATCCTTTTGCGCAGCAATGAGGACAATCCTCAGTTTACGGACCCAGTCCGCATAATTGCTACTATCAACTTTCAACTAGATTTTCTCTAGGAACATATCTAAAACAGTAGAACTAAAGCGTAAGCTTCGACATAATTTGCAAAGTCCTTTTGACTATGTTCATGATAATTAAGTTCATCTGATGATTTAATGAACTCCCACTCAGATAGACAACCCTCTAGTCATCTAAGTGATACATGATCTGAGTCAACTAGGCCGTGTCCAATCATCACGTGAGACGAACTAGTCATCATCGGTGAACATCTTCATATTGACCGTATCTTCTATACGACTCATGTTCGACCTTTCGGTCTTCCGTGTTCCGAGGCCATGTCTGTACATGCTAGGCTCGTCAAGTCAACCTAAGTGTGTTGCGTGTGTAAATCTGGCTTACACCCATTGTATTCGAACGTTAGAATCTATCACACCCAATCATCACGTGGTGCTTCGAAACAACGAACCTTCGCAACGGTACACAGTTAGGGGGTACACTTTCTTGAAATTATTGCGAGGGATTATCTTATTTAAGCTACCGTCGTTCTAAGCAAATAAGATGTAAAACATGATAAACATCACATGCAATCAAATAGTGACATGATATGGCCAATATCATTTTGCTCCTTTTGATCTCCATCTTCGGGGCGCCATGATCATCATCGTCACCCGCATGACACCACGATCTCCATCATCATGATCTCCATCATCGTGTCTTCATGAAGTTGTCTCGTCATCTATTACTTCTACTACTATGGCTAACGGTTTAGCAATAAAGTAAAGTAATTACATGACGTTTATGTTGACACGCAGGTCATAAATAAATTAAGACAACTCCTATGGCTCCTGCCGGTTGTCATACTCATCGACATGCAAGTCGTGATTCCTATTACAAGAACATGATCAATCTCATACATCACATCCTTTTGGCCATATCACATCACGTAGCATACCCTGCAAAAACAAGTTAGACGTCCTCTAATTGTTGTTGCATGTTTTACATGGCTGCTATGGGGTTCTAGCAAGAACGTTTCTTACCTATGCAAAACCACAACGGTGATATGCCAATTTCTATTTACCCTTCATAAGGACCCTTTTCATCGAATCCGACCCGACTAAAGTGGGAGACAGACACCCGCCAGCCACCTTATGCATCAAGTGCATATCGGTCGGTGGAACCAGTCTCACGTAAGCGTACCTGTAAGGTTGGTCCGGGCCGCTTCATCCCACGATGCCGCCGAATCAAGATAAGACTAGTAACGGCAAGCAAATTGAACAAATCATCGCCCACAACTACTTTGTGTTCTACTCGTGCATAGAATCTACGCATAGACCTAGCTCATGATGCCACTATTGGGGATCGTAGCAGAAATTCAAAAAATTTCCTACGTGTCACCAAGATCAATCTATGGAGAGACTAGCAACGATAGAGAGAGGAGTGCATCTTAATACCATTGAAGATCGCAATGCAGAAGCGTTACAAGAACGCGGTTGGTGGTCGTACACGCAGCGATTCAGATCGCGGTCGATTCCGATCTAAGCGCCGAACAACGGCGCCTCCGCGTTCAACACACGTACTGTCTGGTGACGTCTCCTACGCCTTGATCCAGCAAGGAGAGAGGGAGAGGTTGGGGAAGACTCCGTCCAGCAGCAGCACGACGGCGTGATGGTGGTGGAGGAGCGCGGTACTCCAGCAGGGCTTCGCCAAGCACTACGAGAGACGAGGAAGGAGAGGGGTAGGGCTGCGCCAAGAGAGAGATCAAATCACATGTGTTGGGCAGCCCCATACCTCAAGTATATATAGGGGAAGGGGAGGGGCTGAGCCCCCTCTAGGATTCCCTCCCCAAGGGGGGCGGCAGCTCTAGATCCCATCTAGGGTGGCAGCCAGAGGGGAGATGGAGAGGGGGCGCCCTAGGGTGGGCCTTAAGGCCCATCTGGACCTAGAGTTTGCCCCCTTCCCACTCTCCATGCGCCTTGGGCCTTGGTGGGTGGGGGGGGGGCGCACCAGCCCACCTGGGGCTGGCCCTGTTGGGGAATGTAGTAATTTCAAAAAAATTCCTACGCACACGCAAGATCATGGTGATGCATAGCAACGAGAGGGGAGAGTGTGATCTACGTACCCTTGTAGACCGACAGCGGAAGCGTTAGCACAACGCGGTTGATGTAGTCGTACGTCTTCACGGCCCGACCGATCAAGCACCGAAACTACGGCACCTCCGAGTTCTAGCACACGTTCTGCTCGATGACGATCCCCAGACTCTGATCCAGCAAAGTGTCGGGGAAGAGTTCCGTCAGCACGACGGCGTGGTGACGATCTTGATGTACTACCGTCGCAGGGCTTCGCCTAAGCACCGCTACAATATTATCGAGGACTATGGTGGAAGGGGGCACCGCACACGGTTAAGAATATGATCGCGTGGATCAACTTGTGTGTCTAGGGGTACCGGGAGTAGGTACCCTTGCTTGAAATATTAACTTCAACTCCTGGAACATCGCATATGGTCCATGACGTTCAAAACGTCTTTGAAGTCCTGATTCTAAGCCGTTAAGCATGGTGCACTAAACTATCAAGTAGTCATCATATTGAGCTAGTCAAACGTTCATAATGTCTGCATCTGCTCCTGCAATAGGTCCGTCACCTAGCGGTGCATCAAGGACATAATTCTTCTGTGCAGCAATGAGGATAAACCTCAGATCACGGATCCAATCCGCATCATTGCTACTAACATCTTTCAACATAATTTTCTCTAGGAACATATCAAAATAAACACAGGGAAGCAACAACGCGAGCTATTGATCTACAACATAATTTGCTGGTAAGCAGTATGACTTATATCGCCCACAACTCACTTGTGTTCTACTCGTGCATATAACATCAACACATAAAACCTAGGCTCTAATACCACTGTTGGGGAACGTAGTAATTTCAAAAAAATTCCTACGCACACGCAAGATCATGGTGATGCATAGCAACGAGAGGGGAGAGTGTGATCTACGTACCCTTGTAGACCAACAGCGGAAGCGTTAGCACAACGCGGTTGATGTAGTCGTACGTCTTCACGGCCCGACCGATCAAGCACCGAAACTACGGCACCTCCGAGTTCTAGCACACGTTCAGCTTGATGACGATCCCCGGACTCCGATCCAGCAAAGTATGACGATCCCCGGACTCCGATCCAGCAAAGTATGACGATCATAGTCAACACCTTGAACTTGTCAAAAACCTTTTTGCGACAATTCTAGCTTTGTAGATAGTAACACTACTATCAGCGTCCGTCTTCCTCTTGAAGATCCATTTAATCTCAATGGCTCGCCGATCATTGGACAAGTCAATCAAAGTCCATACTTTGTTCTCATACATGGATCTCATCTCAGATTTCATGGCCTCAAGCCATTTCGTGGAATCTAGGCTCATCATCGCTTCCTCATAGTTCGCAAGTTTGTCATGGTCTAGTAACATGACTTCCAGAACAGGATTACCGTACCACTTTGGTGCGGATCTCACTCTGGTTTACCTACGAGATTCGGTATTAACTTGATCTGAAGTTACATGATCATCATCATTAGTCTTCCTCACTAATTGGTGTAGTAGTCACAGGAACAGATTTCTTGTGATGAACTACTTTTCAATAAGGGAGAAGGTACAATTACCTTATCAAGTTCTACTTTCCTCCCACTCACTTCTTTCAAGAGAAACTCCTTCTCTAGAAAGGATCCATTCTTAGCAACGAATGTCTTGCCTTCGGATCTGTGATAGAAGGTGTACCCAATAGTCTCCTTTGGGTATCCTATGAAGACATATTTCTTCAATTTGGGTTTGAGCTTATCAGGATGAAACTTTTTCATATAAGCATCACAATCCCAAACTTTAAAAAACGACAACTTTGGTTTCTTGCCAAACCACATTTCAGATTTTGTCGTCTCAACGGACTTAGATGGTGCCCTTTTAAACGTGAATGCATCTGTCTTTAATGCATAACCCCAAAACGATAGTGGTAGATCGGTAAGAGACATCATAGATCGCACCATATCTAATAAAGTACGGTTATGATGTTCGGACACACCATTATGCTGTGGTGTTCCAGGTGGCGTGAGTAGTGAAACTATTTCACATTGTTTTAACTGAAGGCCAGACTCGTAACTCAAATATTTTACCTCTGCGATCATATCGTAGAAACTTTTATTTTCGTGTTACGATGATTCTCCACTTCACTCTGAAATTCTTTGAACTTTTCAAATATTTCAGACTTGTGTTTCATTAAGTAGATATACCCATATCTGCTCAAATCATTTGTGAAGGTCAGAAAATAATGATACCCGCCACGAGCCTTAACACTCATCAGATCTCATACATCAGTACGTATTATTTCCAATAAGTCAGTTGCTCGCTCCATAGTTCCGGAGAACGGCGTTTTAGTCATCTTGCCCATGAGGCATGGTTCGCAAGCATAAACTGATTCATAATCAAGTGATTCCAAAAACCCATTAGCATGGAGTTTCTTCATGCGCTTTACACCAATATGACCTAAATGGCAGTGCCACAAATAAGTTGCACTATCATTATAAACTTTGCATCTTTTGGTTTCAATATTATGATTATGTGTATCACTATGATCGAGATCCAACGAACTATTTTCATTGGGTGTGTAACCATATAAGGTTTTATTCATGTAAACAGAACAACAATTTCTTCTCTTACTTAAATGAATAACCGTATTACAATAAACATGATCAAATCATATTCATGCTCAACGCAAACACCAAATAACACTTATTCAGGTTCAACACTAATCCCGAAAGTATAGGGAGTGTGCGATGATGATCATATCAATCTTGGAACCACTTCCAACACACATCGTCACTTCACCCTTAACTAGTCTCTGTTTATTCTGCAACTCCCGTTTCGAGTTACTAATCTTAGCAACCGAACTAGTATCAAATACTGAGGGGTTGCTATAAACACTAGTAAAGTACACATCAATAACATGTATATCAAATATACTTATGTTCACTTTGCCATCCTTCTTATCTGCCAATCACTTGGGGTAGTTCCGCTTCCAGTGACCAGTCCCTTTGCAGTAGAAACACTTAGTCTCAGGCTTAGGACCAGACTTGGGCTTCTTCACTTGAGCAGCAACTTGCTTGTTGTTCTTCTTGAAGTTCCCCTTCTTCCCTCTGCCCTTTTCTTGAAACTAGTGGTCTTGTCTACCATCAACACTTGATGTTTTTCTTGATTTCTACCTTCGTAAATTTCCGCATTACGAAGAGCTTGGGAATCTTTTCCGTTATCCCTTGCATATCATAGTTCATCACAAAGTTCTACTAACTTGGTGATGGTGACTAGAGAATTCTGTCAATCACTATTTTATCTGGAAGATTAACTCCCACTTGATTCAAGTGATTGTAGTACCCAGACAATCTGAGCACATGCTCACTAGTTGAGCGATTCTCCTCCATCTTTTAGCTATAGAACTTGTTGGAGATTTCATATCTCTCAACTCGGGTATTTGCTTGAAATATTAACTTCAACTACTGGAACATCTCATATGGTCCATGACGTTCAAAACGTCTTTGAAGTCCTGATTCTAAGCCGTTAAGCATGGTGCACTAAACTATCAAGTAGTCATCATATTGAGCTAGCCAAACGTTCATAACGTCTGCATCTGCTCCTGCAATAGGTCCGTCACCTAGCGGTGCATCAAGGACATAATTCTTCTGTGCAGCAATGAGGATAAACCTCAGATCACGGATCCAATCCGCATCATTGCTATTAACATCTTTCAACATAATTTTCTCTAGGAACATATCAAAATAAACACAGGGAAGCAACAACGCGAGCTATTGATCTACAACATAATTTGCTGGTAAGCAGTATGACTTATATCGCCCACAACTCACTTGTGTTCTACTCGTGCATATAACATCAACACATAAAACCTAGGCTCTGATACCACTGTTGGGGAACGTAGTAATTTCAAAAAAATTCCTACGCACACGCAAGATCATGGTGATGCATAGCAACGAGAGGGGAGAGTATGATCTACGTACCCTTGTAGACCGACAGCGGAAGCATTAGCACAATGCGGTTGATGTAGTCGTACGTCTTCACGGCCCGACCGATCAAGCACCGAAACTATGGCACCTCCGAGTTCTAGCACACGTTCAGCTCGATGACGATCCCCGGACTCCGATCCAATAATACCGCCGAACCAAAGTATGACATGCTGGTAAGCAGTATGACTTATATCGCCCACAACTCACTTGTGTTCTACTCGTGCATATAACATCAACACATAAAACCTAGGCTCTGATACCACTGTTGGGGAACGTAGTAATTTCAAAAAAATTCCTACGCACACGCAAGATCATGGTGATGCATAACAACGAGAGGGGAGAGTGTGATCTACGTACCCTTGTAGACCGACAGCGGAAGCGTTAGCACAACGCGGTTGATGTAGTCGTACGTCTTCACGGCCCGACCGATCAAGCACCGAAACTACGACACCTCCGAGTTCTAGCACACGTTAAGCTCGATGACGATCCCCGGACTCCGATCCAGCAAAGTGTCGGGGAAGAGTTCTGTCAGCACGACGGCGTGGTGACGATCTTGATGTACTACCGTCGCAGGGCTTCGCCTAAGCACCGCTACAATATTATCGAGGACTATGGTGGAAGGGGGCACCGCACACGGTTAAGAATATGATCACGTGGATCAACTTGTGTGTCTAGGGGTGCCCCTTGCCCCCGTATATAAAGGATCAAAGGGGGTGGGGTGCGGCCGGCCAGGAGGAGGGCGCGCCAGGAGGAGTCCTACTCCCACCGGGAGTAGGATTTCCCCCCCTTTTCCTAGTTGGAACAGGATTCGGGAGGGGGAAAGAGGAGAGAGAGAAGGAAGGGGGGGCGCCACCCCCTTCTCCTTATCCTATTCGGACTAGGGGGAGGGGCACGCGGCCCAGCCTTGGCCACCTCTCCTCTCTTCCACTAAAGCCCACTAAGGCCCATATACCTCCCGGGGGGTTCCGGTAACCTCCCGGTACTCCGGTAAAATCCCGATTTCACCCGGAACACTTCCGATATCCAAATATAGGCTTCCAATATATCAATCTTTATGTCTCGACCATTTCGAGACTCCTCGTCATGTCCGTGATCACATCCGGGACTCCGAACAAACTTCGGTACATCAAAATGCATAAACTCATAATAAAACTGTCATCGAAACCTTAAGCGTGCGGACCCTACGGGTTCGAGAACAATGTAGACATGACCGAGACACGTCTCCGTTCAATAACCAATAGCGGAACCTGGATGCTCATATTGGCTCCTACATATTCTACGAAGATCTTTTATCGGTCAGACCACATAACAACATACGTTGTTCCCTTTGTCATCGGTATGTTACTTGCCCGAGATTCGATCGTCGGTATCTCAATACCTAGTTCAATCTCGTTACCGGCAAGTCTATTTACTCATTCCGTAATACATCATCTCACAACTAACTCATTAGTTGCAATGCTTGCAAGGCTTATGTGATGTGCATTACCGAGAGGGCCCAGAGATACCTCTCCGACAATCGGAGTGACAAATCCTAATCTTGAAATACGCCAACCCAACATGTACCTTTGGAGACACCTGTAGAGCACCTTTATAATCACCCAGTTACGTTGTGATGTTTGGTAGCACACAAAGTGTTCCTCCGGCAAATGGGAGTTGCATAATCTCATAGTCATAGGAACATGTATAAGTCATGAAGAAAGCAATAGCAACATACTAAACGATCGGGTGCTAAGCTAATGGAATGGGTCATGTCAATCACATCATTCTCCTAATGATGTGATCCCGTTAATCAAATAACAACTCTTTTGTTTATGGTTGGGAAACATAACCATCTTCGATTAACGAGCTAGTCAAGTAGAGGCATACTAGTGACACTCTGTTTGTCTATGTATTCACACATGTATTATGTTTCCGGTTAATACAATTCTAGCATGAATAATAAACATTTATCATGATATAAGGAAATAAATAATAACTTTATTATTGCCTCTAGGGCATATTTCCTTCAGGCCCCCTCCCACACTTGGCCCACACAGCCTTCTGGGGCTGGTGGCCCCACCTGGTGGACCCCCGGGACCCTCCCGGTGGTCCCGGTACGTTACCGATAGCACCCGAAACTTTTCCGGTGACCAAAACGGGACTTCCCATATATAAATCTTTACCTCCGGACCATTCTAGAACTCCTCGTGACGTCCGGGATCTCATCCGGGACTCCGAACAACATTTTGTAACCACGTATATACTTTCCCTATAACCCTAGCGTCATCGAACCTTAAGTGTGTAGACCCTACGGGTTCGGGAACCATGTAGACATGACCGAGACAACTCTTCGGCCAATAACCAACAGCGGGGTCTAGATACCCATGTTGGCTCCCACATGTTCCACGATGATCTCATCGGATGAACCACGATGTCAAGGATTCAATCAATCCTGTATACAATTCCCTTTGTCTATCGGTATGATACTTGCTCGAGATTCGATCGTCGGTATCCCGATACCTCGTTCAATCTCGTTACCGGCAAGTCTCTTTACTCATTCCGTAATACATCATCCCGTGGTCAACTCCTTGGTCACATTGTGCACGTTATGATGATGTCCTACCGAGTGGGCCTAGAGATACCTCTCCGTTACACAAAGTGATAAATCCCAGTCTCGATTCGTGCCAACCCAACAGATACTTTCGGAGATACCCGCAGTGCACCTTTATAGCCACCCAGTTACGTTGTGACGTTTGGTACACCCAAAGCATTCCTACGGTATCCGGGAGTTGCACAGTCTCATGGTCTAAGGAAATGATACTTGACATTAGAAAAGCTTTAGCATACGAACTATACGATCTTGTGCTAGGCTTAGGATTGGGTCTTGTCCATCACATCATTCTCCTCATGATGTGATCCCGTTATCAATGACATCCAATGTCCATGGTCAGGAAACCATGACCATCTATTGATCAACGAGCTAGTCAACTAGAGGCTTACTAGGGACATGTTGTGGTCTATGTATTCACACATGTATTACAGTTTCCGGTTAATACAATTATAGCATGAACAATATAGAATTATCATGAACAAGGAAATACAATAATAACCATTTTATTATTGCCTCTAGGGCATATTTCCAACATAGGGCTAGTACCCAAGATAGATCAAGAAACACCAAGCCGTGTGCCGGCTACCCTGTCCCCTCTAGTTTATCCTACGTCATAGTTTTCGTAGTGCTTAGGCAAAGCCCTGCGGAGATTGTTCTTCACCAACACCGTCACCACGCCGTCGTGCTGCCGGAACTCATCTACTACTTCGCTCCTCTTGCTGGATCGAGAGGGCGAGGACGTCATCGAGCTGAACGTGTGCTGAACGTGGAGTTGCTATACATTCGGTACTTGATCGGGACTGATCGTGAAGGTGTACGACTACATCAACCGCGTTGATAAACGCTTCTACTTACGGTCTATGAGGGTACGTAGACAACACTCTCCCCTCTCGTTGCTATGCATCACCATGATCATGCGTGTGTGTAGGAATTTTTTTGAAATTACTACGTGCCCCAACACCTGTGGCATGAATTCAAGGAGGTATGGAACCTGCCCCCTGAGCATGAAATATAATATACTGAAAGGGATTGGGTCCTAATCCTGCTAGATAAGGTGAGTGAAGATATGAAACAAAAATTTATGCTATTTTGGTGGCGTGTTTGGCACCATAGAAATGATGCGATCTTCGCAAAAGGTAAAGCGAAAATTTCCCACTCTGCTCGTTTTCTGCAAAACTACCTTGTAAGCCTCTGATTGATTGCGGACGGAACTTCTGAGATAGATCGAAAAGGGAAAAGTCCGATGGTTAAATTGCCACCGGCGCAACAACATGATAATACAAAGGAAAAAAGATGGAAAAAACCAGAGCTCGGATGGGCTAAGGTCAATGTTGATGGATGTTTTTTGGAGGAAAGTAGGAGTGGAGCCTGGGGAGCTGTGATTCGAGACCATGACGGAAGAATTATCTTATCAACTTGGGATTATATACCGTGGTGCAATGGAGCGGACTGCGCGTAAGCCATGGCTTTCCTAGAAGGACTACGGAAGGCAATGTCGGAGACGGATCTACCCTTAATCATCGAGAAGGATTGCAACTCGGTGACAAAGACGCTCATCCTCTCGTCTATTGATAGATTGGAGGTTGGAACAATTGCAAAGGAGTTTCAAGCCATTAAAGGGAACAGAGAAGTTAGAGTTTGCAAAGTAGATAGGAAGGAAAATAGGTTAGCTCATAGTCTTGCCCAGTTGGGGCGTAGAGAGTTGCATGGTGGGGTTATGCAAGGCACAGTGCCAACCTGCGTGTTGAGCGAGGCCTTGCACGATTGTACGAACTATGTTTTCTCTACTTAATTAATACAACTCTCTATTTCAAAAAAAGTGTGCACCTAGCCCTTCCCCTGAAACTTACTTCCTAAATAAGTCTTTGCTAATTCTTCCATCCATCTGCATCGATACTCCATTTCAACTTGATATTTCCACGACAAATTAATTTGAAACTCGATAATTCCAATGAACACATTTCAAGGACACTTAAAATTCAAAGACACTATAGGTCCAAATGAAGTAATGGTCCAAATAAAACATGATAAAAGTACAATAATCAAGTGTTCTGAATTTGTCACAAGTGCTCAACATGATCATCTTGGAGTTGGTGATGAGCTTCTCGATCTCGTGATGCGATGCTAGGAATATTTGGATCATGTTTGCTTGATGTTGTGGCAAGACATGTTCCCCATTGTAGAGGCACCAAAAGTTCTTCGATTGTCCTCTCTCATACTCGATGATCACGTGGTGCATGACAATACATGTTGTCTTGATCTACCATAGTACCAATGGGTTCCAATACTCAATAGGTCCACACACAATCACAAACCATTTTTAAGCGCTGAAAACTCTCTCAACATCCTTCCCGGCGGATTCTTGGCACCCTGCAAAGTGAGCTATGTGGTTGCCTACCGTAGGTGAATTGTCTTCACAAATTTGACCCATGGAGGACAGATGCCACCAGCAAGGTAGTAGCCATGTTATACTAGCGTTCATTGATAACATAGTTACAAGGTGGAGCTTGGCAATTAGCCGACAACAAGCAGGGTCGGCTCTATATTTCGGAAGGCCCTAGGGCGAACTCGATGACATGGACCCTTAAGTCTAAGACTGCATACAAAGAATTAGAAATTTTTACATCAGAACCCTAATCATATATACTGAAATTGGGGATAGATCATGGATAATATGTATGTGAAGATGGCTGTACTCGTCGTCGCGGTCTCGCGGATGTCATTGCCGGACATGAGCAAGGGGGCCGGCGGCACGCTGGGCGCATAATGCAACACCAGGGGCAAGCCAACAAGGCTCCCGCACAGCGCAGCGGCGACATGATCCGCATCCCAAACAAGGGAAAGTTTAAACCAAAAGCTGAGTAGTTGAACAATGTGTGAATTCCACATAGAACGACCTTCTAGTTCATATCTTAGTGGAAAGAGTAGTAGAACTTGACGTTAAAGTATTGTGAAGTTTCACTGACTAGCGCCCGTGATAATATCTTAATGGCGCCGAACTTGATGGCCACCACCTCCTGCGATCCATCTGTTGTGCACAGCCAGGGCTGCAAGTTGAGCCCCAACCCCATACCTTAGTCCATGTCGATCCGTGATCTTCCCCTTGAATGCCATGTTTTCATCCGTGAAAATCTTAGCCTCCTTCGACTACCACATGAAGTTCCTGCATGGCTTGTCGAACGCGACATCCAGTAGGTACAATGTGCATTGCCGCCTCGTGAGGTGAGGCGGCGTACTTCAGAGAAGCATCACACGGGAGGTTAGTGATCGGATAGGCGCGTGCCACAAACGCAACACACAGAGCTCCAAGGGTGCGCTGGGCCGGTGCCGTTAACCGCCGACAAGGACAGGGCAAGCAAGAGGAGTGGGTGATGACGCCGGTTGGGTCATACAGGTTAATTATTTCTTAATGCCCATCATGCTCTTAATTATAAAGTGGTACAAACTGATCTTGACTGTTGACGTATTTAGGTGGGTATACCGAAGTAGAAGTGAAAAACTATAAGAAAGGATCTCCAGAGATGTAACAACATAATTCCACTTGAATGAATTAGAAAAGATTCTTTGACCCGACATATTCACCAAGCAACAATACTGACCTACCCCTTGTTTGATGTTCTTGTAGAAACTTTTCTCTTCATGGCTTTAGTCTCTTTTTTCCATAAGTTTTCTGTTTTACTCTTGCCACGGGGGAAATCACAGTCGAGGACAGTTGCCAAAACGCTTGGAGATTCCTGTGAAAATGGATTTTTTTTATTTGTGTGGGAAAACACTTGTATTACTCATAACTCAGGGTTACAACCATGTTTGCACAGATTTTCAAAATTTTCTGACAACCCTATCCAAACAGCAGTATGGCCCTGAGTTCCACCAAAACAGCAGTATGGCCCTGAGTACAACACTTTAACATCGAACAGAATTGAGTAATGCAGCTTCTTCGTTCACGAAAATTGTGAAGCCTGTATAAAGGCGCACTAGAGTGTGATGAAATCTGTGCACTTAATTCAGCCACCAAGCGAAGAACCATGTGCACGTCATGTGCTTGCAGAAGAAGCTGTAGCACTGGTCACTATGTGCAAAGACTGAATTGCTAGCCTTGAGTAGGAATAGAAGGGGCCTTAACCAACTTTCTGTATCAAACTAACTGACATTTTTCTAATGCCACTCATTCCGAATGCAATGAAGTGTGTGCATGACTTGCCGCCTCATCCAAGAGAGTTTAGCAATAACGAAGGAAGAAAACACGAGGGGTACGTTGTGAGGTGAGTTAATCATGCCATGGACAGGCTCACTTCATTGCTTTGCTAGCGCTTGATGCTCGGCATCCTACTCCAGTCCGCACCCAGACTGGCCCAACAAAGAACAGGGAGCAAGTGAAAATAGAGGTGGTGAGCCGAGACAATGAACTCTCGGACAAAGGGTATACTAATATACCTTATATTTTGAAATAGAGAGTGTATATATTAACATGAGTTTGAGTTGGTACGTCCCTGTAAAGAAAAACAAAAGGAGTTCGAGTTGGCACGTGAAAAGAAGTAATCGTATAAGCAGTAGTGACCCACGTTGTAAACAAGTGCCAGACTCTGTGTATCACTTAGCGAAAAACATAAAGGACTTTGTACCACTACAGAGTAGTGAATGTATTCAATGTGTCTGTCCATACATGTATTTATGATAATAGACCTAATACAAACTTGAGCCAAGTATTAATATTTTCTCACCTACTGACCTACTACACCATAGTGTATTGGCGTTCATTTGTTAGAATCACTTCAACTCCATAAAGGAGAATGGTAAAGTGTGATCCAGCTGCTATTTACTGCTAGGGTGGCATTGTTGCCGGCTCGAAACATATTTTTGGATCACTTCATGAGAGTACATAATTTCGTGCTCACTAATTGTGAGGTTGTCATAATTTTTTAGGAGCATTTAATAGAAAAGTACCACAATTGGGGTTTCGATCCCACAGAACTACCACTTCGAAACGCCAACAAAACTACGAGTTGAACCTTTATTTTTTGCTAAAAACTACCACTTTTGGATAGTGGCCTGTTTAGACGATTTAAGCACATTTATGACATCCGGGACCCACTTGTCGTGGCTGATGTGGTGGGAAAGCCAACTCCGCTTTTTTTACTATTATATTTATCGTTCTTACAGGTTGGACCTACCCGTCAGCATCAACTTCTTCTTCCTCCTCCTTTTTTAAGCCTTGATCTGTAGAACAATCGTTCAACGGCAATTTCCATTTATACAAAGGAGGGAGAAACATAATGCAAAATAAAGCCATAAAACAAAGGAAAAAACTCATCCAATGCCAGCTCTAGGTATCATGGCAACGTATGGTAGATGAGCAGCTATCCAATCTTGAAGACAAGTAGCATGCTTGTCCTTAATTTCGTGTCTAAGTATGGTGAGGTCCTACTTGAGAGTTGAGATAGTGTCTCCAAGACTAAATAGTATGATTGACATGTTTGAAAATTCTTACATTTCTGGCAGGAATGATTGTTCCCAACAGCTTAATGCAAAATTACAATCTCGATGCAAGTACATGAGTGTTTCTTTAGTGTTCCATATGAATGTCTTGTCACAACTATTGCCCTATCTTTCATGGGTGTTGTGTTGCATTGTAGCTAGCTGGCGAGAGAGCCCACTTGCATGGTCAAGATGGACATCTTTATAAGCCGTTCCATAAGACTTGACATCAATGAAGTGATATCTGAAATTGTCTCACCTTCCTTCTTTCAAACACACCTAAAGTTCATCTTTCTTACTGTCATTCTTCTATCATCACAAGATCTCTTAATGTGCATCCCTCCAACAAGGGTTAAATGGTGTGCAAAATAAGCGTCTTCGGGCTCCACTGTATTCGAGTGACACTATCTCACCATCAACAAGACGTTGTGTTTTTCTTTGATACGACGACAACTTGAGTTTCTTATTATCACTCAAATTTTGCCCGTCGGGATTATTCGAATTCGTGTGGGGGGCTTCGGGCCGCACATGAAAATAAGCCACTCACAGGAAATGTCAAATTTCTGGTAGTGTCATAGGTCATTTTATTTTGGATGAGTTTCTAAGGTGAGTCAGGAGACACCTCCATGAGCAATGATGTCGTTGTTATGTTCACTCACCAAGCCATCTATTCTAGATAACACTTTCCTTGTTTCTTCTTATCAAGATTCACATATATCCATATCAACCCCGTCAAAATTCGTATCCAACACAAGAGACAAATTTAAGCCAAAAGTTAGCCGAAAAATGTGTAACTTCCACCTAGAACGACATCTAGTGCATATTTTCGTGGAAATAGTAGCCGAGTACTCCCTCTATGCTTGCAAAGGGAGCGTATAAATTTTGTGCTAAGCCAAACAATGCAAAGTTTGACCAAGTTTATAAAATTATATTAACAACTATGGTACGGAATTAATTATACTTTAAACTGTTTAACTTCAGATAAAATTTACTCTTCATCTTCTAAGGAAGGAGAAAGTACCATTGTAGAGAAGCCACAAAATTTCCCCGGTTTGGCTCTTTCACAATCAAAACATTAGTGTATTGTGGATAACGTTCACCTGAGTGTGACTTCTTTTAATCACAGGTCGGCCGTGACTTATAGAAGCACAAGTTTATTTCTATGTTTGATGCAGTTACTTATGGAAGCATCTCGTTCTCAAAAAGCTATATGGAGGCATCTTTAGAGAAGTAACAGCACAATTCTACTCGAACTAGCAAATATTCTTGGACCGCCATATTCACCAAGCAACAATATTAAGTTGCCCCTAGTTTCATGTTCTCCGAGAAACTTTTCTTAATGACTTCAATCTCTGCTTTTTCCCATAGTTTTGCTGTTTTACTTTTACCATGGGGAAAATCACATGCAAGGACAGTTGCCAAAATGCTTGGGGATTCTTGTAAAAAGAGATTCTTCTTTTGTGCGTGGAAACATTTGTATTACTCACAACTCAGGATTACAATCATGTTTACACGGAGATCCAAAATTTTCTAGTCCAGATGCAGTCCAAACAGCGGTACAGCCCCGAGTTCTACCAACGTTCAACATAAAGTGACTTACACCACTTTGTACAGACACACTAGCATATGAAGATAACTCGCCACTTAATTCAGCCATCAAGCGAAGAACCATGTGCACGTCATGTGCATGCAGGAGCAAATTAGTAGCTCCGGTCACTATGCGCGAAGAACAAATTGCCGAGCACGAGTAGCAAAAGACATGACTGTAACCAGCGGTGCGTACTGAACTGGCTGGCATTTTCCCGATGCCGCTCATTCCAAACGCAGTGGAGTGGGTGCTTGCATTGCCGCCTCATCGAAGAAAGTTTAGCGATTAGGATGGATGAAAACAGGAGGGGTTCGTCGTGAGGTGAGTTAATCATGGTGTGGAGAAGCTTGCTTTGCTAGCACTTGTTGCTCGGCATCCTACTCCAATTCCACACCTAGTATGGCCCAATAGAAAGGGACATGGAGCAAGTGAAAACAAATGTGAGGAGGAGACAATGAACTCCGTGGCTAGGGGTATTACTAATACATCTTATAGTATATTGAAACGGGGAGAGAGTATGGTACGTCCCTAGAAACAATAACAAAGGAGTTTGAGTTGGTACATGAAAAGAGGTAATTGTACATGCAGTGGTGACCCATGTTGTAAACAAGTGTGCGACCCTGTATCACTCTGAGTAAAAAAAGAAAAGGACTTCGTACCACTAGCGAGTTGGTGAATATTTTCAATGTATCCATATATGTATTTATAACAGTAGACCAAATATGAACCCATTCCAAGTCTAAATATTCTCCCATCCGCTGACCTACATCACAGTGTATTGGCGTTCATTTGTTAGGATCACATCAGCTCCATAAGAGAAAATGATAAAGTGTGATTCAGCCGCTATTTACTGCTAGGGGTGGCATTGTTGATTGTTGCCGGCTCAAAACATATTTTCCAGGACTACTTTGTGAGAGTACATATGTCAATCATAGTCCCTAACTATGTTATTCTCACAGCAATTATTCCTGACTAGCAAAAAAACGTTTGTTGTAACAGGAGAAAAAAAATACCACACGCCCCTAACCCAATAATCACGACTCAAGATCTCAATAGGTCCATGTCTTTATTTTAACATGGCATCTCATCTGTGGTGCCACTTATCCTCCGTGTCACCCTCGCCGGCGGTAGCATCAGTGCTCACACAACCAACATGCCTGTGCATTGCAACGAGAGTGAAAAACATATCACATCATAACCCAATTAGCATGACGGGAGTAAAAACAAACATCACACATCCCTAACCCAACAATCATGACTCAAGATCGACTCCCCCCTCCACCTCCCAGCCCCACACAAGTCCACCAATGCCTACGTCGGTGCTTATCCTCCTTCTCTGTGTGTGTGATTTTGTAATTGTAAACACATTAAGAACTAAAATAATAGTTAAAAACCTATGCTCTGCAATATTATCATGATATGCAGAAGTTGAAAAGCTTATGAAAAAATTGGTTTGTTGCCAATTAGTTTTCTAAAAAAAGAACAAACTAAGTATGAAGAATCATGTTTATCTAATAAAATATTAGGTAAACAAGGCAAATGTTTAGAACACACATGCTTTGCTGCATATCTACAACCCTTTCTACCTGCACATGCAATCTGGGGGCAAAAGTTTGCTGTAACAACCAATTTGGCGAAAAAATACATTTGCAGGTGAAATGGTGTCGTTGCATTATGTCACCATTCTTTCACATGTGTATGATGCGGCGTTGGTAAGAACGCTGAGGTAGATCGTCACATCGGCAGCGGTCAAGTGTGTGCCGATCATTATTGCATTGACGAGGTCATCCACCCATACCAGGCACTGGCTCACGTCCCCTTTGGCGCTGATACTGCGCAGGTTCGCGTACGCCACATACGAGCAATTAGGGTGCGTTTGGTTGCCCGCATCGATTTTGGCGTATTCGCATAGACTTCTTAGATGGGCCTGGCCAAGAAAAAAATAGCCTATAAACCACCAACTACACATTGTTTGGTTGCCCACATATAGGTTAGCTGCATGAGGGAACTAATTTTGACATGTTGTTTGGTTGACCGCAGAGCATTAGGCGCACATAGAACACGTTGTTTGGTTATAACCTGCATTAGGTGCTGTCACCACTTCTCACTAGTGGTGACCTTATCACTCACGATCTTAACAGTTTCACTTCTAGATATGAAACAAATTACGGTTCATCCTAACTACTATCAAATGGCAGTCCACATTATTAAGAGCCAAATGGCTGAATGGGGAAAGTTCATCATCCCTCCTATTTCTCTTCCTCTTACCTCTTCTGCTGTCGTTGTTCCTCTTCGTCTTCCTCTTCTGCTGCTGCTCTTGCTCTTCTTCTTCTTCTTCTTCTTCTTCTTCAGATTCTTGTCCGACCTCTGTTATTCCACATTGCATGTGCCCACTCCAGCCTTTTGTTCTTTCGGGCTTCGTTGTCAAATGCCTCAACACCCTGGCCACCGAGGTCAATATCGTCAGGCATCACATCTTCCTCCTTAGGCACTAGTTCATCACAACTCCATTGCAGGATCCAGTTATGCAGAATGCAACATGCAAGAACAAGCTTAACCTGGGTAGGGTAAGAGTGGAATGGCTTCTGATCCTGGATCTTGAACCTGTACTTCAGAGCTGCAAATGCCCTCTCAACCGTTTGTCTAAGATTGAATAGCTCATGTGGAATCCGAGGGTAGTTCCTACCAGAGAACTCGTTCAGATGATACCTGGTCTTCCTAAAGGGTGGAAGAACAGCTGGCCGACATGCATAGCTAGCATCTCCTAGGTAGAACTTGTCATCAGGACGACTCATGCTGTCACTGAGTATGTTAGCATCATGTGCTGACCCTTCCCAGCCAGCCATCACATAGGTGAACTTCAGATCGAAGTCAACAGCAGCAAGCACAATCTGCCTTGTGTAGTGCTTCCTTCTCCTATATGCTGCAGCTTGTGACCTCGGCACTCTGGCAGTGACATGGGTACCATCTATTGACCCAATGCGATCCTGAAATGTCAATACAAGATTGTGTCAGTGCTCACCTTGAACAATCCAAGCATATTAAGTAATGAACTACGTACTGCAGTGCTCACCTTGAAGTATGAATACCATCTTGGGCTAGTGCGAATCTTGGTAGGAGTCCGGCCAGTTGGTGACTTGATCATGCACTCCTTTGTTCTCCTCCGCATTCTCGTTCGGCGTTGAGTGAGAACATGTTCGGCACCTTCATGCTCGACACCGCTAGGAATCCCTGATCGCAGCCCTCGAAGGCGGCACCACCTGCTTCGGTCGACATCTAATATCAAAACTGACGGTGCTTAACTCTGTTGCGCTCACCTAACCATCGCGACATCACAGTACTCGTACGCATCATAGCACGCACATCTGCTACACATGATCGACGACTGTCGGGGCTCTGGAACTGGGGGTACCCAGGGCCATCTGTCTGCGGCCCAACGTGTGGCCCCATCAAAGGGCCCCGCGAGGCCCACTTTCAAGGCTTCTCAAGCAAGACCCTCGCGAGTCACACTGTTGGGGAACGTTGCAGAAAACAAAAAAAAATTCCTACGGTTTCACCAAGATCCATCTATGAGTTCATCTAGCAATAAGTGATCGGATTGCATCTACATACCTTTGTAGATCACGCGCAGAAGCGTTCAAGGACGGGGATGAGGAAGTCGTACTCGACGTGATCCAAATCACCGGAGATCCTAGCGCCGAACGGACGACACCTCCGTGTTCAACACACGTACGGTCAGCGTGACGTCTCCTCCTTCTTGATCCAGCAAGGGGGGAGGAGAGGTAGATGAAGATCCAGCAGCACGACAGCGTGGTGGTGGATGCAGGGCGTCACCGCAGCAGAGCTTCGCCGTTATACTGCGAGAGGGAGAGGTGTAGCAGGGGAGAGGGAGGCGCCAAGACTCAAGGGTGTGGCTGCCCCCTCCCTCCCCCCCTTTATATAGGCCCCCTAGGGGGGCGCCGGCCCTAGGAGATGGGATCTCCTAGGGGGGGCGGCCAAGGGGTGGAGTGCCCCCCAAGCCAGGTGGGGCGCCCCCCCACCCTAGGGTTCCCAACCCTAGGCGCATGGGATGGGCCAAGGGGGGCGCACCAGCCCACTATGGGCTGGTTCCCCTCCCCACTTTGGCCCATGGGGCCCTCCGGGATGGGTGGCCCCACCCGGTGGACCCCCGGGACCCTTCCGGTGGTCCCGGTACAATACCGGTGACCCCGAAACTCTCCCGATGGCCGAAACTGCACATCCTATATATAATTCTTCACCTCCGGATCATTTCGGAACTCCTCGTGACGTCCAGAATCTCATCCGGGACTCCGAACAACTTTCGGGTTACTGCATATTCATATCTCTACAACCCTAGCGTCATCGAACCTTAAGTGTGTAGACCCTACGGGTTCGGGAGACATGGAGACATGACCGAGACGTCTCTCCGGTCAATAACCAACAGCGGGATCTGGATACCCATGTTGGCTCCCACATGCTCCTCGATGATCTCATCGGATGAACCACGATGTCGAGGATTCAAGCAACCCCGTATACAATTCCCTTTGTCAATCGGTACGTTACTTGCCCGAGATTCGATCATCGGTATCCCAATACCTCGTTCAATCTCGTTACCGGCAAGTCACTTTACTCGTACCGTAATGCATGATCCCGTGACCAAACACTTGGTCACTTTGAGCTCATTATGATGATGCATTACCGAGTGGGCCCAGAGATACCTCTCCGTCATACGGAGTGACAAATCCCAGTCTTGATCCGTGTCAACCCAACAGACACTTTCGGAGATACCCGTAGTACACCTTTATAGTCACCTAGTTACGTTGTGACGTTTGGTATACCCAGAGCACTCCTACGGTATCCGGGAGTTACACGATCTCATGGTCTAAGGAAAAGATACTTGACATTGGAAAAACTCTAGCAAACGAACTATACGATCTTGTGCTATGTTTAGGATCGGGTCTTGTCCATCACATCATTCTCCTAATGATGTGATCCCGTTATCAATGACATCCCCATGTCCATAGCCAGGAAACCATGACTATCTGTTGATCAACGAGCTAGTCAACTAGAGGCTCACTAGGGACACATTGTGGTCTATGTATTCACACATGTATTACGATTTCCGGATAATACAATTAAAGCATGAATAATAGACAATTATCATGAACAAGCAGACATGACCGAGACGACTCTCTGGTCAATAACCAACAGCGGGATCTAGATACCCATGTTGGCTCCCACATGCTCCTCGATGATCTCATCGGATGAACCACGATGTCGAGGACCTAATCAATCCCGTACTCAATTCCCTTTGTCAATCGGTACGTTACTTGCCCGAGACTCGATCGTCGGTATCCCAATACCTTGTTCAGTCTCGTTACCGGCAAGTCACTTTACTCGTACCGTAATGCATGATCCCGTGATCAACCACTTGATCACACTGAGCTCATTATGATGATGCATTACCGAGTGGGCCTAGAGATACCTCTCCGTCATACGGAGTGACAAATCCCAGTCTCGATTCGTGCCAACCCAACAGACACTTTCGGAGATACCTGTAATGTACCTTTATAGTCACCCAGTTACGTTGTGACGTTTGGCACACCCAAGGCACTCCTACGGTATCCGGGAGTAGCACAATCTCATGGTCTAAGGAAATGATACTTGACATCCAGAAAAGCTACAGCAAACGAACTACACGATCTTTGTGCTATGCTTAGGTTTGGGTTTTGTCCATCACATCATTCTCCTAATGATGTGATCCCATTATCAATGACATCCCCATGTCCATAGCCAGGAAACCATGACTATCTGTTAATCAACGAGCTAGTCAACTAGAGGCTCACTAGGGACACATTATGGTCTATGTATTCACACATGTATTACGATTTCCGGACAATACAATTATAGCATGAATAATAGACAATTATCATGAACAAGGAAATATAATAATCATTTTATTATTGCCTCTAGGGCATATTTCCAACAGTCTCCCACTTGCACTAGAGTCAATCATCTAGTTACATTGTGATGAATCGAACACCCATGGAATTCTGGTGTTGATCATGTTTTGCTCTAGGGAGAGGTTTAGTCAACAGATCTGCTACATTCAGGTCTGTATGTACTTTACAAATCTCTATGTCTCCATTTTGAACACTTTCACGAATGGAGTTGAAGCGACGCTTGATATGCCTGGTCTTCCTGTGAAACCTGGGCTCCTTGGCAAGGGCAATAGCTCCAGTGTTGTCACAGAAAAGAGTCATCGGGCCCGACGCATTGGGTATGACTCCTAGGTCGGTAATGAACTCCTTCACCCAGACTGCTTCGTGTGCTGCCTCCGAGGCTGCCATGTACTCCGCTTCACATGTAGATCCCGCCACAACGCTTTGCTTGCAACTGCACCAGTTTACTGCCCCATCATTCAAAATATACACGTATCCGGTTTGTGACTTAGAGTCATCCAGATCTGTGTCGAAGCTAGCGTCGACGTAACCCTTTACGACGAGCTCTTCGTCACCTCCATAAACGAGAAACATTTCCTTAGTCCTTTTCAGGTACTTCAGGATATTCTTGACCGCTGTCTAGTGTTCCTTGCCGGGAGTACTTTGGTACCTACCTACCAAACTTACGGCAAGGTTTACATCAGGTCTGGTACACAGCATGGCATACATAATAGAACCTATGGCTGAGGCATAGGGGATGACACTCATCTCTTCTATATCTTCTGCCATGGTCGGACATTGAGCTGAGCTCAATTTCACACCTTGCAACACAGGCAAGAACGCCTTCTTAGACTGATCCATATTGAACTTCTTCAATATCTTATCAAGGTATGTGCTTTGTGAAAGACCTATGAGGCGTCTTGATCTGTCTCTATAGATCTTGATGCCTAATATATAAGGAGCTTCTCCAAGGCCCTTCATTGAAAAACTCTTATTCAAGTAGGCCTTAATGCTGTCCAAAAGCTCTATATCATTTCCCATCAAAAGTATGTCATCTACATATAATATGAGAAATGCTACAGAGCTCCCACTCACTTTCTTGTAAATGCAGGCTTCTCCATAAGTCTGCATAAACCCAAACGCTTTGATCATCTCATCAAAGCGAATGTTCCAACTCCGAGATGCTTGCACCAGCCCATAAATCGAGCGTTGGAGCTTGCACACCTTGTCAGCATTCTTAGGATCGACAAAACCTTCCGGCTGCATCATATACAGTTCTTCCTTAAGATGACCGTTAAGGAATGCCGTTTTGACGTCCATTTGCCATATCTCATAATCATAGTATGCGGCAATAGCTAACATGATTCAGACGGACTTCAGCTTTGCTACGGGAGAGAATGTCTCATCGTAGTCAACCCCTTGAACTTGTCGATAACCCTTAGCGACAAGCCTAGCTTTATAGATGGTCACATTACCATCCGCGACTGTCTTCTTCTTAAAGATCCATTTATTTTCTATGGCTCGCCGATCATCGGGCAAGTCAGTCAAAGTCCATACTTCTTTTTCATACATGGATCCTATCTCGGATTTCATGGCTTCCAGCCATTTGTCGGAATCCGGGCCCGCCATCGCTTCTTCATAGTTCGAAGGTTCACCATTGTCTAACAACATGATTTCCGAGACAGGGTTGCCGTACCACTCTGGTGCGGAACGTGTCCTTGTGGACCTTCGAAGTTCAGTAGGAGCTTGATCAGAAGTATCTTGATCATCATCATTAACTTCCTCTCTAATTGGTGCAGGCACCACAGGAACATTTTCCTGAGTTGCGCTACTTTCCGGTTCAAGAGGTAATACTTCATCAAGTTCTACTTTCCTCCCACTTACTTCTTTCGAGAGAAACTCCTTCTCTAGAAAGGATCCATTCTTGGCAACAAAGATCTTGCCTTCGGATCTGAGGTAGAAGGTATACCCAATAGTTTCTTTAGGGTATCCTATGAAGACACATTTTTCCGACTTGGGCTCGAGCTTTTTAGGTTGAAGTTTCTTGACATAAGCATCGCATCCCCAAACTTTTAGAAATGACAGCTTAGGCTTCTTCCCAAACCATAATTCATACGGTGTCGTCTCAACGGATTTCGAGGGAGCCCTATTTAAAGTGAATGCGGCAGTCTCTAAAGCATAGCCCCAAAATGACAACGGTAAATCGGTAAGAGACATCATAGATCGCACCATATCCAATAGAGTGCGATTACGACGTTCGGACACACCATTACGCTGAGGTGTTCCTGGCGGCGTGAGTTGTGAAACTATTCCACATTTTCTTAAGTGTGTACCAAATTCGTGACTCAAGTATTCTCCTCCACGATCTGATCGCAAAAACTTGATTTTTCTGTCACGTTGATTCTCAACCTCACTCTGAAATTCCTTGAACTTTTCAAAGGTTTCAGACTTGTGTTTCATTAAGTAGATATACCCATATCTACTCAAGTCATCAGTGAGGGTGAGAACATAACGATAGCCACCACGAGCCTCAACACTCATTGGACTGCACACATCACTATGTATGATTTCCAATAGGTTGGTTGCTCGCTCCATTGTTCCTGAGAACGGAGTCTTGGTCATCTTACCCATGAGGCATGGTTCGCACGTGTCAAATGATTCGTAATCAAGAGACTCTAAAATTCCATCTGCATGGAGCTTCTTCATGCGTTTGACACCTATGTGACCAAGGCGGCAGTGCCACAAGTATGTGGGACTATCATTATCAACCTTACATCTTTTGGTATTCACACTATGAATATGTGTAGCATTACGCTCGAGATTCATTAAGAATAAACCATTCACCATAGGAGCATGACCATAAAACATATCTCTCATATAAATAGAAGAACCATTATTCTCGGATTTAAATGAGTAGCCATCTCGAATTAAACGAGATCCTGATACAATGTTCATGCTCAAAGATGGTACTAAATAACAATTATTGAGGTTTAAAACTAATCCCGTGGGTAAATGTAGAGGTAGCGTGCCGACGGCGATCACATCGACCTTGGAACCATTCCCGACGCGCATCGTCACCTCGTCCTTCGCCAGTCTCCGTTTATTCCGCAGCTCCTGCTTTGAGTTACAAATGTGAGCAACTGCACCGGTATCAAATACCCAGGAGGTACTACGAGTACTGGTAAGGTACACATCAATTACATGTATATCACATATACCTTTCGTTTTGCCGGCCTTCTTGTCCGCTAAGTATTTGGGGCAGTTCCGCTTCCAGTGACCACTTCCCTTGCAATAAAAACACTCAGTCTCGGGCTTGGGTCCATTCTTTGGCTTCTTCCCGGCAGCTTGCTTACCGAGCGCGGCAACTCCCTTGCCGTCCTTCTTGAAGTTCTTCTTACCCTTGCCTTTCTTGAACTTAGTGGTTTTATTCACCATCAACACTTGATGGTCCTTTTTGACTTCTACCTCTGCTGATTTCAGCATTGCAAATACTTCAGGAATGGTCTTTTCCATCCCCTACATATTAAAGTTCATCACAAAGCTCTTGTAGCTTGGTGGAAGCGACTGGAGGATTCTGTCAATGACCGCGTCATCCGGGAGATTAACTCCCAGCTGAGTCAAGCGGTTATGTAACCCAGACATTGTGAGTATGTGCTCACTGACAGAACTATTTTCCTCCATCTTACAGCTGAAGAACTTGTCGGATACTTCATATCTCTCGACCCGGGCATGAACTTGGAAAACCATTTTCAGCTCTTCGAACATCTCATATGCTCCGTGTCGCTCAAAACGCTTTTGGAGCCCCGGTTCTAAGCTGTAAAGCATACCGCACTGAACGAGGGAGTAATCATCAGCACGTGTCTGCCAAGCGTTCATAACGTCTTGGTTCTGTGGGACGGGTGCGTCACCTAGCGGTGCTAGTAGGACATAATCTTTCTTGGCAGCTATGAGGATGATCCTCAGGTTCCGGACCCAGTCCGTATAGTTGCTGCCATCGTCTTTCAGCTTGGTTTTCTCTAGGAACGCGTTGAAGTTGAGGACAACGTTGGCCATTTGATCTACAAGACATATTGTAAAGATTTTAGACTAAGTTCATGATAATTAAGTTCATCTAATCAAATTATATAATGAACTCCCACTCAGATAGACATCCCTCCAGTCATCTAAGTATAACATGATCCGAGTTAACTAGGCCGTGTCCGATCATCACGTGAGACGGACTAGTCAACATCGGTGAACATCTTCATGTTGATCGTATCTTCTATACGACTCATGCTCGACCTTTCAGTATTCTGTGTTCCGAGGCCATGTCTGTACATGCTAGGCTCGTCAAGTCAACCTAAGTGTTTGCATGTGTAAATCTGTCTTACACCCGTTGTATGTGAACGTTGGAATCTATCACACCCGATCATCACGTGGTGCTTCGAAACAACGAACTGTCGCAACGGTGCACAGTTAGGGGGAACACTTTCTTGAAATTATTATGAGGGATCATCTTATTTACTACCGCCGTTCTAAGTAAACAAGATGCAAAAACATGATAAACATCACATGCAATCAAATAATAATAGTGACATGATATGGCCAATATCACATAGCTCCTTTGATCTCCATCTTGGGGCTCCATGATCATCTTGTCACCGGCATGACACCATGATCTCCATCATCGTGTCTCCATGAAGTTGCTTGCCAACTATTACTTCTACTACTATGGCTAACATGTTTAGCAATAAAGTAAAGTAATTTACATGGCGTTTCTCAATGACACGCAGGTCATACAAAAATAAAGACAACTCCTATGGCTCCTGCCGGTTGTCATACTCATCGACATGCAAGTCGTGATTCCTATTACAAGAACATGATCTCATACATCACATATATATCATTCATCATTCATCACAACTTTGGCCATATCACATCACAAAGCACTTGCTGCAAAAACAAGTTAGACGTCCTCTAATTGTTGTTGCAAGTTTTACGTGGCTGCAAAAGGGTTCTAGCAAGAACGTTTTCTTACCTACGTAATAGCCACAACGTGATTTGTCAACTTCTATTTACCCTTCATAAGGACCCTTTTCATCGAATCCGCTCCAACTAAAGTGGGAGAGACAGACACCCGCTAGCCACCTTATGCAACTAGTGCATGTCAGTCGGTGGAACCAGTCTCACGTAAGCGTACGTGTAAGATCGGTCCGGGCCGCTTCATCCCACAATACCGCTGAAGCAAGATAAGACTAGTAGTGGCAAGAAAGTTGACAACATCTACGCCCACAACAAATTGTGTTCTACTCGTGCAAGGAGAACTACGCATAGACCTAGCTCATGATGCCACTGTTGGGGAACGTTGCAGAAAACAAAAAAAAATTCCTACGGTTTCACCAAGATTCATCTATGAGTTCATCTAGCAACGAGTGATCGGATTGCATCTACATACCTTTGTAGATCACGCGCGGAAGCGTTCAAGGACGGGGATGAGGAAGTCGTACTCGACGTGATCCAAATCACCGGAGATCCTAGCTTCGAACGGACGGCACCTCCGTGTTCAACACACATACGGTCAGCGTGACGTCTCCTCCTTCTTGATCCAGCAAGGGGGGAGGAAAGGTAGATGAAGATCCAGCAGCACGACGGCGTGGTGGTGGATGCAGGACGTCACCGCAGAAGGGCTTCGCCGTTATACTGCGAGAGGAGAGGTGTAGCAGGGGAGAGGGAGGCGCCAAGACTCAAGGGTGTGGCTGCCCCCTCCCTCCCCCCTTTATATAGGCCCCCTAGGGGGGCGCCGGCCCTAGGAGATGGGATCTCCTAGGGGGGCGGCGGCCAAGGGGTGGAGTGCCCCCCAAGCCAGGTGGGGCGCCCCCCCCCCACCCTAGGGTTCCCAACCCTAGGCGCATGGGGTGGCCCAAGGGGGGCGCACCAGCCCACTATGGGCTGGTTCCCCTCCCCACTTTGGCCCATGGGGCCCTCCGAGATGGGTGGCCCCACCCGGTGGACCCCCGGGACCCTTCCGGTGGTCCCGGTACAATACCAGTGACCCCGAAACTCTCCCGATGGCCGAAACTGCACATCCTATATATAATTCTTCACCTCCGGACCATTCCGGAACTCCTCGTGACGTCCAAGATCTCATCCGGGACTCCGAACAACTTTTGGGTTACTGCATATTCATATCTCTACAACCCTAGCATCATCGAACCTTAAGTGTGTAGACCCTACGGGTTCGGGAGACATGTAGACATGACCGAGACGGCTCTCCGGTCAATAACCAACAGCGGGATCTGGATACCCATGTTGGATCCCACATGCTCCTCGATGATCTCATCGGATGAACCATGATGTCGAGGATTCAAGCAACCCCGTATACAATTCCCTTTGTCAATCGGTACGTTACTTGCCCGAGATTCGATCGTCGGTATCCCAATACCTCGTTCAATCTCGTTACCGGCAAGTCACTTTACTCGTACCGTAATGCATGATCCCGTGACTAGACACTTGGTCACTTTGAGCTCATTATGATGATGCATTACCGAGTGGGCCCAGAGATACCTCTCCGTCATACGGAGTGACAAATCCCAGTCTTGATCCGTGTCAACCCAACAGACACTTTCGGAGATACCCGTAGTACACCTTTATAGTCACCTAGTTACGTTGTGACGTTTGGTATACCCAGAGCACTCCTACGGTATCCGGGAGTTACACGATCTCATGGTCTAAGGAAAAGATACTTGACATTGGAAAAACTCTAGCAAACGAACTATACGATCTTGTGCTATGTTTAGGATTGGGTCTTGTCCATCACATCATTCTCCTAATGATGTGATCCCGTTATCAATGACATCCCCATGTCCATAGCCAGGAAACCATGACTATCTGTTGATCAATGAGCTAGTCAACTAGAGGCTCACTAGGGACACATTGTGGTCTATGTATTCACACATGTATTACGATTTCCGGATAATACAATTAAAGCATGAATAATAGACAATTATCATGAACAAGGAAATATAATAATCACCGAGGACCTCCCGAGGTCCCCCTCGCGGAGCGGCTTCCCCAAGCTGCCTCCCGAGGCCATTTCGCGGGCGGATACATCGAGGTCGCCAAGCCAGGCCTCGCGTAGCACGTGGGTGACGCGAGCCACGTCTGGCGATGCCAGGATAGGTGCCAACGGGCGTGGACAGTGAGGCTTTCCTCTTTGGTGCTAAGGGAGATAGACCAGCGCGCGGGTTCTCAAGGCAGCCCCAAATGCTTCCTCTTCGGTGCAAGAAGACCAGGACGTGAGCTCGGCAGGACGGAGGTCATCACCAAGCCCACCTGCGTGTCACGACCAGAAGCTTTGCACGCGAAGACCACCTTTTGTCAGGATAATATGTACCTCTCGCCCCCTTCAAAATTGGGCATTGTGGCAACCCTTCCCACCTAGTGTTTTGGGGGAAGAGGATTGGGCCAGTATAAGAGTAGCTTGGCCACTGCTACGCCTCCAACGTATCTATAAATTTTGATTGCTCCATGCTATATTATCTACTGTTTTAAACATTATTGGGCTTTATTATCCACTTTTATATTATTTTTGGGACTAACCTATTAACCGGAGGCCCAGCCCAGAATTGCTATTTTTTTTGCATGTTTTAGGGTTTCGAAGAAAAGGAATATCAAACGGAGTCCAAATGGAATGAAACCTTCGGGAACGTGATTTTCTCACCGAATACAACTCAGAAGACTTGGACCCTACGTCAAGCCAATCAACAGGAGGCCATGAGGTAGGAGGGTGCACCTGCCCCCAGGCGCGCCCTCCACCCTCGTGGGCCCCCTGTTGCTCCACCGACGTATTTCTTCCTCCTATATATATCCACGTACCCCCAAACGATCAGCCAAAACCCTAATTCCACCGCCGTAACTTTCTGTATCCACGAGATCCCATCTTGGGGCCTATTCCGGAGCTCCGCCGGAGGGGGCATCGATCACGGAGGGCTTCTACATCAACACCATAGCCTCTCCGATGAAGTGTGAGTAGTTTACTTCAGACCTACGGGTCCATAGTTAGTAGCTAGATGGCTTCTTCTCTCTTTTTTGATCTCAATACAATGTTCTCCCCCTCTCTTGTGGAGATCTATTTGATGCAATCTTCTTTTTGCGGTGTGTTTGTTGAGACCGATGAATTGTGGGTTTATGATCAAGTCTATCTATGAATAATATTTGAATCTTCTCTGAATTATTTTATGTATGATTGGTTATCTTTGCAAGTCTCTTCGAATTATTGGTTTGGTTTGGCCTACTAGATTGATCTTTCTTACAATGGAGAAGTGCTTAGCTTTGGGTTCAATCTTGCGGTGTCCTTTTCCCGGTGACAGTAAGGGAAGCAAGGCACATATTGTATTGTTGCCGTCGAGGATAACAAGATGGGGTTTTCTTAATATTGCATGAGTCTATCCCTCTAGATGCATGCTGGATAGCGGTCGATGAGTGGAGTAATAGTAGTAGATGCAGGTAGGAGTCGGTCTACTTGTCTCGAACGTGATGCCTATATACATGATCATACCTAGATATTCTCATAACTATGCTCAATTCTGTCAATTGCTCAATAGTAATTTGTTCGCCCACCGTAGAATACTTATGCTCTCGAGAGAAGCCACTAGTGAAACCTATGGCCCCCGGGTCTATCTTTATCATATCAATCGCCTACTACTTAGTTATTTACTTTGCTATTTTACTTTGCCTTTATTTTACCTTGCATCTTTATCATAAAAATACCAAAAATATTATCTTATCATATCTATCAGATCTCACTCTCGTAAGTGGCCCTATAGGGATTGACAACCCCTATTTGTGTTGGTTGCGAGGATTTATTTGTTTTGTGCAGGTACGAGGGACTTGCGTGTAGCCTCCTACTGGATTGATACCTTGGTTCTCAAAAACTGAGGGAAATACTTACACTACTTTGCTGCATCATCCCTTCCTCTTCGGGGAAAACCAACGCAGTGCTAAAAGAGGTAGCAAGAAGGATTTCTGGCGCCGTTGCCGGGGAGGTTCACGCAAGTCAAGATTTGACTCCCAACAACGAGCCATTTATGGCGCCGTTGCCGGGGAGGTCTACGCAAAAGTCAACATACCAAGTACCCATCACATACCCTTATCTCCCACATTACATTATTTGCTATTTGCCTCTCGTTTTCCTCTCCCCCCAATTCACCCTTTCCGTTTTATTCGCCCTCTCTTTCTCTATTTGCCCTTTTTGTCCGCTTGATTTTTGTTTGCTTGTGTGTTAGTTTGCTTGTTTGTCGCGATGGCTCAAGATAATACTAAATTGTGTGACTTCACCAATACCAACAACAATGATTTTATTAGCACTCCAATTGCTCCTCTTACCGATGCTGAATCTTGTGAAATTAATACTGCTTTGCTGAATCTTGTCATGAAAGATCCGTTCTCCGGCCTTCCTAGTGAAGATGCCGCTACCCATCTAAATAGCTTCGTTGATTTATGTGACATGCAAAAGAAGAAAGATGTGGATAATGATATTGTTAAATTGAAGCTATTTCTTTTTTCACTTAGAGATCGTGCTAAATCTTGGTTTTCGTCTTTGCCTAAAAATAGTATTGATTCATGGAACAAGTGCAAAGATGCTTTTATCTCTAAGTATTTTCCTCCTGCTAAGATCATCTCTCTTAGAAATGATATTATGAACTTTAAGCAACTTGATCATGAACATGTTGCACAAGCTTGGGAGAGAATGAAATTAATGATATGTAATTGCCCTACTCATGGTTTAAATTTGTGGATGATTGTTCAAATTTTTTATGCCGGATTGAATTTTGCTTCTAGAAATCTTTTAGATTCGGCCACGGGAGGCACTTTTATGGAAATCACTTTAGGAGAAGCTACTAAAATCCTAGATAATATTATGGTTAATTATTCTCAATGGCATACTGAAAGATCTACTAATAAAAAGGTGCATGCGATAGAAGAAATTAATGTTTTGAGTGGAAAGATGGATGAACTTATAAAACTATTTGCTAATAAGAGTGTTTCTTCTGATCCTAATGATATGCCCTTGTCTACTTTGATTGAGAATAATAATGAATCTATGGATGTGAATTTTGTTGGTAGGAACAATTTTGGTAACAACGCGTATAGAGGAAATTTCAATCCTAGGCCTTATCCTAGTAATTCCTCTAATAATTATGGTAATTCCTACAACAATTATTATGGAAATTATAATAAGATGCCCTCTGATTTTTATTCTAATATTAAATAATTTATTACTTCACAAAAGAATTTTAATGCTATGATTGAAGAAAAATTGCTTAAGATTGATGATTTGGCTAGGAACATTGATACAATTGCTCTTGATGTTGATTCTTTGAAACTTAGATATATTCCACCTAAGCATGATATCAATGAGTCTCTCAAAGCCATGAGAATTTCCATTGATGAGTGCAAAGAAAGAACCGCTCGGATGCGTGCTAAGAAAGATGCCTTTATAAAAGCGTGTTCTTCTAGTTCCTATGAAAATAATGATGAAGATCTAAAAGTTATTGATGTGTCCCCTATTAAATCTTTGTTTTGCAATATGAATCTTGATAATTATGGGACTGAATATGATCCACCTTTACCTAGAAGACTTTCCAAGAATTCTGAATCTTTTGATCTTGATGCTAAATTTGATAGAAGTGGGATTGAAGAAATTAAAACCCTAGATGTTGCTAAACCCACTATTATGGATTTCAAGGAATTTAACTATGAAAATTTCTCTTTGATTGATTGTATTTCCTTGTTGCAATCCGTGCTAAATTCTCCTCATGCTTATAGTCAAAATAAAGCGTTTACTAAACATATCGTTGATGCCTTGATGCAATCTTATGAAGAAAAACTTGAATTGGAAGTTTCTATCCCTAGAAAACTTTATGATGAGTGGGAACCAACTATTAAAATTAAAATTAAAGATCATGAATGCTATGCTTTATGTTATTTGGGTGCTAGTGTTTCCATGATTCCAAAGACTTTGTGTGATTTGTTAGGTTTCCGTGATATTGATGATTGCTCTCTAAACTTGCACCTTGCGGATTCCACTATTAAGAAACCTATGGGAAGAATTAATGATGTTCTTATTGTTGCAAATAGGAATTATGTTCCCGTAGATTTTATTGTTCTTGACATAGATTGCAATTCTTCATGTCCTATTATTCTTGGTAGACCTTTCCTTAGAACGATTGGTGCAATTATTGATATGAAGGAAGGAAATATTAGATTCCAATTTCCATTAAGGAAAGGCATGGAACAATTTCCTAGAAATAAAATTAAATTACCTTATGAATCTATTATGAGAGCCACTTATGGATTGCCTACCAAAGATGGCAATACCTAGATCTATTCTTACTTGTTATGCCTAGCTAGGGGCGTTAAACGATAGCGCTTGTTGGGAGGAAACCCAATTTTATTTTTATTCCTTGCTTTTTGATCCTACTTAGTAATAAATAAATTATTTAGCCTTTGTTTTTGTTGTGTTTTTGTGTTTAATTAGTGTTTGTGCCAAGTAGAACCGTTGGAAAGACTTGGGGAAAGTCTTGTTGAACTTGCTGTAAAAAACAGAAACTTTAGCGCTCATAAGAACTGCTGTAATTTTTATTTAGAAAGTGATATTTAGTTAATTCTTTTTGCATATGATTAATAGATAAATTACTCACGTCCAGAAATTTATTTTAGAATTTTTGGGGTTCCAGATCTTGCGCTAGCTACAGATTACTACAGATTGTTCTGTTTTTGACAGATTCAGTTTTGCGTGTGTTGTTTGCTTATTTTGATGAATCTATGGCTAGTAAATTAGTTTATAAACCATAGAGAAGTTGGAATACAGTAGGTATAAAACCCATATAAATAAATAATGAGTTCATTACAGCACCTTGAAGTGGTTTTTTGTTTTCTTTCGCTAACTGAGCTCACGAGATTTTATACTTTAAGTTTTGTGTTGTGAAGTTTTCAAGTTTTGGGTAAAGATTTGATGGATTATGGAACAAGGAGTGGCAAGAGCCTAAGCTTGGGGATGCCCATGGAACCCCCAAGATAATCTAAGGACACCTAAAAGCCAAAGCTTGGGGATGCCCCGGAAGGCATCCCCTATTTCGTCTACTTCTATCGGTAACTTTACTTGGAGCTATATTTTTATTTACCACATGATATGTGTGTTGCTTGGAGCGTCTTGTATGATTTGAGTCTTTGCTTATTAGTTTACCACAATCATCCTTGCTGTACACACCTTTTGAGAGAGCCATACATGATTTGGAATTTGTTAGAATACTCTATGTGCTTCGCTTATATCTTTTGAGTTATATAATTTTGCTCTAGTGCTTCACTTATATCTTTTAGAGCATGGTGGTGGATTTGTTTTATAGAAACTATTGATCTCTCATGCTTCACTTAGATTATTTTGAGAGTCTTAAATAGCATGGTAATTTGCTTAAAATCCTAATATGCTTGGTATGCAAGATTAATAATAAAAATTCTCTCATGAGTGTGTTGAATACTATGATAAGTTTGATGCTTGATAATTGTTTTGAGATATGGAGATGGTGATATTAAAGTAATGCTAGTTGAGTAGTTGTGAATTTGAGAAATACTTGTGTTGAAGCTTGTGATTCCCGTAGCATGCACGTATGGTGAACCGTTATGTGATGAAGTCGGAGCATGATTTATTTATTGATTGTCTTCCTTATGAGTGGCAGTCGGGGACGAGCGATGGTCTTTTCCTACCAATCTATCCCCCTAGGAGCATGCGCATAATACTTTGCTTTGATAACTTATAGATTTTTGCAATAAGTACATGAGTTCTTTATGACTAATGTTGAGTCCATGGATTATACGCACTCTCACCCTTCCACCTTTGCTAGCCTCTCTAATACCGCACACCTTTCGCCGGTATCATACACCCACCATATACCTTCGTCAAAACAGCCACCATACCTACCTATTATGTCATTTCCATAGCCATTCCAAGATATATTGCCATGCAACTTTCCACCGTTCCGATTATGACACACTCCATCATTGTCATATTGCTTAGCATGATCATGTAGTTGACATAGTATTCGTGGCAAAGCCACCGTTCATAATTCTTTCATACTTGTCACTCATGCATCATTGCATATCCCGGTACACCGCTGGAGGCATTCATATAGAGTCATATCTTGTTCTAAGTATCGAGTTGTAATTATTGAGTTGTAAGAAAAATAAAAGTGTGATGATCATCATTATTAGAGCATTGTTCCAAGTGAGGAAAGGATCATGGAGACTATGATTCCCCCACAAGTCGGGATGAGACTCCGGATGAAAAAAAAAGAGGCCATAAAAAAGAGAAAAGGCCCAAATAAAAATTATATGAGAGAAAAAGAGAGAAGGGACAATGTTACTATCCTTTTACCACACTTGTGCTTCAAAGTAGCACCGTGATCTTCATAGTAGAGAGTCTCTCATGTTATCACTTTCATATACTAGTGGGAATTTTTCATTACAGAACTTGGCTTGTATATTCCAATGATGGGCTTCCTCAAAATTGCTCTAGGTCTTCATGAGTAAGCAAGTTGGATGCACACCCACTTAGTTCTTTTTGAGCTTTCATATACTTATAGCTCTAGTGCATCCGTTGCATGGCAATCCCTACTCACTCACATTGATATCTATTGATGGGCATCTCCATAGCCCGTTGATACGCCTAGTTGATGTGAGACTATCTTCCCCTTTTTTGTCTTCTCCACAACCACCACTCTATTCCACCTACAGTGTTATATCCATGGCTCACGCTCATGTATTGCGTGAAGATTGAAAAAGTTTTGAGAATGTCAAAAGTATGAAACAATTGCTTGGCTTGTCATCGGGGTTGTGCATGATTTAAATATTTTTTGTGGTGAAGATAGAGCATAGCCAGACTATATGATTTTGTAGGGATAACTTCCTTTAGCCATGTTATTTTGAGAAGACATAATTGCTTTGTTAGTATGCTTGAAGTATTATTATTTTCTATGTCAATATGAAATTTTGTCTTGAATCTTTCGGATCTGAATATTCATACCACAATTAAGAAGAATTACATTAAAATTATGCCAAGTAGCACTCCGCGTCAAAAATTATGTTTTTATCATTTACCTACTCGAGGACGAGCAGGAATTAAGGTTGGGGATGCTTGATACGTCTCCAACGTATCTATAATTTGTGATTGCTCCATGCTATATTATCTACTATTTTAAACATTATTGGGCTTTATTATCCACTTTTATATTATTTTTGGGACTAACCTATTAACTGGAGGCCCAGCCCAGAATTGTTGTTTTTTGCCTGTTTTAGGGTTTCGAAGAAAAGGAATATCAAACGGAGTCCAAACGAAATGAAACCTTCGGGAACGTGATTATCTCACCGAATACAACTTAGGAGACTTGGACCCTACGTCAAGCCAATCAACAGGAGGCCACGAGGTAGGGGGCGCGCCTGCCCCCACAGGCGTGCCCTCCACCCTCGTGGGCCCCCTGTTGCTCCACCGACGTACTTCTTCCTCCTATATATATCCACGTACCCCCAAACGATCAGAATAGGAGCCAAAACCCAAATTCCACCGCCGTAACTTTCTGTATCCATAAGATCCCATCTTGGGGCCTGTTCCGGAGCTCCGCCGGAGGGGGCATCGATCACGGAGGGCTTCTTCATCAACACCATAGCCTCTCCGATGAAGTGTGAGTAGTTTACTTCAGACCTACGGGTCCATAGTTAGTAGCTACCTCCTCCGTTCCGAATTACTTGTCTTGGATTTGTCTAGATACGGATGTATCTAGACTCATTTTAGTGCTAGATACCTCCGTAGCTAGACAAATCTAAGACAAGTAATTCGGAACGGAGGGAGTAGATGGCTTCTTCTCACTTTTTGGATCTCAATACAATGTTCTTCCCCTCTATTGTGGAGATCTATTCGATGTAATCTTCTTTTTGCGGTGTGTTTGTTGAGACCGATGAATTCTGGGTTTATGATCAAGTCTATCTATGAATAATATTTTAATCTTCTCTGAATTCTTTTATGCATGATTGGTTATCTTTGCAAGTCTCTTCGAATTATCAGTTTGGTTTGGCCTACTAGATTGATCTTTCTTACAATGGGAGAAGTGCTTAGCTTTGGGTTCAATCTTGCGGTGTCCTTTCCCGGTGACAGTAAGGGCAGCAAGGCACGTATTGTATTGTTGCCATCGAGGATAACAAGATGGGGTTTTCTTCATATTGCATGAGTCTTATAACACCCTCGATCGGAATTTAACTCCCACGTGTCGAGGCACGACTTAGAGGCATAATCGCATTGAAGGCATATGTCGCAAGTTAGGCAATCTTCACAACATCCCATGTAATATGAATAATAAAGGGGAGATAACATAGTTGGCTTACACTCGCCACGTCAATCAAGTACATAAATAACATTACATCATCCAAACACTCATGGCCCGACTACGGCGCCAAAATAAAAGAGAACCCAACATGCGACAACGGTCCCGTTCACCCCCAACTGGGCTCCACTACTGATCATCGGGAAAGGAAACATGGTAACGTTGAGAGTCTTCGTCGAACTACCACTTGAGCTCAAACGCGTCTCCTAGAGCGGAACATCAGGCCCTGCATCTGGTGTAATAGTAATCTGTGAGCCACAGGGACTCAGCAATCTCACGCCCTCGCGATCAAGACTATTTAAGCTTATAGGTAAGGCAAGGTAAAATATGAGTGGAGCTGCAGCAAGCGACTAGAAAGTATGGTGGCTAGCTTATACGCAAAAGAGAGCGAGAAGAGGAGGAAAAGCGCGAGCGAGAAACTAGAGAACCACCTATGCAAACATTACTCCAACACCGTGTCCACTTCCCGGACTCCGCCGAGAAGAGGTCATCACGGTAACACACTCGGTTGATTCATTTTAATTAAGTTAAGGTTCAAGTTATCTACAACCGGACATTAACAAATTCCCATCTGCCCATAACCGCGGGCACGGCTTTCAAAAGTTCAAATCCCTGCAGGGGAGTCCCAACTTAGCCCATGACAAGCTCTCACGGTCAACGAAGGAATAGACCTCCTCCCAAGACGTTCCGATCAGACTCGGTATCTCGGTAATTCAAGACACTTCGACAGGTTAAAACAAGACCAGCAACACCGCCCGAATGTGCCGACAAATCCCGATAGGAGCTGCACATATCTCGTTCTCAGGGCACACTCAGATGAGCCAGACGTCGGGTAGGCCAACCTAGAGTTGCCCCTGGTAGCCCCGGACATCGCTCGGTTAGACCAACACTCAGAGGAGCACTGGTCCGGGGGGGTTAAAATAAGATGACCCTTGAGTCTGCAGAACCCAAGGGAAAGAAAAGGCTATGTGGAAAATGGTAAAACCAAGGTTGGGCATTGCTGGAAAAGCATTAATCAAGGCGAACTATCAAGGGGTTCCCATTATAACCCAACCGCGTAAGGAACGCAAAATCTGGGAACATAACACCGATATGACGGAAACTAGGGCGGCAAGAGTGGAACAAAACACTAGGCGAGAGGCCGAGCCTTCCACCCTTTACCAAATATAAATATGCTTTAAGATAACATGGCAATATAATGATATCCCAACAAGTAAATAAATGTTCCAACAAGGAACGGCCTCCAATCTTCACCTGCAACTAGCAACGCTATAAGAGGGGCTAAGCAAAGCGGTAACATAGCCAATCAACGGTTTGCTAGGACAATGGTGGGTTAGAGGTTTGAAATGGAAATTTGGGAGGCTTGCAAGCAAGTGGTAGGCATCGTAGCATTGGAATAGCAAAAGAGCGAGCAAACTAGCATAGCAAAGATAGTAGTGATTTCGAGGGTATGGTCATCTTGCCTGCACAGTTGTCAGAGTTGATTGGATCCTCAAAAGCAAACTCAACGGGCTCCTCGTTAGCGAACTCGTCTCCCGGCTCTACCCAAACAAGACAAACAAGAAACAAGGATACAATCAACCACGTGCAAGACCAAGCAATATGATGCAATGATGATATGCTATGCGGAATGCGATGCGGGATGCAAAATGCAAGATATGACAGGAAATGCATGAACCTGACCTCAACTTGGAAATGAAAGTGTGCCACTGGAAAGATGAGATAAAATTGCTTGAAAACGATATAAAGAACGCCGGAATCGGAGTTACGGTTTGGAAATGGCAAGCGATTCAAAAATGACACCGGTCTGCGATTTACAGCAAGTAGCCATCTAAATGCAATGAGATGAACATGCTACAGCACCCGAACATGACAACAAAATACATGGCAGGGATGCATACAATATGCTTAACAAAAGTCTAGCACTGAGCTACGGCCAATTCATCCATTAACAGGTTCAAACAAGCATGGCAAAAATGCATATGGCAGACAGATTTCAGACTTAGTGAAATTAACACTTGTCTGGAATTTCAGATCAGGTAGCACTCCTCGGAGCAACAAAACTAAATGCTACAGGACCTTAACATGGAAAAGTAAAGCATGGCATGGAGCTACTCAAAGAGCTTAACAAAAGTCCCTTAGTGACCTTGAGCCAAAAGGGATCAGAAAATACAATTACAAGCATGTGAACATAGCAAAAACATAATCAGTTTTCAGACTTAGTGAAAAACTGACACATGCTGAAATATAACTCAAGTAGGCATGTTTACGAGCTCGATGCACTCACTACGGTGAAAGTCATGGCAATACAAGCATACACCCATCAATAAGGCACAAAATGCAAGCTAGACATGGCAAGAACAATAGCATAGCATGCACGGATCAACTACAACATCATCGGCAAAATTGCAAACAAGTTGACAATCTGCCCAGATTCACAAAGTAGCAAAAATAGAGCTCTATTGACTCAAGCTAGGGTGCTCCATAATTGCAAACAAATTCATGGATGGATAGAGCACTACAATAATAACAAAACATCCTTACTGATCATCCTCAAAAGAGGCACGGATCAATAGGAAACAACATGAACATATGGCATCATGAGATAAACAGCTCCAGGACTTAGTGAAATTACTAAGTCCCTGAAAACAGAATTATCAAGTGCACCACTTTACAAGCTTGCACAAGTCACCACACACATCACAAAAATACATGGGTTGCACCTCTGGAAAGATGACAAAACCCTTAACAAAACACATGTAGAGCATCAGGGCATATCATGCACACATTAATCATGGCAAAAATGACAAAAACCTAAACGGATTAGCAGATCTGACAATTTATCTCAAGTAGCCCTCTTCTAACAGCATTTCGGGCATCAAGATGAACTCAAATGAAAATGATGCAATGGAATGAAATGATGTACTCTCTGAGATGAAAATTTTGATATTCTATATGCATGAATCGGAGCTACGGATGCAAAGTTACGGAGCTACGAACATGAGCACTTGGACTAGAAAATCCGGGGACTTAGACGAAAAACAACCTCCGGATTAGGGTTTCCAAATCTGCACGCTTCCCGAGGCGGCGGCGCACGCACTGTAGATGGCCGGGGTTCGGTTCGCTGGCGGGAGAGAAAGAAGAGGCGAGGACGAGGGCGGCCGGCGGTGGTGGAGCTTGCCGGCGTCGAGGAGGCGGCGGCTCCGGGAGGCGGAAACGGCGCGGCGGCGGCGGGGACCCGCGGCGGCCGGAGAAGGAGGCAGCGAGCGGTGGCTCGCGGGCGATGGCAGCGGTGGCGCGAGGCTGACAGGCGGCGGCTCGGCCCTGGATCCAGGCGACGGCGGTCGGCGATCCAGGCGCGGGGGCGCGGGCGACTTGGGCCACGGGGAGGGCCCGGTGCGGGCTTCGCTGGGCCGGCGGCGGGGAAGGCGGCGTGATGACAAGTGGCGGCCTGGGAGTGGTGCGGCGGCTATGTCCGGCGCGCGGACGGACGTGTCCGGCGCGCTGCGGTGAAAATATCTAGGGTTAGGGGGGAAGGAGACCCGGGATTTCATGGAGGGATTTATTTATAGGCATAGAGGGAGCTAGGAGAGTCCAAATGAGGTGCGGTTTGCGGCCACGCGATCGTGATCGAACGCTCTAGATGATGGAGCAGGTTTAGGTGGGTTTTGGGCCAAATTGGAGGGGTGTTGGGCTGCAACACACACGAGGCCTTTTCGGTCCCTCGGTTAACCGTTGGAGTATCAAACAAAGTCCAAATGATACGAAACTTGACAGGCGGTCTACCGGTAGTAAACCAAGGCCGCTTGGCAAGTCTCGGTCCAACCCGGAAATGTTTAATCCCCACACACGAAAGAAAGCTAGAAATGGCCACCGGAGGAGAACGAAACATCGGAATGCAAAACGGACAACGGGGAAAATGCTCGAATGCATGAGACGAACACGTATGCAAATGCAATGCACATGATGACATGATATGAGATGCATGACAACGACAACAACACACAGAGACAAAGACCCAAACCCGAGATAATAAATTAACTTAACGCCGGAAACAGCAAGAGTTGGAGTAAAAATTGGGAAAGTTACATCCGGGGTGTTACAACACTCCACCACTACGAAAGGATCTCGTCCCGAGATCTAGGACTGAAAGAACGCCGGGTACTCAGAACGGAGGTGATCCTCGCGTTCCCAGGTAGCTTCACGGTCGGAATGGTGTGACCACTTAACTTTGAGAAATTTGATTGACTTGTTGCGAGTCTTGCGTTCAGTCTCTTCGAGAATAGCAACTGGGTGCTCCCGATAAGAGAGATCTTCTTGGAGCTCAATGTCCCGAAGTTGACGGTGCGGTCAGGAGTCTTGAAGCACTTTCTAAGCTGAGAGACATGGAACACGTCATGAACATTTGCAAAGTTTGAAGGAAGCTCGAGTTGATAGGCGAGGTTGCCTCTCTTGCTGACAATCTTGAAAGGTCCCACGTATCTGGGGGCAAGCTTCCCTTCGATACCGAAGCGACAAGTACCTTTCATAGGAAAGACACGGAGGTAAACATGATCTCCGATCTCGAAAGCCAAATCGCGGTGCTTACTATCATAGTAGCTCTTCTGGCGGGATTGGGTTGCTTTGAGGTTATCACGAATGACTTTGCACATTTCTTCTGCCTCTGTGATTATGTCATTACCCAAAAACTGACGTTCACCGGTTTCAGACCAGTTGAGAGGGGTACGGCACTTCCTGCCATACATAATTTCAAATGGGGCCTTGCCTAAACTTGCTTGAAAACTGTTGTTGTAGGAGAATTCAGCATAAGGAAGACAATCCTCCCATTTCATGCCGAAGGAGATCACACAAGCCCTGAGCATATCTTCAAGAATCTGGTTGACACGCTCGACTTGACCGCTAGTTTGAGGATGGAAAGCTGTGTTGAAGCGGATGTTGGTGCCCATGGCCTTCTGAAAAGAATCCCAAAACTTCGAGGTAAAGATGCTGCCACGGTCTGAAGAGATCACTTGTGGAATACCATGCAAAGAAACAATATGAGAGGTATAGAGTTCCGCCAATTGAGCTGCAGTGATTGACTCTTTGATACGCAGAAAGTGAGCCACTTTGGTGAGTTTGTCGATGACAACGAATTTAGCATCATTGCCACGCTTGGACTTTGGAAACCCAGTCACGAAGTCCATTTCAATGTGGTCAAACTTCCATTTTGGAATGGCAAGAGGTTGGAGGAGACCCGCTGGCCTTTGGTGTTCTGCCTTCACTCTTCTGCAGACATCACATTCATTCACGAATTGAGAAATTTCGCGCTTCATTCGATTCCACCAATAATCTTGCTTGAGGTCCTGATACATCTTCGTGCTCCCAGGGTGGATGGAGAGGAGAGAATTGTGAGCCTCATTCATGATCACTTTACGGAGGTCACCTTTGGGTACAACAATACAATCCTCGAAGAAGAGAGTGTCCTTGTCATCAAGGCGGTAGCACTTGTACTTGGATTGACTCTTGGCAATCCCAATCTTCACCTTTTTCACCATAGCATCAAGAAGCTGGGCTTGGCGAATCTGGTCTTCTAAGGTAGGAGAGACTTGAAGGTTGGCAAGGAAACCTTGAGGAACAACTTGCAGGTTAAGTTTGCGGAAAGCTTCACAAAGCTCGGGTTGATAAGGCTTGAGAATCAGACTGTTGCAGTAAGCTTTCCTGCTCAAAGCGTCAGCAATCACATTGGCCTTGCCTGGAGTATACTCAATACTCGGATTATACTCTTGAATCATTTCGACCCATCGAGTTTGCCTGAGGTTGAGATTAGGCTGAGTGAAGATGTACTTGAGACTCTTGTGATCAGTGAAAATGTCCACTTTTCTTCCCAATAGAAGATGTCTCCAAGTCAAAAGAGCATGCACAACTGCCGCCAACTCGAGATCATGAGTGGGTAAGTTCTTCTCATTAGGCTTCAACTGGCGAGAGGTATAAGCAACAACTTTCTTCTCTTGCATCAATACCGCGCCAAGACCTTAGAGAGAGGCATCACAAAAGACCTCGTACGACTTGGATTCATCAGGCGGAGTGAGAACTGGAGCAGTGATCAATTTCTCTTTCAAAGTGTTGAAAGCAATATCACACTCCGGAGACCAAACGTACTTGACGTGCTTCTGAAGAAGATTTGAGAGAGGCTTCGCGATCTTAGAAAAGTTTTCAACGAATCTTTGACAATAGCTTGCGAGACCGAGGAAGCTACGGAGTTGCTTCACGTTCTGAGGAGGTTCCCAATTCACAATTGCAGACACCTTCTTAGGATTCACGGCAATGCCCTTGGCAGAGATGATATGACCAAGATAAAGAACCTCATCGAGCCAAAATTCACACTTGGAGAACTTGGCGTAGAACTTGTGTTCCCTCAACTTATCAAGAACCAAACGCAAGTGCTTGGCATGATCTTCCTTGTTCTTGGAGAAAACCAAAATGTCGTCGAGATAGACCAAAACAAAGTCATTGGTGTAGGCGTTGAAGATGAAATTCATCATGCGAGAGAACGTCGGAGGAGCGTTGACGAGGCCATAAGACATGACAGTGTATTCATATGAACCAAAGCTTGTCCTGAAAGCCGTCTTGGGAATATCTTGCTCACGGATTTGAATCTGATGATAACCCATCCGGAGATCAAGCTTGGAGAATACTTGGGCACCTTTGAGTTGTTCGAACAGCTCATTGATGTTGGGAAGTGGATATTTGTTCTTGATGGTCTTCTTGTTCACTGGACGGTAATCAACACAAAGTCGGTCCGTTCCATCCTTCTTCTTCACAAAAAGAACACCACAACCCCACAGAGAAGAACTAGGCCGGATGAGACCCATTTTCTCTTAAATATCAAGTTGCTTCTTCAGCTCCTTCAACTCTTCAGGTCCAAGCTTGTAAGGACGCTTGCACACAGGTTCCGTGCCAGGCTCAAGATCAATAACGAATTCAACTGGCCGGTGCGGAGGCATTCCTGGGAGCTCTTCTGGAAAGACGTCTTGATATTCGCAAATGACTGGAATTTGCGAGATAGCGTCCAATTCACCCTTCTCATTGAGAGAAAACAGACGGATGGTATCATCACGAGCGGCAAAGACAATTACATCCTCAGACGAATGAGTCAATTGAATCTGCCTGGCTGCACAATCAAGCTGAGCCTTGTGCTTAGAAAGCCAATCCATCCCGAGAATAAGATCAATATCCGAGTTGCCAAGAACCACCGGAGAAGAGAGAAACTTGTAATCGCCTAATGTGATAGAAACATCTGGGGCAATAGCGCTTGCATTCATGAATTTACCCGGAGAAACAACAGATAACTGTCTAGGCAAATCTTGCAAAGGCAACTCATGCTTAGAAACAAATGGTCTCGAGATGAAACAATGCGATGCACCCGTGTCAAAAAGAACTTCTGCAGGAATATCATTAACAGGAAGGTTACCCATGATCACGTCTGACGAGTCCTCTACCTGAGCTGCATTCATCAAGTTGACCTTGGCGGACTTGGGGTTATGCTTGACCACAGCTGTACTTGCCGATCTGACAGGAGGAGGAGGAGGAAGACGCCTCTGGTTGAAACACTTGTTGGCATAGTGACCCTTCTGTTGGCACTTGTTGCACGTGACCTCTAAAAGCGGACGGTGGTATGGAGCACTCGATCTTGGAGCTTGAGACGAAGTCTTGTTCTGAAAGACAGGGTTGGGTGGGTGGGAAGAACCACTGCCACCTTTGCTCTTCTGCTGATACGGCTGACGAAACGGAGGAGGAGAAAGCCAAAACTTCTGCTGCTTGGCCACTTGAGTAGAGGAAGAAGGAGTAACATCTCTGACTCGCTTCTTGGAAGCATCACACCTCAATTGAGCAGCCTCTTGCTTCAGTGCCATGTTGTAGAACTCATCGTATCTCAAGGGCTCGAAGAGAACAAGAGCTAGCTGAATTTCTTCTCTGAGACCACCCCTGAACTGATATATCATGCTCTTCTCATCAGGGACGTCCTGCTTGGCAAAGCGGGCGAGCTTCTGGAACAACTTGTTGTAGTCATAGACAGATAAAGAGCCTTGCTTCAGATTGCGGAATTCCTCATGCTTGCTTTCAACCACGCTTTGAGGAATATGATGAGCTCGGAAATCTCGACGGAAATCATCCCAAGTGATAACACATCCACCTCTAGAATCCTTGTACTGCTGGAACCATTCTGCAGCTTGATCTTTGAGTTGGAAGGAAGCGAACTTAACAAAGTCCTCAGGCCTGACGTTACTGCACTCGAAATGCTTGCACAGATCCACTAGCCAATCGTCAGCATCGGTTGCCTCAACACAATTGCTAAAAGTCTTTGTCCCGTTAGCAAGGAACTGGTTGAGTGAAGCAAAGTGATTCTGATTGCTGCCTTGATTCCCTTGGTTGCCTTGATTGCGCTCTTGAAGAATTTGCATGATCAACTGTGTGTTTGCATTGGTTGCGGCCATCACAGCTTGCCATGCCTCCGGAGGAGGTGGAGGTGGTGGCGGATCAGGATTCGGAGTCGTGCACGTTGGAGGAGCCATCCTGAAGAGGTTGACGTCCATTAGCACATTGATAGATAAATATTGAAGCTGAATCCAACGGAATGAAAATTGCAACATATAGTCTTCACATCCGAACAAAATGAACGAATGAATTCCTCTTGAAATGGTCACATATCCATAAATTGAGAAACCACTTAGAATTAAGGTAGAGAAATAAATCAACAAGGTACGGATCAAGAACGAATAATCGGTAAGAAATCCCAATCTCAAACCAATATCCGTGGAAGAAGAACTAGAGCTACAAGAATTCCCACCTATGAAACTCCCGAACCTTTCCGGTTATGCAATCAGGTGTTGGGGAAAGAGGGGAAGCATAATATCTCACCCAAACTAGCAAATCCTACATCCAGCTGTATCCATCCTTCAACACATAACCAAGAAACCTTCGGAAACCATCTACCTCAACCTTCGAAAAGCATCCGTTATACAAGTTATGGCGATACTCCCGAACTCCCGCCCCAGTACTGGGTGGCGTCGAGGTTATCTCACCAACGAACTGCATAAAAGAGATTTTCGATGTCGGCGTACTAAACTCAGGTATTCCAGAACTGCAACGATAAAATTATGATGACAACACCTCAGAGCTCAACTCCCCGGGACACTTCCACTAAACCCCTGACAGGAGGCACCAAGACAATGTTCTCATCATAAAACCATCGGAACGATTCCAAGATACCCGCGTGATCCTAAAAAAAATTAGTGAAATTTGAGAAGAGAAGAGTCAAAACTCTACGTCAGGATGCCTTACCAGAGCGATGAGGAGACTGGGAAGTAAAAAGAATTCCTAATCTCTCCGATATGTAATTCCTAAAAGACTCAAAACATTTTTCTAGACACAACTCGGCCGCTAAAAACGATCAAGCAATGGGGCTCCTAAGGTCGGGGAAGGCTCTGATTACCAACTTATAACACCCTCGATGCGACTATATCTCCCACGTGTCGAGGCACGACTTAGAGGCATAATCGCATTGAAGGCATATGTCGCAAGTTAGGCAATCTTCACAACATCCCATGTAATATGAATAATAAAGGGGAGATAACATAGTTGGCTTACACTCGCCACGTCAATCAAGTACATAAATAACATTACATCATCCAAACACTCATGGCCCGACTACAGCGCCAAAATAAAAGCGAACCCAACATGTGACAACGGTCCCGTTCACCCCCAACTGGGCACCACTACTGATCATCGGGAAAGGAAACATAGTAACGTTGAGAGTCTTCGTCGAACTCCCACTTGAGCTCAAACGCGCCTCCTGGAGCGGAATCATCAGGCCCTGCATCTGGTGTAATAGTAATCTGTGAACCACAGGGACTCAGCAATCTCACGCCCTCGCGATCAAGACTATTTAAGCTTATAGGTAAGGCAAGGTAAAATATGAGTGGAGCTGCAGCAAGCGACTAGCAAGTATGGTGGCTAGCTTATACGCAAAAGAGAGCGAGAAGAGGAGGCAAAGCGCGAGCGAGAAACTAGAGAACCACCTGCGCAAACATTACTCCAACACCGTGTCCACTTCCCGGACTCCGCCGAGAAGAGGCCATCACGGTAACACACTCGGTTGATTCATTTTAATTAAGTTAAGGTTCAAGTTATCTACAACCGGACATTAACAAATTCCCATCTGCCCATAACCGCGGGCACGGCTTTCGAAAGTTCAAATCCCTGCAGGGGAGTCCCAACTTAGCCCATGACAAGCTCTCACGGTCAACGAAGGAATAGACCTCCTCCCAAGACGTTCCGATCAAACTCGGTATCTCGGTAATTCAAGACACTTCGACAGGTTAAAACAAGACCAGCAACACCGCCCGAATGTGCCGACAAATCCCGATAGGAGCTGCACATATCTCGTTCTCAGGGCAGACTCAGATGAGCCAGACGTCGGGTAGGCCAGCCCAGAGTTGCCCCTGGTAGCCCCGGACATCGCTCGGTTGTACCAACACTCACAGAGGAGCACTGGCCCGGGGGGGTTAAAATAAGATGACCCTTGAGTCTGCAGAACCCAAGGAAAAGAAAAGGCTAGGTGGCAAATGGTAAAACCAAGGTTGGGCATTGCTGGAAAAGCTTTAATCAAGGTGAACTATCAAGGGGTTCCCATTATAACCCAACCGCGTAAGGAACGCAAAATCCGGGAACATAACACCGATATGACGGAAACTAGGGCGGCAAGAGTGGAACAAAACACTAGGCGAGAGGCCGAGCCTTCCACCCTTTACCAAGTATAAAGACGCATTAAGATAACATGGCAATATAATGATATCCCAACAAGTAAATAAATGTTCCAACAAGGAACGGCCTCCAATCTTCACCTGCAACTAGCAACGCTGTAAGAGGGGCTGAGCAAAGCGGTAACATAGCCAATCAATGGTTTTCTAGGATAATGGTGGGTTAGAGGTTTGACATGGCAATTTGGGAGGCTTTCAAGCAAGTGGTAGGCATCGTAGCATTGGCATAGCAAAAGAGCGAGCAAACTAGCATAGCAAACAGAGTAGTGATTTCGAGGGTATGATCATCTTGCCTGCACAGTTGTCAGAGTTGATTGGATCCTCAAAAGCAAACTCAACGGGCTCCTCGTTAGCGAACTCGTCTCCCGGCTCTACCCAAACAAGACAAACAAGCAACAAGGATACAATCAACCACGTGCAAGACCAAGCAATATGATGCAATGATGATATGCTATGCGGAATGCAAAATGCAAGATATGATAGGAAATGCATGAACCTTACCTCAACTTGGAAATCCAAGTGTGCCACTTGAAATATGAGATTAAATCGCTTGAAAACAATATAAAGAACGCCGGAATCGGAGTTACGGTTTGGAAATGGCAAGCGATTCAAAAATGACACCGGTCTGCGATTTACAGCAAGTAGCCATCTAAATGCAATGAGATGAACATGCTACAGCACCCGAACATGACAACAAAATACATGGCAGAGATGCATACAAGATGCTTAACAAAAGTCTAGCACTGAGCTACGGCCAATTCATCCATTAACAGGTTCAAACAAGCATGGCAAAAATGCATATGGCAAACAGATTTCAGACTTAGTGAAATTAACACTTGTCTGGAATTTCAGATCAGGTAGCACTCTTCGGAGCAACAAAACTACATGCTACAGGACCTGAACATGGCAAAGTAAAGCATGAAATGGAGCTACTCAAAGAGCTTAACAAAAGTCCCTTAGTGACCTTGAGCCAAAAGGGATCAGAAAATACAATTACAAGCATGTGAACATAGCAAAAACATAATCAGTTTTCAGACTTAGTGAAAAACTGACACATGCTAAAATATAACTCAAGTAGGCATGTTTACGAGCTCGATGCACTCACTATGGTTCAAATCATGGAAAGACAAGCATAGACCCATCAAGAAGGCACAAAATGAAAGCTAGATATGGCAAGAACAATAGCATAGCATGCACGGATCAACTAGAACATCATCGGCAAAATTGCAAACAAGTTGACAATCTGCCCAGATTCACAAAGTAGCAAAAATAGAGCTCTATTGACTCAAGCTAGGGTGCTCCATAATTGCAAACAAAGTCATGGATGGATAGAGCACTACAATAATAACAAAACATCCTTACTGATCATCCTCAAAAGAGGCACGGATCAATAGGAAACAACATGAACATATGGCATCATGAGATAAACAGCTCCAGGACTTAGTGAAATTACTAAGTCCGTGAAAATAGAATTATCAAGTGCACCACTTTGCAAGCTTGCACAAGTCACCACACACATCACAAAAATACATGGGTTGCACCTCTGGAAAGATGACAAAACCCTTAACAAAACACATGTAGAGCATCAGGGCATATCATGCACACATTAATCATGGCAAAAATGACAAAAACCTAAACGGATTAGCAGATCTGACAATTTATCTCAAGTAGCCCTCTTCTAACAGCATTTCGGGCATCAAGATGAACTCAAATGAAAATGATGCAATGGAATGAAATGATGTACTCTCTGAGATGAACATTTTGATATTCTATATGCATGAATCGGAGCTACGGATGCAAAGTTACGGAGCTACAAACATGAGCACTTGGACTAGAAAATCCGGGGACTTGGACGAAAAACAACCTCCGGATTAGGGTTTCCAGATCTGCACGCTTCCTGAGGCGGCGGCGCGCGCACTGTAGACGGCCGGGGTTCGGTTTGCCGGCGGGAGAGAAAGAAGAGGCGAGGACGAGGGCGGCCGGCGGTGGTGGAGCTTGCCGGCGTCGAGGAGGCGGCGGCTCCGGGCGACGGAAATGGCGCGGCGGCGGCGGGGACCCGCGGCGGCTGCGGCGGCCGGAGAAGGAGGCAGCGGGCGGCGGCTCGCGGGCGGTGGCGGCTCGGCCCTGGATCCAGGCGGCGGCGGTCGGCGATCCAGGCGCGGGGGCGCGGGCGACTTGGGCCGCGGGGAGGGCCCGGTGCAGGCTTCGCTTGGCCGGCGGCGGGGAAGGCGGTGCGATGACAAGTGGCGGCCTGGGAGTGGTGCGGCGGCTGTGTCCGGCGCGCGGACGGACGTGTCCGGCGCGCTGCGGGGAAAATATCTAGGGTTAGGGGGGAAGGAGACCCGGGATTTCATGGAGGGATCTATTTATAGGCATAGAGGGAGCTAGGAGAGTCCAAATGAGGTGCGGTTTGCGGCCACGCGATCGTGATCGAACGCTCTAGATGATGGAGCAGGTTTAGGTGGGTTTTGGGCCAAATTGGAGGGGTGTTGGGCTGCAACACACATGAGGCCTTTTTGGTCCCTCGGTTAACCGTTGGAGTATCAAACGAAGTCCAAATGATACGAAACTTGACAGGCGGTCTACCGGTAGTAAACCAAGGCCGCTTGGCAAGTCTCGGTCCAATCCGGAAATGTTTAATCCCCACACACGAAAGAAAGTTAGAAATGGCCACCGGAGAAGAACGAAACGCCGGAATACAAAACCGACAACGGGGAAAATGCTCGAATGCATGGGACGAACACGTATGCAAATGCAATGCACATGATGACATGATATGAGATGCATGACAACGACAACAACACACGGAGACAAAGACCCGAACCCGAGATAATAAATTAACTTAACGCCGGAAACGGCAAGAGTTGAAGTACAAATTGGGAAAGTTACATCCGGGGTGTTACAAGTCTATCCCTCTACATCATGTCATCTTGCTTAAGGCGTTACTCTGTTTTTAACTTAATACTCTAGATGCATGCTGGATAGCGGTCGATGAGTGGAGCAATAGTAGTAGATGCAGGCAGGAATCGGTCTACTTGTCTCGGACGTGATGCCTATATACATGATCATACCTAGATATTCTCATAACTATGCTCAATTCTGTCAATTGCTCAACAGTAATTTGTTCACCCACCGTAGAATACTTATGCTCTCGAGAGAAGCCACTAGTGAAACCTATGGCCACCGGGTCTATCTTTATCATATCAATCTCCTACTACTTAGTTATTTACTTTGCTATTTTACTTTACCTTTATTTTACCTTGCATCTTTATCATAAAAATACCAAAAATATTATCTTATCATATCTATCAGATCTCACTCTCGTAAGTGGCCCTATAGGGATTGACAACCCCTATTTGCGTTGGTTGCGAGGATTTATTTGTTTTGTGCAGGTACGAGGGACTTGCGTGTAGCCTCCTACTGGATTGATACTTTGGTTCTCAAAAACTGAAGAAAATACTTACGCTACTTTGCTGCATCATCCCTTCCTCTTCGGGGAAAACCAACGCAGTGCTAAAAGAGGTAGCAGCCACCACCTTAGAGGGAAGAGGGAGGGACAGATCCCAGAACCCAGTTCATCCATCCCTCGGGCCCGGAGACGATCCTGGAGCCTCCCGAGGCAGCTTGTACACACTTGCTCATCCTCCTCTACGAGGCAATCCAACCACAAAGCAGGAGTAGGGTTTTACATCGCAAGGTGGCCCGAACCTGGGTAAACGGTCGTGTTCTTGGTTCTTCCTTTGCATTGAGTTTCCTTGCGGGCTCGACCGTGGGGTTGCGTGTTGCTTGCAGGGCGGTTGGGAAGAAGGGAGCACGCCCTTGAGTTCGAACCTTCCTTGGGTCTGCGGAGCCCCGATTCCGACAATGACCACAATTGAAGTGTGGCACACGCCGATGCGATGTCGTTTCAGTTTGAGCAGCTGGAACGTGCTGTGGCTGGTCACTTGGTCACACGTACCCCATGGGCGCCATGCTGCCGGAGACATTGAAGGCCATGGAGATCTCCCAGACGTTGTTGAGGATCCCCGGTGTCGGCACAGAGGAGCCGAAAAGCGAGAAACCTCCATCAAGGTATTGCACGATATGTGGATATCTATGGCGAGGTCAAGGTAGTGATTAGAGATCACCGTGTAGATGACGGCTGCCCGACGGAGCCGAAGAGCGAGAAAGCTCGAATGAGGTACAACACAACATCGATGGCATCGAGGTAGGGATTAGAGATCGCCATGTAGATGGTCATGCTGGTGCGGCGGAGGCGGAGAGCGAGAGACCTCCGCCAAGGTATTTTTGTACGACATTGATGGTGAGGAAGGGATTTTAGATCCATGTAGCGTCACGATTGGGAGAGGTGGCTCGTCTCATGGTTTCCGTGGGCGCTGGATACATGCATCGGTGCATGCATGAGTTTGTATAGGAAACGGTGTTTGGTCGAATAGCAGTGTGGAAACGTGCCACCAAAAAGGGCGTACGAAAGTTTGAAACCTGCGAGTTGCGACCGAGGAGCAACGTAGGAAGAACCCAGCGTGAGCGCAGCAACATATGAAAAGCTGGGAAGACGAAAACATACGAAGATTTGAATTGAATTCAAGGAAGAGAATTTTTTTCCCACTTACAGTGGCATTGGAGGGTAATTCATGCCAACTTCAGGGACAGGATGAACAAGCAGAAACAATCCTCTCTTAATAAAAAAAATAGTAATAGATATAATTATCCAGCATGAATTAACGTCGACGTATACATAGCACCTAATAATCTTCAAAATTAATTGGCATATAGCTCATTTAACCCTCCATAAGATCGCTTCATCGCAGCCATGGTCATCGCTCGTTCGTCTCACGTAACCCGCCCCATTGCAACCAGAGAGTTGACTCCATCGACTAAGCAAGAAGTAAAGAGTAAACCAAAATGAGAGGGATTCACGCCATGGCCCGCTTGTTCCTGGGATGGCTCGCGGTCACCGCACTCAATAATCCTACACTTACGTAAACAACTACGTGATGTTACGTAAATTACCTAATCTAAACCCCTCTGCCCTTCTGATTTTAATGGGGATGAGCCCTTTCCTCTCTCCCTCCCCAATCTTGACTTGCCACGTTTGCTATTACGTAAAATACGTAAAAACAGTTACGTAGATGTAGCATTGCTCCACCGCACTAGTACTACTGCTTCTTCCCTTGTTTCCTTTTCTTCAGCTTTTACATGCATGGAATACGTAGTAAAGTTGCTACGGAAAATGTACTACACCTTACATTCCGATCATGACTCTAACCAAGCCATAAAAATGAGTAAGAGATGGCACTCTAGCTTAGTGGGGATCAAGGAACTTCAAGAATCCAAGGATAGGAAGTGCTAGTTTGTGTGTTAACAGACCCCGTCGAACTGGTCTTCCTAATGCCACTCATTCCCAAATGGTAATTTAGACTAGTGTCATATGCATGACACTAGTATAAATTACTCTTCACTATAACCAACCTAACAGATCCCGTCGAACTGGTGTTCCTGATCCCACTCATTCCCAAGTGGTGAAGTGTAGTATTACATCATTATACTAGACTACATAATTCGTGCTGCAGGAAGAATCATGGAAACAAAACAATGAAACAAATTGTGATGTGAGCTTATGAGAGAAGTAGCCTGGGTGAAGGACCAAAAACTAGACGGAGCTGCACTTCCTTAAGTATGCATAGCTAGAGCATTGAGGTGAATGAGAGAATGATGGTGTTGGTAGAAAGTGGAAACTAGATTTTCTTTTAGAGACGAGAAACTGAAGTCTGTGAAAAAACATGAGTGGTAGGCGTGAGGATTAAAGAACCAATTGTACACGTGCCATTGGCAATGGAATCCTTCACGAGTAAAACCTACGACATACTTGTACTGTGTTCACTATTTAGTTTTGAGATACGATCCCGACCAAGACCCACCATGTTTTTTTGTTCTTCTAGTTTTATCAGCTCAACGCAAAAACACAATGTTGTACATAGGATGCATCTTGACGTGGGCTCGCTTACGTGCCAAAAAGTAGAGATATTGTCTAATTATCAATTGTCTAAAACTTTCTTTATGTCTTGGTCAAGTTTAAGTCTTTGGATCAATGTTGTGTTCAGAAGAAAGTCTTTGAATCAGCGTACAACCATCCATATCTACGATCACTTAAAAATAACATACAAACCAAAATTTGCACTAATATCTATTATTATAATTATTAAATGTGCATGACAGGCCAGCTAACCAGAAGAAATATAGAAATGCCTAGAAAATACCGTAAAAACATCTATCCATCAGTTAAGTGAGTCTTAATAACAAGTCACAACTAACGACAAAGATTCATTTGACCCCCTTTGTTATGTGGCCCTCTGAACAATTTTCTTGCTTAATGACCTATTAATTCAGAGAAAATAAACTTTGCACCCCATCACTTGCCTGCCTCATCCAGTTGTGTTGCCCCATGAAGCTACTGTCGTTGGTTATTAATTACTTTCTTCCACACCCCGGGTGCCACCTATCTTATTGATTTTGACTTCCCCTAAGATTAGATGTTCATAGCAGAACCATATTACTGCCACTACATGCAGACCGGCCATCTCATTAAGTCATCAAAAGTCGATATGAAAACAACACAAGCCACAGGAAACATGAGTAATCCACACATAATACCTCACATAGTCTTCACACACATTCACATTTCGTGCAATCTACCACATGACGTTGTCAACTACATGCGCCAAAGCCATGACCTACTTTGTGTTATGATATCTGCCTTTTCACTAATAATGTTGCTCACCAAGAATAAGATGAGTTGTCTTCGAATGCCTCGAAGGGCAACTGGATGATGATCAATTGCACCGCATATATAGAGAGTCAAACAAAAAAGTACTTTCTAATTGCTTATGACATAGAAGTACTTTCTATATTGGAAAGAAGTAGTTAGTTTCCTTTTTCTTTATTTCTTTCTTTGTGAACCTGCGAGTGTATATACTTGTGTGGATGATAAAAGGGAATTGGACCCAAATACGGTTTAGAGGCACGTTACACTCAAGCACGACAACCATATACATGTACAATGTTGCATTATCCTCTACGACAAGCTCTATCTTTGCTAGCTAATGGGCGAAAGAAGCAACTCAATCCACGGTACAAGGGAAATGGAAAATAAAGGCAACACGTAGTGAAGAAAATCATGAATTCTTCTACAATTTTCCCGATGCCACCGATTCCAAGTAAATGTGCCCATTGCACCTAGCGTGCAATGGCTTTTCATTCTATTCAAATTTTCCCCGTACGATATTAGAGCTTGAATGAATATTTGGGGAGCGATATCTTGTAGCATGCGAATGTGTAACTTAGATAGAAAATTTGGAAGGGAACTCACGGGAGGTATATGGTTTTATATACGAGGATTGTCGTGGGTAGGCATATAGTGTATATATTAGTTCACATGCTCGCCACAGGCTTGAAAGAAGCAACATGGGTTGGTCCCCAAGAGGACAAGTTCACAAAGTAGCTAGAAATGAATTTGCTTTTCTTCAGATGTCCATATACAACGATACATAAAACCGGATGTTGGATTGATAGATTGGTTGTGTTAGTGTGGTAGAAAAGTTCATCGCTCATTTATCGTTGATGTTAGAATACATTCTCATATATTGAGATGGACACAAGATGAAAACCTAAAAAGAGGGCAGGATGATAGTACAAATTAGAAAAGGATACTGCTGGTAGAAAAAGTAAATCAAAGTTGTGACTAACCATGAAATTCAGATGTTTTATATCAAATTAGCAAACACTAGTTATCAACTTGTGCTTTTGCACATGCTATAGCAATACATGATCCTGCTAAATTTCAATACCAATATACTATAGTAATGTTGAATTCTTTTCATAAAATCCATTTGGGACACATTTGATTCAAATTGTTTCATTGCAAGAACAATATTGGTGGTGACTTTGTGAGTGCCCTCTTTAGTTCCACGTTTGGGTACCGTTAGGCACTAATCTAAATACATGAAAAAACTAATCTCAATCTGTTCTTAAATAGTGTCATCATAGGGAAAAAATATCATATACACTGTTTAACCAAGTGCATTATCACCCCTAGTTCTGCAGATACTTGTCTAAGGTAAAGTTCTCGTATCAAACAGTTTTCACTACAAAACAATCTTAGATTCGTCTAAGCTAAGTTTTGTTGACAATTTGACCTCACAGACCACATGCTCCATCCTCCTAGCAATGGTGGTTCATATTTAAGCAATATAGTAGTGTTAGTTGTGCATGTTTTTCAGAGCAATTCATACCGGTGAATATTGTGGAATCAAAGGTCATTGTGCAGTTTTCAGATGCCCCGATTAACAATAGCGATTGTCTGTAACATATTGTCCCCTCCATCTCCATTGATACTATACCATAGTCCAACTTTGATCACCATTTTGATCAACAAATGTGGGTTATACATACATACATACGTACATATATATATATATATATATATATATATATATATATATATATATTGTATATCATTCAATTCATATTTCAAAATAGTTCGGTGGTATAATTTGCTATGACGCTAATGTATCACCCGTCGGATTGATGGTCAAAGTTTTCCATGTCATCATTAGTACACCATCTAGCCATAGATACATAATATGAGGAGACTGGTTACCCTGGAGTATTATAAATCTCTCTACAAACTTATTCGGCACCATGACAACCCACAAGTATAGGGGATCGTAACAATTTTCAAGGGTAGAGTATTCAACCCAAATTTATTGATTCGACACAAGGGGAGCCTAAATATTCTCAAGTATTAGCAGTTGAGTTGTCAATTCAACCACACCTGGAAACTTAATATCTGTAGCAAAGTGTTTAGTAGCAAAGTAATATGATAGTAGTGGTAACGGTAGCAAAAGGTAATGATAGCAAAAGTAATGTTTTTGGTATTTTGTAGTGATGATAATAATAGCAAAGGAAAAGTAAATAAGCGAGGAACAATATATGGAAAGCTCGTAGGCAATGGATTGGTGATAGAGAATTATGCCGGATGCGGTTCATCATGTAACAGTCATAACCTAGGGTGACACAGAACTAGCTCCAATTCATCAATGTAATGTAGGCATGTATGCCGAATATAGTCATACGTGCTTCTGGAAAAGAACTTGCATGACGTCTTTTGTCCTACCCTCCCATGGCAGCGGGGTCCTAATGGAAACTACGGGATATTAAGGCCTCCTTTTAATAGAGTACCGGACCAAAGCATTAACACATAGTGAATACATGAACTCCTCAAACTACGGTCATCACCGGGAGTGGTCCCGATTATTGTCACTTTGGGGTTGCCGGATCATAACACATAGTAGGTGACTATAGACTTGCAAGATAGGATCAAGAACTCTCATATATTGATGAAAACATAATAGGTTTAGATCTGAAATCATGGCACTCGGGCCCTAGTGACAAGCATTAAGCATAGTAAAGTCATAGCAACATCAATCTCAGAACATAGTGGATACTAGGGATCGAACCCTAACAAAACTAACTCGATTACATGATAAATCTCATCTAACCCATCACCGTCCAGCAAGCCTACGATGGAATTACTCACGCACGGCGGTGAGCATCATGAAATTGGTGATGGAGGAAGGTTGATGATGACGATGGCGACGGATTCCCCTCTCCGGAGCCCCGAACGGACTCCAGATCAGCCCTCCCGAGAGGTTTTAGGACTTGGCGGCGGCTCCATATCGTAAAACATGATGAATCTTTCTCTCTGATTTTTCTCTCCCCGAAAGCAAACATATAGAGTTGGAGTTGAGGTCAGAGGAGCTCCAGGGGGCTCACGAGGTAGGGGGCGCGCCTAGGGGGGCGGGCGCGCCCCCCACCCTCGTGGCTAGGGTGTGGGCCCCCTGGTCTTCATCTTTTGCAAGGATTTTTTATTATTTCCAAAAAGACGTTCCGTGAAATTTCAGGTCATTCCGAGAACTTGTGTTTCTGCACATAAATAACACCATGGCAATTCTGCTGAAAACAGCGTCAGTCCGGGTTAGTTCCATTCAAATCATGCAAGTTAAAGTCCAAAACAAGGGCAAAAGTGTTTGGAAAAGTAGATACGACGGAGACGTATCACACCATCACGATCGTACACAAGGTGACGAATAGCCCCGATTTGATAGCAGTAACACACGAGTTGTGCCCTATGAACTGCGTCTTACTGCGAGCAGTTCTATCTATGGACGATCTTGTTGTGTGAAGCTAGCGATAATAACATACCAGCACCTTTCGTAAGTACCGGTAATTTCCATGTGACTAGTATGCAAACGGTGAACGATGTTGCGTAATATACTCTAATCCACTCAACGGGGGAAAATGTAGTAAATGGTAAGAACACCCCTAGAATTAATACGACATAAGAAGATTGTGCGCTATTTTTTCTTTCTTTTCCGAAGGAGAAGATTATACCATGATAGTGCAATTGTGTGAAGGGAAGTGCTAAAATTTTGAGTAGGAAATGAGCACCATGCTCTGCTCACCGGTTGCCCTTCGCGGTAACCCAACCCTACGCGAGTGATGTCTCACCCGAGGCAGACATGGTCGGTGCCTTGGTGGCAATAGTATATCCTACGATAGACATCGCTTGTCCTGTGCCGGCGCGGCCCTGGTAAATTGTGGGTTACCCGAGTCAAACCCATACCACAAGGACGACAAAAAACCAAGGGGGGAGGGCACAAAACACAATGCACGGCACCGTCATAATTCAAAAATCAGTTAATTAAAACTAAATTCAGAAACTTGGGAGTAATCTCTACTCTTATAAAAAGCCGAGTTGGTGATGATGGTGTGCCTTCCATCTTGCAATATAGACCGTCCGATCTATATCTGACGGATAGAAAGAAGACTATGGTAATTTTGTAAAAAGATACCCGCACCTCTCTCCACATTTGCAGATAAGGCCTTCCCTTGTTCATCCTTATCTCCCACAACCTCATTGTTGAGCAATTAAAAAAGGAAGCCTCCGGAACAATCTGGCATGGTGGTCGCTGCCGGCGTCGTCCATCCCCATGCCTCCGTTCAGTCCGACCATCAATCACCACCACTTCCCACTCCTTCTCACCTTATCTCTCCTCTTTCTCGAGATATCATTAGTTTTTACACATGGGATTACTCCCGCATGGGTCAATCACAACAGATGTTTTGTAAAAAAAAATGCATCTTGATGTTCCGTGCAATGCAGCAGGCATCTTGCTAGTTAAAACTAAATTCAAGGATGCATCAAGGAGTTACACATACTCCAACAAGGAGTTACACATACACATACTCCAACAAGGAGTTACTCATACACATACTCCAACAAAGCATATCCCACAAGCATCATAAACATACCCACCTTCTCAGCAAATTCAAGGATACCCCAACAAGGAGTTACTCATACACATACTCCATTAGACCTAGGTTGTTTAGGGCATTTGCATACACTTCTTAAGGGCATGAAAGTCTAGGAGGTATCATCCCAAGATTCTCAAGCCCAAGTTGTTCTATCTTATCTAGATAATGGGTGAAAGAAGCAACTCAACCCACAATACAAGGAAGATGGAGGATCAAGGCAAACATCAATGAAGAAAAACATGAATTCTTCTAGTACAATTTTCCCGATGCCACCAATTCCAAGTAAGTAAATGTGCCCATTGCACCTAATGTGCAATGTTTTTCATCATATTCAAGTTTGCCCGTACGATACTGTGACGCCCCTGATTTGACCGTACACTAATCATACACGCAAATATGTACGATCAAGATCAAGGACTCACAGGAAGATATCACAACACAACTCTAAAAATAAATAAGTCATCCAAGCATCATAATACAAGCCATGGGCCTCGAGGGCTCGAATACAAGTGCTCGATCATAGATGATTCAGCGGAAGAAACAATATCTGAGTACAGACATAAGTTAAACAAGTTGCCATAAGATGGCTAGCACAAACTGGGATACAGATCGAAAGAGGTGTAGGCCTCCTGCCCGGGATCCTGCTAACTACTCCTGGTCGTCGGCGGCATGAACGTAGTAGTAGGCACCTCCGGTGTAGTAGGGGTCGCTGTCGACGGTGGCATCTGGCTCCTGGGCTCCATCATCTGGTTGCAACATCCGAGAAGAAGAGGAAAGGGGGGGAGGGAGAGCAAAGCAACCGTGAGTACTCATCCAAAGAACTCGCAAGCAAGGATCTACACTACATATGCATTGGTATCAATGGAAGGGGTAGTGTATGTGGACTGAACTGCAGAATGCCAGAATAAAAGGGGATAGCTAGTCCTATCAAAGACTATGCTTCTGGCAGCCTCCATCTTGAAGCAGTAGAAGATAGTAGATGGTAAGTTAACCAAGTATCATCGCATAGCATAATCCTACTCGGCGATCCTCTCCTTGTCGCCCCGTGAGAGAGCGATCACCGGGTTGTATCTGACACTTGAAAGTTTGTGTTTTATTAAGTATCCGGTTCTAGTTGTCATAAGGTCAAGATACAACTCCGGGTCGTCCTTTTACCGAGGGACACGGCTATTCGAATAGATAAACTTCCCTGCATGGGTGCACCACATTTCCCAACACGCTCGATCCCATTTGGCCAGACACACTTTTCAGGGGCATGTCCGGCCTTGGAAGATCAACACGTCACAGCCCTACCTAGGCACAACAGAGAGGCCAGCACGCCGGTATAAATCCTATGGCGTAGGGGTCTGGGCCCATCATCCATTGCACACCTGCATGTTGCGACCGCGGTCGGAAACAGACCTAGCATCCCTAATACAAGAGCAGGCGTTCCAGTCCAATCCGGCGCGCGCCGCTCAGCCGCTGACGTCAAGATGGCTTCGGCTGATATCACGACGTCGAGTGCCCATAAATGTTCCCGCGTAGTTGGTTAGTGTGTATAGGCCAGTGGCCAGACTCAGATCAAATACCAAGATCTCGTTAAGCGTGTTATTTTGATGTAACCACGGATGCCGACCAGGGCTAGGCCCACCTCTCTCCTAGTTGGTCTCAACCTGCCCTGTCGCTGAAGGAAATATGCCCTAGATGCAATAATAAAGTTATTATTTATTTCCTTATATCATGATAAATGTTTATTATTCATGCTAGAATTGTATTAACCGGAAACATAATACATGTGTGAATACATAGACAAAAACAGAGAGTCACTAGTATGCCTCTACTTGACTAGCTCGTTAATCAAAGATGGTTATGTTTCCTAACCATAGACATGAGTTGTAATTTGATTAACGGGATCACATCATTAGGAGAATGATGTGATTGACTTGACCCCATTCCATTAGCTTAGCACTTGATCGTTTAGTTTGTTGCTATTGCTTTCTTCATAACTTATACATGTTCCGTTGACTATGAGATTATGCAACTCCCGTTTACCGGAGGAACACTTTGTGTGCTACCAAACGTCACAACGTAACTGGGTGATTATAAAGATGCTCTACAGGTGTCTCCGAAGGTACTTGTTGGGTTGGCGTATTTCGAGATTAGGATTTGTCACTCCGATTGTCGGAGAGGTATCTCTGGGCCCTCTCGGTAATGCACATCACTCAAGCCTTGCAAGCATTGCAACTAATAAGTTAGTTGCAGGATGATGTATTACGGAACGAGTAAAGAGACTTGCCGGTAACGAGATTGAACTAGGTATTGAGATATCGACGATCGAATCTCGGGCAAGTAACATACCGATGACAAAGGGAACAACGTATGTTGTTATGCGGTCTGACCGATAAAGATCTTCGTAGAATATGTAGGAGCCAATATGAGCATCCAGGTTCCGCTATTGGTTATTGACCGGAGACATGTCTCGGTCATGTCTACATAGTTCTCGAACCCGTAGGGTCCGCACGCTTAAAGTTCGGTGACGATCGTAATTAGGGTTTTTGTGTTTTGATGTACCGAAGGTTGTTCGGAGTCCCGGATATGATCACGGACATGACGAGGAGTCTCGAAATGGTCGAGACATAAAGATTGATATATTGGAAGCCTATATTTGGATATCGAAAATGTTCCGGGTGAAATCGGGATTTTACCGGAGTACCGGGGGGTTACCGGAACCCCCCCGGGGGTTATTGGGCCTACATGGGCCATAAGGGAGAAGAGGAGGGCCGACCAGGGCAGGCCGCGCGCCGCCTCCCCCCCTAGTCCGAATAGGACAAGAAAGGGGGGGCGCCCCCCTTTCCTCTTTCTCCCTTCCTCCTTCCTTTTCCAACAAGGCAAGAGGGGGGAGTCCTACTCCCGGTTGGAGTAGCACTCCTCCAGGCGCACCCATAGGTCCGGCCGCACCTCCCCCTCTCCCTCCTTTATATACTGAGGCAAGGGGGCACCCCATGACACACAAGTTGATCCTCGTGATCGTTCCTTAACCGTGTGCGGTGCCCCCTTCCACCATATTCCACCTCGGTCATATCGTAGCGGTGCTTAGGCGAAGCCCTGCATCGATAGAACATCATCACCGTCATCACGCCGTCGTGCTGACGAAACTCTCCCTCAACGATTTGCTGGATCGGAACTCAAGGGATGTCACCGAGTTGAACGTGTGCAGAACTCGGAGGTGCCGTACGTTCGTACTTGGATCGATCAGATCGGGAAGACGTACGACTACTTCCTCTACGTTGTGTCAACACTTCCGTTGCCGGTCTACGAGGGTACGTAGACAACATTATCCCCTCTCGTTGCTATACATCACCATGATCTTGCGTGTGCGTAGGTAATTTTTTGAAATTACTACGTTCCCCAACAGTCACTCCACCACAAAGTAGCAGTCAGGGGCCGCCGGGAACCCAGGCCGACCACTACCGGGATGGAACCAACTGTCCTTTCAGCCCCCACACCGGAATCACTCGCGGGTACTCTACGAGCCGACCCGACTTTAGTCACCAAGTATCACATATTATGTATATAAATATATACCCGTGATCACCTCCCGAGTGATCACGACCCGATAGTATAGCATGGCAGACGAACAAGAATGTAGGGCCACTGATGGAATACTAGCATCCTATACTAAGCATTTATGATTGCAGGTAAAGGTAACAACAGTAGTAGCAAAGACAGGCTATGCATCAGGATAAGATTAACGGAAAGCAGTAACATGCTACACTACTCTAATGCAAGCAGTAGAGAGAAGGAATAGGCGATATCGGGATGACCAAGGGGGGTTTGCTTGCCTGGAAGCTCTGCAGACAGATACGGACCCTCGAAGGTGAAGTAGTCGATCACTGGATCAACAACGGTCAGGCTTTTTTCGGACAAACGAAAGAGAGGGGACGGTTCCATGTTCAGCAAACTAGGGGCATGTGACAAATGAACAAACCACGTATTCGCATTCGTTGGATTTTTCTGAGCAACTTTCATATATAAAACTTTTTCATCTGACTTACGGTTTATTTTCTATTTTTTTTAGTTTTAATAATTTTTTAGGGTTTATTAATAATTCGAAATTAATAGCAAAACTGCTATGTGTACCCAACTGCACAGTGGCTTACAGGTGGGACCAGAGGCTGGGTTGACTCAGTCAACTTAACAGGTCAATAGGAGGTGGTGTGGCCCACACGTCATAGGCTATACCTAAACAAATAAATAAATCCTACGTATCATCTAACTTAGCACTAATCTATTCTAAGACGAACTATCCCATGTACTCACCCACGCACTCACACAACCAACTCACACACACACGTTGCACTCTCACACACCACGGCCATGGCCTTTGCCGTGGCCAGCAGCGACAGCAAACAGAGCAGAGGCAGGGGCAGCACAGCAGCACACAACTACGCAAGGAGGAGCAGCAGTGCGGCGGCAGCGGCAAGAGCAGCAGCAGCAGTACGCGGCAGCAGAGAGCAGCAGTAGCAGGAGTAGCAAGCAGCAGCGCCAAGGCAACAACAAGAAGCAGAGTAGTGCGGCTGCAAGTAACAGAGCAAAGCAGCGGCAGGCACGCGGGCGCGCGCACGCACAGGGCGCGGCCGACGCGCGGGCTGGGCGTGGGGAGCGACGGGCGCAGGACGAGCGCAAGCTTCGGCCATGGCGGGCAGCGGCGCGCGGGGGCATCTACAGCGTCAAATCAAGACAGGGAAGAAGGGGGGTCGGGAGAGATGCTCACCGCGTGTTCGACGGCGAGGTCGGGAAGGCCGGAGGTGGACCGTTGCGACGGCATCGACGGCGAGGTGGTGGCGGCCGAGCGGGGAAGACGGTGACGGCGTCGGCTACGCGACGCCCTGGCTCGAGCTAGAGCCCAGGAGTGTTAATTGCAGGGAAGTACCACACTTGGGGCAGTTGTAACGAGTCAGTACCACTATTCAGATTTTTTGCAAGTCAGTACCACGTTTGAGGCTAGTTGTTGCAATACGGGCTAAGCCGCGTATAACTCTATATTGACGCTGTATCTGACAACCCGACCCCACCAGTCAGTTGACCAGCCGCCGAACCGGTGCGTCGCTCGGCTGGCTAGGACGGACCCGGCTTGGTCGGTCTTGGCTCGGTCGAACCCTAGTAGTTCTCTCCTCTCCCTCTCCCTCTCCCTCTCCTCGCGATGGCTAGTCTGGGCGGCGGTGGCGGTGGCCGGAGCAGCGGTGGCGTTGTGGGCGGGTATGGAGACCTCCCCGGACTCGGGAGCGATGCGCACAGAGGAATCGAAGTCGAGGGTGGGGAGTCCAGTTCGTCAGGTTACTACAGCGACGACGACGAGGGCATGGAGGCGCCGCTGTCCATGGAGCAGCGGCTGCGGCTGGCTGAGATCTGGGTGGCCAACCCTACCACGAGCCATCACTGGAGCCATGGATTGGGTGGCCTGTTGTAAGTGCTCTCTCCTCTCCCTCTCTACTCTTTGTGACATGATTCGGGCTAGGGTTAGGTTTACTGAACTGAAAATGTGCAATTTTGTTGTCCATTGTAGTTTGGATGATGCTGTTTGGGATGTTAGGATTCATTTCGATGCTCAGCATAATTTGGATAGGAAGATATGCAACTCAGATGTCACATATTTGAATTTGTATGCACTGATGCGAACACAAGGATTTAACTTCAGTGATGAATTGTACCACATGGGTAATACAGGCATAGGAGTGCAGAGAGGGCATGGCCTAGATTTGATAGACACAAACATCAAGTTGCAAGAAATTAAGAAGCAGAATGAGGACGGTTTAATTATGAACTTGTTAGTCAGGGCCACATCATTTGTCAGTACTGCATCTCATGTTAGTGAGGAAAAATTAGCCACAGTTTTATATCAAGAACCTGTTGTGTATGATCTGAGAGATCCTCCTGTGCTTGCTGTTAATGATAATGGTGTTGTTTATGAGAGTCAAAGAAGCAACAGTAGTGCACTAGTACAACCTACTGGTATGTGCACACAAGAGAGCAGAAATGTCAGCCTAAGAAAGCTCAAATCTGTGATGGAAGAAGAGGAAGAGGAGGGATATAAGAGTAGTGATGACTCTCAAGGGGCATATGACGGTGACAACAACCCTTTCTGCATGAAGAAGTATAGGATTGCTGAAGACACAGAGATAATAGAGGGAAAGAGGCTAGCAGATGAAGAACTAGAAGAGGATGAAGATTCAGATGAAGAAACAGATGAAGAAACAGATGAACATTCAGATAAGGAAGAACTACACTATGAGGGTGACACTGAGGTTGAGGAGTTGTTTGAGATTGAGGATGAGGAGGAAGATTCTGAGAAGGAGAAGGAACCACCCATGAAAGCAGCTGGAAAAAGAGGCAAAAGCTGCCAGTTAGGAGAGGGCCCACCAGTAGGACACATTCTAATGTGTTAGAGGAATTGAAACCAGATTTCAGACCATCATCAGATGAAGAAGATACTGGGTTTCTATTGGATAGTGAAGATGATCAATTTGAGCCACTAGCATTTGTCCTACCAAAAGGAAGGAAGAGTAGGGCATTGAAAAGGCCAGCAAGGATATGGTATAATGAAAAACTGGAGCAACCACATCAACAGTTATGTATGCACATGTGTTTCAAAAATCAGCAACAATTCAGAGATGCTCTATTGAGCTTGCACATTACACAGGCCAGAAATTTCAGTTATCATAGAAACTCAGACAAAAGGATAATTGTTTGCTGCAAACAAGAGCATTGTCAGTTCTTCATAGTTGCAGCAGTTATCAAAGGGTAGAAGACATTTTCAATAAAAAAATGAGGCTGCAGCACACTTGCCCTAGCAGTACAGAGACATCAAGGGTTAGTGCAAAGTGGCTTGCACAGACATATGAGTCACTGTTCAGGTCTGATCCAAACACAAGTATTTTGACTCTGATTGACAACTGCAATGAGAAGTATGGTGTTGATGTGCCCAAGCACATGGCCTATAGGGACAAAAACCTTGCTATAGAGGCTGTTTTAGGAGAGCACAAGAAACAGTATCCCAGGCTGAGGGACTATGCTCAAACAATCATGGATACAAACCCTGGGAGTAGAGTTATAGTTACAACTGTAACTCCAAAACCTACTACAAAAATACCACATCCAGGACCAAGGTTTCATGCTATGTTCTTCTGCATCAATGGAGCAAGGGAGGGCTTTCTTAGTGGATGCAGACCATTCATAGGTTAGTGACATGTTTTATATGCTTTATTTTAGTGCTTTATTTAGTAGGTTAGTGACATGTACAGCTTAAGTATGTTTAGTAGTGTTATATAGTGAATGAACTTGCTCATTGCTTTTATATGACATATATAGAATTGTGTATGCATTCTTGTAGATGACATTTATAGAATAGTTTGATAGTTTCATATAGTTACTGAATTTAATCTTACAAATGCAATATAGGTGTTGATGGCTGCTTTATTAAGCTCACCACTGGAGCTCAAATACTTGCTGCCATTGGTAGAGATGGCAACAACAACATTTTCCCAGTGGCATTTGGTATTGTTGGACAAGAGGATACAGCAAATTGGTGTTGGTTTCTGCACCAACTTAAGATATGTCTAGGAGGAGAAGTTGGACAATTTGGAACTTATACTATCATGTCTGATAGACAGAAGGTATGAATGCATCCCCTTGTTTATCTTTATGCAAATTTGGTCCTTATACTATGATGTCAGTAGCTTAGTATGATATGCTATGTCAACAGGGCCTACTAAATGCAATTAATCAAGTATTTCCAAACTGCGACCAAAGATTTTGCCTTAGGCACTTGTATGCAAACTTCCAGAATGTTGGGTTTAGGGGAGACGATCTTAAGAAATGCATGGATAATGCTAGTTATGCTTATAACCAACACAAGTTTGACATTGCAATGAATGATCTAAAAAATGAGAGTGAGGAAGCTTGGAAGTGGCTGAGTGGAATACCTGCAAGATTCTGGGCTAGGCATGCTTTTGATACAAACTGTAAGACAGACTAGGGCCAGATTCTGTAAACCCATTCAAGCTGGTGTTAATCTATGGCAAGTAACCAGTGGGCAGCAAACACATGCTGTCAACTTGGAACTTCATACATGTGGTTGAAGAAAGTGGGACCTGAGTGGCACACCATGCAATATCAGCAATTAACAAGGCAAAAAGGTTTCCAGAGGACTATGTGTGCAAATTCTTCAAAAAACCATTTTACCTAGCAGCATATGAACCAATGATATATCATGTTCCTGGTGAACATGATTGGACAAAGACAACAGGACCAGACATAGAGCCACCTAAATTTCATGTGAAGAAGGGAAGAAGGAAAGAGAAGAGGATAAAGGGCAGATTTGAGGTTCCAAAGCCAAAAGAGAGTTCAAGAATGGTCACTATAACATGCAGCAACTGTGGGCTCCAAGGCCATAGATATACCAGCTGCAGCAAACAATTGGAACCAGAGTTGGCTTTGAGAAAACATAAGCATGTGGTAAGCACCTTGTTAACTAGTACTATATATGTTTTGTATTTATTGTATGTTTCCTTCTCTTCATGTTTCCTTCATTTTTGCAAGGCATCTAGAATATCAAGGAATGTTGATGAAGCACAGGCAGCACCAGCAAGAGCAGAGGCTGCACCAGCAAGAGCACAGGCTGCACAGGCTGCACCAGCAAGAGCACAGGCTGCACCAGGAAGAGCACCAGCAAGAGCACAGGCTGCACCAGGAAGAGCACATCCTTATGCAAGGCATGGTGCTGCAAGGCATTCAAGGCCATTCTCTGCACCAAGAGCTGCTGCTGGGGCTTCCACTTCTGGTGCTTCCACTTCTGCTGGCCCTACAAGTCATACTGGATGGATGGCCTTTTTTACTGCAAGTGGAAATACCTAACTGTCATGTCTCGTGTTTCTAAACTATGTCAGTTATGACCAAGATATGAGGGGGCAAGTTATTTATGTTTCAAAACAGTTATCATTTTGGGTTGACATGCTTTCTGGAGGAGTACTCTTTCTATTATGTATGAGTCATGTTTCTAAACTATATCAGTGATGCCCCAAGAGATGAGGGGCAAGTTATGTATGCTATCTGTTAGAGTACTCTATCTGTTATTATTCATGAATCTAAACTATGTCAGTTATGCCCCAATATAGCCAAAGTTTTAGTCTTTAGGGGTTGTCGACGTCGATGGAACCTAAAATAGCCAAAGATTTAATCTTTAGGGGTTGTCGACGTCGACGGAACCCAACATAGCCAAAATTTAGTCTTTAGGGGTTGTCAACGTCGACGGAACCCAACATAGCCAAAATTTTAGTCTTTAGGGGTTGTCGACGTCGACGGAACCCAACATAGCCAAAATTTTAGTCTTTAGGGGTTGTCGACGTCGACGGAACCCAACATAGCCAAAGTTTTAGTCTTTAGGGGTTGTCGACGTCGACATAACCCAACATAGCCAAAGTTTTAGTCTTTAGGGGTTGTCGACGTCGACGGAACCCAACATAGCCAAAGTTTTAGTCTTTAGGGGTTGTCGACGTCGACGGAACCCAGTATAGCCAAAGTGTAGTCTTTAGGGGTTGTCGACGTCGACGGAACCCAACATAGCCAAAGTTTTAGTCTTTAGGGGTTGTCGACGTCGACGGAACCCAAAATAGCCAAAGTGTAGTCTTTAGGGATTGTCGACGTCGATGGAACCCAACATAGCCAAAATTTAGACTGTAGGGGTTGTCAACATCGACGGAACCCAATATAGCTTTTCCATTCTATCTATCTATCTACCTATCTATCTATCTACATCCATGAAACAAAGATGACAAAACTTCTTAACTTCACCATTCTATGAAGCATATATGAAAGCAAGATAATTCCAACTAATAGATCCACACAGAACATAACCATAATAGATTCTTACAGCAACATACTGGAGTTCAACATAGTTCATAACTTCTAACAGACCCATAATTCAAACTGGAGTTCAACATACTTAATAGATTCTTACAGAACCATACACACATACAGAACAGATCCATTGATACTACTTCACAAAAGTTCAGCTAAGCAGCCTCTTCATCTTGTTCATTCATCCAAGATGGCCTGGATCCCCTTCATATTCTGCTTGTTCTTCTCCTCTGCCTTCAACATATCAGCAATCTGAAGCTTGAGCTGAGCCCTGTCTTTAGTGAGCTTGTCATGTCCCTTTTTCAGATCACCAATGTGATCCTTCAGCTTCAGATTCTCTTGGGTGAGCTCTTCCTGAGACTTAGTGACTTCATCAACCTGCATCATCTTCAGATTCTCTTGCTTGAGCTTCTCCATAGACTTAGTTAGTTCTTCAACCTGGAACTGCAAGTTCCTCATGGCTGCACTATGCACTTCCTTCTCTTTCAAATGGTTGAACTTCATGTTCCTGATGACAGTGCCTTGGGCTTTTGTCAAGTTCATCAGGACTTCATACTTCCCTTGCAGCTTGAATATCTCTGCATCTTTCTTCTCCATCTCAGTCTTCATATCTGAGACAACTGAGTTGGTCACCTTAGCTTTCCTCTCCTCTGCACTCTCCATCTTAGACTACAAATATCTGAAATCCAGCACCCTATCCTCTTGGGCATTCAAAAGTTGATGAACATCTTCAACTAATTTGTCATAGTTGACCTCCAGTTTATTTTTTTTCTTCTGTCAAATTGTGAATAGTGAGTGAACTCTCCAGGTTATCCTTCCTCCTATCACTCCTACTATCTTGATACATTTCCCATAGCTTCAACAATGCATTCTGCATTGTAGGAGGCCACTCTGGGTCAACCCATTCAACAGAGCCACAGTTCTGACCTTCCTGCAATATATTCAGCACCTATATTTGTTAAAAGATTTGATTGTAAAGAACATCACAACTATACTAAATATTACAATTAAAGAATATGATCTTAAGTAAAGAACAACAGAACTAACTAACTGAAGAACAACACAGCATGTGCACGGCAACCAAATCACATAGCCACATTATTTAATCATAACAAAAAGTACATCAACTATAAAGCACTCATAAAGCTTAAACAATGCTGTGCACTCGAAACTAAGCTCTTGGCCACATATTAAATTAACATATGCCTACTCCAATGACCAGCATCAGTGCATCAGTACTAGTAATTGGATAAAGAATGGCAATCACAAGAAGATAATCTAACTTGGACCAAACTACTACTAATTAAAAATACTGTGGGGCTACTACCAACTCATTTTAATAAACAGAACATAGAAAGTGCAGAATCTTACTATCAGAGGATAGGCTAAGAACCTCCTGCCCGTGTCAAATCCCTCAAAGGCTACACGCCTCTCACATGGCAGCCCATGGTGCTGGCAGGGAACAATGGTTTCAGTCTCAATGCCCATGTAGTCTTGGTCTTCAATGCTGGCAGGGATATGTAGTAGCAAAATGAACCAAAACCCCCCAAATCAAAGATCAAATCCCCAAAGCAGGAACACTAACCCTAACCCTAGCTAAACCACTGACCCGGTACAACATGCTGTCGTCGTCGGAGGAGTTCATATACTGCAGGCTGGAGTAGTCGTCGCTGCTCTCATCCTCGTGGACCATGGCGCGGTGGCGGCGGGGGAATGCGCGGTGGTCGGCGGGTGAGAGCTCGAGTGGGGCGAGGGCTAGGGTTCGTGGGGAGTGAGTGAGTTGGGTTCGACCAGGTAGACCTACCGAGCCGGTTCGGCGGTTGGTCAACTGACTGGTGGGGTCGGGTTGTCAGATATAGCGTCAATACAGAGTTATACGCGGCTTAGCCCGTATTGCAACGACTAGCCTCAAACGTGGTACTGACTTGCAAAAAATCTGAATAGTGGTACTGACTCGTTACAGCTGCCCCAAGTGTGGTACTTCCCTGCAATTAACTCAGCCCAGGACGGACGAAGGCGACCGTGGTGGACCTCCTAGACGTGCTCACGAGCGACGGCGACGACGGTGGCCGTGGTAACAACGGTGAGACAGCGGTCACCGCACCGAATCCGAGCTTGAAATCGAGCCGAAGAAGAGAGGGACGAATGGGGATCGAGGGGGCACTGGTCGAGGGCGAACTAGGGTTTTCGGTGGACATACTTGTATAGCAGGACACGAAACGAGGTGAGTTAGACGGACATTGACGCGTAATCTTCAATAATACATACTAGATCATCGAAGGCGCGCGTTGCCGCGCCCATCCATGTTACAATATAATGATAGTTAGTATTACCAAATCGCTCAATGTATTATTAACAAGAATGGTAAGCTTTGGGACTATACTTGGAGGAATTGCAAAACATTGAAGTTACATTTACCAGAAACTGAATATCAAAATTCGGAGCGCAAGATACTAATTGAAAATTAGTAACTATATATAGTTATAATAGACTCCTTGGGATGAATTAATGCTACAAATTTTCCATGCCAAATATGTATCATGCAATCTCATAAACACAAAGCTCACTCCAGCCTTTATGAAAAATGAAGACCTGCAATTAGTTTGCTTATGAAGTGAGAGGCTCCAAAACACATTATCAAACATTGCACATGTCTTTCTTACAGGCCGTACTGCCAAATCAAGCACACAAATACAAGAGACCTTTAAAAAGTAACAACTATACGTCAACAAAATTTTGATCTAGCCCCCTGCCACACCACCAGTAAAAGGTTAAGCTTTAACAAATGTCAAATGCTGCTCTATCTGTTCTTAAGGAGATCATTTAAGTTCAGCCTTGATTGGAGTTATATCGTCAGCCACCTCAATTTTTTTCTCAAGCCAAAAACACCATCTTCTGCTCCAAGGTGAATAAATGTCAAATGCTCCTACATCTGTTCTTAAGCAGATCATTTGAGGTTCAGTCTTGATTGGAGTTATATCGTCTGGCACGTCATTTTTTTCTCAAGCCAAAACACATCATCTTCTGCTCGAAGGTGAACTTGATGTTTTCAGCTTGTTCAAAGAGAGGAAAAAACACTTAAATCCATGTGAACCTTGGTAACAGGGTTAAAACTGCATAAATGTAGTTGTATAATTTTCAGCCTTTCAGAACCCATGTAGCTCCCCTTCATAAGCAACAAAACACATCACACACACACACACACACACACAAACTGTACCATATTTTCACCATGCAAACTTCATTCATGCAAGTGACTGGAAACACACACAAATACGTGGTTGAAGAGGAAAGTTCCCTTCCTTATGGATACGTTGTTAGGTACAAATGATGCACCCTTGTGGATCAAACATGCGTAAACGAGCTTACAACCATGCGATCGAGCCAACAAATCGCCACTCGTTTACCTGGAAGCAACAAAAGTTTCAGAAAATTTCAGGTGATTGGAGCCATGTGGATCGAACGCAGGTTGGCGAGCTTACAACCGGCCTTCCAGGTTCCCAAGTGTTGTTCTTGTACAAGTCCGGTTTAATTAGGTTCTGAAAATCATCAAGTTCCGATAGGATCGTCCGTTGATTTTTTTTGTGTACATGTAAATCATACAAATAGTCACCCCGCAAAAAAAATAAAGCATACAAATAGTCAAAACAACTGCATTGCATTGAAATGAACAATCGGTAATGTTAAGTAGAAATATGTCAGGCCTAAATTTCATGAAAGAAACTCTGACAAAATTTAGGACAGTAAAAAAATGCACCATCAGGAAAAAATGGAAATTGATCCTACATTCTTTCAAAATAGATATGTTAGTTATTTAGTTCACAATGTCCTGAAGCATACTTGTATATAACACTAAAATGGAAGCTACGGTTAGCTCCTCTTATGACTCAAAATATCTGAAGATTCATTCGTCATCGGAGAGGATGAAACCATGACCATTATATTAGTTTCTGTTTTCAAGTTCATATGTACCTGCTACTGCTTTTCACAAAACAATTCGACGTGCTACCAACTCATAAAACCTTTAGCTTAATTAGCATTGGTTGTAGTACAAGTAAACAGTTACTTACCCAGATTAACACATAAACTTTGAACAGACAAAAGTACCAAACTGAATAAATTGAAAGTTAAACAAATTTTCACATGGAGGCTGGAAAATATGCCATTCTCAGTTCTTGATCAAAACCGAAGAATTGGTATTCGCCATATTTATCATATATAAGAACTGACCAGATACTACAAAATAAGATTTGATCTGCTCACCATGGGGCAGAAATCTCCACGACACATATGCATCAGGAAGAACACAGGGAGATCTACCCGAACATGATCTTGAATATTTTGTGCTGCTGGAGTAGAGAGGGTGAGCGAAGAGTGGCCGGGGAGGAAGCATATATACACGCATAAGTTGGAAACTGAAGTGTGCAAACGAGAGGTTGCCCCGAGACATGAATGCCTGATTCAAAACTGAAGTATGATTGTGTTAATTAAGGCTGGGTGGAGCAGTTTCCAGGAGATAATGCGCCATAATCGCCCGAGTCCCCCACACCTCCATACCTTGCAGGCGGATCGGCCGACGGCTGGATCGACCGGTCCTCGGTTCACCCGCATCAGGCGTTTCTGCTCGATCCCCTCATGCTAGATTCGCTCGTGAGTGAATCCTAGTCTGGATTCGCTCGCGCGTCGGCACGATCCCACCGTAGGTCGCCTGCTTCGCCTGAATCGAGCGGCCGCCGCATCCGCTCTCGTTCGACCGCCCGTCGCATCCTCTCAACCGCCCTTGATTCGTTCTTGTGTGGAGCGCGTTTTTTTTTCTTTTACGGAAAGGGGAGCGCTTGTAGGAGAGGGCCTTCGCTGCGTTGGGCCGAGCAGGAAAAAATGGCCCAATTAACAACAGGGCGCCAAAATAGCTACGGGAGTAGCTGCCCTTGCGACGATAGGCCCAGTTCGCAGTCAACATGGTGTTAACTTCAGATCGGAAGGCCAGGACGTTTAACAAATGAAATCGAACGGCCAGAAATGCCAAATTCGTGAGAAGGCAGGGATTAGGCTCAATTTTACTGTCCTTAATTCGAGTCATCATGGGAAGAAGATTTATTACGAGGATATCATTGAAGATTTCAATTCTTAAAGTACTAAAAGAATGATGTTAAATAAATATTATGCAACCAGGAGTTGAATAGGTATGATTTTTTATTGTGTAAGACATTGTATCATATATATTATTATTGCTCGTTTGTTAATTTGTTTAGTGTGATAGGGCCCTATTTTTTTAGTTTCGTACAGGGTCCCGGATTTTGCCGGCCCGGTCCTGCGTGGTGGTCATCCGGCCATGGCGCCGTGGGATGGCCTCCACGCCATGTCCTCTGCCCTGTAGCCCGAGGTAGAGGAAAAGGCCAGCCAGGTGGGCTAGGCCTGGTACAGTGTATGTTCTGGGCTGGGTGAACAGGAGGTTTTCCCTCTATCTTTTTTTTTACCTTTCTCTGCTTTTTTTATTCTTTTCTGCCTTGGATTAATTTGGGCTACCAAATGATTTTTTTATAAATAAAACTTGCCACATAAATCACGCACAATACTGTGGTGTTGCACAAAAGGTTTGGATACAAGTGGAGCAATTTAAATTTATATTTGAATTTAAATGTGTTTATTTAAACCTGCTGATCCACTAAAATTTTCCTAAGGGCAAATGAAAAATACAATTAATGTTGGTTCTACATGTTAATTATTTAGTGAATATTTGCAACCCATCAAACATTTTTATTCAACAGCTTGAAGACATTTGACTTTTTTTAATTTGAATTTGACCCCGGTTCTCACAAAGTGGCAAAATGTATTAGTAAGACATGATGACATGGCACATTAGGGTGAGGTTGCTGAAGCTTAACTACCGGTGTGTTACAGATACTATTGCTCAAATGTATATTTGGGCGAGCGAATATCTTGTAGCATGCCAATGTGCAATCTAGACAGAAAAGTTGGAAGGAAACTCACTAGAGGTATATGGTGTTATATATGAGGACTATCCCGAGTAGGCAGATAGTGTATAAATTAAGTTCACGTGCTCGCCACATACTTGAAAGAAGCAAACATGGGTTGGTCCCCATGAGGACAAGTTCACAAAGTAGATGTAAATGAATTTGCTTCTTAAGTTGTCCATATACAACGATACATAAAACCAAATGTTGGATTAATAGATTGGATGTGTTAGTGTAGCAGATAAGTTCCTCACTCATGTATGGTTGATGTCTGAATACATTCTCATATGTTGAGATGGACGCAAGGTGAAAACCCAAACAAAGAACAGTACGATAGTACAAATTAGAAAAGAATACTAGTTGGTCCAAAAAGTAAATCAGAGTTGTGATTAACCATGACACTCAGATGTCTTATATTAAATTAGCAAAATACTAGTTATCAGCTTGTGCTTCTGCACATGCTATAGCAATACATGATCTTGCTAGTTTCAATACTAATATACTATAGTAATGTTGAACTCTTTTGATCGAATCCATTTAGGACACATTTGATTCGGATGGTTTCATTGCGACTTGTGAGTGCATACCCTCTCCAGTTCCACGTTTGGGTACCATTAGACACTTTCTAAAATACATGAAAACCTAATCTCAATCAGTTCTTAAACAGTGCTAGAGGAGAAAACATATCATATGCGCCTTTTAACCAAGTACATTATCACTAATAGTTTTGAAGAATGATGTCTAAGATAAAGTTCCCTCATCATACAATTTCCACTGCAAAAAATCTTTGATTCGTCTAAGATAAGTTATGTTGAAAATCTGACCTCACGAATCACATGCTCTAGCTTCCAAGCAATGGTGGTTCCTCTTTAAGCAATACCGGTGTTAGTTGTGCATGTTTTTTCAGACAAATTTAGATCAATGAATATTGTGGAATCAAAGTTCATTGTATAGATTTCAGATGACCCAATTTACAATAATGATTGTCCGTAATGTATTACCCCCCCCCCCCCCCCCCCATCTCCATTGACACCCACATATAACTTTGATCACCGTTTTGACCAACAAACATGGTTTACATATAAAATACATATCATTCAATTCATATTTCAAAAATATTTTGGTGGTATAATTTCTTATGAAACTAATGTATCACTCGTCAGATTGATGATCAAAGTTTTTCCTGCCATCATTATCCCACCATCTGACTACATATACATAATCTAAGGAGATTGGTAACCCTAGAGTATTAGTTAGAAATCTCTTTGCAAACTTATTTAGCAACACCACCACCATACGGAAATGATGAATGTCCTCAGCTTGACAAACAACAACAACAACAACAACAACAACAACAACAACAACAACACATGGTTTCTACCCTCTAAATACACTCGTCTGGCGAAGAGTCCTATCTATTTGATGATCTTGGTGTGTGAAACTAGCCGTAAAAGCATATCGGTCTCTTAGGAAGTAAGTACTGACATTTTCCATGCCACAAGTATGTAAACGATGAAGGCTGCAACAACGCAATGTCGTAAAGACATTACGGATGCACAGGGCCAGAAAAAACGAAGAAGAAGAAGAAGAAGAAGAAAGATCCTGCTACAATGATCAATTCCTTGTAGCTGTAGCACAAACCGCCACCTAGACAACATCTGAAGTCCAAACTGTCTAAAAGTGACGCCTCCAAGAACGAAGTAGTGCACAAGCACCGTCATCGCCCGATCCTAGATCTTAGGTTTTCATTGTCTTCACCAAGAAAATCGAAATACTGACGTGTCTGATAATGTCAAGGAGGAAATGAGCACCATGCTCTGCTTGCTCATGGCTTGCCTTTGCGGTAACCCAACAACCCTAGGCAAGTGATATCTCACCCGTGGCGGACACGGTTGGTGCCTTCGGTGGCAACAGTATACCCTACTGCCACGGACACCGGCCCGGCCCTGGTAACTTGTGGGTTACCCGAGTCAAACCCAGGCCGCCACAAGGACGGCGAAAAACCAAGCGGGGAAAAAAAGGGCGCAGAACACAACGCACGGCACCGTCACCGCTTGTCGCCGTCCAACCTCCTCCCCCATGAGGCCGGCCCCGAGGCACCCCGCCTCCGCCTCCTCCTCGCCCCAGCAGCACTAGCAGCCGACGATCCGCCCCGCCCGCGCGCGCCCCCAGCCGGCCGCCGCCATGCTGTTCGCGCGCCGCGACATCGAGGCCGCGGGCGCCGGCGCCGGCCAGGACGGCTCGCCGGCCGCCAAGAAGGGCAAGCCGGAGTCGGCCGCCGCGGCCGCAGCCGTGGCGCGCCCCACGCTGACGCGGACCGAGGCGCTCGCGGCCGCCGCCGTGCTCGCGCTCTTCGTCGCCGGGATCTTCTGCATCTTCCTCGCCGCGCCCCGCCGCGAGTTCGGCCAGATCCTCCGCCTCCCGCGCAGCCTCGCCGACGTGCGCCTCCTCAAGTAGGGCTTGCTCTTCCCCTCCCACGCTTGCCGGCCCCACTGTGTCTTCCGGATCGCGGATATTTTCGTCGCTGCGGAATGTAGTTTGAATCGCACTACAAGCGAAGTGAGGCGTCGATTTGATCTAGTGAGTTTCGGATTCGATTGGGGGGTTTTAGATGCGTCGAGGTAGGCAAGCTGTGCTCGTGCACACATTCTAATCACAACAGACTGAAGCCATGCTCTACTCGATGCATATTTAGGAAATAAACAGCAAGGTGGATACTAGTTCCGCAGTAGAACAGAGGGAATCCTAGTTCATCCAAAGACGACAAGAGAGTATTATTTTCCTGGTTGCTGTCAAGTTCCGTGCGAAACTATATTCTGAACTTCGCCTATTGTTCGTTTGCCTGTATCCAGACACTAGAATGCGCTGATGGATCTCCATTGTACTTACTCACCATACTCTAGTGCATTCAGTTATGTTTCAAACTACTACTGCTTGTAGTATTCTTCTGCAAACAAGCCAAATGCATATGAAGGGTTTTCTTTACTCATAGCATTATCAGGATCGAATCATTAAGATACATTTCATGATGGTTTTATATAGGCAGTGCTAAATACGTGATCTCTTCCTTTTATGATTTAGTAACTATTTATATATGCGTTATTTATGTGTTATGACAGCAGTGAATACATTTTAGAATACTGATATTCCTTTCTGAAACTTGCAGGGACAATCTTGCTGTGTATGCAAGCGAGCATCAGGCGAATTTCGTGTTGGGGTATTGCTCCATATACATCTTCATGCAAACATTTATGATCCCCGGAACAATATTTATGTCTTTACTTGCTGGAGCGCTTTTTGGGGTGATTAAAGGGGGTGTTTTGGTCGTCTTCACTGCCACAGCTGGGGCATCATCTTGCTATTTTCTCTCCAAGTTGATTGGCAGACCTTTGGTTTGCTGGTTGTGGCCTGAAAGACTGAGATATTTCCAGTCAGAGGTAATCTTCTGCTTTTAATAACAAACTGCTTACTGTATCTCCACTGGCAATCTTTTTTTTTAGATCTTTCCCCCAAATGATGAGAGCTTTCCTGTTCTTTATTTCATATAACTAATACTTTTGATTATCTTGCAGATTGCAAAGAGGAAAGACAAGCTGTTGAACTACATGCTTTTTCTGAGAATAACACCAACCCTGCCCAATACTTTCATAAATATGGCGTCACCTATTGTCGACATACCTTTCCATATTTTCTTTGCTGCAACACTAATTGGACTCATCCCAGCATCTTATATTACTGTAAAGGTAAATATCAGCGCGTGCAGTAATCTTATATTTTGGCTCAGTTTTGTCCGGAACAAAGCAATTACCTGAACCAGGATCCATGTTATATGTTCAAAGGTCACATGAAAATGGACTAGAATCGCTTAACTGTTTATGTCTTGAGTATCATAACTTGTTTTGCATTATAAACAATTTTCATTGTTCTTTTGCTGAAATATAACATGGTTTGGGGTCTGGATGCTCTTGCATTTTTCTTTTGCTAAAATGTTGGGTAAATAATCGAGAATGGCTAGTTGGTTGCGGGTGCATCATATATGCTGTCCAAAGTACACCGGGGTTATAGCGAAAATGCATAGGAGCTCTCGGGTGCTACGCCCCCCTGTATTAAAAAATAATTTAGTAATTCAAAAAAAATCAAAAAATCCCGGAACTTTTTATGGAATCAAACATGACCAAGTATTGCACTCGTATAAAAAAATTAAATAGGAAATGACTTTTATTGTATCCTGGGTCAAAGGTTTCCCAAAAAATGCTAGATACAAGTACTATTCATGCTATATTGTCGTCATAAATTTGTTTTTTTTCCCTGAAGTCAACGAGAATTATTCCTTGGCCAAACTTTTTATATGAGTACAATACCTAGTCATATTTGGTTCAAAAATATATCCAGGATTTTTTTGACTTATTTTTGAATTATTAAATTATTTTTGAATATAGGGGGGTGGAGCACCCGAGTGCTCCTAATCCGCTTCCGGGGTTATAGTACCTATTTTTAGGAAGGCGCCACATTTCAAGTGCGTCATGTCCACATAAAACAACTTCTCTGATTGGTCGGTAATTTATCTTAAAGTATTTTTTTTTCCATTGTTGATGTTTGCTGGCTTCGTAGCTTCAGTAGAAGCTGCACGAAGAATGGCATCAGCAAGGTGGTTTTGCTCAGAATAAGAAACAGCAAGATAAGTGCAAGGAATATGGCAGAATATTGGTCGACTGTCTATACAAGCTCTTACCTAGTACATAATTAGTGTCAGTCAGAATCAATGCTTAGTTAACTTAGTTTGTTAGTGCTAAAAGGATACCTTTGCCCCCTACGAGGAAACCTCCTGAGCTTTACTAGCAGCAATTTCAGATACCCAAGTTAGTGCCTGGATGGTTAGTGGAAGCATATTTGATAGCCCTTTGCCCACAAGGATCAAACCTCAGGTTTGGCTCCCTTTGTGTGTCACCATGGCAGAATATTTTTCAGTGGTAGACGATACCAACCAATAGCAAGACGCAGGTGTTGACTTTGTCAATATTCAAACGCGGCGAGTATCCAGTTTTTATCTTGTGCTGAAGTATTTTAATTTTTCATAACAAACGCTACTTAAAGTCATTATCCCCGATCTGGCTGTGCATCAGGGAACCAACTTGTTTGCTTTCGGAAACATCTCTGAGTGATAGCTTAGTTTCCAGATGATGAGTTTATACCTGCTAACTAATTGCTTTTACCATTGTATTGCAGGCTGGGAGAGCTCTAGGCGATCTAAGATCAGTTAGGGAATTGTACGACTTCAAGACATTAGTTGTTCTGTTCCTCATTGGATCTGTCGCCGTTGTCCCAACCATCTTGAAAAGGAAGAGAACATACGAATGATGCCTCAGGCGACATTGATATATATACAGTCCCCGATGCCCCAGCGTGTACTAGCCTTTTTTCAGGCCTTCTCTTTTCCTTTGCTATATATGTATACCTATTTAATTTAGCTGTAAAGATGTAAGAAACGGAATGGCTCCCTTCAAAGTCGGTATTACGCAATAAAAAAAGGTGCTATTTGCTGTATCTGCTTCCCTGTTGTTCTGAAATTGCAGTTACCGTTGCTATCCGACTTCCAAGCGTGAGTATTAAGGATTTTCTACTAGCAGCCTGGCCATGCTGTCATTACATCCTCGTTCGAAAAAATCGAATCTGAATTGGCTAAATTTTTGTTTAGAGATGTGGTGTGCTCTTTTTTTAGCAGAATGTACAGAATGGCTATAATTTTATTTTATTTGAAAGCTCTACATTTTTAGGGCTTTTTTTAGCTCTACAGAATGGCCATAATTAAGGGACATGTAGTCTCTAAACTTGAGCTTGTGAACAGTAAAAATATGTTTTTCAAATTCTTTTTTTTGGCAACAAACATTGTTGAATTTTCTACATTCGTGTAAATTTCCCTAAGAAAAAACATTCATAATGCTCTGGGCAACAAAAACAAATTCGATGCTCCAAAAGGAATTTTTTTTAAAGCATTGTTATTATTTTCTAGACATCCAAATGTGATTTCATCATTAAAAGTTGCATGCAGGCAAACAAAACTAAGTAACTTCTGTTTAAAAAAAATCAGAATTTTAAATGCTTTTACTATTTTTTTTGGATTTCAGTGTTCATAGAACAAGCATTTGAGCTCGGAATTAGAAGAACATTTTCATAATTTAGCCGATTTATTTTTTGAGACAATCAAAATCGAGCCGAGTGGAAACACTTATTATTGAGCCTACACTGAGTGGCTTTTTGTAGGCTCAATTACAATTCGGCCTCGAAAGGCCCAAAATCAAGCCCAAGTCCAACATCGGAGCAGCCTCCAGCCACCTTATCGTCTCCCCCCTCGGGTTCTATCCAAGGCAGAAGATTCCGGTGGGAAACACACGCACCTCCTCGTCGGGCGAGCGCAGCAGAAATGGCGACCCTCTCCATGGTCTCCGGCCCCGTCGCCACCTCGTCCCTCCCCCTTTCCACCCGCCGCCGCGCCTCCTCCGTCTCCTTCCCCGCCCCCAAGGTGAGCACCGCCGCCCTCTTCCTCCCCTTCCTCCCCTCCCCTTTCGTGCACGACCCCTTGGGAAGGAGCTAGTGCCAGTCGAGTACGCTACTAGGTCTCGGCACACACCGCTTGCGTTGTCTGTCTCTCTGTATGTGTAGTTCCATTGATATGCCCGGGATGCTGGAAGAATGGGGGTGAGCTGGTGTCTGTGTGGGTGCTTGCTTGGGAACCATGAATGTCCTAGCACATTTTGACTGATAATGTACAATTTTTCTTTGCACATCAATGTGAATGTTATAGGGATGGTTCTTTGTTATTTTTCTTCGCTATATGTCCCTTTATATGTGTTTACAGAGAAGATATTCTTTGATATGTAGATGTGTGTAGGTGACTGTTTTATGGTTTTGATTGATTCTTCTGTTTTTTTGGAACTTGACAGAAGGGCGGCATTGGCCATGGTGGCCTGCGGATCGAGTGCATCCGTATCGGTGGTGTTGAGATCCCAAACCACAAGAGGGTGGAGTACTCGCTGCAGTACATCCATGGCATCGGACGGAATCGCTCCCGCCAGATCCTTTTGGACCTCAGTTTTGATAACAAGGTCACCAAGGACCTCTCCGAGGAGGAGGTCATCACGCTCCGTAAGGAGGTCACCAAGTACATGATTGAAGGAGACCTTGTAATTGCTCTCATCCCTTTGCTAATAGGAGTATGATTTATTCCATTCCATGTTGTTACAATAACAACGCCGTCATGATATTCTATTAGAGGCTTATATAGGACCTGTTTAGTTCTTCCGACATTTATTTAAAACACGCATTTCACTGTTATAATGGTAACATCTACAAAAGGTATAAAAGTAGCATCTTCAAAAGATATGAAAATACTGAATAGTGTCATGTTTAGAATTTATCCCATGTTGTTATGATAACTATGCCATCAGGATATTCTATTAGAGGCTTAGAATTAATTTGCTACTTGATAGGACATGTTTAGTTCTCTCCATGATTCTTCGAAAATGAACTGAACATTGCCCCCCAATGCTTTTACAGAAACGGTTCAACCGTGTGGCGATCGAGAGGATGAAGGAGATCCGGTGCTACAAGGGCATCCGGCACAAGCTCGGCCTCCCGGTCCGTGGCCAGAGGACAAAGAACAACTGCAGGACGCTCAAGGGGAAGAGGGCTTCCGTCGCCAAGAAGAAGTCGGCTTCGTCCTCCGACGAATAAGTGACATTGCCATGTGTATTTACCTCTTGTTTGGTTTTTGTGAGCTACATCACGACGCTACTACCGTTTGTTGCTCCGGCTCAAGTTTCCATGCCGTCGTAGATGAATTATATTACGGGGATATGGTCGGATGCTGCTGCAGAGTTTATAGTCATGACATCTCTTCTCTTATATGCATTGATGGTAAATCATTAAGGTTTTTTTCCGATAAAGGGTAAATCATCAAGGTTACATGCGCGTTTCGTTCCAAGCACAAATGTTTTCTGAACACATATTTTTTTCTTTTGTCGCATGTCTGCTTGATGCAAAGACAGGTCAACCGGCTACCGATGACTGGATTAGCTTAGACACCAGTGGTTGTAGAATTTTCCGATTGCCATTGCAAGATTATGCTGTGCAGTCATTTTGTTTGCAAGCTAGACAGAGGAGCTCCAGTGGTAGCTCAGTAATGTGACACTGTCAGGTTTGATTGCTAGATTCCTACTGTACCAGATACAAAGTTAAGTATGTCACACAAATCATGCAAAAATCCAAGGCACCGAAAACCTCTGATTTTGGGATGAATTTGGGGTGTAGCAGTAGTAATTTTGTGCAAAGTTCAGACATCTACTTCTGAATTTGACCGTCAATGCGAGCTCGACGTCCGGCTGCCACCACCCCACGCGCTATACCGACCACTCAAAAACCCCGCGGCTCCTTCCGTCGAGAAAAGACGGACACGGCTGCGGCTGCAACGCACACACAAAAATCCCTCCCGTGCCCCGTGGCCATGGCGCTGGTCTCGCTCTCGCTCTCGCCCCCGTGCGCGCCCGCCGCCTCCTCGTCTTCCAGCCACCTCCTCACGCCGCCGTCGCTCGCCGGCGGCAGCGGTAGCATCAGGAGGGGAGGGCCACGGGGCAACGCCGGCCTCGCTCTGACGCTGCCGGCCGGGCGTCGGGGTCGGGAGTGGAGGGCGCCGGTGTCGTCCTTCTCCTCCTTCCTGCCGTCCTTCTTCACGGGGAGCAAGAAGAAGGAGGAGGAGGACGCCAAGAAGGCGGCGACGCTCAAGGAGGAGCTGCTGGCGGCCATCGCGCCGCTCGACCGCGGCGCCGAGGCCACGCCCGAGGACAAGGACCGCGTCGACCAGGTGAGGTGACCTTCTTTCGGCTCCACCTTCCACGCCGGTGCTGATCTCCATGATGACTCACGCCTCCGTCCGGTTGGTTGGTCCAGATCGCGCAGCAGCTGGAGGAGGTGAACCCGACCAAGGAGCCGCTCAAGTCCGAGCTCCTCAACGGCAAGTGGGAGCTCCTCTACACCACCTCCACATCCATTCTCCAGCCACAGGTCCCTCCTCCTCCTTCTTGTCTCCACAATTTAAGTATTTAATTATGTTTCTGTGATGTGATGCATTGCATCAAAGGCCAAAAATTATTAGCATCTTATTGATGCAGCTGTTCATTGTTATCTCTCTCTCTCTTATGGCAATAATCATCACCTAAGCTGGGCAGCTGCATTCCTCACACACAAAAAAAAAACCCCAAAAAAACAAGATATGCAGCTGCATTCATTTCTTTTCCACTCCAAAAAGGCTAGCCTCTTGTTGAAGGCAGCTGGACTCCTCCCCAAATAGACAAGAGCTTGCTTGCTTAGGCATGTATTATCCTGTTGGAATTTCACATTGTGTTCATTTACTGATATATGCAGAGGCCAAAGTTTCTGAGGCCATACGGGACGATTTACCAAGCGATCAACACCGACACGTTACGAGCTCAAAACATGGAGACACTGCCTTACTTTAATCAGGTAGTTTAATTTCCACCAAAAACTAGTTCCAGCATGCCTTCTCCCTGAAGACAAAATTCCTTTCTTTGTTTTTCTTCATTAAGAAGCAAAGACTTGTCACTCAGGAACGATATGCTTTACCAATTATATTTGGCATGGTAGAGATCAGTTTTAGCATGTGTTATGGTCTTACTCTTGTGGGTAATGGATAAGCACCTCCGAAAAGTTAGGATAAGGAGATGCGTTAGTTGAAGGATTGATTGAGCTGGTGAAGGCTTTACTTCTCTTTGGACATCTGGTGAAGCCTTACTTGATTTAGAACACAAATGTCCATTTCCTCCTTGGCAGCCTTATTATCTGTCGACGACTTGAGTTAGCACGTAACTGATATAGACGGTGTCGGTACGCACATTCATGTAGCGTTATCCCACCGTGAATTCGTTTATCTGAATTTTGTTGACACATTCTGAAATCAGAACAGCAAATCGCATACACGACGTTGTTGGTAAAATTTTAGTGTTTTTAACCATAATAGTGGTTACAGCTTGCAAGTACTGCTTCTGTGTGTGTACCGTGGTGATGTGATGGCATTTGCTTCTGCAGGTTACTGCCAACTTGGTGCCTCTCAACTCTAGAAAAGTGGCAGTTAGGTTTGATTACTTCAAAATATTTAGCCTGGTGAGGCATTTTATCTCCTACTGTAGTCAATAGTCTGCTTTTTACACCAGACGATTGATACTGAGTAAAATTTTAATATTGTTTCATGGTTAGATCCAAATCAAAGCACCTGGAAGTGGCAAAGGTGAACTAGAGATCACATATCTTGATGAAGACCTCAGGTCAGCTTATCTGCCCCTCCCAATGGCTTCTTATGTGGAGCACCCGCGACTGTGCCCCAAAATGGATTCATTCCCCCACACTATTCTCCATCGTTACAATACTGGACTATTTTAAAATAAAACTCCCACTCCCTAAAAGATAATTAAAAATAAATAAATCAGTTATCTGCAAATTTGAGCATGGCACATACATAAATGTTTTAGCATTGGAAATGTATACCCTTAAAATAGACATCAAATGTCACTGCTACACCTCATTTTTTCCATGTAATTTGTACCCTCCCAGTACTCAAAGTAGAATAGTTTTGTGAAATAATTGCCCTCCTGAAATCCTGATGGATGTCTGTATGCAGTGTTTGGCTTTTTGGGGAAGAGAATTTATGTTGTGGTGTACTGATGCTGCTTGAAATCTTCTTGCTGGATTTGCAGGGTTTCGAGAGGCGACAAGGGGAACTTGTTCGTGCTGAAGATGGTCGACCCATTATACCGAGTTCCGTTGTAATAATAGTAGCTAAATGCCTACAAGAATCAGGTGTCAACTATCTAGCTAAATGCTAGTGTCTACGAGAATCAGGTGTCAACTATCCAGAATGTTCTTTTTCCCGTCCTGAGGCGATACAGGATGTGTAAATATTGATGTTTGAGCTTAGTCTATACAGCACATAGCACATTTGAACTGACATAACTCAGATGTGTCCATGACGAAATGGGTATGTGTGTGTGTGTGTGTGTGTGTGTGTGTGTGTGTGTGTGTTTGGTCCTAAACTCCTATTCTTCTTCGCTGTTGAAGCTCAGTAAATGCGTTTGGATTGCAACTCCTAGAGATTTTACCCCCCATACTACCTTGTTTTAGCAAGATGATTGATGAGGCAATCTCCATGGGGCAGATTCAGTTACAGACAAAATGTCAAGCCTCTGGATAGGAGAAATGCCCAAAGGAGAAACCACAGCACTAATAATGCTACATCATTAAACTCAACACCTTATCCATGTTACATCAGACAGAGGCATGCTGTTTGTAGAGCGTGTTTATGCGGGCTACTTGCGAATTTTAATTAATATATGAAAGACCATCACAACATAAAACCTTGTGTAAAAATGTGCTCCGGTTTCTGAAAAGGCATGTCCATATCCTAGCAATGCCAAAGTTAGCATCAGCCAATTGCAAAAATAATTAATAAACAAGGCTGGTAGAACCAGGGATCCTACCGGACCTGCTCCGTAGGTTGTAGGGGAAGGATGGAGCGGAGCGAGGCGATGAGCGGGCAAGCCGGCGGCTGGGCGCCGTCGCGTAGGAGGAAGATGGCGGCGGCTAGGGTTCCGGCTCCTCTGGGAGCCGGGCAATAGGGATAATAATATTCTTATTGCTTAATCTCAAAAAGAGTCTTACAGTATATATTTATAACCTAGATAACTTGCATACGAATTAACCTAAGATAACTTGGGGGTTAAGATTGCCCCGTGGGCCTTCTACGGCCATAAGCTAAACCGGTCATAATACTTCTCCCCGCCTGCACAAACAGCTCGTCCTCGAGCTGTAAGGTGGAGAAGAGCTTGCTGAACTCCTAGTGGTGATCAACCAGCGTCAAACACCTTCTCGACAGCTGGGGCGGCCAGGTCGGCGGCGACGGCATCCTCCGGAATGTGGTATGTAACCTCCAGGTAGAAGAGTCGTGGGCAAGCATGGCCGGGCGTGTAGGGCTCGTCGCAGTTGAAGCACAACCCTTCGCGGCGACGCTCGAGCAGCTCGGCTGAGGTGAGCCGGCGGAACGGGTGCGCCGCGGTCGCGGCGAGGGGTGCCGCGGAAGCCTGCGCAGGCCGACCCTGCACGGAATCCGTCCCGAGTAGCGACCCAGCAGGGACGGTGATTCCTGCTGGATGGCCACCGCGCGGCGCTCGAACGCGCGGGCATAATACATGGCCGACTGGAGATTCTGGGTCCCCGAAGCTCCACGTCCATGCGGATGTGATCCGGAAGTCCACTGACAAAGAGGTCGGCCCGCTATTGCGCCGTCACGCCCGACGCATGGCATGCCAGGGCCTGGAGATGATCGGCGAAGTCCTGCACCATGGAGGTGAAGGGAAGGCGGCCGAGCTCCGCCAGGCAGCTCCCGGGAACCGGAAGCCCAAAGCGAAGGAGGCAGAGCTCGCGGAAGCGCTCCCAAGGGGGCATGGCGCCCTCGTCCTGCTCGAGAGCGTAATACCACGTCTGGGCCGCGCCGCGAAGGTGATAAGAGGCGAGCCAGGTACGCTCCGATGCGAGGGTGCGCTGCCCGCGAAAAAACTGGTCGCACTGGTTGAGCCAGTTGAGGGGGTCCTCCGTGCCGTCATAGGTGGCGAAGTCGATCTTGGCGAACCGTGGCGGTGTGGCGCCTGGTTGGAGTACTCCGGATAGGGACCCGCGGAGCCGGATGGCCCGCCGAACTGCGGGAACGTGTCGGCTGTTCTGGAGCCGTGGTGTAGACCGGTGATGGCGAAGACCCAGCCGCCCATGCCGGTAATGGCGACGGAGAGGGCGGAAACCGGACCTGGTGTATTGGCAGGCCGGTCGGAGCGGCGGACAACTGTCCGGCGCTGGGCAGAGGTGGCGCCTGGAGTTGCAGCGGCTGTTGCGTCTGCTGTGGGTAGCGGCCAAACGCGGCGGAAACCGGTGTAGAAGTCGGCGGCCACGGCGGCCAGAGCCGGCCCGCGGCTGGGGACTCCTGGAGGTGCAGCAGCGGCGGAGGCCCGCTGTGTAGCCCGCCTGGAACGGCAGCAGGGCGGTCTGCTCGGGCCAGACGCGGCCTGGATCGACCAGTGCGTCGCCGGGTGGCTGTAGGCAGGGGCGCAGCCGGCGGGGTGGTGTACGGGCTGGCCAGGTACAGGGAGATGCCCTGGACGGCCGTCACGAAGTCCCGCAGGATGCTGGTCATCTCCTCCGGCGTGAAGACGGAGGTTGTCGGCGGCGCGGAAGTGACGGGGGCCGGCGGCGCGGAGGTGATCGGGGCTGGCGGCGTTGGGGACCCGACAGTGGTCATCGGGGCGGTGGTGCCGCCGGGCAGCGTGGGCGTGGATAATGATGATGACATGATCGCAACCGAGTCTCTGGATACCAAATTGGTAGAACCAGGGATCCTACCGGATCTGCTCCGTAGGTTGTAGGGGAAGGATAGAGCGGGGCGAGGCGATGAGCGGGTGCGTCGGCGGTTGGGCGCCGTCGCGTAAGAGGAAGATGGCGGCGGCTAGGGTTCCGGCTCCTCTAGGAGCCGGGCAATAGGGATATTAATATTTTTATTGCTTAATCTCAAAAAGAATCTTACAACATATATTTATAATTTAGATAACTTACATACGAATTAATTTAAAATAACTTTGGGCTAAGATTGTTCGATGGGCCTTCTACGACCGTAAGCTAAACCGGTCATAACAAAGGCATATACTGGCAGGGAAAGCTATCATATCATAGAGACACATGAACAAGGAAAGTGTGTAGATAGGTTAAAGTACCCTTACCATTGGAGCTTTCTGCAATTATAGAATTGCAGTCCGTTCATTGGATGAAAAAGTGGGTAAATTCCTGATGAAAGTGCAATAACATTAGTGAACATCGAGTTTTACCATAAATAGAGAGGTAACATACGGAGGAGCAACGAGAAACTGAGAAAACTTAATTTTCAATGAAAACAGACAGCAGTTCTTATTTTATCACCTGCAAATGTCCTTTCAAACTGTTACGATCATATAAAAACTTTCCTAAATTCTTCAAAGTGCATGCGCTAGCGCTCGCGAGCGGCCGATCGCTGACCGCACGATCTCGCCAGAGCATGCGCCAGGTGCTACCTGGTCGGGGCGTTCTCAATCGCTGGAGTTCGTAGAGGCGGTGGCCGCCCTCGACGCCCGCGCCCTCTTCTCCCCTCCAACCGCCCTTCCATCCATGCCATACTCGCGCCTCCACCTTGCCGCCCGCCCGCGCATGCTCGCCGCCTCCCCCGCCTTCGTCCTGGCCACCCCCAAGCAGCGCTTCCTGACCCCCCACCCGGACCCAGCTGGTGGCTGCAGCGCCAGGGATGTCGTCGCGATGGAACGAGGAGCTACACTTGGACTGCTGCTCCCTGGCCGAATCTGCACATGGCTTATCCGGCTGGGTAAATTTACTGCGTCTTCTTGCTTGGCAGGTTATCCCGTTCCTGATGTAAACAGAGTTTGAGCAGCCGCTGCCGGATTTGGCCTCGTTCCTTTCTTACAGGAACAGGTTTGTGTACCTGGGATGTGCCTCGTGCAGTCGCGGTGATGAAGCACATGCTCACCAGTTTCTCTACCTTCAATACAAGGATGCGGAGAAGCCCATCTACAGTACGTGGATCTTTAATACCTGATTAGCATATAATAAGCTAATCCGCTCAACATCGCTAGTCGTTGGATGATTCAGATAGCATGAAGTATGCATATTTTGTTGAAAATGATCATAGAGGTCACAATTCAAAAGTTATAATCAGCTACAAACATTTTTGCACACGTAGTTGTTTTTGGTTGGACACGATTATTGGGAAATTACATACATGGTGATCATTTTTGTTGGCATCTATAGTAGTTTTAATTACACATATTTGTTCTCAGTTGGATACGATCATTGGTTGCACACACAGCGATCATTTTTTGTTGGCATCTATAGTACTTTTAGATATTACACACATAATTGTTCGCAGTTACACACACGGTGATCATTTTTTATTAGCATCTATAGTAGTTCTAGTTGCACACATAGTTGTTTTCAGTTGGACACGGTCATTGAAAAGTTGCACACACGGGGTTCATTTTTGGTTGACATCAATAGTAGTTCTAGTTGCACACATAGTTGTTTTCAGTTGGACACGGTCATTGGAAAGTTGCACACACGGGGTTCATTTTTGGTTGACATTAATAGTAGTTCTAGTTGCACACATAGTTGTTTTCAGTTGGACACGGTCACTGGAAAGTTGCACACACGGCGATCATTTTTTGTTGGCATCTATAGTAGTTCTAGTTGCACACGTAGTTGTTTTCAGTTGGACACGGTCATTGGAAGTAGTTGGCAGGAGCAATAGAAGTAGTTGCACAGAATTTGCTAGGCAGTTGGCCTGGGCAACAGATAAAGTTGCACATCTCACTGACATGGATTCGTTGAATGGTGAAAAAAAGCACCTCCATAGACCATGAGGGTGCAGAAAAGTTGTCTACAAGTGAGACCCTCAAGATGCACATCTCACTAGTTGGGGTGGGAGGGAAGGAGTACTAGCAATGAAAACTATACATACACGGGTACGGGGGAAAGTTACACATGCACATCAACCGTTAGGTAGTTGGCTGGGACCGTTTCCAAAGTTGCACATCCACTGCTTGGTAGTTGACCGAGGTAGTAAATAGTAAAAATTGCACTTCCAACTAGTTGAGAAAAGTTACGCATCGACTACTAAGGGCATCTCCAGCCGTTGGCCCCCCAGGAGGGGCAAAAAAATCGCCCCCTGGGGGCGCACCGGCGCTAAACCACGCACTGGGGACGTGATGCCCCCCAGTCGCGGCTCCCCACGGGATTTTAAAAAAGTCAAATACGGCGCAAACACGACTCAAATTTAACGCAAACTTCGGCGAGTTCGTTCAAATTTAAACATACTTTACAAAAAAGGGAAAAACTACCGCGGGCTACCCCCGCCGTCTCCCTCGCCGCCCGCCTCGCCGCCCGCCCACGCGGTTCTACATGCTGAGGAGGCGGTAGAACCGCGTGTAGTCACCGCCGCCGTCGTCGTCGTCGTCGTCGCCCCCCGCCGACGCCTCCGCCGTCCCTGCTGCATCCCTCTCCCGGTTGGCGCGGCGGGTTGGACGGTCCGGGGGCGTCGTCGTCGTCGTCGCTGAGGACCACGACGCCGTGCTCGTCCTCGCGCCCACGCTTGCGGGCGGCGATCTCCTCCAGGGCCCGGTGCTGCCGGACCATCTCGTCGCGGAGGTAGTCGTCCCGCGCCCACCTCAGGGCGTCCTCGTCGGAGAAGCCACGCCGGGCTATCTCCTCGTACTCCACGGGGAGACCGGGCTACGGTTTGGGCTCCGGCTTAGGCTCGACGAGGATGAAGCGGCCGGTGGGGGAGGCGTTGTCGCCGATGCGGACGCCGGAGCTGCGGGTGCGCGCGCTGACAGGCGCGCCCTGGGGCTCCGGCTTGACGGGGCGGAGGTTGAGGCAGGGGGAGCCGCCGGACGAGGAGGAGGACCCCCCGGTCTCCATGCGCCTCGGGGTCCAGGAGCTTCCCCGGCGGCGCGTGAAGGACAGGGAAGCGGGGTACTTGAGGCGCGGCGTGTTGCCGCCCTCGATGTACTCGAGGACGGCCTCCAACGTGCGCCCGGGCACGCCCCACCACCGACGCCGGCCGACGGCGTTGAGCCTGCCGGAGGGCTCGACGCCGTTGGTGGCCTCGAGCTGCTCGGTGTGACGGCGGCGGAAGTAGGGCTCCTAGAGCGGGCTATCGGGGACGTACCGTGGCCCCTCCCTCGCCACACGCGGCAGGGACGAGCGGATGCGTGCGATCTCCGCATGCCGCGCCGCGCCGGTGGGTATCGGGGGCACCGGCATGCCGCCGGCGCTGATCCTCCACGCCCCGGGTACCCGCATGTCCGGCGGAACCGGGTACTCGGCCTCGAAAAGGAGGCGAGCCTCGCTCTCGTGAAGACGGCGGCGGCCGAAGCCGTTCGCCGCCGCGCCGTCGCCTGGGAAGCGCTCGGCCATGGGTGCTGGAGACGGCGAGAGAGAGGAGAAGGAGGAACGACGACGGCGGGAGAGAGGCGAGGGAGGAACGACGACAGCAAGAGAGTACGAGTCGCCGAGTGCTCTGGGGCGCGTCTTATATAGGCCGAGGCGCCGCCCGTGCGCGAGCCGCCATGAGTACGCGTGACGGGCGAGGGAGGGTGAGGGACACGCGTCATCCGGTCTTCACTGCGCCGCCCGTGAGGCATCAATGGCGCAGGCTGACCGGCGCGGCAGCTTTGGCATTGATTCGCCGCGGGAAACGAGGCGATGAGGACGACGAAGGGCCGAGAAGAGGGTAGAGTCGCTGACGCGGCGGGCCTGCGGCTGTTTCGCGCCAAAACAGTTCGCCCCGGCGCCCCCGGGCGTCCTCCAGCGCGCCGGGTTCGGCCTGGATCCGCCGGCGCTGTTTTCGGCCCAAGCCGGTAAAAATCGGGCTCCTGGGGGCGCGACTGGGCCGATTTTTCGGCGCCGGTGCAAAAAAAACGCCTGGGGAGGCCTTCCTGGGGGCGCGGCTGGAGATGCCCTAAGCAGTTGGATGGGGCAACAGACGAAGTTGCACATCTCACTTGATATTACGTAGTTTGAGGCGGGGTGTCGTCATTGAAAATTGCACATCCATGGATAGAGAAAAAGTTGCACATGGACTATTAGGTAGTTGCACATCAACAGCTGGCCAGTTGCACAAAACGGGGATAAAATTGCACACAAAAAAATTTGTGAAAACATATCCATGTAGGATCTTGTTTCGAAGAGCACATCGCAAGGATTTCAGTGATGAAAGCGGATCTTAATTTTAATGTTTGGTTCAAAAGTTATGATTTTTTTTAAGAAACAAAAATTAAAAAGCAAACTAGATTGTCAACTTCCTTTTGTGTATAAGGGACCATGTAATTTCCTTATCCATCGGCCGCTCTAAAGCTCTACCTGGAGACAAATAACTACTATTTATAGATTATTAGAGGACCAAAACTTCCCGTTTTAGGCCGGCCGCTCGCAAAGTGTAGCGAGCAGCCGGCCGCTCGCTAGACCGGTCCAAAAACTTTTGCCCTTGAAACGATGCTGAATAGGAATGGATGCATAGTCAATGTTAAATCAGTTTTGCTTGTGTGCTAAACTACTGAAAGCACGCTATTACCCACATGGGAAATTGAAGGATACTGTTTTTTTCGGGAATGCATCCTCCTTTTGGACAGCAATATCTCATGGCCTAGACCTGCTTAAGAAAGGGTTGATATAGAGGATTGGTAATGGACAGAGTGTCCGTATATGGCGTGACAATTGAATTTCAAGGCCTTTTTCCTTCAAGCCAATTTCAGCTCAAGGTAGATGTCGTATGAGGTATGTCTCATAGCTCCTAAATGTCAATGGTTCATGGAATGTTGAACTTCTACAGACGATATTCTTGCCATGTGATGTCGTGGAAATTTTGAAAATACGTGCATCGCCGAGGCAGAGGGATGATGTGTTGGCTTGAGGCCCAGGCAAACTTGGTACATTTTCAGTTAAGTCTGCATATGACATGGCTTTTGAGGAGTCATGCAGGGCGACTGCCCAAGCATCGAGTTATGCGTCGAATGGACGACGAGCTTGCTGGAAGCTAATATGGGGAACAAATGTACCGCCCACAGTTAAGAATTTTGCATGGAGAGTTGCTGTTGATTCACTTCCTACATGGCAGAATAAAAACAAGCGTGGATTAGAGGTAACAAGTTTATGTCCGGTGTGTGCAACTGAGCCTGAAGACAGTTTTCATGCCCTGTGTCGATGCCCACTTGCAGTGCAACTCTGGGAATGCATGAGTGAGGTCTGGCGCCTGCCGAAATTAAAGAAGATGTCTAACACGGGTGTAGAATAGCTGCTGGAGGTTTTGTATCCTTTGGGAGATATTGAGCGAGCTATGTTATTATTCACTTTATGAAAATGTTGACATAATCGGAATGAGTTGGTACATAAGAAAATTCCAGCACCAATGGATGCTTCGCGCCAGTATTTATGCGTTAATTGCTATAGCTCAAAATTTTAATTATGATTCGGTGAAAGGTAAAGCGGTGATATCTTATGATCCAACGGTAAATAGGCCACATGAAATATCAAGAATTGTGCCTCCTGTTAAGTGGCTTTCTCCTCCTGAGGGTTGGATGAAGCTCAATACGGATGGTTCCTGAACTAATGATGGAAGGGCTGGTGCTGGTATGGTGCTTCGCGATAATCTAGGCAACATTATTTACTCATCTTGCAGGGAGTTATTTTCATGCTGAGATGCCCTTGAAGCAGAATTATGCGCATGCATGGAGGGTTTATCCATTGCTATTCAACGGGCGGAACTTCCAGTTTGTATCGAAATGGATTCACTTATAGCGGTGAACATGTTGAGGGACAAGGACATTGACAGGTCAATCTACGCGTCTTTGGTGGCAGAGATAAAGTACTTGAAGTCTCTTCGAACGACTAGTATTGTTCATATCAAGTGTGGTCAAAATTTAGTTAGTGATTTTTTAGCTAGTTTTGTTAGAACTAAGAGTAGAACTGTTGTCTGGTTGGGATCAAGACCCAAGAGGTCATCGATTTATGTAAGCAGGATTGTACGTTTGATGCTTGAGTATTATAAGTTTATCCGCAAAAAAAATCAGTTTTGCTATTTCATATTTAGATTTAATATGTTATCTCACATCTAAATCTAGGACCGTCTGATTGATTACTACTTTTTCTCGTGCGAGGCTTGATTTACATCGCTGGCTGCGTCCCGCGTCGTCCTTGTTTTGTTTCCTTTGTACCGTATGTGTGCCGCGTTCATCTTTGTTTTTTATTTGGCCCATGGTCCCTACATATGTTTGGGTCTGTTTCTTGTGTATTTTCTACTTCTCATTTGTCTATTAGTACAGAGAAGAAAGCGGCTGGATTAATCTGGTGTTGGACTCATAAAAGAGGGGTCTAACACTGTTGGCACTTCTTCAGTTTCTATTCTTTTTTCTGTTTCTTTTTTTACCTTTTGTTTTTCCTTTTCCGTTTCCTTTTTTGTTTATTGTTTTTATTTTGTCTTTCTCATTTTTTGTTTAAAATTCATGGATTTTTTTTCAGATTTACTAAGTCACATCTAGATGAGATATATTTATATCACATTTGAGTTTCTCACCACGCGGTTTAAAACTGCAATTTTCATGTAAAATTTTGTGATCGTTCGCTGCGGGTGACTTCCTTTCAATGTTTGTGTGCGTGTGCGACTTATTGGTTGTGTTAAGTGTGCATGTGGGACTAGCCTTTCTGCTTGTGTCTGGGTCTGGACTGGCTGCTCTTTTTTGTCTATGTCCATCTGGATAGTGGTCCTCTTTATGTGTTTGTTTCAAGCAGGCTCCGGCGGAGAATTGGAAGAGTCAGTGCGGGCATTTTTTTTCAAGTATTTCCAGTTCGCCACTCTCTATACTCACTCTTGTTTGTTTTTTCCAAAAAAGAATTGGGTTTTATATTTCTTTTCTTTTCTTTTCTTTTCTTTTTTGGTAATAAAATCCATGATTTTTAAGTGTCATAAGTATATTTTAAATTCATAACTTTTTAAAATGATGTCTCATCTAAGTTTGCCGTTGTTTGATTAATTTTTCATAATTTTCGTACAAGCGCTTTATCTTCTGCCTCACTTGTCGTTGTTTGTTTGTTGCGTATCATGTTGTTGGCCTATAACTGTTTGGCTTCGCTTTTGCCGGTCCATTATCATAGCCCTAGACCACAGGCAATCTGTTCCCTATGTTGTTTCTAGATTGCGACGTAGAATTTGAAGAGACAAGAATAAAGAAGTTATATTGTGGTCGGGGCCCCGCTGTAAGTCTACCTACGATGGTCCGACCAATTTTTCTCTATTTTTTTTTGTGGTTGCAAGTCCACCCTTGACGGGCCTGGTCTATTTTATCCTAGTTGCAAGTCCACCCTTAACTCGTAAATGGATCAGACTTTTTTTGTCACAGTTGCAGTCCCACCCCCGACTCGTAACTAGGCCCCAATATTTTTTGTGTCTCGGCTGCAAGTTCATCATCGACTCGCAATTGGGTCTGGAACTTTCTTTGTCCTAATTACAAGTCCACCATCGACTCGCAACTGGGGCCCAAACTTTTTTGTCCCAATTCGAAGTTCACCCTTGACTCGCAACTGAGGTCTAGTCTTCTGAGTCCCAATTGCAAGTCCATCCTCAACTTGCAACTGAGGTCCAACCTTTTTTTGTTCCAATTGCAAGTCCATCATCGACTCGCAACTGAGGCGGCCTTTTTTTGTCCTAGTTGATAGTCCAACCTTAACTAACAACTGGGGCCAATCTTTTCTGTCCCAGTTGCCAATCCATCATCGACTCGCAATTGGGCCTAACCTATTTTCGCAGTCGCAAGCCTACACTTGACTCACAACTAGGGTCGGATCTTTTTTGTCATAGATGCAAGCACACCCTCGACTTGCAATTGGGGCCAACATTTTTTTTGTCCTAATTGCAAGTCCACATTCGACTCGCAACTTGGGCTCGACCTTTTTTTGTCCAAGTCACAAGTCCACCCTTGACTCGCAACTAGGGCCCAACCTTTTTTTCCTAGTTGCAAGTCCACTCTCGACTCGCAATTGGGGCTGAAAGTGCGTTATATCGACTAGAGGGGGAGTGAATAGGCGATTTTTATGAAAGTCTTCAAAACTTGGGAGTTATGAAGACAGACAGTGAAGATTATGCCTATTACTATGCAGCGGAAGTTACATTACACTAGGCCAGCCATGGTCATGTATTCAATAGAGTGAAAGCACAGTGACAAACAGCTTCAGTGTAATAAGGATCAAGTAGGAATAAGTTATGAAGCCAAACAGATCATGCATTCACGTTGTGAAGACAAATGATAAAGCAAGCACGCAATGACTTCACAATGAGTAACAGCAAGAGAAGGAAGTGAAGATGAAACCAGTGACTCATTAAAGACAATGATATGTTGGACCAGTTCCAGTTGCTGTGACAACTGTATGTCTGGTTGGAGCGGCTAGGTATTTAAACCTTAGGACACACAGTCCCGGACACCCAGTCCTGAACACACAGTTCAGGACACCAAGTCCTCACGTAATCTCCTTGAGCTAAGGTCACTTAGTCCTCGCCCAATCACTCTGGTAAGTCTTCAAGGTAGACTCCCAAACCTTCACAGACTTCGTTCACTGGCAATCCACAATGTCTCTTGGATGCTCTGAACGCGACGCCTAACCGTCTGGAGGATTCACAGTCCTCAAGTGTAATAAGTCTTCAGATCACACAGACAAGAAGACTTAAGTGATGCCTAATTTACTCTGGCTCTGGGTGGTTAGGGCTTTTCTCCTCACTAGGAATTTTCTCTCAAAGGCTTCGAGGTGGGTTGCTCTCAAACGACAAAAGCCGTGCACTGAAATCTGAGCAGCCAACTATTTATGGTTGTGGGGGTGGGCTATTTATAGCCACTTGGCAACCCGACCTGATTTGTCCGAAATGACCCTGGGTCACTAAGGAACTGACACGTGTCTCAACGGTCAGATTTCGAACTCTCATGGCAACTTTACTTGGGCTACAAGCAAAGCTGACTTGTCCGGCTCTGGACAAGATTTGCTCTCATTGTCTTCACTCGAAGGCATAGGTTTTTGATTTAGGCATCACTTAAGTCATTCTGACTTGTTCTCCTGGACCCCACTTAACAGTACGGTGGTTCCTATGACTCAACAAAAATAAAAAGAACTACGAAAGATCTAAGTCTTCGAGTTCCATAGGCTTCATAACGTGTCTTCTGTTGTCATAGTCTTCAATGTGAATATCTTCATATACCACCTTTGACTTCAATGTCTTCATTCATTTTTAGGGGTCATCTCTGGTAGTAAACCGAATCAATGAGGGACTTCTACCTGTGTTTTCCTGCAATTCTCACAAACACATTAGTCCCTCAACTAGGTTTGTCGTCAATACTCCAAAACCAACTAGGGGTGGCACTAGATGCACTTACAATCTCCCCCTTTTTGGTGATTGATGACAAACTAGTTGAAGTTTTCAACGGGGAATATAAAGTGTGAAGTCTGTAAAGGAATTGTCATCATAAGTTGCAAGTGCTCCCCCTGAAGATGTGCATATAAGTGAATTTGCTTTTGGAATGCAAATGCACATGGCAGGTTGTACTTGTGGAGATCAGCTTCAGCTTATGATGACAATCTACTATGCATGTGAAAGTATATGAAGATAATAACATGCATAATGGAAAATGGACGTCTGCAGAATGAGATGAGTGCGGAATTTATCGTCGCACATGCGGAATTTATCTTCGCAAAAGGAGTGGTAAACCAAGTAGCAGACGACCATCGAGTTTTAGTGTTTACAACTCAAAAGAACCAAATGAAGCAAAACAAGAGTTGCAAACACGAAGCAAGTATAACAAAAAAGGCACCCGCCCATATTGACCCGCTTGCAGACTATAAACATCATATGCTTCTCCCCCTTTTGTCAGGAATGACCAAAAAGGTTTGAAGACATAGAGTTTTCTACGCGTTCCCAGGCGCAGCAGGGTCGGTGGAGTTGTTTGGCGGTGCTGAGCTTTGAGGTGCTGAAGCGGGTGGTGGTGAAGTAGCATCATCATCTTCATCAATGATCCTCGCAGTGACGGTGGCAGCAGATGAGGAATACTCAGAGTCTTCAAGTGACGGTGTGTTGCGCATCACAGCCCTCCTAGGAGGTGTGGTGTCAAATTTGAAGCGCTCTGTGAAGCCATCCTCTTCAAGTTCAGCTTCAGTGCAGATCATTGAGAGCCCTTTCCACGTACGACGGCAAGTCTCATGCGTAACGAAGGCATTCTTGGTGGCCAGGTTTCGAAGACGATTGACATCCACCAAGAGGCTCTTCATCTGACGTTTCAGCCAGTCGTGATGCCTATCTTGCTTTTGGTGAAGGGCCACAAGAAGCTCTCGGTCAGTGAGGACACGAGCACGCTTCTTGGGTCTTGGAGCGTTTGTGCTATCTGTGGCTTCAGTTGATGCTGGTGCACGTGTAGTGCCAGCCATAGGATAGACCCTGGACATGGCTTCAATACCTTCAACATTCTGCGTGAAGCTCTGGTGTTCGGCATTCTGAAGACTTATTGGTTGCTTGGCAGGCTCATGGTATATTGTTTCAGCAAAGATATCCACATCTGGCAGGAAGATGCGATGGTTTCGGGCTGAGGGCTGATACGAAATTGTAGAGTGCAGTTTGATCAGCCTCATCACCCAAGGGGCATAGATTTTTAGACCAAATAAGTCCGAGCCTGACGCAGCAAGTTGTCGTATGAAAAGATCCTGTGCATTGAAGCATTTGCCATGCATAATAGAGAATATGAGAGTCTTCATTGCACCCTCAATCTTGGCATGTGGAGAGTGTCCCTTAATGGGCCAGAGAGTCCGCCGGATAATATGATATATGGTCCTGGGCAGGTACTCTAGGTCTTCAACGAAGAACTCAGTTGGATAGGGTGCATCTTGAGGCAATGGCTTCATCATTGAGAGCATCTGACTCATATTGGGTTCAGGTCTCTGAAATATGCTCTCAATAGCTTCAGAATGAAGTTGACACCCTTCCTCGAAGAATTCGCCTGGAGTGGGCAGGCCAGTGAGCTCAATGATATTGAATGCATTGGCTTCATGATGGACATTTCCGGTCATCCACTCCAGGATCCAAATCTTAGGATCTCTGTTGTAGCCTTTGATGTGGAGAGTGGCATAAAACTGAAGCAGAAACTCTTCGTTCCAGTGTTCTTCATCAGTCACGAACGGCAGCAGACCCACTTGCCTGAAGCAGTCCAAAACTTCCTCAAGACATGGCAGACCAGCAATAGCTTCAACCTCAAGGCGCTTGTGTGGGAAGATGCGACCTTGGTTGTATAAGATGCAAGAATAATAGCTGCGCTGTGAATAGCTCCAGAACCTGTCTGATACAATCCTTTCCCTTGAATAGGGGTTCTTGGAGCTATCAAAAAATGTGTTGTCTGCCTTGAAGCTGTTTACATCAAAGGAGCCAGGTGCTGATGCAGGACCTGGGAACCTTGGAAGCCTTGGGACTGGCTTCTGGACATGAGGCCTGTGCTCTATGTGATAGTCAAATTGTGGACCTGCAGCAGACTCAGGAACTGAAGTGTCTGGCTCAGTGGCTTCGCTGTCCGCTGAAGCATTTGGTGGGGCGGGCTCCACATTGGCTTCAGTGTTAGTAGTTTGAGGGACATCTTCAGGCACGTTCTCTTGGGGAACTGCATCTTGATGGAGCGAGGGAGTGAGTTCCGGAGGTGCTTCTTCATTGTCTTCGGCTGATGCAGCCGGAATTTCTGCAGACTGGACTTGAGGCCGTGGACCTTTGCGAAGCCTACGGAACGCAGACGACGCTTGTGGTGTCGGAGTGGGCTGGGCCTGAATGTCTTCTTCCTCCTGAGGGCGATCCGCCCATGACTCATCTTGTGCCATTGGCGTCAGAGGACGACCAATGCTGATGGGTTCGCTTGTTTCAAGCTGAGGAAGGGCTGCATCACCTTGCACATTGTCCTGATGACCAATGTCTTCAGCAGCTAGTGGGTCGGCTGCTGGAATATCTTCAGCGTCAGGTGCCTCTGTGGGAGCAGGCTCATGAACTGTTAGTCTTCTTTCTGCATTGGGGTGAATGACAGAAAGGGGTTCAACCATCAAGGGCTCTGTGGGAGCAGCCCTAGATTTCTTAGTCTTGTGCTTCTTTTTACTGGGGGCAGAAGGAGAGGCTTCAGAGCTCTTCCTTTTTCTGGCTTCAGCTTCTGCAGCTCTTGTCTTCTTTAGCTCTGAAGCTGTTGACCGGCTCTTTGGCTTCGAGCCAGTCGTGGCGGTTGGGAAGACAATGGAAGTGGCTGCTTGTCTTGATGCCTCTGGTTCACTCACAGCAGGCTGCTTCTTCTTCTTTGCGGCCATCTTGGGGTCGATGCCTGGACGCCCAAGTGCCTTGCGCTTTTCAGCCTCGTTGTAGGCTTGAACACATTTGTCAGCCAATGACTTCATCCTTTCACGCGAGCCTTGAGCTTCAGCACGCTTCTTCAGAAAGTTTTCTTTGAGATCATGCAGCATGATTTTAAAGCTTCTCACTTCCTGCACGCTGAGACTGGCCATGTGCTTCTTGAACTGAGCTTTTTCGTGATCAATTTTCTGCTTCAGCTCAACAATGCGCTGAGCAATGGCCAGTTCTGAAGCAATTGCGCCTTGGAAGGCGACGCTAAGTCCAACAGGTAGCTGCAGATCATTGAAGCTTATATCTGGTGTGTCAAACCATTCATCGATGAAGCTGTGGATGATGGCGACATCAAAGAGAGGCAGATTGTTGAAGATTTCCGCTTCCTCCTTGCTTTTGATGAGCTGTTCTAGTGCGTCATCGCCCAGATCTTCATCGCTTGATAGATCAATGACTTCACTGCGCAGAATGGCAGCAGCAGTGAGCTCTTTGCCTGTGTGTTGCTGGGGCTCCTTATCCTTCAGGGGCTTGGAGATGCGGGATACATCTTCAGACTGCACACTGACTTCAGGAGGTGCAGTTTTCAATGGCTTCGCCCTTGAGATTTTTGAGGCAGGGGCCGGCTTCGAAGCTTTTGGTTTCTTTGTCTGCTTTGGCTTCGGCACAGCAGGAGCTTCATCAGACTCAGAATCAGCTGGAGGGTCATTCACAGCAGTCCCTTGGACTAAGATGTGGGTGATCAGGCCCTCAAGATTGGCAAACGGACCGATGATATTGGGTTCCGCGTCACGTGTGCCATCTGCCCTTGGTGAGGAGGGACCAGGATTGAAGTCAAGCCCAAATTTCTTCTTGTTTAGCTTCGCAGACTGTTGAGCAAACTGAAAGTTGCGTTTGAAGAGATTGTCGTCACGACACCAGAGAAGTGACGACGGATGTGCATCATCAGGTTGTGGTCCTCGGACCATGCATGGGTAGAAGCCTTGAGCAATGGCTTCATCTCTGGTTCTGGGTACAAGGTTCTTGTATAAGATATCCCCCCATGGACTCTTGATTGCATTCTTTTCAGCATACTCCTGGGTGACGAAGCGGTATTTGAACCACTGTTCTGCCCAATAGCGTCGAATCCATTGGATTCGGGTTTTGCGCTGCCCATAGCTCTCTTCTGGATCTGTTTTGTACATTTCTGCCAAGTCTTCAGGCAGATCCTTGGAAGTTCCCTCACGTCTCTGTCTGCCCCCCTTTCTTGCTGCTGCAACTGAAGCCATAAACTTTAACTTGAAAGGCTTCAAAACTTTCAAAGGCTTCAAAGGCTTTCTTTTTATGGACAAACAGGAACTGGCTTCAGGAGAGTTTATGTGATGTTGTAGGAATTCTGTAAATGAATGCAGACTATGAGAACCGAAGGATTCTCCCACGGACATGTACCTGTGACAGTATTAAGGTGCGAGGGAAGGGGAAGAGGTCATATGCATTCTTAGAAGGTTTTGAAGATTAATCAGTTTAGAAGACATTGACCTCATTGTGCGAAGACATTCACTTATAGATAAGAAGTTGGTTCCAGATTTGTACGAACCCATAGATCAGTACAAGTGAGGAATCTAACTACTTTATGAAGCACAAGTGAATATACTAGGCATGTTATGAGATGCAGCGAGAGATCTAACTGGTGTGAAGAGAAACTTCTTATGGTTGAAAGTGACAGAACCAAGAGATCAACAGAGGCTGTAAAAAGAAGTTTTATTTACCACACTGGAACTGCTAGACGGAAGGAAGTTGATGCCGAGCAGTTCAGTCCTCCGTGCCCTAACTTGGCGACGGAAAACACCTACGGCGACGGCGGAGAGGACGATGTCCGTGGTCGGCGTGAGGACGGCGTTGGAGAGGTTGCGGCAGCGAAGCGCTTCGTCTCCGGCGTCGTCGAGTGCTAGCGGTGGCGCTAGGGTTCGTGCGAGGATGGAAGAAGGAGATAATGACTGCGGTAAGTGTGAATTTATAGACTCAGAGGCGGCACTGTGCTATTACGCAGGTACCCCTGGCGGTTCGCACTTGAGGCACGCGTGGCCAGTTAGCGGAAGTTTGGGGTTTGTTCCATGTCCCACGCACGCCTAAATTGTCGGGCGGTCGTTCCTGCTTCTCCGGATCTTATGTGGAGGAATGAGCATTAAAAACGGACTTTTATGGTTGTCTCTATGTCTTCAGCTGACAAGGACACAGTGAAGACATTTGACAGTTTCGACAGAATGCATATGACTTGGAGAGATAGAGTTTGAGATAGAAAGCATAGAGAGGTTAGGGTCCGATCACATTCACTTAGTTCAAAAGATTCAACCAAGAAGACATAGCTATAAGTGAATGCTGTAGAGGACAGAACACTTAGAGCATATATATATATATATATATATAATCATCATAGTGAAGATAATCATGAATACATGTTAAGTTCGAAGCCAAACCAATGTGAAGATATTGCAAGGTAACGCCATGAGTTAAACACTTCAAAATGGAACGGTTGGTGGTGGCGTTACCCACCGTATAGGAAGTATTAGACCCAGACACGGCGCACAATTATTGTGGCGCTCCGAAGTCAAATTCCACATTAATGTATTCACACTTAGAATGTATGTCTTCATTGATTGAAGATATACTTTACTTTGTGCGTTGCACATCTAAGTCATCAATATGCATAAGTGTTAGGATGTGTGCCTGATCATAGGACAGTTGAGGATTCCAAGATATTTAGCTCACACCGTAACTTGCAAAACCTCTTCTCATCCAAGGGCTTGGTGAAAATATCTGCCAATTGCTCTTCAGTGTTGACGTGTATGATATCAATGTCTTCCTTCACAACATGATCTCTGAGAAAGTGATGGCGAATTTCAATGTGCTTTGTCTTCGAGTGCTGAACTGGGTTGTTGGCAATCTTGATGGCGCTTTCGTTGTCGCAGTAAAGTGGTACTTGCTTCAGATGAATGCCATAATCCTTGAGTGTTTGCTTCATCCACAGAAGCTGAGCGCAGCAAGATCCAGCAGCAATGTATTCAGATTCAGCAGCGGAGAGAGATACACAGTTCTGCTTCTTTGAAGACCAACATACAAGTGATCGTCCCAGAAAGTGACATGTGCCTGATGTAGACTTGCGATCAACTTTGTCACCAGCATAATCAGCATCCTAAAATCCAACCAAATCAAACTCTGAGCCCTTTGGATACCATAATCCTAGAGTTGGGGTGTGAGCCAAATATCGAGGAATTCGCTTCACAGCTAAGTGATGCGACTCCTTTGGTGCCGCTTGAAATCGAGCACACATGCAAACACTAAGCATGATATCTGGCCTAGATGCACATAAATAAAGCAAAGACCCAATCATGGAGCGGTATACCTTTTGATCGAACTCTTTACCATTGTTGTCAGGACCTAGATGATGTTTGGCTGGCATTGGTGTTGTGAAGCCTTTGCAGTCTTGCATACCGAACTTCTTCAGGCAATCTTTGAGATACTTCTCTTGAGATATGAAGATGCCATTGCGCTGTTGTCGGATTTGAAGACCAAGAAAGAACTTCAGCTCCCCCATCATGGACATCTGATATTGCTCTTGCATCATATATCCAAACTCTTCACTGTACTTCCGATTGGTGCAGCCGAAGATAATGTCATTCACATATATTTGGCACACAAACAGTTCACCTTCGTATGTCTTCGTGAAAAGAGTGGGATCCAGGGAACCAGGTATGAAGCCTTTGCTCTTTAGAAAGTACTTGAGTGTATCATACCAGGCCCTAGGGGCTTGTTTGAGGCCATACAGTGCCTTGTTGAGCTTGTATACCATATCAGGATGTTTTGGATTTTCAAAACCAGGTGGTTGTGCAACATACACTTCTTCTTCAATCTTGCCATTGAGAAAGGCACTTTTCACATCCATTTGATATAGAAGTATGTTATGATGATTTGCATAGGCCAGCAGTATGCGTATGGCTTCAAGCCTAGCCACAGGAGCAAAAGTTTCATCGAAGTCAATGCCCTCTACTTGAGTATATCCTTGAGCAACGAGACGAGCTTTGTTTCTGACAACTTGACCATGCTCATCTTGCTTGTTGCGGTATATCCATTTGGTGCCTATTATGTTGTGCTTCCGTGGATCGGGACGCTTAACCAGTTCCCATACATTATTCAGCTCAAACTGTTGAAGCTCTTCTTGCATAGCTTGAATCCATTCAGGTTCCATGAAGGCTTCTTCAACTTTCTTGGGTTCTGATATTGAGACGAATGCGAAATGCCCACAGAAGTTTGCTAGCTGAGTTGCCCTTGAACGAGTGAGTGGACCAGGTGCATTGATGCTGTCAAGTATTCTGTCAATCTGCACTTCATTTGCAACACGAGGATGTATAGGGCGAAGACTTTGCTCTTGCTGATCTGCGTTGTTGTTTGGAGGAATGTCTTCATGCTGAGCATTGTCTTCATGTTGATCAGGTGCTGGGATGATGAGTTCTTCTTCAGGATGAGCTTCAGAAGGCATAATCTCTCCAGTTCCCATAAGCTTGATTGATTCACTAGCTGGGACTTCATCTAGCACATTTGGCAGTTGCTCTCTTTGTGAACCATTTGTTTCATCAAACCGTACATCCACTGTTTCGACCACTTTGTAATGGAAGAGATTGAAGACTCTGTAGGAGTGTGAATCCTTTCCATATCCAAGCATAAAGCCCTCATGTGCTTGTGGTGCAAACTTTGAGGTGTGATGTGGGTCCTTGATCCAGCACTTTGCGCCAAATACTCTGAAGTAACTGACATTTGGCTTCTTGCCAGTTAGGAGTTCATAAGATGTCTTGTTCAGAAACTTGTGAAGATAAACACGATTGATTGTATGGCATGCAGTATCAATGGCTTCAGTCCAGAATTTTCTTGGAGTCTTGTATTCATCTAGCATTGTTCTGGCCATTTCAATGAGTGTTCTGTTCTTGCGTTCGACGACGCCATTCTGCTGTGGCGTGTACGGAGCTGAGAATTCATGTGTGATGCCCAAGGTATCAAGATATGTATCAAGGCCAGTCTTCTTGAATTCAGTGCCATTGTCACTTCTAATGTGCTTTATCTTGGCGCCAAAATTGTTCATAGCTCGATTGGCGAAGCGTCTGAAGACATCCTGCACTTCAGTCTTGTAAAGGATTATGTGTACCCAAGTATATCTAGAGTAATCATCAACAATGACGAAGCCATAGAGGCAAGCAGTAGTAGTAAAAGTTGAGTAGTGAGTGGGACCGAAAAGATCCATGTGGAGCAGTTCGAAGGGTTGTGTAGTAGTCATGATTGTCTTCGAAGGATGTTTTGCCCTTGTCATCTTCCCTGCTTCACAGGCACCGCATAAATGATCTTTCTTGAACTTGACGCCCTCGATGCCTATGACATGCTTCTTCTTCGCAAGGGTGTGGAGGTTCCTCATGCCAGCATGCCCAAGCCTCCGATGCCAAAGCCAGCATTCTGAAGCTTTTGCAAGAAAGCATACCGCAAGTTGTGGTCCTGCTGAGAAATCTACCACGTACAAATCACCTTTCCGATACCCTTCAAACACTAGAGATTTGTCAGATTCCATTAGCACCAGGCAGCGATATTTTCCAAACATTACAATCATATTCAGATCGCAAAGCATTGAGACAGACATTAAGTTGAAGCCAAGGGATTCAACAAGCATGACTTTATCCATGTGTTGATCCTTTGAGATTGCAACTCTACCTAGACCCAATACCTTACTTTTACCAGTGTCAGCAAATGTGATGTGGCTCTTGTCGGATGGACGTAATGTTGAGTCCATAAGAAGGCTTCTTCTGCCAGTCATGTGATTTGTACACCCACTGTCAATAATCCATTCTGAAGATTTTGAAGTCGCTGGTGTCGTACCCTACAGTACAGTTAGGGGGATAGGCTTCACGAAGAGAATTGTGAAGCATAAACATTTGACGAACCAGTGGGTTATGAAAACTTAAATCCAGATTAGGACTAATAGGGAGAGTAGCATGCGATTCAGGAACGAAGTACATATTGATCCCATTCGGGCATTTTATCTTGCGCCCTACAAGATTTTTAAGGTCCCCAGCAATAGCATCAGAAGATTTTGTTTTTCTGCTGGAGACCTTTCCCTGCAAAAGAGAGTTAAGCTTTCTTAACCACCCACATCTTCAAGGGTGGCTTAGAAGCAATAAGTCTAAGTGCAGCATCTGAGAATTTTGGCTTTGAAGCCTTAGCAAACAGTCTAGCAGGTGGACAATAATACTCATAGGAATAAGCAGAATAATTTTTGGTCACATGAACACGGTTCGATGAACCGCTCTCATATTCATGTGCCTGAGTATGGTTTCCCTGCAAAACATTTGTGTTAGTGTGACTCAGGTGAGTCCTCTGTTTGTATGAAGCCATTAGACCGTATGAAGCCTTTGGTCTGAGATTTGTCTTCTTCAAGTGAGGTGTCATGAAGACATTCACAGGAAGATTTTCCAGACACTTTTTGGAAACCCAGATCTTCTTCATAGGCGGTCCATTCCTGCAGTTAGTATCAATGTACCTGGCAAACACTTCACCATTCTGATTCTTAAACAGTTTATAGTTTGCATCAAAGGATTCATCAATGATAATGGGGTTAGCACAAGTGAAGCCAGATAAGTTGGATGGATCTGCTGAAAGTTCCTTTGCAGCAACCCATGTGGTTTTGGGGTACTGCTCAGGTTTCCAGTAAGAGCCATCTGCATTGATTTTCCTCACAAATCCAACACCCTCTTTCCTAGGGTTTCGATTCAGGATCTGCTTCTTGAGGACATCACATAGTGTCTGATGTCCTTTAAGACTTTTGTACATCCCTGTTTCAAGCAATGTCTTCAACATAGCATTCTCATCAGCAATAGCAGTGGCATCCTCAGCAGAGGGGTTAGTTACCACGTCAACAGTTGAAGATATTGCAACAGCAGTAGAAGTGGAACATTCAGCAACAGAATTAGCATTATCACGCTCAATGCATTTAAGACATGGTGGTTCAAATCCTTCCTGAGCGGGACTGATCTGTTCGGAGCGAAGTGACTCGTTTTCCTTTTGAAGATCTTCATGAGCCACCCTCAATTTCTCAAGTTCTTGCTTCCTTTGAAGATAATCATAGGAAAGCTTTTCATGAGTTGTTGAGAGAGTATCATGACGATCTTCAAGTTCCTGATACTTAACGTGAAGGTTTTTTATGTCTTCAATTAAGGATTCAGATCGAGTCATTTCAGCACCCAACAGATCATCGCTTCTGTCTAACAGTTTTTGAATATGTTCCATAGCTTTCTGTTGTTCAGTCGCAATTTGAGCAAGTGTTTTGTAGCTAGGTTTTGAACCACATTCAGAGTCATCGTCACTAGATGTTTCATAGCGAGTAGTGCGTGTGTTTACCTTGGCACCGCGTGCCATGAAGCAGTAGGTAGGAGTGGAGTCATTCTTGTCATTTGCGTTGGTGTCGGTGATGCAGTCATTGTCTTCAGTGTTGAAGATGGACTTGGCGACGTATGCTGTAGCCAGACTCGCAATGCCAGAATCAGACTCCTCCTCAGACTCCACCTCTGCCTCCTCAGATGCGGACTCCTCCTCTGAATCCATCTCCTTTCCAACAAACGCACGTGCCTTGCCAGATGAGCTCTTCTTGTGTGATGAAGACTTTGATGAAGACTTGGAAGAAGACTTTGAGTATTTCTTCTTCTTCTTGTCGTCAGAATCATATTCCTTGCTCTTCTTCTTCCTTCTGTTCTCATTGTCCCACTGTGGACACTCAGAGATGAAGTGTCCAGTTTTCTTGCACTTGTGACATGTTTTCTTCTTGTAGTCATGAGCAGAAACTTCATCATTCCTTGAGCTTGATCGTGAAGATTTTCTGAAGCCTTTCTTCTTGGTGAATTTTTGGAACTTCTTCACTAGCATTGCAAGTTCTCTTCCAATGTCTTCAGGATCATCAGAACTGCAGTCATATTCTTCTTCAGATGAGGAGACAGATTTTGCCTTCAAGGCGCGAGTTCGCCCATAGTTTGGACCGTAGATATCTCTTTTCTCAGAAAGCTGAAACTCGTGTGTGTTGAGCCTCTCAAGTATGTCAGACGGATCGAGTGTCTTGAAATCAGGACGTTCTTGAATCATCAGGGCCAGGATGTCAAACGAACTATCAAGTGATCTCAGCAGCGTTTTGACGATTTCATGTTTGGTGATTTCAGTGGCGCCGAGGGCTTGAAGCTCATTTGTGATGTCAGTGAGTCTATCAAATGTGTGCTGGACATTCTCATTATCATTTCGCTTGAAGCGGTTGAAGAGATTGCGAAGGACACTGATTCGTTGATCTCTCTGGGTTGAGATGCCTTCATTGACCTTGGAGAGCCAGTCCCAGACCAGTTTGGATGTCTTCAAGGCACTCACACGGCCATACTGTCCTTTGGTCAGATGGCCACAGATGATGTTCTTGGCAGTAGAGTCCAGTTGAACGAATTTCTTGACATCAGCAGCAGTGACACCTTCTCCAGCCTTGGGAACGCCGTTCTCGACAACATACCATAGGTCGACGTCAATGGCTTCAAGATGCATGCGCATCTTATTCTTCCAGTAGGGATATTTAGTTCCATCGAAGACGGGGCACGCAGCGGAGACTTTGATTATCCCTGTAGTCGACATAGCTAAAACTCCAGGTGGTTAAACCGAATCACACAGAATAAGGGAGCACCTCGCTCTGATACCAATTGAAAGTGCGTTATATCGACTAGAGGGGGGGTGAATAGGCGATTTTTATGAAAGTCTTCAAAACTTGGGAGTTATGAAGACAGACAGTGAAGATTATGCCTATTACTATGCAGCGAAAGTTACATTACACTAGGCCAGCCATGGTCATGTATTCAATAGAGTGAAAGCACAGTGACAAACAGCTTCAGTGTAATAAGGATCAAGTAGGAATAAATTATGAAGCCAAACAGATCATGCATTCACGTTGTGAAGACAAATGATAAAGCAAGCACGCAATGACTTCACAATGAGTAACAGCAAGAGAAGGAAGTGAAGATGAAACCAGTGACTCGTTGAAGACAATGATATGTTGGACCAGTTCCAGTTGCTGTGACAACTGTACGTCTGGTTGGAGCGGCTAGGTATTTAAACCTTAGGACACACAGTCCCGGACACCCAGTCCTGAACACACAGTTCAGGACACCAAGTCCTCACCGTAATCTCCTTGAGCTAAGGTCACTTAGTCCTCGCCCAATCACTCTGGTAAGTCTTCAAGGTAGACTCTCAAACCTTCACAGACTTCGTTCACTGGCAATCCACAATGTCTCTTGGATGCTCTGAACGCGACGCCTAACCGTCTGGAGGATTCACAGTCCTCAAGTGTAATAAGTCTTCAGATCACACAGACAAGAAGACTTAAGTGATGCCCAATTTACTCTGGCTCTGGGTGGTTAGGGCTTTTCTCCTCACTAGGAATTTTCTCTCAAAGGCTTCGAGGTGGGTTGCTCTCAAACGACAAAAGCCGTGCACTGAAATCTGAGCAGCCAACTGTTTATGGTTGTGGGGGTGGGCTATTTATAGCCACTTGGCAACCCGACCTGATTTGTCCGAAATGACCCTGGGTCACTAAGGAACTGACACGTGTCTCAACGGTCAGATTTCGAACTCTCATGGAAACTTTACTTGGGCTACAAGCAAAGCTGACTTGTCCGGCTCTGGACAAGATTTGCTCTCATTGTCTTCACTCGAAGGCATAGGTTTTTGATTTAGGCATCACTTAAGTCATTCTGACTTGTTCTCCTGGACCCCACTTAACAGTACGGTGGTTCCTATGACTCAACAAAAATAAAAAGAACTACGAAAGATCTAAGTCTTCGAGTTCCATAGGCTTCATAACGTGTCTTCTGTTGTCATAGTCTTCAATGTGAATATCTTCATATACCACCTTTGACTTCAATGTCTTCATTCATTTTTAGGGGTCATCTCTGGTAGTAAACCGAATCAATGAGGGACTTCTACCTGTGTTTTCCTGCAATTCTCACAAACACATTAGTCCCTCAACTAGGTTTGTCGTCAATACTCCAAAACCAACTAGGGGTGGCACTAGATGCACTTACAGGGGCCCACATTTTATTTAGTTTCAGGTCCACACTCGAATCGCAACTAGAGCCCGACCTTTTTTGCCATAGTTGTAATCCCACCCTCAACTTGCAATCGGGGCCCGACCTTTTTTATCCTAGTTGCAAGTCCACCCTTGAGTCGCAATCGAGGTATGACCTTTTTTCTCGGTTGCAAGTCTACCCTCAACTCGTAACTGGGGCCCGATCTTTTTTTGTCCCAGTTGCAATCCCACCCTCGACTTGCAACTGGGCCCCGATAGTTGCAAGTCCACCCTCGACTCGTAACTAGGCCCGACCTTTTTTTGTCCCAATTCCAAGTCCACTCTCAACTCACAATTGAGGCCTGACCTTTTTTTGTCCCGATTGCACCTCCACCCCTGACCCACAACCGGGGCCAACCTTTTTTGTCCCACTTGCAACTCCACCCTCTACGTGCAACTGGGGTCTGGTCTTTCTTAGTCGCAATCGCAAGTCCACCCTCGACTCGCAACTTCAGCCTAACAAATCTTATGAACATTCGTCAATTTCATGAATGTGTAAAAATGAGACACGTCCTTTTGAGTCATATCCTTTTGTATATAAGGCTAGTTTATTCACCAATTCAAAAAATATTTGCCTTAAAAAAAATTGTGTTCACCAATTCAAAAAAATATTTGCTTCAATTTTGTTTTAGAATTTCAAAAGATATTATCATTTTCAAGTTTTGTTTACAAACTAAAAAATGTTCCAGAATTTTTATATTTTATTCACTGGTTTGAAAAAAAGTCCAAAAATTTTAAATACTGCTACTGCTTGGCCTGATGTTTTTTCTGTCTCAACTGTCCGACTTCCAAGCCCACCTCAACTTGCAACTGGGACTAACCTTTTTTTTCACATTATGTAAACATTTTCTTAAAATATCACAAACATATTTTTGAAATGCTTGAACAACTTCTTAAAGGGAATTTTAAGATGTGTGTTTTTAGCTTTTTCTTAGTCTGGTCCTATATGACTTTCTCGATCTACATGTGGCCTGGCCATTTTGCATGGCCATTTTGCATGTGGTTTCTGTCCATGTGCTTTGGGTCATTCTTTTGTTTTTCTTTAACAAATTTTCAAGTGTGTGCAAGAGGAGAAGGGACACGAGCTGTCGCCTAGTAGTTTTTCTAGGACAAAGTTCCCGTGTAGTAGTACTATGTCCATTTGTACGTGCGTTGAACGGATCCAGCCTACAGTGCACCCGTGTGAGACGCATTGTGATGGGCTGGACTAATATCAACCAAAACAAATAAATAGACAAACAAGCGTTGTAATGCATACACTGGAGCGTTTGTCCCATCGACGAAGGCCACTATACACATTTTCTGGAGAGCAACATTATCATTTCCTTTCCTCTACAACAGTTTGATTCCACTGTGAATGCAATTTTATTGAGAACAAAAAGGTGAAAGTTCAGCAGAACACACAACTCGCCGACCTAGTTGTATGTCCATCCTCAACATGCAAACTTGCCCCGGCTCCTAGCTAGTTGCATGTCCAAACTAAACTTGCAAGTTGCAAGTCACGCGATACAGTTGCATGTCTAACCCCAACATGCAACTTGCCCCGGCCCCAATCTTGTTCCATGTCCAAATCGAACACCAAACCCATCCGACCCAGTTGCATGTCCAATCCAAACATGCAACTCATGTCTGACAGAGTTGCATGTCCACTCTCCGCACGCAACTTGTTCCCCAACCCAGTACCCTATATAGTTGTATTTATTGTTTGCAAATACATGTGAACTTCTGTAATATGCATTGTATATTTTTTTGTATATACGGGGAACATTATTTTTAACACGCGTTGAACATTTTTTGCAAATACATGATGAGTATTGTTTTTCAAATATAGGCACGAGCAATTTTTAGAATACACGGTAAACATTTTTTAAATTCCTTCTCATCATTTGTCTAAATGGTATGAAACTTAAAAAAAACTTATGTGAACATTTTTTTACATTGCACAAACATTTTTTCTAGAAAATGTCATGATTTTTTTGAAATGCATGAAGTTTCTTTAGAAAATTGCCATGAACATTTCTTTGGATGTTAGGAAACTTTTCTTCATTGTATAATACATTTTTTGAAACATGACAAACATTATTTTGAAATGCATGAATATTTTGTAAATTTCAAAAAAAATGTTGCAAACACACTTTTATGGAAAATTTATGATTAAAATATTAATACACTCAATGTATTTGTATTTTTTGAAAATGCTTGGATTTTTTTAAAGTGTCTACACTTTAAAAACTTTTCAGGGATTTTCAAAATTATTCATGTTTTTCAAATTTTGTTCATGAAGAAATTGTTCGGAATACCAAATTTTGTTCTTTAAAAGAATGTTCGGAACTACAAAGTTTATTCACATTCTAAAAAGGCTGTTCAAAATTTTCAAATTGTTCGTGTTTTAGAAAACATTCGACATTATAAAATTATTCATAATTTGCAAAAAAAGGTTTCAACAAATTGCAAGATTGTCTTCTAATTTCGACGCTCTGCTATGTTCTTATACCCCCCCCCCCCTTGTCCCAAATATCAATAACAGCTATTGGTTGAAGTGGCACGAGCGTGCGCAGACTAGCGTGTCATCGTGAGCTCTAAGAGCATTTCCAGCCGTTGGCCTCCCAGGGGGTGCCTAAAATCGCCGCCTGGAAGTGAGCCGGCGCAAAAATTGGGCCTGGGGCGAGTTGGTCCCCAGCCGCCGGCCCCAGGGCCGCCCCCAGGCGCGTTTGAAAATAAAATTTGTTTAGCAAAGTTCGGCACAGTTCGACGAAACACGATAAATTTCGGTAAACTTGGGCATATATTAGACATGTTCGCCGGTTTTCATTATATAAGAAAATAGATAACTAATAAACTAAAAGAGAAACTGGCTGAACGCCGAGTAGTCGCTGTCGTCGCCGCCATCGTCGCCGCCGCCGTCGGACTTCTCCTCCTTGACGCGGCCGTCCCTGATAGAACGGGGGAACGGGCACTCCCGCGTCGCTGAGCCTCCACCCCGTCGGCCCGGCGCGCATGTCCGGCGGCGCCAGGATGTTCGCCTGGAACAGGAGCCAGGACTCCTGTTCGCGCAGCGAACGGCGGCCGAAGCCATTGGCTGCCGCCTCGTCTCCAGGGAAACGCTCTGCCATGGCGACGGGCTCGGGAGAGGTAGAGAGGGAGAGGGAGGGGCTGGGCGGCAGCGATCGGGAGAGGTAAAGGGAGGGGCTGGGCGGCGGCGAGGGGCGGGGCTGGTGTGGGCACAGGCAAGTGAGGCCGCCGGCTATATAGCCGCGCCGCGCCCGTGTGAACGCGTGCGAGGGAGGGGAGGCGTCGGCGCGCCGCCCGTGAGGAATCAATGGCAAGGCTGACCGGCGGTAGCCTTGCCATTGATTCCCCGCGGGAACCGAGGCCGTTGGGGAAAGACGAGGCGCCGTGTCGCTGACGCGGCTGGCCCGCGGCTTTGTCGCGCCAAAACAGCTCGCCCCGGCGCACCCCAGCGCGCCGGGTTCGGCCTGGGTCCGCCGGCGCTGTTTTCGGCCCAGCCCGGCGAAAATCAGGCTTCTGGGGGGGGGGGGGGCGACTGGGCCGTTTTTTCGGCGCCGGCGCGAGAAAATCGCCTGAGGACCTTCCTGAGGGCGCGGCTGGAGATGCTCTAATCCTGTACTGCGCACTGCATCAATATTGTTTTTGTCGCCTGAAGAAAAAAGACAAGTAAGAAAATGACGCGAAAATAAAATGTGCTATAGCACACCCTTGCCCTTTATTACATTTTAGCTTACAGAGAGGTAGGGGCGGAGCTCTGTAGGGGTCGAACTAGGCCATGGCCTGCCCAGGAATTTGACGATTCTTTTACCTATGCTTTCCGCCCAGCACCCAGCCCACTTGGCGCATCCTCATGCAGATAGCGCACTGTGTTTCCTATTTGGCGCTTCAGGCGCCCGTTAGCATACATTTTGCAAACGGGCGCACACAGCCCCTCTGTGCTGGGCCGGTCCATCTCCCCTCTGTTATTTGTGTTTTAACGCAAAAAAGTGCACTCGAGGAGAGAATCGAACCATCGACCTCCCACTTCGAGGGACACTGCACTAATCACCGCGCCACCCAACCCAATTAAGTTTTATCCTTTCTTATTTCTTATTTCTTATTTCCCTTTTCCATTTTATTTTTTTATTTTTTAATTTCCTTTTTCTTCTTCCTTACTCGATGAAAAAAATCGTGAACTTTTTTTCAAAACAATGAACTTTTTTCATTTTTCGATTAACTTTTTTGAACCTTTTTTAATTTCGATGAACTTTTGTTCAAAATCGATGAACTTATTTCAGTTTTGATGAACCTTTTTCAAATTCCATGAAGTTTTTTTCAAATTTGATGAACTTTTTTCAAATACGATGAACTATTTTCCATGAAGTTTGTGAATTTTTTTCAAATCCATGAATATTTTTGAATTCATGATTTTTTTCAGATTTTTCATTTTTCTATTTTTTTCAAAAGTCAACAGTGACCGGTCAAACCACGACCGGTGACTAAGCAACCAACAGCGAACGAGCAACGTGCGAGCGAACGAGTACCCGCGTTGAGCCGGCCCAAGCAATACAGGATGTGTAAATATTGATGTTTGAGCTTAGTCTATACAGCAGATAGCACATTTGAACTGACATAACTCAGATGTGTCCATGACGAAATGGGTGTGTGTGTGTGTGTGTGTGTCTGTTTGGTACTAAACTCCTATTCTTCTTCGCTGTTGAAGCTCAGTAAATGCGTTTGGATTGCAACTCCTAGAGTCTTTCCCCACATATTACATTGTTTCAGCAAGATGATTGATGAGGCAATCTCTATGTGACGGATTCAGTTACAGGCAAAAAGTCAAGCCACTGGATAGGAGAAATGCCCAAAGGAGAAACCACGATACTAATAATGCTACATCATTAAACTCAACACCTTACCCATGTTACATCAGACAGAGGCATGCTGTTTGTAGAGCGTGTTTATGCGGTCAGTTTAACCACCCCTGTCCCCATTGCCCTCCCTCGACGAAATCTCGATTTCAACCTCATCGTGACCACGGTTCCCTATATATTATCTTCAGGCATCGTTTGCAGGGTGCTAATGGGCTATCCTTGGTGCCCTATACCACTGTCCTGAGATTGACGATCCCTGTATGCCATCACGGTGAGTTGCATCTTCTCATGAAATTTGCTCAACATAAAACGATACTTCAGCCTTTGCTTTCTCCAGCTTACCAAATACAATCACCGTCCGGTATTAACTGTCGTTGAAATGAGTGTATCTACACATCTCAACGACAGTTAATTCCGGATGGAGGGAGTAGCTCTTTCATGAACTGGGATTGCGTGCCATGTGCTATCCGAAGTACATCTGCTGCCCTAGTTAACGATTTCAGAGCGTCATATGTGTACTCAAGCAACCTATGGCATGGAGGAGCTTTTAGTTAGCTCTGTTCAGCGGTACAAAGAAGGATCAGTCAGGAAAGATGAAAATAGAGAGCCATTGTTAGACAGAAGACAAAGAGAATTTTAATTAATATATGAAGGACCATCACAACATAAAACCTTGTGTAAAAATGTGCTACAGTTTCTGAAAAGGCATGTCCATATCCTAGCAATGCCAAAGTTAGTATCAACCAATTGCACAAATGATTAATAAACAAGGCATGTACTAGCAGGGAAAGCTTTTGAATATGATGAGAACTTTTGCCCTTGAAACGCTGCTGAATGGATGCATAGTCAATGTTAAATCTACTCTCTTTTTTCAATGGTCGTTTTCAGGAGGAAATCAAGCATGCCAATCAATGGGACAACCTTCGGCACCAATTAATCTAGGTACACAGAAAACCCTAAATTTATATACGTAATGCTCCTACCTTACTCATGCCATATGAAAAAAAGAGGTAGATTGATGTTATTGCCTTATGGATTGACTCCATATACAAATAGTTTTAGGTTCTTGTAATTTCTGGTAGAAGATTTAATATTTGCATACAATGTAAATAAACTTCAGAGCTGATATTTATCTGCTATATACACATTTGATCTACATAATATATTTGTTAGTAGTACAGTAAGTTAATTAAGAGCCCTGAGCCCTGATATCTAGATAGTAGAGACATCTATTAGCTAAGTAAAATGAACTTGTACTAATTTATAGACCGTGTGATGATCAAACTTAATCACTTCAGAATGACAAAAAATATAATTAAGTGATCAATCCTCTGGTACATTTCTTGCCTAGTCATAAGATACAAATATTGGTGTTTTTTTATCTGCACTATGAGAATTAGCTGATCAACCCTCTGATACATTTCTTGGCTAGTCATAAGATACAAACATCGAAAAGATCATTTTCATAAAAAAAAAAGGAATTAGTACAACATATATGTGATTATAGATAAAAATAATGATTATAGGATATATGTACCTCTAAATAAACAATTATAGGATACATGTGCTGCTGCTGCTCTTGTCTTTTCGTCGTTGTTTTAGGGTTTGTTATAGCTGTGCCCTTGGCAGAACCATGGCTACTTGTGTGCGGTGTGAACATTTGTCGAACCTTGTTGCTCTGCTGGTTTGCTTTATATATAAAGCGGGGCAAAAGCCTTTTTCGGTAAATAAACAATTATTGAAAATTTACAATTTGCGCGTGGAGGGGGAGGGGGGGGGGGGTATAGCCCCTTACACTACACCCTTGCCCTCTGTTACAATTTGCTCACGGAGGGGGATTACTCTTTTTCTTGATCGTGTTTTAATCGCAAATGCTATGGTGGCTACACAGGAATCCAGTTATCAACGTCGATATTTCAAGTTTGTTTTCATTTACAGCATAGTGTGGTGCTTTGTGTGGTGCACCGGACATGCCATCGCAGCAGCATTCCAGATCTAAAGGAATACATCTATCACGTAATCATTTCTTCCGTGTTTCCTATAAATTAGCCAAATTGGTTTCGCTGCCATAAAGAAAAAACTACAATAATTTCCACTCTATTTTGCTGAAAATGAGCTTAACAGCATTACTTTGATTCTTAATTTAATTTGAAACGCTGGTGAATAGGAGTGGATGCATAGTCAATGTTAAATCTACTCTCCTTTTTCAAGGGTCGTTTTCAGGAGGAAATCAAGCATGCCAACCAATGGGACGACCTTTGGCACCAATTAATCCAGGCAGTGGTGGAGCCAGGAAAGTATGATCAGGGGGGCCGAGTGATGGTAAAACATATTGGGGAGGGCCAAACCTTAGGAAAATGATCTTTTAGCAGCAAATAACCAGTAACCTCCTGTCTCCGTCACTGAATCCAGGTACAGAGAAAGCCCTAATTTTATATACGCAATGCTCCTACCTGATTCATGCCATATGAAAAAACAGGTAGATTGTTTTGGTTCTTGTTATTTCTGTTAGAAGATTTAATATTTGCATAAAAAATAAATAAACTTCAGAGCTGATATTTACCTGCTATACACATTTGATGTACATAATATATTTGTTACTAGTACAGTAAGTTAATTAAGAGCCCTGATATCCAGATAGTAGAGACATCTATTAGCTAAGTAAAAGCAACTTGTACTGATTCATAGACTGTGAGACGATCAAACTTAATCACTTCAGAATGATAATAAATATAATCAAGTGTTTGCGGGGCGGGCGGGGGGGAGGGGGGGGGATTGTTTTATCAGGTGTAACATTCACTGATGCTGCGAAAAATCTTCTTGCTGGATTTGTAGGGTTTCAAGAGGCTACAAGGGGAATTTTTTTTTTGAGTGTTGCTACACGTACGATGACATTCATCGGAAGTTGTGTACCATAAGACTGATCTGGGCTCATGGGCCACATCAGATTGAACCAGGCTTCTCTCTTGTCGTACAAAATCGGATGAGAAAAGATCGTATGTAAGGTAATTCCGAATTTGTTTGTGCTGAAGATGGTCCGAGTTCCATTGTAATAATACTAGCTAAATGCTAGTCTCTACCGCTACGAAGAATCAGGTGCCAACTATCCAAAATGTTCCTTTTTCCCATCCTGAGGCAACACAGGACGTGTAAATAGTAATGTTTGAGCTTAGCCCCTATAGCAGATAGCGCGGTTGAACCGACAAAAATCACATGTGTAGACGACGATGAAACGTATATTCATTTGCCGCTTGGTCATAATTCTTCTTCGCTGTTGAAGTTCAGTAAATGCATTTCGATTGCAACTCCTAGAGTCTTTCCCCCCATACTACTCCACCTTGTTTTAGCAAGATGATTGATGAGGCAATCTCCATGTGACGGATTTAGTTATGGTCTTATGGACAAAAAGTCAAGCTTCTGGATAGGAGAAATGCCCAAAGAAGAAACCACGGAACTAATAATGCTACATCATTAAACTCAACACATCATCAACGTTACATCAGACAAAGGCATGCTGTTTGTAGAGCGTGTCTATGCGATCCGTTTAACCACCCTTGTCCCCATCGCCCTCCCTCGACGAAACCTCAGATTTCAATCTCATCGTGACCACAGCATCCTCTGTATTATCTTCAGGCATGATCGACAATCCCTATTTGTCATCACGGTGAGTTGCGTCTTCTCATGAAATTTGCTCGTCTCCAGACGATAGCCTAAATGAAACTTCAGCCCTCGCCTCCTCCAGCTTACCAAATAGCTCTTTCATGAACTGGGATTGTGTGCCGTGTGTTATCCGAAGTACATCTGCTGCCCTAGTTAATGATTTCAGAGCGTCCTCCGTGTACTCAAGCAACCTATGGCATGGGGGAGCTTTTAGTTAGCACTGTTCAGCGGTGCAAAGAAGGAACAGTCAGGAAAGAAGAAAACAGAGAGCCAGTGTTAGACAGAAGACAAACATAGGGACTACTTGCGAATTTTAATTACTACTCCCTCCGTTCCTAAATATAAGCCCTTTTAGAGATTCCAATATGGACTACATATGTAGCAAAATGAGTGAATCTACACTCTAAAATACGTCTATATACATCCGTATGTAGTCCGTATTGAAATCTCTAAAAAGGCTTATATAGCAGCAAATAAAAAGGCTTATATTTAGAAGTGGGGGGAGTATATGAAAGACAATCACAACTTAAAACCTTGTGTCAAAATGTGCTATGGAAGGGCATGTCCATATCCTAACAGTGCCAAAGTTAGCATCAGATAATCGCACAAATGATTAACAGACAAGGCATATCCTGGCAGGGAAAGCTATCACATCATGGATGACACATGCATGGAAGTGTGTGGATAGGTAAAAGTATCCGTACCATTCGAGCTTTCCGCAAGTATAGAATTGCAGTCCGACCATTGGATGAAAAGGTGGGTAAACTCCTGATGAAAGTGCAACAGCATTAGCGAACATAGAGTTTTGCCATAAACAGTGAGCTAACATAAGGAAGAGCAATGAAAAATTGAGAAAACATTCTTTTCAATGAAAAGAAACAGCAGCTTTTATTGTATCGCTTGCAAATGTCCTTTCAAACTGTTAAGATCATATATAAACTTTTGCCCTTGCCCTTCCTTGCTGATATAATGTTCTACCAGCTACTATGTGGCCTGTGGGTTGTGGCAAAAAATATCAATGTTATCATGCTGCAGCAGTCCCGGCATTATAGATACTTATTGTACTGATCATGATCACTGCAGGGTTCTCACTTTTTGTTCACTGATAACTTTATCGCGCACTATTCAAGATGATATTTTTAGCAAGTGCTATCAATAAGTGTAGTTTTGGGATTTCAATGAAAAGAAGCATAATAGCAGGTTTCAACCTATGAATTGTTTCTTTACGAGACAAAAACAGATCATCCTAAGTTCACTCTTCACTGTATCTTTCTTTGTGGGTTAACCCTACAGGTTGCTGCCTATCAAACTTTAAGACAAAAAAAGAGAGGCCCAAAAAACAAGATCAAACAGGAATAGGGATAACAGATGGAATGCACTTCCTGGCATGAGACTGAGACAATTTTCTCACAAACATGCAAAGTTTTTCCTGAAGTTAACCTCGGACGTTAGAATATGATTTGATAGAATTCAAACCCTTTAATTCAGAACCACAATGGTGTAAAATATATATTATATAATTGTATAGCATAAGATATTCCCAGTTAAATACAATAGGATCAAGGTTGACTTACTTTCATAAACTGGAATAGTCATTCTGCAATACATCAATGCAGTCTGCCAATCTTGCAACTCCATATATATCTGCAGCAATGGTATGCCTGGTAAGATAGTAGACCTAGTGAAGTTGCATGGGTGAGTGGCAGTAGTTACTCATACAGTCATTCTAGTAAATGTGTTGTGCATCCTTAAATAGTTGTTTTTCCTACACAAGCTAGAAATATACCTTCAGGAGTGTTTCACGTGTGTGAAGCAAAGTGATCGAGAAAGAATGGTAATGCTGCTGTTCTAACTGCTCAATGATCTTGTACACTGAACCTGCTTCACTATTATCTATATTGCTTATTAAGGTAGCAAATTTTGTGAAATACAAAACATAAGCTTATTAGATATATTTATTTCAGAAAAAAATGATAGCGAAGGATACTTCCAGATGAAAGAAACGAAGAAGCTTTGTCAGACAACAGTAATATTTCACTTGACACCTTCTTTACCTCTTCTTCATCTCTAGAAATGCTACATTTCTGGCATGCATAAGCCTTCTTTCCTGGAGATGTTGAATAGAGATAGAATGTAAGATAAAGAACAATTGCTTATGGTTTAGTATTTTCTTTGTTGCATCTCTTCATTTATTATTTTCCTAATTTCCAACCAACCCGAGTCAGGCAGCAGAAAGCCATCACACTTTTGGTCCTTGCATCTGTATCCCTCCAGGAGAGCATCTTCCTCAGAATCCTGTAACATTGACGAAAATGTAACAGAGCTCTGACTTGAAATTTTGTAGCAAGGTACATATATATCATATATATGTCATGATTTTTTTTCTGTATTTTTCACATGTTATAAATGTGTTTGTTAGTGGCCTAGTACACTAGCAGAACCTCAAAGGTGCTAGTGCATATTATATGCCCCCGTCAGATGTTAATTTCCTGGGGAAAATAAAAAAGCGGGGAACCAGAATGGAAAACCTTAATACATCGGGTACATGTGCAGGTGAAGAAGTACTGCTTGAGATCATTGTGTCTCTTCAAAGTGGTTGCTGCAGTTTCGATGTAACTTATTGATACCTGACAAAGCATATTCATCCAACATTCTCCAGAATGAGAGGAAATGTAAAGAAAAAGAAAGCATAGCATGCATATTAACAAATGAATGACGAAGGCAGAAGACCAAAAAATAGATTCCTTACCTCAGTATTGCTACTCAAGGGTTGCAACGCGCGTACATATGCAGTCCGACCCTCAAATAGCAAAACTGCATTTGGTACACAACTTTATACCAAAAAAGGGTAAATACAAATACAATGATTTAACAAATGATCAAATCTGAGAGAAATGCTAAACAGGTGAACAAAAGCTCAGATACTACCTGTGGTTAATAATTGATATAGCAGGAAACAGTCCAGTCCCAAGGGGCCTCAGTTCAGGATCACATATGGTATGAGCATTGCAGGCGAACTGCACACATGTAGAAGACAATAAACCAATCACACTTATTTCATAAATAAGTTATGTATCATAAGGTATCATGTGGTGCTACCACTACCACCGGCACGACAAGGCTAGAGCTCCGACAGTAAGTTGATCAGTTACTGTCGGTAGGGACAGGAAACAAAACTGCAGGTGATGGGAAAGCCAGGTGGATGTTGCAGGCCGACATAGAGCTATCTTTTATTTGCTTCCTTCCAAGTTAATATATTTACTTCCAGTTACATTTGAGGTTTGATTATATCACTTTGTTAGGGCCAGTCTTTAAAAGGACTTGGGCACAGTTTTATTATCAAGCAAGAAATAATTAACAAGAAAAGGGAGATTTGTCTCCGAACCCAGCCCTTCCCACAGTTGCACACCTGTACTTGGGTCGGCTGCACTGCAATCACGGCACTGCCCAAGCCCAGGGGGTTGGGTCTAAGGCTTCCAATTACAGCTAAGATCTCAAGCACGTGACAATACACAATGCCAACTTCTGTTTACACAAAGGACTAGAATTACAGAAAATGACTATGCTCTAAAACAAACTCCAATCATTCAAGGGGAAGATGCCCCTCAGTGTCCTTATAATAAAGAAGAGTCAGGCACCTAGAAATGCGACAACGAAAGGTCGGAGTCCACACCTTGTGAGGCATAGCTACCATCCGAGCATTCACTCGATCTCAACATGGCCATGGTCTAGGCGGAGACACACTTTAATTTAGTGCTTTGCTATCAGAACATTGGGCATTACCTTAGAAAAAGTATGTGCAATTTCCTTCAGATCAAGTTCAAAATATTGAGTGTTTGATGCCCTTGTGTTTCTATACTCTTCATTGGAAAATGATCCAAACTATTGATAGCAATGACCGAAGAACACAGCAAATTGTATAACTGGGGTAGAATAAGTATTACGACAACATGAGAGAGGTGTTTTAGCTCCCAGGTCCCCTGTGTCCAATTTTTTTTTTTTAAAAATCATATTTCAAAGTTTCATAAAAAATTGAAAACAATTCCACGTGTACCTATAGATGTGTTCTACATGATGTAAAAAAACGATAATAACTGTTTTCATTTGTGGGGTGCAGAAACAACAAATATGTGGATCTATAATACCGAACAGCGTCTATTATAGATCCACATACATTTCTTTTTTTGTGTAGCCCTTAAATAAACATATTATCAAATTTTACAGGTTAGTAAGAATGTATATGTACTTGCGTAAAGAACTACATTTTTTTTAACTGTAAAGTGTGCTTTTCGATTTACAAAAAGGGCTCATTTCACAATATTTGGAGAACACACGTCTTTTCTCCAGTAGCATGCTGGTTTATCTACACAGGAAGTATATAGACCTGATTTTACTCTACTCAAACAAGACCATATGAGTCCTTGGTTACTTGAGATATCAGGAAATTAGGACTTAACAAGGGAGGAAAAGGCGGGGCAGAGGTGCTAGCTTGGCTAAGATAGAAAGTTTTGATGTGCATGTAGATTTGGTTCTAGTGCCACCACCCTTTTCGAGATCTGTCAGGATTAGCAAGTTCTAGGACATCTCTGAGGGGTTCAGACCAAACACTCGATCTCAACGTTCAGAAATTAAAAAGCTATCAGAGTAGAGAAACACAAAGGCATCAAACACTCACAATAACACCTGAAACCAGCTGTTTTCATCAGCATAATGCATCGCATAATTAATTTGAATCTCTGTCTACCATAGCAGTTAAAACATTTAAGATCCTAAGGACAAAAACATATTATGGGCAATTGGGCATTACCTTAGAAAAAGTATGTGCAATTTCCTTAAGATCAAGTTCAATTGAAGGGAGAATCAGCTGCACAAGATTGGCCATCTGAGCATAGAGGACCAATTGATTATCATCAACCTTCGAGATGTCTATTCATGCGAAGTCAATCCAACACTCACAAAGCATAATCTTTATAATTTATCATGAATCAATGTGTCAAGTGGGCAGGATACGGGACTCCAACGCATCCACTAGATCGTAGTTATCTGTTGCTGAAGATGGAATGGCCTGGAAATACAAGTAGTATCAAGCTAACAGGATGCAGCTAACACTGATGCACTGAAAATACAGAGGTACTGTACAGAAAGTTTTTGTCAGGAATAGACCAAACCAGCCCAATACCTTCTCGCTTTGCAGTTTTCTTCTTAGTATAAGCTTCACCATCAAACGGATTGTAGGAGTAAGCATCTTCTTCCTTTCCTCTGTCAGCGCTGAGATGGCTTGACACTCAAGTTGATGCAGCTTCCATTCTTCTTTCTGCGTAACAAAATTTCACTGAAAGAAGTGACATCACTGAACGCATAACAATCAGTACAAAGAATATTTACGCATGGCCACAGAAGTATGTATCTGTCCATCAACAACGTGAAACAATTGAAGGGCAGAGTCAGCACCTGGCACACGCTCCCACAGTACCAAGCTACTCGACAAACCGAGCACTTCCTCAGGTTGCCGGAGGCGAAGCAGTGGTCGCAGCTCGATCCAACCGAAATCCTGTTGGGCGTAGAAGCATAGGGTTCTTGGCAAATAATGACCTCCCCTGCAAAACCGCCGGAGAATCCCACCACATGAGCTTGATTATACATAAACCAGCGGGCCAAGCTCGACTCAAGGACCAGTATCATCCATCCCGGCAACAACTACGTGTGCCATTCATCTGGGCATTTCACCGAGCGGTTCGCGGGCAGGTCAGCGTATAGGGGCAAAGAACGGCTGCGACCGAGGGAAGGGAGGGCGGGGTTACCGGGGAAGAAGCTGCGGGAGGCGACGAGGCCGCGGCCCTTCCCTGGAACGGAGGCGACGGCGAGGCCGCGGCCGGCGAGCTCGCGCTGCAGCTGCTCCGCCCACGCCGCCATCCCTTGCCGCGGGGACGCTCCGCCGCTTGCTTCACCGGACGCTTGAGAAATCATCAGAGCAGAAACAGTTGAGCCCCACCGCGCTGGAAGTAGTGAGGCCGACTTAACCGGGCCAGACGGGCTACCTGACTGATTAAAGCCCATACCGAGTACTAAAACTGGGCTTCGGCCAGGAGGCCCTGCTAGCCCAACCAGCACGGCGGCGGCATTTGTGGCAAAAAAAAAAAGGTTTTGCTCCGTCGTCCTGCTCGCTCGGCTTCCATTTCAAAATTTGGGGGCTCCGTCGCCATTCCCTCCTGCCCCACCCCCACCCCCCACCCCTCCGATTCGCTCCGGCTCCCCGTCCCACGGCCGCCGCCGCGCCCGCGCCGCACCACCGCGCGCGTACAGCGCCGGGAATCCGCCGGCTCCGAGCGTCCCCCTCCGCGACCCCCGGAGCGGCCGCCTCGAGCTCCGGAACCCTAGGGCCTCTCCCCCACCCGGTCCGCCTCTCCGGCGAGATGCCGCTGGGCCCCACCGCCTGCCCCGACGCAGCCGATGGAGAGGAGGGGTAACTTCCTCCGCCCCCCGGCCCCCGACGACGCCGCGGCCGCCGGCAGGAGCAACACGTTCCCCGCCGCCGGGGACACGGGCCACACCAACCTCACCTCCTCCTCGGGCTCCTCCTCCTCCTCCACCGTCACGGGCGACCCTCTCGACTTCCTGGGCCAGATCCATGCGGCCTGCAAGCGCCAGAGGCCTCTCGGTGAGCTCAGCCACACCCTAGGCCTAAGCGTTGCTGCTTCCATCTAGGGTTATGCATCTAGTTCAACGTTTGTCACCTGCAAATCGAACCAAGTTAACACGCAGTAGCTTCAGGACACGGGAAATGAACCTGCAAGTAGATCCTGACTGTTAGTGCTAGCTCTACTTTTGTTTGCGGATGGTGAGCTGTGATGTGCTTATTTTGTAAGGCTATGTCAAAAAGACGTTCTAGAAAGTCTATCAATCGGTGTGGCAAATTAGATTGAAGCGAGATATTGTTTGTTATCCGAGGGTTGTAATATCACATTTCCTCTCAGTTGCTCCGCAATGCAATTGTATATTCACTGCAGCTTGATTCAGGAAAAAATGGTTTTAAAGTTTCAGACTTGAGCTCAGTTTTAAAATCCTAGAAATTAGTTTGATGTTTTTTTTTTTGCAAAATTCCTATGCGGTTTGTATCTCAGATTTCCGTCTATATGGAATCTAGACCTTTTCTTCTCATGGATTATATTCATTTAGATTCTGTCTATACGGAAGCTAGACTTTTCTTTAGATAGATTCCGTCTATACAGAGTCTAGACCTTTTCTTCACATACTAGAAAATATTTGGAATAAATGAAATATTGTAATGTTATATGTGGAATTTTAACATAAAGCTGAGTTATCGTCCTGGTAAAAAAACATTTTTGTGGTAGGCCCTGTTCCCGGTAAGAATTACAGTTAAATTGTCTTTCCGATTCTATTCCCTGTCCCTGCTACAGAGAAAGATGCTCGTTTACAACCGAATTTGTCTAAAATGCGTTGTCATCTTGTTTTAACTTGAACTTGCCTCAGGTACAACACAGCGTGCAACTCGTATCCTGTTGCCTCGAGGTGAGGGGCCGGCGAAAGCTGGTACCAGCCCTTCTGTTAGAGAGAGTTCTGGAGGAATGGCTATGCAGAAGCAGAGAGGCGTGCTGGCGGCCTCCAGGTTGCAAAAGGTGTCACCTGATCAAAAGGATGTTAACGCTGGTGCAGGAGTACTGGCATCAAATCAAAACGACATGTTGACTACACCTTCCATGTTGAGTACTATCACAGATGGCCATAATCAGATTGCTGGTCAAAACGACCAGCAGAAGAATGAAATGGATGTGTTTGTGGACAGGAATAAGTCGTCGTTAGATGTTTCTTCATCTCGGATCACATCTCGAAATGCATCAGTGGCCGTCGGTTTCAAGAAAGATCAGTTTTATTCAGTTGGCGATTCACACTTAACTTCTCAGGGTAAGATTCCTTTTTTGACTCTGGCTATTTTGTAAAGTTAAATGCAGACCTGTTTCTGTATTTAGTTACCGGTTTACATTGCAGGTGAGAATGTAGGAGTAACCACTGACAGTAGAATGGACAGTATGTTGTCTTATCTGCATTCTGTTTCATTGTCAGCAGGAGATAATTATCATGTGGCTCAAGCAGCACATGATCAAGGCGGGAAACATCAGAAGCTTGAGCTAGCTGGTGCACCAGTTGAGATGGATGTCAAGTATGATGCAGCAAATTTGCCTCAAAAAGGGACTGAAGAAGCTTGTAATCAGAATCATGGAGAGCCAATGACCCGTTGCTCTGTCGTTGGTTCTTCTGTTACTGCTGTATCACTACATTCAGGGCAAAATACACGAGTTCCTCAGAGTAGCCGATATGCTTCGCCAATGCAGATGCCTGAATGTACAGTGGAATCATCTGCAGCTATACCAGGTAGTGTCCCTCCCAAACAGCAAGAAGCTGCAATGCCATCAAGTGTTGGTGATTGGAATCCTAAAAACCATCAGGTTCCTAATACAACGGACAAAGCTGCCCCTGGCAATGGAGGTTTGCCATCCCAAGGCCAAGGGTTATCTGCTAATGAACAATCTACGTCTGCCAAGGATGGGGGTACTTCGCAAGCAAACAGGGATCAGAAGGAGCGCCGAAAAAAGGGTTATGATCCTGAACATTTCTTTAAGGTGAACGGGAAACTTTATCAGAAACTTGGTAAAATAGGTTCTGGTGGCAGCAGTGAAGTTCACAAAGTTATATCAATGGAACGTGCAATATACGCCCTGAAAAAGATAAAGCTTAAAGGTCGTGACTACCCGACGGCATATGGCTTTTGCCAAGAAATCGGTTACCTAAATAAGCTGAAAGGAAAGAGTAACATCATACAGCTAATTGATTACGAGGTACTGGTATTAACCTTATCTCTACTAGTTTTGGGCTGCATATAACTTGATACTTGTACACAGCATCTCTATTGAGTTATCGGACTCATTTTCTGTGTTCTCGGAGTATTTTATTAAATGCAGAGGGATGCTATGATATTTTAGTTTATTTATTATGCCGTACAGAAAATTAACTTCTATTGTCTTTGAACTCGAAGCTTCTTGTTCCCTCTGCTCCTTGTATTGTCTAGAACTTCTCTCGTAACTTTTGCCCTTCAGGTGAATGCATAACAAAATCATGTCGTTTGAAATTTCCATTGCTTGATATTTTTAAACTTCACTGCCAGGGGTTAATGTTCACGCATTCTATATTAGTTTACAGAGGGAGTAGTATTTAGCAGCAGCACTGTGCACAGGATACTTTCACTGTATATTGGAAATATTATCTAATCTGCCTAAGGCTTTTGGCATGTACCAGGTCACTGATAAAAATTTACTTAAAGAAGGCCCTATCTCACCTCGGGATGGAAAAATTAAGGATGATCAATACATTTACATGGTCCTTGAGTTTGGCGAAATTGATTTAGCACATATGGTTGCTCAGAAGTGGAAGGAGAGGAACAACTCAAATATGAAAATAGATGAAAATTGGCTGCGGTTTTATTGGCAGGTAACCTTTATTTAATTCGATTTAAGTAATAGCATAAGGCTTGAGTAGAGGACAATTAGCTTAACTATGAACTAGAATGTAGGTGGATACCTTTGATGCAAGCTTTTCTTCCCAATCTTCAAATCAACATTAAAAAGTTGTTGCAGTTTACTCGGTGAACCAAATCTTGTTAACTTATTTTAGAGTATTTTATCAATTTATCTCAGAAATATTGTTCCAGTTTTTTAATTGCATTGCCTCTTCCCAACTGCTACACAATTTTCCATTGTTCATTTGTATGTGTCCTGCTTAGGTTAATGTTCACACATTCTATTGAGTTACTGTGCTTTTAAAGTTTGTACTAAGCCCCAATACATCTTATGTGCAATGTAGGTTAATATTTTATACTGATAGAGCTGGAAGTAATGTAGTCGACTATGATATACTTCCTCCTTCCCATATTATTAGGCGTATTAGTATTAGCACGAAGATTAGCGCACCAATTAATCGCTAGTTGAACCATCGTAGAGGGAGGCAATCACGGCTCAGGAAAAAAGGAAGGATGCATGCACGATCTCTTTTGACTACCTCCATGAAATTAGCGATCCTCAATAACTACTCAAGAGAGGAGATTGGCTGCATTTGCCTTACATATTGGGATTGCATGAAAATCTAATGCGCCTAACAAAATGGGAAGGAGGGAGTATTGCGTAATATTGGCATGTGCAAAATTTTAAGCATGCATGTGTTTATTTGGCTCTGTTAAACATATACTTGCTCCGTCCCAACATGTAATGTGTAGTGATTCATTGAGACAAGGCTTTGACCAATAATTAATTGATTAGTGTGTGGTTGTGTGTGTGATATATAGAAATGCAATCATTTCTAATAACATCAATTTTATGTCACATAAACCACATGTCTTTGTTGGCCCAAACCTTCTCCTAATTAATCAAAATACTCCTTGCATTTTGGGGACGTCGGTTGCTAGAACCTGTGCCTGCATTATTAATGATGAATATTTTCAGATAAGTGGTTATTTCATTCTGAATTTCAAAAATCCTAGCGCCTTCTCAAATTTACCTTGTTTTGTGATTCAGCAAATGCTTGAAGCAGTCAATACAATACATGAGGAACGGATAGTGCATTCCGATCTGAAGCCTGCAAATTTTATGCTTGTGAAGGGATCACTGAAGCTAATAGACTTTGGCATTGCCAAAGCTATAATGAATGATACGACAAACATTCAGCGTGATTCTCAGGTACCATGGGATGCAACTTGCTTTTGCTCGTTTATTTCTGCCATTGCATATACTTGTTGTATTACTAAGAATATTACTGACCAATCACATCAAGTTTTGTTGTATCTGGCATGCTAATCTTTGATCTCTCCCTGTAAAGCGCAGGTAGGAACACTTAACTACATGTCACCTGAAGCATTGCTATGTAATGAGCAAGATTCAAGTGGTAACGTTTTCAAGTGTGGTCGGCCAACTGATATCTGGTCTCTTGGATGTATTCTTTATCAGATGGTGTATGGTAAGACACCATTTGCAGACTACACGACTTTCTGGACCAAATTCAAAGCTGTTACCGATAGGAACCACAAGATCAGTTATGAACCGGTCGACAACCCATGGCTTATTGACCTCATGCAAAGGTGCCTGGCCTGGGACCGAGACGAACGGTGGAGAATACCTCAGTTGCTTCAGCACCCGTTTCTTGTCCCTCTCGTGCCACGGGATTTGCCTCCCATCAACCCTGATCCTGATCCGTGCAGCATGCTGATGGACCAGCTCAGACCACACTGGGACAATCCCGAGGTTGCCAGACTTTGCTCCGAGCTTCGAGACGTGATTGCAAAGTGTGAGGAGGATCAAAGCAGTCAAAGCACTAGAACGTAACACAGCATAGCGTTGACGGCATGTCGAGGTGTGGCGCCCATGTTACAGCTCAGCGTGCGCCATCTTCTCCTTGAGATCAAACATCAATTCCAACGGTTCGATAGACAGCTACTGAGGCACTGCAGGTTGCCAGACTTTGCTCCGAGCTTCGAGACGTGATTGCAAAGTGTGCGGAGGATCAAAGCAGTCAAAGCACTAGAACGTAACACAGCATAGCGTTGACGGCATGTCGAGGTGTGGCGCCCATGTTACAGCTCAGCGTGCGCCATCTTCTCCTTGAGATCAAACATCAATTCCAACGGTTCGATAGACAGCTACTGAGGCACTGCAGGTGTTGGACAAGATTCGCGGCTGACCGTCACCGATTTTTATGGCTCATTGTGTTGTCACGGAAGTTCAGCACTTCATTGAGGAATTCCATGTATGTGTCGTGCTGAGGTCGTCGTTGGTGTATGTATGCCCTCCTCTTCGGCTTATTTTGTTTGTTCCTAGAACAACCGGTAATCGGGCTGACCGTTTGTGACACGAGGTTTCCTTGGTAGGATTCTTCTTCCTGTTAGATGAGGAACTAGGCAGGTGGTGCTTTAGTCTCCCTTTTGTCTGTTTGTTCCTGAATTTAGGTGACAGCGTCTGTTGTAATCTGTATGTAAATAGCACCTGCATGATGATGAGTTGGGGTCGCAGGGAGAGGGAGGCGTTGTTTTGGTAGTGGGGTGGGCATTCTTGGTGCCCGGGTGTTAGGAGGAAGTTGATGCAAACAATGCCATGGCAGGACTCACTGACTGATGTTAGAATTGAAGGTATTTAGCTGTATGTTGTTGGGTGCAGGAAGCATCTTCCCTAGCCGCGTTTGATGATGATCCGTCGGCGTTTGAGGTATTGTTGTGATCAAACCAACCGCAGGAGTCATCCCGCTGGTGCTGGTTGTGGCTTGTGGGCACAGTTCTCTTGTCTGTGCTCCAATATGGGTTGATTATTATGTTTTGTGCTAGTACGTACACGAGTGAACCCATCGCACGAGCCCACAGCACCTTATGGACTGTCCAAGCACGATTTTTTAGACGGACGAGCCCCATCTGGTGGAAAGAGTTGGTGCTTTCCACTTTGCAGATGCAGATGCAGATGCAGCAGCACATGCATTATCTTTTGTAGTAATCCAAGTGCAAGGGCACATGAACGAATAATGCTATCTATGCTCAGGTACATACGTCCGCTTCTCTCCCCCTCGGTGCAGTGGCCAGCAAGCCGTGACCCATATCACGGTCATGGCTGCGCTGCTCAGCTCTCCCCTCTGTGGCTCTGTGTTCGCCATTACTCGCCTAGTACCACACAAGCGGCGTACGCAGGAGGCGATGGTCAGGGAGCCCCGGGAGACGGGCCGGCCACGCGTATGCCGAGTGGTCCACCACCGAAAACGCACTCGCTCGGTTTGCTGCGTCCGCTGTCGCGCCAAAATGTGCACGTCAGGCCAACTCCAGCGCGTGACCCATCCTGTGGGTGCGTTCGTCTGGTGCAGAACGGATAAACCAGACGGCCCAGCGCGTGAGCGCGAACAGATCTTTGTTCGTTTTCTGTCCGCTTTCGAACCATCCCGGCTCAAGTTTGCGTCGTTTTGGGGGTGAAATGGACAGCGCGCGGACGGGCCGGACGTACACTCTTGTCCTCCACTGGCCCGCTCGTCGGTGCCACAAAGCAAACCCCCCGCGCCCCAATTGGCGCCATTTTCCCTCAAACCCTCCCAGGCCCCCCCCCCCCCACCTACCCTCCCCCGTTCATGGCCGACGCCCAGCCGAATTCCGCGCGGCCTGGCCGTCGACCCGCCCGGAAAGGTGAAGAAGAAGAAGGCCAAGGGTGCAAGGAAGCCACGGTCGGAATGCACGTCGGAGGAGCTCGCCAAGTTGGACGCGGAATCGGCGAAGAGGAGAAACCAGAGGGCGGCCGTCAAGGGCAAGACCGCCGCGGCCAAGTTCGCTGCCGAGCGCGATGTGATGGAGGCCGCGCGGCGCAAGGCCGAGGTCGAGGAGAAGGAGGCCATCGTCAACAAAGCGCACACCCTCCTCATGCTTGGCATTTGACGTCCGGCGGGTTTCTCTACATCGGCCATCGGCCCGGCGAGCACAAACTCGTCGGGCGCCAGGCCTCCCCACTGTCAGTCGCCGACGTCGCGGACCACGCCTATGTCGCCCGGCTTTCCCCCGCCAAGGCACGACGGCCAGACCCGTTTTTCGGGGTCGTCGGACGTTGGCGTGATCACGCCGTCCACACCGCGCCCCTCGGGCGTCATCGACCTCAACGTCACGCCGGGGTCCAGTAGCGGCGGCCGGCCGTCCGTCGAGATGCAAAGAAAGCAACCACGACCATCGTTTACGGGCACCATGTCGTCCCCCCGCGTACTGTTCGACATAATGCCAACACCAACGCCAACGGTCAATGACCCCTTCTACAATCAGTTCATGGAGGATGTGATCTACGAGGGTCGGCATGGCGGTGCCTACGATCCCGAGGAGACCCAAAGTCAGGATGGCCGCGCCCAGTACGTTGCCGATGAAGAGGCCCACGACCATGGTGACTCGTGGCATGAAGACGATGACATCTATTGCGAAGGTGATGGTGATGAAGAAGAAGGCAATGACATTGATATTGGGGGCGAGCCATTGTTCATCGACGAGCTCACCCAAAGAGCGGAAGCACAAAAGAGGAGGAAGAGCATTCGCACGGGTACATATTCACAAGACAAGGACATGTTGATTTGCCAATGTTGGATGGAGATTAGCCAAGATCCGAGGACCAGCGCGCAACAAAAGGGCCTTGTTTTTTAGACGAGTGTCTATAAAACATTCCATGAAAGAAAGATGTTTGAGCCCTACCAAATTACGAGCGACCGTGGCATCACCTCGATTCAAAAGAGGTGGTTGTTCATCCAACAATAGTGCAACAAGTATTGTGCCGCACTTGAGTGCGTTGAAGCACGGCCCATGAGTGTTCTCGGCATTGGGGACATGGTATGCTCTCCTCATCCAAGTTCTTTCGTTGCTACGGCCACGAGACTTTGGCCTTGTACATGTTTGCATGTCAATTGTTGTTGATCATGTCGTGTAGGCATTTCAATCTTTGGAAGCATTCAAGGCCCGGCACAATGACAAGCCATTCACTCTTACGCATTATTGGGCGATCATCAACAATTGCCCTAAGTTCAAGGATCAATACCATGATTTTCAAAGAAAGAGAGGCAAGAAGATGGTCGCGTTGGCCGGAGGTAGAGATGGCGAGGCGTTGAAGAGGCCGAGGGGCAAGACTAACTCCAAGGTGGACGACATACGTGATGCCTCATCTATGGCCTTGCATGAGGCTTTGCATGGCATGATGTCTCAAAAGGATGTGAGGGACGAGAAGAAGCGACAAAGCAAGGACGAGCAAATGAAGCAATACCTAGAGTTTCAAAGGAAGAAGGGTGAGATGAAGGAGGCGGCCAAGAAGAGGAAGATCGACATGGAGGAGGCGTCCCGACAAAGTCAGCTCGACATCAAGGGCGCCAATGTCACGACCAGGCAGAGGCAGCTCAACATCGAGGCCACCAATGCCGCAACCAAATCAAGGGAGGTGGCCCTTGCGATCATGAGCGTGGAGTTGACCAATATGAGCGAGAAGACGAGGAGCTGGTTCGAGGCCAGGCAAAAGGAGATGTTCGACGCCGACGGCCTAAACTAGGTTGTCTGATCGGTCGTGGCCGTTCTTTTTTGGAGGTTGGCATGGGTGTCGGCCGCTGGTTGTGTGCCGGCGAGAAACACATTCATTTTGGAGGCTGGCTGTGTTGCCGGCGAGGACGTGTATGTTGCTGGCTCTGTTGCCGGCGTGATTTAGGGCCGCTGAGCTGAACTAGGGTGTAGTTTTTCGGAAGTTGTTTGAAAATGAAAGCGGACAGGATGAGGTCAAAGGATGCTGTCACGTGCTCGACACAGCCATCGAATTGCAGAATAGGTCCGGACATGGTCTCATTACCCTACCCAAGTGAATCGAATCAGGGTAAGACGGTCGTTGGCGTCGTGCGCTGGAGTTGGCCTCGCGCGTGCACCAGACGGACCAGAGCTCGTCTGCATGCGCGGGCGCAGGATGCATTTACGCGAGCCACGTCGCCGGCGTCGGCCTGCCTTCACCCGGTCGCTTCCCGCTGTCACAAACTGGAGCTGGACGGCGCCGCGCCGATGGATGGTACAGCACGTAGTAGCAGTACAAATCAAAGAAAGCTAGTGGGCTGTGGGCCGGTGGGTACCCTACCTACATACTGGTATGTACCTGCAGCATATGTCGGGCCGGCCAAAAGAAATACCACGTGGTGGTCGTGGCGGTGGCATTGCTTGCCGTCCGTCCGGTCCGGCCACCGCGCCGCGGCACCGTGTCAGCGCGCGCACTGGCGCAGTCGCGGCGGCACCGCCTCGTGGTCGTCACTGTTTCCATGTCAGCTCAGCGCCTCGCCAAGAGCCATCATGCGACGAGCGTACGCACTAGGTGCCACTGTGCGCGCCACAGGAGCTCCGGCCCGGTGTGGGCGCCCAAGCTTCCCATGCGCGCGTGATGATGGACGTTGTCCGGCGCAAGCGACAGCATCATTGGAAATCGTTTGATGGTGCCACGAGCGGTACTACGTACGATAAAATTTTGTCACTGTATGTAAATTTAATCAACTTGGCCGTAGATCATGGCACGTGGATGGGGTCGCCAGAGTGAGGCCCGTTTGATGGAGCATCAAGATTCGTGCGGGCACGAAGGTGGTTTAGGAAAACTATTTGCAGGTCGACGTCGGTGGTGGACTGGCTCCCGACATTCCCGTGTTTTGACAAGAGAGTACGAGTAGATCTATCGGCTCATTCACCAGTGCGGCCTACTGCTCCGATTGTGGATCTCGTTGTCGAACCGCACAGTGCAAGTACCAAACCGGGGCCTTCTATATGCGCATGCGTGCAGGGAGAACTGACAATCTCTAGTACGCACAGGCGATATATATATGCCGCACATCGCATCAGGTCGGAGTGACGAGGACCGCACATGCATGTGCTCCTGCTGCTGCATCAAGTTCGCACGGGCTGGCAGGCCGGCCCTACGCAGCCACGACCAGCGGTCAAGCCAAGCAAAGCAAAGCCACATGGATCCCGCTGATCGCGCGCGCTGTCTGCCCGACGGAGCCGGAGCCCCCGACGAGACGACGACGACAGCAACAGCTACCGACCGCGACGGCGACCCATCTCGATTTCTTTATCACCATCAGCGACCCATGCATCGTCATCATCGTCACGCGAGACTGCGGCAGGAGTCCACGTACAGTACGCGCAATGGCGACGGGCCTACCGGCGCCTGTACCGGATTGCACCGCCTGCCCCGGGGCCACGGGGAGATCGGCCGGCGGAAGGGACGGGCGCGCGCATGTGACCGAGCGAGCGAGCGGCGGGGAGCTGTCGCAGGGCATGGCGCGTGCGCGCACAGGGGGCCGGACATTCCCGCCCGGCCGTGGGCACGGAGCGCGGCCGCACGGCGGCAGCCCGGCCCCGGCGCCTGTCCCTGCCCGCGGTGACCGCGCGCCTTTTCGCGGTGCGGCCGTGCGCGGGGAACAGCACCGCGCCTGCGTCGCCACGCCGTGAGTGGCCCGCCCGGCTCGGTCGGGCTCGGGCGCTGCTGCTACTGAATTTTCAAATCAAAATTATTAAAAGAAGATAGCATCTGCCGATCTGACTGCTTGCTGCCCTGTGATGTGATGTGATCGAGTAATCAAATGTCCGGCACATGCTTCCGGTCGCTGATGATCATCGAGGGGAAGCCGATGCTCACTGCTCACTGACCAAACCACTGCACTTTGGTAGTAGTAAATTTATTTCTGGAGGAACCTTCGACCGAGTTAACTATGGCTGGCTGGTAGGAAACTTTTTGCCCGGGATGGGAGATGTTCAGTTGTTCACTACAACTAGTAGTATGACGTTTGACGTTACACCTCGAGATATATCTGCCATCTCTCTTGTCTTCTAGACGTCTCAACCTCAAACGCAGCTCAGTCGGGAGGAGTCGTCCCTAGGACGTACCTCGCAGGTCACTTTCATGGCGAGGGAGGGAACCCAGTTCCATTCCTGGACCGTCAAAAATAACATCACGCGAGAGAGGAAGATGCCTTGCGGAGAGCATCTCCCCCCGATCGAAGATGCATCCATCGGACGCGGATACTTGCCGGGCTCCACCCGCTGCAATGTGCGTGCGTATTAGCTAGCCAGCTGGTCCAGCCATACCTAATCGATCGACTCCCCACCTGTACTGTACTGTGCTGCTTCCAACTTCATGGAAATTTACACCCTGACCAGACTGCTCCACCAGTACCGAGTAGACTCCACGGAGCAGACTCCGGTCTCCTGTTTGAATACTTTAACTCAGTTAGAGGTTAGAGTTAGATTCTAACCCAGAATCAATCCTGAACTAACTCTAATCAAAGAGATGTTTGGATGGCAGAGTTAGATTAACAATAAATGTTCTTTCTCAATCATTTGGCTACTTTGGACCATATTTTCTGCCGGATTTGTCGGAGCCAGCCCTGGCCAAGACAGACGGGGATACGCCCGACAAGGAGCCGCGCTGGCCTCTCGCACAGCCCGCCGACCAAATCCGCCGTCCCTGCGCAAGGAGTCGCGCTGGCCGAGGCCGACGGGGACGGGCCGCGCAAGGAGCCGCGACTGCTTACCGGCAGGCGGATGGGCCGCGCAAGGAGCCGCGACTGCTTACCGGCAGGCGGATGGGCCGCGGGAAGACGAGAGGGTTGGGACGGGAGAATAGGGCGGGGCTCTTTATCGACAGCATACGGGAGCGCGGATACGGCGAGACGCCTTCACGGGTGGTGCGAGAGGGAGGAAGAAGAGGACGAGAAGCTTCGAAGAAGTGAGGAGGAATCTGCTGCGGGGAAAGCGAGAGATTTTTTTTAGTAGTATAAAAAGAATTAACCTAAATAATCACCTTTTGAATAGGTTAGATGCATCTAACCCAAACTAATCCTCATGTTTGAATATTTTTGGGATAGTTGAGTCCAAATTAACCCAAACTAACAACTCATGAAACTAAACAGGGCTTCTGTCTACTGTCATTTTTCCCACCGCTCTAGCACTGCGCCCATAAATTTATGATCATTTTGTTTCTTGGGTCCAAGTACTACTATTCCTTTTATATTATTTGACTGAACGCGGAACACGTTGAGAACAAATGCTGGTTCAGTGCTTGCGAACCACCCTCCTGGTTCTTTATAGATACTTTTTTTTTGCATCTTTCTCTCTCTACATATGTGGATCGCGTGCTTTTCTGGTGCTTCCCTTTTCCGCCTTTCCCTTTGCTTAGCAAGGTCCAGTTCCTTCTCGCAAGCCAAAGAAGACCGTCAGGACTTGTCCGCGTGGAACGTACGTAGCGCACACAGGACCATGTGCAAATATGATTATCTCGAAACCTCACGTTTCGTCATTTTTAGTTAGCAGGAATATAAACAAGACTTGACATAAGATGCAGCTTTTTCCTTTTTCTTTTCTGCACACCTTGTTAACCTCGTGGCTTCTGCTGTAAGAATCGAATCGGGGACTTGGTCTGGAATAGAGCTTCGCTTGTAATCCGTTCCTTCTTCGGTCACATGCTCCTGTGTTGCTAGCTGTATCACGTTGGTTTTTTATTGCACATCTAAATGACACAATCAAGTAAAAGACCAACACCAACGCAGAAAAAAAAGCGACCCAATCACGGGAACAAACGGAAAAACGTTTGTTTTTCATCCGTTTCCGATCTATTCATGGCCCAAATTTGAGTTGTGTTTGTGTCGAAACGGACGCATGCCCTTGTCCTCCCCTCGCCCGCTCATCGGGGACACAGACCATAGACGCCCTTTTCTCTCCCCCCCTCCCTCCGCCCGCCCGCCATCACCGCCGCCGCCTATCGACGCCCATATTCCCGGTCGCCTTCCTCGCTTTCCTGTCAGGTTGCCTGAACCACGACCAAGCCATGCCATAGCCGGCTCCACGCCCGCGTTTCGGAGGACTTTTTTGCCGACGTGGCTTTTTATTGTTGCGGCCGGGGGAGAGAAGCTACGGCCGCCGCCGCCGCCCATCGACCCCAACATCTTCCGATGGGCTGCATAGTCGCAAGGCGCCACCCGCCAACTTCCACCTTGCCTGCTGCCTGCGAGGGGAGCTCGACGTGCTCTTCCCGGCCGCGTCTCCACCACGACTGCAAGGTGTTCGACTCTTTGCTTACAATGTACAATGGATAGGATTTTTTGCCTAAAAAGACCAGCTGCCGAGTTGAATTGCCAAAAAAGACCATCTCTAAAACAAATTGACAAAAAAGACCAGCTACAGCGTGGCAGCAGGTGCGGCAGCCGACACGGGGCACCTGCCGCCACAGATGCCGGCGGCAGCCCCTGCCGCCACGGGTGCAGGCAGCAGCCCGGGCTTAACAAGTTTTCTCGCGTCAGCTGCAACGGAACGGACCGCCACACAGCAAGGCTACAGCTACTGCTGCTGTGCGCGCGCCGCGACAGGCCAGGTGGGCCATGCTGCCACTGCCAGAGGCGGCACCCAGTGCGTACTGTAGCTTGTCCCTGCGGTAGCCGCAGCTCGGACCCATTCAAATGCATATCAACTTAGAGAAACTAGGTTTTTCCCTTCCGCGAGCCCCGTGTCGCTCCCGCGAGCGATCCGGGCGCTAACCCTAGTCGCCGGGCACTGCCGCCGCTCATCCACCCCTCCTCCCCGCCGCCGCCGGTGAGCGCCGCCGGGCTCTTCCTCTTCCGCACGCGAGGTGGGCTACGCGGGGCAGCTGCGCCAAGCGAAGGTGCTGTGGCGTGTGGTTGAGCGCGGGCCGGCGCTGCTCGGCACACCGCGGCGGGGAGGTGGCTCGCGCGCCCGACGGCGTAGGAGCTGTGGGCGCGGCAGCTGAGCCAGATCTGGGCTCGGGCATGCCGGCGACCGGGCTTGCTCGTGAGCCACGAGGAGGCAGGTCGCGAACGACCAGGGCGGCCAGATCTGGCGGGCTGCTGCTGTGCGCGAGGTGTGGGGGCGGCTGGCACGCATTGTGCGGCCTGTGAGCGCGCGCGAGTGGTTACCTTCAGGTTGCGCCGTCGACGGGGTGTGGGGCGGTGCGGCCGCGCGCGTCGTCGTGGTGGGATGTTGCGGAGGACACGGGCTCCTCCTTGGCGGGACGGCCCCTGGCTTGGCGCGGCCAGATCTGGCGCGCTGGCGGCTGGGGGCCTGGAGGCGGCTCGGCCAGCGACTGGCTGCTAGCGGTTGCGTGGTGGCTCCAGGTCGGGATTGTAGACTGTGATGGTGTGATCTTGGCAGGGCCTTCGGGTTGCTCTGGGACTTCACCACCGGTGGTGCTCTGGCTAGTTCTGTGTGGTGCAGCAAGTGGCGACTGCTGCTCTGATCTGGTGGTGGTGTGTTGGAGGCGTCGTCCCCGGCATAGGCGTTCAGATCCCCGACGAAAGTCATGCTCGACTTCGGTCTGTGCGAATGGCGAATGATGTCTTTGGGTGTGATTTTCCTTGTTGGAGGCGCCATCAAGGGGATCTGGCACCTCTCCTGCTCCATGTTCTTGCCTCCCGGTGAAAACCATATGCAATGGTGGCATCTGTGGTGTCATTACTTCGTTGGAAGCATTGCTTTGGAGCAATTCTAGTGATGGAGCACTTGGTTGAGGGTGGTGCGGTGGAGCTGGAGCGGGCATCGTTTTGGTGAGCATGGAGTCTTCGGTGGTGCTTCCGTTTGGAGTTGGTTGCTTGGTCGACGTTGAGAGCAGCAGGAGCACCCTTCACATGCCAGTAACGTCGGGCGAGCTATGTCAGTTAGGTTCGTGGGATCGAAGCGGCATAGGTTTTCGTTCATTTGGACCTATCGTTCCTCTTCGTTGTCCTCGAGGTTTGCGGATATGCTCGTCGCAACCCGGTACAATACAGCGGTTGTCGGTGTGCACTCTGATAGCAGCGAAGGCGCTTGAGTGCCCGACCGGGTGTGTTGTGGGGTTTTCGCTTTCCGGCGTCTTGTATGTATCGTGGTGCTTTAGGTCTAGTCTAGCTAGGCGTTGCTATGGTTTTTGCCCGGTTTTCCGCAATAAACTGACCAGTCCGTTTTTCCTTCTTCTTTTTTGGCACTCGTCTTTATGCAGTGCATTCCTTCTTTGGGGTGTTCTTGTAATGTCTTCTTCTGATTAATGAATTTGGCAGCTCTCCTGCCAACATTCCAAAAAAAACTTAGAGAAACTAGTACTCCCTCCGTTCCAAAATATAGTGCGCCCGCGTTTTCCGAAGTCGAACTTTGACCATAAATTGAGCGAACGAGACCGACTGCGGCGGGAGAAAAAAATTACATAATTAAAAACTTCTCTCGAATATGAATTCACTGATATAACTTTTGCTCCCACCGCAATCGGTCTTGATAGTTAAATTTACGGTCAAAATTAAAGCACGGATATAGAGAAATCACTACATTGTGGAATAGAGGAAGTACAATACTTTTTTGCGGAACTAGTACAATACTTGGGTTAATGGATAGAGCCGTTTTCTTCCGGCCGGCTGTCCGTACGACTCGAGTCAGTCCGCCGTATGTACCAGGCTACACTAAACAATAGCCCAACCCCGACTGTATCTCTGCCCTGCGCTAGCGGTGCCGATTAAGCAAAGCGGCATGGCCACCATGCACAGGGCACCGCTGCCACGCAACAGATGCCGCCTCGGGCTATGGCGGCAAGGCCCACCTGGCCTGTCGCGGCGCGCACAGCCTCAGTAGCTGCCGCCTTGCTGCGTGGCGGCATGGCTCACCACTCCGGTCCGTCCCGTTGCAGCTGCCGTGCAGACGAGAAAAACCTGTTAAGCCCAGCCTGCCGCCGGCAGCTGTGGCGGCAGGTGCCATGTGTCGGCTGCCGCACCTGTCGCCACGCTATAGCTGGTCCTTTTTGTCAATGTGTTTTAAAGGTGGTCTTTTTTGGCAATTCAACTCGGGAGCTGATCTTTTTAGACAAAAATTCCAATGGATAGTGGGAGTGAGTATTTTTTCACAACATCATTTGTTCATCGGATGATTTGTCCTCGGATGATTTGTTCAATAGGAAGAGTGGCCACACCCTACTCTATGCCGATTGCTTTGAGAATACCGCACTCTTCAAACTATTGTTGCGCGAGTTTCATGTACTAACTACGTCCATTGATTTGGAACTCACGCAGAAACACTCCATCTGAAAAGTTTTTTTGCGCCAAATTCGCGGAACCACCTTGTTTTTCTCTTTATGTTTTGCCAGGAAATTGCATTCATTCGGTGACAGCAGCAGCAGTGGCCAGCCAATTTTTTTTGCAGTAGTGGAGACGGGAGACGCCGACTGGCAGCAACAAAAGCGGCACGATGATGGTGGGGTTGGAACCGACGGCGGGGGGCACCTGATGCCGCCGCCTAGCAGTCACGTCAGGCTCTGGCGCGCGTCGGGGACGGAGACCGACGGGTGGTCCATCGATCCCGGGACGGAAACGTCTTCGCGGCTCCCTCCCCTCCCGGGCTAGCCGGGGATCACTGCACCGATTTTGCCTTTTGCCGTGCGCGCGCGTGGCTTGAGCTCGAGAGGTTCCCAACTCCGCGGAGCGGGCGGAGGAAACCATGATCATCTTCAGGTGTTGCGGGCGTTTCAACAAAGCGTCGGACAAAGTTTATCTGCTGCATTGCATGTAGTATCGGCGGCCCCGGCGCCGGTGGCCAATTATTGATCCTAGCCTCTCTTTTTTCAGCGTTAAGCAGATTTTTTTGGCTTTTTTAACACGGTACAATCAAAGTCGAGTATTTGACAAAAAACTATCATATCAGGGGTTGTCGTCTCATAAAACTACCACATTCGAAAAAAGACTGATAACTATCATTTTTAATTTTATGACTAAAAACTATTACTTTTGCAAAATGGCCAATTTAGACTATTTAAACACGTTTATGATATGCGGGACCCACCTGCCAGGGCTGACGTGGCGGTAAAGTCAACTCTATTTATTTTGACCGTTATGACAGGTGGGGCCCACACGTCATTCTTCGTCTTCCTCTCTCTCTATCTTTGTTTGGCATTTTCCCAAACACCTCCTGTGCATCATCCTGTGCAGCTTTAGCCGGCGCCCAGCCGCCCCCTCATGCTCTGGTGGCCTTTGCCGCCCTGCACTCCGATGGCCTTCCATGCCAGAGGGTGCCGGAGGAGAAGTCCGCGCAGCAGCACGCGAAGCCGAGGTGCTGCGAGCACTAGGCCCTGCTGCCACCGCCCTCGCCGGCCTCCCTTCGAGCTGGAGCTCGTGGTCAGCGGCAAGGAGCAGCGGCAGCGGCTGCAAGCAACATCACCATGGGCCTCGACTGCCTCGACATGCTCCACGCCGCGCTCGCTGAGCTCCTGCTCATCCTAGAGCCCTCGCCGCACTACACAGCAGGTCAAACACCGTTGACTGCCTCCTCGATGGCTTCCTGCATCTCTCTAACGCGCACGACGTATTCCAGGAGTCGCTCCTCGAACTCTGAGCCCACGCTACTGAGTCGCAGGCCGTACTCCGCCGCAGGCCACTGCCGTGTTTTCGACCGTCGGAGCCGTGCGCTTCGCTGCCACCTCCAAAAAGACCACCACGACACCCTCCAGCATAGGAGCAGTAGCAGCGGCCGCAAGCAGCAGCACCCGTCTCCGGCTTCGCTCTCGCCTCCTCCGACGACCGCATGTGAGCCAGAGCTCCGCAACACCCTCCTCCTCTGCCACGAGGCTCGACCGCAGTGCGCGAGCACCATGGTGAGAAGCTCCTGCAGCGCAAGCACCTTGGCGAAGCACCTGGGCAGGTGAGGCGCGCACATCGCCGTCGTCCTGGGCGCGCGAGGATGGGGCGTCCTGTGGACCATCTCCCTCGGTCAAGAGCAGTGGGGGCGTCTTCACGGCGGGCGCGTCACCGGAGTTGACCTGCTTCCCTGCCATGCACATGAGGTGTTTGGTAAAATGCCAAGGAAAGATAGAGAGCGGAAGAAGAAGAATGATGTGTGGGCCCACCTGTCATAACGGTCAGCTTAATGGTCAAAATAAACGGAGTTGACTTTGCCGCTGAAGGAAATATGCCCTAGAGGCAATACTAAAGTTATTATTTATTACCTTATTTCAAGATAAATGTTTATTATTCATGCTAGAATTGTATTAAGCGGAAACATAATACATGTGTGAATACATAGACAAACATAGTGTCACTAGTGTGCCTCTACTTGACTAGCTCATTGATCAAAGATGGTTAAGTTTCCTAACCATATACATGAGTTGTCATTTGATCAATGGGATCACATCATTAGGAGAATGATGTGATTGATTTGACCCATTCCATTAGCTTAGCACTTGATCGTTTTTGTTTACTTCTATTGCTTTCTTCATGACTTATACATGTTCTTATGACTATGAGATTATGCAACTCCCGAATACCAGAGGAACACTTTGTGTGCTACCAAACGTCACAACGTAACTGGGTGATTATAAAGGTGCTCTACAAGTGTCTCCGATGGTACTTGTTGAGTTGGCATAGATCAAGATTAGGGTTTGTCACTCCAATTGTCGGAGAGGTATCTCTGGGCCCTCTCGGTAATACACATCACTATAAGCCTTGCAAGCAATACAACTAATGAGTTAGTTGCGGAATAGTGCATTACGGAACGAGTAAAGAGACTTGCCGGTGAGCTAGGTATTGGGATACCGACGATCAAATCTCGGGAAAGTAACATACCGATGACAAAGAGAACAACGTATAGTGTTATGCGGTTTGACCGATAAAGATCTTCGTAGAATATGTAGGAACCAACATGAGCATCCAGGTTCTGCTATTGGTCATTGACCGGAGACATGTCTCGGTCATGTCTACATAGTTCTCGAACCCGTAGGGTCCGCACGCTTAAAGTTCTGTGACGATTGGTTTTATGAGTTTATATGTTTTGATGTACCGAAGGTAGTTTGGAGTCCCAGATATGATCACAGACATGACGAGGAGTCTTGAAATGGTCGAGACATAAAGATTGATATATTGGAATCCTACATTTGGACATCGGAAGAGTTCCGGGTAAAATCGGGATTTTACCGGAGTACCGGAGGGGTTACCGGAACCCCCCGGGGGCTAATGGGCCTTGTTGGGCCATAAGGGAAAGAGAGAGGGGCTGACCTAGGGCAGGCAGTGCGCCCCTCCCTCTGGTCCGAATTTGTTGGTGGGAACGACACCTATGGGATCACAAGAATCTCTACTGTGGTTGGCGGGGCGCGGTGTCGTGAGAAGAGCGGATCAAATAGATAGCACACGATTCGTTTATCCAGGTTCGGGCCGCGAGGATGCATAAAACCCTACTCCTGCTTTGGTGGATTGTATATCTGCGTTCTTGAGCTAGCTATGGGGCATGAGGAGCTCCAAAAAGCCGAATCCTTCCTCTGGTCACCTCGGGCCTCCTTTTATAGAAAAAGGGGTTGCCACAGTGGCACACAGGAGGTGGAAAGGGTACAGTGATGCGAGGTTATCCCTCGCATTACATGACAAGGCGCATTTAATGCGTCTTGCTTAGGTGTCCTTGCTTTATCGGGGACGGGGGAGAAATCTGTCTCGTCCGTCGCCGCTCCTTCTTGTGTCGACACGCGCCCTGGCCAGCGACGCCTGCGATGCCACATAGGTAGGCAGGCAGCTGAGGTGGCGCAGTGGTGGGTCTTCACGAAGATCTGCATGCCACCACGCAGGTGCCTGCCCAGCTGGTTGGGTCGGCAGCTGCATGCATGCGGTGGTGGAGGTTTAGTCGGCGTGGGCCTGATGGTGGCCCTGCGGATGTCCTCGGTAAGGGCTTTGCCGGGGCCCCGGCAAGGGTCTTGCCGAGGCGCCTGCTGTCATCCCCGGCAAGGCGCTTGCCGGGGGCCTTGTGGTCTTCCTCGGTTGGGATCCCGCCAAGGGTTGTTGTCTCCTTAGTGTGTATCTGATCTTGAATGCCTTTACAAAGATCTGCATGCCGCCACGGGGATGTCTCCCGAATCCTTGCCCTTTGGGAGTAGTGGACTCAAGGGTGATTTGCTCCGTAGGCGCGGGACGAGTCGCCGCGGCAAGGGTCTTCCCGGGGCTGCTAGAACTGTCTCCCGGCAAGGATCTTGCCGGGGGAGTCCGCTTCGTCCCCTTTGCTCTTCGTGGTCTTGGCCTTGGCGTCGTTCTAGTTCTCTTGAGCTTCGGTCTTACCCTGGCTCACCTCCCTTGCCTTGCTTGGTGTGGTGGTATCCGCGGCTCAGACTTCCCGTGCACAGTTATAGGGGTACAAAAAGTGTACCCCTCTTTTTGTACACCGACAGGAGCCCTCGGGCCTGGGCCACACATAAGCGCAACGCGTTGTTGGGCTAGGCCCAAAAACGGTGCGCGGGCAGGCGGGGCGGTTTTTATCGTGGTAAGATTCTTCGCGCGTTGTGTTTCCCACGATTCCCGCGCGTGGCGTGGTGTGGGGAGGCGCGTGTGACATGGGCGACATGCGTGGGTTTGGTTCCCGCAGGCATGCGTCACATTGTAGTAAAGGGGTGGTTCGCGCCTTCCCCATAACGGAGGGAGGCGTGGAGGCGCGGCCCATTTACTGAATGGGGCTAAGGCGCGATCTTCAAGGCGTCCACTCCCCACGATCACGGGATGGGGAGTGATCGTCTCACCCGTCCCTTCGGTTCTGCACGTTCGCCACGTGTCTCCCATGCGCTTGGGATGGCAAACGGTGGAGGCGGGAAACCGGGCCGTCGCTGGTTGGGGCGGCGGGTCGGTCCTGGCTCCCTGCGCCTTTCGTATCTTGATTGTCCGAGCGGGGCGGCCGAGCCCCAACCCCGATCCTTTATAAAGAGAGGGAGGGGGGGATGGCGTCCCGCATTCTTTCATCTTCTTCTTCCTTTAGCTTCTGCTCCTCCCTTCCATTCGTCATGGAGAGAGGGAATCCCGGTCCTTCAACAGTGGCGGCGAGGGTCGCCGCTCGACAACGCGTCCCTCCTTCTCCTGCGCCTGCGGTGGCAGAGCCAGCCGCGAGGGGAAGGGGGAGGGGGCGGCCGTCGGCGAGGCCGGGGCGCTCGGGGAAGAGTAGGACGGGGCGGCGCGCCGGCCTCGCCTCCGCCAGCAGCTCCTCCTCCAATGGAGGGCCATGTTGGGGATGACCCTTGTGAGTTCTTCATCAGGCTGCGCCGGCCGCCGCACCGTCGCCTTCATCTCCCGACTCCATTTGCGCGGGAGATGGAGCTGGATCCGCCGGAATTGTTGCGGCTGCACATGAGGGGCTGCGGGATCAGTGGCACGCGGGTCCGCGTCGACTTCCCGCCCCTCACGTGATGTATCTTCGTCGGGGATGGAAGACGTTTGCTCATATCCACCGCTTGACAGAGGGGCTCACTCTCCATTTTAAGCTGATGGAGGGTGGCCTTCTCTCCGTCAAGGTCTTTGGGTGCTTTGAGACCCGTGCAAGGTGCTGCGTGGAGAGCTCTTCTGATAGTGAAGACTCCTCCTCGGGCGGGAGTGACGAGGAGGACAGCGGCAGCAACGACGAGGGTAGTAGGCGGCAGGATGACGGGTCCGACTAGGTGTCGGGTGCCGCTCCGTGCGGCACCGGCGACCCCATCATCCGTGTCGCCGGCTCCTTAAACTTCTCGGGGTCGTCTCCTTGGGCGGCTGGCGTTGGGAGGCTGCGGAAGAGGAAGAGGGCGGGCGGCAAGGCCGTCAAGTCAGAGTATGCGGGCACCGACGCCTTCGACACATGCTGACGTCCTGCCGCCTCATCTTCGAGCTCTGCTTCCGGCGCCGCCATCACCATCCAGCCTTTGGACGGCCACCAAGATGTTCTCTTGGTGTCTTCTGCCACCCGTAGCTCGCCTAGGTGCTCCTTTTGTCCTTTTCGCCTCCTTGACCTGCCTCCTGAGGAGAGGGACAAGAAAGGGATTACGGGCACCTTATCTCTTTTCAGTTTGTAAGCCTTCGGGCCTTTGTTGAATTTTAAAACTTGTAATCCCATCATTCATGTTTTTCATTCCCTATGGACTGTACCTGAGTGGAATGTTTTTTTAATGAAAAAGGGATGCTTGCCGGGTCATTTGTTTGCGGGTGGAACCCACGACAAGGAGTAAATCCTTGATATCTTCAAGATAAACATTTCCTTGCCCGGCAACAGGCCTTGCCGTCTCCCCACCTCGCTCGACCTTCCTCACGCCTTTGGCGGAGGCAGGGATGAGGCGGGTTCAGGCTCCTTGTTTCATCCTTTCGCTGCCCCGACTACGACCAAATCTGGCCCCGGGAACGAGCCCTAGGGCCTAGAGTTATGGGAGCATGGTAGCTTAGGGGAAAACGAGGTTTCACATACCTCAGTCCATAATGGAATGCATGATAAGGGATGAAGAACTTATCTGAAGCTGCAGTCCCCGGCAACCCTGGTTCGTGGTGGGTGAATCTTTGCTCTTGTAGCCCCTGGCAATACTGGCTTGCCGGGGGCTAGATGCTGGTTTGTTCCTCTTTTTTTCCTCCCCAAGTGGTTCGGCACGGATATCTGTGTGTCCTGTGAACCAAAGAAGAGAAAAGAAAGACAAAGAGACGCACACTCGACCTCTAAGCTAGGGGTTAGTCGCCGCTAAGCACTATCAACCCTAACCAAGGACGAGACTCGACCTAGCATGCATGCTATAACTTAGGGCGCCAGCGCTTCATTTATTTATGCTCAAGGTCTGCGCCTGGCTTTGTACAAAGGGTTACATGCATCATCGGCAAGGCTCGTACAAAAGGTGGCTTGCCGGGGTCCTAGCAAGCCGCGCCTCATGGGTAAAACTTGCGAAGATGCTTAATGTTCCAGGATTTACTCACCGGAATGGCGTCTTTGGTCTCCAGGCGGACTGCGCCGGGCCTGGTGACTCGTATTACCCGATAATGGGCTTCCCACTTTGGCGTCAACTTGTTGGAATTCTTGGCTGATTGAACGCGCCGAAGAACAAGGTCGCCTTCCTCAAAGCTTCGGGCATGAACCTTGCGGCTATGGTAGCGGCGCAAGGCTTGCTGGTAGCGCGCTGCTCTCACAGCCGCCCGAAGACGATCTTCCTCAAGGAGCGTTGAGTCATCTTGCCGCAATTGCTCTTGCTCAAGCTCGTCATAAGCGAGTACTCCAGGTGACCCGTATATGAGTTCCGTGGGGAGAACTGCTTCTGCCCCGTATACCAGGGCAAAGGGTGTCTGGCCGGTGGCTCGATTTGGTGTCATTCTGATTGACCAAAGAACCGTCGGCAATTCATCAATCCAGCGCCTTCCACTCTTGTGCAGTCTGTCAAAGGTCTTTGTCCTCAGGCCTCGCAGTACTTCAGCATTTGCCCTCTCAGCTTGACCATTGCTTCGTGGGTGAGCAACGGAAGCGAAACAGACCTTGCTGCCGAGGTCTTGAATATATTGCATGAAGGTGTGGCTTGTGAACTGCGTGCCGTTGTCGGTGATAACCCTATTGGGTACACCAAAACGGCACACGAGTCCTTTGAAGAACTTGACGGCTGACTATGCTGTGACCTTCCTCATTGCTTCCACTTCTGGCCACTTTGTGAACTTGTCGATTGCAACGTACAAGTACTCAAAGCCCCCGACAGCGCGGGGGAAAGGGCCCAGTATGTCGAGCCCCCAGACCGAGAAAGGCCAGGAGAGAGGAATGGTTTGAAGGGCTTGAGCTGGCTGATGAAGCTTCTTTGAATGGAACTGACACGCTTCACACCTGGTGACTAGTGTCATCGCATCCTGGAGGGCGGTGGGCCAGAAGAAGCCTTGCCGAAACGCTTTGCCGGCAAGGGCCCTTGACTCGATGTGGGATCCACATATGCCTCCATGTATCTCCGCCAACAGCCCCAGTCCTTCCTCTCGAGGGATACACTTCAATTTCACGCCGTTCGGCCTCTTTCTGTACAGGACGTCATCGACGAACTGGTACATAGTAGAGCGATGGGCTACTTTTTCCGCTTCTTCCTGCTCCTCAGGAAGTTCCCCTGTTTGGAGGAATTAGACGGTATGCTGTGCCCACGCTGGAGCCTGGGGCTCGACGGCGAGGACTAAAGGCATTTCCTCCGCTATGGGAGCGGCTGTCTCCATGGCAAGAGCTTGATGCTCTGTCGGAGCTAGCCGTCCGGTGGCGGGCTCAGTGTCTCCGGCAACATCCTTGCCAGTGGCTTCGGGGAGCTCGGCGGGAAAGTACTTGCCAGGCCCTGATTTTCTCCTCTTGTTCTGCTCTGTTGATGGATCAACGGATGGATAAGTTAGCCGAAGCACAAAGGTACCTGGTTCCACAGGTAGCTTGAGGGCAGCGCGTTTTGACAGGTAATCGGCGATATCATTCTCCACTCGAGGAACGTATTCTGCCTGTATACCATCAAAACGCTCTTCCAGCTTTCTCACTTCATCGACGTAGGCCTTCATCAACGGGCTCTGGTAATCCTTGTTGACTTGCTTGACGACAAGTTGCGAGTCGCCTCTGACGACGAGTTTCTTGATTCCGAGGTCCGCCGCGATCCTAAGACCGGCAAGCAGCCCTTCGTACTCAGCCGTATTGTTTGTTGACACCTCCCTGGGGAAGTGCATCTGGATCACGTACTTGAGGTGCTCTCCGGTGGGCGCGACAAACAGTACGCCAGCCCCGGCGCCCTATAAGGAGAAAGCTCCATCAAAGTACAAGATCTAGTCGCAACTTGCCTCCTTGCCGGGAAGAGTAGTCTCTTGGGTTTCTTCGTCAGGCGTCGCGGTCCATTCTGCAACGAACTCCGCCAGGACTCGGCTTTGAATCGTCGAGGTGCTCTCAAACTTGAGGCCAAAGCTGGCAGTTCCAGTGCCCACTCTACGATCCTTCCCGTTGCGTCTAGATTGTGCAATATCCGTTGCAGAGAGAGGCGAGTGACGACAGTGATTTCGTGTGCCTGGAAGTAGTGACGCAGCTTCCCCGAGGCCATAAGAAGGCCGAAGAGCAGTTTCTGCACACCGGAGTACCTCGATCTAGCCCCCTGCAGGAGGGAACTAACAAAGTAGACCGGGTGCTGCATCATTTTCTTCTTTGGCAGCACTTCAATTGGCTGCGTCGTCTCGGCATCGGCGGCATCGGGCTCCGTCGCTGCTATTACCTCATCATCAATTTCTCTCCGCGCCACTAGTGCGGCATTGACCACCTGGTTCGTTGCCGCCAGGTACAGTAGCAACGGTTCCTGTGGCCTAGGCGCAACTAGTATTGGCGCCGCAGAGAGGTACCTCTTCAAATCTTGCAATGCTGCTTCGGCTTCTGGCGTCCACTCCATCGGGCCTGCCTTTTTCAAAATTTTGAAAAAGGGAAGGGCACGCTCGGCGGACTTGGAAATGAACCTGCTCATGGCGGCAACGCAACCAGCAAGCCGACGCACATCCTTGACTCACTTGGGCGCTTCAATCTGCTCTATAGCTTTGATCTTGTCCGGATTGGCCTCTATCCCACGCTGTGACACAAAGAACCCGAGAAGCTTGCCAGACGGGATGCCGAAGACGCACTTCACAGGGTTCAGCTTGAGATTGATCTTGCGTAGGTTTGCAAATGTTTCTTGTAAATCTGATATGAGGGTTGCCCTGTTCTTGGTTTTGACCACTATATCATCCATATAAGTTTCCATATTTCTATGGAGCTGGGGTTCAAAACCAATCTGGACCGCCCTTGCAAACGTTGAACCAGCACTCTTCAACCCGAAAGGCATCCGTATAAAGCAATACGTACCACATGGGGTGATGAATGCCGTTTTCTCTTCATCTTCCCTTGTCATGAAGATCTGGTGGTAGCCGGAGTAGGCATCGAGGAATGAGAACAGATCACACCTAGCTGTGGAGTCAACAATCTGGTCGATGCGCGGCAATGGGAAGGGGTCTTTGGGACTAGCCTTATTAATATCTGTGTAATCAATACACAGCCTCCACTTCCCATTTGCCTTGCGCACTACCACCGGATTGGCCAACCACGTTGGATGGAGCACTCCTCTTACCAAACACGCTGCTTCCAGTTTCCGGATCTCCTCTGTGATGAACTCTTGTCGTTCCAAAGCTTGCTTTCTGACCTTCTGCTTGACGGGCCGCGCATGAGGACAGACAGCAAGGTGGTGCTCAATCACCTTCCTAGGAACGCCGGGGATGTCGGATGCTTGCCATGCAAACACATCGACATTCGCCCGCAGGAAGGTGACGAGCGCGTCTTCCTATTTGTCGTCAAGGGTGGAGCTTATGGTAAAAGCTCCTCCCGTGACGTCCTCCTTGACAGAAACCTTCTTGGTTCCCGACGGTGTGGCCCTGGACTTCTTGTTTCTGTCGGCGGAGCTCTCCGGCACGTCCTCGACGGGAGCGCTACACTCCGAGGAGGTGCGCTTGCCGGAGTGGGTGCCTGAGGTCTCACCGGTCTTCTTCTTTTGCCTTCCCGGGGCTCCAGCGACAGGAGCAAGCGCCTTAGCAGTGGCTGCTGCTGCTTGTTGGTAGAGTTGGTCAGCGCAAATTAGCGCATCCTTCTTGTCTGATGGGACGGTGATGATAGTCACAGGCCCCGGCATCTTCAGGGTGTTGTAGGCGTAATGTGACGCCGCCATGAACTTGGCCAGCGCTGGGCGGCCAAGGATCCCGTTGTAAGGCAAGGGGATCTTGGCAACGTCGAACACAATCCTTTCTGTCCTGTAGTTCAGATCACTCCCAAAAGTCACGGGCAACGTGACCTTTCCCTTTGGTTGACTTCTTCCCGGGTTGACCCCCTGAAACGTGCCCGTCTCTTCGAGGTCCTCATCAGGAATCTGCAATTTCTCGATCACGGCAGGCGAGATTAAGTTCAGACCGGCCCCGCCATCGACTAGCATCTTTGTCACCTTGAGGTTGCGTATTGTTGGTGAAACCAACAATGGCAAGCACCCGACTGCAGTAGTGCGATCAGGGTGATCCTCAGTGTCAAAAATGATAGGTGTGTTGGACCACTTCAGCGGCCTTTGGGCATCAAACGACGGTTCCGCCGCTGTAACCTCACGCGCCCACTGTTTAAGCTGGCGGTGAGAGGTATGCAGCGGGCGCCGCCATCGACGCACATGGCCTTTGTAGCTTTCTGAAATTCTTGGTCACCAGACTCATCGTCCTCTTCATGATCATCGTCTTGTGGCTTTTTGTCACGGCCCCGGGCGGGCCTCTTCCGCTGTTTATCTTTGCCGTGACGGTCCGCCTGGCCGTCACGCTTCTTGCCGGACCCCTCAGCACCGTCCCGGCCTTTCTCCATGTCCCGCCTCTCATATTCAGCCCTCTGCTTCTCAGCAAGGAGCTCAACCTGTCGGCAGTTCTGGAGATCATGGCCTTTGGTGCGATGGATCTTGCAGTATTGCTTGTCGGAGTTTCCTGGCTTCTCGGCAGCCGCCAAGGCCCGGCAGGCGACACATCTGGCAATTTCCTTGCCGGGGTCATCTGCCTTGGTTTTCTTGGCGGAGCCGGCATCGTCAGATCCCTCGACGGCAAGCACAGTTTTACCTTTGCGCTTCCTGTTGCGGCGCCGGCCTTTCTTTGCCGGGGCGGCAGTATCCTCATCTGAGGAGTCGGTTTCCACGCCGGCATCTTCGCCGGGGTACTTCCTTCCCTCTTCAGCTCGGGAACATCTGTCAACAAGAACATAGAGTTCTGCCACATCTTTCACCTTGTTCATTGCCAGTTCTTCGCACATCTTGCGGTTACGCACGTTCTGATGGAACGCGCTGATGATGGCGACAGGGTGAACATCAGGGATATTGTACTGTACCCGGCTGAACCTCTGTATATACTTGCACAAACTCTCGCCTCCCTTCTGGGGAATGACATGCAGGTCGCTTGCTTGGCCATGGGCTTGGTGACCTCCAGTAAAGGCGCCCACAAACTCATGGCACAAATCCGACCAGGAGGAAATAGAGTCTACCGGCAAGTGCATCAACCACGACATGGCGTTGGGTTTAAGAGCCAATGGAAAGTAATTCGCAAGCACCTTATCGTCACGGGCTCCGGCGGCTTGCATCGCGATGGTGTAGATGCTGAGGAACTCAGACGGGTGAGTCTTGTCGTTGTACTTTTCGCCAAGGTCAGGTTTGAAGGTGCGGTGAGTGGGCCACTGGAACTGCCGCAGCTCACGGGTAAAAGCCGGACAACCTACCTCGTAAGGTAGGCCTCCAGGGCTCTCCAGGGACGGGTGGTTCACAGCAGGCCCTGCTCGCCTGTCTGACTGGTGGCGCGCTCCGCGCCGGCGCTCGATAGTGGTTCGAGCGTCTTCATGGGCTCGTTCCCGAAGAACTTGGCGCTGGTCACAGTGCATCTGCGGGTAAGATGATGCTATGGAGATGTCGTCGCCCGCGACGTCGCGACGAGCCGGCGTCCGCGGTACCGGATGGGGAAGAGGTGAATGCACCGTGGTCACGGCGCCGCCGGCTTTTCCGCCACTGGTCCGCGGGACTCCATCGGAGCGTCGACCCGGGGCCCCACCGGACTTGGTTCATATTTGTTGGCCACCGCAACAAGGCTTCGGATAGTGGCTCTCCATTCGTCGAGTTTCCCCGTAGTGGGAGGAAAGTCGAGGAGCAACTGCGCGCGCACCAGGGCCTCTGCTGGCGTCGGTGGCAGCGAAACCTGCACAGATTGCGACGCGCATCGACTTCCGACCATGTCAGAAAGAGCTCTATCACGACCCCGCGGTCGCATGCCGTTTTCACCAGCGCCTCGGCGAGTGGGCAGGTCTTCTACGTCCCGGGAGTGGCGCTCGGGGTTCTTTCCGCGGCGACGCCCGGGATCTTCGGCGTGATTACGCCGTTCATCGTGCGCTGCCTGGGAGGAGCGCGCTGTTGGCGCCAGCGTGGGAGTCTTGGAGGCCCTTGCGTCGCCTTCGGGCAGGGCGGCGATGACCCTGGAAGGCCCCGCTGCACCCGCGAAGGGCTTGGCTCCGCCTTTGGATTTGGCGACGTGTGGCCCGTTACCAGGCGCACAAACATCGCCGCCTCCCAAACTCCGGCTGCTGGGATGGTGTTGGTGTTCACGAGCAGCGCCCCGGGTCCTTTCCGCGACCGGTCCGCTGCTCGCCCGCGTCGGGATGGGCTGTCCGGCTTCCAACTGGCCAACCGCCACCGTCGTCTTCTTCTTGGGCGCCATGATGATGAAGAAGCGCCGAACTAACTGCTAAAGCCGATTCTCACAACTGCGCCCCCTACCTGGCGCGCCAGAGATGTCGGTGGGAACGACACCTATGGGATCACAAGAATCCCTACTGTGGTTGGCGGGGCGCGGGGTCATGAGAAGAGCGGATCAAACAGATAGCACACGGTTCGTTTATCCAGGTTCGGGCCGCGAGGATGCGTAAAACCCTACTCCTACTTTGTGGATTGTATATCTGTGTTCTTGAGCTGGCTATGGGGCGTGAGGAGCTCCAAAAAGCCGAATCCTTCCTCTGGTCGCCTCGGGCCTCCTTTTATAGAAAAAGGGGTTGCCACAGTGGCACACAGGAGGTGGAAAGGGTACAGTGATGCGAGGTTATCCCTCGCATTACATGACAAGGCACATTTAATGCGTCTTGCTTAGGTGTCCTTGCTTTATCGGGGACGGGGGAGAAACCTGTCTCGTCCGTCGCCGCTCCTTCTTGTGTCGACACGCGCCCTGGCCAGCGATGCCTGCGATGCCACGTAGGTAGGCAGGCAGCTGAGGTGGCGCAGTGGTGGGTCTTCACGAAGATCTGCATGCCGCCACGCAGGTGCCTGCCCAGCTGGTTGGGTCGGCAGCTGCATGCATGCGGTGGTGGAGGTTTAGTCGGCGTGGGACTGATGGTGGCCCTGCGGATCTCCTCGGTAAGGGCTTTGCCGGGGCCCCGGCAAGGGTCTTGCCGAGGCGCCTGCTGTCATCCCCGGCAAGGCGCTTGCCGGGGGCCTTGTGGTCTTCCTCGGCTGGGATCCCGCCAAGGGTTGTCGTCTCCTTAGTGCGTATATGATCTTGAATGCCTTCACAAAGATTTGCATGCCGCCACGGGGATTTCTCCCGAATCCTTGCCCTTTGGGGGCACCTGACTCAAGGGTGATTTGCTCCGTAGGCGCGGGACGAGTCGCCGCGGCAAGGGTCTTGCCGGGGCTGCTAGAACTGTCTCCCGGCAAGGATCTTGCTGGGGGAGTCCGCTTCGTCCCCTTTGCTCTTCGTGGAATTGTCCTTGTCGTCGTTCTAGTTCTCTTGAGCTTCGGTCTTACCCTGGCTCACCTCCCTTGCCTTGCTTGGTGTGGTGGTATCCGTGGCTCAGACTGCCCGTGCACAGTTATAGGGGTACAAAAAGTGTACCCCTCTTTTTGTACACCGACATAATTGGACTAGGAGAGGGGGGGGGCGCCCCCCTTTCCTTCTCATTCTTCCCCTTGCTTTCCCCCTCCTAGTACAAAAAGAGAGGAATCCTACTCCTACTAGGAGGAGGATTCCTCCTCCGGGCGCACCAATAAGGGCCGGCTGGCCCCCCCTTGCTCCTTTACATACAGTGGCAGGGGGCACCTCTAGACACACAAGTTGATCACAAAGATCTCTCCCAGCCGTGTGCGGTGCCCCCCTCCACCATAATCCACCTCGGTCATACTGTAGCGGTGTTTAGGCAAATCCCTGTTGCGGTAGCTTCATCAACATCGTGACCACACCGTCGTGCTAACGAAACTCTTCCCCGAGCTCTACTAGATCGTGAGTTCGCGGGACGTCACCGAGCTGAACGTGTGCTGAACGCGGAGGTGCCGTACGTTCAGTACTGAGGATCGGTCGATCGTGAAGACGTACGACTACATCAACCGCATTGTCATAACGCTTCCGCTTAACGGTCTACGAGGGTACGTGGACGACACTCCACCCTCTCGTTGCTATGCATCATGATGATCCTGCGCGTGCGTAGGAATTTTTTTGAAATTACTACGTCACCCAACAGTGGCATCCGAGCCTGGTTTTATACATAGATGTTATATGCACGAGTAGAACACAAGTGAGTTGTGGGCGATATAAGTAATACTGCTTACCAGCATGTCATACTTTGGTTCGGCGGTACTGTTGGAAGAAGCGGCCCGGACTGACATTACGCATACGCTTACGTGAGACTGGTTCTACCAACGTGCTTTGCACATAGGTGGCTGACGGGTGTCAGTTTCTCCAACTGTAATTGAACCGAGTGTGGCTAGGCCCAGTCCTTGAGAAGGTTAAAACAACACTAACTTGACAAACTATCGTTGTGGTTTTGATGCGTAGGTAAGAACGGTTCTTGCTCAGCCCGTAGCAGCCACGTAAAACTTGCAACAACAAAGTAGAGGACGTCTAACTTGTTTTTGCAGGGCATGTTGTGATGTGATATGGTCAAGACATGATGCTATATTTATTGTATGAGATGATCATGTTTTGTAACGGAGTTATCGGCAATTGGCAGGAGCCATATGGTTGTCGCTTTATTGTATGCAATGCCATCGCCCTGTAATTGCTTTACTTTATCACTAAGCGGTAGCGATAGTCGTAGAAGCAATAGTTGGCGAGACGACAACGATGCTACGATGAAGATCAAGGTGTCGCACCGGTGACGATGGTGATCATGACAGTGCTTCGGAGATGGAGATCACAAGCACAAGATGATGATGGCCATATCATATCACTTATATTTATTGCATGTGATGTTTATCCTTTATGCATATTATTTTGCTTTGTTTAACGGTAGCATTATAAGATGATCTCTCACTAAATTTCAAGATAAAAGTGTTCTCCCTGAGTATGCACCGTTGCCAAAGTTCGTCGTGCCGAGACACCACGTGATGATCGGGTGTGATAAGCTCTACGTCCATCTACAACTGGTGCAAGCCAGTTTTGCACATGCAGAATACTCGGGTTAAACTTGACGAGCCTAGCATATGCAGATATGGCCTCGGAACACTGAGACCAAAAGGTTGAGCATGAATCATATAGTAGATATGATAAACATAGTGATGTTCACCATTGAAAACTACTCCATTTCACGTGATGATCGGTTATGGTTTAGTTGATATGGATCACGTGATCACTTAGATGATTAGAGGGATGTCTATCTAAGTGGGAGTTCTTAAGTAATATGATTAATTGAACTTAAATTTATCATGAACTTAGTACTTGATAGTATTTTGCTTATCTATGTTGTTGTAGATAGATGGCCCGTGATGTTGTTCCGTTGAATTTTAATGCGTTCCTTGAGAAAGCAAAGTTGAAAGATGATGGTAGCAATTAAACGGACAGGGTCCGTAACTTGAGGATTATCCTCATTGCTGCACAGAAGAATTACGTCCTGGAAGCACCGCTGGGTGCCAGGCCTGCTGCAGATGCTGCTGATGACGTTAAGAACGTCTGGCAGAGTAAAGCTGATGACTACTCGATAGTTCAGTGTGCCATGCTTTACGGCTTAGAACCGGGACTTCAACGACGTTTTGAACGTCATGGAGCATATGAGATGTTCCAGGAGTTGAAGTTAATATTTCAAGCAAATGCCCGGATTGAGAGATATGAAGTCTCCAATAAATTCTATAGCTGCAAGATGGAGGAGAATAGTTCTGTCAGTGAGCATATACTCAAAATGTCTGGGTATCATAATCACTTGACTCAACTGGGAGTTAATCTTCCTATTGATAGTGTCATTGACAGAGTTCTTCAATCACTGCCACCAAGCTACAAAAGCTTCGTGATGAACTATAATATGCAAGGGATGAATAAAACAATTCCCGAGCTCTTCGCGATGCTAAATGCTGCGGAGGTAGAAATCAAAAAGGATCATCAAGTGTTGATGGTTAACAAAACCACCAGTTTCAAGAAAAAGGGTAAAGGGAAGAAGAAGGGGAACTTCAAGAAGAACAGCAAGCAAGTTGCTGCTCAAGAAAAGAAACCCAAGTCTGGACCTAAGCCTGAGACTGAGTTCTTCTACTGCAAATGGACTGGTCACTGGAAGCGGAAGTGCCCCAAGTATTTGGCGGATAAGAAGGATGGCAAGGTGAACAAAGGTATATGTGATATACATGTTATTGATGTGTACCTTACCAGAGCTCGCAGTAGCACCTGGGTATTTGATACTGGTTCTGTTGCTAATATTTGCAACTCGGAACAGGGACTACAGATTAAGCGAAGACTGGCTAAGGACAGGTGACGATGTGCGTGGGAAATGGTTCCAAAGTCGATGTGATCACCGTCGGCACGCTACCTCTACATCTACCTTCGGAAGTAGTTTTAGACCTAAATAATTGTTATTTGGTGCCAGCGTTGAGCATGAACATTATTTTTGGATCTTGTTTAATGTGAGACGGTTATTCATTTAAATCCGAGAATAATGGTTGTTCTATTTATATGAGTAATATCTTTTATGGTCATGCACCCTTGAAGAGTGGTCTATTTTTGATGAATCTCGATAGTAGTGATACACATATTCATAATATTGAAGCCAAAAGATGCAGAGTTGATAATGATAATGCAACTTATTTGTGGCACTGCTGTTTAGGTCATATTGGTGTAAAGCGCATGAAGAAACTTCATACTGATGGACTTTTGGAATCACTTGATTATGAATCACTTGGTACTTGCAAACCATGCCGTATGGGCAAGATGACTAAAACACCGTTCTCTGGAACAATGGAGCGAGCAAACAGACTTGTTGGACATCATACATACTGATGTATGTGGCCCAATGAGTATTAAAGCTCGCGGCGGGTATCGTTATTTTCTCACCTTCAAAGATGATTTAAGGAGATATGGGTATATCTACTTAATGAAACATAAGTCTGAAACATTTGAAAAGTTCAAAGAATTTCAGAGTGAAGTGGAAAATCATCGTAACAAGAAAATAAAGTTTCTACGATCTGATCATGGAGGAGAGTATTTGAGTTACAAGTTTGGTATACATTTGAAACAATGCGGAATAGTTTCGCAACTCACGCCACCTGGAACACCATAATGTAATGGTGTGTCCGAACGTCGTAATCGTACTTTACTAGATATGGTGCGATCTATGATGTCTCTTACTGATTTTCCGCTATCGTTTTGGGGTTATGCTTTAGAGACGGCTGCATTCACGTTAAATAGGGCACCATCAAAATCCGTTGAGAGGACACCTTATGAACTATGGTTTGGCAAGAAACCAAAGTTGTCGTTTCTTGAAGTTTAGGGTTGCGATGCTGTAACACCCACGATGCGGCTATATCTCCCACGTGTCGGAGCACGACTTAGAGGCATAACCGCATTCTAGGCAATGTCGCAAGAGGGGTAATCTTTACACATCCCATGTACTGAATAAGAAAAAAGGTACATAGTTGTCTTACAATCGCCACTTCACACAATAGCATAAATAGCATTACAATCATCCAAGTACAATCAAGGTCCGACTACGGAACCAAAATAAAGACAACCCCAAATGCATAATGTCCCCGATCGCCCCAACTGGGCTCCACTACTGATCGCCTGGAAAGGAAACGTAGTATCGTCCTGATTCCTCATTGATCTCCCACTTGAGCTCAGTCATATCTCCTGGAACGGTATCATCGGCACCTGCATCTGGTTTTGGAAGTAATCTGTGAGTCACGGGGACTCAGCAATCTCACACCCTCGCGATCAAGACTATTTAAGCTTATAGGTAGGGAAGAAGGTATGAGGTGGAGCTGCAACAAGCACTAGCATATATGGTGGCTAACATACGCAAATGAGAGCGAGAAGAGAAAGGCAAGGCACGGTCGAGAATCTATGATCAAGAAGTGATCCTAGAACAACCTACGTTCAAGCATAACATGAGAACGTGTTCTCTTCCGGACTCCGCCGAAAAGAGACCATCACGGCTACACACACTGTTGATCCATTTTAATTAAGTTAAGTTTCAGGTTTTTCTACAACCGGACATTAACAAATTCCCATCTGCCCATAACCGCGGGCACGGCTTTCGAAAGTTCAAATCCCTGCAGGGGTGTCCCAACTTAGCCCATCACAAGCTCTCACGGTCAACGAAGGATATTCCTTCTCCTAGGACGGCCCGATCAGACTCGGAATCCCGGTTACAAGACATCTCGACAATGGTAAAACTAAACCAGCAAAGCCACCCGAATGTGCCGACAAATCCCGATAGAAGCTGCACATATCTCGTTCTCAGGGCACACCAGATGAGCGCTCCGTACAACTAAAACCAAACCTCGAGTTTCCCCGAGGGGGCACTGCAAAGGGCTCTAGTTTGGACCAACACTCAGAGGAGCGCTGGCCCGGGGGTTTAAAATAAAGATGACCCTTGAGTCCGCGGAACCCAAGGGAAAAAGGCTAGGTGGCAAATGGTAAAACCAAGGTTGGGCCTTGCTGGAGGAGTTTTATTCAAGGCAAACTGTCAAGGGGTTCCCATTATAACCCAGCCGCGTAAGGAACGCAAAATCAAGGAACATAACACCGGTATGACGGAAACTAGGGCGGCAAGAGTGGAACAAAACACCAGGCATAAGGCCGAGCCTTCCACCTTTTACCAAGTATATTGGTGCATTAAAGTAAACAAGATATAATAATGATATCCCAACAATAATCATGTTCCAACAAGGAACAAACTCCAATCTTCACCTGCAACTAGCAACGCTATAAGAGGGGCTGAGCAAAGCGGTAACATAGCCAAACAACAGTTTGCTAGGACAAGGTGGGTTAGAGGTTTAACATGGCAATATGGGAGGCATGATAAAGCATGTGGTAGGTATCGTAGAATAGGCATAGCAATGGAGCGAGCAACTAGCAAGCAAAGATAGAAGTGATTTCGAGGGTATGGTCATCTTGCCTGCAAAGTTCTCTGTGTTGACGTAAGCTTGATCCTCATAAGCGTACTCAATGGGTTCCTCGATCACGTACTCGTATCCCGGCTCTACCCAAAGCAAGAACACAAGCAAATGGAGACACAATCAACCACGGTGCAATGCGCAAGCAACATGATGCAAAACATGGCATGGTATGCGGGATGTGATATGCAATGCATATGCGTGCTCCGGAAGGAAAAGATTGAACCAGGCCTCAACTTGGAAAACCAAGAGTGCTACTAGAAAGATGAGTTGATTTCGGTTGAAATCGATATAAAGATCACCGGAATCGGATGCATGGTTTGCAAATGGCAAGCAAAACAATAATGGCGCAAAGATGCGATTAACAGCACGATGCCATCTAAATGAATCAAGAAAAATAAGATACTGCACTCTAACATAGCAACAAAGCACATGGCAGTGATCCACTCAATATGCTTGACAAAATATGAACACTGAGCTACGGCTAAATCACACAATAGCAGGTTCAAACAAGCATGTCAAAAGTGCAAAAGATAACAGGTTCACAGACTCAGTGAAAACAATATGTCAGGATTTAACATCAGGAAGCAATGTTTAGAGCAAGATAATAACATGCTACAGGAACATATCATGGCAAACCAAGGCATGGCATGAAACTACACAAAGCATATAACAAAAGTCCCTTACTGACCATAAGCCAAAAGGGGTCAGAAAATACAATGGCACCCATGTAAACATAGCAAGTTTCGTTAACAGATTCAGACTTAGCAGAAAACTGGAACATGGCAAAAACAGAATTACGTAGGCATGTTTGCGAGCTCGATGCACTCACCACAAGGCATTGCATGACAAACTAAGCATACACCCAGCAAGAAGACATGATCAATAAGCTAACCATGGCAAGAACAACCTCATAGCATGCAAGGATAAACTACAACAACCTCGGCAAAATTGATTAACACGTAAAAAATCTGCCAGGAACATTTTATAGCAAAAGTAGAGCAAGACTGAGTCATGCTAGGGTACTCCATAATTGCAAACAAAGACATGGATTTATAGCAAAATCAGCAACATCACGAGAGCTACTTTGCATTCTTGTGATAGTCACCACAATGATCACAAAAATACATGACATACACCCCTATAAAGATGGCATGGCATACAACAAAACACATGTAGGGCTCAAGTTCATAGGAGGCACAAATTAAACATGGCAAAAATGACAAATGTCCATAATCTGATAAGAAACTGAAACTAACATCACATAGCACTCTTGCAACAGAATTTAGGGCATCAAGACGAACTCAAATAAACAACGTGCAACGGAATGAAATGAAGTGCACATCCAGACGAACAATTTGATATGCTACATGCCCAAAACGGAGCTACGGGTGCAAAGTTATGATGCGGTGAACAAAGGCATATGACATAAGAATTCCTGGGACTTAGTGGAAATAATAGACCTCGAGGTAAAAGTTAACGGGCACAGAATCTGAGGCTCGCCGGTGCGGGACTCGCCGGAGATGGCGGGGAGAGAGGTGGACCTCACCGGAGATGGCGGATCCGGGCCGGATCTCGCCGGATCCGGCCGGATCCCGGCGCGGGGCGGCGGAGGAGGCTGCCAGCGGGCGCGGGGCGACGCCGGGGCAACGGGGCGGCGGACGGCGAGCTTGGCGGCGGGGTCCGGCGAACTGGGCGGTGGAGGCTCCGGTGGCGGCGGCCGGCGGCGATGGCGGGGCGGCGCGGCGATGCTGGGGCGGCGGGGACGCGGGGAGCGGGCGGCGGAGGCTCCAGGGCGCGGGGGCCTGCTGCGGGCCGGACGGGCCAGCGGCGAAGTGGGCGCCAATGCGCCAAGTGGCGGGCGGAGATTGGGCGAGGAGACGCGGCAGACGTGTCTGGCGCGCGGAGGAAGAAGGGGCTAGGGTTTGATCCGGAATTTTCGGGGGAATGCACCTATATATACATAGAAGGAGCTAGGAGGCTCCAAATTGAGCATGGTTTTCGGCCACGCGGTCGTGATCGAACGACCGAGATGATGGAGGAGGTTTAGGTGGGTTTTGGGCCACTTTGGAGAGGTGTTGGGCTGCAACACACACGAGGCCTTTTCGGTTGCTCGGTTAACCGTTGGAGTATCAAACGAAATCCAAATGGCACGAAACTTGACAGGCGGTCTACTGGTAGTATACCAAGGCCGCTTGGCAAGCCTCGGTCCAATCTGAGAACGTTTAACACCTGCACATGAAAAGAGGCAAAAGGGGACACTGGAGGACATAGGAGTGCCGGAATGCAAAACGGACAACGGGGAAAATGCTCGGATGCATGAGACGAACACGTATGCAAATGCGATGCACATGATGACATGATATGAGATGCATGACAAGGACTAAAACAAAACGAAGACAAAACCCAACAACGAGGAATATCGTAACTTAGTGCCGAAAATGGCAAGAGTTGGAATACAAATATGGCAGGTTACATATGGGGCATTACAGATGCTTATGTAAAAAAGCTTCAACCTGATAAGCTCGAACCCAAATCGGAGAAATGTGTCTTCATAGGATACCCAAAGGAAACTATTGGGTACACCTTCTATCACAAATCCGAAGGCAAGACATTCATTGCTAAGAATGGATCCTTTCTAGAGAAGGAGTTTCTCTCAAAAGAAGTGAGTGGGAGGAAAGTAGAACTTGATGAGGTAACAGTACCTGCTCCCTTGTTGGAAAGTAGTTCGTCGCAGAAACCTGTTCCTGTGACACCTACACCAATTAGTGAGGAAGCTAATAATGATGATGAAACTTCAGATCAAGTTACTACCGAACCTCGTAGGTCAACCAGAGCAAGATCCGCACTAGAGTGGTACGGTAATCCTGTTCTGGAGGTCATGTTACTTGACCATGACGAACCTACGAACTATGAGGAAGCGATGTTGAGCCCAGATTTCACAAAATGGCTTGAGGCCATGAAATCTGAGATGGGATCCATGTATGAGAAAAAAGTGTGGACTTTGGTTGACTTGCCCGATGATCGGCAAGCCATCGAGAATAAATGGATCTTCAAGAAGAAGACAGGCGCTGACAGTAATATTACTGTCTACAAAGCTCGAATTGTTGTGAAAGGTTTCCGACAAGTTCAAGGAGTTTACTACGATGAGACCTTCTCACCCGTAGCGATGCTTAAGTCTGTCTGAATCATGTTAGCAATTGCCGCATTTTATGATTATGAAATTTGGCAAATGGATGTAAAGACTGCATTCCTGAATGGATTTCTGGAAGAAGAGTTGTATATGATGCAACCTGAAGGTTTTATCGATCCAAAGGGAGCTAACAAAGTGTGCAAGCTCTAGCGATCCATTTATGGACTGGTGCAAGCCTCTCGGAGTTGGAATAAGCGTTTTGATAGTGTGATCAAAGCATATGGTTTTATACAGACTTTTGGAGAAGCCTGTATTTACAAGAAAGTGAGTGGGAGCTCTGTAGAATTTCTAATATTATATGTGGATGACATATTGTTGATTGGAAATGATATAGAATTTCTGGATAGCATAAAAGGATACTTGAATAAGAGTTTTTCAATGAAAGACCTCGGTGAAGCTGCTTATATATTGGGCATCAAGATCTATAGAGATAGATCAAGATGCTTAATTGGACTTTCACAAAGCACATACCTTGATAAAGTTTTGAAGAAGTTCAAAATGGATCAAGCTAAGAAAGGGTTCTTGCTTGTATTACAAGTTGAGTAAGACTCAGTGACCGACCACTGCAGAAGATAGAGAGAAAATGAAAAGTGTTCCCTATGCTTCAGCCATAGGTTCTATCATGTATGCAATGTTGTGTACCAGACCTGATGTGTGCCTTGCCATTAGTCTAGCAGGGAGGTACCAAAGTAATCTAGGAGTGGATCACTGGACAGCGGTCAAGAACATCCTGAAGTACCTGAAAAGGACCAAGGATATGTTTCTCATTTATGGAGGTGACAAAGAGCCCATCGTAAATGGTTACGTTGATGCAAGCTTTGAAACTGACCCGGACGATTCTAAATCGCAAACCAGATACGTGTTTATATTAAACGGTGGAGCTGTCAGTTGGAGAAGTTCTAAACAGAGCGTCATGGCGGGATCTACATGTGAAGCGGAGTACATTGCTGCTTCAGAAGCAGCGAATGAAGGAGTCTGGATGAAGGAGTTCATATCTGATCTAGGTGTCATACCTAGTGCATTGGGTCCAATGAAAATCTTTTGTGACAATACTGGTGCAATTGCCTTGGCAAAGGAATCCATATTTCACAAGAGAACCAAGCACATCAAGAGACGCTTCAACTCCATCCGGGATCAAGTCCAGGTGGGAGACATAAAGATTTGCAAGATACATACAGATCTAAATGTTGCAGACCCGTTGACTAAGCCTCTTCCACGAGCAAAACATGATCAACACCAAGGCTCCATGGGTGTTAGAATCATTACTGTGTAATCTAGATTATTGACTCTAGTGCAAGTGGGAGACTGAAGGAAATATGCCCTAGAGGCAATAATAAAGTTATTATTTATTTCCTTATTTCATGATATGTTTATTATTCATGCTAGAATTGTATTAACCGGAAACATAATACATGTGTGAATACATAGACAAACATAGTGTCACTAGTGTGCCTCTACTTGACTAGCTCATTGATCAAAGATGGTTAAGTTTCCTAACCATAGACATCAGTTGTCATTTGATCAATGGGATCACATCATTAGGAGAATGATGTGATTGACTTGAACCATTCCGTTAGCTTAGCACTTGATCATTTTTGTTTACTGCTATTGCTTTCTTCATGACTTATACATGTTCTTATGACTATGAGATTATGCAACTCCCGAATACCAGAGGAACACTTTGTGTGCTACCAAACGTCACAACGTAACTGGGTGATTATAAAGGTGCTCTACAAGTGTCTCTGATGGTACTTGTTGAGTTGGCATAGATCAAGATTAGGATTCGTCACTTCGATTGTCGGAGAGGTATCTCTGGGCCCTCTCGGTAATACACATCACTATAAGCCTTGCAAGCAATACAACTAATGAGTTACTTGCGGAATAGTGCATTACGGAATGAGTAAAGAGACTTGCCGGTAACGAGATTGAACAAGGTATTGGGATACCGACGATCGAATCTCGGGCAAGTAACATACCGATGACAAAGAGAACAACGAATAGTGTTATGCGGTTTGACCGATAAAGATCTTTGTAGAATATGTAGGAACCAATATGAGCATCCAGGTTCCGCTATTGGTTATTGACCGGAGACATGTCTCGGTCATGTCGACATAGTTCTCGAACCTTTAGGGTCCGCACGCTTAAAGTTCTGTGACTATTGGTTCTATGAGTTTATATGTTTTGATGTAACGAAGGTAGTTCGGAGTCCCAGATATGATCACGGACATGACGAGGAGTCTTAAAATGGTCGAGACATAAAGATTGATATATTGGAAGCCTACATTTGGACATCAGAAGAGTTCCAGGTAAAATCGGGATTTTACCGGAGTACCGGAACCCCCCGAGGGCTAATGGGCCTTGTTGGGCCATAAGGGAAAGAGAGAGGGGCCGACCTAGGGCAGGAAGCGCCCCCCCTCTGGCCCGAATTGGACTAGGAGAGGGGGGCGGCGCCCCCCTTTCCTTCTCTTTCTTCCCCTTCCTTTCCCCCTCCTAGTAGGAGTAGGAAAGGAGGAATCCTACTCCTACTCCTGGCGCACCAACAAGGGCCGACCGGCCTCCCCCTTGCTCCTTTATATACAGGGGCAGGGGGCACTTCTAGACACACAAGTTGATCACAAAGATCTCTCCCAGCCGTGTGCGGTGCCCCCTCCACCATAATCCACCTCGGTCATACTGCAGCGGTGTTTAGGCGAAGCCTTGCTGCGGTAGCTTCATCAACATTGTCACCATGCCGTCGTGCTGACGAAACTCTTCCCCGAGATCTACTGGATCGTGATTTCGCGGGACGTCACCGAGCTGAACGTGTGCTGAACGGGAGGTGCCGTACGTTCGATACCGAGGATCGGTCGATCGTGAAGACGTACGACTACATCAACCGCGTTGTCATAACGCTTCCGCTTAACGGTCTACGAGGGTACATGGACGACACTCTCCCCTCTCATTGCTATGCATCACCATGATCCTGCGTGTGTGTAGGAAATCTTTTGAAATTACTACGTTCCCCAACAGCCGCCACGTCAACCCTAACAGGTGGGTCCCGCATGTCATAAATGTGTTTAAGTCATCTAAACTGGCCATTTTTCAAAAGTGGTAGTTTTTAGTCACAAAATTATAAATTTTTGGTAGTTATCAGTCACTTTTTTGAATGAGGTAGTTCTGTGGGACGACAACCCCTAATGTGGTAGTTTTTTTTTCAAATAGTCACTCACATACGAGCATACACTCAGCCATATGAACACACACATGCACCCTATGCCTATGAGCACCTCCGAGAGAGTGAGCCGGCATAGCACCTTGACATTTTACGAAGTCACCACAGGCGACTCGCAGTCGCCGGGAACATCTCCTCCCACTGAAGGAACATTGCTGGTGGATCTAGGGCGCATCTAGGCGTCGTCGTCCTAGTTGGTGAGGTCAACATTCTCCGGTGCCTGCACCCTGATAACCCACAAGTATAGGGGATCGCAACAGTTTTTGAGGGTAGAGTATTCAACCCAAATTTATTGATTTGACACAAGGGGAACCAAAGAATATTCTCAAGTATTAGTAGCTGAGTTGTCAATTCAACCACACCTGGATAACTTAATATCTACAGCAAAGTATTTAGTAGCAAAGTAATATGATAGTAGTGGTAACGGTAGCAAAAGGTAATGATAACAGAAGTAATGTTTTTGGTATTTTGCAGTGATTATAATAGTAGCAACAGAAAAGTAAATAAGCGAAGAACAATATATGGAAAGCTTGTAGGCAATGGATCGGTGATGGAGAATTATGCCGGATGCGGTTCATCATGTAACAGTCATAACCTAGGGTGACACAGAACTAGCTCCAATTCATCAATGTAATGTAGGCATGTATTCCGAATATAGTGATACGTGCTTATGGAAAAGAACTTGCATGCCATCTTTTGTCCTACCCTCCCGTGGCAGCGGGGTCCTAATGGAAAATAAGGGATATTAAGGCCTCCTTTTAATAGAATACCGGAACAAAGCATTAGCACATAGTGAATACATGAACTCCTCAAACTATGGTCATCATCGGTAAGTATCCCGATTATTGTCACTTCGGGGTTAACGGATCATAACACATAATAGGTGACTATAGACTTGCAAGATAGGATCAAGAACTCTCATATATTGATGAAAACATAATAGGTTCAGATCTGAAATCATGGCACTCGGGCCCTAGTGACAAGCATTAAGCATAGCAAAGTGATAGCAACATCAATCTGAGAAAATAGTGGATACTAGGGATCAAACCCTAACAAAACTAACTCGATTACATGATAGATCTCATCCAACCCATCACCGTCCAGAAAACCTACGATGGAATTACTCACGCACGGCGGTGAGCATCATGAAATTGGTGATGGAGGATGGTTGATGATGACGATGGCGACGGATTCCCCTCTCCGGAGCCCCGAACGGATTCCAGATCAGCCATTTCGAGAGGTTTTAGGGCTTGGCGGCGGCTCCGTATCGTAAAACGCGATGAATTCTTCTCCCTGGTTTTTTTCCCCGAAACGAAATATATAGAGTTGGGGTTGAGGTCGGAGGAGCTCCAGGGGGCCCACGAGTTAGGGGGCGCGCCCCCACCCTCGTGGACAGGTGGTGGGGCCCCTGGTCTTCATCTTTTGCAAGGATTTTTTATTATTTCCGAAAAGATGTTCCGTGAAGTTTCAGGTCAGTCCGAGAACTTTTGTTTCTGCACATAAATAACACCATGGTAATTCTGCTGAAAACAACGCCAGTCCGGGTTAGTTCCATTCAAATCATGCAAGTTAGAGTCCAAAACAAGGGCAAAAGTGTTTGGAAAAGTAGATACGATGGATACGTATCACACCCAGGGAAAGGCTTGCTGGTAGGCAGCTAGAGCCGGCGCTTGCTGAGACACGAGGAGTGGCTGTTGCACCATTGCCGCCGCAGTCTAGGCCGCCTCCTCCTCGAGCTTGCGTCGTTCGGCCTCCGCGTCGCGCTCCACCTGCATTAGGCACTCCCCCTCCGCCCTCTCAGCCACACTAAAAAAAAGACACATCCGTGACATTTTGGGCCGAACGAATTTTTTTGCTGTCATACATACATGTGGTGGGCTCCTACTTGTATGACAAAAAATCATGACAAAAATGGGCTTTTCGTCCTGGGCGGGCCGGAGACGCAGCTGCATGACATTCTTTGGGCCGTCCATGACAGAAAAAACCATGGTAGAAGCGAGGGGGAGGAAAATTTCGGGGAGTTCCCGGTTACGGTGGGAGGTCGGGGGCCGAGCGATGCGCGTTTCTCTCATACACGTACGCGCGTGTGTGCGAGGCGTTGGCTCTAACTGAACCCGAGTGAGGCGTTGGGCTCTAAGTGAACCCGTGCGATTGCACTGCAGGCTACGCGTTATTGAACCCGAGCGATTGATCGATGGCTGTTAAGTGAACCCGATCGAGCGATTCCTTGGCTACTGCTACTAACTGAAGCCGATCGATGGGATGAACAGTGAGCGTTGCGGGGGGGGGGGGGGGGTGGATGAACAGTGAGCGGTGGCGTTGCCTCTGGATGAACATGACTCCGTGGTGTGGTGGAGGGGTGCCCGTGGAGGGGTGGATGAACATGACCCCGTGGTGTGGAGGGCAGGATGAACAGTAGATGATGGAGGGGTGCCCGTGGAGGGGTGGTTGAATAGGACCCCGTGGTGTGGAGGGCTGGATGAACAGTAGACGGTGGAGGGGTGGTTGAACAGTAGCCGGTGGAGTAGCGCGCGGTGGAGGCTGGATGAACAGGAGCCCGTGGAGGCTGGAGGAGGTCGACGGTGGATGAACAGTAGCTCGTGGAGGCTGGAGGGGGTCGACGGTGGAGATGAACAGTATCTCGTGGAGTCCCGTTTTGCGGTACGCCACACCCCTCCCAATGAACAGGACCCCCGTTTCGACCGTAGCGCTCCAACACAAGTCCGTTTCCTCCGTTTTGCGGTACGCCACACCCCTCCCGATCAATAGGACCCCCGTTTCGATCGTAGGAGGTCCGTTTCCTCCGTTTTGCGGTACGCCACACCCCTCTCGATCAACAAGACCCCCGTTTCGACCGTAGGGGGTCCGTTTCCTCCGTTTTGTGGTACGCCACACCCCTCCCGATCAACAGGACCCCCATTTCGACCATAGGAGGTCCGTTTCCTCCGTTGTGCGGTACGCCAGGCCTCGTTTCCATCTCCTCTTCCGTCCAAGCCCTCCCGATGAACACGACCACGCATTCCGTTCCGACCCATGAACACGATGACGATGTTGTTTCTCCGTTCCGACCCAGCCATGTACACGAGCCCTCGCCATACGTATGCGCGAGTAGGCGCTCGAGACCCCGCCCGTATGTACACATACATGGCCGTATTTTCTTTCTTGCACCCTGGCCGCTGTACGTACGTGTACATGCTACGTGCGCACCTCTACTACGACACTTGTGCGCCTCTAGATCGACTAGTATGTACGTACACGTTCGCGACCAGAATGTCAACGCTACGTATGCTTCGACCAGGTGGGTCCCGACTGTCAAGCACTTCCTTGCCTGCGAGGATGTAGCTGGTGGGTCCCAGCAGTCAGGGGGCGAAATACGGTGGCCCGTCCGGTGGGTCCCCGCTGTCAGGTGGAGGAATAATTATTTTGCACGTAATAAGGAGGCACTTCCTTGCGGCGTCCGTGGATGCAGCTGTCAACCTCTCCACGTACAGTCCGCGTCCGATGGAAGCCGTTCCTTGACCACTTTGACCACGCCGCGCCGAGAGAACCAGGGCGGTGGACGACAGCGAGGCCTAGGAAGGGGACGACGCGGAGCCGGGGAAGACGCGGCAGTGGATGCCCACGCGTAGAGGAGTACAAGGGCACTGGTTCGCTGCGGTGTGAGGCTGCCGTTGCCACAGAGTAACAGGGGGTGTGGGTGAGTAGAGGGATGGCCTGGCCAGCGGTGGGAGGAGTAGGGGGCGGTGAGGCCTCCGCCGCATCGCAGCTGGCCACGGGAGGCAGGAGCACGAGGCACGACCGACGCTGGTTTGGGCGGCTGGAGCAAGAAGACCAGAGGTTGAAGAAGCACGACGGCCGTTGGATGGGCATCATACGGTCACTGGAGTTAGAATCGTGCATATTGACTAAGTTGACAAAGCCCTCCGTCCCCGTCAACTTAGTAGGCCCACAAGTCAGCCTGCCACTATACTGGGTCTCAGCTAACAGGGGGAGTATTCATTTTTTTGTGCGTAATAAGGAGGCACTTCCTTGCATGCGAATATATAGCTGGTGGGTCCGAGCTGTCAGCGGCGGTAACATTTTTTTCGCGAAATACAGAGGCCCTTTCGGTGGGTCCCAAATGTCAGGTGGAGGAATCATTATTTTGCGCGTAATAAGGAGGCATTTCCTTGCGTGCGGCCGTGGACCCAGCTGTCGGCCTCTCCACCTAAATCCCACTTCAGATGCATGTCGGTCGTTGACCACGTTGACCAGGCCGCGCCGATAGCACCAGGGCGGTGGACGACAGCGAGGCCTAAGAAGGGAACGACACGGAGGTAGGGAAGAATCGGTAGTTGTTTCCCATGCGGAGGGGAGTATGACTGTACGAGAGTTTACTGGTTCGTCTGCCGTCGCCGGAGAATAACAGCAGGTGTGGGTGAGTAGAGGGATGGCTAGGCCAGCGATTGGAGTACAGTGGGGCGGTGAGGCCTGCGCGGCAGCAGAGCCGGCCGCGGGAAGGAGGGAGCAGGCAGTCCCGCCGGCGCCTGTTTGAGCGGCTGGAGCAGGAAGAGCAGAGATTGAAGAAGCACGACGGCCGTTGGATGGCCATCCAACAGTCACTGCTTGTGCGTCAACCTTTTTTTAAGAAAGCCTCAAATCTGTGGGAAACAACATACAATCCATCTGCCATTATTTCTAATAATTTACAGCCCATTTGCTAATTATTAAGTTTGTTTGGAGCCCATATTCTTTTTGTTAGCATTACAGCCCATATTGTGGCCACGGTTAAAAAATTATACGAAATTTTGCATATTTCGGTGCGGTCCGAACTGTTTTTAATCCCGAAATTTCGACTCACATTCAAACTGATTTTAAAAATAAATGTATATCAATATAAAATCCAACAAATTCTCCACGCATAAAAATTAATGTAATTTCAAATCTCGAAATGAAAAAAAGATATTTGAAACTAATTGCCGGTTTGATGTGTTTTAAAAATGTACAGCCCATTTCTCATTACTGATGGGCCATTTTCTCGGCTAGCCGAATGAAAGCTCTCCTCCTCGTCTTGAAAGATTTGCAGCCCAACAGGCCTGACAAAGCGACTTACTTGGCAAATCACAAAAAAACTGGGCTGTGGCCGTGGACCCAGCTGTCAGCCTCTCCACGTACAGTACTCTTCCGATGGAATTTCGTTGACCACGTTGACCACGCCGCGCCAAGAGCACCAAGGCGGTGGACAACGGCGAGGCCTAGGAAGGGGACGGCGCGGAGGCGGGGAAGACGCGACAGTGGATGCCCACGCGGAGAGGAGTACGAGGGTTCACTGGTTCGGCTGCGGTGTGAGGCTGCCGTCGCCGCAGGGCCTGGCTAGCGGTGGGAGTAGTAGGGGGTGATGAGGCCTCATCAGCAGCACAACCGACCACTGGAGGCAGGAACAGGCGGTCTCCCCGGCGCTGGTTTGGGCGGCTGGTGCAAGAAGAGCAGCGATTGAAGAAGCAACAGGACCGTTCGATTCAAATCCAACGGTTACTGCTGCTAGAATCGTTTGTTGACTAAGTTGACAAGCCCTGCGTACGCGTCAACTTAGTAGGCCCATAGGTTAGCCTCCCAACCGGTGTGCCCCAGATGTCAGTGGGAGGAATCATTTTTTTGGGCGTAATAAGGAGGCAGTTGATTGCGTGCGGCCAGGACAGCGGAGGGAGTAGGGTGGGCCGGGGAAGCCTGCGCGGCATCACAGCGGGCCACAAGAGGAGGGAGCAGGCAGTCCCGCCGGTGCTAGTTTAGGCGGCTGGAGCAGGAAGATCAGAGATTAAAGAAGCACGTCAGCCGTTGGATGGACATCCAACACTAACTGCTGCTAGAATCATGCGTTCACTGATAAAGCCTTTCGTAAACAAGTCAGCCTCGAAATCCATGGCGTGTACAACCCATTTACTATTATTTTTATATTTTTTACTCATTTTCTAATTCATATGGAATTTATTGCAGCCCGTTTTCCATTTTTAGAATTGCTGGCCATTTTCTGGTCAGTACCAGGGTCAAAAAATTAACTAAATATGTGGGAAATTTTGAAAATTCGCAAATTTTTGCTGGGGAACGAAATATTCTTAATCCAAAAATTAATAGCCACAGTAAAACAAATTAAAAAATAAATTAGTACTATGTCATGTTAAATCCAATGAAATACGTATAAGATATCAGTGAAGAACAAAAACAAAAAAAGAAACTTATATCCCATTTGCTATAATTTTTTTGGAATTTTCAACCCCTTTTGATATTACTTTTAACAGACATTGACCATACTCTTAAGCCAGGCCGGAATGCATCCCTCCTCGTCTTGAAAGATTTGCAACCCAGTAATTCGGAGAAAACAAATAGGCCTAGCTTGGGTATTCTTCAAAAAGAAATACTGGGCTAGCTATTTTCCCAAAGAACTGGTGCATGAGCATTTAGCTTTATTTATTTATTTACTTATTTATCTTTAGGGGACCATGAGCATGTACCTGGGCTAGATTAATGTGAGAGCCTCCCTTCCAGTTAATTATGGGCTTCTCTATTGGGCCTTCATCAGTGGGCTGCATGTTATCAACAAGTGGAAAATGTGTTCCGAGTTTCAAAAAAAAAGTGTTCCGTACGATAAATAGTATGCGCTACGTACGGTACGGGGCACTAAAGGATCGAAGTGTGCAACGACTTCCAAAACATTGTGTTTGTCGTTCTAACAACACATTTATTCAACCAATAGACAAAATATACTACTGATTGTACATTGAAAACAATAGCAGCAGCAAACAGACGGAATATACTACTGATTGTACATGTCCGCTTAGTAGGCCCACAAGTCAGTCACCAAATCTGACGGGTCCCAGCTGTCAACGGGATGAATAAATATTTTTGCAAAACAAGGAGGCACTTCCTTCTGTGCGAAGATACAGCTGGTGGGTCCCAGCTGTCAAGTGGAGGAAACATTTGTTTTCAGCTTAATAAGGAGGAACTTTCCTTGCGTGCGACCATGGACCTCGTGGGTCCCAGCCGTCAGGCTCTCCACATAAAGTCCTCTTCCAATGACTCTCGTTTGTTGACCAGGCCGCACCGAACGCAGAGAGGCGGTGGACGACGGCGAGGCCCCGGACGGGAACGACTCGGAGATGGGAAAACGCGACAGTGGAGTCACAGATTGAGAGGAGGAGAAGGGTTATAACTAGTTTTGTTGCAGCGTGGGGCTGTAGTCTGTGGAGAATAACAGGAGGTGTCGAGGGGTGGAGGGATAGCCTGGCCGGCGGTGGAGTAGCGCTTCGCAGCGATGCGTGCTAAGCAGAGCCGCTAGCCGCTGGAGGCCGGACCAGGCGGTCCCGGTGACGCTGGAGGAAGAAGACGAGAGATTGAAGGTGCATGCCGGCCGTTGGATATAAATCCAATGGTTGTGGATGACACAATCATTTGTTACCAAGTTGACAACGCCCTGCGTAGGCTTCGACCTATTGGCCCACATGTCAGCCTGCAAAAATGTGTCATATATTTAACCCATGTTTTCTAGAATGTACAGTCCATTTGCTGGGCTGGGTGAACAAATAATTTCGCGTCAATCAGGCCCATTTATATTTTCTGAGAAATCCCAGCCCATTTGCACTTCCTTGAAATACACGTATTAGGTGGGCTCTTTATATATACGTATAATGTTATGTTAGAAGGAGCAATTAATATCAAAGAATAAATTGGAGAGGCACATTTTTTATATATATAATTAAGAAATTAGCGAGTTATTGCTCAAAATAAAAATGAGCGCCTTATTATTAAATTGGTCCTTAAAATCTTCGCAATCACCAGGATTTGCCTTGCGTGTGAATCAAAAACAACCAGGATTTTCCTTGCCTGTGAGTCAAAAACAACCAGGATTTTCCTTGCCTGTGAGTGAAAAACAACCAGGATTTTCCTTGCCAACTTCCGTTAAACATTTACTTTTATAAGTTGGGATGTTTTTATAATGTATATATAAGTCTCTATAAAATATACGATAATAGTAATAATATAAATATATATAATGTGGTTAGAAGGGAAAACATAAATTGGACATGGCATTACTTTTATAAGAGACTTGCGTTTTATACCCCACAGTAAGGTAAACATTCATATCAAACTCAAGTTCACAGGACACGTTCATATCCATAGCCAACATTCACACTCAACAACTCAAAAGATTCATATATACACAAGCTCATCATATCTATGCATCCAAATGATTGATAGATCACACAACAATATTCATACATAATTTACAAAAAGATTCAGATATACACATGTTCAGTATGTTTATGCATCCAAATGATTGAGATCACAGCCAATATGATCCATGGATGAACTTTAATTACCTAGGGTACGGACTGGTAAATGGTGTTCAACCAGAGGCACTTCTTGCTAAAATTAGTTCTTGTACGAGTAAACTTTCGAGTACATAAGAGGCAACACAGACAATCTGAACTTGGCTTGTAGGTTTATCCTCAAATAGTGGCCTCGTGCCGAGGGAGGTTTGAGCAACTTGGCCACTACTTTCATCCAACCTGTTTACTGGCTCATCTTGGTCCTGTATCTCGCCAAAATTCTACATTGCAGACGAGAAAGGAGGCGGTTGAGAAAATGAACCACCCAAATTTTTTGTGCAGTTCAACTGAAATGGAGCATCCTTGGCGTGCAGACTGATTAAGTGCCAGATGAATATAAGCGTCAACCAACTTGTTTGGAATCGTTAGGCTCCATGCCATATAGTTCGCTACCATATGTGCCGATAACCAAAAGGCACAAGTTGGGACCAAAGACTGGACTGCGTTTTTCTGGGCTATGCACCAAGCAATATTTTTGGCGTTCACTCTCCTAACACTTGGAGTTTGACAATTGGTTGACGCCGCTTGATACTCGAATGAATATAGGCACTTCTTGTCAACATCTGATCATTTTGTGCAGTTCTACTAAAATCACCCGATGTAATGATTTGCCTACGAGTTTAGGCTCCAAATTACTCCTTCATGAAATCGGCAAACAGTAGCACACTACCAAATTACCAATACATATGACAGGCACAATAATCAGGATAAAGACCAGTACCAACCTGTGTGAGGTAGCATACCAATTACTATTTTCTTTGACTGGAAGCCGAGATAAGCCAAGCGAATGATAGCAAAGGAAGAAAGCATGTAGAGTTTAGCGACTGACAGGAAAGGACGGAAGCTGTCGAGGCAATGAAGCACCCAAAGTTTTTGTGCAGTTCCACCAAAATCGAGCATCCCTGTTGGCACATATATTGAGAGAGTGATATTACTGTAATAGTGGGACTAGTTTATGAAACATACACTAACAAATAGAAGCACCCTCATTATCTTAATGGGTAAAGTTAGCAACATAGTAGTCTTGCTTAAAGAGAGGTATTAGTTTATTTAATCAGTGCCAATTAGCTCAACTCAACACTCAAAGCATTGCCATTTATCATAGGTTGCAAAACTTTAACGTGCAAAGATAAAGGAGTTTCTCATGACAGTAGCATGATACAAATAGAGATGACAACAAACTAATATGGATGAAGGCCTTAGGCCCGTACCAACCTGAGAAAAAAAAGCTTATTCATGTAGTCCCATAAGAGATGATAAAGCACTCACTGGAATCACACAATAGTATATATTTTTGTGCACTTCAAATGTATGGTTGAAATCACTCTTGTTTACCAGTGCTGAGATTATATCGAAAGATTATCAAGAACTTCCAGCAGAGTTAAAGCACTGGCTGGGATACAGTTCATTGTATTGTCTTGTGTAGTTCCATTTAATGTATGATTGGCACAACATGATCCCTGTTTGCACAAGTAGGAACAAGGTGAAACCTTCATTAGCTTAGTGAGAAAGGATAGGAAGACATTAGCATATTACTCAACCAGCAGCATCAAATTCATGATGGACAATACGCAAAACATTGCCTCATTGAACCAATGGCAATAAATTGACATGCAAAACAATTGCACTATTATGTCATGACACTAATAATATTCCCTCCCTGCTCCACCACATGATTCACCTCCATAGAAAAACATACACACGTACATGATTCAGCATAGGGTCCTACTAAAGATTTGTTTAACTCCAACAGGAAAATTAGGCAGTAATAAATTAGTGGTACTTAAGTACTCCTAATTAATTAAGTGAGACAGCGGAAGTGGAAGGCCTCCCTGGAGGATTGTCTCACATGTAAGGTAGTCGTTGCCGGAGCCCTTGAATGGCCTCGACTTGAGGCCTCTGGCTTCAGCAAGATCGCCTTGGCACTGTTTATTCTTCTTCTTCTTCCTCTTCATGCTCTGTTTCTCTTTCTCCTCACCAATTGGTGAAACCAAGTACATGATTGGCCTTCTAATTCAGAATTGGTTTTGTCAGTGAAGGAGTACAAGTGTACTAGTAAAAAACAACATTATTTTCTCATGGCAGTCAGAAAATAGAGATGAACACATGCATTAAATATCATTCTTACCTAAAGGAAGGTTATGGCGCCAATATGGATGATGAGGATTGGAACACGGATCTCCCTTTGTGCAGTTCCACCAAAATGAACCAACTGTTCCATTCTGACATTCCAGTTAAACAGCACAAAAGTCACTTCTTTTAAGAAGAGTTTTGTGCAGTGCACCAAAAGGTCACAACAGCAACCAGGTGAATTGGATATCCCTGTTTGCACAAAAAGGCACAGAGGAAACAGTCGGAGTCTCAAACAATTACAGGCAAAAACATTTGGCTAAACTTGTCATGGCTTATAATAGTGGCATGGCTTCATTTTTACCAGGGACATTAGATTAAGAACAGCTAAGGCTGCGTTCGGTTCACAGGTTTGGTGTAGGATTTTTGTAGGAATATATTCCTACGGTATTCTTTCTCTTCCAACCGTTCGGAACATGGGAAAGGTGAATAGTGTTTCATAGGAAAGCTGGTCTGGTAGTACTAATTCCATAGGATTAGAAACATCCACGCGTTGCTCATTTTTTGGGCGGAAGCCTGAGGCAGGCGCTCGCTGCCATGCGTTAGACAGGTTACTGTGCTGTGTTGCCGGAATAAAAAAATCAACCTATGTGTGGTACGTGAGGTGAGGACAAGAGTAGTCACTGTGCAGCTAAATAAACAAATAGCATCTCATACTGCCAAGCATGCTACTCTAAAAAAACAAATCTGTACATTTCATAGTCCATCCAAACACATTCTCTTGAGACTTTCCTCTGGTTCGCTGTTCCATACTTTTATACCTACATTCCTTTCCTATTCCTCTATTTTCATCAAGACCTATTGTGGGGGATATACCCCGCGGCGTAAACCGGCCGGAAGTATAACCCGGCCGGACTAGGCGTTTCATTGGTAAACCGCCAGAGGATTGGCGGTTTACGTGATTGGCGGTTTACGTGTTTGGCGGTTTACGAGTCTGGCGGTTCACTGGTATGACGATTCACGAGCCTGAAGACTCATTGGTGACCCGGCGCGTGTTCCAGATGGATGACAAGGCCCAAGGCCCAGCATGCCGGTTTATGTTAATGGTGGGCCGGTTTAAGAGGAAAGGCATGAGGAACATTTATCTTACAAGGAGCTAAGACCTGGACTTGTATTCGGTTTGTATTAGAGATAGACTAGTCCTAATCCTAATAGGACTCTACATGTAACCCGTCCCTCCAACATATATAAGGAGGGGCAGGGCTCCCCAAAAGGGAGAAGATTCACAAGTTCCACAAGTTGGACAAGTTAGGTTTAGACAATAGCTCTCGAGATAGAGCACTCTTGTAATCGTGATCATCATCATCAATATCAATGAAGCAGGATGTAGGCTTTTACCTCCACCGTGAGGGGACGACCCTGGGTAAAACATCATGTCTCTTGTCCCGCTCAACCCCTCTAAAGCTATCATATAGATGCGTTGTCCTCGCGACTAAGTCCTGACACTAAGGACATCTGCCGTGACAATTCCGCGACAGTTGGCGCCCACCGTGGGGCCTGCGTACGGTGGTGTTGAGTTCTTGGAGGGATCTCTCACAGGGATCGAGAAATTTGCAATTTCCAGATGAAGAAGAGCCGGCCAATTCATCATCAGGAGATCAGAATCATCATCAACTTTGGATCGGATAGTACAATATTTGAGTCCAAAGAGAAGCCAACCGCTGTTGATATGGGAAAACGGTTCAATCACAAGTCACCGAGAATGTCGTTTCTCTGCCGCTGTTTTGGTTTTGCCGACACGTGAACTCGCTGAAAGACATAGGAATACTTCTTAATCGTGAGGTAATTGGAGGCCTAATCTATTCTTTCAATAAAGACAAAAAAGTACTACTCCAGCCATCAGATCAAGACAAGAGAAAGACGACGGTAGTCGGGCAACGAACCAGCGTCTCGATGGCAGTTTTCATCAAAGACTAGTACAAAGTACAAGTCAGATTAGATTGAAAAAAAAGGAAAGTCACGACCCGGAAAAGGACTTGGACCGTGGTATGAAATCGAACCCTGCCGCCGAGGCCTTCACCGTTGGAACCTGCTACCGCCTGTGGGCCGCTCCTGCGGTCATGCCGCGGTCGTCTCTGCATCCGCGAGTGGCAGCCTCCGCTGGCGAGCTGCCCGCGCCTCCCGGCCTCGTTTCTATCACAAGCAGCTATTGTAACCGTGGTTTACATCGCCATGCCACATCAAAACGCTATCGTCTTCGTCGCCAAGCCGCCCTGACCACGCCAAGCCACCTCACCGCGCCTTCGTTTCGGAAGTCGCCACCATACGTGTCTCTGCTGATTAAGCCGCCGTCTTCACTGCCACCAAATCGCCGTCGCGGCCTTAGCGTCTCCTCCTGCGCGTGCCCCGCCGGCAGCACCGCTCCTCCACCGTGAATCACCATGTGGCCCGCGAGCCGCCGACGCGCCTCCTCCTCATCGGTCCGGCTCGCCCGCGCCACCGCCGTCCCTCGCGCCAATGAAAGCCTCTTCCTGCGTCGCGGTACCACAGGGCTGCCGAAGTCACCGTGTTATCCTCTGCACTCTCCAGCAGTCGGCTCCGTCCCGTGGCTTGTTGCCGGACCATCGCGCCCACGCGCTCCTCCACTGTGAGCCGCCTCCCTGCAGTTTCTCATGGTCTTGAGCTGCCTCGTTCCATCCACTCTGAGCCGCCCCTACCTTGGAGCCTCTCCGTGTTAAGTCATCAAGCCGCCATCGAAGAGCTGACCCGCACCGTGAGTCGCCGCCGTGTACGGCCCTGTATACTCGACCGTCTGCTTTCTAGGCCTCCGTCTCCGCCCGCTTCAGCCACGGCGGGGCCGAGCCGCCGCATGTCTAATCCGCCTTTTGGAGTCACCGCCTGGTCTCCAACCTGTCTCCAGTCCGTCAGCCGCCCGGCCGCCATCCTCTTAAGTCGCAGCTGCATCGAGCCGCCGTCACTGTGGCTCGTCTCGCCAAGTCGCCAGCACCTCCTCTGCCACAGCTCCTAATTCCGGCCGCAGCGCCGCGCGTATACCTGGCCGGCTGGCTGATGCTGCTCCTCCACCCGTGCTCCACTCCCATCAAGGAAAAATTGTGTGGGTCAAATACTAGTGGAACCTGAGGCACATCATCAAGTACTAGTACACATGTACTAATTGATTTTGGAGAAGTCTGCTTACGTGAAGGTCACCGTGAAAAGCTGTCTCGTCCCTGCAATGAGTCACTACGCGTGGCCTACAACTGTAACCTCACCTCTATGCTGTGGTTAATCACCCTTTCTGCAAGGACGAAAAAAGGGCTAAATTGCTATTACAAATAATGAAGGATGTTCACAGAATGGATCACCTCTCGTCCGGACGAATCAGGTGATATTTCTCCTATATATTTTGTTGAATACATGTTGATTTCTTTCGACAAACAACTACTCTGCCCTGCTGTATTTGTTTTGCACAGGATAATTATTCACTACAAAAGTGATGTCATGTGGCGGATATGGAGCGGGTACTAGCATCATTGTGCAATGGCGTCTGCGCCCACTCGCTGTTCAATGGGCGCGCGCAAGCCGCCGCCCAGGCAGTTCGGTCTACATCAATTTGCTGGGACTGCACCCGCGATTGACTCGTTGTTCGCGCACTTGTGATTGCATCGCTCATCCGCACCGGCTTACAACAGTGTGGCCGACTCATCTGTCTGCTCCCGCGGCCGACTCGGCCGTGATTGATTTCAGCTTCACCATGGTGATCATCAATTCCGCGGTGATAATTACTGACCTGACGCATCAGGTGAAATCCATCCCGTATATTTTATATTATATACTGCTTTCTTAAAAAAAGCAATTACTCTGGCTTGCAAGTTCTCCAATGCAGGACAAGTTATATCACTAAGATGTTGAAGGACTCATACCGGTTTATATCACGGTCAAATATGGAGATTCTCAAGCCAACTCCTCGAGTAGTCTTAAGACTCGGGGGCTACAATGACATGACTCAGAAACTCCGGGTCATTGGAGGGAATGATAACCCGGTTCCGGAGGACACCGCCATATTGATGAAAATTTAAAAGCCGTCAGAAAATTGTCGGCTCAAAATAAAGATTCCGGTTTAAAATCCGGTTCAAGAGACATCTTTCTCCCACAAGTTTTGAAGCTCTCAAATCCGGTTCAAAATCCGGCTCAAGGTAAATTTGTCTCCCACAAAGCTTTGAAGCTCCCAATATCCGGTTAAAAATCCCGGTTCAAGAAAGATTTTATCTCTTGCAAAAAGTTAAAGGGTGCCAAAGAGGACCTACTGCCATGATGCGCGGTTCAAACATGGGTATCATGCCTTATTGGCTTATCATATTATTGATCACTTGGGGGCTTGGTCGTATCCAAACCATAGCTACACCTCTTGATCGACGCAATACCACAATATCACTTGGGGGCTTGGTCGTATCCGAACCAATGCAACACCTTTTTGATAGGCGAAAGCCACCAGATCATTTGGGGACATGGTCAAATCTGAACCGGTCACGCCTCTTGGTCGGCCTAAGGCCACAGAATCACTTGGGGGCTTTGGTCGAACCCGAACCATCGTCACCCCTCTTGATCGGTATAATGCCAATGCATCACTTGGGGACTTGTGGTCACGTCTGAACCATAGTCACGCCTCTTGATCGGCCTAGTGCCACAGCATCACTTGGGGGCTTTGGTCGAACCCGAACCATCGCTACACCTCTTGATCGGCGTAATGCCAATGCATCATTTTGGGACCTGGCTGACTAGAACCATAGCTACGCCTTTTGGGGGCTTGGTCGTGTCCGACCATGGTAATGCCTCTTGATCGGCTCAAAGCCTCATTTGCAATGGTTTTATATTTGCCTTTGCTTGAATTTTGTTCTCTTTTAAACTATTTCTTTTGTTGTGTTTTCAAGCCAACATTATTAAACCGGTTCATCTGTCAATTACAAATTGACTGAACACGGTCAAATCTTAATCCGGAGGCTATGTGCCCGGTTTGATTTTCTGTTACCATCCTATTATGGAGTAAACTGGTGTTCATCAACCCGGCTCGGCTTTCAACTACAAGCTGTCAGTACACGATCAAGTTATAATCCGGAGACTATCAGCCCGGTCTGGTTTGACTACGAGTCGCCAGTATTATATATGGTTAAACCGGTGTTTGTCGCAACTCGGTACGGTTTTATCATAAACCGGCACAATATGAAAGGAGTTATCATTACTCAAGATTGGGGTTATCACTCTTACTACAGAAAGTTGGTAAACCAACGATGTGATTCAATGTCACAGGTATGATGTATTTCATATTTGATTATTCTTAAGTGCAGCCTTGGTTATAAACCCAGGTTATATGTTGGGCATTATGACCCGTCCGGCGGTAAACCGCCAGGACACTTTAAACTTGTTGTATGCAGAAACAGGTTGAATAAAGCATGATTATAAGTCACCGGTGTTTATTAAACTGGCCTGGCTTTCGACTATATGTTGCTAGTATGATGATAAATTATCCGGTGTTTATTAAACCGGCCTGGCTTTAAGACGATAAATCGCCAGTATATGATGAGAAATTATCCGGTGTTTATTAAACCGGCCTGGCTTTGGACTATAAGTCGCCAGTATATATTTGGATTGCGCCATTAGAATCATGCGCTTATAAATCATTGGGTTATATTATTCAAATAGCCAAACTTGGCGGAATTTTCATTATGATATTAATGAATAAGGTTTTCACACCGGATTATATTATCTTGAATAGCCAACATGGCTGGATTTTATTATGATTATTAATAACCGGTATTATTGAGGATTTCAAAGTCGCTTTAGCGCAATGTCTATTATTTTATCAAAGGAAATGATTTATTCAACAATGGAAGGAATAGTCCCGAGTCACTGCAGGCTTACGACCCGGCACTTGGGGGCTACATTATTCAACTTAAGATTATATGAAATATGCAAGTCTCATGTCGCTGCAAGCATGCACCATGACACTTGGGGGCTAATGCAAAGTCATTTTTTGCTCATCTTATTGAAGACCCGACTCATCATATCATAAGGAGCCGACCCTTGGGGGCTACCAATTGCTCCTGTCAACAATTCAAGTCCCTGCTCATTATTTGCATTAATGACCCGGCCCTTGGGGGCTACACGTTGCTGTTCAAATCTATATGATCATATCTACAAAGTCCCTGCTCATTATTGCATAATGACCTGGCCCTTGGGGCTACATTGGTTGAAATTTTTATATGCATAAAGCAATTACAAGTCCCAGGTTGTTGCAAGCATAACAACCCGACACTTGGGGGCTACATATGTGGAATATTCAGTTGTGACTAGTAACTGAGATGAACAGTCTGAATTTCTTCAAGCATGCAACATTTATATTGACACAAGTCTTAAGCTATCATTATGTTCTCCTCTTAAGACTTGGGGGCTACAGGTAATATGCATATAAAGGAGGAACATCTTCAAATTCTCAGTTTTTGGCAAATCAGGAAGATCAATTACATGACCCGGTGTCGACAACAATTATGATCCGGCGCCATCAATATTTATAAACCGGCCATTTTGCTAATATTAAACCGGCAAGTTTTACATCTTCAAACTGGTTGAATATCAGATAAGTATTTTCAGACCCATATTTCTTAAACCGGCGCTTTGGGAGCTGAGTCAAAGGAGTTATTCTTCACAATATTTCTCGGTGACAAACCAATGTCGGCAAATTGATTATGAAGCTGGTCTGTTGACCCAGATTTCCCGGAAGGAGGAAATAACAAGGACTTAAGGATGATCAGGTACCGGTTTACAAAAATTCTTAACCCAGAGCATAACCTGTCAAATTTGTTCTTGTGTTTATTTTGCAGCATAAGTTTACCATGAGTAAATCCAAGCTAAACTTGGGGGCTAATGTTGGGGATATACCCCGCGGCGTAAACCGGCCGGAAGTATAACCCGGCTGGACTAGGCGTTTCATTGGTAAACCGCCAGAGGATTGGCGGTTTACGTGATTGGCGGTTTACGTGTCTGGCGGTTTACGAGTCTGGCGGTTCACTGGTATGACGATTCACGAGCCTGAAGACTCATTGGTGACCCGGTGCGTGTTCCAGATGGATGACAAGGCCCAAGGCCCAGCATGACGGTTTATGTTAATGGTGGGCCGGTTTAAGAGGAAAGGCATGAGGAACATTTATCTTACAAGGAGCTAAGACCTGGACTTGTATTCGGTTTGTATTAGAGATAGACTAGTCCTAATCCTAATAGGACTCTACATGTAACCCGTCCCTCCAACATATATAAGGAGGGGCAGGGCTCCCCAAAAGGGAGAAGATTCACAAGTTCCACAAGTTGGACAAGTTAGGTTTAGATAATAGCTCTCGAGATAGAGCACTCTTGTAACCGTGATCATCATCATCAATATCAATGAAGCAGGATGTAGGCTTTTACCTCCACCGTGAGGGGCCGAACCTGTGTAAAACATCGCGTCTCTTGTCCCGCTCAACCCCTCTCAAGCTATCACATAGATGCGTTGGCCTCGCGACTAAGTCCTGACACTAAGGACATCTGCCATGACAATTCCGCGACACCTATGTTTTCTGCCCCTTTATTCCGAACGGAGCCTAAATATTTGGTATAAGGGCATGGGACAGTGGGTGCACCAGCAGTCCAGCACCATGTACGTAAACAGGGGCATAAAGTGGTGATTCATAGTTTGTTGCCCCGAGAAACAAACATCCAAGAAACATATCTGGGTTGGTCCCATTTTTGTTGACTCTAGCCACCTACTCCTATGTGTGGATAGCAAATCAAGTCCTGGTCATACCACTGTGTACAGCGTTACCCCTGTATTTCCCTTTTCGACCAATAGACCGGTTGGATGACCAGTCTGTACTACTTTCACCCCCTTTCCTTCCTGTTTGTACCAAGTCCGATGTACATACTAAATTCCCCCACCCCCACTTTATTTCCTGTTTGAACCAAGTAGTACAAGATTCGACTCCATGAAGTAGCTTTACCTCTAACAATAGAAGAAAAAAAATGTGACGTTGGACCACCCGATCGAGAGGGGCTGAGAGGTAGAAAATGATGCACATGCAGCGACGTAGCGAGCTGGGGAAGTAGAGCTAAGGCGGTTTCGAACGAAGATATACCTGAAGGTCGTCTGGATGTGGATAGGTGGGCGGCGGGAGGCCGGATCCGCCCACAGGCAACGACGAAGGGATCGGAGGACCTCCCGCGCCGGCGCTCGGCCAGAGATAATGGTGCGGCCGGCAGTGGGTCTCCTCCCTCACTGTCGACGACGGCCTAAACGCTGCCCCTCCTCCCCTTCACCAGCGGAGGGGGATATGTCCGGATCTGTAACCAGCGGTGAGGATAGAAAGCCAGTGTTTTTTGAAGGGAGAAAGACAGTGTTACTACCCCTATCTTGTTTAGATCTGGAGAGGATGAGAGTGTGTGAATAGAGCAACCCTAGCAAGCAAGCGCGGAGGCTCCGGCCTATATATACGTAGTGAGCAACCCTAGCAAGCAAGCAACCCCTATCTTCATCAACTCGTACAAGACCAAGAAATTTGATTACTACAACGCCCTCTCCCTCGCGTACTGAGCTCCGGTGCCTTAACTGCACCTGCCTTTGGCTGCATGACAGGAGGGCGAACCACCTGTTGGGCCCACCTGTCATAGACACAAAGGTAGGAGCAGTAACTAGAAGCTTTCACTACACGCTATCCCTCCTGCACGAGGTGGACGGACATGCAGCAGTGGATTCGATACTGTAGAAGTAGGAGTAACATCATTGTTCGTCTTCTCGAAGAGGCGAAGAGCCAAGCGCAACCCGAACGTGGCAGTTACGAACGCTCGCGTGGTGCGGTTCCTTGGAGTACTAGCCAGGCTCTTGCATGAGACAAAATTGCTATTGTTTAACAATTAAACTCCATTATCCATTGGTTGATACTCATTCTACATAGGTCCACGTGCTTAGCACCGATTCCTCCTGGGGTCACCAATGTTTATTTGCTAATTAATAGCATTGCATGCAATGAACTAGCCATTGCAAGTCATTAAAAGCATGCACACCTCTCATCTCTTATTGGTTGATATGTCAAGAAACAAGAAACAAGGCAGAAGTTAATGCACCGCGCCTAAGTGTTTTGGGACTACGTATTTGGTTTTCATAAGATGACTTACACACCTAGACGGAGGGAGTAGTATAGCCCTGTAAACCGGAAAGGAGTATTTGCCTTTCTAGAGATTTCAACAAGTGACTAGACTACACCGTGTGCAGTACTCCCTCCCTTCCGGTTTATAGTGCTCAAATCTCAAATCTCATGAACCAAGGCATTTTGCGATTGGAGAAATGTATCTCGTACTTTACAAAACTACCCTAATTAAACTCATGCATTAATTACATAGTTCTCTCATTTTCCTCTCCGCCTTGGTCGCGGTGCACAATATTGAGCACTCCTACTCCCTCCTTTCCGTTTATAGGGCTTATCTCAAAATCTTAGTTTTTTCATTTTATAAGGCTCAATTTGGTTGTTCCCCATCACAAGTTCAGATTCCAAGGTGCATTAAATAATTGCATGCAGGTATTAAGAGAAAATTGACCAATGCATGTACTTTATGCATGCATGCATTGCAATTAATACATTGGTAAACATACATTTTTTAAGAAAACAAGAGCATTAATTGGGTGCTTTTGCAAATTACAAAAAGGATTCCACCACTAACTATCTACCTTGGTTGGTGAAATTTTTGAATTGAGCCCTATAAACCGGAAAGGAGGGAGTATATGACTAGCCGCTCTATCTACATGCGGGACATTTCAAAGCATCCGGGCCCGCGTGCCATCAACCAAATCACTACGAGGTGCTACAGTCGAGACTCACCTGTCACCCCGGTGTGGCCGTCATGACCCGTCATATCACAAAATGCACACCTTTACCAGCAGTGGTAAGGTGGCCTCCAAGTTGGACTGGACGAAGCAACCATCATTTCACTGGAACGCTCGTTCAAGCCCTTTCTTCCCTTTCTTGAAGAAAACCTCACTCCAGGCTACTCACTTCTGCCATTTTTATTCTGTACCAACGAAGGAAAGGTGGGCGAATCAGTTATGCTGCTATATTTTCATTCCAAGAATCTTCTTTTTGCGAAGCACCGACCAATTCTCACATACTATTCTTTTCCTGTTTTCATTGCGATTGTGGCTTCCTTTCGATTGCTTTTTGTTTGTCAGTTCATTGATGGATCCTGGAGCACAAGGCAAAGAGTTGCCGGCGGACAACCCACTGGAGACAACGATCTCCAGGAAGCGAGCACCGACCAACGAGTTGACCATGTTGGCGGGCCAACCCATGGAGACGAAGAACTCCAAGAAACAAGCACTGGCCCAAGAGTTGAGGACGTTGGCGGACAAACTCCTCAAAGAAAGTTGGAAGAACAGCAATGGCCCCACCGTGCCTATCCCAGGAACTCTGATTGCCACCTATGTGAGGCTCAAGACCGAGTTTGAGGAGATAGTCGCCGTTGAGAAGCAGTATTCCCTTGGCAAGGTGATGGCCCCCATCGAGGACAAGGAGATGGCCCCCGGAGGTATGAGATCCCCCGGTGAGCTGCACAAGGTAAAAAATAATGGCTTATTACCATAGTTGTGGTTTTGATTATTTGCAATGTGCTTGCTAATATGTTAGTGTTGTGCAGGTGCCGGTGGACGTCCTTGATGATTCCGATGTCATGGCCTGTCCTATTGGCATCGCCCCGGAGATCGATTCCGATGCCGCTGTCCATCCTGTGGACATCGCCCCAGAGATCGATTCCGATGTCGCGGTCAGTCCTGCGGACATCGCCCCAGAAATCGATTCCCATGCCGCTGTCCGTGCTGTGGTCATTGCCCGAGAGATCGATGACAAGAAGTAGTTGGCCGCGCTAATCCTTCAGGGTAGTTTGCATTGCCCTGTGTTTAATTACCAAAACGACGCGTGTTATCAAACCATCTTAGGGCTAGTGCACTGTCTTGTGTGGGCGGATCTTGCTACTTTTGTTTGATAGTGAATCATGCGAACCCTCTCCAAGTTATGGAAACAGATGTATCCTCACCAGCTTTTGATGTAATATATGGCATGATTAGATGTAAGTTTGAACTGATTATCATATCAGCAGGGCTTGTTTGATGATTCTTGGTGTTAGTAGGCTAGCTATTGTGCGAGCTATAGTACTTGCAAAACACTCACCGAAGAGAAACGTTGGGGCTGATGAGCTCGTGGTACGCTTATACTTATCCCTCGTCGATCGACCAATAGCCCTAGCTCCTAAAATTGTAGGCTTAGCGATCGATGACCTAGGCGGGCTAGTTTGGCCTAGTGGGTTTCAGTGATATGACGTGCAACACAAAATCATAGCAGTGCAGAGACGTACTCCCTCCGTTCCAAAATAGATGACCTAGGCGGGCTAGTTTGGCCTAGTGGGTTTCAGTGATATGACGTGGTACAGTGCCGTCCAGTCTTCGCGTGTGGTAGCAGTATTGCGGGTAAAGTAAGTTTTCTTGAAGAAGCGGAATTCAACGAAGTCATGATGGTTCCTTCGTCCGAACAACTTACAGTGGGAAAGGTTGGGCCTGCGATACGACCCGGGTAGACCAGGATAATTTTGTGCATGGCAGGTGGACCAGGATGGTCGACGTCCCACATGTCGGCGAATGAAAGTATTCTTTCCGATATAGAGGACGAGCAACGAGTATTCATTGTTTATTTTTGATGAAAGCTATTGTCTCCACTGTTACGACGGAGGACTGTGAAACACGGCAGCCCAGTGAACTTGGCATGTGCACCACTCCCTCCTTCCTCATGTAATGCCCAGGTTACAGCTTTTTCTCACTTTCTCTATCTATTTCCTCTCAAATGTTTTTACCTTTCTTTTTTTAAGACACAATTGTTTTTATGCCTTTTTTTAGAATTTTTTTATACCTAGGAGCACGTGTAGAGACGGGCTCTTGCAGAGCCCACTCCTTGACTTTGTCAATGCCTCTCTCTCCTCCACATAAGGAGTACTACTTGCTATGCATGCATGCGGCGGGCAGCTGGCGTCTTGAGGGGCCAGGGCGGTGAGAGCGGGCTCCGGAAGCGGTCCGGACTCTAGCATAATTTTGGTTTTTACAGTATTTCTTTCTCCATTAACAGGTAGGCCCGCGTAGATAGATAAAGAACATGACCTGATGAGGCGCATGCGGACTGTTTGACTGGTCAACTAGACAAATACGGAGCTATACACTGAGCCAGTGACCGTATAATCACCATATCTCATATACAATGATCAAAGTGAGCTACCAAGACAAGTTCGATGACCGCCAATGCATTTTACTCGGTAATAAATGACCAGGATTGAAGGGGAATCCAAATTTGCTTCGTCTTCTGTCCTTGAGGTCTTGACAAACCAATGCACTATACGGTTGTTCGGCCACTCCACCCCAGAGCTCTCACGAAGCGTCGTTCATGCCACCGCGCCGCACACTAACCGGTAAGGCAGCGATGGCATCCCGCCGCGCCGAGTTCCTCGCCGCCCATGACCGCACACAAAATGGTAGGGAAGCGATGGCATCCCGCCGTGCCGAGTTCATTGCCGCTCGCGACCTCCCAACTATGTGGGAGGAATTTGAAGATGCCAAGGCCGAATGGGCGGTAGAGCAAGAGGCGGCCAAAGCTGCACAGAGGGAGCGGAAAAGTCAGAAAGCACTCAAGAAAAGAGAGGCCCGCCGCCGCAAGAAAGAAAAGGACGCACGCGCTGCTGCGGAGAGGTCGGCGGAGATCCAAGCACAGTGGGGTGTCGCCGACAAAGCCGGGAAGGAGAACGACAGCGTCTGGCCAGCATGTCAGAAGTAGTAGTACTAGTAGTTAGTGTGTGTGTGTGTGTGTCTGAGTACGAGTATGTACCAGTACTACTAGTTACTACTGTAGTTTTTAGAGCAAATTACCAGTACATTAGCCTAGACTAAATGGAAAAATTCCTATCCTAAGCATCAAATGGCATCTCTTTCTCTATAGGAATTGAGATGCATGTCATCTCACTTCCTCTGATTTTCATATTCCTATCCTATGAACGAAAGGAGGCCTCTTTTGTAGTAACTACTGTAGCTAGCAGTACTGCTGGTACAGTAGTTTTCTTCAAGAAGCGGAATTCAACGAAGTCATGATGGTTCCTTCGTCCAAGCAACTTCAAAGTGGGAAGTGGGCCTGTGATTTGACGGCTCATTAGTCATTGTTACTGCGGCGCGATGACCTGGGTGACTCCCTTGGAGTTCTGCGTGCATGGCAAGTGGACCAGGATGGTTGACGTCCCACATGTTGGCGAACGGAGTAGTATTCTTTCCGGTATCGAGGTATAGTATCACTGCTGATTGGTTCGCAAAAAAATAGTATCACAGCCGATTTATAATTAATTTTTATTTCTGATGAATGCTAGCGTTTCAACTCTTACGACGAAGGGTGCCAAACACGGCACGTGCTGGATGTCCCACATGTCAGCGAAAGGAGTGGGACATGAACAGCGTGTTAGAGCCCAGCGTAAAAAAAACAGCATGGTAGAGCGTCTCCACTTCTTCCACTTCTGGGTCGGAGACCACACGTAGTAGTACTTAGTGGTATGAACGATACAAAGTGCGACCTGGAGACAAAGACATGTTTTCCGCAAAAAAATGGAGACAAAAACACGTCTAGTTGGAAGGTCTTGGGGCATACATGTAAACAAATATCAAATTTAATATGTGCCTCCAACTAATATAGTAGTAGTAGAGTACTTAGGCACGTACTCCATAACATCACCGTGCATTGCACGTACAACATTTAGTGGTAGTACGTAGTAAGAGAAAAATGCCGCCCAAGAGTTCCCTTCTCGACCTACTTTTGGGTGTTTGGTAGAGTGTATGGAGGGTGCATGAGTCCACACTAGTTTAGCACAAATACACTAGAAGCATGCATGAAGAGAGCATGCATGAAGAGGGGTGTTGAGTTGATCATGCCTGAAGAGGGAACAACTATGCTGAGACGAGAACGCAACCAAACACACCCTATATGCCACGCATGTTCATACAATTTGTGCTTTTCTACTTCACTTACTGCGCTACATTACTCAGGTTTGTACGTCCACTCCTGGGTACATGTTCGTCTCGTAGTTCCAGTCCCACGTGTTCTTCATATAGATGGAACGATCCTTGCATAACACGTGCACCTTGATGCTAGATGTCTCGCGTGTTGGCAAAAGGATGAACAAAGCTCACGTAAAAAAATAGAGTGGAAGAACATAGATTCTGGACGACCGAGAAGGAGCAAGGAACCTCGTGGTGGAGCATCTGCACTCATAATATTTAATATTATTCAGCGATATAAAATTAACCAATCATCTCCACAGTGGACTGGAAGAGTACGAAACACGGCAGCCAAGTGTAGTTACATCATACTAGTACATGGCTAACCCACGCTATCACCATATTTCTTGGTTTCCGTGCGACACCTATCTCTAGTAATCCAGCAGCCTGTATCGCTTCTCCCTCCTCCTCTCTATCAAAGTGCGGCGGGCTGGCGTTTCTGCCGTCTATTGAGGTCGGTTAACTATCACATGTTAGCGACATGCCAAGAGCTTTCTAAAAAAATTCCTTCCATGTTCCGTTTTCAAAAAGAAAAAATCCTTTCACGTACGAATTTTCTTGTATGCTTTGAGCAACTTGCATGTCCTATACTGCTCCTGTTTGATACTCTAACTTAGCTAGAGGTTAGACTAACTCATGACTAACCCTGAACTAACTGTAGCCAAAGAGGTGTTTGGGGGACAGGGTTAGATTGACAACAAATGCACTTCATGGAGAGAGAAAAGTGATTTTTCAGTGGTCCCAATGAGAACTATGTCCAGTTTAAACCCTCATGGGTGGGATAGTTTTTTTGGTGGGTTCGGTGGAACTTGCTCCAATTTAAACCCTCATGCTTGGATAGTTTAGGGCTATTTGAGCCCCAACTAGCTCAAACTAACTCTAACCCATGGATCCAAACAGGGCCTATGGCCAGTCTCGACGCGAAGCAGTCGCGTGCACCGGGAAGCGGCGCTCTCTCGGCCGTTGCGCCACTTCAAAGACGGCGCCGGTGAGAGGTCGCCTCCGCTCCGGCCGGGCATTAATGCGGCACTGATGCTCCAGGGCGACGCTGACCGTTTCACGCGGGAAGCGCGCGCTGGCAAGGGAGTATAGGTTTTGAACCGTTTCAGGTGTAGTACTGGTAGTTTGCAAAACTACTCAATTATTGCACTCGGTTTCCTAGGAAATTGTGGTAAAAAACGTTACTCCACAGCCCGCTTCCCTTCTCCTTCCTCTTCCACCGCCCACGCACGTCCGCGGGAAGCGACCGGTCAACACTTATATAGGAGTGCTAGCACAAAAAGATGCATGCATGGCCACTAAAATTTCCATATTAAAGCGCCACTCCAGCAGGAGTATGGCGTATGTTGTTACCTTCGGCCGGCCCATGGCTACCGGGCGACAGCGACCAGAGAAGAGGCGGCGGGAGGGGAATGAATGCAGCTACTGTTTGGGTTCGCCTTCTGGCTTAAATAAATGCGCAGCATCACGTGTACCCGCGGGTGCACAAATTCTAACATACGTGTCTGCTTAAGTGGGCGTCACGTAACTGGTGTGTGTGTGAGAGAGATTCTGAGGGACAGAGTGCGTGTGTGCGACTCTACTCTTCGGACGTGTACTCAACCTTTTGCATCGAGATATAATTATAATGGTATTTACTTTAGCTAGTGATTTACGTGGCCATGTTAATGTGGCTGTGTCAAAAAAATGTCACTTCCTGCTTGTGATTTGCGTTATATAATTACAAGCAACATTCTCATGCATTGCACGGAACATCAATATGCATTTTTTACAGAACACCTATTGTGATTGACCCATGCAGGAGTAATCCCATGTGTAAAAACTAATGATATCTCGAGAATTTTATCGGAAAACTGGTATCTCGAGAATGTCATCGAAAAAAATGAAAGATGAGAGATAAGGCGAGGAGGAGTGGAGCGTGGTGGTGACTGGTAGTCGGAATGGGCGGAGGCATGGGGATGGACGGCGCCGGCAGGTGGCAGCGGCCACCATGCATGCTAGATTGTTCCAGAGACTTATTCCTTTTTTAATTGCTGAGCAATGAGGTTGCGGGAGATAATGATGTGGAGAGAGGTGCGGGTATCTTTTGTAAAATTATCATAGTTTGCTTTCTATCCTCGGATATAGCTCATACAGTCTGTATTACAAGATGGCAGGCACACCATCACCACCAACTCATTTTTTTATAAGGGTACAGATGATAAGTTTGCTGACTACTAAAGTAAAGTGGAATTTGTCCATGTTATGCAAGTAAATAAAGTTGATTGTTCATCATACAGGTAAGGTTGGATGAAGGGTGGTAGGAACAAATGCTCCGCCTAGAGCATGTGTGGGTGAGATGGAGTCTTAGTGTGTGTGTGGGGTGTGTGTGTGTGAGAGAGAGAGGGATGGAGTCTTAGTTTGTGTGTGTGTGAGAGAGAGGGAGAGAGATGGGGTCTTAGTGTGTGTGTGTGGGGGGGGCGTGCTTGCGTGTGTGTGTGTGAGAGAGAGAGATGGAGTCTTAGTGTGTGTGTGTTGGGGGGTGTGATGAAGCTATGTACCTAGGGTAGGGGCACGGACCCGTCCAAAGAGCCCTACCCAAGGACATCCCTAGAAGAAATCACCTATCAATCGACTTGAAGGTACCCCACTCGACAGGTTCAAGACACTCGAACAAGAAGCTATCACTCGACCATGAAGCTAATCACTCGACTGCCAGGAGACCTACAGTCACTCCGTAGGCAAACGGTCAGCTGTTAAGTAGTCTTCATGGTCATCATAGCACTTTATTAGAGGCGTTACCAGTAACGCCCAATCTTAAATGTACCTTAAACCCTGCATTACCGAGGGCAGGAGGGGGCCGGCGAACTCTATATAAGCCACCCCCTCCTCGATATGAAGGGTTCGCACCCCTGTAATCCATACACGCATAATCCAGTCGACCGCCTCCGGGCTCCGAGACGTAGGGCTATTACTTCCTCCGAGAAGGGCCTGAACTCGTAAACCTCGCGTGTAACAACTTCCCAATAGTTAGGATCTAGCCTCTCCATACTCACCCCCCTACATCGCTGTCAGAGTCGGAACCACGACAGTTGGCGCCCACCGTGGGGCAGGAATCTTAGCACTTAGTTGGAGAAGTTGCGATCTTTTCCGATCCCTTTTATCATGGTTTCTTGCGGAGTTTTGGTGGAGGGCCGCGAGATCCGTCTCGGCGCGCTCACCTTCATCGTCGATGACTCCGCCTGGCTTCAGGAGGCACCACTCGACATCGACGCGCTCCCCGTCTGCGGCGCGACGCACTTCCGCGCATGCATTCGTGGCGTCCTCCTGCGGCAACCGTCGACCCAGTATCGGTCGACCCCTGCGTCGTCTCCCCGCCCTGTCTCCCACCAGTGCAAGCGCTCCGGTCGGTCGAGACTTCAGCGGTGGGTGAGGCACGCCCTGGCCCGCCAGTCGGCAGCCCCACAAGTTGCGGCAATCGAGCCCGTCGAGTCCCTCTATGGCCTGTTTGACTGGCTCCGTGGGGACCGCATCCGAGTGCGACAGCAGCGACCCAGCGGCTGAGGTTCTGGCGGTCGATGGAGCACACAGTCCCCCCGGTTTCCCTCGCGCTGACGGAGCTACGGGTGGAGGCGACCCGTCGCGTCCCCACGATGAGTATCTGCCCGAACCTCTCACGTCGTTACAGCGAGAGGAGCTTCGCCGCCGGAACATGGACGCACTCCACACTCCTATTGTCGGAGAAACCCCCGAGGCCCGGGCCTTGGAGGACGTGCGCCTTGCTAACTTGGCCGAGCGCACTCGACTGGAGAATCTCCAGCGAATACTCGACGAGCAAGCGCGTCAGCGGGCTCCCGAGTCCAGTCGACGTCCGCTAGCTCCCGAGTCCAGTCGGCGCCGGCTCTTCTCACTGCCTCAGGTATATCGAACCCCAGTTCAGAATTTGGCCGCTGCAGCTCGTATAGCAGAATCAATTCAGCCATCCCAGTCAGAGGCAGGCAGGGGCTTGTTGCAGATCAGAGCATTGCTCCGGGCGGCAGGAAACCAGAATTCCGCCGTTTCTCAGTCGCGGGATAGGATCCACAGTCGATCCGTCACAGCAGACACAGTCCAGTCGGCCCACAGCCAGAGATCGCCCCCGAGGCGTGAGGGACGTGAGGACCGGCATGATAAGTACAGGAGGAATGAGCAGTATGATCATCGATTCGGTCGAGATGATCGACGTCGAGTGCCAACCCCTCCCCCGAGGAGCGGGTCATATGCGCCTCGACGGCAAGATGACAGACGCCCTCACAGTGTTGGGCAGAGGATTCCAGTCGACCCCAGAAACCCAGGCTTTGATGCGAGGTCTATCCTCGTTCAAGGTTTGGTCGACAGGAACAGGGCTCATCGAGAGGGCCACAACAGAGATGCGCCTGCCAGCAGCAGCAGAGTACGTGTTTCAGGGCCAGAGTGCTTCAGTCGAGCCATCAGGGCCGCAGTGATTCCTCCCAATTTCAGGCTGGCAACTGGAGTCAGCAAGTTCACCGGCGAGTCCAAGCCTGACACTTGGCTCGAAGATTACCAAGTGGCTGTACAGATTGGCGGTGGCAATGATGAAGTGGCCATGAAGCATTTGCCTCTTATGTTGGAGGGCTCAGCCAGAGCGTGGTTGAATCAGTTGGCACCTAGCAGCATTTACACCTGGGAGGACCTCTCCCGGGTGTTTGTTACGACCTTTGAAGGAACATGCAAACGACCTGCAGGCCTCACAGAGTTACGGTCTTGCGTGCAGAAGCCGAATGAAACACTGAGGGATTACATCCAGAGGTGGATCACGCTGCACCACACAGTTGAGAACGTGCCAGACCATCAAGCAGTTTGCGTTTTCAAAGAGGGTGTTAAATACAGAGAGTTGAATCTGAAGTTCGGTCGAACTGGAGAGATGTCTCTGAATCGGATGATGGAGATCGCCACCAAGTACGCTAATGGTGAAGACGAGGACCGACTCCGAAGCGGCAAGCTCAAAGCAGTCGCCCAAGAAACTGGAGGAAACTCCACTCGGAAACAGAAGCGGAAGGCCGAGCCAGCTGCTCCCGGGGAGGCCCTGGCCGTTGCCCAGGGAAACTTCAAGGGGAAACCCAAGGGCACCTGGAAGCCCAAGAAGGTCAAAGATCAAGACGGGAATGATGTTTTGGACTTACCGTGTCACATCCACACCAAGAAAGACGAAGAGGGTAATTTTATTTACCCAAAGCATACCACTCAACAGTGCCGGCTCCTGATCCAGCAGTTCCAGGGCAAGTAGCCCAAAGATAAGGAAAAAGAGCCAGACAGGATTGAAGACAAAGAAGACAGTGACGATGGATACCCCCAGATCAATTCCACCCTGATGATTTTTGCCGATGTTGAGAGCAAGAGTCGACTGAAAGTCATTAACCGTGAGGTGAACATGGTTGCCCCGGCAACACCCAATTACCTGAAGTGGTCGCAGACTGCCATCACATTCGACCAGTCGGATCACCCGACGCACATCGCCACCCCTGGGAGGCAAGCTTTGGTGGTCGACCCAGTTGTCGAAGGCACTCGACTGACCAAAGTATTGATGGACGGCGGCAGTGGCCTGAACATACTGTACTCTGAGACTTTGAAAGGGATGGGCATTCCGATGTCCAGACTTAGTACCAGCAACATGAGCTTCCATGGAGTCATTCCTGGGAAGAAAGCCGAGTCGCTCGGCCAGATTGCTCTTGATGTAGTTTTCGGTGATTCAAAGAATTACCACAAGGAAAGGTTGACATTCGAAGTTGTGGACTTCCAGAGTGCCTATCATGCCATTTTGGGTAGGCCAGCTTACGCACGCTTCATGGCTCGACCATGTTACGTGTATCTCAAACTGAAGATGCCTGGCCCCAAAGGTGTGATCACTGTTACTGGCAGCCGAAAGAAAGCAGAAGAATGCTTTCAGAAAGGCTCAAAGATCGCTGACGCTCAGATGGTAGTAGTCGAGCTGAAAGAGTACCAAAAGACTGCCGATCCGAGTGAATTGCTGCGAGCCAAGAAGCCCGCCTCAGAATCAGCTTTTCAGTCGGCTGGCGAGACAAAGACAGTCCACATTCACCCGACCGACCCCGACGCTGCTCCGACTCACATCTCGACGACACTCGACTCCAAATAGGAAGAAGCGCTCATCCAGCTCCTCCGTGAGAACTGGGATATCTTCGCATGGAAACCTTCTCATATGCCTGGAGTTCCCAGAGAGCTGGCTGAGCACCGTCTACGAGTCGACCCAAAATTCAAGCCTGTGAAGGAACATCTTCGACGGTCCGCCGTCCAGAAGAAGCAAGCCATTGGCGAGGAAGTGGCTCGGCTCTTAGCAGCAGAGTTCATCCGAGAGATTTACCACTCCGAGTGGCTCGCCAATGTCGTCATGGTCCCCAAAAAGGACAAGTCGCTCCGCATGTGCATTGACTTCAAGCATATCAATCGGGCCTGCCCGAAAGATCATTTTCCCCTCCCTCGCATCGACCAAATAGTCGACTCGACTGCGGGGTGCGAGAGACTGTCTTTCCTAGACGCCTATTCCGGGTACCATCAGATCCGTCTGTATGGGCCCGACGAGATCAAAACAGCTTTTATCACTCCATTCGGGTGCTTCTGTTATGTCACCATGCCGTTCGGCCTCAAGAACGCCGGAGCCACGTTCATGAGAATGATTCAGAAGTGTTTACTCACTCAAATCAGTCGGAATGTGGAGGCATACATGGACGATATCGTGGTCAAGTCCCGAAAAGGTTCCGACCTGCGGGCTGACCTTGCTGAAACCTTTGCCAATCTCAGGAGGTATGATATCAAGCTCAATCCATCAAAGTGCACATTCGGAGTTCCAGGTGGAAAGTTACTCGGTTTTCTCGTTTCCGAACGAGGGATCGACGCCAATCCTGAGAAAATTGGCACCATACTCCGGATGAAGCGTCCTGTACGCGTGCACGATGTCCAAATGCTTACAGGCTGCTTGGCCGCTTTAAGTCGATTCATTTCTCGTCTCGGTGAAAAGCCGTTGCCTCTTTACCGACTGATGAAGAAGTCTGACAAATTCGAGTGGACTCCAGAAGCTGATGTAGCGTTTGCAGATCTCAAAGCTCTGCTCTCCACCTAGCCGGTGCTTGCTGCCCCAATCAGCAAAGAACCTTTGCTGCTTTACATTGCAGCCACAGGACAAGTTGTCAGCACAGTACTTACGGTCGAGCGGGAAGAGGAAGGAAAGGCCTTCAGAGTTCAGCGCCCAGTCTATTACGTGTCTGAAGTTCTGACCCCTTCAAAACAAAGATACCCCCATTACTAGAAGCTTGTATATGGGATTTACATGACCACAAAGAAGGTTGCACATTACTTCTCTGACCACTCCATTACAGTCGTCAGCGACGCCCCACTGTCAGAGATTCTGCACAACAAAGATGCAACTGGTCGAGTGGCCAAGTGGGCGATTGAACTCCTTCCCTTAGATATCAAGTTCGAGGCAAAGAAGGCTATCAAGTCCCAAGCAATCGCAGATTTCATCGCCGAGTGGATTGAACAGCAACTTCCGACTCAAGTTCACTCGGAGCACTAGACCATGTTCTTCGATGGATCTAAGATGCTTAATGGTTCCGGCGCGGGAGTAGTCTTAGTCTCCCCCCGAGGAGATAAGCTCAGATATGTTCTCCAGATTCACTTTGATTCCTCCAATAATGAAGCAGAGTATGAAGCGCTTTTGTATGGGTTGCGCATGGCCATTTCACTCGGCGTCCGTCGCCTCATGGTCTATGGCGATTCGGATTTAGTGGTTAATCAAGTGATGAAGGAGTGGGACGTCAGAAGTCCGGCTATGACCAGTTACTGCAACGCAGTAAGAAAGCTAGAAAAGAAATTTGAGGGGTTGGAGCTTCATCACATTCCCCGAATGAAAAATCAGGCAGCTGATGATCTGGCAAAGATAGGCTCCAAGAGGGAAGCCATTCCCAGCAACGTGTTCCTGGAACACATCCACTCGCCGTCAGTCCAAGAAGATCCATTCACAGAAGAAACCCCGCAGCCGAAAAGTGCCACAGATCCGACTGGAGTCGAAGTTCCTGCCGTGGTCGACCTAATCATGGAAGTCTTGGCGATCACTCCCGACTGGACAGTATCGTACATCGCGTATATCCTAAGAAAAGAACTCCCGGAGGACGAAGAAGAGGCTCAACAGATCGTCCGTCGATCCAAGGCCTTCACAGTCATAAAAGGACAATTGTACAGAGAAAGCGCGACTGGAATCGGTCAGAAATGCATAACACCGGAAGAAGGTCAGATGATCCTTGATGAGATCCACTCGGGGACCTGTGGTCACCATGCGTCCTCTCGGACCATTGTGGCCAAAGCATACCGAGCGGGATTTTACTGGCCAAGAGCAAATGAGATGGCAAAGGAGATAGTCGACAAGTGTGAGGGGTGTCAGTTCTACTCCAACATGTCACGCAAGCCCGCATCAGCCCTGAAGACCATTCCACTCGTCTGGCCCTTTGCTGTCTGGGGACTGGACATGGTCGGTCCTCTGAGAACAGGCAGGAGCAGTTTCACCCATGTGCTTGTGGCAGTCGACAAGTTTACCAAATGGATTGAAGCTAAACCCATCAAGAACCTCGATGCTTGCACTGCTATTAGTTTTGTCAGAGGACTAACATTCAGATATGGAGTCCCTCACAACATCATCACTGACAATGGGTCAAACTTTGATTCAGACTAGTTCAGAGCCTTTTGCGCCTCTCAAGGCACTCGATTCGACTATGCATCAGTCGCCCATCCCTAGTCGAATGGACAAGCTGAAAGAGCAAATGGTCTGATCCTCAAAGGACTAAAACCTCGACTAATGCATGATCTCAAGCACGCAGCAGGTGCCTGGGTCGACGAGCTTCCGTTAGTTCTGTGGGGATTAAGGACCACCCCTAACCGGTCGACTGGGAGAACCCCATTCTTTCTTGTTTATGGAGCTGAAGCCGTTCTGCCAAGTGATCTCCTTCACAACGCTCCCCGAGTTGAGCTTTACACCGAAGATGAAGCAGAACAGGCTCGGCAAGATGCAGTAGACCTCCTGGAAGAAGAAAGAGAGATGGCCATGATCAGATCGACCATTTATCAGCAAGACTTGCGTCGATTCCATGCCCGGCATGTGAAGAGTCGAGCCTTCCAAGAAGGAGATTTGGTCCTCCGAGTGGATCAACAGAAACCACACAAGCTTGCTCCTACTTGGGAAGGCCCCTTCATCATCACCAGAGTCCTCCACAATGGAGCATATCACCTCTACAATGTTGATCGCCAGATCGACGAGCCGCGAGCTTGGAACGCGGAGCTGCTCCGCCACTTTTACACTTAAGTTCCTTCCTATAAAGATGTAATAAGAGAAACTTCCGCAGTTCATTTTTATCAAAGACAAGAGTGTTCCAATGATTGCTGTCACTTTTGTTTACATACGAAAACCCCCAGTGGGTGACTTAGCCGCGAATCCGTTTCGCCTAAGTTCAAAAAAAATCCTACCGAGTGGAGAGAAAACCTCCCACTCGGGGGCTTAGCTGCAGTCCAGCACTCGCCTAAGTTCTCCTATGAAGAGACTTAGCTGTAGTCAGCACTCGCCTAAGTTTGAAAAATCCTACCGAGTGGAGAGCAAACCTCCCACTCGGGGGCTTAACTGCAGTCCAGCACTCGCTAAGTTCTCCTACGAAGAGACTTAGCTGCAGTGAGCACTCGCCTAAGTTTGAAAAATCCTACCAAGTGGAGAGCAAACCTCCCACTCGGGAACTTAGCTGCACTCCAGCACTCGCCTAAGTTCTCCTACAAAGAGACTTAGCTACAGTCAGCACTCGCCTAAGTTTGAAAAATCCTACCGAGTGGAGAGCAAACCTCCCACTCGGGGGCTTAGCTGCAGTCCAGCACTCGCCTAAGTTCTCCTACGAAGAGACTTAGCTGCAGTCAGCACTCGCCTAAGTTTGAAAAATCCTACCGAGTGGAGAGCAAACCTCCCACTCGGGGGCTTAGCTGTAGTCCAGCACTCGCCTAAGTTCTCCTACAAAGAGACTTAGCTGCAGTCAGCACTCGCCTAAGTTTGAAAAATCCTACCGAGTGGAGAGCAAACCTCCCACTCGGGGGGCTTAGCTGCAGTCCAGCACTCGCCTAAGTTCTCCTACGAAGAGACTTAGCTGCAGTCAGCACTCGCCTAAGTTTGAAATCCTACCGAGCGAGAGCAAACCTCCCACTCGGAGGCTTAGCTGCAGCCCAGCGCTCGCCTAAGTATGAAACACATCTCATTTCCCAAGGACGACGAGGGGCAGGTCGACTGCCACCTTCTCCTGGAGAGCTTCGCCACAAATACAATGTGCGCTCCGTCCCACCCCACAGCAACAGGGTGTGGGTCGACCGCCACCTCCTCCTGGGGAGCTTCGCCACAAATACAATGTGCGCTCCGTCCCACTCTACAGTAACAGGGTGTAGATCGACTACTACCTTTTCCTTCGGAGCTGCACCACAGACACAAAGTTATCTCGAGTGAAGACCAAATTCCACTCGACGGGTCATCCACAAAGAGATTCAACGACAAATCAAGTTCAAATAAAGCCTAAAAGGTCCCAGAGACCTCAGATCAAAGTACTCGAGCCCCCGGCTCGGCAGAGTTTAACTGTTACACTTGCACTTGGCATTCCGAGGCAAATTTAAGGCAGAGTTTAACGGATTACAAAATACACTCGGCATTCCGAGGCAAGTTTTTTCATTCCTCAGGAGGAGGAGGACTGGCAGGGGCGACAAACTCATCCAAGTCGATCCCATCTGCGATACGGGTAGCAACAGCAATAAATGTCTCCATGAAGTCCTGGAAGTTGTGCTTCCTCGTGTTGGCGACTTGGATGGCGGCCAGCTTCTCCTCCCGCACCTCCTTGCAATGGACGCGGACCAGAGACAGAGCCACGTCAGCGCCACACCGAGCTGAAGACTTCTTCCACTCCTGCACTCAGTCAGGGATTCCGTTGAGTCGAGTCATCAGAGACTCGAGATCATTCTGGAGCGTAGACTCTGGCCAAAGCGTCGGGTCGATCCGCGTCATGGCAACCTTCAGTCGAGCCAAGTAATCCACGACGCCGTCAACACGAGATTCCAGTCAGAGCAGGTTCATGGCAGCTTCATCTTTCACCGGAGAGTTGATTGGATCCAAACCTGTTTTGATCCGCCCAGTCTCCTCTTCAAAGTTCTGGCAAAGTTCTGCATACACGACCCAAGGATAAGTCAAATTTCATAAAACTGAGTCGACACAAAAAAAAACCAGTCGGAACTGATTGTGCACCTTCGAGCTTGATGTACAACTTCTTGGCAAGGCTCCTCAAGTAGCTCTCCAGGTCGTCCCTCCTGCGAGCGATGCCTTCCATCTTCTCGTTCAGGGTGAGGTTCTCCTTCTTCCAACGCGAACACTCCTTGTTGGCTTCATTCAGAGCGGTCTTCAACTTGGTATTCTCTCCTTCTAATTGGTCGACCGAAGCCAGCTTCTGTGCAGCCAGAGCGGTCTTGTCATCAGCCTCCTTATGGACAGCAGCCAAGTCCCGATCCTTCTTCGCCAGAGCTTCTTTCAGTTTTTCTGCAAAAAAAATGATGATTGAGTCGGAGAAAGCGAAAAGATACTCAAACCTAAAAACTAACCAATCGACAAAGGCGTCCTACCTTCGGCGCCGTCTCTGACCTTCTGCAGCTCTGTCCTGGCCAGGTCCAGATCAAGGTTCATTTGAATTTGCTGCTTCTCCAAGTCAGCCAAGCGGGTTCCAAGATCACAAGATTTCTGAAGTCAAAGAGGAGGAGTTACAATTTCAGTAAAAAAAGCAACAAAGGCAATAAATACTAAGACTACGGTCGACTGCCAGCAGTCCACCATAGTCTCGGGGACTACACCCAGTGGGTGCACTTAGCGTGCCCCCACCCGTTCCTATCCCACCCGACCGACCCCTGAAGTCGAGTCCAAGACAAGTTGCTTCCGAGCAGCTAAGAGACAATAATGGAGTTTCTAAGACTACAGCCGAAGCGAAACATTCGACAGTAGCCTCGAGGACTACACCCAGTGGGTGCACTCAGCGTGCCCCCACAGTAAAAAAAAGAGAAAGACGTCGACTGCCCACAGTCGACAGGATACCGTTCCATTCGACATGACCCGATCAGACAGAGCGACGAAACTCAACTACAACGACTCAATTTAAAGACTACAGTCGACTGCCAGCAGTCCACCGTACTCTCGGGGACTACACCCAGTGGGTGCACTTAGCGTGCCCCCACTCGTCCAAGAATTGGCAAACACACCCAGTGGGTGTACAAACTTAAAGATCTTCGGAAAAGAGATTCTTCAAAAGAGATATCGAAACAGACCAAGTGTTGAAGTCGACTGACCTGGACATTGCTCTGAAGAGCCGAGCTTGCGTCATAAGCCGCCTGGCAAGCCTCCCGAGCCACTTTCACCTGTTCCATCATGATTCTAGCCTGGCGTACAACCTCCTTCGCAGCAGCCGCTTTGTCCTCAGGGACGGGGTACGCAGCAAAAAGCGAAGACGGATCCGCAGTCGACGCTGAAGGCCGCACACTCGTCAGAGGAACAGCGAAAGTCACGGAAGCCCGAGTGGGTTCGCCATCGTCCCGAACTATGGCCTCAGGCGCCGGAGTGGATTGCGGAGTCTTGCCAGCCAACGCCTTCTTCGTCCTCTTCACCCTCAGTGGTTCATTGTCGTCGTCGTCTGGGAGGTCAATAACATGAGGAGGAGCTGGAAGGAAAACATTCAATCGACCAGAGTCGCAATAAAGTTTCAGTCGACTCGAAAGCAGGACGTCAGTGATCGTACCAGGGTTGGAGGTGACAACATCCTCCATCTCTTGGTCGTCGTTCCTGGCGGAGACCTCAGAAGTTGCACCACTGCAAATCTCGAAAGTTAGTCAGTTGGCCCAGTGAATCGACCAAGGATCCGTCCACAGTCGACAAAGGAAAGCAAGTGTTATTGTTACCCGGAAATGGTGGGAACACCTATCTTCATCTTGGGCAAGGCCTTGGGCGGCTTGGATGGCGTCGCTCGTGGGTGCTTGGGAGCCTTCCCCGTCGGCGGAGGAGAAGAAGTCCGAGGGCGTTTCGACGACTGCCCAACAGGAGCAGTCGCCTTGCCACGTTCCTGCGCTGGATCGTGGGTGAGCTTGGATCGCCCCTCCGGGCGGGAGGGTTCAGCCTCCTCCTCCTCTTCGCTGGAGAAGATGTCGTCGCCTTCCTCTCCCTCACCGTCGGACTCCCACTCGCCCTGGTCGTCCCCGCTCTCGCCTCCGCTCCCCTCACCTTACTCAGCCGACCCTTGTGCCCCGTTGGGCGTCAAGTACATCCCAGTGGTCGCCTGGAAGACAACAGACAGGACGAAAGTCAATTGACTTACCCAAAGAAGACCAATACAGAAGGCCAGATATCCGACACAAAGACATACCTGATCCACTTCATATGAGTTGTCGAGTGGAATTACCCTTCTGGCTCCTCGGGGGTTGTCTTTGTTCCCTGTGATGCTTGACAGCCACCCCTCCAGCATCTCATCGGTGACCTCCTCCGGGTGGATCCGAGTGGTGTCGTCAAGGCCAGAATACAGCCACATCGGGTGGTCTCGCGCCTGGAGCGGTTGGATGCGCCTCTGGAGAAAGACCTCTAACAGGTCCATCCCAGTCACCCCCTCACGGACAAGCTCAACCACTCGACCCGCCAATACCTTGACTTGGGCCCTTTCCTCCGGCGTGACTTTCAGAGAGACGGGCTTCTCGGCTCGGTCGAGGGAAAAAGGAGGAAGACCAGTCGACTGTCCGGGGGTCGCCTGGTCCTGGCAGTAGAACTAGGTCGACTGCCAGCCGCGGACCAACTCCGGGAAGGTGATAGAGGGGAAACAGCTCTTCCCCCTCGTCTGGATCGCCAGGCCCCCGCACAGCTGGATCACTTGCGTCTTCTCATCACTCGACTTGGCCTTTTTAACCGACTGAGAGCGGCAAGTAAAAATATGCTTGAAAATCCCCCAATGCGGACGGCAACCTGTCGGTGTACTAGAGTAGGGGTACCCTAGTATCCCGAACTTGTGCACGGGCAGTCGCAGCATCCCGCGGCAAGGCTTCCGGGTGACCGCCAAGGTCCTCCGTGGTTCCTTTGGAGCCATTCAAGAACAAAGTGTCCAAGCCAAGAAGACAAGACCCCGGCAAGAGGAGCTTGCCGGGAAGGCCACCCAAGGCATTGCATGGAACTTGCCGCGGCGCACCACGCGCCCCGGCAAGGCCCGGTGAGCGACAAACTCCCGGACGCGACAAGACAACGACAGCGGCAAGGCGCTTGCCGTGGCAAGCCACCTCCCTGGGCCCGCGCTCCAGCACATCCACCAACGTGTCGCTCTGGGGCCCTTCCAGGCGTACGTGGCGGGAGGCTGTGCAGCCAGCGGCGTGCGGTGGCAAGCGGCGCTGACAAGATCGCCATCGTGGCGAACGGTGGCGTCCCTGGCGGTCCCTTTTCGCACTGTTTAGGCGACACAGACGGGCATTTAAGGCCCTTGTCCCCTGCCGTCAGGGTTAGGTATGATACACTGTAGCAGGTAGCCGTGCCTACCACAGCACCTTTCCATTTTTGCCCTTTACCTCCGTTGCCACCTGTTGGTGACCCCTTGAGCATATAAAAGGAGGCCCGTGTGCAACGTAGAGGGGGGTTAGCTGGTTCGAACACTCACGCTCGGTCTCGTTAGCTGCTGGAGTGTACTGTAGCACTTCGTGCTCCCGAGCAAGAAATCAATACAAACCACAAAGCAGGAGTAGGGTTATACGCATCCGTGCGGCCCGAACCTGGGTAAACTGCTCGCGTGCTTTGCCTCGATCCGCTCTTTGCACGATCTCCGCCCCCGCCGAACCGAAAGGGACCCGGTCCGCCGGTCCCATAGGTGCCCGTGGATCAGTACCCCGGCATCTTTGGCGCACCAGGTAGGGGGCGTCGAAGTTGTGTGAACCAGATCCGGCGTTCTCGCGAGCTAGATCTTCATCATCTTCATCAACATGCCGCCGAAGAAGAAGGTTTCGGAGGCGGCTGCTCCGTCCGCGCCTTACCCACCACCGCCGGGACAAACGGCTGATGGGGCGGGCGCCGGCGGAAGAACGGGCGTAGACGAGGGAGCCCATGGTGCTGCCAGGTCCAAGGGCGAGGCTGCGCTGCCCATCGGCGGCGTAGCCGGCTCCCACAACGATCGGGCGCACTCCAAGACCTCGGCGTCCGTACATGCACCGCGCCTGTCTCAGGAGGTGCGGGACCGGCAGCGTCATGGTACTCACGGTACCATGCGTTTGCTAGACCAAGATCGGGTTGGTGGATCTCGGAGCGCTCAGGACCACCATGCACGCCAACATGCTGGCACGATCGAGGCACGGTCGCCTGAACAGGATATTGCTCCTTCTAACGTGGTTAGAAGTCCGAGCATATCCCGCTCCTCGCACCGTTCGCCACCACCGCCCGCCACTGCAGCAGAAGCTTTGGCGCGAGCTTAGCTGCTCCTAGACTACCCTCCAACGGCGGACAAGATCGACGATTGGAGGGCAACCATCCAGAGTCTCATCGGCTTCGCCAATGGCGACACTCCACGGCAACTGAGCATGTCGCAGCCGCGGCAAGCCAGCCAGGCACGAGCCGGAGACGACAAGACTGGTGGGGGTGCAACTACTGTGCACTCTCCGCCCCGAAGGCCGAGATCGCCGACTCGCCGGATCCACCTCGACAGCGACTCCACCACGTCGTCAGATCCGCGAGCTCGTCGCGATCAGCGCCAAGTTCTTCAAGAACGACAACAAGAAGACGCTCGTACTCGCATCGAGCGCCGAAGGGAAGCGCGACGTCAATCAGACCAGCGCGCTGGGCCCTCTGTTGACATGCATGCGCCAGGGGAACCAGGCGACTTGCCGTACGTGGTAGGTTGCCCTGCTTCACTCGTGAGCTGCGGCAAGTCCAGTGGCCCGGCACGAAGAATTTCAAACCAGATGTACCAGAGAAATACGACGGCAAGACGCATCCGTCGGAGATCCTTGCCAACTACTTCCCGCTGGTGCTCAAGCCCAACGTCAGGTCCTGGCTCATGCACTTGCCGGACAACTCCATATCCTCCTGGGCTGATCTATGCCATCAGTTTGTCGGCGCCTTTACAGGCGGCCACAAACCTCATGGCCAAGAGAGTGACCTTAATCTGCTCGCCCAGAAGGAAGGAGAGCCTCTGCGCAAGTACATTCAGAGGTTCAGCCGTGTACAGTATAACATCCCAGACGTCCACCCTGCCGCGGTCATCAGCGCGTTCCATCAGAACGTGCGTAACCGCAGGATGCGGGAGGAGATGGCGATGTGCAGGATCAGAGACGTCAGTGAGCTGTATGCCCTGGCCGACAAGTGTGCACGTGCTGAGGAAGGGAGGAAACTCCCCAGAGAGAAGACCGGAGCAGAAGGATCTGACAGTGAGGATGCTGCCCCGACAAAGAAAAACCGGCGGCGGAACAGGAAGAAGAAAGGCAAAGAGGTGCTAGTCGTTGAGCAGTCTGGCAACGAAGGTGGTGCCAAGAAGGCCAAAGTTGGTAGCTCCGGCAAGGAGGTTGCCGCGTGCACCAACTGCCAGGCTGTGGCAATCGCCGACAAGCAGGACGGCACCGACAAGCAGTACTGCAAGATTCACCGCACCAAGGGCCATGACCTCCAGAGCTGCAAGAAGGTCGAGCACCTTGTCCAGCAGCAAAAGGCTGAGTATGAGCGGCGAGACAAGGAGAGGGCCCAAGGAGGTGCTGGAGAATCCGGCAAGAAGCGCGCTGGCCGGGGAGGACGCCGCGGCAAGGCCAAGCATCGGCAAGGAGACAGACCTCCCTGCGGCCGCGACAACGATGAAGACGACGACAACGACGAAGACACGGATGATGTTGAGACCAGTGAGCAGGAGTTTCAGAAAGCCACAGAGGTCTTGTGCGTTGAAGGCGGTGCTTCTCTGCACACTTCACACCGCCAACTCAAGCAGTGGGTGCGGGAAGTCAATGCAGCGGAACCACCCGTCGAATCGCGCAAACTTCTGAAATGGTCCAGCACGCCTATCATCTTTGACATTGAGGACCACCCTGATCGCACAACTGCGGTCGGGTGCTTGCCGATGTTGGTTTCACCAACTATCCGCAACCTCAAGGTCACTAAGATGTTAGTTGACGGCGGGGCCGGCTTGAACCTGATCTCCTCCGCTGTACTCCAGAAACTCCAGATCCCTGACAGCGAGCTTGAAGAGACTGGCACATTGCAAGGAATCAACCCGGGAAGGAGCAAGCCGAAGGGGAAAGTCACGTTGCCAGTAACATTTGGCAGCGAGCTGAACTTCAGGACTGAGAGGGTCACATTTGACGTTGCCGATATTCCATTGCCATACAATGGGATACTTGGTCGTCCAGCACTCGCCAAGTTTATGGCAGCCTCTCACTATGCATATAACATGCTGAAGATGCCAGGCCCGATAAGCGTCATCTCTGTCCCCGGCGACAAGAAAGATGCTCTTATCTGTGCCGATAAGATCTACCGGGAAGCAGCAGCCGCAGCAGAACGCGAGTCACTTGCCGCTGAAGCTCCCGGGGGGAAGAAGACCAAGTCCGGCAAGAGTTCTGATGCCCACTCCGGCAAGCGCACCTCTTCGGAGTGCTGCGCTGCCATCGAGGACGCACCATCGAGCTCTACCGGCAAGTGTAAGAAGACGATGGCAGCTCCGCCAGAGACGAAAAAGGTGTCCGCCAAGAAGGACGGCACTGGTGGTACCTTCACCACCAGTGCCACTCTCGACCCTAAATAGGAAAGCGCGCTCGTTGCTTTCCTGCGGGCGAATGTCGACGTGTTTGCGTGGCAACCGTCTGACATCCCCGGTGTTCCCAGGAAAGTGATTGAGCACCACCTTGCCGTTTGTCCTCATGCGCGGCTCGTCAAGTAGAAGGTCAGGAAGCAGGCAGTGGAGCGCCAAGAGTTCATTGCAGAAGAGATCAAGAAATTGGAAGCAGCAGGCCTTGTCAGAGGAGTGCTCCATCCCACGTGGTTGGCCAATCCTGTAGTCGTGCGCAAGGCGAATGGGAAATGGAGACTTTGTATCGATTTTACCGATGTTAACAAAGCTTGTCCCAAAGACCCATTTCCTTTGCCGCGCATTGACCAGATTGTTGACTCCACAGCCGGATGTGATTTGCTTTCATTTCTTGACGCATATTCAGGATATCATCAGATCTTCATGGCAGAAGAGGATGAGGAGAAGACCGCATTTATTACTCCATGTGGCACGTACTGTTTCGTACGAATGCCTTTCGGATTAAAAAATGCTGGTTCAACATTTGCAAGAGTAGTCCATATCGCCCTTGAGCCGCAAATACACAGAAATGTGGAAGCCTACATGGATGATATAGTGGTCAAGAGCAAGGACAGGGCAACTCTGATTCAAGATTTGGACGAAACCTTTGCAAATCTGTGCAAGATCAGCCTCAAGCTCAACCCAGAGAAGTGTGTGTTTGGAGTTCCTTCCGGCAAGCTTCTCGGGTTCTTCGTGTCTCAGCGGGGAATTGAAGCCAATCCCGACAAGATCAAGGCCATTGAGCAGATTGAAGCACCCAAGCGCGTCAAGGATGTACAAAGACTTGCCGGTTGTGTGGCTGCTCTCAGCAGGTTTATCTCTCGGTCTGCTGAGCGCGCCCTGCCGTTTTTCAAATTATTGAAAAAGGCAGGCCCAATGAGATGGACTCCGGAAGCGGAGGCTGCGCTGCAAGACTTGAAGAGATACCTGTCCTCCCCTCCAATACTTGTCGCACCTAAGCCACAAGAGAAGTTGCTGCTGTATATAGCGGCAACCAATCAAGTGGTTAGTGCTGCGTTAGTAGCAGAGAGGGAGGCAGATGACGAGCCTGCAACCACGGCAAGCACATCCAGCGACAAGCAGGGGGCTTCCCCGACAAGCTCTGGTCCCGACAAAGATGGATCTGCGCAGATGCGAGAGGAGATACAGAAGAAGGTGGTGCAGCGCCCAGTTTACTTTGTCAGTTCCCTTTTGCAGGGGGCTAGGTCAAGGTATTCTGGCATGCAGAAATTGCTTTTCGGCCTCCTCATGGCCTCGAGAAAGCTGCGCCATTACTTCCAAGCACATGAGATCACAGTTGTCACTCGCTTTCCGCTGAAGAGGATACTACAGAATCCAGAAGCGACAGGCAGGATTGTTGAGTGGGCACTGGAACTGTCAAGCTTTGGCCTCAAGTTTGAGAGTACTTCAACTATCCAAAGCAGAGCATTGACAGAATTTATAGCAGAATGGACGCCAACACCAGATGAAGAAATTCCAGAAACGAGCATCCCCGTCAAGGAAGCGAGCAAAGAATGGCTGATGTACTTTGATGGTGCCTTTTCGCTGCAAGGCGCCGGCGCTGGTGTGCTGCTTGTCGCACCCACCGGAGAGCACCTCAAGTACATAGTCCAGATGCACTTTCCCATGGAGCAGGCAACAAACAATACTGCAGAGTATGAGGGATTGCTTGCCGGTCTCAGGATCGCGGCAGACCTTGGGATCAAGAAGCTCATTGTCAGGGGTGACTCACAGCTTGTCGTCCGCCAAGTAAACAAGAGTTATCAGAGTCCGATGATGGAAGCTTACGTCGACGAAGTGAGAAAGCTAGAAGAGCACTTTGACGGCTTACAAATGGAGCATGTTCCAAGAGCTCAGAACGCCATTGCTGATGGCCTGTCAAAGTGCGCCGCACTTAAGTTACCTGTGGAACCAGGGATCTTTCTGCTCAAGCTGACTCAACCGTTCGTAACACCATCAACTGGACAGAGCAAGAAGAGGAAGTTAATTTCTGGTGACTATTTGCCGGCAGAGCTTCCCGAAGCCGCCGCCAAGAAGGTCCCTAAGATCAACGCCGAAGGCGCTGAGGAGCAGTCTGCTCCGGCAAGCCCTAGGGTTTGTTCCGTTGAAGCAGAAGCTCCCGATAAGTTTTGCTCTGGCAAGCTTGTCGGGGAACGTCAAGCTCCGGCAGAGACGCAACTTCTCACTGTAGAAGCGGATGTTCCCGCAGCAGCTGAGACCAACACCAAGAGCGCTGAGGAGCAAGATGCTCCGGCAAGCCCTAAGGTTTGTTCCGTTGAAGCAGAAGCTCCCGACAAGTTTTGCTTCGGCAAGCTTGTCGGGGAACGTCAAGCTCCGGCAGAGCCGCAGGTTCTTGCCGTAGAAGCGGATGTTCCCGCAGCAGCAGATTTGCCTTTAGTCCTTGTTGTCGAGCCGCAAGCTCCAGCATGGGCACAGCAGATAGTCCGTTTCCTTCAGACAGGAGAACTTCCCGAAGAGCAAGAAGAAGCGGAAAGAGTAGCCCGACAGTCAAGTATGTACCAGTTTGTCGACGAGACACTGTACAGAAGAAGACTCAACGGTGTGAAATTGAAGTGTATTCACCGGGAAGACGGACAGAAGCTGTTGGCAGAGATACATGGAGGCATATGTGGTCACCACATTGGCGCAAGAGCACTTGTCGGCAAAGCATTCCGGCAAGGTTTCTTCTGGCCAACAGCCCTCCAGGATGCAACTGCACAAGTAACCAAGTGTGAAGCGTGCCAGTTCCATTCCAAGCAGATACACCAGCCAGCTCAAACTCTCCAGACGATCCCTTTATCCTGGCCATTTTCGGTCTGGGGGCTCGACATCCTCGGCCCCTTTCCCCGAGCTGTCGGGGGCTTTGAATACTTGTACGTTGCAATCGACAAGTTCACAAAGTGGCCGGAAGTGGAACCAGTGAGGAAGGTGACCGCACAGTCAGCCGTCAAGTTCTTCAGGTCGATTGTTTGCCGCTTCGGGATCCCTAACAGGATAATCACCGACAACGGTACACAATTCACGAGCCGCACCTTCATGCAGTACGTCCAAGATCTTGGCGCCAAGGTCTGTTTCGCTTCTGTTGCTCACCCAAGAAGCAACGGTCAAGCGGAGAGGGCAAATGTTGAAGTGCTGCGCGGGCTCAAGACCAGAACTTTCGACAGGCTGCACAAGTGCGGAAGAAACTGGATCGAGGAGCTGCCGGTGGTTCTTTGGTCGATCAGGACGACGCCAAATCGAGCCATTGGCCAGAAACCTTTCGCTCTAGTCTATGGAGCAGAGGCAGTTATCCCCACGGAACTCGTATACGGGTCACCTCGAGTGCTCACTTATGATGAGCTCGAGCGAGAGCAGCTGCGACAAGATGACGCGCTACTCCTTGAGGAAGACCGTCTTCAGGCTGCTGTGCGAGCTGCTCGCTACCAGCAAGCTTTGCGCCGCTGCCATAGCCGCAAAGTTAATGCCAGAAGTCTCGAGGAAGGCGACCTTGTTCTTCGGCGCGTTCAGTCCGCCAAGAATTCCAACAAGTTGACGCCGAAGTGGGAAGGCCCTTACCGAGTGAAACGAGTCACTAGGCCTGGCGCTGTCCGCCTTGAGACCGAAGATGGGATTCCGTTGAGCAACTCCTGGAACATTGAGCATCTTCGTAAGTTTTACCCGTAAGGCGCGGTTGCCGGAACCCGTTCCGGCAACCACCTTTTGTACAAGTCTTGCCGCTGTTGCATGTAATCCTTTGTACAAAGCCAGGCGCAGACCCCGTGCATAAATAAAGCTCACGTGCTCCGTGCATTTTGTCGGTTTTATGCTTTCTATTTTTTTGGCATATATGATCTGACACTTTGTGCAGCACCTACTCCACGGTAAGCACTAACGAGCCGTAAAGCTCCATATCTGTATTGCCTCTCCTTCCTTTTCAAAAGAAGATTCCCCTCGCCCACAAGTTTGCCGGGGGGGAGAGGAGAGGAGAAGATGATGGTATGGACCAGGCGTCGTTCAAGAGAGTTTCGCCTTGCCGAGGAGCAAACAACAGAAAAGCTAAGTTGCCAAAGTTTGAGCAATCAAATTTTTTTAATTTTTAAGTTATTTCCCTCGAACGACCGCACTTTGTATGGAAAACCTGTGCGCGGAGGAACCTACTCGTAGCTAGTTGCTCCCTTAGTTTGTTTCGAGTCCGCTCAATAAATTAAGTGAGCTGCTAGCACCCTTACTTTGTTTCGAGTCCGCTCAACAAATTAAGTGAGCTGCTGGCGCCCTTACTTTGTTTCGAGTCCACTCGACAACATTAAGTGAGCTGCAACTAGTCGCGACAAGGTTTCTTGCCGGTAGCGGCACTGCCAGCAGGCTGCTGACGTTCCGCACTCAGCGCTCGCGGCTAAAGTGCCTGCACCGGCAAGTTCCCTGAAAGCGTAGGGTAAAAGCATACAAAGCGAAGAGTCAAGTAGAGGGAATGACATTGCAAATAATACCCAGAATAAAGTTATATTACAAAAATAGCTTATCGCATCTCTGATAAATTGTTTTCATGACGAGGTAAACAGCGACAAGGGAAGAAGAGATGGGCGGCCTAATCTACGCGATCGCCTTCAACCCTCTTGATCCCGCTCACCTTGTCCACAATGGGTGCGACAAGGGCTTTGAGCTCCTCCAGATCAGCTTCTGGCGGCAAGGTCCTGAGGATGTTGGTGAGGCGGAGGCCAGGATTGCGGAAGGCCACCTTCATCAACACTTTCTCAAGGGCCCCTGCGCAGACCCTGCGCGACTCGTCAGCCAGTTGCTTGGGGATCCTCTCTCGGAGTCGCTGAAGGGCCGTCGCCACGCCCTTGAAGAACAGGACGAGCTTGGCGCTGGGTTGGAGGTTGTCGTCGGTGGAATACCCGAGATCCTCCATCCCCAGTTGCGCCAGCTCCTTGTCGATGTCCGTGGCGGCGTTCACAAGGCTCTCCGTCCAGTGCGTCACGGTCTCCCTGAAGGCGTTCTGGGCGGTGGCAGCGCTCTCCAGCAGCGCCTTGTCGGCCTTGATTTCCTCCTTCAAGGCCGTCTCCCGCTTCTTGGCGCTGTCCAGAGTCTTGGTCAAAGTGGTTAGCTTCAACTCAAGATCCACGTTGGAGACCTTGGCGGCGCTGAGCTCTTTGCCCTTCTCGGAGAGATCGGCCTCCAGCCGCGCCACCTTCGTCTTCAACTGCTCCTTGGCGGCCTCAACGGCGGCGGCAGCGTCCTCCGCTTGCTTGAGGGCTCCGCCAAGCTTCTCCTCGCGCGAGGCAAGCTCCTCCTCGTGGGCGTCGAGATTGACCTTCCGCTGCGCCAGCTCACCCTCCTCCGCGGCTAGCTTCACAGCGGCAAGTCGCTAGCGCTCTTCGGCTTCGGCCTTCTCGAGGAGAAAGGCCTTCTGCGCTTCAACGAGCCGCTCACGCTCCTCCACCAGGGATCGGAGGGCTTCCCGGTGGAAACCCCCGAGCTCTTCCGCGCGCTTTTCAATGTCTGCCCCCGCCTTCGCAACAAGTGCCTCGCGGGACTCCAGCTTGTCCTGTCGCGCGCGGTAGAGCGACATCAACCTCCGCAGCAGCCGCTCTTCTTCGGGCTCGTTGCTGCTGCTGCTTGGCGCGTCGACCAGCGTCAACCCCGCGGAGGCAAGCACTTCTTCGTCAAAGATCTCCCCCTCGACCGACGCTCTGGAGCTTGATGCCCAGGGAAGATTGATGAAGACGTCGTCGCCGGCCTTCAGGTAGACGCCTGGCTGGGGCTCTCCAGAGCCTGGCGCTGCGGCAGCGGCGGACGGATCGGCGGTCGGTGTAGCGCCTGGCGCTCCTGCGGCCTCAGGGCCGTCAGTGCGATCGCCGGACCCCTCGCCAGTTGCCGCGGCGTCTGCCTTGGCGGCCTCTGCACCGGCGGCGTCGCCAGCACCGGTTGCCTCGTCAGCGGCGACCTCGGTTTCCATCTGCTCCGCAGCGGGTGGATCTGACGACCGGAAAAGGGGGAAGAGTCAAGCAAAATCCAGCAAAAACTCAAGAAGATCAAGAGAAGAACCCAAGGGAAGTTTTGAAGCAAGAGGAGTACCTGCACTAGGTTCTGCAGTCGTGGTCTCCGCCGTCGGGGGGCCACTGGCGTTGTCCCTCGCCGGAGAACCCTCCCTTGCCGGAGATCCCTCCCTTGCCGGAGACTTCTCCCTTACCGGAAAGCCCTCCCTTGCCGGAGAATTCTCCCTTGTCGGGGGATTTTCCCTTGGCTCCTGGTGAGGCTGCTCGGTTCCTACACAAGTCAACAAGCAGATATCAGCAAAGACAAGTACCCGAACGCGCCTCGCAGCAGAAAGTAAACCGTACACTTACGCTGGGGGCTGCCCTGGAGGAAAGTCGCCAGGTCCGGCAAGCTTGTCTCGGGCGCGCCACCTGCTGTCGCAGTGGGCTCGTCCTCGACGACGATCACCGGGGCCTTGGCTCTCTTTGCTGCTCTCTGAGCCAAAGTCCTGAGAAGGAACAAATTCAAAGCAAAGCAAATGAGATACAAGACAAACAGCAAGATTTGAAGAATTATAAGTACGACAAGAGAAGCTTACTCTTCTTCCTCTTCGTCGTCGGAGCTGAACGCGGAGAAGTCGAAGTCCGGCGCGCGCCCGGCGTGAGGAGGTGGAGGGGTAACTTCCCTTGGCCGCTTGGCAGGAGCGGTGGTGGTAGGCTGAGACGACCCCGCTCCGTCTGTCGGCGCGGCGCGAGTAGCGGCAGGGACTGAAGCGGTGGTCCGGCTAGACTCCGCTCTAGTTGCCGTCGCAGCATAAGGCGCTCCCGCGGCAACGGTGCTTGCCGCGGTAGAGCGTGTCACGCGGCGCGGCGACTGTTGACCCGCTTGCCGCTCTGCCACGTCACAGGCCTTGCGGAGATGCCTTCTTGGCGAGGATGGAGGCCCTGCTTGCGGCGAGCTGCCTGAAGACGAGGAGGAAGAAGAGTTGATTTCCAACGAGACACTGTACAGAAGAAGACTCAACGGTGTGAAATTGAAGTGTATTCACCGGGAAGACGGACAGAAGCTGTTGGCAGAGATACATGGAGGCATATGTGGTCACCACATTGGCGCAAGAGCACTTGTCGGCAAAGCATTCCGGCAAGGTTTCTTCTGGCCAACAGCCCTCCAGGATGCAACTGCACAAGTAACCAAGTGTGAAGCGTGCCAGTTCCATTCCAAGCAGATACACCAACCAGCTCAAGCTCTCCAGACGATCCCTTTATCCTGGCCATTTTCGGTCTGGGGCCTCGACATCCTCGGCCCCTTTCCCCGAGCTGTCGGGGGCTTTGAGTACTTGTACGTTGCAATCGACAAGTTCACAAAGTGGCCGGAAGTGGAACCAGTGAGGAAGGTGACCGCACAGTCAGCCGTCAAGTTCTTCAGGTCGATTGTTTGCCGCTTCGGGATCCCTAACAGGATAATCACCGACAACGGTACACAATTCACGAGCCGCACCTTCATGCAGTACATCCAAGATCTTGGCGCCAAGGTCTGCTTCGCTTCTGTTGCTCACCCGAGAAGCAACGGTCAAGCGGAGAGGGACAATGCTGAAGTGCTGCGCAGGCTCAAGACCAGAACTTTCGACAGGCTGCACAAGTGCGAAAGAAACTGGATCGAGGAGCTGCCGGTGGTTCTTTGGTCGATCAGAACGACGCCAAATCGAGCCACTGGCCAGACACCTTTCGCTCTAGTCTATGGAGCAGAGGCAGTTATCCCCACGGAACTAGTATACGGTTCACCTCGAGTGCTCTCTTATGATGAGCTTGAGCAAGAGCAGCTGCGACAAGATGACACGCTGCTCCTTGAGGAAGACCGTCTTCAGGCTGCTGTGTGAGCTGCTCGCTACCAGCAAGCTTTGCGCCGCTACCATAGCCGCAATGTTAACGCCAGAAGTCTCGAGGAAGGCGACCTTGTTCTTCGGCATGTCCAGTCCGCCAAGAATTCCAACAAGTTGACGCCGAAGTGGGAAGGCCCTTACCGGGTGAAACGAGTCACTAGGCCTGGCACTGTCCGCCTTGAGACCGAAGATGGCTTTCCGGTGAGCAACTCCTGGAATATTGAGCATCTTTGTAAGTTTTACCCGTAAGGCGCGGTTGCCGGAACCTGTTCCGGCAACCACCTTTTGTACAAGTCTTGCCGCAGTTGCATGTAATCCTTTGTACAAAGCCGGGCGCAGACCCCGTGCATAAGTAAAGCTCATGTGCCCCGCGCATTTTGTCGATTTTATGCTTTCTATTTTTGGCATATATGATCTGACACTTTGTGCAGCACCTACCCCACGGTAAGCAATAACGAGCCATAAAGGCCCATATCTGTATTGTCTCTTCTTTCTTTTGAAAGGAAGGTTCCCCTCGCCCACAAGTTTGCCGGGGGGGAAGGAGAAGACGATGGTATGGACCAGGCGTCGTTCAAGAAAAGTTTTGCCTTGCCGGGAAGCAAACAACAGAAAAGCTAAGTTGCCAAAGTTTGAGCAATCAGATTTTTTAAATTTAAGTTATTTCCCTTGAACGACCGCACTTTGTATGGAAAACCTATGCGCGGAGGAACCAACTCATAGCTAATTGCGCCCTTACTTTGTTTTGAGTCCGCTCAACAACTTAAGTGAGTTGCTAGCGCCCTTACTTTGTTTCGAGTCCGCTCAACAAATTAAGTGAGCTGCTAGCGCCCTTACTTTGTTTCGAGTCCGCTCGACAACTTAAGTGAGCTGCAACTAGTCGCGACAAGGTTTCTTGCCGGTAGCGGCACCGCCAGCAGGCTGCTGACGTTCCGCACTCAGCGCTCGCGGCCAAGGTGCCTGCACCGGCAAGTTCCCTAAAAGCGTAGGGTAAAAGCATACAAAGCAAAGAGTCAAGTAAAGGGAATAACATTGCAATGGCTACCCAAAATAAAGTTATATTACAAAATAGCTTGTCGCAGCTCTAACAGATCGTTTTCATAACTTGATCGACAGCGACAAGGAAAGAAGAGATGGGCGGCCTAATCTACGCGATCGCCTTCGACCGTCTTGATCCCGCTCACCTTGTCCACAATGGGTGCGACAAGGGCCTTGAGCTCTTCCAGATCGGCATCTGGCGGCAAGGTCCTGAGGATGTTGGTGAGGCGGAGGCCCGGATTGTGGAAGGCCACCTTCATCAACACTTTCTCAAGGGCCCCTGCGCAGACCCTGCGCGACTCGTCAGCCAGTTGCTTGGGGATCCTCTCTCGGAGTCGCTGAAGGGCCGTCGCCACGCCCTTGAAGAACAGGACGAGCTTGGCGCTGGGTTGGAGGTTGTCGTCGGTGGAATACCCGAGATCCTCCATCCCCAGTTGCGCCAGCTCCTTGTCGATGTCCGTGGCGGCGTTCACAAGGCTCTCCGTCCAGTGCGTCACGGTCTCCCTGAAGGCGTTCTGGGCGGTGGCAGCGCTCTCCAGCAGCGCCTTGTCGGCCTTGATTTCCTCCTTCAGGGCCGCCTCCCGCTTCTTGGCGCTGTCCAGAGTCTTGGTCAAAGTGGTTAGCTTCAACTCAAGATCCACGTTGGAGACCTTGGCGGCGCTGAGCTCCTTGCCTTTCTCGGAGAGATCGGCCTCCAGCCGCGCCACCTTCGTCTTCAACTCCTCCTTGGCGGCCTCGGCGGCGGCGGCAGCGTCCTCCGCTTGCTTCACGATTGACCTTCTGCTGCGCCAGCTCGCCCTCCTCCGTGGCTAGCTTCACAGCGGCAAGTCGCTGGCGCTCTTCGGCTTCGGCCTTCTCGAGGAGGAAAGCCTTCTGCGCTTCAGCGAGCTGCTCCCGCTCCTCCGCCAGGGACCGGAGGGCTTCCCGATGGAAACCCCGAGCTCTTCCGCGCGCTTCTCGATATCGGCTCCCGCCTTCGCGACTAGCGCCTCGCGGGATTCCAGCTTGGCTTGTCGCGCGCGGTAGAGCGACATCAACTTCCGCAGCAGCCGCTCTTCTTCGGGCTCGTTGCTGCTGCTACTTGGCGCGTTTACCAGCGTCAGCCCGGCGGAGGCGAGCACTTCCCCGTCGAAGATCTCCCCCTCGACCGGCGCCCTGGAGCTTGACGCCCAGGGGAGGTTGATGAAGACGTCATCGCCGGCCTTCAGGTATACGCCTGGCTGGGGCTCTCCGGAGCCTGGCGCTGCGGCAGCGGCGGACGGGTCGGCGGTCGGTGTAGCGCCTGGCGCTCCTGCGGCCTCAGGGCCGTCAGTGCGATCACCGGACCCCTCGCCAGTTGCCGCGGCGTCAGCCTTGGCGGCCTCTGCGCCGGCGGCATCGCCACCACCGGCTGCTTCGTCGGCGACGACCTCGGTCTCCATTGGCTCTGTAGCAGATGGGTCTGACATCCGGAAAGGGGAGAAGAATCAAGCGAAAATCCAACGAAAAGAAGATCAGAAGAAGAAGAACCCAAGGGAAGTTTTGAAGCAAGAGGAGTACCTGCACCAGGTTCTGCAGTTGTGGTCTCCGCCGTCGGGGGGCCGCTGGTGCTGTCCCTTGCCGGAGAACCCTCCCTTTCCGGAGACTTCTCCCTTACCGGGAAGCCCTCCCTTGCCGGAGAATTCTCCCTTGTCGGGGGATTCTCCCTTGGCTCCTGGTGGGGCTGCTCGGCTCCTACACAAGTCAACAAGCAGATATCAGCAAAGACAAGTACCCAAGCGCGCCTCGCAGCAGAAAGTAAATCATACACTTACGCTGGGGACTGCCCTGGAGAAAAGTCGCCGGGTCCGGCAAGGTTGTCTCGGGCGCGCCACCTGCTGTCGCAGTGGGCTCGTCCTCGATGACGATCACCGGGACCTTAGCTCTCTTCGCCGCTCTCTGGGCCAGAGTCCTGAAGAGGAACAGGTTCAGGGAAAAGCAAGTGAGAAACAAGACAAAACAGCAAGAATTGAAGAACTATAAGTACAGTAAGAGAAGCTTACTCTTCTTCTTCTTCCTCGTCGGAGCTGAACGCGGAGAAGTCGAAGTCCGGCGCGCGCCCGGCGTGAGGAGGCGGAGGGGTAGCTTCCCTTGGCCGCTTGGCGGGAGCGGTGGCGGTGGTCTGAGACGACCCCGCTCCGGCTATCGGCGCGGCGTGAGTAGCGGCAGGGACTGAAGCGGTGGTCCGGCAAGACTCCGCTCCAGTTGCCGTCGCAGCATGAGGCGCTCCCGCGGCAACGGTGTTTGCCGTGGTAGAGCGTGTCACGCGGCGCGGCGACTATTGACCCGCTTGCCGCTCCGCCACGTCACCGGCCTTGCGGAGACGCCTTCTTGGTGGGGATGGAGGCTCTGCTTGCGGCAAGCTGCTCGAAGATGAGGAGGAAGAAGAGTTGATTTCCAACGAGCCGCTCGTGTCCTTGGCGGGCTCGCTCGGCTCGACGTCACGCCCGGCAAGCTCCTTCTTGCCGGCGGGCTCCCCTCGCTCGGCACGGCTTGCCGCTTCTTCTGCATCAGCCTCCTCCATAGTGAATCCGAACTCGCCCGCGGCTACGGCTGCCGCTGCCTCTTCCAGCCTGGTGGCAATGAGCGCCATCTCCGCATCGGTGGTGTCGCGGGTGAGGCCGTCCTTCTTGTCGGGGCGGATTGGCACCTCCACCAAGTCGTCGAAGAACTGCTGAACGACCTCGTCTGCAGGCTCCCACCAAGTAGGCACAATCCCGTGCGAGTCGCACTCCGGCATCATTGCACGGATGCGATCGAGCGCGGAATTGTTGCACAACGGAACGACACCCCCCGGCAACCTGAACACCTCGGGATGTTGGGGGTCATATTTTAACAGCTCCTGCAGCATTGCGTTGAGCTCCAGGACTGTGAAGTTGTAGTTGAGGCCCGGCCGCAGCCTCATAATGTCTGCCGCGTTCTTGAACTCCCAAGTGGGCCTCCCCTGTTCCTGCAGGGGGGCGATGCGGCGGCGAAGCAAGTGTGCGTCAACGGCGCCTACAGTAAGCCCGGCAAGCCTGAGGCGCAGGATCCTGGTGACGGCAATCTTCAGCCTGTCGTCTTCCGGGGCCACGTCACTCCAATCGCTGCCGCGTGCTACTGGGGTTTGGCGTCGGGTGGTGAATGGCTGCGGATTCTCCTCGTCAATCCAGCACCAATCTGCTCTCCACTCCTCCCACTTGCCGCGGAACTCTCCCTCCAGATAGGTTTCCTTCTTGCCGGCCCTTGAGATCCAGGCGATTCCGCCGGATAGAGCCTCTCCTCTCTCTACTCGGGGTATGAAGAAGTGGCGGAAGAGGGCTACGTTGGGAAGGACTCCGACAAAGTTTTCGCAGAGATGTGCGAAAACTGCCATGGTCAGGACGGCATTGGGGGTGAAGTCAAGGAGGTGGAATCCGTAGGTATTCATGATGTCGCAGAAGAAATCAGAGAAAGGCGGGCAGAGCCCGCAGTAGAAGAACAGAGCAAAAAAGGGGTATCCATTCGGAGCCTTCTTCCAAGTGGCTACGGGGAGTACCTTTGTGTGCGGATGCGCGCGCGTCTCCGCCGACCAGAAAAGGTAGTAGTTCTCCCTCAGCTCCTTCGCGCCAAGCTTGGGGGGGAAGACGGACCGCTCCTTCCGCAGCGCCGCGAGCCGCTGCGCCTCGGTCGACTTCACGGCCTTCCCCTTGTCGGCTTTTGGAGCCATGGCGGAAGCAGTGGAGGAGGTCGACGGCGTTGGTGATGCTAGCGGCGATGGGGGGCGGAGCGCTGCTCTCTTTCGGCTTTGGGAAGACGAGGGAGCGGCGGAGATTTCTGAGATTGGAAGCAGCAACGGGCGAATGTGCGAACTGCCCCCGTTTCCCCTGCTTATAAAGAGGGAGGGGGCGGACGTTCCGCATTTCCGAATAAAGAAACCCCCACGATCTCTCCCACGACGCCACATTCGACGCGTGCCGTTCGGGGAGGGCGCGGTGGATACGGAGTAAGATACGGCGTAACCTAGGCCGCGCGTGCCCGTGCCCTGTTTTGGGCCTGGCCCAACAGCGCTCGGCATCGTGTATGGCCCAGGCCCGGGGGCTCCTATCGGTGTACTAGAGTAGGGGTACCCTAGTATCCCGAACTTGTGCACGGGCAGTCGCAGCATCCCGCGGCAATGCTTGCCGGGTGACCGCCAAGGTCCTCTGTGGTTCCTTTGGAGCCATTCAAGAACAAAGTGTCCAAGCCAAGAAGACAAGACCCCGGCAAGAGGAGCTTGCCGGGAAGGCTAACAAAAGCATCCCAAGACCCCGGCAAGAGGAGCTTGCCGGGAAGGCCACCCAAGGCATTGCAAGGAACTTGCCGCGGCGCACCACGCGCCCCGGCAAGGCCCGGTGAGCGACAAACTCCCGGACGCGACAAGACAACGACAGCGGCAAGGCGCTTGCCGCGGCAAGCCACCTCCCTGGGCCCGCGCTCCAGCACATCCACCAACGTGTCGCTCTGGGGCCCTTCCAGGCGTACATGGCGGGAGGCTGTGCAGCCAGCGGCTTGCGGTGGCAAGCGGCGCTGAAAAGATCGCCATCGTGGCGAACGGTGGCGTCCCTGGCGGTCCCTTTTCGCACTGTTTAGGCGACACAGACGGGCATTTAAGGCCCTTGTCCCCTACCGTCAGTGTTAGGTATGATACACTGTAGCAGGTAGCTGTGCCTACCACAACACCTTTCCATTTTTTCCCTTTGCCTCCATTGCCACCTGTTGGTGACCCCTTGAGCATATAAAAGGAGGCCCGTGTGCAACGTAGAGGGGGGTTAGCTGGTTCGAACACTCACGCTCGGTCTCGTTAGCTGCTGGAGTGTACTGTAGCACTTCGCGCTCCCGAGCAAGAAATCAATACAAACCACAAAGCAGGAGTAGGGTTTTACGCATCCGTGCGGCCCGAACCTGGGTAAACTGCTCGCGTGCTTCGCCTCGATCCGCTCTTTGCACGATCTCCGCCCCCGCCGAACCGAAAGGGACCCGGTCCGCCGGTCCCATAGGTGCCCGTGGATCAGTACCCCAGCACAACCCAGGAAGGCCTCGCACATGGAAATGAACGCGGCAAGATAGACTATGGCGTTGGGGGTAAAGTGATGGAGCTGCGCTCCGAAGAAATTCAAGAAGCTCCGGAAGAATGGATGGGGAGGCAGAGAAAACCCTCGGTCGATGTGGGTGGCGAGGAGCACGCACTCACCGTCGCGGGGTTGAGGTTCGATCTCCCTCCCCGGGAGACACGCAGCCTCGTGAGGAATGGCTCCTCCCTCGACCATGTCGTCGAGATCCTCCTGCCGGAGCACCGATGGCATCCAGTCGCCTTGAATCCAACCCTTGGGCAGGGAGGTCCGGGAGGAAGATCCGCCTCGTGCAGACCTCTTTCCTTTCCCCGCCGCCGCCACCTTCTTCGCGCGCTCCAAAGCAGTGGTCTTGCCCTTCACCATCGTCGCCGGCGAGGTCTCACACGGGCTAACGGCGCTAGGGTACGGCCGAAGGTCACGGGAGGGCTGGCGAAGGGAGAGAAGAAGAAGGAAGAAGAAGAGAAGCGCACGGCTTGGAAACCCCGAGCCGGCAACTTATAAGGGGCCGCTCCCGAGTGGCTGACTGGTAGGCCCAGGCAGTCTAGTCAAATCCCGCAGCAGACGTGCGCGCAGTACGTGGCGAAAAAGGCGACGCGAGGATCGAGGAGTTTTCGCTTTATCACTTCCGATTACTGCGGCTGCTCCCGTCCCGCGCGCTTCCCAAAATCCGAATCCCGTGAGATCCGCGGGCCGCAGAACCACTTGCCAAAAACAGAGTATCCCGCTCGCACCAACACTCGGCATGTCGCAAGCAAAGACATTCACTCGACGAAAGGCCTGGAATGGATCAAGGAGACTGAAAGAGGTTGATGACATCATCCGTGACAACTGACCCTAAACGAGGCACTCATACAGCCCCAAAGAACCGGTCGGAAAGGATCCCCAACTCTTTCCCCACTCTAACCTCGATCCATTCGGGGGCTAATGATGAAGCTATGTACCTAGGGTAGGGGCACGGACCCGTCCAAAGAGCCCTACCCAAGGACATCCCTAGAAGAAATCACCTATCAATCGACTTGAAGGTACCCCACTCGACAGGTTCAAGACACTCGACCAAGAAGCTATCACTCGACCATGAAGCTAATCACTCGACTGCCAGGAGACCTAGAGTCACTCCATAGGGAAACGGTCAGCTGTTAAGTAGTCTTCATGGTCATCATAGCACTTTATTAGAGGCGTTACCAGTAACGCCCAATCTTAAATGTACCTTAAACCCTACATTACCGAGGGCAGGAGGGGGGCGGCGAACTCTATATAAGCCACCCCCCTCCTCAGTATGAAGGGTTCGCACCCCTGTAATCCATACACGCATAATCCAGTCGACCGCCTCCGGGCTCCGAGACGTAGGGCTATTACTTCCTCCGAGAAGGGCCTGAACTCGTAAACCTCGCGTGTAACAACTTCCCAATAGCTAGGATCTAGCCTCTCCATACTCACCCCCCTACATCACTGTCAGAGTCGGAACCACGACAGGGTGCATGCGTGCGTGTGTGTGTGTGTCACGGGGTCCTCTGTGGCGGATGTAATTTAAGTGTCCATGGCTTTCATCATAGAGAGGTGATGTGTATGGCAGAGGCCACCAACGATGGGGTGCGAGAGAGAAAATGCCCGTAGAGAGGGAAGAGAAGGTGTGTGCGTGTGAGAGGAGTCGACTTTGAGAGAACGTGTTTGTTCGAGAGACACCGGGGAAGACTACTATATATCAATGGTGCATTTAGGCGGGAATTAAACTAATGGATGGTCTTATTGGTTTCAGGGATATAGGGGAAGAGTGAGAGGCGGGGGGGTAGCTAGAAGGAGATTGTTAAGTGTGAGTGTGTGTTTTACCCATCCAGGCGGAAGTTATGTGCACAAAAGAGGAGAGCGATTCGATGTGGCGTTAGGATTGAGGGTAATTAACTACGTATGGAGACAGAGACCTTGAACGTGCATGTGTGAGAGGTATACATGTATACGTGGGATGTGTGTGTGTGCGCGCGCGCATGATCGAGATAAAAGAAAGAAGACATAAGTCATAAGATCAACGGCATGGGAGAGACGGATCGGTATGACAATATGCATGCATGTGAGAATGCATGGAAGAAGTCCCGACAATTGAGCATGTGTTTTTGTATTTAAGAGATAGTGGCGTGGGCTGGAGCATGCATCTATGGCGAGCAGAGGGAGTGAGGCGCAACGATTGTGCAAAAGAGACCAACCTATAAATGCATATGTATGGAGAGACATATATAGTGTGGGTGATAGGAAGCAAGACTCCGTGCGAGAAAGAAATGTTGATGGAGAAACTACATGTAGATACAGAGATGGAGATGCTAGCTAGAGGGACATCCGCTAGTTTGGGTGTTGGAGATGACCGTCGGGTGGTTCAAAGGGTGAAGTTATATATGTGTGTGAGAGGGCACTTGACTACATGTAGAGAGAAACATATGTAGCGTGCGTGATAGGAATCAAGAGTGAGGGCGAGAAAGAAGGTTGATGGAGAAAGAGATAAATAGAAAGATAAAGATGCTAGCTAGTGTGCGTTAGAGATAGGAGTATAGTGGACCAGAAGGCTGGGTTATGTGTGTGGGTGTGAGAGAGATAGAGAGAGGGTGCGTGTGAGTCACATACAAACAGATATCAGAGAGAAATGAGATCCAGAGAGATGGAGTTTTGTGTCTGCGAGAGAGAAAGATATTTCACAACGAGAGTGATAGCTACAGAGACATATGAGGGAACGCAAGATATCTCTAGGGAGAGAGGGTGTGTTTGAGCGACATACAAGAGAACAATGGAGAAATATGAGACCCTGAGAGACAGAGTTTGTGTTTGTGTGTGAGAAAGAGATATTGAAGAGGAAGAGTCGTAGGTTCTCATATCTAAGGAGCGAAAGACATCTCTGTATGAGGGGTGTGCGAGTGGCACACATAGGAATAGTAGAGAGAAATGAGACCCCGGGAGACAAAGTTTTGTGTTTGTGTGAGAGAAAGAGATTCCACATGGAGAATCATAGTTAGAGACACATAGCAGGGAGCGAGATATACTTAGAGAGAGATCGAGTGATGAAGGTCGAGGGAGAGAGTACCGTCAGTGTGTTACGAAGATAAAAGATCATTGTCGACATACAGGTAGCACGAGAGATACCTGAGAGACGATGGACGCGTATAGGTCCAGAGAGATAGTCCTATATAAGCATGAGTGATAGCTATATGAGACGAATATCTGGATTAAAGGGGATTCAAATATTTAAACTGGAGATCACGACATCGATAATATCATAACGCAAATTGGTGTATCAAACATGCATATTCATTTGAATTTGGGCACACGTGTAATGTTATATAGTTTATCAATATTGGTGATCCATAGATTCTTCAATTACAAACAATGCATGGTTTATATGCAATTAATGTCTAAACGGGATTACACTATATGTTGCGTGTGTGAAACACATTATACATGTTTGAGAAGTAAAAAAAAACTCGCATGAAACACACATTAATTGGAGACGGTTAGCGAGGAATGCATACATTGGATTTCAACATAAAGTGGTTTCAAATATTTGAAAATCCAAATTGATGGATACAACCTTATGAATCTGAGATCATGCCATTTGTAAACCATATTTATGTATAAATGGTGTTGTGCTTTTGAAAGTATATATAAAAAAATGATGTATATAGAATGTAATTCCAATTGAAAATGGATCCTGCCCGAAAAAAATAGAATACAAACGGGATTCGAATTGAGTTGGCACGGTAAACGTGCACTCTGCAAAATTTGAACGAAGCGGGGAAAGTCGTAGTAACCGCCCGAAACCAAAATCTGCGAGATGGAAATCACTACTGCCTATCCCTGCCACGCAAAGCCTATATGCTGGATTTCTATAGGTTTCGATAGGGGTAGGTTTGTAATTTCACCCAAACGTGACGTAACCGCCTCTCACCCGGATTCATACACGGTGGGCGCCAAAAACAAACTCTCGTCGGCAAGTATTCGGTGTATGCGAGATTACCGTCCTATCCCCAACCGACTAGTGTTGCTGTGATGTAGTAGAAAATTCAAACGGGGGCTAAGTTTGTAAATTTCCTCGCATTTGAGACAAGCGCGCCCTGAATACATGGTTCCCCCCTTCCTCTCTACCTCCCTTTTCCCCATTCGTACTCCGTGGGCGCCAAAACACCCTCTCCACCCCACCCTCCTCCGTCCGCAGCCGTCCGCCACCCCATCCACCGCCGTCCACCTCCACCATGCCGGAGCTGATACCCCGACGCCGCCGTCCATTACGAGAGATCGACCTCTCTCATCCACGGCTTCGGACCGGGATCCTTGCATCCCGTCCTCTCACTTCATCCCCGCCGTCGTCCACCTTGCCGGCGCCGCTCCTACGACCGTCTCGTCCACCGTGCCCCACCGCCACCGTTTACCCTCCTAGATCTGCTTCCACGCCGCCGATAGCCATCGCTACCGCAACACCGTCAAATTCTCAGCAGATGCGTACACGGCGCCGCACCAGAGGCGATACTCTTTCGTATCTGCTCAACTTATTTATCGCAACAAGAAAATAGATCGCCACTGCTTTACTCTGATTTCTTGTCTTGGTTGCGAAGTTGCCTTTGTCCGGTTTGCACCTTCAGATCCTCCATGGCACGCTCAACACCATACTCGCAATGCTCATGGTTTTCCCCTTTTATATTCCACACTAGTTAAATCACAGTAGACTAAATTTCAAAATTGGGTCAGTCGATTTTTTAGAGCTCGCGGGAGTACGCCGGTGCGATCGAAGGGGCTCGGGTGGGGACGGTGGTTTTGGGGGGCCTCGTCAAACGAATAAAACTCGACGCGGGTGGGGGCGGGGGTGGGGGTGGGGGTGGCGGAGGAACACAGGCGGTGGGGCCGGTGGTTGGGCCGGCGGCCCGTGCGATGTTCTGTATGGGAAGCACAGTATGTTCCTTGTCAGGAAGGGGAGCGGGGACATCTGCAGTCTAACAGCTGATAGAGCTGGCCTGTACGTGATCGATTGGCTTTCAATTACTAGCGGCAATACAACACCGTAATTGCCAGCCAGTTCCACTTTCCCGATTTATATATCCTGGTTATGGTGTACCCCTGTTATGTACACTATGATCTACCTAGTTGCTGTGTGCTCTTGTTGTCATGGTTTGGCAATAAACTCTCTATACAGTATATTATGAACTTATCATCTGCCAGCTATCCTTACTTCTGGAGCCTATTTTTTTGTGTACTTGTGCCAGATTATATAAATGCACGCACCATATTACAGCACACATGAGCTCTCTCATCAGAATCCAGTGATAGCACACAAGTGTTTACAGGGGCGCCCCTAGATTAGAATATCATCTGCATTACAAAGATAATCTCACAACTATTTATGTTTTCATGGTTCTTAGATATCATACGCAATTACAGTGAATATCAGAATCCGCGCATCAGAAGAATATTGTGGAACACTGCAATGACTTACAAAATTGGCACCAAGGCATTGAGTGCCATTCTGGAAGCAATTGAACTAGTACGCTCCCCACCTGCTGATTCTTGTTCAGAATATCATCCTAATGACTATTCTAACCTCGAGGAGTCAAAGGCAGATGGCCTGTCCTGTTCACCCATCAAGGTGACTGTTCTAATTTGTAAAGGTTTTATTGATTGCGCGTATCTTGCATATGTTGTCTTGCATTTTTTCTACTTTGTTGCACCGCCATCTGCTTACTTTACTCATCATATATGTCGAGATGCTATGCCCATCCATTATCAATACATATTCCATCTGTCATTGTACCATGTTTTTCCACTCAAATGCTTACATTAGTGTAGAATATATCCAATGGCAATGTTTTTATCAATTGTTCGCTCCAAATTATCTGATGTGTATGAATGGTTACATTAGTGTAGAATATATCCAATGCCAATGTTTTTTAGCTCTGCATTGTTCTTGTAAGTACATGCTGTCCTTTATTAGTGTACTTATAATGACAGGTAGGTGTTCATGTACCATCACTCTGCAGCTTATTTTCCTTTGCCCTCCATTTTCTACACATCATATCTATATTTACTCTTACCATAAGGTTGGTACTGAAGAAGTTTAGTTGTGCATTGCTCTTGGCTGTACCTTTTTCCTGTATCGCTGCACTTACATTTATAGCTACTTGGTTATGTAGCATCACTCTTCATCTTATCTTAAATATTCTCCATTTTTTCGTATATTATCACATCTATATTTACTCTTAGCAAAATGTAGAATAAAGGCAATGCTTTTGAAGAAGATTCTGTGGTAAACTTCTTGAATTGCCCCCCCATCGGCATGGACAAGGCCTTTATAGAGCATGTCTTCACCAATAATGTAAGTTTGTCCATCTCAAGCCTTCAAACTTTGTTGTATATATTTGGTTAGGCATGACTGCAACAGCTGTTTATTTTTGGTGTTTGCATCAAATTGCTTGTTTAAATTTTATTATATGTAGTTCATAAACAAAAGTTCGTTCTTTCTCAATTTAAGTTTTCAGTTGTACAACCAAGTTCCTTCTTCATACCATGTAAATTAAACTATACAGAGCAAGTGATCTTCTTTTGCACTGCATGTATGCTTCTGTTCTTCATCTGTAATCCAGTGGTGTGGTGAACCTACCCACTACAGCACAATGTCATATTCTGCAATGTCTTAACTATGAACAATGTCATATCATTCTACTATTATTTAAACCATCTCTTTATTTGCCAATCTGAAATGGTATAAATTGATAGCACACTAACCATTGATACTTATGAGTTCTTGATCTGTAATCCAGTGGTGTCGTGAAGCTGCCAACTCCTTCACAATGTCATTTCCTGCCATGTCTTGACCTCAACAATACCATATTGTGTTAATGCAAATTTAAACTGTGTCACTTTATTCGTCAGTAAGAAATGTGATGAATTGTCAGCACTGATACTTTTATGTGCAAAACCTATCATCTGTCTGCTTATTTATCTTTCAGAGTGAGGAAGATATAAGTGTTGAACAAGCGCAGTCTAATCATCTTGCTCAGCTGCTTGCGCTGCAGCTCCCCAGTAGGGCTAGCCTTTCTTGAACTCTATTTAAGTGTTGTCGGTTTTGTATATTATTTTGTCGGCGTGTTTATTTGCACTGGCGGTGATCTTTGATGCCCAGTGTATGTAATCTGCTGTCTGCTTGTGCTTTATTATCATAGTGGCGAACTTTGATGCCCAGTGGATGTAATATGCCATAATTTCTTTATTGTATAGTATAGGTTTTTTCTTATCCATGATGCTGCAGTTATTTTACTGTATATATATCCTGTCTTCGCAGTAAACCGGCCAAACCGTAAAATTACGGTACATAATCGGGCCGTCATGCAATCATGATGTAGGTTGGGCCTGAAACGTGCCGATCAGCTCACGGGCCGGCAGCAGCCCGAAATGAACCCCAGCCCATGATTGTGCGAATCAAATCACAGGCTATTAATAGGCCGAAAAATTGTCTCGGTCCTTATTTGGCCCAATCAGATATCGGCTGTGAGCAGGCCGGATGCAAACCGGGCCATAGTTAGGCCCAACTATATGACGGGCTTATAACAGGCTGAAATTAATATAGGGCCGAAATGTTAAACGGGCCCTTAACAGGCCAAAACTAATATCAGGCCGAATTATTAAGTGGGCCTTTAGCAAGTGGGCCCAAAAGCATAGTGTCTAGTTGACGGGCCGAATCTGATACGGGCCATAATTGAGCCCAAAGCCTCTTAAAGGGCCGGACCTGATCTGGGTCGTAATTTGGCCCAGAACATGGTAGGGCTTTAACGGGCCGGATCTCATATGGGACACTATTAGGCCCAGAGCGTGGCAGGCCATTAATGGACCGAATCAAATATGGGCCGGCATTTGGCCCAAAACATGGCAGGCAGTTAATGGGTCGGCCTACTAGGGTCCACAAAATCTTGTGGGCCTACAGCTGGGCCGGCCCGTTAATGTCGGTGAAATCTTGTGGGCCTTTAGCTGTGCCGGCCGATCATGACCCGCTAGAATCTTGTGGGCTTTACCTGGGCTGGCCCATTATGGCACAAAAAAAATCTTGTGGGCCTTTACCTAGGCCGGCCCATTATGGCCCGCAAAATCTTGTGGGCCTTTAGCTGGGCCAGCCCATTATGTTTCGCAAAATCTCGTGGGCCTTTAGCTGGGCCGGCCCATTATGGTCCGCAAAATCTTGTGGGCCTTCAGTTGGGCCGGCCCATTTAAACTTGATGGGCCGGTCCATGTGTCAACATATCATAGGCGTGTCTCGCCCATTGGATGAGTTGACACGTGTCTCCTCCAGCCAATGATGATTTTACACGTGGAAAATCCCCATTGGTCGGGGCTGTTAACGGGTTACCGGATCCAAAACCCGACCCAATAGCTTAATGGAGTTTCGTTACGGTGGATGCCACGTGTCGGTCACCCTTGACGAAAGCACTTCTGTGACGCGCGATTTATTGTCATGGAAGTGGACACTTCCGTGATGATAATTTTGGTAATGTCATGGAACACTTCTACGACAGCACAGGTATGACTATCTTGATTCTGTCATAAATTTTTCATGGATGTACATGCATGACAAAAAAGCGACCTACTATGACAAACACGTATCATCACGGAAGTGTATTTTTTTGTAGTGCCACGAGTGCCCATGACTCCCACTCCATGAGGTGTTGGCGCTCCTCCTCCTCCCTCGCTTCCATCCAAACAGTCGGAGCAGACGCGTAGATGGGAAAAGTGGACGTCCACTAGTATGTCTGGCCATCGAATGAACGAGGCGGGTGTTTAACTCTACACCTGACATGGGTGGCAGTGATGACGGCGATGCATTGGCCTGCACGACGGCATCGCTGTCGACCAGCGCCTACACCATGTGATGACAGTAGTCCTCTTCCATACACATGGACTCCTTGATTTGCCGCCAATTGGCCTCCTCGAGGGCGACCAAGTAGGCGGCTTCCTCCTCCCATTCTTCCTCCTTCACCACCACTGGCGATGGTGGCGCATCCGACGCAACCGATGGACCCCAAGCCCTGACGCCGTCGGGCCTCGTGCTCGTTGGCGAACAACGCGTCCCAGTGGGAGGAGTGATGTCGCTTGAAGCTACGTCGGTATTTCCCCAAAGAGGAAGGGATGATGCAGCACAGCGGCGGTAGGTATTTCCCTCAGATATGAAACCTAGGTTATCGAACCAGTAGGAGAACCAAGCAACACAAGGTAATCATCCCCTGCACACAGATAACAAATCCTCGCAACCCGACGTGTTAAAGGGGTTTTCAATCCCTTTCGGGTAACGGTGCCATAAATTGGTGTGTGAAGACAAAAAGGTTGTAACAGATCAGATAAATAATATGAGAAAGTGCAACAAATTATTTTTGTATTTTTGGAGTAATAGATCTGAAAATAAAATCAAATAAAAGTAGATCGCAAAGGCAAATAATATGAGAAAGAGACCCGGGGGCCGAAGGTTTCACTAGTGGCTTCTCTCGAGAAAAATAGAAAAGCGTTCGGTGAACAAATTACTGGTGGGCAATTGACAGAACTTCAAACACTCATGACTATATCCAGGCAATGATCATTATATAGGCATCACATCCAAGATTAGTAGACCGACTCCTGCTTGCATCTACTACTATTACTCCACACATCGACCGCTATCTAGCATGCATCTAGTTTATTAAGTTCATGGAGAAACAGAGTGATGCCATAAGAACGATGACATAATGTACACAATATCTATCTATGTAGAGATAGACCTCCATCGTTTTATCCTTAGTAGCAACGATACATACGTGTCGGTTCCCTTTCTGTCACTGGGATCAAGCATCGTAAGATCGAACCCACTACAAAGCACCTCTTCCCATTGCAAGATAAATAGGTCAAGTTGGCCAAACAAAACCCAAATATCGGAGTAGCAATATGAGGCCATAAGAGATCATGTGTAAAAGAGATGAAAGAAACTCAAATACTTTCATGGATATAAAAACATAGATCTGATCATAAACTCAAAGTTCATCAATCCCAACAAACACATTGCAAAAGAGTTACATAATATGGATCTCCAAGAGACCATTGTATTAGGAATCAAGAGGGAGAGATGAAGCCATCTGGCTACTAACTACGGACCCGAAGGTCTACAAAGGACTACTCACGCATCATCGGAGAAGCACCAATTGTAACGCCTCGGACACACCCGCCGGTGGTCGTTACTCCTGGCAGGATCTAGACTGGCCCCACAGATCAATACTAGTCTTTTCTGCGCACTTTGTCTCACTCGTGCGCACCCGGGAGCAACTTCCCGGTCGGTCACCCATCCTAACACTACTTCAAGCTGAGCACGCTTAACTTTGGAGTTCTGTCAGAATGGGCTCCCAGAAAAGAAGGAATTCCTTATTGATATGAGTAGTCTATCATCCCTATTAAGCCAGGCTATCACATACACCCCCACTCAGAGGAACCGACGTCCTCGTCGGGCCACAGGAACGTTCCCTCTTGGCACATACGTCCGTGCATCCAGTCCGGTACATGTGCCATGCCGGGTGCCACGACGAGTCACAAACGTCATGAACAACATGACCGCGCACCTGTCCGCAAACATCCGTGTAACTGCCAGGGTCGGCTCTGATACCAACTTGTAACACCCACGATGCGGCTATATCTCCCACGTGTCGGAGCACGACTTAGAGGCATAACCGCATCGTAGGCATGTCGCAAGAGGGGTAATCTTTACACATCCCATGTACTGAATAAGAAAGAGGTACAGAGTTGGCTTACAATCGCCACTTCACAAAATACGTGAATATAGCATTACATCATCCAGACACAAGCAAGGTCCGACTACGGAACCAAAATAAAAGAAGACTACCCCTAATGCAAAAGATCCCCGATCGCCCCGACTGGGCTCCACTACTGATCAACTGAAATGAAACAACACGATGAACAAGATCTTCATCGAGCTCCTCCTTGAGCTCGGTTGAGTCACCTGCACGGTATCATCGGCACCTGCAAACTGGTTTTGGAAGTAATCTATGAGTCACGGGGACTCAACAATCTCACACCCTCGCAATCAAGACTATTCAAGCTTATGGGTAGGTAAAAGGTATGTGAGGTGGAGCTGCAGCAAGCACTATCATATATGGTGGCTAACTTACGCAATTAAGAGCGAGAAGAGAAGGCAAGGCACGGTCGTGAACTAGAAGTGATCAAGAAGTGATCCTGAAACTACTTACGTTCAAGCATAACTCCAACACCGTGTTCACTTCCCGGACCCCGCCGAGAAGAGACCATCACGGCTACACATGCGGTTGATGCATTTTAATTAAGTTAAGTGTCAAGTTCTCTACAACCGGACATTAACAAATTCCCATCTGCCCATAACCGCGGGCACGGCTTTTGAAAGTTCAAAACCCTGCAGGGGTGTCCCAACTTAGCCCATCACAAGCTCTCACGGTCAACGAAGGATATTCCTTCTCCCGAGAAGGCCCGATCAGTCTCGGAATCCCGGTTACAAGACATGTCGACAATGGTAAAACAAGACCAGCAAGACCGCCCGATGCGCCGACATCCCGATAGGAGCTGCACATATCTCGTTCTCAGGGCAACACCGGATGAACACTACGTACAACTAAAACCAACCCTCAAGTTTCCCCGAGGTGGCGCTGCAAGTGGCTCTATTTTGGACCAACACTTAGAGAAGCACTGGGCCGGGGGGTTAAAATAAAGATGACCCTCGGGAGAGCGACTCCTAAGGGAAAAAGTAGGTGGTGGTGAGGCAAATGGTAAATCCAAGGTTGGGCCTTGCTGGAGGAGTCTTATTCAAAGTGAACTGTCAAGGGTCCCCATAACACCCAACCGTGTAAGGAATGCAAAATCAAGGAACATAACACCGGTATGACGGAAAACTAGGGTGGCAAGAGTGGAACAAAACACTAGGCATAAGGCCGAGCCTTTCACCCTTTACCAAGTATATAGGTGCATTAAATAAAATAAGAGATATTGTGATATCCCAACATATCCATGTTCCAACATGGAACAAACTTCATCTTCACCTACAACTAGCAACGCTATAAGAGGGGCTGAGCAAAGCGATAACATAGCCAAACAACGGTTTGCTAGGAAAGGTGGGTTAGAGGCTGGACATGGCAAAATGGGAGGCATGATATAGCAAGTGGTAGGTATCGCGGCATAGCAATAGAGCGAGCAACTAGCAAGCAAAGATAGAAGTGATTTCGAGGGTATGGTCATCTTGCCTGAGATCCCGCAAGGAAGAAGAACGAGTCCATGAAGAAGACAAACGGACGCAGTCGAACGGATCCTCACAACTCCGGAACGTAACCGAAGCTAACGAGAGAAACAAACCAGAAAGAAGCAAACCACATAGTAAACAGCCAACACATCAACATGGCATGATGCACAATGAAGTATGATGCATGTCCGGTTTAATGAAGCATGGCATGGCAAAGTGCACAAACAAAACTACAAGTTAAGTGGAGCCCAATATGCAACGAGTTGCATATTTACGGAACACCACATCAATTATTTAGTTCTCTCTCAGTTATGTACTCACCAATATTAAATGTTGTTAAGCATGTCAAGAGGTGAAACATAACAAAACTATACCATCTAAACAATTTAAATGGGACCGAATATAACAAACAACAAACCCGGTAAACCCCCATATGCATTAGTAATTTTGGTGCAACAACAATTTTAAACATTTTAAATGTTATTATCATGATGCGGATGACATGTTCAAGTTTATGCAATTTTATGAAAATGTTGACATGAGCATATTATGAAGCATTTGTCATCATGGAGGAAACAGGAGGGGTGCCACGGCCACGACAACGGAAATGGTGCCACGGAAACATTCCGGTTCCGGTCACTCGATTGATGCCGGTGCAAAAGAAAGTGTGACGGGAGCATGTCATGCGATGAACGGTGGGGTGCTCCCGGTTACCGGGTTCCCACATATCGATGGCAAGGCAAAAGAGGGGCAACATGCACCGACAGTTCGGGCTCGAGGCAAACAAGGGTGCATCTCATACGACATGCATTCATTCTCGGAAGGTCGTCTCGGCGGTTATACCTTCGAAGCAAGCATTTCCAAAGCGGAACGACTTCATCGAGGGAAGTAGTTATTCACGTTTCATAGTCATTCGGGGTTGTCGGTAGTGGAACTTGACGAAAAGCACATCGACGGTAGCGGTACATACGTTCTCGGGGTACATGTCAGTCCGGTCTTGGTGTATTATGTACATGGCTAATGTAGTGGTACTCGGTGTCTTGTCGAACCCAAGCGACGGTAGTCGTACATGACACGATGTGGAAGTAGTTGTACTCGCGGTCTTCGGCGACGGTAGTCGTACACGTATCGACGAGGTACTTAACGTTTCGGTCTGTAGTCGTTCGAGCGTCCGTGTGGTCTTGCCGGTGGGGTAGTTTGCGCTTGCGGTCCAACTCCGAGGTCATAGCCGTGTAGTCGAACTTGACGGAAAACGGGTCTCGCTGGGGACTTGGCACGTCCATCAGGAACCTGCTGGTACTTGGCGTTTCTCGGTCCTACGGGTCATGGTGTGGCCAAACTCGAGGAGGTCCAAGGAGGCACCGGATGGAGGTGTTCGTGGAACTACTGTCGGACTATGGCTGCAGATGGACAGGCAGCAGCGAGGAGGCGATGGGGCATTGAAGATACCGGACCCGGGCCAGTACATGTCGGGGAAGCGAGGAGCTTGGGGCGGTGTTGGAGAAGGGCATGATGACAGAGGCAGGCTCGGCAACCATGCGGCGACGTGCGTGGAGGGCTCGAGTCCCTGGCGCGGCAGAGATGTGGGGAAGCGACGGGGCCGCAGTGCCATGGGGACAGAGGTGGAGGCTCCAGCTCAGGGAAGAGGTCGAGGCTGGCTGGAACGAGGCAGGGGCGACGGGTGAGAGGCGAGGCAGAGCGGCGGGACTTGCCGACGGCGAGACTTGGCATCCATGGGTCCCTGCTCCAGTTGGGCGACGAAGACACATGCGTAGTACCCATGGCAGGGGCCGAGGCACGGTGCTCCAGGTCGGTGGTGTCCGGCAGGGTCGTGGTGGCGGCCTCCGGCGAGAGAGCCGAACGGGGTACGTGGTGCTCGGCGTACTCCGGCGATGCGGCGATCTCCTGGCGAGGCGGCGGCGCGCCTGCTGGCTCCTGGAGTGGTAGAGCGACGGGGACCGGCAAAGAGGACGTCGAGGGTGGAGAAGCTCGGAGCAGGCAGAGGGGATCAAGGATGATCCCGATCGGGACGAGAGGGAGATGGCCATGGGAACCGGGCACGGCGTTGATGGACGGCGCCGGGGACGGGGTGTAGGAGAGGAGAGGCGCTCGGGCATGGGAATCGGCCAGGCGCAGGTGCGAGGACTCCTGCGGGAGGAGGACGAGAGGGGGCCGAGCGGGACTCCTCCCTGGTACGCGTGGGTGGCGGCGGTAGCGGGAGGATGTGAAGGAAATATGCCCTAGAGGCAATAATAAAGTTATTATTTATTTCCTTATATCATGATAAATGTTTATTATTCATGCTAGAATTGTATTATCCAGAAACATAATACTTGTGTGAATACATAGACAAACTAAACGTCACTAGTGTGCCTCTACTTGACTAGCTCGTTAATCAAAGATGGTTATGTTTCCTAACCATAGACATATGTTGTCATTTGATTAACGGAATCACATCATTAGGAGAATGATGTGATTGACATGACCCATTCCATTACCTTAGCACCCGATCGTTTAGTATGTTGCTATTGCTTTCTTCATGACTTATACATGTTCCTATGACTATGAGATTATGCAACTCCCGTTTGCCGGAGGAACACTTTGTGTGCTACCAAACATCACAACGTAACTGGGTGATTATAAAGGAGCTCTACAAGTGTCTCCAAAGGTACATGTTGGGTTGGCGTATTTCGAGATTAGGATTTGTCACTTCGATTGTCGGACAGGTATCTCTGGGCCCTCTCGGTAATGCACATCACATAAGCCTTGCAAGAATTGCATCTAATGAGTTAGTTGTGAGATGATGTATTACGAAACGAGTAAAGAGACTTGCCGGTAACGAGATTGAACTAGGTATTGAGATACCGACGATCGAATCTCGGGCAAGTAACATACCGATGACAAAGGGAACAACGTATGTTGTTATGCGGTCTGATCGATAAAGATCTTCGTAGAATATGTAGGAGCCAATATGAGCATCCAGGTTCCGCTATTGGTTATTGACCGGAGACATGTCTCGGTCATGTCTACATTGTTCTTGAACCCGTAGGGTCCGCACGCTTAACGTTACGATGACAGTTTCATTATGAGTTTATATATTTTGATGTACCGAAGTTTGTTCGGAGTCCCGGATGTGATCACAGACATGACGAGGAGTCTCGAAATGGTCGAGACATAAAGATTGATATATTGGAAGCCTATGTTTGGACATCGGAAGTGTTCCGGGTGAAATCGGCATTTTACCGGAGTACCGGGAGATTACCGGAACCCCCCCCCCCCCCCGGTAACCTAATGGGCCTTAATGGGCCTAGTGGAGAAAGAGGAGAGGAGGCCTAGGGGCTGCCGCGCGCCCCTTCCCCCCCAAGTCCGAATTGGACAAGGAGGGGGGCGGCGCCCCCCCTTTCCTTTCTTCCCTCTCCTCCTTCCCCCCAAGTCCTAATCCAACTAGGGAAAGGGGGGAGTCCTACTCCCAGTAGGAGTAGGACTCCTCCTACGCGCCTCCTCCTAGGGTCAGCCGCACCGCCCCTTGCTCCTTTATATACGGGGGCAGGGGGGCACCTCTAGACACACAAGTTGATCTTCAAGATCGTTCTCTTAGCCGTGTGCGGTGCCCCCTCCACCATAGTCCTCGATAATATTGTAGTGGTGCTTAGGCGAAGCCCTGTGACAGTAGAACATCAAGATTGTCACCACGCCGTCGTGTTGACAGAACTCTTCCCCGACACTTTGCTGGATCGGAGTCCGGGGATCGTCATCGAGCTGAACGTGTGCTAGAACTCGGAGGTGCCGTAGTTTCGGTGCTTGATCGGTCGGGCCATGAAGACGTACGACTACATCAACCGCGTTGTCATAACGCTTCCGCTGTCGGTCTACGACGGTACGTAGACAACACTCTCCCCTCTCGTTGCTATACATCACCATGATCTTGCGTGTGCGTAGGATTTTTTTTGAAATTACTACGTTCCCCAACAGTGGCATCCGAGCCTAGGTTTTATGTGTTGATGTTGTATGCACGAGTAGAACACAAGTTAGTTGTGGGCGATATTAGTCATACTACTTACCAACATGTCATACTTTGGTTCGGCGGTATTGTTGGATGAAGCGGCCCGGACCGACATTACGCGTACGCTTACGCGAGAATGGTTCTACCGACGTGCTTTGCACACAGGTGGATGGCGGGTGTCAGTTTCTCCAACTTTAGTTGAACCAAGTGTGGCTATGCCCGGTCCTTGCGAAGGTTAAAACAGCACCAACTTGACAAACTATCGTTGTGGTTTTGATGTGTAGGTAAGATTGGTTCTTGCTTAAGCCCGTAGCAGCCACGTAAAACTTGCAACAACAAAGTAGAGGACGTCTAACTTGTTTTTGCAGGGCATGTTGTGATGTGATATGGTCAAGACATGATGCTAAATTTTATTGTATGAGATGATCATGTTTTGTAACCGAGTTATCGGCAACTGGCAGGAGCCATATGGTTGTCGCTTTATTGTATGCAATGCAATTGCGCTGTAATGCTTTACTTTATCACTAAGCGGTAGCGATAGTCGTGGAAGCATAAGATTGGCGAGACGACAACGATGCTACGATGGTGATCATGATGGTGCTTCGAAGATGGAGATCACAAGCACAAGAAGATGATGGCCATATCATATCACTTATATTGATTGCATGTGATGTTTATCTTTTATGCATCTTATCTTGCTTTGATTGACGGTAGCATTTTAAGATGATCTCTCACTAATTATCAAGAAGTGTTCTCCCTGAGTATGCACTGTAGCAAAAGTTCTTCGTGCTGAGACACCACATCATGATCGGGTGTGATAGGCTCTACGTTCAAATACAACGGGTGCAAAACAGTTGCACACGCGGAATACTCAGGTTATACTTGACTAGCCAAGCATATACAGATATGGCCTCGGAACACGGAGACCGAAAGGTCGAGCGTGAATCATATAGTAGATATGATCAACATAGTGATGTTCACCAATGAAACTACTCCATCTCACGTGATGATCGGACATGGTTTAGTTGATTTGGATCACGTGATCACTTGGAGGATTAGAGGGATGTCTATCTAAGTGGGAGTTCTTTAGTAATATGATTAATTGGACTTAAATTTATCATGAACTTAGTACCTGATAGTATCATGCTTGTTTATGTTTGATTGTAGGTAAATGGCCCGTGCTATTGTTCCGTTGAATTTTAATGCGTTCCTTGAGAAAGCAAAGTTGAAAGATGATGGTAGCAATTACACGGACTGGGTCTGTAACTTGAGGATTATCCTCATTGCTGCACAGAAGAATTACATCCTGGAAGCACCGCTGGGTGCCAGGCCTGCTGCTAGAGCAACACCAGATGTTATGAACGTCTGGCAGAGCAAAGCTGATGACTACTCGATAGTTCAGTGTGCCATGCTTTACGGCTTAGAATCGGGACTTCAACGACGTTTTGAACGTCATGGAGCATATGAGATGTTCCAGGGGTTGAAGTTAATATTTCAAGCAAATGCCCGGATTGAGAGATATGAAGTCTCCAATAAGTTCTATAGCTGCAAGATGGAGGAGAACAGTTCTGTCAGTGAGCATATACTCAAAATGTCTGGGTATAATAATCACTTGATTCAATTGGGAGTTAATCTTCCAGATGATTGCGTCATTGACAGAATTCTCCAATCACTTCCACCTAGCTACAAGAGCTTCGTGATGAAGTATAATATGCAAGGGATGAATAAGACAATTCCCAAGCTCTTCGCAATGCTGAAAGCTGCGGAGGTAGAAATCAAAAAGGAGCATCAAGTGTTGATGGTCAACAAGACCACTAGTTTCAAGAAAAAGGGAAAAGGGAAGAAGAAGGGGAACTTCAAATAGAACAGCAAACAAGTTGCTGCTCAGGAGAAGAAACCCAAATCTGGACCTAAGCCTGAAACTGAGTGCTTCTACTGCAAGCAGACTGGTCACTGGAAGCGGAACTGCCCCAAGTATTTGGCGTATAAGAAGGATGGCAAGGTGAACAAAGGTATATGTGATACATGTTATTGATGTGTACCTTACTAATGCTCGCAGTAGCACCTGGGTATTTGATACTGGTTATGTTGCTAATATTTGCAACTCGAAACAGGGACTACGGATTAAGCGAAGATTGGCTAAGGACGAGGTGATGATGCGCATGGGAAATGGTTCCAAAGTCGATGTGATCGCGGTCGTCACGCTACCTCTACATCTACCTTCGGTATTAGTATTAGACCTAAATCATTGTTATTTGGTGCCAGCGTTAAGCATGAACATTATATCTGGATCTTGTTTGATGCGAGACGGTTATTCATTTAAATCAGAGAATAATGGTTGTTCTATTTATATGAGTAATATCTTTTATGGTCATGCACCCTTGAAGAGTGGTCTATTCTTATTAAATCTTGATAGTAGTGACACACATATTCATAATGTTGAAGCCAAAAGATGCAGAGTTGATAATGATAGTGCAACTTATTTGTGGCACTGCCGTTTAGGTCATATCAGTGTAAAGCGCATGAAGAAATTCCATACTGATGGACTTTTGGAACCACTTGATTATGAATCACTTGGTACTTGCGAACCGTGCCTTATGGGCAAGATGACAAAAACACCGTTCTCCGATACTATGGAGAGAGCAACAGATTTGTTGGAAATCATACATATAGATGTATGTGGCCTGATGAATGTTGAGGCTCGTGGCGGATATCGTTATTTTCTCACCTTCACAGATGACTTAAGCAGATATGGGTATATCTACTTAATGAAACATAAATCTGAAACATTTGAAAGTTCAAAGAATTTCAGAGTGAAGTTGAAAATCATCATAACAAGAAAATAAAATTCCTACGATCTGATCGTGGAGGAGAATATTTGAGTTACGAGTTTGGTGTACATTTGAAACAATGCGGAATAGTTTCGCAACTCACGCCACCCGGAACACCACAGCGTAATGGTGTGTCCGAATGTCATAATCGTACTTTACTAGATATGGTGCGATCTATGATGTCTCTTACTGATTTACCGCTATCGTTTTGGGGTTATGCTTTAGAGACGGCCGCATTCACATTAAATAGGGCACCATCAAAATTCGTTGAGACGATGCCTTATGAACTATGGTTTGGCAAGAAATCAAAGTTGTCGTTTCTTAAAGTTTGGGGCTGCGATGCTTATGTGAAAAAGCTTCAACCTAATAAGCTCAAACCCAAATCGGAGAAATGTGTCTTCATAGGATATCCAAAGGAAACTATTGGATACACCTTCTATCACAGATCCGAAGACAAGACTTTTGTTGCTAAATTCGGAAACTTTCTAGAGAAGGAGTTCCTCTCGAAAGAAGTGAGTGGGAGGAAAGTAGAACTTGATGAGGTAACTGTACCTACTCCCTTATTGGAAAGTAGTACATCACAGAAACCAATTTCTGTGACACCTACACCAATTAGTGAGGAAGCTAATGATGATGATCATGAAACTTCAGAACAAGATACTACTGAACCTCGTAGATCAACCAGAGTAAGATCCGCACCAGAGTGGTACGGTAATCCTGTTCTGGAAGTCATGCTACTAGATCATGATGAACCTACAAACTATGGAGAAGCGATGGTGAGCCCAAATTCCGCAAAATGGCTTGAAGCCATGAAATCTGAGATGGGATCCATGTATGAGAACAAAGTGTGGACATTAGTTGACTTGCCCATTGATCGGCAAGCAATTGAGAATAAATGGATCTTCAAGAAGAAGACTGAGCTGACGGTAATGTTACTGTCTACAAAGCTCGACTTGTCGCAAAAGGTTTTCGACAAGTTCAAGGGATTGACTATGATGAGACCTTCTCACCCGTAGCGATGCTTAAGTCTGTCCGAATCATGTTAGCAATTGCCGTATTTTATGATTATGAAATTTGGCAAATGGATGTCAAAACTGCATTCCTGAATGGATTTCTGGAAGAAGAATTGTATATGATGCAACCAGAAGGTTTTGTCGATCCAAAGGGACCTAACAAAGTGTGCAAGCTCCAACGATCCATTTATGGACTGGTGCAAGCATCTCGGAGTTGGAATAAACGATTTGATAATGTGATCAAAGCATTTGGTTTTGTACAGACTTTTGCAGAAGCCTGTATTTACAAGAAAGTGAGTGGGAGCTCTGTAGCATTTCTGATATTATATGTAGATGACATATTACTAATCGGAAATGATATAGAATTTCTGGATAGCATAAAGGGATACTTGAATAAGAGTTTTTCAATGAAAGACCTCGGTGAAGCTGCTTACATATTGGGCATTAAGATCTATAGAGATAGGTCAAGACGCTTAATTGGACTTTCACAAAGCACATACCTTGACAAAGTTTTGAAGAAGTTCAAAATGGATCAAGCAAAGAAAGGATTCTTGCCTGTGTTACAAGGTGTGAAATTGAGTAAGACTCAATGCCCGACCACTGCAGAAGATAGAGAGAAAATGAAAGATGTTCCCTATGCTTCAGCCATAGGCTCTATCATGTATGCAATGCTGTGTACCAGACCTGATGTATGTCTTGCTATAAGTCTAGCAGGGAGGTACCAAAGTAATCCAGGAGTGGATCACTGGACAGCGGTCAAGAACATCCTGAAATACCTGAAAAAGACTAAGGATATGTTTCTCGTATATGGAGGTGACAAAGAGCTCATCGTAAATGGTTACGTTGATGCAAGCTTTGACACTGATCCAGACGATTCTAAATCGCAAACCGGATACGTGTTTACATTAAACGGTGGAGCTGTCAGTTGGTGCAGTTCTAAACAAAGCGTTGTGGTGGGATCTACATGTGAAGCAGAGTACATAGCTGCTTCGGAAGCAGCAAACGAAGGAGTCTAGATGAAGGAGTTCATATCCGATCTAGGTGTCATACCTAGTGCATCGGGTCCAATGAAAATCTTTTGTGACAATACTGGTGCAATTGCCTTGGCAAAGGAATCCAGATTTCACAAGAGAACCAAGCACATCAAGAGACGCTTCAATTCCATCCAGGATCTAGTCCAGGTGGGAGACATAGAGATTTGCAAGATACATACATATCTGAATGTAGCAGACCCGTTGACTAAGCCTCTTCCACGAGCAAAACATGATCAGCACCAAAGCTCCATGGGTGTTAGAATCATTACTGTGTAATCTAGATTATTGACTCTAGTGCAAGTGGGAGACTGAAGGAAATATGCCCTAGAGGCAATAATAAAGTTATTATTTATTTCCTTATATCATGATAAATGTTTATTATTCATGCTAGAATTGCATTATCCGGAAACATAATACTTGTGTGAATACATAGACAAACTAAACGTCACTAGTGTGCCTCTACTTGACTAGCTCGTTAATCAAAGATGGTTATGTTTCCTAACCATAGACATGTGTTGTCATTTGATTAACGGGATCACATCATTAGGAGAATGATGTGATTGACATGACCCATTCCATTAGCTTAGCACCCGATCGTTTAGTATGTTGCTATTGCTTTCTTCATGACTTATACATGTTCCTATGACTATGAGATTATGCAACTCCCGTTTGCCGGAGGAACACTTTGTGTGCTACCAAACATCACAACGTAACTGGGTGATTATAAAGGAGCTCTACAGGTGTCTCCAAAGGTACATGTTGGGTTGGCGTATTTCGAGATTAGGATTTGTCACTCCGATTGTCGGAGAGGTATCTCTGGGCCCTCTCGGTAATGCACATCACATAAGCCTTGCAAGCATTGCAACTAATGAGTTAGTTGCGAGATGATGTATTACGAAACGAGTAAAGAGACATGCCGGTAACGAGATTGAACTAGGTATTGAGATACCGACGATCGAATCTCGGGCAGGTAACATACCGATGACAAAGGGAACAACGTATGTTGTTATGCGGTCTGACCGATAAAGATCTTCGTAGAATATGTAGGAGCCAATATGAGCATCCAGGTTCCGCTATTGGTTATTGACCGGAGACATGTCTCGGTCATGTCTACATTGTTCTTGAACCCGTAGGGTCCGCACGCTTAACGTTACGATGACAGTTTCATTATGAGTTTATATATTTTGATGTACCAAAGTTTGTTCGGAGTCCCGAATGTGATCACGGACATGACGAGGAGTCTTGAAATGGTCGAGACATAAAGATTGATATATTGGAAGCCTATGTTTGGACATCGGAAGTGTTCCGGGTGAAATCGGCATTTTACCGGAGTACCGGGAGGTTACCGGAACCCCCCGGTAACCTAATGGACCTTAATGGGCCTAGTGGAGGAAGAGGAGAGGAGGCCTAGGGGCTGCCGCGCGCCCCTTCCCCCCCAAGTCCGGATTGGACAAGGAGGGGGGCGGCGCCCCCCCTTTCCTTTCTTCCCTCTCCTCCTCCCCCCCAAGTCCTAATCCAACTAGGGAAAGGGGGGAGTCCTACTCCCGGTAGGAGTAGGAGTCCTCCTGCGCGCCTCCTCCTAGGGCCGGCCGCACCCCCTTGCTCTTTTATATACGGGGCAGGGGGCACCTCTAGACACACAAGTTGATCTTCAAGATCGTTCTCTTAGCCGTGTGCGGTGCCCCCCTCCACCATAGTCCTCGATAATATTGTAGTGGTGCTTAGGCAAAGCCCTCGACAGTAGAACATCAAGATCGTCACCACGCCGTCGTGCTGACGGAACTCTTCCCCGACACTTTGCTGGATCGGAGTCCCGGGATCGTCATCGAGCTGAACGTGTGCTAGAACTCGGAGGTGCCGTAGTTTCGGTGCTTGATCGGTCGGGCCGTGAAGACGTACGACTACATCAACCGCGTTGTCATAACGCTTCCGCTGTCGGTCTACGAGGGTACGTAGACAACACTCTCGCCTCTCGTTGCTATACATCCCCATGATCTTGCGTGTGCGTAGGAATTTTTTTTGAAATTACTACGTTCCCCAACAGGATGAGAGGGAGCGGGCTCAGGAAGGCTAGGGTTAGGAAGGAGGCTGGGCCTTAGAGGAAAATGGGCCTAGGTGCGGGCTAGGGTTAGTAGGCGCCGGCTGAGCTAATGGGCCGGCCGGGTGGCCGAGGCCCAGGTAGCTGCTGCTGCTGTTACTTTTCTTTTTCATCTCCCTAGGCAGAAAACAAAGTGGAAAAGCACAGTGTAGAGAAAGAGGAGTTTGAGAATAAAAAAATATCCTCAAGTTCCTGTAGTTTTGGAGGATTTGAATAAATTGCTCTGGGCATTTTTAGAGGTAGAAAAATATATCAAGTTTGAATTAAATTCAAACTTGGGCTATTTTTGGACCTAACCAAACCAACTTCAAAAGAGGTGAAAAAATGGCAGAGGAATAGGACATGGTGATTGAATGTTGAGGCAAAGATGAACATTAAAAGAGAAGGGAATGTGGCACTTGTCAAAAGAAGGAAATAGAGGATGGATAAGGTGATAATGCAAGATTCATGCATGGAACATGCAACAACATAATGTATGAGAAAACACACCATGCACATGATGACATGATGAAATGCAACTTAAATAGAGCAAGAAAATAAAACACACGACGAAATTCGGAAAAGTTGGAAGTCTTCTGGAGCGTCGGTCTCGGGGCGTCACAACACTCCACCACTACGAGAGGATCTCGTCCCGAGATCTAGAATGGTGCCGGAGGGAAAACAGAAGAGGAAGAGAAACGGTAAAACTAAGTTGCTTCTTTGACAAATGAGTGAAACCAAAGAACCTTGCGAGGTTGAACAATTTGAAAGAAAGAATACAACGAAGATGAACAAAGTTGAAAACACTCCGTTAGAAAAGAGGAACAAGGAACATTATGGGAACCTTGGAGGTTGCAAAGCTAAGAATGACGAGCACAAAGGACAAGAAGGAATTGAAACCACTCTGGCTGAAATGAGATAAACAAGGAACAAGGAAGAACAATTTCAGACAGCACTCCGGTCGAGAAGATATGCAAGACTTGAGCAAGGACTTCATCGTAGGGCCATCGCGCATAAAATACTTATATGTGAATCTGTGTTTCTAGATGCCAATGTTTAATGCTTGCTTATGCATCGTTTAATGCTTGTCTCTGCAATGTTTGAACTCTGTTCCTGTAAATACAAAGAAAAGACTGGCATAGTGGTTTAGAATCAAACGGGTTTAAACACCTAATGTAGAGCCAATATATTTACCTCGATAAGAACAGAGACAAATATAAATTCGAACTTTTTTAGTTAATGCAGCAGGTAAGCGTGTATAAGTAATGACCATACCTTATCCCTTTTGATCCTTAGATCTCCGGTTTAAATAATTCGGGTGATTGAATTTGATAACTCAATATTTATGAATTGTCAATGCTTCTTGAATACTCAATGATTATTATACCTTAGTAGCTCATACCTTTTGATCCTTGAACCGCCGGCTTGAATGACCCGGGCGGCTGTGTTGTCCAATAATTGAGCTGGTGAAGAAGACCAAGCTAATTTATTTGTAATATTGAAACAACAACCAACTAAAAGGCAAGCGATAGATAACAAGCATAATTTTAATCTTGTATTCAAAAGGTTGGGGGTTTCTGTTTCAAATACGACCAGTAAACCGGACTAAAGGGGTTAAGCTAAGGTTCGAATATGACCATATAGCCCCCGGTGGCTTTGGCGTTGCGCCGATCAAGAGGGTACCGACAGCTATGTTCTCTTTGGTTCGAATACGACCTATGTTTGAACAGGAAGCCCCCAAATGACCTTGAGAGGTTTTTAACTACCCTGATTCGAATATGATCCAAGTCGGACTCAAAGGGGTTAAGCTATGATTCAGATACAATCTAGAAGCCCCAAGTGAGTTTTGGCCTTGAGCCGATCAAGAGGGTTACGACAGCTATGTTCTCTTTGGTTCGAATACGACCTATGTTATAACAGGAAGCCCCCAAGTGAGCATGAGATTTGCAGCTAGATTCGAATACAATCATAAGCTGGACCAAAAAGGTTAAACTTGATTCAAATATGATCAGCTCCTTAATAGTCATTTGTAAATAAGAAATAATAAAGATGCATAGTCTGTGAAAAGAAAAGAGATCGATGGTCTTACTTTATTGCTTATCATAGTATATACAACATGAACGTATGTACATGATGAGAGCCGGTGGCTCAGGTGTAATATGGCCGAAGTTGAGCAATGTTCCATGGCCGACGGGTCTCCTCTTCCGACTTACGTGAGTCTGCATGCTCTCGAACGTCAATGAGGTAGTATGACCCATTGTTTAAATTTTTACTGACCACAAAGGGTCCTTCCCAAGGTGGGGATAACTTGTGTGCATCTGAAAGATCCTGGATGAGCCGGAGCACCAAGTCGCCTTCCTGAAAAGTCCTGGACTTAACCCAGCGGCTGTGATAACGACGCAGGTCCTGTTGATAAATTGCTGACCAGGCCGCTGCTAAGTCTCTTTCTTCATCCAACAAGTCAAGCGCATCCTCTCTGGCTTGTTCATTATTAGCTTCAACATAAGCCGCCACTCGGGGCGAGTCATGATGGATGTCACTAGGCAATACTGCTTCTGCTCCATAAACCATGAAGAAAGGTGTGTAACCCGTAGACCTATTGGGCGTAGTGTTGATACTCCATAATACCGAGGGTAATTCCTCTACCAACAACCCGGCGTTCATTGTAAAGGAACCATAAGCCGGGGTTTGAGCCCTTTCAAAATTTCCTGATTGGCTCTCTCAGCTTGACCATTGGATTGAGGGTGAGCTACAGAAGAAACATCAAGCCGGATGTGTTCCCGTTGACAAAATTCCTCCATAGCTCCTTGGGACAGATTAGTGCCATTGTCAGTGATAATGTTGTGTGGAAAACCAAAACAGAAAATCACTTTTTTATGAACTGAACCACCGTGGCTGCGTCACATTTACTCACAGGCTCCGCCTCAACCCACTTGGTGAACTTATCAACTGCCACCAGGAGATGTGTCTTTTTATCCTTAGACCTTTTGAAAGGTCCCACCATGTCAAGCCCCCAGACCGCAAACGGCCAAGTGATTAGAATCATCCGGAGCTCTTGAGCCGGCACATGCGCTCGTCGTACAAATTTCTGACATCCGTCACCTCTACTGACCAGATCTTCCGCATCAGCGTGAGCCGTTAACCAGTAAAAGCCGTGACAAAACGCCTTGGCCGCTAAAGATTTTGACCCGGCGTGATAACCACAATCACCTTCATGGATCTCACGAATGATTTCTTGACCTTCTTCCGGGGAAACACACCGCTGAAACGCTCCGGAAACACTGCGATGATATAACTCTCCATCTGAAATCGTCATGGACTTAGATCGCCGGGTTATCTGTCGAGCCAGGGTCTCATCCGCTGGCAACTCTCCCCGGGTCATGTAGGCCAAGAACGGCACCGTTCAATCTGGGATTACATGAAGAGCCGCTACCAACTGCGCCTTCGGGTCAGGAACAACTAAATCTTCTTCTGTGGGCAACTTGACAGAGGGGTTATGCAAAACATCCAAAAAGGTGTTAGGTGGCACCGGCTTACGCTAAGACCCCAGCCGGCTTAAAGCATCAGCTGCTTCGTTCTTTCGGCGGTTAATGTGCTCCACCTGATAACCTTTAAAATGTCCTATAACGGCATCAGCCTCTCGGCGATAAGCCGCCATGAGAGGGTCCTTCGAATCCCACTTGCCAGATACCTGTTGAGCCACTAGATCTGAGTCCCCAAGACATCTGACCCGGCTCAAGCTCATTTCTTTTGCCACTCGAAGACCATGGAGCAAGGCTTCATACTCTGCTGTGTTGTTAGTGCAAGGAAACATCAACCGAAACACATAACAAAATTTGTCACCTCGTGGGGAAGTTAGTACGATGCCAGCCCCCGAGCCTTCCAACTGCCTGGACCCATCAAAATGAATAGTCCAATATGTGTTGTCTGGCTTCTCTTCTGGCATCTACATATCTGTCCAGTCATTGATGAAGTCAACCAGGGCTTGAGACTTAATTGCAGTACGTGGAACATACTTTAACCCATGAGACCCAAGCTATATTGCCCACTTGGCGACTCGCCCAGTGGCTTCTCTGTTTTGAATAATGTCTCCCAAAGGAGCAGAGCTAACCACAGTGATTGGATGTCCGTGAAAGTAATGCTTAAGTTTCCGGCTCGCCATGAACAACCCATAAACAAGCTTCTGCCAATGTGGATATCGTTGTTTAGACTCAATTAGCACTTCACTGACATAATAAACCGGCCGTTGAACCGGATGCTCTTTGCCAGCCTCCTTGCGCTCTACCACAATAGCCACACTAACAGCTCGTGAGTTGGCATCCACGTATAACAATAGCGGCTCTTTCTCAATTGGAGCAGCCAGGACCAGCGGCTCAGCCAGCTGTGCCTTCAGATCCTCAAAAGCAGTGTTCGCAGCATCGCTCCAAACAAAAACATCTGTTTTCTTCATCATCTGATACAGAGGCATTGCCTTTTCTCCTAACCGACTTATGAAACGGCTCAAAGCAGCAACATGACCCGCCAGCCGTTGAACGTCATTGATGCATGTTGGCTTGGCTAGTGATGTAATTGCCTTGATCTTCTCCGGGTTAGCTTCAATACCTCGGTTGGACACCAAAAACCCCAAGAGTTTGCCGGCCGGAACTCCAAAAACACACTTGGCCGGGTTAAGCAACATTTTGTAAACCCAAAGATTATCAAAAGTCTCTTTCAGATCTGTGACCATGGTTTCCTCCTTCCTGGATTTTACCACTATATCATCCACATAAGCATGAACATTACGCCCAATTTGTTCGTGAAGACAATTCTGCACACACCGCTGGTAAGTCGCCTGGGCACTCTTAAGCCCAAAAGGCATAGACACATAGCAGAAAGCTCCAAAAGGAGTAATAAAAGTTGTCTTCTCCTGATCCTTGATCGCCATCTTAATCTGATGATAACCGGAATAAGCATCCAAGAAACTCAAACGTGCGCAACCCGCCATAGCATCAATGATCTGATCAATACGGGGAAGAGCAAAAGGATCAGCCGGACAAGCCTTGTTCAGATCGGTGTAATCCACACACATACGCCAGGTGCCATTCTTTTTGAGTACAAGCACCGGGTTAGCTAACCATTCGGGGTGAAAGATCTCCACAATGAACCCGGCTGCCAAGAGCAGGGCCACCTCTTCCCCAATGGCCTTACGCCTTTCTTCATTGAACCATCGGAGAAACTGTCTAACAGGTTTGAACTTTGGATCGATATTAAGAGTGTGCTCAGCGAGTTCCCTTGGGACACCCGGCATTTCTGAAGGTTTCCATGCAAAGATGTCCCGGTTCTCACGGATGAACTCGATGAGCGTGCTTTCCTATTTCAGATCCAAGTTTGCGCTGATGATGAACTGTTTGGATGAGTCGCCAGGTACAAAGTTAACCATCTTAGTGTCATCAGCTGATTTGAATTTCAACTCCGGCTCATGCTCTGTTGTTGGTTTCTTTAATGACGTCATGTCTGCCGGGTCAACATGATCCTTGTAAAATTTTAACTCCTTTGTTGCGCAAACAGATTCAGCATAGGCAGCATCACCTTCTTCACATTCCAAGGCTATCTTCCAGCTCCCATGTACTGTAATGGTGCCTTTATGACCCAGCATCTTGAGCTGCAAATATACGTAACACGGCCGAGCCATGAACTTGGCATAAGCCGGCCGCCCAAACAGAGCATGATATGGGCTTTTGATCTTAACCACCTCAAAGGTTAATTTTTCCGCTTTGGAGTAATACTCATCCCAAAAGGCTACTTCCAGCTCAATCTTACCAAATGGGTATGCCGATTTACCAGGTACCACACCATGAAAAATAGTGTTGGATTGTTTAAGATTTTTATCCGTCAATCCCATCCGGCGGAACGTCTCATAGTAGAAGATGTTGATGCTGCTGCCTCCATCCATGAGCACCTTAGTAAACTTGTATCCACCAACCTGAGGTGCCACTACCAAAGCCAAGTGACCCGGATTATCAACCCGGGGCGGGTGATCCTCTCTGCTCCACACAATAGGCTGCTTTGACCAACGTAGATAACGTGGAACCGCTGGCTCAACGGCATTGACGGCCCTCTTGTGAAGTTTCTGGTCCCTCTTACATAAACTGGTGGTAAATACATGATACTGCCCACTACTCAACTGCTTCGGGTTGCTCTGATAACCGGATTGCTGCTGCTGATTTCCTTGACCGGGTTGCTGATTATATCCTCCTTGGTGACCAGGATAACCTTGACCTTGAAAACCTCCTCTGCCTGAACCGGCGCCCGGGCCCTGAAAGCCGCCTCCACCTGAACCGCCACCTAGGCCATGACCCCCATCAAATGCATTTGAATTTATAAATGCCTTCATGATCATGCAATCCATCCATAAGTGGGTGGCTGGTTTCTCCCGGGTGCCGTGTTTTGGACAAGGTTCATTCAACAACTGCTCAAGGGTGGGGCCTGACCCGCCCAATCGAGGGGGTTGTCTGCCCTTGCGCCGCTGATTACCACCCTGCGCATTAGTATTAGCAACAAACTCATAAGCCTTACATTTATTACCTCCCTGATTCGTCGGGTTATGCTGGTGACCCTTGCCGTTGTCGTTCTTCTTTCCCTTCGTTGCCTTTTCTTCGTGAGACACCGGGTCCTTGGTGGTATCAGAATCAGCATACTTGACAAGAGCCGCCATCAACGTTCCCATGTCATTACAGTCACGTTTAAGCCGCCCCAGCTTCTGCTTCAGAGGTTCAAAACGGCAATTTTTCTCCAACATCAAAACTGCTGAGCCGGCATCCATCTCATCAGATGAATGTATTATCTCCTTGACCCAGCGCACCCAATTGGTTGTAGATTCACCATCCTCTTGCTTGCAATTGGTCAGGTCCACAATCGACATTGGCTGCTTACACGTGTCCTTAAAGTTCTGGATGAACCACGCTTTCAACTCTGCCCATGAGCCGATAGAATTGGGTGGCAATCCCTTCAACCAAGTCCGAGCTGTTCCATCCAACATCATGGTAAAATACTTGGCCATTGCAGCATCGCTAACCTCCAACAGTTCCATAGCCATCTCATAACTCTCAATCCAAGCCCCCGACTGTAGGTCAGCTGTGTAATTAGGCACCTTACGAGGCCCCTTGAAATCTTTTGGCAACCGCTCATTGCGTATGGCCGGTACCAAGCAAGGCACGCCTCCGGTTCTTGTGGCCACTCCTGCGTCAACCGAGGTTGCCGGATAAGCCGGAAAGATTTGATGAGCCGCATGCTCTGCTGCTATTTGAGCCGCCTCTTGACGAATCCTCTCTTGATCCGCCAAGTTAAGGCCTCCAGCCCGCACCGGCTCATGCCTATATGGCCGGTTGTGGCGCTCAGCATTACTTGACATCTCTGCAGACTCCATGTGCCTACTGTAACTCGAGCTCCGGCTTGGGCGAGGAGTTGAATGAATCCTGTCTCGACTGTAGGAGTATGCATCCTGCTGGGCCAGGGCTGTCTGAAGTAGTTGTCTTACCCTCCGGGTTTCAATTGCTGTTGGCGAGTCGCCTTCCATTGGGAGAGCCGCCAAACGAGCCGACGCCGCGACGAGGTTTTCCAGAGGGTTGGAGAAGTGACCCGGAGGTGTTGACACATAACGAGGAGGAGTTGTAATTATACGAGGTGGCTCCATGGCGCGTGGCTGAACTGGTGCACCAGGTGTCGTGACCCGGTTTGCCTCCGGCGGTTGCTCCCCCCAGCCCCGGGTGTATGGAACAGGCTCCTCGGATCCAACGTTAGAGGTAGACGCAACTGAGTTTTCTAATGCCTCCTCCTCATGACCTTGTTTGATGCATTAAGATCCACCGAGAGCTAGAAAGTTTCTACTTGAAGTTGCTGAGCACGAGCATCCAGAGCTGCTAGTTCTGCTGTCATCCGGGTTTCCTCGCGGCTAGATTTTTCTTAGCTTGCACCATCTCCTCCCGCACGCGTGCCACTTCTGTGTCGTGCTGGGCTTTATCCGCCGGCTCTACCACAGCGGTTAACAGAGTCGTCAGCCGATCCATGAGGTCCATTAGAATCTAAGCCGGGGGGCACGCGGGCTCTCCTGACTCGGCTGCTGCCGACCCGGTAGCTTCTGCTGCCTATGCGGTAGAGTTCTTCCCGGGCTGCGTCCCCGCCATGAAGACTCCAGCCCAATTCGGCGGCTCAAGGGGGTCCGGAATACTTCTGCCATCGGAACAGCCCCCGAGCATGCCATCTTGCAGCTGGTACAATGAGTCTGTCTCGTCGGTTGATGATGCAGTATCAGAGCAAATGTCCGTCTCCCCGCCTTCCACCGATCCTTCGGAGTATTCACCGCCATGGATGCAGCCTACGAAGGCATGTTTCACGACAGATGGAACATGGGTGGTCCTGGCGCGCTGAGCCGTTTCGATGAGGCTGGTGTGGACGTCCGGCTCAGGGCCTGACTCGCCGATCCGGCCGATGAAGACGTGAATTCCGCCGAAGGGGACCCGGTACATGTACTCGATTGAGCCGACCTCGAGGCCCCAGCCTTCATCGTCGATGTAGAGCTTGCCGCGACGACTCTTGGTCATCCGTCCCACAGTGTATCCCTTAAGCCCTTCGAAGTTGCCCTTCAAGAACTCAAATCCACCATGCGCTGGCCCCACGGTGGGCGCCAACTGTCGTGGAGTTAACATGGCAGATGTCCTAGAGCAAGGACTTAGTCGTAGGGCCATCGCACTAGGAAGCTTAAAGGGGTTAATCGGGACAAGGGATACGAGAGAGTTTTTATACTAGTTCGGCCCCTTACAATGAAGGTAAAAGCCTACGTCTAGTTGGGATTGGTATTGCTGAAGTTTCGATCTCCAAGGGGCTCAACTCGCTGGCTTGGTTATCGATTTGGTTGTTTCTTGCCCTAAGCCGCCACCGGGTCGTCCCCTTATATACATGGGTTGACGCCTGGTGGCCTACAGAGTCCCGGCCGGCTCATAACCGTGTGCGGCTCGGTGACTTCCTTTACATGCCTTTCTTTGCAAGTCTTTCCTTACATACGGCGGTTTACAATATCGGGCCTTAAGCCGGCCCCGGGCCTTTGGGCCTTCTATTTGTTTAATAAACTATCATCTTGAATGTATATTGGGCTTCTTATGTAACCCTCCATTAGGGATGACCCGGCCCCTCCTGGGCGGGTCATACTGGTAGTAATATCCCAAACAAAGGCGAAAAGAACTTGAGCAAAGGGCACAACACTCCGGTTGAATGGATAGACAAAGGAAAGAGCATGATGTTGGCAAAATGAGATGAAAGGACGAAGAGATCAACCTCACCATACCTCCGGAACAAATGAATGGAAAAATAGATGGTTGGAAGGAAAAGAACGGAGAAGAAGAATGACAACTCTTGCAAATAAAATTGAAAGAGCATGCTTACGAAGAAAAAGGTTGAACAGAGTTGTTGGATTATCAACAGCGAAAGCATAAGCTTGATGTGGGCTAATGGAAGACATCTCAAAATTTTGAGGTGACAACCTGCCACTCACGGGAAAAAGATTGAATCAACCAGGAGATGAGAAAACTTATTTCACCGGGAGGATAAATGAAGAACTTGGGACATTTATGAGCACCAATAATAGCAAAATCCTTAGGGAAAGCTTTAGGTGAAATATAACCCAAGATAATTCCAATGAAGAGATTGATGGGTTGCAAAGGATCTCATGAACGGATTGAAAATGATGGGTTTACAATATGTCATTCCGGACAACTTGTGAATCATGAAACACAAAGAGATTGTCAAAAATGACATAACACCACCTAAAAAGATAAGAAAGAAAGAATTGCACTTTGGAATGCAAGATGAAGAATGATTAACCTCCTCAATACAAAACATGTATTGAGCATCATGTTTATTTTAGAGTATAGTTTGGCGGATCTTAGCTCCAAGAGAAATCTTGAAGAACAATTGAAGAATGAAAGGAATCCTTGGCGAACCACCATGTAGAGCCTCCGTGAAGAACTCCGGTAACACAATGATGATAAAAGAAAGAGAAGTTGACAACACAAGGTGAAGCCTTATAATGATTTAGATGGATCTCCGTGGTGATATAATTGCGAGAGCTTGGAACTCCGGGAAAGAAAAGATGAAACAGTTGAAAACCGAGAATTTGATGAGCCTCCGGAATAAGGAATTAATCACTTGGATGAAATAAGAATAAGAATTACATTATGCTTATCCTTCATCAATTAAATTGATTACAAGCAACGGATTTGGCATACTACTTATTCTCATAGAAAGGATTAAGATAGATATAGCGCAAACTTGAAGAGGTCTTCAACGCTCCACCGGTACGATTGGAAAGAACGAATGAATAGCTACAATTACAACGGAAGAGAATTTTTGAATGAACCACCATAAGGATTGAAAAACGAACGCAGTAAAGGGATGAATCACCAGTAAGAATTAGCACATGAACGAAGATACATGAGAGAGTTTAGATACAAGAGAACGAAGAGATCATGAACTGATTAGAGGATATTTGAACGATGCACCGGTAAGATTTAGAGAAAGAGAGCTGAAAGCTGGAATGAATAATCCCGAAATGATGGTCTTTGGGGAATCAAACTGAAAAGAATCTTGAATTGCTCCGGATGGGTGAAAAGAATTCTGACAATCGAATACAATGATGAGGCAATAAGCTAGAACCATGAATCTTGAAGAGAAAGGAGCAAGATTTAGAGGAAAAATCTTCTTCGGTCTTCAAATGTTGAAAATGACGATGCGAAACATCAACATGAGTTATTGAGGCACTCCGGAATAATGAAAAGCGAAGAGGTTGAGCCAACAATGAAAAGAATTTAAAAGATCTTGGAGCAATACGAATGACTAATGATAATTCATTCTTACGTCAATTTTGAAAGAATTTAGGTTAGCTCCGGGAAAATAAGAAGGGTCAGGTAAGATCCTGGGAAAAGACCTGTGGGTTAAGGCCCACTCAAAAGATACACCGTTGGAGAGATTTAAAAGAGAGATTGCACCAGTTGAATTAAATGGCTTGAATGAGATAACAATCTTGAAATAACTTGAACGGATCGCGAATGGAAACGTGAATCTTCTGAGATATCTTCAGCACTCCAGAACAAATGAATGGTGAGAAGTGGATGATTAAGAGGTGCACCGGCATGAGAAAGCATTTGAACCGAGGAAATGATATGATCGACAAAGCTTGAATTGAATCCACCAGAGAAGAAAAAGAATGACGAATGATGAATTTGAAGCTCTGTTAGTATCTTCCTGATAATCACCGGATAAGAACATTGATGGAAAAGAATGGAGAGACTTCACATCCATAAAATGGATACTTGATTCATAAATCTGAGTCCTTGAAGGAAAAGGGTGGGAGGGCGGGAAAACAAAGGCATCTTGGGACGGACGAAATGAGCACCGTTGAGAAGAACTGATAATTGATCTTGCGAATGTTGAAAAGATCGGATCCACTTGAAGAGAGAGACACCGGTTCAGAAGAAATTGGGATGGCAAACTCGAAGATCAAGAAGGATTAGTATTCACATAGATATATGAGAATACCGCTTAGGAAAAGTATGGAAACACAATTGACATTGAAGCAACTCGAATACCACAACTGAAAAACAAAGGATTGGCTTGCAAAATAAGCCGGAACAAACATATGATAGAGATTTCGTCCGAAGTTTTCATGGTGGGGCCCACACGGGCTCGATCGTACAACACCATCATGTACAAGGCAGTGCACATGACATACGAAGCGTCCCTGAGTCAGCATAGCCAAGGACTCTTTAAGACACAACGAGACCACTGTAAAACCAACCATGGATAGGCGGACCACTAGACGTCGAACCCCAATTTCATATCATACATCTGTCGGAAAGGTATCCTAGGAGCTACTTGAATTCCCACTTATAAACTCCCGAAACTTTCTAGTTATGCAATCAGGTGTAGGGGATACAGGAGAAGCATAATATCTCACCCAAAACTAGCAAATCCTACATCCAGCTGTATCCATCCATCAACACATAACCAAGAAACCTTTGGAAATCATCTACCTCAACCTTCGAAAAGCATCCGTTATACGAGTTATGGCAATACTCCCAAACTCCCGCCCAAGTACTGGGTGGCGTCGAGGTTATCTCACCAACAACTGCATAAAAGAGATTTTCGATGTCGGCGAAACTCAGGTATTCCAGAATTGCAACGATAAAATTGTGATGGCAACACCTCGGAGCTCAACTCCCCGGGACACTGCCACAACCCCTAAATGTCAGGAGGCACCAAGAACAATGTTCTCGTCACAAAACCATCGGAATGATTCCAAGATACCCGCGTGATCCTAAAAAAATAGTGAAATTTGAGGAGAGAAGAGTCAAAACTCTACGTCAGGATGCCTCACCAGAGCGACGAAGGGACTGAGGAGTAAAAATAATCCTACTCTCTGATATATATAATCCTGAAAGACTCAAAACATTTTTCTAGACTCAACAATGCCAGCGATTCGATCAAGCAGGGGGCTCCTAAGATATAAAATGATTATAAAACATCCAAGATTGATAATATAACAACATGGAACAATAAAAATTATAGATACGTTGGATACGTATCAACATCCCCAAGCTTAACTCCTACTCGTCCTCGAGTAGGGAAGTGATAAAAACAGAATTCGTGATGTGGAATGTTGCCTAACATGTCATATCATATTCTTTTATTTATAGCATGGACATTTGGACTTTTATATTGTTCAAAGCAATAGTCTAGTTTTGACATGATAATTTAAATACTCAAGCATATCAACAAGCAACCATGTCTTTCAAAATATCAACGCTAAAATAAGCTATCCCTAGCCCATCATGCTCAACCATTCATCCATTCATGAAACACACTCGCATATTAGCTATGTCCAATACTCAAGTATGATCATATTGCCTCCTAGTTGGTGCTTTTGTAAGAGAAGATGGAGACTCAAATTCAAAATAAAAATTGCATAAAGTAAAAGAAAGGCCCTTCACAGAGGGAAGTAGAGATTTGTAGAGGTGCCAGAGCTCACAGCGAAAAACTTAGAGATAAAAATATTTTGGGAGGTTTATCCATCCCACCAACAAAAACGACTTAGAGTTCCCAATACTTTCCATGCATAGATATATCATAGGCGGTTCCCAAACATAAAATAAAGTGTTTTCCTTTTTCCACCATACTTTCACTTTCCATGGCTAACCGTATCCACGGGTGCCCTCCATACCAAAATTTTCCAAGGAATTTATTATTTGACAACATAAAGTAAATTAATTTTTGCATTTCGGGACTGGGCATCCCTAATACATTTGCCTTACTCTCGTGCAATGACAAGTGAATAAACACTCATCTTGAGAACAACACATCTAGCATGGAAAATATTAGCCACCCCTCGCTGCTGCGCGAGCGAAACAAACACACAAAAGAGAAGTTTATTTTGAAAGTTAGAGATGACACATGCAAATTTGCTTAGAACGGCAAAATAATACTACATATAGGCAGATATAGTGGACTCATGTGGCAAAACTTGGTTAAAGGTTTTTGGATGCACAAGTAGTGATCGTACTTAGTGCAAAATGAAGGCTAGCAAAAGATTGGGAAGCGACCAACCAAGAAACAAATAATCTCATAAGCGAGGATTAAGCATAACTAACCCCGAATAATACACCATAAGTAGGATATGATTTCATTGCATAACTATTGACTTTCGTGCTTGCATAGGGAATCACAAACCTTAACACCAGTATTCTTACTAAAGCATAATTACTCATCAAGATGACTAACATATCACATCATCATATCTCAAAACTATTACTAAGAATCAAGTTTATTTTGTCCAATGATCTTCATGAAAGTTTTTATTATATCCTTCTTGGATATCTATTACTTTGGGACTAATTTTCATGTGTTGCTTTTGACAAGCTCAAACAAATATAAGTGAAGATCATGAGCATAATATTTCTTTCTCTCAAATTAATTTGAGTGAAGCAAGAGAAAATTTCTTCAAAAATACTAAAGCACACCGTGCTCAAAAAGATATAAGTGAAGCACTAGAGCAAGTCCATAGCTCATAAAAATTTAAGTGAAGCATAGAGAGCAATTCTAACAGGTCATGGCATAATTTTGGCTCTCTCAAATAGGTGTGTCTAGCAAGGGGTCAAGACTTAAAGCACAAAATAAAACATGCAAACACTCATATCATACAAGACGCTCCAAGCAAAACACATAGTATGTGACGAATAAAAATATAGTTTCGAGTAAAATACCGATGGTCGTTAGGAGAAAGAGGGGATGCCACTCGGGGGCATCCCCAAGCTTAGTTGGTTGCTTATTTTTGAATAATAGCTTGGGATGCCTGAGCATCCCCAAGCTTAGGCTCTTCTACTCCTTATTCCCTCATCCATCGTAAGATAACCCAAAACTTGAAAACTTCAATCACACAAAACTCAACAAAACCTTTTGAGATCCGTTAGTATAAGAATAATAAATCACTACTATAAGTGTTGTATCAAACCAATTCATATTTTGTTCCTGTATTATATCTACTGTATTCCAACTTTTCTATGGCAAAAAACTCATCAAAGAAAACCATAGAGCCATCAAAGTAAGCACACAACACAAAGAAAACAGAATCTGTCAAAACAGAACAGTCTATAGCAATCTGACTATTTCGACTACTTCTGTAAGTGAAAAAATTCTGAAAAATTAGGACGACCTGAGAAATTTGTATATTGATCTACTTCAAGTGGAATGGGTATTTTATCACTCTCTTATAAAAAATTATAATTATTTCGTGAGCGCAAAAGTTTCTGTTTTTTCAGCAAGATCAAACAACTATCACCCAAGAAGATCCTAAAGGCTTTACTTGGAACAAACACTAATTAAAACATAAAACACACAATCATAACAGAGGATAATTGTGCTAAGACTCAAAAACAAGAAGCAAAAACAAAAATAAATTTTATTCATTGGGTTGCCTCCCAACAAGCGCTATAGTTTTACGCCCTTAGCTAGGCATAAAGCAAGGATCTAAGTTTTGTCATCTTTGTCCAACTCTTCAATCAAACACTTAGAATCCTTCAAAGATTTAGCATAAAGATCTTCAATAACAACACTTCTAGGAATAAATCCAAAGATTACATTCTTGCAAAAAGGATCTCTTATCACTTCAACAAAATCCAGGTGGATACCAATCATCTTAAGATCTTCTTTATTACTATTACTAGATGTTGCACCCTTGTTCTTTGAGGCTCTACCAATTTTAATGGGAGTTTTTTCGATAGTTTTAGTGGAAGCGAAAGCCGTTCTTAGATTACTAAGAATTTCTTCTAATTTATCAATCCGAGAAGGGCTTTCTTCTATTCTTTCATGAATTGATGTACCCTTTTCCCTTAGCAACTTAAGAATATCTCCCGCTTTTGACCCCATATTGGTGGCAAAATTTTGCATCTTTTTATCTATAATTCCCATATGATCTTCGGTGAGCATTTTCTTTTCGATAGCATCTATTCTTTCCATAACATGCTCAAGAGTCAAGGTTGTTTCATTAATCATGAGGGGTGGTGAGCCCACTAAATTTCCCATAGCATTAAAGGCATCAAGAGAGGGACACATCAAGAAATTTCTACCAGTAATCATATCAAGGACGAATCTATACCAAGTGGTGATGCCAACATAAAAACAACGAAGAAGAACAATGATGGATTGCTTATGGGTAGATCTACTATGAGCATTGCAAATCCTATACCAAGCATATTTTAAATTTTCTCCTCACCTTTTTGCTTAAAGTTGAGAACCTCATTCTTAGGTGTGCAAGCAATAGAGGAAGAACTATCCATAATGATAATAATGGCAAACAAGGTCGCACAAAAAAACAGATCCAGCAAGAAAACGGCGAACGGAAAAGAGGGGCGAATAAAACGGCAATTTTTTGTGAAGTGGGGGAGAGAAAAATGAGAGACAAATGGCAAATAATGTAAATTGCAAGGAGATGAGATTGTGATTAGGAACCTGGTATATGTTGAAGATCCTCCCCGACAACGGCGCCAGAAATTCCTTTTGATGTCGATTGAAGCTACGTTGGTATTTCCCCAAAGAGGAAGGGATGATGCAGCACATCGGCGGTAGGTATTTCCCTCAGATATGAAACCAAGGTTATCGAACTAGTAGGAGAACAAAGCAACACTACGTAATCAGCCCCTGCACATAGATAACAAATCCTCGCAACCCGGCGTGTTAAAGGGTTGTCGATCCCTTTCGGGTAACGGTGCCACAAATTGGTGTGTGATGATAAAAAGGTTGTAATAGATCGGATAAATAGATCACAAATAAAATAAAGTGCAGCAAAGTATTTTTGTATTTTTGGATTAATAGATCTGAAAATAAAAGCAAATAAAAGTATATCGCAAAGGCAAATAATATGAGAAAGAGACCCGGGGGCCGTAGGTTTCACTAGTGGCTTCTCTCAAGAAAAATAGCAAAGCGGTGGGTGAACAAATTACGGTTGGGCAATCGATAGAACTTCAAATACTCATGACGATATCCAGGCAATGATCATTATATAGGCATCACGTCCAAGATTAGTATACCGACTCCTGCCTGCATCTACTACTATTACTCCACACATCGACCGCTATCCAGCATGCATCTAGTGTATTAAGTTCATGGAGAAACAGAGTAATGCAATAAGAACGATGACATGATGTAGACAAGATCTATCTATGTAGAGATAGACCCCATCGTTTATCCTTAGTAGCAAAGATGCATACGTGTCGGTTCCCTTTCTATCACTGGGATCAAGCACCGTAAGATCGAACCCACTACAAAGCATCTCTTACCATTGCAAGATAAATAGATCAAGTTGGCCAAACAAAATACCAGAGAAGAAAAATGAGGCTATAAGGGATCATGCATAAAAGAGATCAAATAAACTCAAATACTTTCATGGATATAAAAACATAGATCTGATCATAAACTCAAAGTTCATCGATCCCAACAAACACACCGCAAAAGAGTTACATCATATGGATCTCCAAGGGACCATTGTATTGGGAATCAAGAGAGAGAAAGATGAAGCCATCTAGCTACTAACTATGGACCCGAAGGTCTACAAAGAACTACTCACGCATCATCGGAGAGGCACCAATGAAGGTTGTGAACCGCATCCGAGATGGTCTCTAGATTAGATCTGGTGGTTCTGGACTCTGCGGCGGATGGATGAATATTTTGTCGACTCCCCTAGGGTTTTGGGAATATTGGGGTATTTATAGAGCAAAGAGGCGGTCCGCGGGGCACCCGAGGTGGGTACAACCCACCAGGGCGCGCCTGGGCCTCCTGGCGCGCCCTGGTGGGTTGTGCCTCGCTCGGGGCATCCCCCAGGCGCAGCCAGAGGCCGTTGTGTTCCTTCTGGCACATAAAAATTCTCCGTAAAGTTTCGTGGCATTTGGACTCCGTTTGATATTGATTTTCTGCGATGTAAATAACATGGAAACCAGCAACTGGCACTTGGCACTATGTCAATAGGTTAGTACCAAAAAATGATATAAAATTATTATAAAACATCCAAGATTGATAATATAAAAGCATGGAACAATCAAAAATTATAGATACATTGGAGACGTATCAAGGAGTCGACCGCGTAGTTAGGGTGGGTGCATAGCTCAGGGTCAAGGACAACACGATGACGATGGGTCTCCTCCATCCGATACCGAGCACTCGCGCACCACCGGCATTGGCACCCTGTCGGGGTTGAGATGCCAATCAGTCGAGAGTTTTTCATCTGTCCATGGCACCGGGATGTGGTGTTGCCAGTGATACCGGCAGCGGTGGACAGGCAGGTATAGCCGCAAAGCCGGGGATGAGGCTAGAGTGGCGACGATGGGGCAATGGTGAAATTCTCCCTCGTGCTCCTCTCGAAGAGAACGCCACATTGTCATGCCTGTCGTCGCGGCCAAACTTGTCAAAGAAACCCACGGAGGCTAGGGTCTGTTGCTTCTTGGGTGAATGGGACAAGAGGAGATGAGAAGAAGTGGACTGATCCGGCGGCCCCTCCACATTGACTTAAAAAGGACGATCGAGGACAACGAGCTCTTGCTGACTGATACGTCTCCATCGTATCTAGTTTTCCAACCACTTTTGACCTTGTTTTGGACTCTAACTTGCATGATTTGAATGGAACTAACCCGGACTGACGCTGTTTTCAACAGAATTGCCATGGTGATATTTTTGTGCAGAAATAAAAGTTCTCGGAATGACCTGAAACTTCACGGAGAATATTTTTGGAATTTATAAAATATACAGCTGAAAGAATCAACACCAAGGTTCCCACACCCTGCCCACGAGGGTGGACGGTGCGCCCCCTGCCTCATGGGCCCCCTGAGGCTCCACCGACGTCAACTCCAACTCTATATATTCACATTCGGGGAGAAAAACATCAGGTAGAAGGATTCATCACATTTTACAATACAGAGCCGCCGCCAAGCCCTAATCTCTCTCAGGAGGGCTGATCTGGAGTCCGTTCGGGGAATCCGTCGCCGTCATCATCATCAACCTTCCTCCATCACCAATTTCATGATGCTCACCGCCTAGCGTGAGTAATTCCATCGTAGGCTTGCTGGACGGTGATGGGTTGGATGAGATTTGTCATGAAATCGAGTTAGTTTTCTCAGATTGATGTTGCTATGACTTTGCTATGCTTAATGCTTGTCACTAGGGCCCCGAGTGCCATGATTCCAGATCTGAACCTATTATGTTTTCATGAATATATGTGAGTTCTTGATCCTATCTTGCAAGTCAATAGTCACCTACTATGAGTTATGATCCGGTAACCCCGAAGTGACAATAATCGGGACCACTCCCGCTGATGACCGTAGTTTGAGGAGTTCGTGTATTCACTAAGTGTTAATGCTTTGGTCCGGTACTCAATTAAAAGGAGGCATTAATATCCCTTAGTTTCCAATAGGACCCCGCTGCCACGGGAGGGTAGGACAAAAGATGTCATGCAAGTTCTTTTCCATAAGCATGTATGACTATATTCGGAATACATGCCTACATTACATTGATGAACTGGGGCTAGTTCTGTGTCACCCTATGTTATATTTGTTGCATGAGGAACCGCATCCGACATAATAATCCATCACTGATCCATTGCCTACGAGCTTTTCACATATTGATCTTTGCTTATTTACTTTTCCGTTGCCACTGTTACAATCACTACAAAAACTACTACTGTTACTTTTGCTACCGTTACCGCTACTTCCATATTACTTTGTTACTAAATACTTTCCTGCAGATATTAAGTCTTTCAGGTGCGGTTGAATTGACAACTCAACTATTAATACTTGAGAATATTCTTTGGCTCCCCTTGTGTCGAATCAATAAATTTGGGTTGTATACTCTACCCTCGAAAACTGTTGCGATCCCCTATACTTGTAGGTTATCAAGACTATTTTCTAGCGCCATTGTCGGGGATCATAGCTCTATTCTTTGAGTCACTTGGGATTTATATCTGTTGATCACTATGAGGAACTTGAAAGATGAAAGCACCAAGATTTTTCCCTCAACTACGAGGGGAGGTAAGGAACTACCATCTAGCTCTGCACTTGATTCACCTTCTGTTTTGAGTAAACTTGCGACACCTACTCCTGCTATTGATTCTGATATGTCGCATGTTATTGATGATGCCACTTCTGCTATGCATGATGCTTATGATGAAACTACTTCTATGCTTGATAATATTGTGCCACTAGGTGAATTTCTTGATGAACAACTTGCTAGGGTTAGAGAGAATGAAATTACTAAAACTGATAATATTGATGAAAGTGATGATGAAGATTCTCCCCCTAGATATGAATTGCCTAATGTGCCTGTGGGTTATGTTATGGATGAAGAAACTGCTAGAGATCTTTTAGCTTGCAAAGATAGATATGATCTTAAGAAACTATTTGCTAAGCTAAAAGAAAAATATTTGAATGCTAGAATGAAATATGACCCTGCTTTTTCTACTTCACATAGTTGTATTTCTGGTAAGGATTATGATTTATCTATCGATCCTGAGATAATTACTTTGGTTGAATCTGACCCGTTTTATGGCTATGAATCTGAAACTGTTGTGGCACATCTTACTAAATTGAATGATATAGCCACCCTATTCACCAATGCGGAAAAAATTCGTTACACTATATCCTTAAGTTATATCTATTCTCATTAAAGGGTGATGCTAAAATATGGTTTAATTCTCTTGATCCTGGTTGTGTGCGTAGTCCCCAGGATATGATTTATTACTTCTCTGCTAAATATTTCCCCGCTCATAAGAAACAAGTTGCCTTAAGGGAAATATGTAATTTTGTGCAAATTGAAGAAGAGAGTCTCCCACAAGCTTGGGGGAGGCTCCTCCGATTACTTAATGTTTTGCCTGATCATCCTCTCAAGAAAAATGAAATACTGGACATCTTTTATAATGGACTAACAGATGCTTCCATAAACCACCTGGATAGTTTTGTTGGTTGTGCTTTCAGGGAAAGAACTGTTTATCAAGCTAGATTGCCATTGAATAATATGTTGAGTAATGATAATGATTGGACACTTCCTAAGCCAACTCCAAAGAAAAGGGGTATTCTATTTCTCGGTCCTAAAGATATGCAAGAGGCTAATAAATCTATGAAAGAAAAAGGTATTAAAGCTGAAGATGTTAAGAATTTACGGTCTATTGAAGAAATACATGGTCTTGATAACCCAACACAGGTAGTAAAGGTAAATTATCTCTATAGATTTGATGAAGGTGATATTCCTCGTTATAAGTCCGCTAGTCAATGCTTAGATGAGTTTGATAATTTTATCGTTAAACAAGAAAACTTCAATGCTTATGTTGGTAGACAATTGAAACATAAAGCTTATATGATTGAACACGTGAGTGATTATATGTCTAGAGTTAAAGGTGAGCTTAAACTTATTAGTAAACATGCTTCTATGGTTACCACTCAAGTAGAACAAGTGCTTAAAGCTCAGAATGATTAGCTCCATGAATTAAATAATAAGAAAAATGATAATGCCTTTAGAGTTGTCACTAGAGGTGGTAGAATGACTCGGGAACCTTTGTATCCTGAGGGCCACCCTAAGAGAGTTGAGCAAGATTCTCAAAGAACTAATATTGATGCACCTAGTACTTCTAAAAAGAAGAAAAAGAAAAATGATAGGACTTTGCATGCTTCTAGTGAACCTGTTGTTGACACACCTGAGAATTCCAATGATATTTCTATTTCTGATGTTGAAACACAATCCGGTAATGAACATGAACCTAGTGATAATGTTAATGATGATGTTCATCTTGATGCTCAACCTAGCAATAACAATGATGTAGAGATTGAACCTGCTGTTGATCTTGATAACGCACAATCAAGGAATCAACGTTATGATAAGAGAGACTTCGTTGCTAGGAAGCACGGTAAATAAAGAGAACCAGGGTTCAGAAACCCATGCCTTTTCCTCCTAAACCATCCAAGAAAAAGGATGATGAGGATTTTGAGCACTTTGCTGAAATGATTAGACCTATCTTTTTGCGTATGCATTTGACTGATATGCTTAAAATGAATCCTTATGCTAAGTATATGAGAGATATTGTTACAAATAAAAGAAAGATACAGGAAGCTGAAATTTCCACCATGCTTGGTAACTATACTTTTAAGGGTGGAATACCCAAGAAACTTGGAGATCCAGGAGTACCAACTATACCATGCTCCATTAAAAGAAACTATGTTAAAACTGTTTTATGTGATCTTGGAGCCGGTGTTAGTGTTATGCCTCTCTCTTTATATCGTAGACTTGATTTGAATAAGTTGACACCTACTGAAATATCTTTGCAAATGGCTGATAAATCAACTGCTATACCTGTTGGTATTTGTGAGGATGTGCCTGTTGTGGTTGCAAACGATACCATTTTATCGGACTTTGTTATTCTTGATATTCCTGAGGACGATAGTGTGTCTATTATTCTTGGTAGACCCTTTTTGAATACTACAGGGGCTGTTATTGATTTCAACAAAGGCAATGTCACTGTTCATGTTAATGGTAATGAGCATATGATACACTTTCCGAGGAAACAACCTCAAGTCCACAGTATTAATTCTATTGGAAAAATTTCAACGATTACTATTGGAGGTTTTGAATTTCCTCTTCCTACTGTCAAGAAGAAATATGATATTCTTATTGTTGGGGACATGCATATCCCCGTTGAGGTAACTTAGTGTTATTCGATATTTCTCCGGTTCCATGTTATTCGGAAAGAGTTTGTTAACAAGACTTGATCAACCTTGTTAATGGATTCCTTTTTGATGAGCATGAGATGGATGAAGTTAGAAAGCACAACTCTCTGTACCCTCCTTTTACTTTCTCTTATTTAAATTAAATAAAGCAAAAACAGTATTATCTGTCTGTTTTATGAATTATCCTTGCAATAAAAAAATACCCTGAAAATAAAAGTTCTTCAAATGTCCTGAAAATTATATATGTTTTTTTGTAGAATATTTAAGAATTTTTGGCACTGAGAACACACCAGGGGGCCACATCACCTGGCCACAAGGGTCCAGGGTGCACCCCCTGCCTCGTGGACCCCACGTGGGGCCCCTCCACTTATTCCAGCACCCACACACTTCGTCTTCCTCCATAAAAAAATCCTCCCACAGCTCAAACCCAAGTTCTAGCTCATTTTGCTGCCATTTTCGATCTCCTTGATCAAAGCTCCATTCACAAAACTGCTTTGAGGGATTGTTCTTTGGTATGTGACTCCTCCAATGGTCCAATTAGTTTTTGTTCTAGTGCTTTATTTATTGCAAATTTTTGCTGCTAAGGTGACCATGTTCTTGAGCTTGCATGTCAAATTTATGTGGTCAAAAGTAGTTTTAATGCATGATATAGCCTCTAGGCACTTGTGGGAGTAGTTGCTATCAATCTTGTTGAGTTTGGTTCACTTTTATTTTGAGTCACTAAAAATTTCAGAAATTTTTCAGAGAAAGAAAATGATGAAGAGAATGTTGAGGGGCTCTTCGAGCCAAAGCTCGAAGGATAAGCAAAGTGAACCGAATAAGAAGCCCAAATATAATCTCCCTCGCACTGTGGAGGTTCGGCCGTGCGAATGGCCTTGTGATGAGTTCTTGAGAGCAGCCGAGATTTATGAGGACTTTTATTATTTGGCTGAGAATGCAGGCCTCATCGACTTCCTCCGCGACCAGCGCGAACAGTATCTCCTCCTCACTAATATTTTCATGCAAAATTTTTACTTTCATGCTAAAAATCACCACCTTCAGTGGAATTTCACTTATATGATGAGGTTAAGGAGATTTCACTATATGATTTTTGTCGGGTCTGTAAGATACCCTTTGCGGGCAGCATCGAGGAACCACATCGTAATGATGTGGAGGGGTTTATTGATACAATTGCTATAGGGGAAACAAGGAAAGTTTCCGATGCAAGAATTACTAGCATAAATTTTGCTATTCTACGTTAGTTTGCAATATTTGCTAGTAGATGCTTAATTGGTCGCGGGAACAGTGAAAATCTCAGTGCTCCTAATATTGTTATTTTGCGCCATGCTTTTTTTCGTGATACCACTTTTAGTTTAGGCGCTATTGTTGCTAAACGATTAAATCTGAACCGTACAATGGGCCTCATCTTCGGAGGCATCTTTGCTTCGCGCCTAGCTGCACACTTTGGGATACCTATTAGGCATTATGAGAAAGAGGAAAAGTTGTTGCCTCCTATTTTTCTATATTATAAGAGTATGGTAGCACATGATTTTATTGTTAAAGATAAGAAGAAGATGCTTAAGTATAAATTGATATTTGATAAAAATTACTGTGAGATTATTGCCTTGCCTGCACCCTCTTTGTTTAACATATTTTCAGGCACGTACCTCATTTTGCTAGAGGCCGTCTATGCATACTGGAGCCTGACACCAGCTCTAGAGCCTAATCCGGAGCCACCCCTTGACCCTTATCGACAGTATGTTTATCAGTGGGATCCGGAGGAGATCCCCAACCAGTGGCACCTAGAGGACACTCCTCCGTACATCGAAGAGGGCAGCTTTGAACCGTGGCCATAGACCAACTTAGGCCAAAAGCCTAAGCTTGGGGGAGTACATATTTCTCACCGACATTACATTCATGTTCACACACTCATTCTAGTTGTCGGTGCTCATACTTTTTCATTGTACTATCCATGCTAGTTTATTTTCTTTTCCAGCATTGTTCTTGTGTGTTTGAAAAACCTTAAGAAAAAACAAAAAAAATAGTTGTAGCTCTTAGCTAGTTTACTTTCCATGCACGTAGTAGTAGTAATTAAAAGAAAACCCAAAAAGATTTCTCGTTCTTCTTTTGCTTGTTGGGAGCTTTCCCGTGTAAATAGTTTTATTTCCTTTCTTTTCTTTGGGACCGAGAGGAGAAGACCATGATGAAAATGTTGAGTGGCTCTCATATGTATTATTGTTGATTTAGCAAAGAGCCCATATTACCTTGTCTTCTTCCTTGTATTGAATGCTTGCAGATTCCAGCTTAGTCCAATGCACGTGCACTATTATTATTATCCACACCGTTTGGTCGTGCAAGTGAAAGGCAATAATGACGATATATGATGGACTGATTGAGATGAGAAAAGCTGGTATGAACTCGACCTATCTTTTTTTTGTAAATATGATTAGTTCATCGTTCCTGATTCAGCCTATTATGAATGAAACATGTTTGAAATGACAATTAGAGATTATAGTTGCTCATGCCATGCTTAATTAGCTAGGAGTTTATAATGGTTTACCTTGCGTGCCAACATGCTATTAAAATGGTTGTGATGTGGTATGATAGGGTGGTATCCTCCTCTGAACGATTTGAGTGGCTTGACTTGGCACATGTTCATGCATGCAATTGAAACAAAATCAACATAGCCTCCATGATATTTATGTTCATGGTGAATTATATCCTACTCATGCTTGCACTCAGTGTTGATTAATTTTAATGCATGTTCGTGACTGTTGTCGCTCTCTAGTTGGTCGCTTCCCAGTCTTTTTCTAGCCTTCACTTATACTAAGCGGGAATACTGATTGTGCATCCACTTCCATAAACCCCAAAAGTTATTCCATATGAGTCCACCATACCTTCCTATATGCGGTATCTACCTGTCGTTCCAAGTAAATTTGTATGTGCCAAACTCTAAACCTTCAAATGAAATTCTGTTTTGTATGCTCGAATAGCTCATGTATCAACTAGGGATGTCCATATCTTCCATGCTAGGTGGGTTATTCTCACGAGGAGTGGACTCCGCTCCTCATTCACGAGAAAATGGCTGGTAACCGGGATGCCTAGTCCCATGCTTAAATTAAAATAATTGCAAACAAAAATCCCCCAAGATTGTTGTTAGTTGGAGGCACCCGTTGTTCCGGACAAGCCATGGATTGATGTTTGTTGGTGGTGGGGGAGTATAAACTTTACCATTCTGTTTGGGAACCGCCTATAATATGTGTAGCATGGAAGATATCAAGATCTCTCGGTTGTTATGTTGACAATGAAATTATGCCACTCAAAATATTATTTATCTCTATTTCAAAAATCAAGCTCTGGCACCTCTACAAATCCCTGCTTCCCTCTACGAAGGGCCTATCTATTTACTTTTATGTTGAGTCATCATCCTCTTATTAAAAAGCACCAGTTGGAGAGCACCGCTGTCATGGGCATGCATTACTATTAAAAGGAGGCCTTAATATCCCTTAGTTTCCAATAGGACCCCACTGCCACGGGAGGGTAGGACAAAAGATGTCATGCAAGTTCTTTTCCATAAGCATGTATGACTATATTCGGTATACATGCCTACATCCTATGTTATAATTGTTGCATGAGGAATCACATCCGACATAATAATCCATCACCGATCCATTGCCTATGAGCTTTTCACATATTGATCTTTGCTTATTTACTTTTCTGTTGCCACTGTTACAATCACTACAAAAACTACTACTGTTACTTTTGCTACCGTTACCGCTACTTCCATATTACTTTGCTACTAAATACTTTGCTGCAGATATTAAGTCTTTCAGGTGCGGTTGAATTGACAACTCAACTATTAATACTTGAGAATATTCTTTGTCTCCCCTTGTGTCGAATCAATAATTTTGGGTTGAATAATCTACCCTCGAAAACTGTTGCGATCCCCTATACTTGTGGGTTATCAAGACTATTTTCTGGTGCCGTTGCCAAGGATCATAGCTCTATTCTTTGAGTCACTTGGGATTTATATCTGTTGAACACTATGAGGAACTTTAAAGATGAAAGAACCAAGATTTTTCCCTCAACTACGAGGGGGGGTAAGCAACTGCCATCTAGCTCTGCACTTGATTCACCTTCTGTTTTGAGTAAACTTGCGACACCTACTCCTGCTATTGATTCTGATATGCCCGCTCTTTGTAGCATCCTACACTGTTTCCGTGCCAAAATCCCCATCTCTTCTTCCACTCCTCGCTGCCCTTCACCAAATTCTCGCTCTTTTCTCCCACCCTCTCCTTCCCTCCGCCGCCAACGCATGGAACCATCGGAGAACCTGTCAGACATGGAGCCGGTGGAGGTGCCAAAGGATCTGAGCATCACCCTCGCCCGAAAGATCAGCTCGGAGAGCTCGTAGACACCGGTAAAATCGTCCTGTCAAAGCGAAGGCCGCAAAGGAGGAGAAGATGAGGAAGCGTCTGGCCATCGGTGGGCCTGGTAGTGGCGATTGGCGTGGCGGATGCTACTTCTTGATTTTGCATTGATTTTCCCCTTGAAGAGGAAAGGGTGATGCAGCAAAGTAAAGATAAGTATTTCCCTTAGTTAAGAACCAAGGTATCAATCCAGTAGGAGGCACAAGAAAGTCCCTAACATAGGCACCTGCACAAACTAACAAACACTTGCACACAACGCGAAAAAGGGTTGTCAATCCCTTCATGGTCACGAACAAGAGTGAGATCTGATAGAGATAGGTATAAAAGATAAATAAAATAGCAAACTAAAGTAAATATAAATAAATTGAAGCAAGGTATTTTTGGGTTTTTTATTTATAGATCTAAAAATATATGATGAAAAATAGACCCAAGGGCCATAGGTTTCACTAGAGGCTTCTCCCTTGAAAGAAAACATATGGTGGGTAAACAAATTATTGTCGAGCAATTGATAGAAAAGCTCATAGTTATGACGATATCTAAGGCAATGATCATGAATATAGGCATCACGTCCATGACAAGAAGACTGACTCCTACCTACATCTACTAGTATTACTCCACACATCGACCGCTATTCAGCATGCATCTAGAGTATTAAGTTCATAAGAATAGAGTAAAGCTTTAATTAAGATGACATGATGTAGAGGGATAAACTCAAGCAATATGATATAAACCCCATCTTTTTATCCTTGATGGCAAAAATACAATACATGCCTCGCTACCCCTTTTGTCACTGGGTGATGACACCGCAAGATTGGACCCAAAACTAAGCACGTCTCCAATTGCAAGAAAAACTAATCTAGTTGGCCAAACCAAACGATAGTTCTAAGAGAAATACAAAAATATTTAATCATGCATAAAAGAGGTCAGAGAAGACTCAAATAATATTCATATATAATCTAATCATAAATCCACAATTCATCGGATCTCGACAAACACACCGCAAAAAAGTATTACATCAGATAGATCTCTAAGAACATCGAGGAGAACATTGTATTGAAGATCATAGAGAGAGAGAGAGGAAGCCATCTAGCTACTAGCTATGGACCCTTAGGTCCGTGGTAAACTACTCACGCTTCATCGAAAGGGCAGCAAGGTTGATGTAGAGACCCTCCGTGATGGAATCCCCCTCCGGCAGGGTGCCGAAAAAGGCCCCAAGAAGGGATCTCATGGGAACAGAGGCTTGCGGCGGCGAAAAAGTATTTTCATGGATGCTTCTGATGTTGGGGAATATTTGGGTATTTATAGAGCAAAGATTGGGGTTGGAAGGTCGACGGGGGGACAAGCCTAGGGGCACGCCCCTGGGGCTTGTGGCCACCCGTAGGTCTTCTGGCCTCCTCTCCAAGTCTCCTGGGTGTCTTCTGGTCCAAGAAAAATCATCACGAAAGTTTAATTCCGTTTGGACTCCGTTTGTTATTCCTTTTCTATAAAGGTCAAAAACAAGGGAAAAATAAAAAGTGGCACTAGGCTCTAGGTTAATAGGTTAGTCCCAAAAATAATATAAAATAGCATATTAATGCATATAAAACATCCAAAACAGATAACATAATAGCATGGAACAATCAAAAATTACAGATACATTGGAGACGTATCAGCGGACGGGGCTGTCGGCGAGGCTGTGGTGGACGCCGCCAGATGAGCGCGCCCACAGTACAGATGACCCCATGGCTGGAGCCTTACAAGCCTCTGTACTACTATGATGCCAAGCATCTTGCAAACCCCTCCGGTACGGTTCCTTACATCGTCGATGTTAACGCAGCGCCGCTCTTCTTCGAGTATTCTTCGCCGTCGCTCATCCGGGCGAGGACGGCGGGCGGAGAGCAGAAGGGTGCCCGTGCGATGTTTGCTGAAATGCCGAGAGCAGGGGAGCCGATGTACAACGCGGATAGGGAGATGCTCGGTATCATCCACGACAGACATGAGGGAGGAGGGGGGGCTATAAGGACGTGCAGGTGAAAGACTCGGATCCCACCCAGTGTGGAAACTACCAGCAACAACAGTCCTACATCCACACAGCCACGCAACAGTCCTACACCCAGACCGGTGATGGCACACAACAACAACAACAACATTGGGCCACCGGACAACAGCATCGGGAGAGGGGAGGAGGGGAGGAGGAGGAAGACAACAAAGATGATCCTGTTGATATAGCTCGCGATCCTAGAGGAGAAAGCTTCAACCTGCGGGAGGATGAGCTATTGTGCAATGCATGGTTGGCCACTGGCCTCGATCATGTTCATGGCACAAAGCAAATGGGCACAACCTTTTGGAGGAACATTCACATATGGTTCCATAAGCACAGGCATTCCGTGCCCTACTCCGACGCGTTAATCCACAACCGTGAGTGGAAGTCCCTCGACCATCGATGGTGCACCATATCCAAGAGGTTGTCTCCAAGTATTGTGGGCACTTGAAGCATCTCATCGTGTGGCGGCCTAGTGGTGCACAAATCACTGAGCAAGTAAGTTGCTCACTAGTTAGATGTGCTTTAGTTTTGTTGATCACTAGCCGGACATCTATTGTTTTGTTGCTCACTAGACGAATGTGCATTGTTTCACTTTTGTATCCTACTTGTGCTTGTGTGGTGTATAAGAAGTCGGAGAAGAAGTCCTTCACCATCATGAATTGTTGGTTGAAGTTGAATGGGTAGCCGAAGTTGAACCTTTTCATTGCCAAGACCGTTGACCAAGGCAACGATGAAGAAATCGATGACCCTACCGACCCAGCCCAAGAACCGCCGAAGAAGTTTGGAAGAAATCCACGGGGCAAGAAGTGGGAGGAGGAGTGGGCGAAATGAGAAGGTGTGGCAGGCAAGCTGACGGAGAGGTTAAAGGAGATCTTGGCGAAGAAGGAAGAGGCATGCATGAGGCGCTCAGATATCAAGGAGGAGCGGAAGGTGGAGAGGTTCAAGCATTTGATGGAGGCGATGGAGAAGAAGATCAAGCTCGAAGAGAGGAGGACCTTGATCGAAGAGAGGAAGGCGGCGCTCGAGGAAAAGAGGGTGCAGATCACCGCCAATGCGGAGGACACCAAGATGTTGACCTTGAATATCGACTCCTTGGATGCCGACACTAGAATGATCATGCAATCCATCCGCTACTAGATGCTGGAGCGGCAGAAAGATGAGTTGACGGCAGAAGCGAAGGTGGACGCGGACACGGAGGCTGCCTATGAGGCGGCGACGACGGCTCCTTGATCTGGAAGCATCTTGCTGGGATGGCCGGTCCGGCAGGGCAGAAATGCATGGACTGCCGGACTGATTTTTTGGGTTCGGGCATGTAAAAACTAAGCAAATTTGTCACCTTATGGTTGTGATCGGGGATGTGATCCGGGTGTGATCCGACGTGTCATGTGGATGAACGTAGATTTGAATTTGAATTTGCTGGCGGACAAAATACAGCTATGCTTCGATGACTGTCCGCGAACGGATGCAGGAGGAAATTTGCGGGGTTGCTGTTGAAGATGCCCTTACCCGCAGGAGTCATCCCGTTGGTGCTTGTTGTGACACAATTCTCTTCTTTGTGCTCCAACCTGGGCTGGTTATATTATTTTTGTAGTAAGTACGATTGAACCAACAACACAAGCCACCTTATCGACTGTGCGAATACGACTGGAAAGTGTTTGTGCTTTCCACTTGCAGATGGAAATGCACAACACAAGCATTATCTTTTGGAGTCCAAGTGCAAGGGCACATGCATGCACAATGCTATCCATGCTTGCTTATCTCCCCCTCAGGACAACTCCAACGCACGATCCTAAACATACGTACATTCTATCTAGATTTCATCCGTTTGAGGGTGACAACGGGGTCGTGTCCGCCCTGATTTGTGGATGCTCCGGGCGTGCGCCCAATGCGCAGCTGCATCAGGTCCGTTGTGCATGTAAATATGAAAACTACAAAAGATGTAGCTAAAATGGCAGCGGCCATAGTTCACGCCAGCGGTCGCGGTTCACGCTAGTTCATGACGGCCGGCAAAAAAGCTAGCGGCCTACAGAATGATCCTCCTCAAGTCTTCAAAATGGACATTTTTCACACTAGCAACAAAGCCATCGGCATGCACACGAGCTAGCCTTCAAAATGAACAAGTTTTTCGGGCCGGCAACAAAGCCAGCGGTTAGCATGCTAGCCAACCTTCAAAATGAACGGTAATAGTTCACGGCCGAGGTCTCACCTAGTTCATGTTGTCGCGGGCGAACATCTCCTTCGGCCAGTTCGCGAACCAAGCCTTCCTCTTTGGTTACATGTTGTTCTTGTCGATGCTCATGATCGCGAGTGCCACCTCTTTTGCTTTGGTGTCAGCATTGGTGGCCTCAATCTCGAGCTTCTTGAGTTGTGCGGCCTCCTCGATGTCAAGCTTCCTCCTCTTTGCGGCCTCCTCCATGTCAAACTTCTTAGTTTGAAGCTCTAGGTATATCTTCATTTTCTCCTCCTTTCCTTTGCTCCTCCTCTCCTCCCTCACTTCCATTTAGCTCACCATTTTCTCCAAAGTTCCTTGCAAGGATATGGAATGTGCATTACGCTTCTCATCAGCCTTTGAGCTTGTCTTGCCCCTCAGCCTCTTGAGCAAGTCTCCCTCATCAGCCACGACCGTCTTCCCCCTTTCTTCTTATGAGCGGCATATTGTTCATTGAACTTGGGGCAATCTTTGATGAGCGATAAACAATGCGTGAGAGTAAACGACTTGTTCTTGTAACAAGCCTTGAAGGCTTCCATAGATTGGAAGGCCTACACAATCAAAGATGTGGCCGCAATTGTAACATGGAAGGACACAAGATGCATGAAACACACAAATGGCATGCTAAGAAGAAAGGACACAAGACAAAAAAATGAGAGGATCATACCAAGTCACCAAGGCCTAGGACACTCATGGGATGGGCTTCGACGCTCTCAAGCATGACACAATACTTGTTGCACTCTTGTTGAGTGAACCCCCATCTGTTTTGAATTGAGTTGATGCCATGAGTGCTCGCAAATTGATTGGGGGCAAACTTCCATTGCTCATGAAATTTCTTGTGAACTCTTGTCCAAAAGATGGATCATTTTTGCTCAGCACCTTTCATGGGATCTTGGCCCATCTCCATCCAACTCTCACAAATTAAAATGTCCTCCTCTTGAGTGTATGACCCCGAGTGAATGCGTTGCCTCTTCTTTTGTGCTTCAGCCCTTTGGGTGAGGGCTCGTTGATACGTCTCCAACGTATCTATAATTTTTGATTGTTCCATGCTATTATATTATCTGATTTGGATGTTAATGGGCTTATTTATACACTTTTATATTATTTCTGGGACTAACCTACTAACCCAAGGCCCAGTGCAAATTGTTGTTTTTTGCCTATTTCAGTGTTTCACAGAAAAGGAATATCAAACGGAATCCAAACAGAATAAAACCTTCCGAAGAGTTATTTTCGAAACAAACGTGATCCAGGGGACTTGGAGTGGACATCAAGAAACCAACAGGAGACCATGAGGCAGGGGGGCGTGCCCTCCACCCTCGTGGGTCCCTCGTGGCTCCACCGACCTACTTCTTCCTCCTATATATATACATGTACCCCAAAAACATCCAGGAGCACCACGAAACCCTATTTTCACCGCCGCAACCTTCTGTACCAAAGAGATCCCATCTTGGGGCCTTTTCTGGAGCTCCGTCGAAGGGGGAATCGATCACTCAGGGCTTCGACATCAACACCATAGCCTCTCCGATGATGTGTGAGTAGTTTACCTCAGACCTTTGGGTCCATAGTTATTAGCTAGATGGCTTCTTCTCTCTCTTTGGATCTCAATACAATGTTCTCCTCGATCTTCTTGGAGATCTATTTGATGTAACTCTTTTTGTGGTGTGTTTGTCAAGATCCGATGAATTGTGGGTTTATGATCAAGTTTATCTATGAACAATATTTGATTCTTCTTTGAAATCTTTTATGTATTATTGGTTGTCTTTGCAAGTCTCTTTGAATTATCAGTTTGGTTTGGCCTACTAGATTGATCTTTCTTGCAATGGGAGAAGTGCTTAGCTTTGGGTTCAATCTTGCAGTGTCCTTTTCCAGTGACAGCATGGGCAGCAAGGCACGTATTGTATTGTTGCCATCGAGGATAAAAAGATGGGGTTTATATCATATTGCTTGAGTTTATCCCTCTACATCATGTCATCTTGCCTAATGCGTTACTCTGTTCTTATGAACTTAATACTCTAGATGCATGCTGGATAGCGGTCGATGTGTGGAGTAATAGTAGTAGATGCAGAAACGTTTCGGTCTACTTGTCGCGGACGTGATGCCTATATACATGATCATGCCTAGATATTCTCATAATTATGCACTTTTCTATCAATTGCTCGACAGTAATTTGTTCACCCACTGTAATACTTGTGCTATCTTGAGAGAAGCCACTAGTGAAACCTTTGGCCCCCAGGTCTATTCTCCTTTATATTAATCTCCCGTCAACAAGCTATTTCTATTACCGTTTATTTTGCAATCTTTACTTTCAATCTGGATCATAAAAATACCAAAAATATTTATCTTATTATTATTATCTCTATCAGATCTCACTCTCGTAAGTGACCGTGAAGGGATTGACAACCCCTTTATCGTGTTGGTTGCGAGGTTCTTATTTGTTTGTGTAGGTATGAGGGACTTGCGTGTAGTCTCCTACTGGATTGATACCTTGGTTCTCAAAAACTGAGGGAAATACATACGCTACTTTGATGCATCACCCTTTCCTCTTCAAGGGAAAACCAACGAAGTGCTCAAGAGGTAGCAAGAAGGATTTCTGGCGCCGTTGCCGAGGATATCTATGCACAAGTCAAGACATGCCAAGTACCCATCACAAACTCTTATCCCTCGCATTACATTATTTGCCATTTTCCTCTCGTTTTCCTCCCCCCTCTTCACCCTTGCCGTTTTGTTCACCCTCTTTTTCCGTTCCCCTTCTCTTTTTTGTTTGCCTCTTTTTGTTTGCCTCTTGCTTGCTTGTGTGTTGGATTGTTTGTCACGATGGCTCAAGATAATACTAAATTTTGTGATTTTTCCAATACCAACAATAATGATTTTATTAGCACTCTGATTGCTCCTCTTACCGATGCTGAATCTTGTCATGAAAGATCCGTTTTCCGGCCTTCCTTGTGAAGATGCCGCTACCCATCTAAACAGCTTTGTTGATTTGTGTGATATGCAAAAGAAAAAAGATGTGTATAATGATATTGTTAAATTGAAGCTATTCCCGTTTTTGCTTAGAGATCGTACTAAAACTTGGTTTTCATCTTTGCCTAAAAATAGTATCGATTCATGGAATAAGTGCAAAGATTTTATCTCTAAGTATTTTCCTCCCGCTAAGATCATCTCTCTTAGAAACGATATTATGAATTTTAAGCAACTTGATCATGAACATGTTGCACAAGCTTGGGAGAGGATGAAATTAATGATATGTAATTGCCCTACACATGGTTTGAATCTTTGCATGATGCTACCTCTCGAGCACTGCGTTGGTTTTCCCTTGAAGAGGAAAGGGTGATTGTCGGTGTCAAAACCGGCGGATCTCTGGTAGGGGGTCCCGAACTGTGCGTCTAAGGCGGATGGTAACAGGAGGCAGGGAACATGATGTTTTACCCAGGTTCGGGCCCTCTTGATGGAGGTAAAACCCTACGTCCTGCTTCATTTATTCTTGATGATATGAGTATTACAAGAGTTGATCTACCACGAGATCGGAGAGGCTAAACCCTAGAAGCTAGCCTATGGTATCATTGTATGATGTCCTACGGACTAAAACCCTCTGGTTTATATAGACACCAGAGGGGGCTAGGGTTACACAAGGTCGGTTACAAAGGAGGAGATATACATATCCGTATTGCCTAGCTTGCCTTCCACGCCAAGTAGAGTCCCATCTGGACACGAGATGAAGTCTTCAATCTTGTATGTTCATAGTCCAACAGTCCGGCCAAAGGATATAGTCCGGCTGTCCGGAGACCCCCTAATCCAGGACTCCCTCAGTGATGCAGCAAAGTAGCGTAAGTATTTCCCTCAGTTTTTGAGAACCAAGGTATCAATCCAGTAGGAGGCTACGCGCGAGTCCCTCGCGCCTACACAAAACAAATAAATCCTCGCAACCAACGCGATAAGGGGTTGTCAATCCCTACACGGTCACTTACGAGAGTGAGATATGATAGATATGATAAGATAATATTTTTGGTATTTTATGATAAAGATGCAAAGTAAAATAAAAGGCAATGAAAATAACTAAATGTTGGAAGGTTAATATGATGGAAGATAAACCCGGGGGCCATAGGTTTCACTAGTGGCTTCTCTCAAGAGCATAAGTATTTTACGGTGGGTGAACAAATTACTGTTGAGAAATTGACAGAATTGAGCATAGTTATGAGAATATCTAGGTATGATCATGTATATAGGCATCACGTCCAATACAAGTAGACCGACTCCTGCCTGCATCTAGTACTATTACTCCACACATCGGCTGCTATCCAGCATGCATCTAGAGTATTAAGTTCATAAGAACAGAGTAACACTTTAAGCAAGATGACATGATGTAGAGGGATAAATTCATGCAATATGATAAAAACCCCATCTTGTTATCCTCGATGGCAACAATACAATACGTGCCTTGCTGCCCCTACTGTCACTGGGAAAGGACACCGCAAGATTGAACCCAATGCTAAGCACTTCTCCCATTGCAAGAAAGATCAATCTAGTAGGCCAAACCAAACTGATAATTCAAAGAGACTTGCAAAGATAACCAATCATACATAAAAGAATTTAGAAGATCCAAATATTGTTCATAGATAAACTTGATCATAAACCCACAATTCATCGGTCTCAACAAACACACCGCAAAAGAATATTACATCGAATAGATCTCCACGAGAGAGGGCGAGAACATTGTATTGAGATCCAAAAAGATAGAAGAAGCCATCTAGCTAATAACTATGGACCCGAAGGTCTGAGGTAAACTACTCACACTTCATCGGAGAGGCTATGGTGTTGATGTAGAAGCCCTCCGTGATCGATGCCCCCTCCGACAGAGCTCTGGAACAGGCCCCAATATGGGATCTCGTGGATATAGAAAGTTATGGCGGTGGAATTAGGGTTTTGACTCCGTCTCTGATCGTTTGGGGGTACGTAGGTATATATAGGAGGAAGGAGTACGTCGGTGGAGCAACAAGGGGCCCACAAGGGTGGAGGGCGCGCCTGGGGGGGTAGGCGTGCCCCCCTACCTCGTGGCTTCCCTGTTGGTTGCTTGACGTAGGGTCCAAGTCTCCTGGATCATGTTCATTCCGAAAATCACGTTCCCGAAGGTTTCATTCTGTTTGGACTCCGTTTGATATTCTTTTTCTGCGAAACTCTGAAATAGGCAAAAAACACCAATTCTGGGTTGGGCCTCCGGTTAATAGGTTAGTCCCAAAAATAATATAAAAGTGAATAATAAAGCCCAATAATGTCCAAAACAGAAGATAATATGGCATGGAGCAATCAAAAATTATAGATACGTTGGAGACGTATCAAGCATCCCCAAGCTTAATTCCTGCTCGTCCTCGAGTAGGTAAATGATAAAAACAGAATTTTTGATGTGGAATGCTACTAGGCATAATTTCAATGTAATTCTTCTTAATTGTGGTATGAATATTCAGATCCGAAAGATTCAAGACAAAAGTTTAATATTGACATAAAAATAATAATACTTCAAGCATACTAACTAAACAATTATGTCTTCTCAAAAGAACATGGCCAAAGAAAGTTATCCCTACAAAATCATATAGTCTGGCTATGCTCTATCTTCACCACACAAAGTATTTAAATCATGCACAACCCCGATGACAAGCCAAGCAATTGTTTCATACTTTTGACATTCTCAAACTTTTTCAATCTTCACGCAATACATGAGCGTGAGCCATGGACATAGCACTATATGTGGAATAGAATGGTGGTTGTGGAGAAGACAAAAAGGGAGAAGATAGTCTCACATCAACTAGGCGTATCAACGGGCTATGGAGATGCCCATCAATAGATATCAATGTGAGTGAGTAGGGATTGCCATGCAACGAATGCACTAGAGCTATAAGTATATGAAAGCTCAACAAAAGAAACTAAGGGGGTCTGCATCCAACTCGCTTGCTCACAAAGACCTAGGGCATTTTGAGGAAGCACATCATTGGAATATGCAAGCCAAGTTCTATAATGAAAATTCCCACTAGTATATGAAAGTGATATCATAGGAGACTCTCCATCATGAAGATCATGGTGCTACTTTGAAGCACAAGTGTGGTAAAAGGATAGTAGCATTGTCCCTTCTCTCTTTTTCTCTCATTTTTTTATTTTTTTATTTTTTTTATTTGGGCCTTTTCTCCTTTTTATGGCCTATTTTTTCTTCTTTTTTTAGTCCAGAGTCCCATCCCGACTTGCGGGGGAATTATAGTCTCCATCATCCTTTCCTCACTTGGGACAATGCTCTAATAATGATGATCATCACACTTTTATTTACTTACAACTCAACAATTACAACTCAATACTTAGAACAAAATATGACTCTATTTGAATGCTTCCGACGGTGTACCGGGATATGCAATGGATCAAGAGTGACATGTATGGAAGAATTATGAACGGTGGCTTTGCCACAAATACGATGTCAACTACATGATCATGCAAAGCAATATGACAATGATGGAGCGTGTCATAATAATCGGAACGGTGGTAAGTTGCATGGCAATATATCTCGGAATGGCTATGGAAATGCCATGATAGGTAGGTATGGTGGCTGTTTTGAGGAAGGTATATGGTGGGTGTATGATACCGGCGAAAAGTGTGCGGTATTAGAGAGGCTAGCAATGGTGGAAGGAAGAAAAGTGCGTATAATCCATGGACTCAACATTAGTCATAAAGAACTCATATATTTATTGCAAAAATCTACAAGTTATCAAAGCAAAGTATTACGCGCATGCTCCTAGGGGATAGATTGGTAGGAAAAGACCATCGCTCGTCCCCGACCGCCACTCATAAGGAAGACAATCAATAAATAAATTATGCTCCGACTTCATCACATAACGGTTCACCATACGTGCATGCTACGGGAATCACAAACTTTAACACAAGTATCTCTCAAATTCACAACTACTCAACTAGCATGACTCTAATATCACCATCTTTATATCTGAAAACAATCATCAAGCATCGAACTTCTCTTAATATTCAACACACTCATAAGATTTTTTTTTACTAATCTTGTATACCTAGCATATTAGGATTATTTAAGCAAATTACCATGCTATTTAAGACTCTCAAAATAATCTAAGTGAAGCATGAGAGATCAATAGTTTCTATAAAACAAATCCACTACCGTGCTCTAAAAGATATAAGTGAAGTACTAGAGCAAAACTATATAACTCAAAAGATATAAGTGAAGCACATAGAGTATTCTAATAATTTCCGAATCATGTGTGTCTCTCTCAAACGGTGTGTACAGAAAAGATGATTGTGGTAAATTAAAAAGCAAAGACTCAAATCATACAAGACGCTCCAAGCAAAACACATATCATGTGGTGAATAAAAATATAGCTCCAAGTAAAGTTACCGATAGAGGTAGACGGAAGAGGGGATGCCTTCCGGGGAATCCCCAAGCTTTGGCATTTTGGTGTCCTTAGATTATCTTGGGGGTGCCATGGGCATCCCCAAGCTTAGGCTCTTGCCACTCCTTGTTCCATAATCCATCAAATCCTTACCCAAAACTTGAAAACTTCACAACACAAAACTTAAAGTAGAAAATCTTGTGATATTGGTGTTAAACCTACTGTATTCCAATTTCTCTATGGTTTATAAACTATTTTACTATACATAGATTCATCAAAATAAGCAAACAACACACGAAAAACAGAATCTGTCAAAAACAGAACAATCTGTAGTAATCTGTAGCTAGCGCAAGATCTGGTACCCCAAAAATTCTAAAATAAATTTCTGGACGTGAGGAATTTATTTATTAATAATATTCAAAAATAATTAACTAAATATCACTTTCCAAATAAAAATTGCAGCAGTTCTCGTGAGCGCTAAAGTTTCTGTTTTTTACAGCAAGATCAACAAGACTTTCCCCAAGTCTTCCCAACGGTTCTACTTGGCACGAACACTAATTAAACACAAAAAAACACAACCAAAACAGAGGCTAGATAAATTATTTATTACTAAACAGGAGCAAAAAGCAAGGAATAAAAATAAAATTGGGTTGCCTCCCAACAAGCGCTATCGTTTAACGCCCCTAGCTAGGCATAAAAAGCAAGGATAGATCTAGGTATTGCCATCTTTGGTAGGCAATCCATAAGTGGCTCTCATAATAGATTCATAAGGTAATTTAATTTACTTTCTAGGTAAGTGTTCCATGCCTTTCCTTAACAGAAATTGGAATCTAATATTTCCTTCCTTCATATCAATAATTGCACCAATCGTTCTAAGGAAAGGTCTACCAAGAATAATATGACATGAAGGATTGCAATCTATGTCAAGAACAATAAAATCTACGAGCACATAGTTCCTATTTGCAACAATAAGAACATCATTAATTCTTCCCATAGGTTTCTTAATAGTGGAATCCGCAAGGTGCAAGTTTAAAGAGCAATTATCAAAATCACGGAAACCTAACAAATCACACAAAGTCTTTGGAATCGTGGAAACACTAGCACCCAAATCACACAAAGCATGGCATTCATGATCTTTAATTTTAATTTTAATAGTTGGTTCCCACTCATCATAAAGTTTTCTAGGGATAGAAACTTCTAACTCAAGTTTTTCTTCATAAGATTGCATCAAAGCATCAACGATATGTTTGGTAAAAGCTTTATTTTGACTATAAGCATGGGGAGAATTTAGCATGGATTACAACAAGGAAATACAATCTATCAAATAGCATCTATCATAATTAAATTCCTTGAAATCCAAAATAGTAGGTTCATTAACATCTAGAGTTTTGATCTCTTCAATCCCACTTTTATCAAATTTAGCATCAAGATCTAAAAACTCCGAATTTTTGTAACGCCTTCTAGGTAAAGGTGGATCATATTCAGTCCCATCATTATCAAGATTCATATTGCAAAACAAAGATTTAATAGGGGACACATCAATAACTTTTAGATCTTCATCTTTATTATCATGGAAACTAGAAGAACACGCTCTTATAAAGGAATCTTTCTTAGCACGCATCCTAGCGGTTCTTTCTTTGCAATCATCAATGGAAATTCTCATGGCTTTGAGAGACTAATTGATATCATGCTTAGGAGGAATAGATCTAAGTTTTAAAGAATCAACATCAAGAGAAATTCTATCAACATTCCTAGCCAAAGCATCAACTTTAAGCAATTTCTCTTCAAGCAAAGCATTGAAATTCTTTTGTGAATTCGTAAATTCCTTAACACTAGTCTCAAATTCGGAGGCCATCTTATTAAAATTTCCATAAGAATTGTTTTAGGAATTACCATAATTATTAGAGGAATTACTAGGATAAGGCCTAGGATTAAAGTTTCCTCTATACGCGTTGTTACCAAAATTATTCCTACCAACAAAATTCACATCCATAGATTCATTATTATTCTCAATCAAAATAGATAAAGGCATATCATTAGGATCGGAAGAAACACTCTTAGTAGAAAATAATTTCATAAGTTCATCCAACTTTCCATTCAAAACATTAATTTCTTCTATCGCATGCACTTTTTTATTAGTAGATCTTTCAGTGTGCCATTGAGAATAATTAACCATAATATTACCTAGGATTTTAGTAGCTTCTCCTAAAGTGATTTCCATAAAAGTGCCTCCCGCGGCCGAATCTAAAAGATTTCTAGAAGCAAAATTCAATCTGGCATAAATTTTTTATATAATCATCCACAAATTCAAACCATGTGTTGGGCAATTACGTATCATTAATTTCATCCTCTCTCAAGCTTGTGCAACATGTTCATGATCAAGTTGCTTAAAATTCATAATATCATTTCTAAGAGGGATGATCTTAGCAGGAGGAAAATACTTAGAGATAAAATCATCTTTGCACTTATTCCAAGAATCAATACTATTTTTAGGCAAAGACCAAAACCAAGCTTTAGCACGATCTCTAAGCGAAAAAGGAAATAGCTTCAATTTAACAATATCATTGTCCACATCTTTCTTATTTTGCATATCACACAAATCAACGAAGCTATTTAGATGGGTAGCGGCATCTTCACTAGGAAGGCCGGAAAACGGATCTTTCATGACAAGATTCAGCAAGGCAGCATTAATTTCACAAGATTCAGCACGGTAAGAGGAGCAATCGGAGTGCTAATAAAATCATTGTTGTTGGTATTGGTAAAGTCACACAATTTAGTGTTATCTTGAGCCATCGTGACAAGCAAGCAATCCAACACACAAGCAAACGAGGAACAGGCAAAAAAGAGGCAAATAGAGAAAGAGAGGGAGGATAGAGAGAGAGAGGGCGAATAAAACGGCAAGGGTGAAGTGGGGGAGAGGAAAACGAGAGGCAAATGGCAAATAATGTAATGCGGGAGATAAGGATTTTTGATGGGTACTTGGTATGTTGCCTTTTGCGTAGACCTCCCCGGCAGCGGCGCCAGAAATCCTTCTTGCTACCTATTGAGCACTGCGTTTGTTTTCCCTTGAAGAGGAAATGGTGATGCAGCAAAGTAGCATAAGTATTTCCCTCAGTTTTTGAGAACCAAGGTATCAATCCAGTAGGAGGCTACGCGTGAGTCCCTCGCACCTACACAAAACAAATAAATCCTCGCAACCAACGCGATAAGGGGTTGTCAATCCCTACACGGTCACTTATGAGAGTGAGATCTGATAGATATGATAAGATAAGATTTTTGGTATTTTTATGATAAAGATGCAAAGTAAAATAAAATGCAATGAAAATAACTAAGTGTTGGAAGATTAATATGATGGAAGATAGACCCAGGGGCCATAGGTTTCACTAGTGGCTTCTCTCAAGAGCATAAGTATTTTACGGTGGGTGAACAAATTACTATTGAGCAATTGACAGAATTGAGCATAGTTATGAGAATATCTAGGTATGATCATGTATATAGGCATCACGTCCGAGACAAGTAGACCGACTCCTGTCTGCATCTAGTACTATTACTCCACACATCGACCACTATCCAGCATGCATCTAGAGTATTAAGTTCATAAGAACAGAGTAACGCTTTAACCAAGATGACATGATGTAGAGGGATAAATTCATGCAATATGATAAAAATCCCATCTTGTTATCCTCGATGGAAACAATACAATACGTGCCTTGTTGCCCCTACTGTCACTGGGAAAGGACACCACAAGATTGAACCCAAAGCTAAGCACTTCTCCCATTGCAAGAAAGATCAATCTAGTAGGCCAAACCAAACTGATAATTCGAAGAGACTTGCAAATATAACCAATCATACATAAAAGAATTCAGAAGATCCAAATATTGTTCATAGATAAACTTGATCATAAACCCACAATTCATCGATCTCAAAGAAACACACCGCAAAAGAAGATTACATCGAATAGATCTCCACGAGAGAGGGCGAGAACATTGTATTGAGATCCAAAAAGAGAGAAGAAGCCATCTAGCTAATAACTATGGACCCGAAGGTCTGAGGTAAACTACTCACACTTCATCGGAGAGGCTATGGTGTTGATGTAGAAGCCCTCCGTGATCGATGCTTCCTCCGGCGGAACTCCGGAATAGGCCCCAATATGGGATCTCATGGATACAGAAAGTTACGGCGGTGGAATTAGGGTTTTGGCTCCGTCTCCGATCGTTTGGGGGTACGTAGGTATATATAGGAGGAAGGAGTATGTCGGTGGAGCAACAGGGGGCCCACGAGGGTGGAGGGCGCGCCTGGGGGGGGGGGTAGGGGCGCCCCTACCTCGTGGCTTCCCTGTTGGTTGCTTGACGTAGGGTCCAAGTCTCCTGGATCATGTTCGTTCCGAAAATCACGTTCCCGAAGGTTTCATTCCGTTTGGACTCCGTTTGATATTCTTTTTCTGCGAAACTCTGAAATAGGCAAAAAAACAATTCTGGGCTGGGCCTCCGGTTAATAGGTTAGCCCCAAAAATAATATAAAAGTGAATAATAAAGCCCAATAATGTCCAAAACAGAAGATAATATAGCATGGATCAATAAAAAATTATAGATACGTTGAAGACGTATCAGATGATTATACAAAAAATTTATGCCGGATTGAAACTTGCTTCTAGAAATATTTTAGATTCGGCCGCGGGAGGCACTTTTATGGAAATCACCTTAGGAGAAGCTACTAAACTCCTAGATAATATTATGGTTAATTATTATCAATGGCACACTTAAAGATCTACTAGTAAAAAGGTGCAGGCTATAGAAGAAATCAATGTTTTGAGTGGAAAGATGGATGGACTTATGAAATTGTTTGCTAATAAGAGTGTTTCTTTTGATCCTAATGATATTCCTTTGTCTACTTTGATTGATAATAATAATGAATCTATGGATGTGAATTTTGTTAGTAGGAACAATTTTGGTAATAATGCGTATAGAGGTAATTTTAATCCTAGGTCGTTTCCTAGTAATTCCTCTAATAATTATGGTAATTCCTACAAAAATTCTTATGGAAATTATAATAAGATGCCCTCTTATTTTTAATCTAATATTAAAGAATTTATTAGTTCGCAAAAGAGTTTCCATGCTTTGATTGAAGAAAAACTGTCTAAGATTGATGAGTTGGCTAGGACGTGGATAGAATTTTTCTTGATGTTTATTCTTTGAAAATTAGATCTATTCCACCTAAGCATGATATCAATGAGTCTCTCAAAGCTCTGAGAATTTCCATTGATGAGTGCAAATAAAGAACCGCTAGGATGCGTGCTAAAAAAGATTGCTTTATAAAAGTGTGTTATTCTAATTTTGATGATAATAAGGATGAAGATCTAAAAGTGATTGATGTGTCTCCTATTAAATCTTTGTTTTGCAATATGAATCTTGATAATGATGGGACTGGAGATGAGTCAACTTTAGTTAAAAGGCGTCCCAATGATTCGGAGTTTTTAGATCTTGATGCAAAAATTGGTAAAAGTGGGATTGATGAGGTCAAAACTTTACATAGCAATGAACCCACTATTTTGGATTTCAAGGAATTTAATTATGATATTTTTTCTTTAATAGATTTTATTTCCTTGTTGCAATCCGTGCTAAATTCTCCGCATGCTTATAATCAAAATAAAGCTTTTACTAAACATATCGTTGATGCTTTGATGCAATCTTATGAAGAAAAGCTTGAATTGGAAGTTTCTATCCCTAGAAAACTTTATGATGAGTGGGAACCTACTATTAAAATTAGAATTAAAGATCATGAATGCTATGCTTTATGTGATTTGGGTGCTAGCGTTTCCATGATTCCAGAAACTCTGTGTGATGTGTTAGGTTTCCGTGAATTTGATGATTGTTCTTTAAATTTGCAGCTCGCGGATTCCACTATTAAGAAATCTATGGGAAGAATTAATGATGTTCTTATTCTTGCAAATAGGAATTATGTTCCCGTAGATTTCATTGTAATTGATATTGATTGCAATCCTACATGTCCTATTATTCTTGGTATGCTTTTTCTTAGAACGATTGGTGCAATTATTGATATGAAGGAAGGAAATATTAGATTCCAATTTCCATTAAGGAAAGGCATTGAACACTTTCCTAGAAAGGAAATTAAATTACCTTATGAATCTTTTCTGATAGCCACTTATGGATTGCATACCAAAGATGATAATACCTAGATCTATTCTTACTTTTAAGCCTAGCTAGGGGCGTTAAACGATAGCGCTTGTTTGGAGGCAACCCAATTTTATTTTTGTTTCTTGATTTTTGGTTCTATTTAGTAATAAATAATTCATCTAGCCTCTGCTTAGATGTGGTTTTATGCTTTTAATTAGTGTCCGTGCCAAGTAGAACCTTTGGGAAGACTTGGGGAAAGTCTTTGCGATATTGCTGTAAAAAACAGAAACTTTAGCGCTCACGAGATTTGCTGCCATTTTTTACTGGAGAGTGAGATTAGGTTGATTCTTTTTTCAGATTATTAATAGATAAATTCCTAACGTCTAGAAATTTATTTTATAATTTTTGGGGTTAGATAAGTATTCGAAACCTACAGATTACTACAGACTGTTCTGTTTTTGACAGATTCTGTTTTTCGTGTGTTGTTTGCTTTTTTTGATGAATCTATGGCTAGTATCGGAGGTTATGAACCATAGAGAAGTTGGAATAAAGTATGTTTAACACCAAAATAAATAAATAATGATTTCATTACAGTACCTTAAGTGGTGGTTTGTTTTCTTATACTAACGAAGCTCATGAGATTTTCTGTTTAAGTTTTGTGTTGTGAAGTTTTCAAGTTTTGGGTAAAGATTTGATGGATTATGGAATAAGGGGTGGCAAGAGCCTAAGCTTGGGGATTCCCAAGGCACCCCAAGGTAAAATTTAATGACAACCAAAAGCCTAAGCTTGGGGATGCCCCGGAAGGCATCCCCTCTTTTGTCTTCTTCTATCGGTAACTTTACTTGAGGCTATATTTTTATTCACCACATGATATGTGTTTTGCTTGGAACGTCTTGTATAATTTGAGTCTTTGCTTTTTAGTTTACCACAGTCATCCTTTCTGTACACACCTTTTGGGAGAGACACACATGAATTGAAATTTATTAGAATACTCTATGTGCTTCACTTATATCTTTTGAGCTAGATAATTTTGCTCTAGTGCTTCACTTATATCTTTTAGAGCACGGTGGTGATTTTATTTTATAGAAATTATTGATCTCTCATGCTTCACTATATCATTTTGAGAGTCCCTTAGAACAGCATGATAATTTTCTTTGGTTATGAAACTAGTCCTAATATGATAGGCATCCAAGATGGGTATAATAAAAACTATCATAGAAAGTGCATTGAATACTATGAGAAGTTTGATACTTGATAATTGTTTTGAGATATAAATGTGGTGATATTAGAGTGTGCTAGTTGAGTAATTGTGAATTTGAGAAATACTTGTGTTGAAGATTGCAAGTGCCGTAGCATGCATGTATGGTAACCGTTGTGTAACAAATTTGAAACATGAGGTGTTCTTTGATTGTCTTCCTTATGAGTGGCGGTCGGTGACGAGCGATGGTCTTTTCCTACCAATCTATCCTCCTAGGAGCATGCGTGTAGTGCTTGGTTTTTGATGACTTGTAGATTTTTGCAATAAGTATGTGAGTTCTTTATGACTAATGTTGAGTCCATGGATTATACGCACTCTCACCCTTCCATCATTGCTAGCCTCTTCGATACCGTGCATTGCCCTTTCTCACCTTGAGAGTTGGTGCAAACTTCGCCGGTCCATCCAAACCCCGTGATACGATACGCTCTATCACACATAAACCTCCTTATATCTTCCTCAAAACAGCCACCATACCTACCTATTATGGCATTTCCATAGCCATTCCGAGATATATTTCCATGCAACTTTCCACCATTTCATTTATGACATGCTTCATCATTGTCATATTGCTTTGCATGATCATGTAGTTGACATCGTATTTGTGGCAAAGCCACCATGCATAATTTATCATACATGTCACTCTTCATTCATTGCCCTTCCCGGTACACTACCGGAGGCATTCATATAGAGTCATATTTTGTTCTAGTATCGAGTTGTAATCATTGAGTTGTAAATAAATAGAAGTGTGATGATCATCATTAATAGAGCATTGTCCCCAAAAAAGGAGAAAGGCCAAAAAAGGAAAGGCCCAAAAAATTGAAAAATAAAAAGGGGTAATGCTACTATCCTTTTTTCCACACTTGTGCTTCAAAGTAGCACCATGATCTTTATGATAGAGAGTCTCTTGTTTTGTCACTTTCATATACTAGTGGGAATTTTTCATTATAGAACTTGGCTTGTATATTCCAACAATGGGCTTCCTCAAATACCCTAGGTCTTCGTGAGCAAGCAAGTTGGATGCACACCCACTTAGTTTCTTTTGTTGAGCTTTCATACATTTATAGCTCTAGTGCATCCGTTGCATGGCAATCCCTACTCCTTGCATTGACATCAATTGATGGGCATCTCCCTAGCCCGTTGATTAGCCTCGTCGATGTGAGACTTTCTCCTTTTTTGTCTTCTCCACATAACCCCCTATCATTATTCTATTCCACCCATAGTGCTATATCCATGGCTCGCGCTCATGTATTGCGTGAAAGTTGAAAAAAGTTTGAGATTACTAAAGTGTGAAACAATTGCTTGGCTTGTCATCGGGGTTGTCCAAGATGAGAGCATTCTTGTGTGACGAAAATGGAGCATGACCAAACTATATGATTTTGTAGGGATGAACTTTCTTTTGCCATGTTATTTTGAGAAGACATGATTGCTTAGTTAGTATGCTTGACGTATTATTATTTTTATGTCAATATTAAACTTTTGTCTTGAATCTGTCGGATCTGAACATTCATGCCACAATAAAGAAAACTACATTGAGAATTATGCTAGGTAGCATTCCACATCAAAAACTCTATTTTTATCATTTACCTACTCGAGGACGAGCAGGAATTAAGCTTGGGGATGCTTGATACATCTCCAACGTATCTATAATTTTTGATTGTTCCATGCTATTATATGATCTGTTTTGGATGTTAATGGGCTTATTTATACACTTTTATATTATTTTTGGGACTAACCTACTAACCCAAGGCCCAGTGCAAATTGTTGTTTTTTGCCTACTAGATTGATCTTTCTTGCAATGGGAGAAGTGCTTAGCTTTGGGTTCAATCTTGCAGTGTCCTTTCCCAGTGACAGCAGGGGCAGCAAGGCACGTATTGTATTGTTGCCATCGAGGATAAAAAGATGGGGTTTATATCATATTGCTTGAGTTTATCCCTCTACGTCATGTCATCTTGCCTAATGTGTTACTCTGTTCTTATGAACTTAATACTCTAGATGCATACTGGATAGCGGTCGATGTGTGGAGTAATAGTAGTAGATGCAGAATCCTTTCGGTCTACTTATCACGGACGTGATGCCTATATACATGATCATGCCTAGATATTCTCATAATTATGCACTTTTCTATCAATTGCTCGACAGTAATTTGTTCACCCACCGTAATACTTATGATATCTTGAGAGAATCCACTAGCAAAACCTATGGCCCCCGGGTCTATTCTCCTTTATATTAATCTCCCGTCAACAAGCTATTTCTATTACCGTTTATTTTGCAATCTTTACTTTCAATCTATATCATAAAAATACCAAAAATATTTATCTTATTATTATTATCTGTATCAGATCTCACTCTTGTAAGTGGCCGTGAACGGATTGACAACCCCTTTATCGAGTTGGTTGCGAGGTTCTTATTTGTTTGTGTAGGTACGAGGGACTTGCGTGTAGTTTCCTACTGGATTGATACCTTGGTTCTCAAAAACTGAGGGAAATACTTACGCTACTTTGCTGCATCACTCTTTCCTCTTCAAGGGAAAACCAACGCAGTGCTCAAGAGGTAGCACTCGTCCGCATGTCCACCTCCTCTTCCTCATCTTCACAATAAGTGTCATCATCTTCATGCCATGAGTTGCCATGGTCATCCTCATCTTCATCATGGACGGCGAATTGAGTGTCACCATAGTGGCCACAGCTGTCCTGGGTTTGGGTCATGTCGGGATCGAAAGCTTGGACTTGGCTGTCGATGTGGAAGTCCTCACCACAGCCCTCAAAGATGACGTTCTCCATGAACGCCGTGTAGTCAGGGTCATCGACCGTCAGCGTCGGTAGTGGCATTTCATCAAACAGCCTGCGGGCATCGGCCATGTTGGCCGAAGGGATCGACTGAGGCTACTTCCTTTGCGTCCCGTCGGATGACTGGCCAACGCCATTGTACCCCGGCGTCACGTTGAGGTCAACAACGCTCACGAGCATGGCTGGAGCAACCACGCTGCAGTCTGACGACATGGAGAACCGTGTCTACCCATGGCCATGCAGCGGTGGTGCATTATACCCTAGTGTCTCGGGTGTGACGGATGAGCTCGGGGACCGATGCCACGGAGGACGAACGGTCGACGAGTATGTGCTGGCCTCGGTCATGGCAGCGGCCGAGAGAATGGCCGACGAGGGTGGCACAAACCTAACATGAGGAGGGCGTGTGCCTTGGTGATAATGGACTCCTTGTCATCGACGTCGACCTGGTGCTGCTTGGCATGCAGCGCAGCCGCCTCGGTAGCTTTGTCCACCGGTTCCTTCCTCTTGGTCGATTTGACGTCGAGCTTGGAGACCTCCGCCGGCGTGAGCTCCGACCGCGTATTCTTGGTGGTCTTCTTCTTCGCCAAGGGGCGCACGGCCGCGGTCGGGATTCATCGGGCCGCCAGCCATGGTGGAGAGAGGGGAGGGGGCCCGGGAGGGTTTTGGGCGAAGTGGAGTGAAAGTGGGTGGACGGGCCATGGGAGGACAAGGGTGCGCGTTTTTCCCGTACACGCGTTGTTCGTTTCGATGCAAGCGCGGCTGATATTTGGGTCAGGAATGGATCGGATGCAGAGCGAAAACTAACATTTGATCCGTTTGCTCCCACGCATTGGGACACATGTTCTATCTGTTTACCCCCAAACGGACGTGATTGGGGTCACGCATTGGAGTTGCTCTCAGTGCACTGGCCAGCTAGCCGTGGCCCCTATCACGGTCATGGCAGCGCAGCAGAGCCCCCGCGCCACTAGCAGCGTTGCTCAGCTCTCCCCTCGGTGTTCTTGATACGTCTCCATCGTATATATAATTTTTTATTGTTCCATGCCAATATTATACAACTTTTACATACTTTTGGCAACATTTTATATGATTTATTGAACTAACCTATTGATCCAGTGCCCAGTGCCAGTCCCTGTTTTTTGCTTCGCAGAACATCCATATCAAACGAAGTCCAAAAGCAATAAAAATTTACAAATAATTATTTTGGAATATTTATGGTTTTTGGGAGCTGGAATCAACACAAACAGGGCCCACAACCCCCAAGATACACCAGGGCGCGCGCCCGGCCCCAAGCGCGCCCAGGTGTCTTGTGCCCTCCTCGAACATCGGTTAGACCTCTACTTCGGGCGCAAGGAAGCTTATATCCGAAAAAAATCGTGTTAAAATCTCAGCGCAATCGGAGTTACGGATCTCCGGAAATATAAGAAACGATTTTCGGCCAGATCTGGAAAACGTGAAACAGAAGAAAGCAGAGGGGGAGATCCAATCTCGGAGGGGCTCCCGCCCCTCCGTCTCCTTGGAGGCCATGGACCAGATGGGGAACTCTCCTCCCATCTAGGGGGGAGGCCAAGGAAGAAGATGAAGGAGGGGGGCTCTCTCCCCCTCTCTTACGGTGGCGCCGGAGTGCCACCAGGGCAAGGATCGTGACGACGATCTACATCAACAATCTTGCTACCATCAAAACCAACTTTCTCCCCTCTATGCAGCGATGTAACACCATTTCCCCCGTTGTAATCTCTACTTAAACATGGTGCTCAACACTATATATTATTTCCCAATGATATGTGGCTACCCTATGATGTTTGAGTAGATCCGTTTTGTCCTATGGGCTAATTGATGATCGTGGTTGGTTTGAGTGTATATTTTATTATGGTGTTGTCCTATGGTGCCCTCTGTCTCGTGTAAACATGAGGGGTCCCTATTGTAGGGTGTTGCAATACGTTCATAATTTGCTTATTGTCGTTTGCCGGAGTGACAGAAGCCTGAACACGGATAAGTGGGTTATTGCGTATTGGGAGTAAAGAGGGCTTGATACTTAATGCTATAGTTGGGTTTTACCTTAATGATCTTTGGTAGTTGCGGATGCTTGCTAGAGTTCCAATCATAGTGCATATGATCCAAGTAGAGAAAGTATGTTAGCTCATGCCTCTCCCTCATATAAAATTGTAAGGATGATTACCGGTCTAGTTATCGATTGCCTATGGACAAATGACTTTCTTGTTGACAAATGCTATCTACTTTTATTACCTTGCAATGTGTTCATAGTTTTATTCTCGCAAAGTATTCGTAGTTTTATTTTTGCAAAATAGTTTCATACTTATTTTAGGTAAATGTCAAGTGTGTGTAGACTTGTATCGGTGGCCGATAGAACTTGAGGGAATATTTGTTCTACCTTTAGTTCCTCATTGGGTTTGACACTCTTATTTATCAAAAAAGCTACAAATGTTCCACTATACTTGTGGGTTATCAATTCTCCATTACTCGCCTAGTACCACACTAGCGACGCACGCAGGAGATGATGAGAGACCCCGAGAGACGAGCCAGACACGCGTATGCCAAGTCAGGGGCCATTTTTATTTGAAACAGGGGCAAAAGCTTTGACTCATCCATTAATTAAGAGAGAATAGAGTTTTCTACAAGTCACTCAATACACGGCATGAGATCACTCTCGCAAAATAATGAACCCTAACATTTTGGCACCGGCGATGACCCAAAGGTTGGTCTCGGTCTCGATGGAGGCAAGCAATATAGTTGGAGGAGCGCTCATGTGCTTGAAGACCCTTGCGTTTCGTTCATTCCAGACAGTTCGCAAAACAAGCACGGTGAGGGACGCCTTGTCTCGGCGGTTTGGCGCGGCGTTGTCGCAGGTATTTGCCCGCCAAGTCTCAACCGAGTCGAATAGGGGCCAACTGTTGGTGTCAAGACCGTGAATGTGGTATTTGTCAATGATCAAAGACCAAAGTCTTCATGTGTAGCGGCATTTGTAGAAGAGGCGAGGCCCACATTCATGCACTCTCATACAGAGAGGGCAGAGACCACGTTTAGGTCACCCATGTATCGTCAATCGATCTGCAGTCCAAACTCTGTCTTGTAGCGCCAACCAAGTAAAGAACTTGACTTTTGAGGGAGCCCAAGCCTTCGAAACCTTTTTGTCCAAGGGTGTATGATCCTTCCATAAGAATTGCATCTTGTATGCAGATGTCGCCGAGTAAGTCCCACTAGCCGTGTCCATGGAGTGAAGAACTGCATGATGTGCTCCGCGGCGATGTTGGCGGGGTTTGATCTCCGTTCCTCACGATACGCGGCGCAGCCTCCGAGTGGTCCACCACACATAATCCACTCGCCGGCTGGCTGGCTGACGACCCTGCGTCCGCTGTGGCGCGCGCTGGCGCCAAAATGTGCACCTCACGCGTGCACTAGGCCACAGCTGATCTGGACGGCCTCCAGCTAACATTCAAGCGAGTCACGTCGGCCAGCCTGCCCTCGGTGGCTTTCCACTTGCACAAACTGGAGTCGGAACGCGCCGCGCCGATAGATAGATGGTAGGAGAACGTACTAGTAGCAGTACAAATCAAATGAAGCCAGTGGGCTGTGGGTGGGTACCCTACATACGTACATACTTTAGATGGTACTAGAAAAAAGGTCCGTGCTTTACAACGGGAGAAAAGAAATCTTCTCATATCGTTAGATGGGTGCGTGGTCGGTTGGCAGGTTATGAGATCGAACTCTTTCATGAGCAATTTTATTTTTTGCCAGCTCTTCGGACCTGGGCCATAGTGCGCCGACAAGTGGCTTCCTCCGTTGGGCCAGAACCGGTGGCAACTAACTAAACAAAATAGCATATGTGAAATTAATTGAAGCGGGACCAAACGAAGCGGGACAAAACCAAGAATATCACCTTCTTTTAATAGTAGGTATAGATGTATAGTATTAGGTCGGCCGGCCAAAAGAAATACCACGTGGTGGTGGCATCCGCGCTCTGCACCGCCACCAAGCATTTTATGGAGAACCACCACGTGCCGGCTGGCCAAAAGAAATAACTGCTTATCACGGGGATATCTCCAAACATTGCATGTACAAACAAACCTACCATGGATGGTAGTTGGTGATTTTAACGAATTTTTGTACTCTCATGAAAAAGAGGGGGTGCCTCCGGCCGATGCAAATGATGCGGAAAAATTGAGATGCGCTAGTGCACTGTGAATTGGAAGATATGGGTTGTACGGGCGAATTGTTTACGTGGCGGAGAAGAAGATTAAGGGAGCGCCTGGGTCGACCTGCCTGTAATGGACAATTCCTTGGCCTATGCCCACACGTGAAGGTAACAAATGCGCTGCATACTAAATCAGATCACAGACCTATCTTCGTGGATACAGAAGGTGATGTGGCAGGTGACCAACAGCGGCAATTCTAGAAGAAGTTTAAGGTGAGATGGCTTCAAGAGGAAAACATCATGCGGCTGGTCACGAACGCATGGGAGCGAACGGACCCTCTGGCACCCATTGCGATCCGAACAACGAGCATACATGCAGATATGCATGTGTGGGATCTTGAGATCCTCAAGGCGCCGTATGGGCGCCTCAAGGAGCTCAAGGCGGAGTTGGATAGGTTGCGGTCCATTTCTCTCACTGATGAGTCAGCGGAAAGGCAACGCGTGTTACTAATTGAAATAGAAACAAACTTGGAGAAGGAGGAGATCTATTGGGTGCAACGTAGTCGGGCCAACTGGCTGAAGTTTGGCGACCGTATTACAATTTTTTTTCCAGTAATTTTGCTTCAGCTAAAAAGAGAAGGAATCATATAAGAAGGTTGCTTGGTCATGATGGCATATGGAGGGAGGACAATGAATCAATGAAGAGCCTTATTAGCGAGTATTTCCAGCATCTTTTCTCTTCAGAAGTGAATGTATCTTCTTTGAACGTTTTGAATGAATTTAAAAAGATGTGTGACTAACTACATAAATGAATCACTACTCGTACCTTATACAGAAGAGGAGGTAAAGAAAGCCCTATTTAATATAGGTGATTTAAAGTCGCTAGGACCAGGTGGCCTGCATGCATTTTTTATAAAAAATTCTAGCCCCTCCTTGGTGATGATTTGGTGAAGGAAGTTTTGACAGCCATTAATTCAGGAGTTATTCCAGAGGGGTGGAACTCTACCACCATTGTCTTGATGCCAAAAGTGGACAATCCAGAGAAGATCACCCAATTCCGACCTATCAGTTTATGTAATATGGTGTACAAGATGATCTCGAAGATGTTGGCTGCCAGATTAAAGGTATTACTTCCGGATATAATCAATGAAACTCAATGTGCTTTTGTTCCTGGACGTATCATCACTGATAATGTAATTGTGGCTTATGAATGTTTACATACCATGAAAAAAAGGAAGAAAGGAAGATTTGGAACTTGTGCAGTGAAGTTGGACATGCACAAAGCATATGACCGTGTGGAATGGGTGCTTTTGTAGGCAATATTATCCAAGCTGGGGTTTGATGCAAGTTGGGCCCAGCTGGCCATGTCTTGTGTTACTTCCATGGAGTATAAGGTACGATTTAATTCGAACGAGACGGTGTCGTTTACTCCGACAAGGGGACTGAGACAGGGGACCCTCTATCCCTGTATATGTTTCTCTTATGTGTGGAGGGTTTATCGGCCCTAGTTAATCAAGAGGTGGAAGTTGGCAATTTGAATGGTGTCCGGGTGTGTAGAGATTCCCCAACAATTTGTCATTTATTATTTGCTGACGATTCGCTTATCCTGATGAGAGAAGATGCGAAAAATGCAAACATGTTGCACGAGATTTTGGATGAATATTGCGCAGCTTCAGGCCAACTGGTGAGTACATCAAAGTGTTCAATCTTCTTCAGCCCAAACATAAAAGTGGAGGTTAAGGCCGTAGTTTGCCAAATCCTGGACATAATGACGTAGTCTCTCTCATATAAGTATCTCGGGTTCTCGTCCATGATTGGAGTTGACCGAGTAGACTGCTTCAAACATATTACTGAGAGAATCCAAGCTATGGTGAATGGATGAAAAGAGAGAACTCTCTCCTGTGGAGGGAAGGAGGCGTTGCTGAAAGCGGTGGCCCAAGCCATCCCAACGTATGCGGTGAGTGTGTTCAAATTCCCCCCAAAAAAAGTATGCAAGGGGATCACTGATGCCATGTCGCACTATTGGTGGGGTGATGGGGAAAACCAGCGAAAGATGCATTAGTCCGGCTGGTGGAAAATGTGTGTGCCAAAAGAGAGAGGAGGAATGGGCTTCTGAGATGTCCATAGCTTCAACTTGGCAATGCTAGCAAAACAGTGTGGGGGGCTTATTGAGAATTATGGATCCTTGTGTGATCGCGTCCTTACAACAAGATACTACCCTACGGGAGACATTCTCAACTGTGAACTTAAAAAAGGATCCTCTTACATATGGCCAAGTATTTGGGCGGGTGTCTAGACTTTCAGAAAGGGGTGCATCCGGAGAGTGGGAGACGGTGCAAAGATAAATATAACGAATGACTACTGGATACTGTACGATGCTTCAAGGAAAATCATCACTGTCCGGGGAAACCAAGTGCTAACCCGGGTATGTGACTTAATAGACCCAATTTCTGGAGAGTGGGATGAGTAGTTGATCCGTGGGAACTTCTATCACATTGATGCCGAGCGCATCTTGCAGATCCCTTTATTTCATGCGGAGACAGAAGATTTTGTAGTGTGGCAATTAACAAAGAACGGGGTTTTATTGGTTCGGTCTGCGTATTATAAACAATGGGAGGCAACTTTTGATGAGAATGATCTGGGCCTAATACATTACTCCACAGTGCAACACCCAATTTGGCGCAGGTTATGGAGTCTAAATATGCTAGCACAATGCTATCCCATGCTCCAGTGTTCTAACAAATTGTCATATAGGGAGTATATTTCAATGCCCAATCTGCCAAGATGGTGCGAAGGATATATCTCATGTCCTATTCCAGTGTGCACGACCAGGGGCCGTTTCGGAAGCACTCGGACTCAGCGCAAAGATTCAGTTTGCTGGTGTAACAGACCGAGCTGGCGCGGCTGTTGTCGGTTTATTATTGTGTGATGAAGCTTATCAGAAGGCGTACACTGGCTAGGTTGAGCTATCGGAGATGATAACCACAACATGCTGGTACCTGTGGTGGCAACGGAGAGAATTCGTAAAAAGGGAAGAGGTGCAAACGCCGGAGAGGACAACACCTGCGATCTTGGCGCTTGCCCTCAACTACGCTCGTGTTGTAGGGAAAGGTCCAACGGTTGCTAAATTAAACAAGTGGCCATCTATCTTAGGAGGGCATCTAGTTCTGAATGTGGACGCATCCTATTTTGCTGGTACAAATTTAGCTGCCTGCGGGGCAGTTATCAAGGATCATAAAGGCCATTTCATCACAGCTGGAACAACAAGACTTGAACACACCAATGATGTTGTCACGGCAGAGGCAGCGGCATTGTTTGAAGGTTTAAAATTAGCCCTAAGTGTGGGGTGCGCTAAGTTGATGGTAAAGATGGATAACAGTGCCGTGGTGGGTGCAATAAAGCTAAATGAAGGCCATTCAATGGTCGCAGCGCCTGTGTTAGATGATTGTCGAAATATCTTAAGTGATTTTGGGAAGATACTATTGATCATTGCTTTAGAGAGTAAATGTAGTAGCTCACGAGCTGGCAAAGTGGGGGTGTGCAAATGATCCATGTGTTTGGGCGAATGCACCTTCTAGTTTCCTTGAAATTCCTAGCGGATGATGTAACCGTCATTTGAGTTAATAAAGTATACCTTCCCGTCAAAAAAAACTTGAGCGTAAAACGTGGCACGTGGATGGAGTCCCCATCGTCGAGGACCGTTTGATGAAACATCATGATTCGTGCATGCACAAAAGTGATTTTCTAGGAAATCTTGTTGTACAGTAGTTCGTTGGGAAAAACTATTTACAGGTCGACGTTGGTGGTGGCCCCCGACAATCTCGTGTTTCACAAGAGAGTACACAGCACCTATTGCAACCGCTCTCAGATGGAGTAGTAGTGGATCTATCAGCTCATTCACTAGTGCGGCCTACTGCTCCGATTGTGGATCTCTAGCTAGCGTTGCTGGCCTGGTCGGGAAGCTACGTGGCAGGGCAGAAACGCCAAAGTATCTCGCGTTGCTGGAAACGCCAAGCATGGCTGGCGTTGGTGCCCATGCATGAAACGCCATGGGTGTTGGCGTTGCAAGTAGCTTGCTCATTTTTCCATTTACTTATGAAATGGAGTAACGCTAGCTAGTTCGGCGTTTTTAAATAGAAAAAAAACGTCACGGTTTGTGGCGTTACTAAAAGGATCAGATCATAAAATAGTTTTGTGTGAAGTTTATTTTATGCGAAAGTTTTTTAAAAGGGTCAAAGTAGTGAAAAAGGCCGTTGTCGAACCGCACAGTGCAAGTACCAAACCGGGCCCTATCCTATATACGCATGCAGGGAGAACTGACACGCTCACTCACTGCATCACTCATGCGTGCAGATGCACTACAGTACTGTGGGCGATAGAGTATATGTGCCGCACATCGCATCAGATCAGAGCGATGAGGGCAGACCCTACGCAGTACGTACGCACGACCAGCCAGCCAGCGGTCAAGCTCAAGCAATGGATCGTGCCGATCGCGCGCGCTGTCTGCCCAACAGAGCTGAGCTGGGGACGGACCGAACCAGCACGAGACAACAACAAGGCCCAGCGGCCGGTCGCGACCCATCTCGATTTCTTTAATCGTCACCAGCGACCTCCACCCGCTCCCATGCATCTCGTCGCCACCATCACGCTACTCTAGTTTGGACGTACGTACAGTGCGCGCAATGTAGATAGATTGATAGATAGGGCGACGGGCCTACCTCTACCAGTACTCGGGGATTGTACCTACCGCCTGCCCCAGGGTCAGGGGAGATCGGCCGGCGGCAGGGACGGGCGCGCGCATGTGATTATGTGACGGGGAGCTGTCACGGGGTACAGGGGGGCCGGACATTCCCGCGCTCCCGGCTGGCTGTGGGCATGGAGCGCGACGGCAGGCCGGCCCCGGTCGCGCCAAAAGCGCGCGCCCTGCCCGCGGTGACCGCGCCCTTTTCGCTGTGCGGCCGTGCGCGGGCAACAGCACCGCCTGCGTCGCCACGCCGTGAGTGGCCCGCTCGACTCGATCGGGTGAATTTTTCAAAATTATAAAGCAAGAGAGCATCTGCCGATCTGACCGCTGGGTGCCCTGTGATCGATCGATCGATCGAGTAAACAAATGTCCGACGACGAGCGCCATCTGCTCCAGTCCGGCACATGCTTCCGGTCGCCGCTGATGATCATCGAGGGAAAGCCGATGCTCACTGTTCACCGACCAAACCCCTACACCTTGGTACGTACTCAGTACTAGTAAATTATTCCTAGAGGAACCTTCGACCGAGTTAACTTTTGCCCGGGGTGTGTTGATGTTCAGTTGTTCACTACTACTAGTACGATATGACGTTTGACGTTACACTGCACCTCCGCGCATAAAATTGAAGTACTCTAGACAAGTTTTTGGTTGCTCCCCAGCCCGTCATCTCTCTTCTCTTCTAGACGTACGTGCCTCGCAAGTTGCAAGTCACTTTCATGGCGAGGGAGGGAACCCAGTTCCATTCCTGGACCGTCAAAAATAACATCACGCGAGAGAGGAAGATGCCTTGCGGAGAGCATCTCCCCCCGATCGAAGATGCATCCATCGGACGCGGATACTTGCCGGGCTCCACCCGCTGCAATGTGCGTGCGTATTAGCTAGCCAGCTGGTCCAGCCATACCTAATCGATCGACTCCCCACCTGTACTGTACTGTGCTGCTTCCAACTTCATGGAAATTTACACCCTGACTGCTAGGAGGGCCCCGCAGAACAGACTCTGTCTACTGTGACCAAGGCCGCTATTTTCGTCGAGTTCTGCTAGTCATTCTCCCCACAGATTTAAGATCATTCCGTTTCTTGGGCCCAATTACTACTAAATTCAAAACTGTTAGCGAACCAACCTGTGGTTGAGATGGTTAGGTGGACAGTGGTATCCCCAATCCATCAGGGTTTCCGTCGACGACGAGGCGCCTACGGTGGCTTCGTAAATCTCAAGATGATATGCCGGCTCAGTCTCTCGGAGGTGCTCATAGAGGTAGGGTGTGCGTGTGTGCATTTATAGGGGTGAATGCATACGCGTGTATATGAGCGCTTGTGTCTGTACTGATGCTAAAAAAAATTTCGAAACTGAACGCGTTGACAACAAATGCTAGTGCAGTCCTTGCGAACCACCCTCCGGGGTCTCAATATATATGTTCCTTTTTCATTCTATTTCTATATATATGTAGATCGCGTGCTTTTCTGGTGGTTCCTTTTCCCGCCTTTCCCTTTGCTTAGCAAGGTCCAGTTCCTTCTCGCAAGCCAAAGAAGACCGTCAGGACTTGTCCGCGTGGAACGTACGTAGCGCACACAGGACCATGTGCAAATATGATTATCTCGAAACCTCACGTTTCGTCATTTTTAGTTAGCAGGAATATAAACAAGACTTGACATAAGATGCAGCTTTTGTTTGTCTGCACACCTTGTTAACCTCGTGACTTCCGCTGTAAGAATCGAATCCGGGACTTGGTTTGGCGAAAAGCTTTGCTCAAGAGTCTGTGTTGCTAGTCGTATCGCTTTGGTTTGTGATTGCACGGCCTACGTGGAGGTGCAGTCAATCAACTATAATAATAAAAAGTATGAAAAAAAAGACGCACCATGAAAAAGAACGAAGGGTAATCAGCGGCACGCGGTTAGTAATAAATACACCGAACTCGCGCAGAAGCGCTCCATCTGAAAAGTTTTTCGCGGCATCGACCTTGTTTTTTCTCTTTATGTTTTGTTAGGAAATTGCTACTGGTAAGGTCATCTCCACCGCGCGACCTCAAACGGACGTCCGGTTTGGCCGAATTTTGTACCTTTGGGGCGGCGATGGGTTCGCCCGTGTCTGGTCTTGTCCGTTGGGTCGTGCGTGCGCCCATCGCACGGCCGCACCCCAAATCACGTTCGCGTTGGACATGATTTAAAAAAATAGGAAAACGTAAATAAAATGACTAAAAAAATTAAATAAGCGCAGTTTTATAAACATAAAACTTAGTTAGGGTCGCCACGGCCACAAAACGGCTCAGTTTCACGTCTAACTTGACATAATTAAACATAAAAAAGAAAATAAAAAACGGTCGCCGCCAGCGCGCTCCTGCCCGTGCCCGTCGATGCCGTCGCCGTCGCCGTCTTCAGTGCCCGCCGGCGTCGTCGTCGTCGCTGACGAGGTCCACGTAGGGCGGCGGCGTCCAGAGGTGGGCCGACGGCGCGTGGTAGACGGGGCGGGTTGGACGGCAGGAGGTGCCTGCACGACCTCCTCCCGTGGCGACGCCTCCCGCTCCGGTGACCGCGACCGATCCATGGGTTCCCCATTTAAGAAGGACGGCGATCTTCCACTGGGCCGATGACAGGTGGGGGCAGCCACCCGTGCACATTGATGTTGGCGAGCGGGAGGTAGATGGCCGCCCCGTCACGCGACCAGACGCGGACGAGCGACACGTCCGTTCGGTGTCCGCGGCGACCCAAACCCGACGCAAAGATGCGCTTGAAATGGGTCGGCCCGGACACAAAATGGATCAGATAGGTCCGGACCATCGCGCGCTGTGCCGCCTTGTTTGTTCGTTTTATTCCAAACAGACAGGCCCAGATAGGATGGGGTGGCGTGGTGAAGTTGGCCTAACATCTGGTGACAGGGGCAGCGGTGGGTGCGGGGGGCGCCCGATTGGCAGCAGCAAAAGCGGCACGATGGTGGGGTGGGAACCTTCGCCGTCTGGCACATTCGGCTTTGGCGCGCGAGACCGACGGGTGGTCCGTCGCGGGAGACGGAGACGGCTTTGCGGCAGCACGGGGTGCACGCGCCCGCCAGGTGCGGAAGGGGATCGCGGCGCCGGCTTCGCCTTTGCCCCGCGCGCGCGTGGCTTGGGCTCGAGAGGTTCCCAGCTCGGCGGAGGAATCCATGATTATCTTCCGGTGTTGTGGGCGTTCCAACAAAGCGTCGGTCAAAGTTTGTGCGCTGCATTGCATGTAGTATCGCCGGCCCCGGCAGCCGGTGGCCAATTATTGATGCTAGTTTGGTTTGCTGCTAATGCTATACCTCTTGTAAGGCTGTTTGTAATGGGGAGTATCATATACTAGTATCATGCATATGATATTAGTGTATGATACTACCTCCTTAATGCATAGTATCATATATTAGTATCATGTTGTACTCTATTTATTGTCATGCATGACATAAAATAGTATAGCATTTAATATGATACGGTATCATAATATGATACTACATCCTCTCTTTCTTCATTTAATACTATGACACCTCATCAATATTGTCTAGTTAGCATGCATGATACTAGCTATGATACTACCATTACAATCAGCTTAAAAAAGCGGGAAGGCGAACAAATGGCCACGTGGAGGGGAGTTTATTGCAAAAAAAGGACCATTTTGTTCTGGCCATGAGTCGTTTTCACTCGTGTAGGGAGTCAAGTTAGGCGCCACGTGCTGGTCCTTTCCTACTACTAGGAGTACTTCGATCTAACCATTGCAAAATTGTGCTCATCCGATTATTTTTTTTCCAATTACTTTGGTTTGTGGAAAAAAGTAAGGAGGTTGAAAACTAAATGTTCATAATCAAAATGGTGACCGATTCAGTTGGTAAGAAAAGTATACTACTACTACATCCCGTTTTATTGGTCCTTTTCGTTTCTTGTGCTAAAACTTAACCATAGATTTAACTAACAAAATGCTAAGGCTAGTCATAGTAGGGAGTAACTTAGGCCCTGTTTGATTCATAAGTTCTAAGACTTTTTCTAGTCTCAACTAAAAAGTTCCTACTCTCTAAAAAGTATGTCTCTGTTTGTTTTCAGAGACTAAAAAATCCCTAGTCCCTTCCTAAAGGTTACTAAATGACCATGTTGCCCCTAGTATATAAAATAATAACAATCAAACAACACCATGGGTGGCGGGCCAATGGGTGCATGGAAGGGCATTGTTGGAAAAGTCTCAAAAAAGACTCTCCTTGAGAGTCTTCTTCATTTAGTCCCAAATGACTAGTTTAGTCCCTCAAAAGTCCCTCCCGTTTGGTAAAAAAGTCTCTAAGAGGGACTTTTTCTAGTCCCTACACAAAAAAGTCCCTGGAAATAAACACCACCTTAGACTAGTGTCATGCATATGACACTAGTCTAAGTTACTACCTCCATAATGCAAAGTAACATACTAGTACGTAGCATCATAGATGGCTTCATTTATTAACTCGTAGACTTATCTTGTCTTAGAAAGCGTTATGTTACAGTAACATATTATGTTGCCATCTCTCATTAATTACTTGTCACATAAGCAGAATTTTTTTCGAAATGCGTTATGTTACTAGCTAAGTTACTCCCACTATGACTAGCCTAATGTATATCATGAAAAAATATAGCATTGAATTCCTACTTGAACATGGTTTTCAATGATACTATTTTTTGTGACATGCATTAATATTTTTTAATTAAATCCACGGTCAAAATTTGGCACAAAATACTAAGAAGACCAATAAACTAGAACGGAGGTAGTGTTCGTTTAAAATTTTGAAAAATAAAGATGGGTTTGCTAATTCTTCATCTTTGATAAAGACGTTATGTTTGGATCGACAAAGTTCTAAAAATATTGTCGTGTGTTTGGTTATGATCCATGAACTTCAAACTAGTATCAGACATGTTTAGTTTCTCGTCCCTACAAACTTGCCTGGAGGTTGTATCCTCGTTCTCAACACACAAGGGATCAAAACGAAACTCGGACAATATTGCGAATTAAGCATAGTTTAGATGGTTAAGTTCTTGTGGTGGGACCAGTCCAATCGGGTCAAGTCTTAGGCTTGGTACGAGTGATCGCATGCTTTTTGAATTTATTTTAGGTTCTCTGACGCTATTCTTTCAGCGTTATGGCATGCCTGTCAAATACAAGACGTATGTTTGACTTAGTCAATCTAGAAAATTCTTGGAAAACATTTCTAGTGCTCTTTACAGAGGCACACCACCAAACGGTAAGATACCCCTAGAAACAACATTTTTCAACACTCTCTGTTCGAATTGACATGTTCCCAGCATTTAGGTCCGGAATATACTCCCTTCGTTTCTAAATATTTGTCTTTCTATATATTTTAACAAGTGACTATATACGAAATAAAATGAATGAATATACACTCTAAAATATGTCTATATATATCCGTATGTGATAGTCCATTTGAAATCTCTAAAAAAACAAATATTTAGAAACAAAGGGAGTATATACGTTTTTCGTAAGTAGTTTTTTCTCAATTATTAAAAAACAGCCAAACTTCAGCAGTACCCCAAGTGTAAAAATTCCAATGCAACAACCATTCAAAGATCAATATTTCAATACAATAATAATTCAAATATAATCAATTCAAACGTAAAGTATACAAATGAAATAGTTAAATTTAAATTTATAATTTATTCAACCAATAGAGGTTCCACTAGATCACTCGGCGGCTGTGTATAGGATCCTCGATTGCTCAACTGCTCAAGAACAATGGCCCGTGTAACCGGTAGCGATAACGGAATTAACGCTCAGATGACACATAAGCAAAACAGCTCTTGTAGAGATCAACGTGGCTCCTTCACAATCTATCGGTAGAAAATCAGGGATGAAATCAATCCACATGCATGATATGAATTCCAAAGCAGCGTTTGGAGTCTACAATTTGTCGCGGTAAAAAGCAGAAAGTTAAACCCTGCATCAGCACCTGAATAGAACCTCATTATCGTCTCACCGCTAGCCAATGGGTTGCCATCCGTCGATGTCATTCCTAACCACTGTTTCCGGACTTCTCCATCCTCTAATAAGTTGCATATAAACCAAAAAAATGAAGCAGAACACATTTGGTTTTGGATAAATCAACGGACTCATCAAAAGCCAAAAGGAAAAAAAAAACACCTGACACGTGTCACCAGTCGAGTCCTCCATGGCAGGACGACCCGAGGTCGCGAGGAGTCGGTCACGAGCTCCCTCCTCCCTCCCTCGCCCCGCCCGCCCGTCGTCCCCTTTCCCGGCGAGTCGTGACAAGCGAAAAAGGAGAAAGAAGAAGGAAGAGAAGCGCCCAAGTACGGTACCCACCCACCCTACCCAACCGCCGAGCAGGCGGCCAGCCAGCCAGCCAGCCAGCCAGCAGTTTATTACCCCACTCCTCCCCCTCCTCCTCCTCCGGCATTTAAACCTCTTCACCCACCTCCGCCCTCCCACCCCCAATAAACTGCGCGGCGCGGCGCAGGAATTTTATAAACCACGGGGATTAATTAAACCTAGCACGCGCACGCACGCGCCCGCCTCGGCCTCCCTCCCCGCCGGCCAGCGCGGCAGGCGGCGCCCCCGCCGCCCGCCGCATGCACCCATTCTGCTGCGTGCCCCCCGTGCCCGTCTCCCCCGCCGCGGCTGCGGCGGCGGCGTCGTCCGCGACCCCCGCGGTGGCGGGCCTCCCTCCCGCGATGCCGCCGCCGCCGCCGCCCCCGCTCCAGCCCGCCCGCTGCTGCAGCAGCAGCAGCAGCTCGGCAGCGCGGGCGCGCGTGGCGGGCGTCGGCGTTGGGGGCGGCCCCTCCTCGCCGCCTGACGGGGTGAGGCTGAACGAGATCGTTGGCGGCGGCATCTCCGGGGTCCTCTACAAGTGGGTCAACTACGGCCGCGGGTGGCGGCCCCGCTGGTTCGCGCTCAGCGACGGCGTGCTCTCCTACTACAAGATCCACGGGCCCGACCGCATCGACCTCTCCCGCGACACCGACCGCGGCGCCAAGGTCATCGGCGAGGACTCGCTCCGCCGCCTCGCGCGCCCCTCCTCCACCCCCACCCCCTCCTCCGCCTCCGCCCCCCACTCCAACGGCCACGGCCACCACCAGACGCCCCGCAAGCCCCTCGGCGAAATCCACCTCAAGGTCAGTCGCCCGCTCGATGCTTCGATTCGCTCCTCTGATCCGCAGATCCATTTCCCTCTGTCTCTGACGCTGAAACGGGTGGTTGACGTGCAGGTGTCGACCGTCAGAGAGAGCAGATCGGACGACAGGAGGTTCTCCATCTTCTCGGGGACCAAGAGGCTGCACCTGCGGGCCGAGACGAGGGAGGACAGGGCCGCGTGGCTCGAGGCGCTGCGTGCCACCAAGGAGATGTTCCCGAGGATGTCCACCAGCGAGATGGTCGGGCCGGGGGACACTGCGGCGGCCGCGGCGGTCTCCACCGAGCGCCTGAAGAAGCGCCTGCAGCAGGAAGGGGTCAGCGATGCTGCCATTGCTGACAGCGAGAGGATCGTGCGGGAGGAGTTCGAGGCGCTGCACAAGCAGCTTGTGCTTCTCAAGCAGAAGCAGGCGCTACTCCTTGACACGCTCCGCCACCTAGAGGTATTCATATCTATCTGACCCTGCTTCGAACAGAACTTGATCGTGCATGGGAGTAGGAAATTTTGGTGTCCACTGCATGGTGTGATATTGTGCCATTCTCTACATGGTTTAATTAATGAAGAAACAAGTACAGAGCTACTGACGTACATTGACGCACGGAGGAATTTTGCCGTTCTGCGTACACGATTGACATGAGTGTACATCGAGACCGATTTTGAATACTAGCTGTCACCATGGGTCGTGCTGTACTTACATTTCTTTGAGCTTTCTGCCACTGTTGTTTTATTGAGTTAGTACTTGCATTTCTTTGAAATCTTCTGCCACTGCTGTTTTATTGAGTTTGTCAGATGCTGCAGTCTGTTTAATAGATCTGTATCAGGTGGAAACCTAAATTGAGTGTTAAGTTCATGGAAGGTGGGAACTATGTGCTGAGGTTTTGGTAAATTGCGAAGAAACCTGATTATCTATTGTCCTCCTTTGTTTGTGTTACATGTAAAACATTTTAGCCATTTGGCAGATCAGACATTCTAAGCTTTCTTCCCCTTGACACTCTTCCAGCGCATCAATTTGTAATCCATTTCTTCCCCTTTGTAATTTTAGATATGTCAATGAATTTCATATCATCGATGTTCTCATCATACATTGTTCCTGATTGCAATTTTATCTATTCTGATGTTTCCTAATTAATTTTAGATCTATTCAAAATTTATAGTATGATGTTCTCATTTGGCAATGTATTCTGTTTTGTTGCCTTTCTGTAGACAGAAAAGGTCGATTTGGAGAATACCCTCGTTGATGAGAGCCAAAGACAGTCGAAAGAGTATGGATCTGCTTCCAGACCAAGGAATGAGAAGCTTAGTGGTATGACAAATTTAGTTAGTGTAAATCTTACTGCTACACATGCTATTGATATACGTGCGTTCTGAACTATCTTCTGATAATTTGTTGGTAAAATTATCGGCCATTATGATTCATCCCTGCTTTTATGAAGGAAATTTTTGACTTACGCTGGTGAATAACTCCACACACATATACCATCTAAAATAGCTGTAACTCTAGAATGTCAGACAAAACTGTGGTGGTTTGGTTCAATATGAGCATTGCTGATTGGTTAGCCGAAGTGTAAGCAAACTATATACATGCATGAGCGGATGGACATCATATTTACTAGGGCTGTCTTTGGTTCACGGGATAGCTTTGAGTGGCTATGGGTATCCCAAATGGTTAGAGATAGCCATCTATGCTTTTGGTTCGAGGGACGAGGGGTGGATAGGTTGACCATTCAATCAGCATGGACCGTTTGATAACTGTTTGATACTTGATAACCACTTTTTTAGTTGTAAATTAGTAACTTGTAATTCCGTTAGCAACAGTTTTGGAAATCAGTCTAGATCTTCTCCCTCTCTCCCTTTCCATTCATGATTTCTTCATTTGCTGTTCTTAGATACCAACTTTCCGAGGTCTTGAATGCACATATTGGTTTTCTCTTTTATGGAGTCCTCGGTGTTCCTTGCAAACTCTCTTTGGATTATATCATGAATGTCGATTCAATATTTGATTTACTTTTGTCGACAACTTAAATTACCATTCCTCTTTTTTCAGAAGGAAGTGGTAGCGAGTCTGATGATTACAATGAACCACAAGATCCTGCTGAAGAGGAGACTGACGATGAAGAGAACATATATTTTGATACAACTGATTTCCTTTCATCTAGTTCTTTTAAAAGCAGTGGATCTGATTTCCAAAGATCTGAAGCTGGTTCAGATGATGAGGACGACTACCCGATGGATGGAATTGATCCTTCTATGAAGTCTGTTGGAATTAATTATCCGTATGTGAGAAGGCGTAAGAAGCTACCAGATCCTGTTGAGAAAGAGAAGGGTGTTAGTTTGTGGTCAATGATCAAGGACAACATAGGAAAGGATCTTACCAAAGTCTGTCTGCCTGTTTACTTCAATGAACCTCTTTCATCATTACAAAAATGTTTCGAGGATCTTGAGTATTCCTACCTTATTGATCGTGCATATGAATGGGGCAAAAGGGTATGTCTTCTTCCTCATTATTCTCAGCATGTGACGGGTAGTGCGTGACTTTCCCTTTCATACTACTCCCTCCGTTCCAAAATAGATGACCCAACTTTGTACTAAAGTTAGTACAAAGCTGAGTCATCTATTTTTGAACGGAGGGAGTAGAACTTAAGTAGTTTAACCTGAAACATAAGTAGCTTAGAGGTGGTTTTGTTCGATTTTGCATCGTGTCCTCTACTCCTCTTCAGGTTGTTCTTGTTATCTCCTGCTTTGCAGTTGTAGTATATATCCAATCTTAGTTTTGGTTTGTACCAAAGAGGATATCAATGTACTTATGTGATTACTCCTGTTTGTGTCCTACATATTACACCTTTATGCAATGTCTTCCGTTTTACTCTAAACTCATTCGAGTGCATTCTAAATCCGCCTCTAACACTTCTTGGTGTCATTATGTTTAACCTGTTCTCTACCATTTTGTTTCTTTGCAAAGATGTCAGAACTTTTCTGTGTGCATGTTATCTGTAGTAGTGGCAATAACTAACTTGTGATTGGACATGTTTATTTGCTTATTTCTATCATGAGATGAACCACATTTATGCATCTTACATCTCTATGTTGAATACTCAGGGGGATAGTCTGATGAGGATTCTAAGCGTTGCAGCATTTGCTGTTTCTGGTTATGCCTCTACGGATGGAAGGAGTTGTAAGCCCTTCAACCCTCTTCTTGGGGAGACCTATGAAGCAGATTATCCAGATAAAGGTCTTCGTTTTTTCTCAGAAAAGGTATGTTTATGAACCTTTAGAAATCCAGTAATATGAAGAACAGGTTCTTACTGTTGGTTAGCATAGTCCACTGTTCATTCTCCTAACTTATTTCTTACATTCTGATAGTGAGTTTATGTAACGTAACACCTTAAACTTCTCCATGAACTAGTTTGAATACTGCTTTCAGAACAGCCCGCTGCAATACTGCTGCAGTGCCCCATGTAGTCCTTACTTCGGATTTTCTACTCTGTACCTGTTGAATCATCAAATAGCCTTTCTTTTGTAGACTAACAGATATTTGAGGCCACTACAGATTTTCTTGAAGTTTAGTTTATTTGCTTCTGCATGTTGGTTTATATAAAAATATTCAATACCACTTGCCAGGTTAGTCATCATCCAATGGTTGTTGCATGCCACTGTGAGGGAAATGGCTGGAGGTTTTGGGCAGATAGCAACCTAAAGAGCAAGTTCTGGGGTCGCTCCATTCAACTTGATCCTGTTGGTGTGTTAACACTGGAGTTTGATGATGGTGAAGTTTTCCAGTGGAGCAAGGTATTATTACCTAGTTATCAAGAAATGGTTAACTCTGTGAAATGATTGACTCTGTGAAATGATTAACTGAAAATATGCTATCACAGGTGACCACTTCCATTTACAATCTCATATTGGGTAAACTGTACTGTGATCACTATGGTACTATGCGCATTCAAGGTAATCGCGAATATTCATGTAAGCTGAAGTTCAAGGAGCAGTCAATTATTGATCGCAACCCTCATCAGGTATTTAATAAATTGCCTGTATACTAGATGTATTTTGTATTCTTGTTCTTCTGATTTCTCCTTTTATTTCCTAACTTTGCAGTTTGTTTGTCACTAAGATGATGCTTTTCCATGCATATTAGTTAAAGCAAGTGATGCATCTGTGCCTTTTGGCAAGACATATTTTTAGCAGTTTATATATATTCATTTGAAAGCATAATGGGTTCACCTTTTAACAATGTGTATCGATTTCCTTTGAAAAATAGTTGGTGTTTAATGTGATGTTTCTCAAAGTTTTGGCACCCAGGAATTTTAGAATCTAACTTGAAAATGATACAAGTCTTGAGCCTTATGCTATTATTTTGAAAAAAAGGCAATATTGCGCACAAATAAAATAAATAGTATTTTGGCTCAGAAATCAACTACTGAATTCGAAGGACCATTTTGACCCTATAGTGCTCGGAAATCAACTATTGAATTCAAAGGACCATTTTGGCCCTATAGTGCTCTGAATAGTTTGATCATATTCCAACTTCAGCCTTTTGGGCAGTGAAGCCTCATACAGAGGGTGGGCTTTTATCTAGAAATAGGCTGAAATGTTACTTGTACCACCTGAATAAAACAGTGAGAATTGGAAGCATAAAGCTCATTGACTCCCAATCCAGAAATGTTCCATCCTACCAGCCAAATGTAGACACTTCATTTCCCCTTGCCATTTCCATCCTTAATTTGACCTGCCAAACACCAACTGAAGGAAGAATACTCCCGCAGAACTGCTGTTAGCTTTGTTGAGCTGTGGAGCCTCAGAGGTGTGACTTATATCAAGGATACAGAAGCGCATTACCATCCATTGATCATTTGGTTGTTTGTTTTTCCTTGTTCGTAATTTAATCTGTCAGAATTTTTTTTCCATCTATTTAAGATGGCATCCCTGAAATAGGGGAGGTTGTGTCCATGGTTCAAGCATGAATGAACTTCTAGAAGTAACCTAAAGTCTGTCTATATTTCTCCCCCAGTACCCCCCTCCTCACGAAGCCTTCAATGTTTGATTACTTTCCTCATGTAGGTATTTGCTTTCGTTGAACTATTGTTCTGTTGCTTCAGAACAAGGTTCATCGGCTGAACAATATGTTTTCTGACTAAACAATGCACACACATCCATCAGGTGGAGAATTAATAATGTTAACATGACAAATTAATTGCTTCAGCCAAAAAAGAACTCTTATCACACGGCTTTTTAGAAGACCAGTTATAGGTCGTCTTGAATTTCTTTATTCATTCTCCAGACTATGTATATTTTCTCTCTTTATTTGTTTGAGTACCTTAACTTTCCGATAGTGCAAACATCTTAGTCTAACTTAGCATAGTTGCACTGGTGTATGTGCAGGTCCAAGGTGTTATTCAGGACCGAAGTGGTCGAACTGTTGCTACACTCTTTGGTAAATGGGATGAAAGTATGCACTACGTGATGGGTGACTGCTTTGGAAAAGGCAAAGGATCTGAGAATTTTTCAGAGGCCCATTTGTTGTGGAAAAGGAGTAAACCACCAAAGTTTCCCACTCGATACAATTTCACTAGCTTTGCGATCACATTAAATGAACTTACCCCTGGATTGAAGGTGAGGGTGTTAGCTTCGCAGCAAGCTTCACTTTAACATCGTACTGATTTATGTGTGGACTCACACTAATGATCGATTATTGAATAAACCCAACCTATATGCAGGAAAAACTTCCACCAACAGACTCAAGATTGCGACCGGACCAGAGGTGCCTAGAGAATGGTGAATATGAAAGAGCAAATGCTGAGAAGTTGAGGCTTGAGCAGAGACAACGGCAGGTTAGTCAACCTAACCCTTCGCATCCCTTATGATCATTAACTCATGCCTTGCTTACATTTGATTTATCTCGAACAAACTTTTGGATTGGCTGCATTACATACCACCTTTGGTCGATTCACATGCTTGTAAGCACAATACAATATCTACTATAATGAACCATGGCCTTATGTGTCACATGCTTGTAACCGCAATACAATATCTATTAAAATGAACCATGGCCTGGCGTTGCGAGGTCTGAATGAGATTACCAGTATGCTGGATTCATATGGCTGTGAATATAAACTTACATACAGTTACCTAGTGGGATCGAAATAAACCTATACGTCATGTTGTGCACAGAACTCTGGGCTGTTAGGTCCTGGTTGGGTTTTGCCCACCTGTTTCATACTCTACAATAAATTCAAAGTATTCCCTTGGCAACAGCAGGCCAGATGCTGGTTCACTTATGCTACCATGAATTGAAAAAGTTTGGTTTACTCACTCCAGTATTTTTTATTCCCTCTATCAAAATATAAGATGTTTTTTGACACTATCATAGTGTCTTATATTTTGATACGGAGGGAGTATTTAATAAGTTTGTTCTGTATTCAATAATTCTGTAGTGAACCTTTTTTTTTGAGTGGAACAATTGTATTCTGATGCACCACATTGGACTCCATTCTGATGTGCCAACTATCTGTAAAATGAGCATCACAGGCTTACAGCTGTTTATGTGTTGTATTCTTGGTGAAGAAAAATCAGAAGACATGAACTAAGCACAAACAACCGTAGTATAACGTGACTTGATAAGTTTGATTTATTCACTTCAATAATTTTGTTTTTAATATGCTCAGTTTGATCATTCAATAATTTGGAGTGGTATAACTCCGATACACCATACTGGACTTCTACAGATTTGAAATAACAATCACCTCGACTCATTTGGATTATTCATATGATAATAAGCTTGAAAAGCTCTTCATGAATCATGATAGAGACATGATATGGTACCCAACTGTACTGCAGGCACGAAAGATGCAGGAGAGTGGGTGGAAACCCCGGTGGTTTGCGAAGGATAAAGGTAGCGACACATATCGCTACCTTGGTGGTTACTGGGAATCCAGAGAAAAGAGCAGCTGGGAAGGCTGCCCAGACATTTTCGGACAACTCCCAAACGATCTAATGATAACTGACTAGGCTCATGTAGGTTACAGGTCTTCTGGTTCTCTGTTTTTCTTCTTGTTTTTGGATCCGTTGGTTCCATGTTTAGTAGATTATACTAGAGCAATTAAATGCCTTTCCGCCTGTAAGCAAAGGCTGCCCTTCAGATACATTGTTTTAACGTACATAATAAGAGTGTCGTTTGTCCAAAAGGTCACTCTGAATCAAATGTTTTCTTGTGGGGATTTCACTCGCACAAGTTCAGAGTGGTGTTATATAGGCCATTTGTGTATATTTGAATATGTAACGTGCATTGAAGCGCCAAAGAATATTAAAGCATGCATACTGATGGTGTACCATCTATCTATGGCATCGAGATGCAGTTTCATTTTGCCCCTGAAGCCTATTCCTTGACTTATCATCTTGGTTTCATTTCCCTTTTCTTTGCTGATGTATCTGTCTTGCTTAGCAGTTCATGCTCAAGAAAACAACATTCACCTTCAAAACACTCTCTTCCTTTCGTGATGGATCACAAAAGTTTGCCCCTGAAGTATGTGGCGTATTTCTTTGCTATGTTTGCCTGCCAACTTCTGCACAACTGCAACTATTACAGGGTTTTGGAAGTTGCCTTAGCCGAAACAGCCTGGCCCTCTTCTCAGACGATTGGTCGGTAGCTACTGTAAAATGAGCAGCATTACTACAAGATTTTGAACATATACCTCTTGTTTTGAGTTCTTTTTATTATAAACACTTCTTTTTTTTGAGCTAATATCTTTTTGTTTTGGAGGAATTTGTACATCACCAAAAGAAAAGAAACGGGCACAGCCCAAACCAAAGATATATACCGGGTTAGTAGCGCGGGCCTATGTGTGCTCAAGGGCGTCTGCGTTGCCGCGTCAAACAACAGCTCTCGTGGACTGCTCCATCCCCGCTACCCCAAAATCACGCAGGCGTCTCCTCCCCGGGGAATAAAAAGCGCGACTCGCAGCTCCACCCGCCGCCGTCAGCCGCCCGTGGCAAGCTTCTAACAATGCGTCTGCCGTGTGATAAGATCGATCCCATTGATCCTTGCCTTCTCAGCTTCCTCAGCCACCATGGCATCGACGGCGCCTTCGAGATCCTGTCTTCCCTCGGCGATCCGAGGGCGGAGGAGATGAAGGATGCCTTCCAGAAGGTGGCTCCCAATCTCTCTTCTCCTCTAGCACGGTTTCTTCTTTGAATTGACTGCCTGCTTCCTCGATCGAGTATCTATCCATGTTCGTGTTACGGGACGTGGGAAATACGTTCACCGTGAGTCGGTTTAAGTTCTGCTTCACTAACATCTGTTCAGATCGTCAGTGATTTCTGTAGAACGCCTCGGGCAGTGGACGCGGACGTGGACGTGGAAGGCATGGCAGATGGAAACACAGGGAAAGTGGTAACAACTAACATCATCTCCATCCATCCATAATTCCATATGCCGTTGGCTGGCTGAATGCAGTAATATGTTACCGCTAATTTGCTCTCCGTGCTTACATTAATCAATAGTGTAATAATATTGATGTCCATTCAGCTCCTTGGCGGTGAAAAGAAACCTAGCACCATGAAAAGAGAGCACGGGCCTGCTGAAGGTGAGCAGGATCCAAAGAAGCCAAGTACAGCAGAAGGCTCATGTGACCAAGTGTGATCATTTGAGTAAATTGCAGTCTGTACTACGACTGAATTTGCACGCCTTCAGAGGCAACTAGTGTGATCATTCGAGCGTGATTGAAGCCTCATTTTTGGATGTACCACTTTATGTCATGCACAATCTTTCGACTGAATTTTCTTTATACACATATAAATTCAGTGTGATTCCCCCGCAAAAAAAAATTCAGTGTGATTGAAGCCTCTTTTTTGGATGTACCACTTTTAAATTTTGCACGTCTTCAGAGGCAACTAGCATGATCATTCGAGTAAATTGCAGTCTGTACTACGATAACTCGAGTTGCACATCTCTTCCTCATACTAAACAGGCAGTGTCATATTCTTAAATCTTCTCCATCACTATTATTAAGTGGTATTATGCAAGGAGATGAGACCCGGTACAGTGAGATGCAAATCAGCAAGACATGATCGATAGCCCACAAAACATCAACAAATAAAACCAATATTGAACAAGGTCCACATTGACCAAGAAGCAAAAGTAGTGGTCCCACCACTTCCCGTTACATCTTAGGGTGGAGATTTTTCTTCACAGTTCTTGTTTGATCACAAGGATGTGCATAAAGCAATAGCATGGCATATGCATAACAAAAGTATAACACACCTATAGCATATTAACATGGCATATCAAACATATATCTAAATAAAGCGTAGCTACCACATATAATAAAACTCCCTTGAAAAAATATAATAAAACCGACAGATAAATCGAATGCAACATAAAGCATGGTCATCAAATATTTTAGAAAACTCGGATGCAAAGTTCAGAGGCATAGGTTAGGTGGTTGGCTTGCCTCAGGCAGTAGAGTATCGACGAATGGTGCGAGGAACACAAGGATGGGGGCTATCGATAATATTCTGCTCTGAAAAAGGATGAAAATAAAACTGGACATGGGTGCCGAATTTATGTCATGCAAACTGAATAAAAGTGGTACCAAAAGATTGTGCTCTCCAAGAGAAACACATAGGACTGGAATCACCTCAACCGGAATTACAATTGAAAAGTTATATGGCTTTGAAGTTTCAAGGGCAAAACTAAAAAAATGACTTCTCTCTTTGAACCAGACGAACACGTACCAGACATGAATACATTTCTTTGCGGGAGAAACATAAATGAGATGAACTACGCTACTGAAAAATACAACCAGAGGGGTGTTGTGCCGTGGGCCAAAACTTGCTAGATGGGCTTGCTAACCATCGGATAGGGTGACGATTAACAGCTGGGCCATGGGCTGAAGCTGGGCTGGCTTGAAGGAGATGATGGGTCGACAATTAGGCCCGGCGCGATAAAGTGGCTGGCACGCAGGCCCAGGGCCTTGGAGAGGCTGACGGTGTGCATGGGTCAACACGGTTTGCCCGGTATTTGTCGTTTCCTCCCGCGAAAATCCGGTGAGAACAGATGGATTCTCCGACGAGGGCTATCGGGACCATTCACGACGATCTTGATATCCATGAGCTCAGCCCGACGGTACACATCCCATTGTGTAGTCGTAGGTCGGCAGGGAGGTTGGGATCATCGATGACTTTGGCTTGCTCTGCTGCTTCTAGTGAACGGCATCGACTCACATATCATCCAATCGAAATTTCTGTATGAGGGGAGGAGTCAAGTTGTGTTGTATCGATCGAATCGGGCAAAACAATGGCAGGGCTTTCGCGAACGAATGTGAGCAAAAAAGAGGGGTACGATGGGTAGCGTACCTTTTGTAACATCCCAAATTTTCAATTTGAATGTTATACATAGGTCATTATATGCATATCATATCTTATTTATATTTTTGTTGTGATCCTAGAAATCTTAAGCAACTCAAGGACCCAAGAAGAGAGTTGGAGGTTTCTTTTATTTTCATATTTGAATTTTCTCAAATTTGAAAAGAGGATCATTTTGATTTTAATAGTTTCTCTCTCTGAAATATTTCCAATATTAAAATAAATGAGTGAAGATAATATGACTTCTTCAAATCACAGGGGAATATTGGAGGAAAGATTTTAAATTCAAATAAATATTTTATTTGGATTTTATTTGAATTAGAAAAAATATGTAATTTTTCAAAATTGCATTTTTAGGCCAGAAAAATGTTCACTTTGTTCTAAATATTTTATTTAGACGGCGAAAATTGTTTTTGGCATTTTTAGATTTTTTCCCTATATATTTAGGATATTTTTTCTCCAGTGGAATTTATTTAAAGAAAAAAAGAATCGCGTGCCGAACTGGGCCGGCCCAGCGCCGCGCCGCCTCGCGCCGTGCCCATGTCCGCACCGGACTCCGGATCGCCGCCGCCCTGCGCACCCCCTCGCCCAAGTCGGACCCCCGAGGCCCCTTTATATGCAGCCGCCCCGGCCCCTCCTCCCCACATCGCCAGCCGCCTCCCCAATCCGCAGCAACAGCAGCGCTGCTGCCGCCTGCTCCGCCACCGCGCCGCTGCTTCACCGCCACCGCTCCGCCGCCCCGTGCCGACGCCGCCACCTCGTGCCGCCCGCCGACACCGCGCCGCCCCGCCACAGCCCCGCCGGAGCCGCCGCCCGCTAATCGCTAAGAAAACCGTCGCTGTTTTTTTCGGTTTAGAGCTAGATCATTTTTAGGGTTTTCTCGGTTTTCCCGATTTTCTCGGAGCGGTTCTATTTAGCGAACGTTCGCCCGAACGCCTCTGTTCGCGAACGCGTTCGTTCGTTTGTCTCTGATAACGAACGAGTCTTTTTCTTTTTATTTTATTTTCGCCAGGGACCTATCCGTGATTATTTTTATCGCAGATTAGCCCCTAATCTTCAAACCCTCGCAACTTTTTAACCGTTCATCCAAATCCAGTGAAACCAACGCCAAAATCTTCATCTCGAACCCCTCTTTCCAGTTAATCAACTTGAACATGATTTTGACAATTTAAAATTTGGTTGCAAGCAGATTCGAATTCGAATTTTTTTTGATCGTAGTTTGAGTTTCGTAGCTCCGATTCGATTGATTCTTTTTGCAAATCGAAGCACTTCAGTTGAACCTTCAGTTGGACTTTCTCATCTGAGTTTTACCATTGCATCTATGCTTGAGTGCTTATGTATGCTATTGTTTGTTTGCAATAGAATTTCTGGAGTGCGAAGCGTGCTACTACGAGTCTCTAGGGTTTGTAGATCGTCAGCAAGGCAAGTAACACTTTGATCATACCCCTTTATTACCCAGTTTTTATGCATTAGTTTCAACCCTCAAACATTGCATGAGTAAGATTTGATAACATGTGGGTATTGGGAAGTAGATGATGAGGTAGAACCTATTGCCCTTATTATCAAACCCTGGGAGTTACTTCTATGTTATGCTTATACTGCTATGCTATGCTAGTAGACGTGGTTTGGTTTGAGAGATCCATGACGGATGTGAGAGCATTAATAATGGTTAACTTAAGGTGGCTACTTTAATACACATCTGGGTGGATTGGTTGCGAGTACCTGGAGAATCCAGTGTTGTCCTAGGATATCCCGGAGTACCCGTGTGATCATCCTATGGAATGCCACCCAGGCTCAAAGGGATCATAAGATTGTTCATGCTAGAAACTTCCGTGTGCAGCCACAAGCCATTATGGGCTCTGGCATAGTTGAGTATGTTGTGTGACCTCTTTCAATGGTAGGCTAGCAGATGTAGGGGATGTAGGTGGTACTGTCTACCCAGAGTAAAGAGTTAATGCTTCTGAAATATTGTGTCTCGATCATCCATTTCTCAAACACCATGTAGTGCGAGAAATCCAATGGAGGAGATCGAGTTTTGTGGGGAAAAGTGTGCAAACCTCTGTAGAGTGTACAAACTAATCATGGTTAGCTGTGTCCCCGGTTATGGGCATCTTGAGTATCTGGATCTTGAATTATTGATTTGATCTCATCACTCTAAATTAATTGGTTGGGTTCTTAATACTGTTTAATTGGGATTGAGTTGGAGGAACCTTCTCAATGTTTATCAACTACCATGATAGTTAAAGAAAATATATTCTTTGTTGTAGGAAAAAATTAGCTTTTCGCAAAAACAAAATAACCATAGAGCCTCCACCAGCCACATATGCATATAGTTGTTGCTGTTACATGTTCATTGCTCTACAGTGTTATTTTGCCAGCATATTCCATGTGCTGACCCGTGTTCAGGCTGCAACGTATTATGTTGCAGACTTTTCAGACGAAGAGTAAAGTGCGCTAGGTTGTTGTTTTGCACTCAACTATGCCATTGGAGTTGATGGACTCGCTTTACCTTTGAAGCCTTCCGTTGTTATCTTCGTTAGATGGCCTTAAGCCATATTATTGTAATAAGATCTGTTTTGAGACTATCGATGTAATAAGTGTGTGATTGCACTCTGTTATAAATCATTCAAGTATTGTGTGTGTCAGCATTACCGATCTAGGGATGACACTTATGCACAGAGATTCGACCGTTTGAGGTTGGATCGCTACAAGATGGTATCAAAGCACACGTTGATTGTAGGATGCGGCCACTAAGATAAACCATAGGTCACTCTTATCTACTCATTTCTGACTCCTCTCCATTTTCCACTCTATAGATGGCAGACCCAAGGAACAAGTTTGCTCAACCGGATGAAGACACCCCTTTTGGACGACACTTGAAGGAAGTCACTAGGTACCTAAACATTGGAATACCAAGCTTCACCGGGACCTACACTGCCACTTTACCAGAAGAGGAGCGTTGGATGATTCGAGTCCATGTTCCAGGAAGGACCTTCACGCCAGTTACTGAGCTCATAGAGTTTTCCTTTGATGCACCAACCTGGAGTCTAGAAAAGAGCATGGCAGCCCACATCGCCATGGGACGCATCGGCGAAGTTTATCACAAGGATCTTAAGGACACCATCTACCAGATATGTGGATGCCGATATGAGCAATGGGAGATGATCAGCACCAGGAGGGACAAGTCCATTGCAACTTTCATCCAGGAGTTAAACCAGCACATTCGTCGCCAGGAGAACCAAATGTGCGCAAGCATGATAGATCTGAAGAAGTTGATGACTAGGAACATGGAGCTTGAAGAGGAACTCAAGTCCACATGCGACGGATATGAGGAGGAAATCGCAATACTAGTAGAAAAGAATGACGACCTGACGAGGAAGCTAGGAGTATTCATGGGAGACCCCGCGCCAGGAGGAGATGACAACCATCCCGAGGACTACATCATCATCGATGACACCGACTCCGACCCCGATAGTAGTGATGATGATTACGAAGATGAAGCTAGAGCGGATATCATGGAGTCTTCCACCGATCAAAATTTCTAGTCGACCACCATATTATCAGTAGTAATCCCCCCATGTATATAGAATAGTCTGAGTGTCTTTGTAACGGTAGTTAGATCGTTTGTATGCACTTGTTTGAAATGAGTGGTGTGATATGAATGTGTTTGTCTCATGTGCATATGGGTAGTGTTTTCTCTTTAGACCTCATTCTATTCTAATCTCTCCCCTCTAAACCCATTAGATGCCTCTGAGACGTGACCCCGGATTTGTCTTCCCACCGAAGCTCACCAAGTTGATCCAACAACAGAATGCCTTGACGCAGTTGCTAGTTCAGAACCAAGGCAAAAACAATAACAACCCACCACCGCCACCTCCAGTTGACAACTTAGCTCGTTTTCTGAGGTTGAATCTGCCGGTGTTTTCCAGTAGCACCAAGCCGATTGTTGCTGATGACTGGCTACGCAGGATTGGAAGGGAGTTGACCACCACAGGTTGCACAGATGCGAAGAAGGTGCGCTTTGCCGCACACCAACTGGATGGACCCGCAGCCTCATGGTGGGAGAATTACACAGCCACTTTTCCCATACCAATGTCACTTGGGATCAGTTTTAGCAAGCATTCCGCACCGCACATGTCTTAACTGGAGCTATGACCATGAAGAAGCATGAGTTTCGCAACTTACGCCAGGGAAATCGTACTGTGGGGTAGTACGTGGATGAGTTCAGTAAGTTAGCCCGCTATGCCCCTGATGATGTGGCCACAGACGTCGTGAAGCAGGAGAAGTTTATGGAAGGGCTGAATGATGAGCTGAGCATGCAGTTGATGGTGGCAACATTCAATAACTACCAAGATTTGGTAGATAGGGTCTTTGAAGGAAATATGCCCTAGAGGCAATAATAAAGTTATTATTTATTTCCTTATATCATGATAAATGTTTATTACTCATGCTAGAATTGTATTAACCGGAAAAATGATACATGTGTGAATACATAGACAAACAGAGTGTCACTAGTATGCCTCTACTTAACTAGCTCGTTGATCAAAGATGGTTATGTTTCCTAGCCATAGACATGAGTTTTCATTTGATTAACGGGATCACATCATTAGGAGAATGATGTGATTGACTTGACCCATTCTGTTAGCTTAGCACTTGATCGTTTAGTATGTTGCTATTGCTTTCTTCATGACTTATACATGTTCCCATGACTATGAGATTATGCAACTCCCATTTACCAGAGGAACACTTTGTGTGCTACCAAACGTCACAACGAAACTGGGTGATTATAAAGGTGCTCTACAGGTGTCTCCGAAGGTACTTGTTGAGTTGGCGTATTTCATGATTAGGATTTGTCACTCCGATTGTCGGAGAGGTATCTCTAGGCCCACTCAGTAATGCACATCACTATAAGCCTTGCAAGCATTGTAACTAATGAGTTAGTTGCGGGATGATGTATTACAGAACGAGTAAAGACACTTGCCGGTAACGAGATTGAACTAGGTATTGAGATACCGACGATCGAATCTCGGGCAAGTAACATATCGATGACAAAGGGAACAACGTATGTTGTTATGCGGTTTGATCGATAAAGATCTTCGTAGAATATGTGGGAGCCAATATGAGCATCCAGGTTCCGCTATTGGTTATTCATCGGAGACGTGTCTCGGTCATGTCTACATAGTTCTCGAACCCGTAGGGTCCGCACGCTTAAAGTTCAGTGACGATCAGTATTATGAGTTTTTGTGAATTGATGTACCGAAGGTAGTTCGGAGTCTCGGATATGATCATGGACATGACGAGGAGTCTCGAAATGGTCAATATGTAAAGATCGATATATTGGATGACTATGTTCGGACACCGGAAAGGTTTCGGACATATACCGGAGTACCGGGGGGTTACTAGAACCCCCCCCCCGGGGGGGGGGGGTCTTAATGGGCCTACATGGGCCTTAGTGGAAATAGAGGGCAGCAAGGGGAGTGTGGGGCATGCCCCCCAAGGCCCAAACCGAATTGGTTTAGGGAAAGGGGGGACGGCCCCCTCTTTCCTTCTCCTCCTCTCCCTTTCCTCCCCCCTCTCCTACTCCTACTAGGAAAAGGAGGAGTACTACTCCTAGTGGGAGTAGGACTCCCCCTCTTGGCGCGCCTCTCCATGGCCGGCCGCCTCCTCCCCCTTGCTCCTTTATATACGGGGGTAGGGGGCACCCCATAGACACAACAATTGATCATTGATCTCTTAGCCGTGTGCGGTGCCCCCTCCACCATAATCCACCTCGATCATATCGTAGCGGTGCTTAGGCGAAGCCCTGCGTCGGTAGCATCATCATCACCGTCACCACACCGTCGTGCTGACGAAACTCTCCTGTGAAGCTTTGCTGGATCGGAGCTCGCGGGACGTCATCGAGTTGAACATGTGCAGAACTCGGAGATGTTGTGCGTTCGATACTTGGATCGGTCGGATCGTGAAGACGTACGACTACATCAACCGCGTTGTGCTAACGCTTCCGCATTTGGTCTACGAGGGTACGTGGACACACTCTCCTCTCTCGTTGCTATGCATCACCATGATCCTGTGTGTGCGTAGGATTTTTTTTGAAATTACTACGTTTCCCAACAGTGGTATCAGGGCCAGGTTATTGCGTAGATGTTATATGCACAAGTAGAACACAAGTGAGTTGTGGGCGATACAAGCCATACTGCTTACCAGCATGTCATACTTTGGTTCGGCAGTATTGTTGGATGAAGCAGCCCAGACTGACATTACGCGTACGCTTACGCGAGACTGGTTCTACCGATGTGCTTTGCACACAGGTGGCTGGCGGATGTCAGTTTCTCCAACTTTAGTTGAATCGAGTGTGGCTACGCCCGGTCCTTGCGAAGGTTAAAACAACACTAACTTGACGAACTATCATTGTGGTTTTGATGCGTAGGTAAGAACGGTTCTTGCTCAGCCCGTAGCAGCCACGTAAAACTTGCAACATCAAAGTAGAGGACGTCTAACTTGTTTTTGCGGGGCATGTTGTGATGTGATATGGTCAATACGTGATGAGATATAAATTGTTGTATGAGATGATAATGTTTTGTTAAAGTTATCGGCAACTGGTAGAAGCCTAATGGTTGTCTCTTTATTGCATAAGATGCAAGTGCCATGTATATTGCTTTACTTTATTGCTATGCGATAGCAATAGTTGCAAAAGCAATAGTTAGCAAGACGATCATGTGACGACACATTGATAGAGATCAAGATGATGGAGATCATGGTGTCATGCCAGTGACGATAGAGATCATGACGGTACTTTGGAGATGGAGATCAAAGGCGCAAGATGATCATGGCCATATCATGTCACATATTTTGATTGCATGTGATGTTTATCCTTTATGCATCTTATTCTGCTTTGATTGACGGTAGCATTATAAGATGATTTCTCACTAAAAATTTCAAGGTACAAGTGTTCTCCCTGAGTATGCACCGTTGCCAAAGTTCGTCGTGCCGAGACACCACGTGATGATCGGGTGTGATAAGCTCAACCTTCATCTACAATGGGTGTAAGACAGTTTTGCACACGCAGAATACTCGGGTCAAACTTGACAAGCCTAGCATATGTAGATATGGCCTTGGAACACTGAGACCGAAAGGTCGAGCGTGAATCATATAGTAGATATGATCAACATAGAGATGTTCACCATTGAAAACTACTCCATCTCACGTGATGATCGGTTATGGTTTAGTTGATATGGATCAGGTGATCACTTAGATGATTAGAGGGATATCTATCTAAGTGGGAGTTCTTAAGTAATATGATTAATTGAACTTAAATTTATCATGAACTTAGTCCTGATAGTATTTGCATATCTATGTTGTAGATCAATTGCTCGCGTATAGCTTCCCCATTTTATTTATGATATGTTCCTAGAGAAAACTATATTGAAAGATGATAGTAGCAATGATGCGGATTGGATCCGTGATCTGAGGATTATCCTCGTTGCTGCATAGAAGAATTATGTCCTTGATGCACCGCTAGGTGACGGACCTATTGCAGGAGCAGATGCAGACGTTATGAACGTTTGGCAAAGCTCGGTATGATGACTACATGATAGTTTAGTGCACCATGCTTTATGGATTAGAACCGGGACTTCAAAAATGTTTTGAACGCCACAGAACATATAAGATGTTCTAAGAGTTAAAATTGGTATTTCATACTCATGCCTGTGTCGAGAGGTATGAGACCTCTGACAAGAACTTTGCCTACAAGATGGAGGAGAATAGCTCAGCTAGTGAGCATGTGCTCAGAATGTCTGAGTACTACAATCACTTGAATCAAGTGGGAGTTAATCTTCCAGATAAGATAGTGATTGACAGAGTTCTCTAGTCACTATCACCAAGTTACTAGAACTTCGTGATGAACTATAATATGCAAGGGATAACGGAAACGATTCCCAAGCTCTTCGTGATGCTGAAATCGACGAAGGTAGAAATCAAGAAAAGCATCAAGTGTTCATGGTTGACAAGACCAGTAGTTTCAAGAAAAGGGCAAAGGGAAGAAGGGGAACTTCAAGAAGAACGGCAAGCAAGTTGGTGCCCAAGTGATAAATGTTTATTATTCATGCTAGAATTGTATATTATTCATGCTAGAGGCAATAATGCTCAAGAAGAACGGCAAGCAAGTAACATACCGATGATAAAGGGAACAACGTATGTTGTTATGCGGTTTGACTGATAAAGATCTTCGTAGAATATGTGGGAGCCAATATGAGCATCCAGGTTTCACTATTGGTTATTGACCGGAGACGTGTCTCGGTCATGTCTACATAGTTCTCGAACCCGTAGGGTCCGCACGCTTAAAGTTCGGTGACGATCGGTATTATGAGTTTTTGTGTTTTGATGTACCGAAGGTAGTTCGGAGTCCCGGATATGATCACGGACATGACGAGGTGTCTCGAAATGGTCGAGACGTGAAGATCGATATATTGGACGACTATGTTCGAACACCGGAAAGGTTTCAGACATATACCGGAGTACCGGGGGGTTACCGAAACCCCTCGGGGGGCTTAATGGGCCTACATGGGCCTTAGTGGAAATAGAGGGCAGCAAGGGGTGTGGGGCGCGCCCCCCAAGGCCCAAACCGAATTGGTTTAGGGCAAGGGGGCCGGCCCCCTCTTTCCTTCTCCTCCTCTCCCTTTCCTTCCCCCTCTCCTACTCCTACTAGGAAAAGGAGCAGTCCTACTCCTAGTGGGAGTAGGACTCCCCCTCTTGGCGCGCCTCTCCCTGGCCGGCCGCCTCCTCCCCCTTGCTCCTTTATATATGGGGGTAGGGGGCACCCCATAGACACAACAATTGATCATTGATCTTTTAACCGTGTGCGGTGCCCCCCTCCACCATAATCCACCTCGATCATATCATAGCGGTGCTTGGGCGAAGCCCTGTGTCGGTAGCATCATCATCACCGTCACCACACCATCGTGCTGACGAAACTCTCCTGTGAAGCTTTGCTGGATCGGAGCTTGCAGGACGTCATCGAGTTGAACGTGTGTAGAACTCGAAGGTGTCGTGCGCTTGGTACTTGGATCGGTCGGATCGTGAAGACGTACGACTACATCAACCGCGTTGTGCTAACACTTCCGCATTCGGTCTACGAGGGTACGTGGACACACTCTCCCCTCTTGTTGCTATGCATCACCATGATCCTATGTGTGCGTAGGAATTTTTTTGAAATTACTACGTTCCCCAACACTCTTATGATTGAAGGGAAGCAGAAGCAGATAGAGAGCCGCAAAAGGAAGTATGGACAAGGGAAGTACAATTCTGGAGCCTCGCAGAAGCCTCGTTTTACCCCGAACTCGGGAGGATATACCCATAACCACGGAGGCCACACCCACAATGGAGGAAGTTCACATAACCACAGTGGCCCCAAGAATGGGAATGGGAATGGAGGAAGCAGCAACCAGAACCGTTCCAACCCAACAACACCCGCCAAGAAGGATTTAAGTCACATTACTTGTTTCAAGTGCGGGAAGACTGGACACTACGCCACCGAGTGTTCTGAAGCCAAGAATGGAAATGGCAATGGAAGTTCAGGGAAGAAGCCCAATCCCTTCACCAGAGGACAGGTGAACCACATCAACGTGGAGGAGGTTGAAGATCAGCCTGACACAGTGATTGGTAAGTTTTTGGTTAAGTCATTTACCACTCTCGTTCTTTTTGATACTGGTGCATCGCATTCATACATATCAAGAGGATTTGTGGACAAGTTTAAATTGCCAACACTAGTGATCGGCTACCCTTAACCATTGGTAGCCATGTTTTCCCCTCAGACCTAATAATTTTGGAGTTCCAAGGATTGGATATAATATTAGGCATGGATTGGTTATCAAAGTATGGAGGAAACATCGATTGTGCTAGTAAGTCCATTTTACTCACCACCCCGGAGGGAAAAAGGATCAAGTATGTATCTAGACATGTGTCAAGGAGGACCCAAGTGAATTCTCTCTCAGGGGTTGTTCAGGAAGAAGTGCCTGTTTTGAAGGATTGCCCGGATGTATTTCCAAAGGAATTACCAGGCGTGCCGCCGGATCGAGACATTGAGTTTTTGATAGAGCTGTTGCCAGGCACTGGACCGATATCAAAGAGACCATACCGGATGCCCGCAAATGATCTAGAGGAGATTAAGAAGCAGATTAAGGATTTATTGGAGGAAGGTTACATTCGACGAAGTTCATCACCGTGTGGAGCCCCAGTGCTCTTGGTTGAGAAGAAGGATGGATCTTTGAGAATGGTTGTTGATTATCGTGCCTTGAATGAAGTGACGATCAAGAACAAGTACCCACTACCGATGATCAATGATTTGTTTGACCAGCTGCAAGGAGCTAAAGTATTTTCCAACATCGATCTGCGATCAGGATACCACCAGCTGAAGATCCGAGAACAAGATATACCTAAGACAACTTTCACCACAAGGTACGGGCTATATGAGTACACAGTCATGTCATTTGGATTGACAAATGCCCCTGCCTACTTCATGAGTATGATGAATAAGGTGTTCATGGAGTTTTTGGATAAGTTTTTAGTGGTGTTCATTGATGATATTTTGGTATACTCGAGGAATGATGAGGAACACAAGGAACACTTGCACCTAGTTCTCGAGAAGCTCAGGGAACATCAGTTGTATGCCAAGTTTAGCAAGTGTGAGTTTTGGTTGAAGGAAGTTGGATTTCTTGGACATGTTATATCATGAGAAGGTATAGCAGTAGACCCCACCAAGGTTCAGTCTGTAACTGAGTGGTTGGCACCCACCTCAGTTGGGGAGATCCGTAGTTTTCTAGGACTCGCAGGATATTACCGGAGATTCATTGAGAATATTTCCAAGATTGCAAAACCTATGACGGAGTTGTTGAAGAAGGACACTAAGTTCAAATGGACCGAGGAATGTGAAGCCAGTTTTCAGGAGTTGAAGAAACATTTGGTTACAGCCCCAGTGCTAATTCTTTCGGATATAGGCAAGGATTTCCAAGTGTATTGCAACGCTTCTCGCTTACGACTTGGAGGAGTACTTATGCAGGATGAAAGAGTTGTTTCATATGCCTCACGACAACTTCGATCGCACGAGTTGAATTATGCCACGCATGAATTGGAGTTAGCCACTGTAGTGCATGCGCTCAAGACCTGGAGACATTTTCTTATTGGAAACCGATGTGATGTGTACACGGATCACAAGAGTTTGAAGTACATTTTCACGCAGAAGGAGCTGAATCTCAGGCAAAGGAGACGGTTGGAGCTCATAATGGATTATGATATGAAGTTGCATTATCACCCAGGAAAGGCCAATGTCGTAATAGACGCTTTGAGCCGAAAGAGTTATGCCAATACCCTTGTAAGCAAAGGATTAACGCATGAGTTAGTTGACGATCTTAAGGAACTTCGTTTGGAGATAGTTCCAAGAGGTTTTGTGGCTACAATGGAGGTTTAGTCTACATTATTGGGGAAGATTCGAGAAGCTCAAAAGGATGATAATGAAATCACGGAGATAAAGGATAAAATGAGCAAAGGAAAAGCCAAGGGTTTTCGTGAGGATGAGCATGAGACCTTATGATTTGAGGATCGTATTTATGTACCCAATAATGCAGAGATAAGGAAGTTAATACTTCAGGAGGCCCATGACTCGCCATACTCGATACACCCTGGAAACACCAAGATGTATTTTGATTTGAAGGAGCATTTTCGGTGGACTGGAATGAAGAAGGATATTGCAGAGTATGTAGCAGTATGTGATGTATGTTGACACGTCCATTTTGCATCATGCTTTTATATTGATATTTATTGCATTATGGGCTGTTATTACACATTATGTCACAATACTTATGCCTATTCTCTCTTATTTTACAAGGTTTCCATAAAGAGGGAGAATGCCGGCAGCTGGGATTCTGGGCTGGAAAAGGAGCAAATATTAGAGACCTATTCTGCACAGCTCCAAAAGTCCTGAAACTTCACGGAAGACGTTTTCAGAATATATAAAAAATACTCAGCGGAAGAAGTTCACCAGGGGGGCCACACCCTGCCCACGAGGGTGGGGGGCGCGCCCCCCTACCTCGTGGCCCCCCTGGTGGCCCTCCGGTGGCCATCTTTTGCTATATGAAGTCTTTCGATGGGAAAAAAAATCAAAAGCCATCTTCTCGGATGAAACTCCGCCGCCACGAGGCGGAACCTTGGTGGAACCAATCTAGGGCTCTGGCGGAGCTGTTCTGCCGGGGAAACTTCCCTCCGGGATGGGGAAATCATCGCCATCATCATCACCAATGCTCTTCTCATCAGGAGAGGGCAATTTCCATCAACATCTTCATCAGCACCATCTCCTCTCAAAACCCTAGTTCATCTCTTGTATCCAATTCTTGTCTCAAAGTCCAGGATTGGTGCTAGTAGGTTGCTAGTAGTGTTAATTACTCTTTGTAGTTGATGCTAGTTGGTTTATTTGGTGGAAGATCATATGTTCATATCCGATATGCATATTAATACCCCTCTGATTATGAACATGTTTATGCTTTGTGAGTAGTTATGTTTGTTCCTGAGGACAAGGGAGAAGTCTTGCTATTAGTAGTCATGTGAATTTGGTATTCATTCGATATTTTGATGAGATGTATGTTGTCTCTCCTCTAGTGGTGTTATGTGAATGTCGACTACATGACACTTCACCATTATTTGGGCCTAGAGGAAGGCATTGGGAAGTAATAAGTAGATGATGGGGTTGCTAGAGTGATAGAAGCTTAAACCCTAGTTTATGCGTTGCTTCGTAAGGGGCTGATTTGGATCCATATGTTTCATGCTATGGTTAGGTTTACCTTAATACTTTTGTTGTAGTTGTGGATGCTTGCAATAGAGGTTAATCATAAGTGGGATGCTTATCCAAGTAAGGACAGTACCCAAGCACCGGTCCACCCACATACCAAATTATCAAAGTACCGAACGCGAATCATATGAGCGTGATGAAAACTAACTTGACGATATTCCCATGTGTCCTCGGGAGCGCTTTTCTCTATATAAGAGTTTGTCCAGGCTTGTCCTTTGCTACAAAAAGGATTGGGCCACCTTGCTGCACTTTATTTACTTTTGTTACTTGTTGCTTGTTACAAATTATCCTATCACAAAACTATTTGTTACCACTTATTTCAGTACTTGTAGAGAATACCTTGCTGGAAACCGCTTATCATTTCCTTCTGCTCCTCGTTGGGTTCGACACTCTTACTTATCGAAAGGACTACGATAGATCCCCTATACTTGTGGGTCATCATATGTCAGAGAGTAAAGGCAGGACATCAGAAGCCAGCAGGATTACTGCAGCCTATGCCGATACCCTAATGGAAGTGGGACAAACTTGGCATGGACTTTATCACCGGATTACCCAGGACCCGAACGGGATATGATTCTATCTGGGTAGTAGTCGATCGCTTGACCAAAGTGGCTCACTTTATCCCAGTGAAAACCACCTATACAAGCGCAAAGTTGGCCAAGATATATATGACCAGGATCGTATGTCTGCATGGAGTTCCGAGGACCATCGTATCTGATAGAGGAACACAGTTTACCTCAAAGTTTTGGAATCAGTTGCACCAGACTTTGGGTACCAGGCTAGAATTCAGTACAACTTTTCATCTGCAGAAAGATGGATAGACCGAGAGAGTCAATCAGATTCTGGAGGACATGTTGAGAGCTTGTGCATTAGATTATGGATCCAGTTGGGATGATAATTTGCCTTACGCAGAGTTCTCATACAACAACAGTTATCAAGCTAGTCTGAAGATGGCTCCTTTCGAAGGTTTGTATGGAAGAAGGTGCATGACACTGTTAATGTGGGATGAAGTTGGAGACCGCCAGTTGTTTGGACCAGATTTGATCAAAGAGTCTGAAGAGAATGTTAAGTTGATTCGCGACAGACTAAAGGTAGCTCAGTCCAGGCAGAAGAGTTATGCCGATACAAAGCGCAAGGAGGTAGTCTATGAAATCGGAGACACAGCATATCTTCGTCTGTCACCACTGCGAGGAGTTAAACAATTTGGAGTTAAGGGAAAGTTAGCCTCGAGATTTGTAGGACCATACCGAGTTTTGGAACGTATGGGAGAAGTAGCCTACAAGTTGGAGTTACCCGAAGGACTGTCAGGAGTTCATGATGTGTTTCACGATTCCCAGTAGAAAAAGTGCCATGCCTCTCAGAGATGCAGTGCCCCTAGAAGCAATATAGTTTGATAGTGATCTGACGTACGAGGAGAAACCCGTCAAGATTCTCGAGTTTACCAGTCGAGTTACACGCAGTAAGGTTATCAAGTTTTGCAAAGTTCAGTGGAGCCACCATACCGAGGATGAAGCCACCTAGGAACGAGAGGAAGACCTACAGAAAGACCACCCACACTTATTTTCTAGCCAACCCGAATCTCGAGGGCGGGATTCATCTTAAGGGGGGTAGATTTGTAACATCCCAAATCTTCGATTTGGATGTTATACATAGGTCATCATATGCATATCATATCTTATTTATATTTTGGTTGTGATCCTAGAAATCTTAAGCAACTCAAGGACCCAAGGAGAGAGTTGGAGGTTTCTTTTATTATCATATTTGAATTTTCTCAAATTTGAAAAGAGGATCATTTTGATTTTAATAATTTCTCTCTCTGAAATATTTCCAATATTAAAATAAATGAGTGGAGATAATATGACTTCTCAAAATCAGAGGGGAATATTGGAGGGAAGATTTTAAAATCAAATAAATATTTTATTTGGATTTTATTCGAGATTTTATTTGAATTAGAAAAAAATATGCATTTTTTCCAGGTTGCATTTTTAGGCCAGAAAAATGTTCACTTTGTTCAAAATAATTTATTTAGACGGTGAAAATTGTTTTTGGCATTTTTAGAATTTTTTTATATTTACTTAGGATTCTTTTTTTCCGGCGGAATTTATTTAAAAAAAGAATCGCGCGCCGAACTGGGCCGGCCCAGCGCCCCGCCGCCTCGCGCCGCGCCCGTGTCCGTGCGAGACCCCGGCGAGGAGTCCGGATCGCCGCCGCCCCGCGCGCCCCCTTGCCCCGGGGCCCCTTTATATGTAGCCGCCCTAGCCCCTCCTCCCCACATCGCCAGCCGCCGCCGCCCCCAAGCCGCAGCAGCAGCAGCGCCGCCGCCCGCTCCGCCGCCGCACCGCTGCTTCGCCGCCGCCCCGCGCCGACGCCGCCACCTTGCGCCGCCCGCCGACACCGCCCCGCCCCGCCACAGCCCCGCCGGAGCCGCCGCCCGCCGCCCGCGAATCGGTAAAAAAACCGCCGCCAGTTTTTTTCGGTTTAGAGCTAGATCATTTTTTAGGGTTTTCTCGGTTTTCCCGGTTTTCTCCGAGCGGTTCTATTTAGCAGACGTTCGCCCGAACACCTCTGTTCGGGAACGCGTTCATTCGTTTGTCTCTGATAACGAATGTTCGTTCGTTAGTCTTTCCTTTTTATTTTATTTTCGGCCAGGGACCTATTCACGATTATTTTTATCGCAAATTAGCCCGTGATTCTCAAACCCTCGCAAATTTTTAACCGTTCATCCAAATCCAGTGAAACCAACGCCAAAATCTTCGTCTCGAACCCCTCTTTCCAGTTAATCAACTTGAACATGATTTTGACAATTTAAAATTTGGTTGTAAGCAGATTTGAATTCGAATTTTCTTTTGATCGTAGTTTGAGTTTCGTAGCTCCGATTCGATTGATTCTTTTTGCAAATCGAAGCACTTCAGTTGAACCCTCAGTTGGACTTTCTCATCTGAGTTTTACCCTTGCATCTCTGCTTGAGTGCTTATGTATGCTATTGTTTGTTTGCGATAGAATTTCCGGAGTGCGAAGCGTGCTACTACGAGTCTCTAGGGTTTGCAGATCATCAACAAGGCAATTAACACTTTGATCATACCCCTTTATTACCCAGTTTTTATGCATTAGTTTCAACCCTCAAACATTGCATGAGTAAGATTTGATAACATGTGGGTATTGCAAAGTAGATGATGAGGTGGAACCTATTGCCCTTATTATCAATCTCTGGGAGTTACTTCTATGTTATGCTTATACTGCTATGCTATGCTAGTAGACGTGGTTTGGTTTGAGAGATCCATGACAGATGTGAGAGCATTATTAATGGTTAACTTAAGGTGGCTACTTTAATACACATCTGGGTGGATTGGTTGCGGGCACCTGGAAAATCCAGTGTTGTCCTAGGATATCCCGGAGTACCCGTGTGATCATCCTATGGAATGCCACCCATGCTCAAAGGGATCATAAGATTATTCATGCTAGAAACTTTCGTGTGCAGCCACAAGCCATTATGGGCTCTAGCATAGTTGAGTATGTTGTATGACCTCTTTCAGTGGTAGGCTAGCAGATGTAGGGGATGCAGGTGGTACTGTATACCCAGAGTAAAGAGTTAATGCTTCTGAAAGATTGTGTCTCGGTCATCCGTTTCTCAAACACCATGTAGTGTGAGAAATCCAACGAAGGAGATCGAGTCTTGTGGGGAAAAGTGCGCAAACCTGTGTAGAGTGTACAAACTAATCATGGTTAGCCGTGTCCCCGGTTATGGGCATCTTGAGTATCTGGATCTTGAATTATTGATTTGATCTCATCACTCTAAATTAATTGGTTGGGTTCGTAATACTATTTAATTGGGATTGAGTTGGAGGAACCTTCTCAATGTTTATCAACCACCATGATTGTTAAACAAAATATATTCCTTTGTTGTAGGGAAAAATTAGCTTTTCGCAAAAACAAAATAACCATAGAGCCTCCACCAGCAACATATGCATATAGTTGTTGCTGTTACATGTTCATTGCTCTACAGTATTATTTTGCCAGCATATTCCATGTGCTGACCCGTGTTCAGGCTGCAACGTATTATGTTGCAGACTTTTTAGACGAAGAGTAAGGTGCGCTAGGTCATTGTTTTGCACTCGGCTATGCCGTTGGAGTTGATGGACTCGCTTTACCTTCGAAGCCTTCCGCTGTTATCTTCGTTAGATGGCCTTAAGCCATATTATTGTAATAAGATCTCTTTTGGGACTATCGATGTAATAAGTGTGTGATTGCACTCTATTATAAATCCTTCAAGTATTGTGTGTGTCAGCATTACCGATCCAGGGATGACACTTATGCACAAAGATTCGACCGTTTGAGGTAGGGTCGCTACACCTTTGGAGGGAGTTGTCTGATGAATAGAGAGAGAGAGCTCCGAGTGCAAAGGGAGGCTAGTGAGGGCTTAAATATGTTGGGCGAGGAGCTCTACATTAATTTCATACACGAACCTACGGTGACTTCGTGTGGAGTGATTGGGAGCTAAGGGGGAGGTGATCGGGCTCTAGAGGTTTCATGCGTCGCTGGCAACTGGGGACTGGGTTGGGGTTGCTGAGAAATGGGTGGACACCAGTGCAGTCGGTCGTGGCGATCTAACGGAGTTGGGCTGTAGTCATGGCGGAATCTAGAGATGGGGGGGGTGTTAACTGCCTCAGGGGGCTAGCTAGGCTAGGCATGCGTGTGCGACAAGTCGTCGGGAACGAAGGAATGGGGCTCAGTGCCCTGTCACCATGTAATATGGGCGCTCTGGACTACTAATTGTTTTCAAACATTGTATGGGAGATGGCTCACTACAGGTTAAGAAATATGAAGTGAGTAGAGCACCAAGCTTTCATGTCAACATAACAAATATTTTCAAAATTCAAATCCACAACAAAGTGTTTGCTCCCTAACATTTGGTCAAGATTGTTAAGAATGGATCCAGTCTTCTTCCTAGCTGGATAATTTGGGATGGTGATCATTGTGTAAAAATATCATACATAATGGATCAGAGTAAAATACAGTTCCTTCACAAAGTGTCTTTTATGATTGAAAGGGATTTTGGATGCTCTGCCCAAAATTTGAGCAAGGTTCGTTCATTACTTTGTGTCCCTAGGCATCATCAGAGTGTATATGAATTATCTAATAATTTTCGAAGCAATAGAAAAGGTAGCTGCTTTGAAAGGGTTGTCAAATAGGAATTTCCTAAAATAGCAAAATAATATTTTTACTAACTCAAATGGGGTCAAGAATTTTACTAGATGACAAAGTGGGCACAAATGTGAAGGAAATATGCCCTAGAGGCAATAATAAAGTTGTTATTTATATTACATTATATCATGATAAATGTTTATTATTCATGCTAAAATTGTATTAACCTGAAACTTAGTACATGTGTGAATACATAGACAAACAGAGTGTCCCTAGTATGCCTCTTCTAGACTAGCTCATTAATCAAAGATGGTTAAGTTTCCTAACCATAGACATGTGTTGTCATTTGATGAACGGGAGCACATCATTAGAGAATGATGTGATGGACAAGATCCATCCGTTAGCTTAGCATAATGATTGTTTAGTTTTATTGCTATTGCTTTCTTCATGACTTATACATGTTCCTCTGACTATGAGATTATGCAACTCCCGAATACCGGAGGAACACCTTGTGTGCTATCAAACGTCACAACATAACCGGGTGATTATAAAGATGCTCTACAGGTGTCTCCGATGGTGTTTGTTGAGTTGGCATAGATCGAGATTAGGATTTGTCACTCCGTGTATCGGAGAGGTATCTCTGGGCCCTCTCGGTAATGCACATCACTATGAGCCTTTGAAAGGATCGAGAAGAGGTGTCTAGAGGGGGGGGGGTGATTAGACACTAAGTAGCAAAAGTTGCAGTTTTTAATTTCTTTAAGTTGAAGTGGAGTTTTGGCACAAGTTTAACAAACACAATACATTTCAAGCAAGAATGCAAAGAGTATATGAGCAGCGGAAAGTAAAGCATGCAACTTGCAAGAATGTAAAGGAAATGGTTTAGAGAATTCAAACGCAATTGGAGACACGGATGTTTTTGTCGTGGTTCCGATAGGTGGTGCTATCGTACATCCATGTTGATGGAGACTTCAACCCACGAAGGGTAACGGTTGCGCGGGTCCACGGAGGGCTCCACCCACGAAGGGTCCACGAAGAAGCAACCTTGTCTATCCCATCATGGCCATCGCCCACGAAGGACTTGCCTCACTAGCGGTAGATCTTCACGAAGTAGACGATCTCCTTGCCCTTACAAACTCCTTGGTTCAACTCCACAATCTTGTCGGAGGCTCCCAAGTGACACCTAGCCAATCTAGGAGACACCACTCTCCAAGAAGTAACAAATGGTGTGTTGATGATGAACTCCTTGCTCTTGTGCTTCAAATGATAGTCTCCCCAACACTCAACTCTCTCTCACAGGATTTGGATTTGGTGGAAAGAAGATTTGAGTGGAAAGCAACTTGGGGAAGGCTAGATATCAAGATTCATATGGTGGGAATGGAATATCTTGGCCTCAACACATGAGTAGGTGGTTCTCTCTCAGAAAATGTGTATTGGAAGTGTAGGTATGTTCTGATGGCTCTCTCCACGAATGAAGAGTGGGTGGAGGGGTATATATAGCCTCCACACAAAATCTAACCGTTACACACAATTTACCAATCTCGGTGAGGCCGAATTGAGAAACTCGGTCGGATCGATTTAGCAAAGCTAGTGACCGTTAGGATTTTCGGTGGGACTGAGATGCAACTCGGTAGGACCGATATGGTTAGGGTTAGGGCATAACGTAATCTCGGTGAGACCGATTATACAAACTCGGTGGGACCGATTTTGGTAATAAGCTAACCAGAGAGTTGGTCAGGCAAACTTGGCGAGACCGATTACACAAACTCGGTGGGACCGATTTTGGTAATAAGCTAACTAGAAAGTTTGCATTGTAATCTCGGTAGTACCGATTGCTCAATCTCGGTGGGACCGATTTTGGTAATGGACATACACAGAGAGATTACAATCCCATCTCAGTGAGACTGAGATCCCTATCGGTGAAACCGATTTGCCTAGGGTTTGTGGCAGTGGCTATGACATCTGAACTCGGTGACGCCGGATAGAAAGAATCGGTGGGGCTGAGTTTGACTTTTGGTTTAGGTCATATGTGGATGTGGGAAGGTAGTTGAGGGTTTTGGAGCATATCACTAAGCACTATGAAGCAAGAACCTCATCAAGCAACACCTCATCCCCTCTTGATAGTATTGGCTTTTCCTATAGACTCAATGTGATATTGGATCACTAAAATAGAAAATGTAGAGTCTTGATCTTGAAGCTTGAGCTAATCCTTTGTCCTTAGCATCTTGAAGGGGTTCCACATCCTTTAGTCCATGCCACTTAATTTGTTGAACTTGTCTGAAACATACTAGGTAAAAGTATTAGTCCAACAAGAGATATGTTGTCATTAATTATCAAAATCACCCAGGGAGCACTTGTGCTTTCAATCTCCCCCTTTTTGGTAATTGATGGCAACATACATCAAAGCTTTAGATAAAGATATAGAGAATAGCAAGTAAAGCTTTGGAAAGACATGTAACAAGCATAGGCTCCCCCTACATGTATGCAATCATGTGAATATGGAATATAGAAGCATGTGAGAGCATAACCATGACAGAGTAGCAATGTGTTACATGTATCTTGGCTATATGCATCAGGACAAAAGACATGAATACGGGAAATGTACCTTCATGCCCATGAGTCCTCCTTGCAAACAGTATGTACATCAGCAAGAATTTCTCATACACATGACTATGATGCATATACTTACCTTGTGGTCTTGAGTTGGCTAGGATGGGATGAGCCTGCATAAACAAGGTTAGATAACACAGATGCACCCACTAGCTAGAGCAAACAAAAGAAACCACAAGAGTACCAAGACTGGGATGACATGTAGAGTGAGTACAGAGTACCACGATAGATATTGACATGTCCCCAAAGAGAAAGATATGCAATGAATTTAATAAATTTATTTCCCTTGGATATCTTGCTCCCCCTGAATCTAGCATGGGATACTAGGAGAAGATAGGGAACAGAAAAACAGAGCTCAAAGAAACAAATAAACAGCGCTAATGCAAATAAGCACATATGAACATGTATTTCCCCCAAGAAGACATATGGCATCTCTCCTCTTGAACATCAAGCATCTGGGATCCTTGAAGATTACTCTTTCCTGGAGTATTCCCTCTCCCTAGAGATCTCTCCCCCTAGAGATATGATTAAGCTTTGATGTGATCTCTCTCTCCCCCTTTGACATCAATTTCGAAGAAGGGTCTTCTGGAATTTGTTGTGGATGGGTTCGGTCCTTGAATCATAGTACAAAGCATTAAGGTAAATGTGATGCTTGCAGAGGAAAAGATTCATTGAGTGGAGCTGGATCAAGAATAAAGCAGGAATAAATGGCAAAATGTTTTTCCTGTAGTGAAATCGGTGTCACCGAGTTGTATGCTTTGGTTGCTCCGAAAATCTTCGGCTAGACCGGAGACATGAAACCGGTGGAACCGAGTTCATCATAGAGAAAAACACTTGTCACCTCAGCTCATTGGACAAATAAGATCTCACAAAGATTTGCAATGAATTGGATGCAAAAAATGCAGAACAAAAGGCAAAGAAAAGAAACTAAAAGATCTAGATGAAGTTTTTTTTGAAAGGGGAAACAAATATGCATGAGACAAATGCAAGAACAAGGAAAATAACACAAGAGAACTTCATCTAGAGTTGGGCGGTGACAAAGTCACCTATGTTAGAGTATATTGACTTAGGAGTCAAGTGAGATCACTTGATCATAGGTCGTACTCATTGTTTAAGATCAAAATGGGGTTACCATTTTTCGTTTAAGTATCTTGATGTATTCACATCTTGTCGAGTTGCTTTGACTCATGACTTGGAGTAAAGCTACTCTAAGATGGAATAACATACCTTGGGTGGCGGTCTTGATCTTGATCATGTAGTTGAACTTGTGTGGGTTGCTCAAGGTTGATGTAGCCCATCAAGAGTTGGGAGCACCCTTTGGATTTTGAGTTCATCTACCTACATGGGTTAGTTTTCGCAAGGAAGAGCACTTGTGTATCCAACATGACAATCATGAAGCTCAACATAGAATTTGTCAAAGGATATGTTTGAAAGGTTTCGTGCTTCCTTGTCATCAACCACCATTGTGTAGAGACTTGGTGATGTAGAGATTGCTCAAGATGTGAGTGAGTTGCAATCTCATAGAATCAGATTCATCCAAGTACCTACAAGGGTTAGATAACATGCAAGATGCAAATTTTCAAGACATAAGATAATCATCATAGGAGAAATATCAAGTGATTAGTCGTAAGCTCAAGTATTGCATGTATGCAATGGAGTTCCTACTCCAAGTTTGAAGCATAAATGATGTTCAATTCACCTCTTAACCTGCAAAACACTTTCTCATCAAGTGGTTTAGTGAATATATCCGCTAATTGCTTATTGGTGCGAACATGCTTAAGGTTTATGTCACCCTTAGCAACGTGATCTCGAATGAAATGATGACGAACTTCAATATGCTTAGTTCGAGAGTGTTGCATGGGATTGTGAGCAATCTTGATAGCACTTTCATTGCCACAAAGTAATGGAACATGTTTCACATATATCCCATAATCTTTAAGAGTTTGGGTCATCCAAAGTAATTGAGCACAACATGAACCAGCAGCAATGTATTCCGCTTCGGTGGTGGATAAGGATACTGAGTTTTGTTTCTTAGAAGACCAAGACACAAGAGATCTACCAAGGAATTGACAAGTACCCTAAGTGGACTTTCTATCAACCTTGTCACCAGCATAGTCCGAGTCGTAGTAGCCAACAAGATCAAAGGAAGCCCCCTTTGGATACCAAATGCCAAAATTTGGTGTATGTATTAAGTATCTCACTATCCTCTTCACGGCCTTAAGATGACATTCCTTAGGAGCAGCTTGATATCGTGCACACATGCACACACTTAGCATGATATCGGGACGTGAAGCACATAGATATAACAATGAACCAATCATAGAGCAGTAAACTTTTTGATCAACCGGTTCACCATCTTTGGTCAAATCAAGATGTCCACTAGTAGGCATGGGTGTAGTCATACCTTTGCATTCTTGCATATTGAACTTCTTGAATAAGTCCTTGGTGTACTTTGTTTGTGAGACAAAGGTGCCTTCCTTAGTTTGCTTGATTTGCAAACCAAGAAAGAATTTGAGTTCACTCATCATAGACATCTCAAACTTCTCCGACATTAGCTTCCCAAACTTTTCACTAAAATGAGGGTTAGTTGATCCAAATATAATATCATCGACGTAAATTTGGCATACAAATAGTTCTCCATTAACCTTTTTAGTAAAAAGAGTAGAATCCATTTTTCCAATTTCAAAGCCTTTTTCAATAAGGAACTTGGTCAAGCATTTATACCATGCTCTAGGAGCTTGTTTAAGACCATAAAGGGCTTTTTGAAGTTTGTAGACATGATTAGGTTTCTTAGGATTGACAAAGCCGGGAGGTTTCTTAACATAAACTTCCTCCTCAATTTCACCATTTAGAAAAGCACTTTTAATGTCCATTTGGTACAAAGTGATATCATGGTGATTAGCATAATCAAGTAAGATGCGAATGGACTCAAGTATAGCAACGGGAGCATATGTCTCACCATAGTCCATACCTTCGACTTGTGTGTAGCCTTGGGCGACGAGACGTGCTTTGTTGCGAACCACTTGTCCATCTTCATCTTGCTTGTTGCGAAACACCCATTTGGTACCTATGATGTTGTGGTCGTTGTCGGGCTTCTCGACCAATGTCCACACTTGATTTCTCTCAAAGTTGTGTAGCTCTTCATGCATAGCGTTTATCCAGTCCGGATCCTCCAATGCTTGTTCAACCTTCATAGGTTCAATGCTAGAGATGAATGAGTAATGTTCACAAAAGTTAGCCAGACGAGTTTTAGAGCGAGTGATTCTCCCGGTTTGGATATCATTGTAGATTTGCTCCACGGGATGATCTTTAGCAATTCTTGCTCGAACTTGTGAAAGCTTTTGCTTGGGTCTTGGTTGAACATCTTCTTCATCTTGTTCTTCTTCTTGGCCTTCTTCATTGTTATCGTTGTCGTTCTCTTGTCGTGGTGGAGAAGGAGGTTGTTGACGTTCGTCTTGGTGCACTTCCTCGTTTTCTTCATCTTGGTATGTCCCACTCGTGAATGCTTCCGTATCAACTCTTGGTTCACCTTGTCGTGAGGTAGAAGCTTCCACTTGGACGGATGAGGTACTCTCCTTTATCTCCGTTGGACGAATCTTACCAATAGACAAGTCTTGGATTGCTTCCGAGGGATCTTTGTCTCCTACGTCAATTGGCAATTGCTCTACTTGCGAGCCGTTAGATTCATCAAACTTCACATCTACCGTTTCTTCAACCTTTTGGGTGAAATTGTTGTAGACACGGTATGTGTGAGAGTTTGAGCCATAACCAAGTAGGAAACCTTCATGAGACTTAGGAGAAAATTTAGAACGACGATGCTTATCAAGAATGTAGCACTTTGGGCCGAATACTCGAAAGTATCCAACTTGGGGTTTGTTATCGGTGAGGAGCTCGTATGCCGTCTTACCGAGTAGCTTGTGAAGATACAAGCGATTTGTTGCATGACAAGCTGTCTCAACCACTTCCGCCCAAAAGTGTTTTGGCGTCTTGTACTCATCAAGCATCGTTCTTGCCATCTCGATAAGAGTCTGGTTCTTCCTCTCAACGACTCCATTTTGTTGAGGTGTGTACGTAGCCGAGAACTCATGTGTAATCCCTTCTTCGTCAAGAAAGGTGTCCACATTTGCATTCTTGAACTCCGTTCCGTTGTCGCTCCGAACCTTCTTGATCTTCACGTCAAATTGATTTTGGGCCTTCCTAGCAAAGTTTTTGAAGATCTTTTGGACCTGCGATTTGTCATCAAGAAAGAATACCCACGTAAATCTTGAAAAATCATCAAGTATGACTAGACCAAATGAGTTACCACCGAGACTCTTGTAGGCATTTGGACCAAAGAGATCCATGTGAAGTAGCTCGAGTGGTCTTCTTGTGGTCATAATGTTCTTAGCGCGATGACTTCCTCCAACTTGTTTCCCTGCTTGACAAGCACTACAAAGTTTATCCTTGTCAAATATGACATCGTTAACGCCAAGGATATGATTTCCTTTAATGAGTTTGTCAAGGTTTCGCATGCCCACATGGCCTAGCCTTCTATGCCACAACCAGCCTTTAGAAGATTTAGCAATTAAGCAAGTTCTAGGTTGAGCCTTTTTAGTGAAATCAACAATGTAAAGATCTCCTCTACGTATACCGGTAAATACCTTTTTATGATTATCTCTACGAAACACTTGGCAGTCTACTTCAGTAAATAGGACATTGAAACCGAAATCAGCAAGTCTAGATACTGAAAGTAAGTTGTAGCCAAGAGATTCAACGAGCATGACATTTTGTATGGAGCTATCATGTGAGATGGCCACCTTACCAAGGCCAACCACCTTACCCTTTGAATTATCACCAAAAGTGACATACTTTCGAGGGCCGTCGTTTCCAGCAAGCTCATAGAACATGTCTTTATCTCCGGTCATATGATCAGTACATCCACTATTAAGGACCCATTCCTTTCCTCCGGCCATGTAGCCGCGAAGATTTGCCATAAGACCAAAGTGTCCCATGGCATCATCGAGATCATAGTCACGATCATCCTCATCCTCATCCGAGTATCCATGTTCAACATCATCTTGTGATTGATCAATTCGTAGAGAGGGTAATTCATTAGATAAATGATCATTTCTATAGTTACATTTATGAATTCTAATAGCTCTGGAAATGATATTGCTAATGATTCCAACATCTCCTTTGGCACTCATAAGATTAGTGAGCTCAAATAAGCAGTCACCAAAATTGGGATCATTGGAATTCATCTTAATCAAGGCAATGGATTTATGGAGAATTTCATCTAGATCTTTCAAGGAATAATTTGGAAAGAGTTCCTCAAGAAATTTCCATATGGTGTAGGCACACTTAAGAGTAGGCAAACATCCAACCAAGTTTCTAGGCAAGCCTCTAGTGATAAGATTAACAGTTCTAAGATTGCGAATCATGTCAATAGACTCATCAAGGGTAGGATGCAAAGGATCAACATGAGGTGCACAAGGGCTAGCAATGTACTTGTTCAAGTGATATTCATTGAAAATCTCAAGCATTTCATTTTTCCACTCATGAAAATATTCTCCATCAAGAATAGGCACTCTATGTCTAAGACTCCCCAAAGTAGACACATACATCTTCCTCCAAAGGTGTTTAAACCAAGGCAATGGAGACCAAAGCTCTGATACCAATTGAAAGGATCGAGAAGAGGTGTCTAGAGGGGGGGTGATTAGACACTAAGTAGCAAAAGTTGTAGTTTTATTTCTTTAAGTTGAAGTGGAGTTTTGGCACAAGTTTAACAAACACAATATATTTCAAGCAAGCATGCAAAGAGTATATGAGCAGCGGAAAATAAAGCATGCAACTTGCAAGATTGTAAAGGGAAGGGTTTGGAGAATTCAAACGCAATTGGAGACACGGATGTTTTTGTCGTGGTTCCGATAGGTGGTGCTATCGTACATCCACGTTGATGGAGACTTCAACCCACGAAGGGTAACGGTTGCACGAGTCCACGGAAGGCTCCACCCACGAAGGGTCCACGAATAAGCAACCTTGTCTATCCCATCATGGCCATCGCCCACAAAGGACTTGCCTCACTAGCGGTAGATCTTCACGAAGTAGGCGATCTCCTTGCCCTTACAAACTCCTTGGTTCAACTCCACAATCTTGTCGGAGGCTCCCAAGTGACACCTAGCCAATCTAGGAGACACCACTCTCCAAGAAGTAACAAATGGTGTGTTGATGATGAACTCCTTGCTCTTGTGCTTCAAATGATAGTCTCCCCAACACTCAACTCTCTCTCATAGGATTTGGATTTGGTGGAAAGAAGATTTGAGTGGAAAGCAACTTGGGGAAGGCTAGAGATCAAGATTCATATGGGGGAATGGAATATCTTGGCCTCAACACATCAGTAGGTGGTTCTCTCTCAAAAAATGTGTATTGCAAGTGTAGGTATGTTCTGATGGCTCTCTCCATGAATGAAGAGTGGGTGGAGGGGTATATATAGCATCCACACAAAATCTAACAGTTACACACAATTTACCAATCTCGGTGAGACCGAATTGAGAAACTCGGTCGGACCGATTTAGCAAACCTAGCGACTGTTAGGATTTTCGGTGGGACTGAGATGCAACTCGGTAGGACCGATATGGTTAGGGTTAGGGCATAACGTAATCTCAGTGAGACCGATTACACAAACTCGGTGGGACCAATTTTGGTAATAAGCTAACCAGAGAGTTGGTCAAGCAAACTTGGTGAGACCGATTACACAAACTCGGTGGGACCGATTTTGGTAATAAGCTAACTAGAAAGTTTGCATTGTAATCTCGGTAGTACCGATTGCTCAATCTCGGTGGGACCGATTTTGGTAATGGACATACATAGAGAGATTACAATCCCATCTCGGTGAGACTGAGATCCCTATCGGTGAAACCAATTTGCCTAGGATTTGTGACAGTGGCTATGACATATGAACTCGGTGACGCCGGATAGAAAGAATCGGTGGGGCCGAGTTTGACTTTTGGTTTAGGTCATATGTGGATGTGGGAAGGTAGTTGAGGGTTTTGGAGCATATCACTAAGCACTATGAAGCAAGAACCTCATCAAGCAACACCTCAGCCCCTCTTGATAGTATTGGCTTTTCCTGTAGACTCAATGTGATCTTGGATCACTAAAATAGAAAATGTAGAGTCTTGATCTTGAAGCTTGAGCTAATCCTTTGTCCTTAGAATCTTGAAGGGGTTCCACATCCTTTAGTCCATGCCACTTAATTTGTTGAACTTGTCTGAAACATACTATGTAAAAGTATTAGTCCAACAAGAGATATGTTGTCATTAATTATCAAAATCACCCAGGGAGCACTTGTGCTTTCAGCCTTGCAAGCAATGTGACTAATGAGTTAGTTATCGGATGATGCATTACGGAACGAGTAAAGAGACTTGCCAGTAACGAGATTGAACTATGTATGATGATACCGACGATCGAATCTCGGGCAAGTAACATACCGACGACAAAGGGAATAACGTATTGTTGTGCGGTTTGACCGATAAAGATCTTCGTAGAATATGTAGGAGCCAATATGAGCATCCAGTTTCCACTATGGGTGATTGACCGGAGATGTGTCTCGGTCATGTCTACATAGTTCTCGAACCCCTAGGGTCCGCACGCTTAACGTTCGATGACGATTTGTATTATGAGCTATGTGATTTGATGACCGAAGTTTGTTTGGAGTCCTGGATGAGATCACGGACATGACGAGGAGTCTCGAAATGGTCGAGACGTAAAGATTCATGTATTGGAAGGTTACATTCGGACACCCGAATGGTTTTAGGAAGTTTCGGATAAGTTTCGTAGTACCGGGGGTTACCGGAAACCACCCCCCGGAAGTTAATGGGCCAACATCGGCCTTAGTTGAGAAGAGAGAGGGCCGGCCAGGAGGTGCCCCCCTTGCCAATCCGAATTGGACAAGGGGTGGGGGCGCCCCCCCTTTCCCTCTCCTACTCCTTCTCTCTTTCCCCCTTTGCTACTCCGAAAAAGGAAAAAAGAGGAGAGGGGAATCCTACTAGGACTAGGGAGTCCTAGTAGGACTCCCCACACTTGGCACGCCCCTAGGGGGCGGCCTCCTCCTCCCCCCCTTTTATATACGGAGGCGGCGGGGGGGGGACCCCAAAGGCACAACATAAATTTCTTAGCCGTGTGCAGTGCCCCCTCCCCAGTTTACCACCTCGGTCATATCGTCGTAGTGCGTAGGCGAAGCCCTGCGCCGGTAGCTTCATCATCATCGTCGCCACGCCGTCGTGCTGATAGAACTCTCCCTCGTTCTCAACTGGATCAAGAGATCGAGGGACGTCATCGTGCTGAACGTGTGCTGAACACAGAGGTGCCGTACGTTCGGTACTAGGATCGGTTGGATCGTGAAGACGTTTGACTACATCAACCGCGTTACTAAATGCTTCCGCTTTCGGTCTACGAGGGTACGTAGATACACTCTCCCCTCTTGCTGCTATGCATCTCCTAGATAGATCTTGCGTGATCGTTGGAATTTTTTTGAAATACTACGTTCCCCAACAGTGGCATCCGATCCAGTTCTATGCGTAGATGTTATATGCACGAGTAGAACTCAAAGAGTTGTGGGCGATAATAGTCATACTGCTTACCACCAACGTCTTACTTTGATTCGGCGGTATTGTTGGATGAAGCGGCCCGGACCGATATTACATGACTCATACGTCTCCAACGTATCTATAATTTATGAAGTCTTCATGCTGATATTTTATCATTCTTGGGTGTTTTACAATCATTTTATAGTAACTTTATATCATTTTTTGGGACTAACGTATTGACCCAGTGCCCAGTGCCAGTTGTTGTTTTTTGCTTGTTTTTTACATCGCAGAAAATCAATATCAAACGGAGTCCAAACACCGCGAAACTTTACGGAGATTTTTTTTGGACCAGAAGGAACCCAATGGGCCAGAGCTGCACCTAGGGGTTCCCCGAGGGGGGCACAACCCACCAGGGCGCGCCTGGGCCCCCTAGCGCGCCCAGGTGAGTAATGCCCACCTCGGTGGCCTCCCGCACCCCCTCTTTGTAGTATAAATTCCCAAATATTCTGAAACCCTTCGGGGTTAATCTAGATCAGAAGTTCCGCCGCCGCAGGGCTCCGTAGCCACCGAAAACCAATCTAGACCCGTTGTGGCACCCTGCCGGAGGGGGAATCATCTCCGGTGGCCATCTTCATCATCCCGGTGGCCACCACAATGAGGAGGGAGTAGTCCACCCTCGGGGCTGAGGGTTTGTACCAGTAGCTATGTGTTTAATCTCTCTCTCTCTCTCTCGTGTTCTTGAGATGTCACGATCTTGATGTATCGCGGGCTTTGTTGATATAGTCGGATCATATGGTGTTTTCCCCTCTCTATCTTGTAATGAATTGAGTTTTTCCCTTTGAGATTTCGTGGTTATCGGATTGAATGCTTTTATGGATTTGAGAACAGTTGATATATGTCTTGCAATTGAATACTCGTGGTGAAAATGGGGTATCATATTGATTCACTTGATATATGTTTTGGCACTCAACTTGCGGATTCCCGCGGTGACATTGGGGTAATCTATGCATAGGGGTTGATGCACGTTCTTGTCCTTGTTTCTCCAGTAGAAATCTTGGGACACTGTCATGGAATTGTCACGGCAGATGTCCTTAGTGTCAGGACTTAGTCGCGAGGCCAACGCATCTATGTGGTAGCTTGAGAGGGGTTGAGTGGGACGAGAGACGCGATGTTTTACCCAGGTTCGGCCCCTCGCAGTGGAGGTAAAAGCCTACATCCTGCTTCATTGATATTGATGATGATGACCATGGTTACAAGAGTGCTCTATCTCGAGAGCTATTGTCTAAACCTAACTTGTCCAACTTGTGGAACTTGTGAATCTTCTCTCTTTTGGGGAGCCCTGCCCCTCCTTATATATGTTGAAGGGACGGTTTACATGTGGAGTCCTATTAGGATTAGGACTAGTCTATCTCTAATACAAACCGGATACAAGTCCAGGTCTTAGCTCCTTGTAAGATAATGTTCCTCATGCCTTTCCTCTTAAACCGGCCCACCGTTAAACGTGAACCGGCCTTCTGGGCTTTGGGCCTTGTCATCCGTCGACCCCGCACGCCGGATCACCAGTGAGTCATAATGACCAGGTGGGTTGCTTGTAAACCGCCAGGTCAGGGCGGGTCGCCAGTAACTCGCCAAGTGTCAGCGGGGTCTTCAGATAAACCGCCAAGTCCGGCCGGGTTAACTTCTGGCCGGTTTACACCGCGGGGTATATCCCCGACATTAGCCCCCAAGTTTAGCTTGGATTTATTCATGGTAAACTTATGCTGCAAAATAAACACAAGAACAAATTTGACAGGTTATGCTCCGGGTTAAGAATTTTTGTAAACCGGTACCTGATCATCCTTAACTCCTTGTTATTTCCTCCTTTTGGGAAATCCGGGTCAACAAACCAGCTTCATAATCAATTTGCCGACATTGGCTTGTCACCAAGAAATATTGTGAAGAATAACTCCTTTGATTCAGCTCCGCCGGTTTAAGAAATATGGGTCTGAAAATACTTATCTGATATCCAGCCGGTTTGAAGATGTAAAACTTGCCGGTTTAATATTACCAAAATGGCCGGTTTATAAATATTGATGGCACCGGGTCATAATTGTTGTCAACACCGGGTTATGTAATTGATCTTCCTGATTTGCTCAAAACTGATAAAATGAAGATATTCCTCCTTTATATGCATAATACCTGTAGCCCCCAAGTCTTAAGAGGAGAACATAGTGATAACTTAAGACTTGCTCCAATAAGTGTTTCAACCTTGAAGAAATCTGGTTTGTTCATCTCAAAACTGAATACTCCATATATGTAGCCCCCAAGTGCCGGGTTGTCATGCTTGCAGCAACCTGGGACTTGTAATTACTTGATGCTCATAAAAACTTCAACCAGTGTAGCCCCCAAGGGCCGGGTCATTATGCAATAATGAGCAGGGACTTTGTAAGTATAATCTTGTAAACTTTGAACAGCAACGTGTAGCCCCCAAGGGCCGGCTTAGTAAGATAATACTGAACCGGGACTTGATATATATACTTTAATGAAAATAACATATTATAATGTAGCTTCCATCGTAGGGCTTGAACCCACGTCCACAAGGTTAAGAGCTTTGTGCTTTACCAACTGAGCAATGGATTCTTCAATATTATGGACGAAAACTTGTGTACCTTGAATTGTTGACAGGAGCAATTGGTAGCCCCCAAGGGCCGGCTCATTATAATATGATGAGTCGGGTCTTCAATAAGACTAGTAAAAATGACTTTGCATTAGCCCCCAAGTGTCATGGTGCATGCTTGCAGCGACATGAGACTTGCATGTAATCTCAATTTGAATAATGTAGCCCCCAAGTGCCGGGTTGTAAGCCTGCAGTGACTCGGGACTATTCCTTCCATTGTAGAATAAATCATATCCTTTGATAAAAGAGTAGACATTGCGCTATAGCGACTTTGAAAACCTTAATAATAAAAATCCAGCCATGTTGGCTATTCAAGATAATATAATCTGGTATGAAAACCTTATTCATTCAACATCATAATGAAATTTCAGCCAAGTTTGGCTATTTGAATAATATAACCCAATGATTTATAAGCGCATGATTCCAATGGCGCAATCCAAATATATACTGGCGACTTGTTGTCCAAAACCAGGCCGGTTTAACAAACCTGTTTCTGCATACAACAAGTTTAAAGTGTCCTGGCGGTTTACCGCCGGACGGGTCATAATACCCAACATATAATCCGGGTTTATAACCAAGGCTGCACTTAAGAATAATCAAATATGAAATATATCATACCTGTGACATTGAATCACATCGTTGGTTTTACCAACTTTTTGTAGTAAGGGTGATAACCCAAATCTTGAGTAATGATAACTCCTTCCATATTGTGCCGGTTTATAATAAAACCGTGCCGGGTTGTGATAAACACCGTGTTACTCCATAAGAGGATGTTAACAACAAGGATCAAACCGGGCAAATAGTCTCTGGATTGACGTGAACTGTGTTCCGTCAATTGATTGGTTAAAAAACTTTGTCGGTTTAAAAAACGCAATAAAAAGCAAAAAAAAACCTTCAAAGAAAAGTGTAAATCAAGTGCAATGACAAAACGTTGCAAAAAAGGTTTATTTGAGCTGATCAGATGGTGTTACCATGGCCGAACACGAGCAAGCTCCCGTTAGGTGTAACTATGGTTCTAGTCAGCCAGGTCCCCAAATGAAACCGTGGCATTTATGCCGATCAAGTGGCATGGTCATGTTTCGGGTTCGACCAAGCCCCCAAGTGATTCTGTGGCCTTAGGCCGATCAAGAGGCATGAGTGGTTCAGATGTGACCAAGTCCCCAAGTGATCTGGTGGCTCTCGCCTATCAAGAGGTATGGTATTGGTTCGGACACGACCAATCCTCCAAGTGATATAACACAATGCTTTTAAAAAGCAAACTCAAGGGGTAAACCGAAGGCCGCTTTAGAACAACTCCGTGTAACCACACATGATGTAAAAGACCAGAGACCCCGCTTTATGAAGCAGAAGCCCCCATGTGATCAATAATATGTCAGGCCAGTAAGGCGGGATACCCATGTTTGAACCGCGCATCATGGCAGCAGGTCCTCTTTGGCAATTTTTAACTTTTTGCAAGAGATAAATTCTTCTTGAACCGGATGTTAAACCGGATATTGAGAGCTTCAAAGCTTTGTGATTTAATTTGTCCTACATTGAAGAACTTGCAAGACAAAGTAATGGCTCCTCTTTTTTTAAAAGAAAGCAATATATAATATAAAAATATACCGGATGGATTTCACCTGATGCGTCAGGTCAGAGATTATCACCGCGGAGTTGACGATCACCGGGTGAAGCTGAAATTACCCGCAGGTGAGTCGGCCACGGGAGCTAAGCAGATGAGCCGGCCCGGTGTTGTAAACCGGCGCGGACGAGCAAATTGTCCTCCACATTGTAGACCGGCGCGGACGCGTGAACCGGCCGCGAGGGTGGACGAGCGAGTTGTCCGTGTCGTCGTGAACCGGTGCGGCCGCGAGAGACGGCCACGGCGTTGTAAACCGGCGCGGGAGTTCGTTGAGTAACGACGACCACCCGTGCCAAAAGATGTTGGCGTGCCTCCACCTCCGAGGTATAATATCATTTTTTGTCATAAATAATTGCCCCGCATAAACAATATTGCACACCAAGGCAAAGATAAACTTGTTCTTTGACCAAAACAACATGTGCTAATAAATCAAATTTGGATGGATATCACCTGATTTGTTTGGGCGACGGATGATCCGTTTATCGCGACAGAGGTGGCTCAGGCAGACCAGCGGCTCAATATAGCTCCGGCGGCTCAGGCAGACCGGCGACTTAATATAACCCCGGCGGCTCAAAACGGCAAGGGCGGCTCAACGCGGCTCCGGCGGGTTGATGTAGATTAAGCTGCACAGGCAACGACTTGCGCACACTTGTTCCATCAGTAAGCGGGCGTAGACGCAGGTGCGTGATGGTGCTGACGTACACTTCATAGGCACAACACGGCACCACCTTTGCTGCACATTAAAATATACATATCAAAGTAATTGTTCTTTGATGAAAACAATATGTTTAATAAAATAGACTTAGATGGATATCACCTGATATGTTTCGAGAAAATTTTCTTTGAACTAGCAAGCTCCATAAGCCAGTCATATTCCCGCGAAGAGCATGGACAGATCCAAGTGTTGACTTTTGCTACTTGCTATAGCATCTGATTTCCCATTGCTTGACTGCATCTGAACTTTGTTTTGGCAAACAACACCATCAGTTGTGTTTCCACAAGCAGGCTACTTGTACGACGCCCCTTTTTCTTGCATCTCTTTTGAAAATCAGCTCATTTTACTTTATTGCGACACCCGCCAGAGCCAGTGCTTCTGCTGCTTTCCCTTATGCACCTATGCAAAATTCGTGTGTTCAACAGTTGATTGTGCTCATAACAGGCGAGGCACTCCTAGAAGAAAATCGGAGAGCAGAGCCATGGCCATGCAGTATCCAGCGGAGGTGCAGCAGAAAACGGGCGGCGACTCAGTAGAGGCTCCGGTAGGACAAGGCGGCCCGCATCGCGCCAGGCGGAACTGGCTGGGCGGCCAAGGCGGGGCGCGGTGACCCGGCGGAGGGACCCGGCGGTTTGTGGTAGAAGCGAGGTGATGAGACACGGCAAAGTCCAGCGACTTAGCGTGGGGCGGCTCAGAGGCACAGGAGCGGAGGCGACCACGGCAGTCAGCAGAGGCGAATTAAGCGACGGCGGCTTGACGCGGAGCCCCGGCCACAGCAGCAGAGGTGAAAGCTCAAGGTACAGCGGAAGAAACGACCGGCAGCTCATCGGCGGCGGCTTGACATCTTAACACTGAGGGGCCCCAAGGCGGGCGGGTCATAGCAGTGGAACAAGGCGGCTCAGGCGAGGCCGTAGACGTGACGGTGGCAATCTGATGCGGCGGTCGCAGTAGAAGTGATAGATTGAGGCGATGACTAGCTGTGGTGTCGTCGGCGCGCTGGCCACGGTTGCTTGCGGCAGTTCGGAGGCAAGGCAAGGTGATGGCAAGATGGGACACGGCTACAGAAGGTCGAGTCCGTGACCTCCTCTCCCTCGTTGACTCTTTTTTTTTGCAAATCTAGCCTCATGCCGACTGGCTTCACGTGCATGTACTATGTAGCAATACTGGTTGATCTCCTCGTAATTCTCCAAGACTGGCCGCACAAGAATCAATCTCTACTGCTGTGTACAAGTTGATTCGGCAGCAAGAACTTGTCGGTCTCGGCGACTTATACAGGACTCCTGTCGGTCTCGGCCTCTTGCAGGCGGTACTCCAAACATCGATCAGACTTTGGATCGCTGTAACATTGAAGGAAATAGCACCAACAGCTACGAGTTGATGCTCTGTAACTTGTACTGTGCTCAATCAAACTCCAACGGAAGTTGACGGTCTGATCGACGTGGTGATTTGATAGCTTGATGGATTGCTAGATGTTGCGCACAGCCCGCCGAGAAAAATTGACTGCATCCACGCGATTGCACAATGACATGAAGATTAAAATTATGTCGCCGTTTGTCTCGGCAGATTGCCCGACAGCAGCGACGGACCAGTTGTAACCCTAAATTTCTTGAACCTTCAATCTTTACCGATCTTAAATCCGGACTGATGAACTTGAAGTTGATACAAATCCCTCCAAACCGGCTCATCCGGAAAAAATGCAAAATTTCTTGATCCCTGGGAGAGATCCCTCCAAGAACTCAACACCACCATGCGCAAGCCCCACGGTGGGCGCCAACTGTCGTGGAATTGTCACGGCAGATGTCCTTAGTGTCAGGACTTAGTCACGAGGCCAACGCATCTATGTGGTAGCTTGAGAGGGGTTGAGTGGGACGAGAGACGCGATGTTTTACCCAGGTTCGGCCCCTCACGGTGGAGGTAAAAGCCTACATCCTGCTTCATTGATATTGATGATGATGACCATGGTTACAAGAGTGCTCTATCTCGAGAGCTATTGTCTAAACCTAACTTGTCCAACTTGTGGAACTTGTGAATCTTCTCTCTTTTGGGGAGCCCTGCCCCTCCTTATATATGTTGAAGGGACGGTTTACATGTGGAGTCCTATTAGGATTAGGACTAGTCTATCTCTAATACAAACCGGATACAAGTCCAGGTCTTAGCTCCTTGTAAGATAATGTTCCTCATGCCTTTCCTCTTAAACCGGCTCACCGTTAAATGTGAACCGGCCTTCTGGGCTTTGGGCCTTGTCATCCGTCGATCCCGCACGCCGGATCACCAGTGAGTCATAATGACCAGGTGGGTTGCTTGTAAACCACCAGGTCAGGGCGGGTCGCCGGTAACTCGCCAAGTGTCAGCGGGGTCTTCAGATAAACCGCCAAGTCCGGCCGGGTTAACTTCCGGCCGGTTTACACCGCGGGGTATATCCCCGACAGGCACTCTTGTAGTTCTTTGTGTGGATTGAGTATTATGAATATGAATATGCTTTGGTGTTATTCTAGTACAAACTCTAGGATAGATCGAACGGGAAAAATAGCTTTGCGTTATTTTAGTACGAACTCTTGAATAGATCGAATGGAAAGAATAGCTTTGAGGTGGTTTAGCACCCTACAAACAATTCCTATCTTTTGTTCTCCTCTAATAGGAACTCGGGAGTGATTCTTCGTTACACTTTGAGGGATAATCATATGATCCAACTATGTTAGCATTGTTGAGAGATTGCACTAGCGAAAGTACGGACCCTAGGCCTTGTTTTTAAGCATTGCAATACCGTTTTTGTGACTGTTTACTATTTGTTACCTTGCTGTTTTTATTTATTCAGATTACAAAAATACATTTCTACCATCCATATTACACTTTTATCACCATCTCTTCGCCGAACTAGTGCACCTATACAATTTGCCATTGTATTGGGTGTGTTGGGGACACAAGAGATTTCTTGTATTTGGTTGCAGGGTCGTTTGAGAGAGACCATCTTCATCCTACACATCTCATGGATTGATAAACCTTAGGTCATCCACTTGAGGGAAAATTGCTATTGTCCTACAAAACTCTGCGCTTGGAGGCCCAACACGTGTCTACAAGAATAAAGTTGCGTAGTAGACATCAAGCTCTTTTCTAGCGCCGTTGCCGGGGAGGTGAGTGCTTGAAGTTATATCTTTAGATCTTGCAATTGAATCTTTTAGTTTCTTGTTTTATCACTATTTTGGTTTATAAAACAAAACTACATAAAAAATGGAATTGAGGTCGCATCATATTATTGATCATCTTTATAATGTCATTCGTGAAAATGATTGAAAGGAAAATTGTGCTCAATTGATACAAGAATAATTCAATAGAATGTTTGGTATAAATGATGAGCATGATTGAAATGTTGTTAGTATGAATTCTTTGAATATCCATGATGCTAATGATATGCAAAGCCATAAGCTTGGGATGCTATGTTTGATGAAGATGATATTTTTAGTCCCCCAAGATTTGATGTGCAAATTTGTTATAATGATGCATGCCTCCTATTTATGATGATTATATTGATGAAAGTGGATTCAGAGAGGTCATGACTTTATTTAGTGATACATCCACTATTTTGAAAGAGGTTTCAATTGACTATGACAATAAGGTTGCTAGCTATGATGATTATTATGATGACATGTATGCCATAAAGAGTAATAATTTTTCTATGCGTGTGCATCATGAAAAGAGTGTTGTATGTGATAGGTATATTGTTTAATCCATTCATGGTGCCTCTAAAAATTATTATGAGAAAGGAACTTATGCCCTTACATATCTCAATAATGTCAAGTTTCTTCTCTATGTGTTGATTGTTTTGAAGTTACACTTGTTTTGCCTTCCTATGCTAGTTGATTCTTGTTCCCATAAGTTGTTTGATCAAAAAATCCCTATGCATAGGAAGTGGGTTATACCTAAATGTGCTAGTCATATGCTTCATGATGCTCTCTTTACATTTCAATTCTTATCTTTTATGCGAGCATCATTGAAATCATCATGCCTAGCTTAAAAGGCATTAAAGAAAAGTGCTTGTTGGGAGACAACCCGACACTTTTACCTACTGTTTTTGTGTGTTAACATGATTATGCTGCTGTATTGATCATGTTTTATAGCTTTTGTTTCAATAAAGTGCCAAGTAAAGCCTTTAGGATCTTGTTGGGTGATAGTTGCTTTGATCTTGCTGAAAAACAGAAACTTGTGCACTCACGAAAATAATTCTCATTTTTAATAGACGCGTGATAAAATGTTGATTCTTTTTGAAGATGATTAATAGACAAATTTCTCAGGTTTTCCTAATTTTTTAGAATTTTTTGGAGTATTAGAAGTATGGTTTGAGTACATATTACTACAGACGGTTCTGTTTTTGACAGATTCTGTTTTCAATGCATAGTTTGCTTGTTTTCTAATTTCCATGGCTTATATTGCTCAATATAAATTGTGGAAATGATATGTTACAGTAGGCATTGTGTGATAACAATTATGAATCTTGTCTTTGACAGTACCAAAAGTGGAATGGTTTCCTCTTTATCATACTAACCCATCTCACAAAGTTCCGTTAAGTTTTGTGTGATTGAAGTTTTCAAGTTTTGGGTGAGATATCGATATGAGGAGAATAAGGAGTGACAAGAACCTAAGCTTGGGGATGCCCAAGGCACCCCAAGGAAATATTCAAGTAATATCCAAGCAACTAAGCTTGGGGGATTCCCCGGAAGGCATCCCCTCTTTCGTCTCCAACATTATCGGTAACCTCACTTGGAGCTATGTTTTCATTCGTCACATGATATGTGTTTTGCTTGGAGCGTCAATTTATTTTGTTAGGATTTGCTTGCTATTATTTAGAATAATATTTTGCATCTTTTATTTCAATAAAAGTGGCAATGATAGCCTTTGCCATGCTTATTTTGCAAGTTTACATGTTGCTGTTTGAAAACAGAAAGTTTACCGTTGTTGCAAACATTCCCTAGAAAAGTCAGAATGTGATAAAATATTGAAACTTTACATGTTCGTTGCCACTTTATTGTATGAAATGCAATCACCATGTAATTGCTTTACTTTATCACTAAGCGGTAGCGATAGTCGTGGAAGCAATAGTTGGCGAGACGACAACGATGCTACGATGGAGATCAAGGTGTCAAGCCGGTGACAATGGAGATCATGAAGGAAATATGCCCCAGAGGCAATAATAAAGTTATTATTTATTTCCTTATATCATGATAAATGATTATTATTCATGCTAGAATTGTATTAACCGGAAACATAATACATGTGTGAATACATAGACAAACAGTATGTCGCTAGTATGCCTCTACTTGACTAGCTCGTTGATCAAAGATGGTTATGTTTCCTAACCATAGACATGAGTTGTCATTTTATTAACGGGATCACATCATTAGGAGAATGATGTGATTGACTTGACCCATTCCGTTAGCTTAGCACACGATCGTTTAGTTTGTTGCTATTGCTTTCTTCATGACTTATACATGTTCCTATGACTATGAGATTATGCAACTCCCATTTACCGGAGGAACACTTTGTGTGTCACCAAACGTCACAACGTAACTGGGTGATTATAAAGGTGCTCTACAGGTGTCTCCAAAGGTACTTGTTGGGTTGGCGTATTTCGAGATTAGGATTTGTCACTCCGATTGTCGGAGAGGTATCTCTGGGCCCACTCGGTAATGCACATCACTATAAGCCTTGCAAGCATTGCAACTAATGAGTTAGTTGCGGGATGATGTATTACGGAACGAGTAAAGAGACTTGCCGGTAATGAGATTGAACTAGGTATTGAGATACCGACGATCGAATCTCGGGCAAGTAACATACCGATGACAAAGGGAACAACGTATGTTGTTATGCGGTCTGACCGATAAAGATCTTCGTAGAATATGTAGGAGCCAATATGGGCATCCAGGTCCCGCTATTGGTTATTGACCAGAGAGGTGTCTCGGTCATGTCTACATAGTTCTCGAACCCGTAGGGTCCGCACGCTTAACGTTCGTTGATGATATAGTACTATATGAGTTATGTATGTTGATGACCGAATGTTGTTTGGAGTCCGGGATGAGATCATGGACATGATGAGGAACTCCGGAATGGTCCGGAGATAAAGTTTGATATATGGGATAGTAGTGTTTGATCTCCGAAAGGGTTCCGGAATTCACCGGAAGGGGTTCCGGATGTTTCCCGAAATGTTTGGGCACGAGAACACTTTATCTGGGCCACAGGGGAATGCGCAGAGGCTTTTGGAAAGTGCAAAAGGAAGTTTTGCGGAGACCAGAGGCTAGACGCCAGGAACCCTGGCGTCTAGCCCTGGAGTCCGAGAAGGACTTTTGCCTTTCGGGTGAAACCGACTTTGAGGAGGCTTTTACTCCAAGTTTCGACCCCAGGGCTCAACATATAAATAGAGGGGTAGGGCTAGCACCAAAGACACATCAAGAAACACCAAGCCGTGTGCCGGCAACTCCGTCCCCTCTAGTTTATCCTCCGTCATAGTTTTCGTAGTGCTTAGGCGAAGCCCTGCGGAGATTGTTCTTCACCAACACCGTCACCACGCCGTCGTGCTGCCGGAAATCATCTACTACTTCGCCCCTCTTGCTGGATCGAGAAGGCGAGGACGTCACCGAGCCGAACGTGTGCAGAACTCGGAGGTGCCGTGCTTTCGGTACTTGGATCGGTTGGACGTGAAGACATACGACTACATCAACCGCGTTGATATAACGCTTCCGCGAACGGTCTACGAGGGTACATAGACAACACTCTCCCCTCTCGTTGCTATGCATCACCATGATCTTGCGTGTGCGTAGGAAATTTTTGAAATTACTACGTTCCCCAACAGTGGCATCAGAGCCTAGGTTTTATGCGTTGATGTTGTGCACGAGTAGAACACAAGTGAGTTGTGGGCGATATAAGTCATACTGCTTACCAGCATGTCATACTTTGGTTCGGCGGTATTGTTGGATGAAGCGGCCCGGACCGACATTACGCGTACACTTACGCGAGACTGGTTCTACCGACGTGCTTTGCACACAGGTGGCTGGCGGGTGTCAGTTTCTCCAACTTTAGTTGAACCAAGTGTGGCTACACCCGGTCCTTGCGAAGGTTAAAATAGCACCAACTTGACAAACTATCGTTGTGGTTTTGATGCGTAGGTAAGAACAGTTCTTGCTTAAGCCCGTAGCAGCCACGTAAAACTTGCAACAACAAAGTAGAGGACGTCTAACTTGTTTTTGCATGGCATGTTGTGATGTGATATGGTCAAGACATGATGCTAAATTTTATTGTATGAGATGATCATGTTTTGTAACCGAGTTATCGGCAACTGGCAGGAGCCATATGGTTGTCGCTTTATTGTATGCAATGCAATTACGCTGTAATGCTTTACTTTATCACTAAGCGGTAGCGATAGTCGTGGAAGCATAAGATTGGCGATACAACAACTGCTACGATGGAGATCAATGTGTCGCGCCGGTGACGATGGTGATCATGACGGTGCTTCGGAGATGGAGATCACAAGCACAAGATGATGATGGCCATATCATATCACTTATATTGATTGCATGTGATGTTTATCTTTTATGCATCTTATCTTGCTTTGATTGACGGTAGCATTATAAGATGACCTCTCACTAAATTTCAAGATAAAGAGTGTTCTCCCTGAGTATGCACCGTTGCCAAAGTTCATCGTGCCCAGACACCACGTGATGATCGGGTGTGATAAGCTCTACGTCCATCTACAACAGGTGCAAGCCAGTTTTGCACACGCAGAATACTCAGGTTAAACTTGACGAGCCTAGCATATGCAGATATGGCCTCGGAACATTGAGACCGAAAGGTCGAGCGTGAATCATATAGTAGATATGATCAACATAGTGATGTTCACCATTGAAAACTACTCCATTTCACGTGATGATCGGTTATGGTTTAGTTGATTTGGATCACGAGATCACTTAGAAGATTAGAGGGATGTCTTCTAAGTGGGAGTTCCTAAGTAATATGATTAATTGAACTTTAATTTATCATGAACTTAGTCCTGGTAGTATTAGCATATCTATGTTGTAGATCAATAGCTCGCGATGTTGCTCCCCGTTTAATTTTTATATGTTCCTAGAGAAAACTAAGTTGAAAAATGTTAGTAGCAATGATGCGGATTGGATCCATGATCTGAGGTTTATCCTCATTGTTGCACAGAAGAATTATGTCCTTGATGCACCGCTAGGTGACTGACCTATTGCAGGAGCAGATGCAGACGTTATGAATGTTTGGCTAGCTCAATATGATGACTACTTGATAGTTTAGTGCACCATGCTTAACAACTTAGAATCGGGACTTCAAAGACGTTTTGAACGTCATGGATCATATAAGATGTTCCAGGAGTTGAAGTTAATATTTCAAGCAAATACCCGAGTTGAGAGATATGAAGTGTCCAACAAGTTCTATAGCTAAAAGATGGAGGAGAATAGCTCAAGCAGTGAGCATGTGCTCAAATTGTCTGGGTACTACAATCGCTTGAATCAAGTGGGAGTTAATCTTCCAGATAAAATAGTGATTGACAGAATTCTCTAGTCACCATCACCAAGTTAGTAGAACTTCGTGATGAACTATAGTGTGCAAGGGATGACGTAAATGATTCCCGAGCTTTTCATGATGATGAAATCGATGAAGGTAGAAATCAAGAAAGAGCATCAAGTGTTGATGATTAACAAGACCACTAGTTTCAAGAAAAGGGCCAAGGGAAAGAAAGGGAACTTCAAAAAGAACGGCAAGCAAGTTGCTGCTCAAGTGAAGAAGCCCAAGTCTGGACCTAAGCCTGAGACTAAGTGCTTCTACTGCAAAGGGACTGGTCATTGGAAGCGGAAATGCCCTGAATGTCTAGTGGATAAGAAAGATGGCAAAGTGAACAAGGGTATATTTGATATACAGGTTATTGATGTGTACTTTACTAGTGTTTATAGAAACCCCTCGGTATTTGATACTGTTTCAGTTGCTAAGAGTAGTAACTCGAAACGGGAGTTGCAGAATGAACAGAGACTAGTTAAGGATGAAGTGACGATGTGTATTGGAAATGGTTCCAAGATTGATATGATCATCATCGCACACTCCCTACACTTTCGGGATTAGTGTTAAACCTAAAATAAATGTTATTTAGTGTTTGCGTTGAGCATGAATATGATTGGATCATGTTTATTGCAATACGGTTATTCATTTAAGTAAGAGAATAAATTGTTGTTCTGTTTACATGAATAAAACCTTATATGGTTACACACCAAATGAAATGGTTCGTTGGATCTCGATCGTAGTGATACACATATTCATAATATTGAAGCCAAAAGATGCAAAGTTAATAATGATAGTGCAACTTATTTGTGGCACTGCCGTTTAGATCATATTGGTGTAAAGCGCATGAAGAAACTCCATGTTGATGGGCTTTTGGAATCACTTGATTATGAATTAGTTGATGCTTGCGAACCATGCCTCATGGGAAAGATGACTAAGACTCCGTTCTCCGGAACAATGGAGCAAGCAACAGATTTGTTGGAAATCATACATAATGATGTATGTGGTCCGATGAATATTGAGGCTCGCGGCAGGTATCATTATTTTCTGATCTTCACAGATGATTTGAGCAGATATGAGTATATCTACTTGATGAAACACATGTTGGAAATATGCCCTAGAGGCAATAATAAAAGCATTATTATTATATTTCCTTGTTCATGATAATTGTCTGTATTCATGCTATAATTGTATTATCCGGAAATCGTAATACATGTGTGAATAATAGACACCAACATGTCCCTAGTAAGCCTCTAGTTGACTAGCTCATTGATCAACAGATAGTCATGATTTCCTGACTATGGACATTGGATGTCATTGATAACGAGATCACATCATTAGGAGAATGATGTGATGGACAAGACCCAATCCTAAGCATAGCGCAAGATCGTGTAGTTCGTTTGCTAGAGTTTTTCCAATGTCAAGTGTCTTTTCCTTTGACCATGAGATCGTGTAACTCCCGGATACCGTAGGAGTGCTTTGGGTGTACCAAACGTCACAACGTAACTGGGTGACTATAAAGGTGCATTACAGGTATCTCCGAAAGTGTCTGTTGGGTTGACACGGATCGAGACTGGGATTTGTCACTCCGTATGACGGAGAGGTATCACTGGGCCCACTCGGTAATGCATCATCATAATGAGCTCAAAGTGACCAAGTGTCTGGTCACGGGATCATGCATTACGGTACGAGTAAAGTGACTTGCCGGTAATGAGGTTGAACGAGGTATTGGGATACCGACGATCGGATCTCGGGCAAGTAACATACCGATTGACAAAGGGAATTGTATACGGGGTTGCTTGAATCCTCGACATCGTGGTTCATCCGATGAGATCATCGTGGAGCATGTGGGAGCCAACATGGGTATCCAGATCCCGCTGTTCGTTATTGACCGGAGAGCGATCTCGGTCATGTCTACATGTCTCCCGAACCCGTAGGGTCTACACACTTAAGGTTCGGTGACGCTAGGGTTGTAGGGATATGTATATGCAGTAACCCGAATGTTGTTCGGAGTCCCGGATGAGATCCTGGACGTCACGAGGAGTTCCGGAATGGTCCGGAGGTAAAGATTTATATATGGGAAGTCCTGTTTCGGGCATCGGGACAAGTTTCGGGGTTATCGGTATTGTACCGGGACCACCGAAAGGGTCCCGGGGGTCCACCGGGTGGGGCCACCTGTCCCCGGGGGCCACATGGGCTGTAGGGGGTGTGCCTTGGCCTACATGGGCCAAGGGCACCAGCCCCAAGAGGCCCATGCGCATAGGGTTTCAAGAGGGAAGAGTCCCAATGGGGGAAGGCACCCCTAGGTGCCTTGGGGGGGAGGGAAAGCCCCCTTGGCCGCCGCCCCACCCTAGGAGATTGGATCTCCTAGGGCCGGCGCCCCCCCCCCTTGGCCCTCCTATATATAGTGGGGGAAGGAGGGCTTTTCTCCAACGCCTTTGGTTGCCTCCTTCTCCCTCTCCAACACCTCCTCCTCATCCATAGCGCTTGGCGAAGCCCTGCCGGAGTACTGCAGCTCCATCAACACCACCCCGTCGTGCTGCTGCTGGTGCCATCTCCCTCAACCTCTCCTCTGCCCTTGCTGGATCAAGAAGGAGGAGACGTGGCTGTTCCGTACGTGTGTTGAACGCGGAGGTGCCGTCCGTTCGGTGCTAAGATCTTCGGTGATTCGAATCACGTTGAGTACGACTCCCTCATCCACGTTCTTTGAACGCTTCCGCTCGCGATCTACAAGGTACGTAGAAGCATCTAATCACTCGTTGCTAGATGAACTCCTAGATGGATCTTGGTGAAACCGTAGGAAAATTTTTGTTTTCTGCAACGTTCCCCAACAACACAAGTCTGAAACATTTGAAAAGTTCGAAGAATTTCAGAGTGAAGTGGAGAATCATCGTAACAAAAATAAAAGTTTCTACGATATGATCGCAGAAGTAAAATATTTGACTTACGAGTTTGGCCTTCAGTTAAAAAAATGTGAAATAGTTTCACTACTCACGCCACCTGGAACACCACAGTATAATGGTGTGTCCGAACGTCATAACCATACTTTATTAGATATAGTGCGATCTATGATGTCTCTTACCGATCTACCACTATCATTTTGGGGTTATGCATTAGAGACGGCTACATTCATATTAAATTGGGCACCATCTAAATCCTTGAAGATGACACCATATGAACTGTGGTTTGGCGAGAAACCTCAGCTGTCGTTTCTTAAAATTTGGGACTGCGATGCTTATGTGAAAAAGTTTCAATATGATAAGCTCGAACCCAAATCGGAGAAGTAAATCTTCATAGGATACCCAAAAGAAACTGTTGGGTACACCTTCTATCACAGATCCGAAGGCAAGATATTCGTTGCTGAGAATGGATCCTTTCTAGAGAAGGAGTTTCTCTCGAAAGAAGTGAGTGGGAGGAAAATGGAACTTGATAAGAAAATTGTACCTTCTCCCGAATTGGAAAATAGTTCATCACAGAAATCAGTTCCAGTGATGTCTACACCAACAAGAGAGGAAGTTAATGATGATGATCATGAAACTTCAGATCAAGTTACTACAGAACTTCGTAGATCAACCAGAGTGAGATCCGCACCAGAGTGGTACGGTAATCCTGTTTTGGAGGTCATGTTACTTGACCATGACGAACCTACGAACTATGAGGAAGCGATGATGAGCCCAGATTCCGCGAAATGGCTTGAGGCCATGAAATCTGAGATGGGATCCATGTATGAGAACAAAGTGTGGACTTTGGTTGACTTGCCCATTGATTTGCAAGCAATTGAGATTAAATGGATCTTCAAGAGGAAGACGGACGTTGATAGTAGTGTTACTATCTACAAAGCTAGAATTGTCGCAAAAGGTTTTCGACAAGTTCAAGGTGTTGACTACGATGAGAGTTTCTCACTCGTACTATGCTTAAGTCTATCCGAATCATATTAGCAATTGCCACATTTTATGAAATATGGCAAATGGATAAACAAAACTACATTCCTTAATGGATTTATTAAAGAAGAGTTGTATATGATGCAACAAGAAAGTTTTGTCAATCCTAAAGGTGCTAACAAAATATGCAAGCTCCAGCGATCCATCTATGGACTGGTGCAAGCATCTCGGAGTTGGAATATACGCTTTGATAAGTTGATCAAAGCATATAGTTTTATACAGACTTGTGGTGAAGCCTGTATTTACAAGAAAGTGAGTGGGAGCACTACAACATTTCTGATAAGTATATGTGAATGACATATTGTTGATCAGAGATAATGTAGAATTATTCTGCAAAGCATAAAGGAGTGTTTGAAAGGAGTTTTTCAAAGAAAGACCTCGGTGAAGCTACTTACATATTGAGCATCAAGATCTTTAGAGATAGATCAAGACACTTGATAAGTTTTTCAATGAGTACATAGCTTGACAAGATTTTGAAGTAGTTCAAAATGGAACAGTCAAAGAAAGAGTTCTTTCCTGTGTTATAAGGTGTGAAACTAAGTAAGACTCAAAGCCCGACCACGGCAGAAGATAGAAAGAGAATGAAAGTCATTCCCTATGCCTTGGCCATAGGTTCTATAAAAATATTCCATGCTGTGTACCAGATCTATTGTATACCCTACACTGTTTTTGGCAAGGGGTACAATAGTGATCTAGGAGTAGATCACTGGACAGCGGTCAAAATTATCCTTAGTGGAATAAGGATATGTTTCTCGATTATGGAGGTGACAAAAAGGTTCATCGTAAAGGGTTACGTCGATGCAAATTTTGACACTGATCCAGATGACCCTAAATCTCAATCTGGATACATATTGAAAGTGGGAGCAATTAGCTAGAGTAGCTCCGTGTAGAGCATTGTTGACATAGAAATTTGCAAAATACTTACGGATCTGAATGCGGCACACCCGTTGACTAAACTTCTCTCACAAGCAAAACATGATCACACCTTAGTACTCTTTGGGTGTTAATCACATAGCGATGTGAACTAGATTATTGACTCTAGTAAACCCTTTGGGTGTTGGTCACATGTAGATGTGAACTATGGGTGTTAATCACATGGTGATGTGAACTATTGGTATTAAATTACATGGCGATGTGAACTAGATTATTGACTCTAGTGCAAGTGGGAGACTGAAGTAAATATGCCCTAGAGGCAATAATAAAGTTATTATTTATTTCCTTATATCATGATAAATGTTTATTATTCATGCTAGAATTGTATTAACTGGAAACATAATACATGTGTGAATACATAGACAAACAGTATGTCACTAGTATGCCTCTACTTGACTAGCTCGTTGATCAAAGATGGTTATGTTTCCTAACCATAGACATGAGTTGTCATTTTATTAACGGGATCACATCATTAGGAGAATGATGTGATTGACTTGACCCATTCCGTTAGCTTAGCACACGATCGTTTAGTTTGTTGCTATTGCTTTCTTCATGACTTATACATGTTCATATGACTATGAGATTATGCAACTCCCGTTTACCGGAGGAACACTTTGTGTGTCACCAAACGTCACAACGTAACTGGGTGATTATAAAGGTGCTCTACAGGTGTCTCCAAAGGTACTTGTTGGGTTGGCATATTTCGAGATTAGGATTTGTCACTCCGATTGTCGGAGAGGTATCTCTGGGCCCACTCGGTAATGCACATCACTATAAGCCTTGCAAGCATTGCAACTAATGAGTTAGTTGCGGGATGATGTATTACGGAACGAGTAAAGAGACTTGCCAGTAACGAGATTGAACTAGGTATTGAGATACCGACGATCGAATCTCGGGCAAGTAACATACCGATGACAAAGGGAACAACGTATGTTGTTATGCGGTTTGACCGATAAAGATCTTCGTAGAATATGTAGGAGCCAATATGGGCATCCAGGTCCCGCTATTGGTTATTGACCAGAGAGGTGTCTCGGTCATGTCTACATAGTTCTCTAACCCATAGGGTCCGCAAGCTTAACGTTCGTTGACGATATAGTACTATATGAGTTATGTATGTTGATGACTGAATGCTGTTCGGAGTCCGGGATGAGATCACGGACATGACGAGGAACTCCGGAATGGTACGGAGATAAAGTTTGATATATGGGATAGTAGTGTTTGATCTCCGGAAGGGTTCCGGAATTCACCGGAAGGGGTTCCGGATGTTTCCCGAAATGTTTGGGCACGAGAACACTTTATCTGGGCCAAAGGGGAAAGCCCACGAGGCTTTTGGAAAGTGCAAAAGGAAGTTTTGCGGAGACCAGAGGCTAGACGCCTGGAACCCTAGCGTCTAGGGGGTAGACGCCGGGAACCCTGGCGTCTAGCCCTGGAGTCCGAGAAGGACTTTTGCCTTTCGGGTGAAACCGACTTTGAGGAGGCTTTTACTCCAAGTTTCGACCCCAGGGATCAACATATAAATAGAGGGGTAGGGCTAGCACCAAAGACACATCAAGAAACACCAAGTTGTGTGCCGGCAACTCCGTCCCCTCTAGTTTATCCTCCGTCATAGTTTTCGTAGTGCTTAGGCGAAGCCCTGCGGAGATTGTTCTTCACCAACACCGTCACCACGCTGTCGTGCTGCCGGAACTCATCTACTACTTCGCCCCTCTTGCTGGATCGAGAAGGCGAGGACGTCACCGAGCCGAACGTGTGCAGAACTCGGAGGTGTCGTGCTTTCGGTACTTGGATCGGTCGGACGTGAAGACGTACGACTACATCAACCGCGTTGATATAACGCTTCCGCGAACAGTCTACGAGGGTACGTAGACAACACTCTCCCCTCTCGTTGCTATGCATCACCATGATCTTGCATGTGCGTAGGAAATTTTTGAAATTACTACGTTCCCCAACAGATCATGATTGTGCTTTGGAGATGGAGATCAAAGGCACAAGATGATGATGGCCATATCATGTCACATATTTTGATTGCATGTGATGTTTATCCTTTATGCATCTTATTTTGCTTAGTATGGCGGTAGCATTATAAGATGATCCCTCACTAAATTTCAAGGTACAAGTGTTCTCCCTGAGTATGCACCGTTGCTACAATTTGTCGTGCCGAGACACCACGTGATGATCGGGTGTGATAAGTTCTACGTTCACATACAATGGGTGCAAGCAAGTTTGGAACATGCAGAATACTTGGGTTAAACTTGACGAGCCTAGCATATGCAGATATGGCCTCGGAACACTAAGACCGAAAGGTCGAACGTGAATCATATAGTAGATATGATCAACATAGTGATGTTCACCATTCAAAACTACTCCATCTCACGTGATGATCGGACATGGTTTAGTTGATATGGATCACGTGATCATTTAGATGACTAGAGGGATGTTGATCTAAGTGGGAGTTCTTAAGTAATATGATTAATTGAACTTTAATTTATCATGAACTTAGTACCTAATAGTATTTTGCATATCTATATTGTTGTAGATCAATGGCCCGTGCTACCATTCCATTGAATTTTAATACGTTCCTAGAGAAAGCTAAGTTGAAAGATGATGGTAGCAACTACACGGACTGGGTCCGTAACTTGAGGATTATCCTCATTGTTGCACAGAAGAATTACGTCCTGAAAGCACTGCTAGGTGCAAGACTCGCTGCAGGAGCAACTCCAGATGTTATGAACGTCTGGCAGAGCAAAGCTGATGAGTACTCGATAGTTTAGTGTGCCATGCTTTACGGCTTAGAATCGGGACTTCAAAGACGTTTTGAACGTCATGGAGCATATGAGATGTTCTAGGAGTTGAAGTTAATATTTCAAGAAAATGCCTGAATTGAGAGATATGAAGTCTCAAATAAGTTCTATAGCTACAAGATGGAGGAGAATAGTTCTGTCAGTGAACATATACTCAGAATGTCTGAGTACCACAACCACTTGACTCAATTGGGAGTTAATCTTCCTGATGATAGTGTCATTGACAGAGTTCTTCAATCACTGCCACCAAGCTATAAAAGCTTCGTGATGAACTATAATATGCAAGGGATGGATAACACAATTCTCAAGCTTTTCGCGATGCTAAAGGCTGCGGAGGTAGAAATCAAGAAGGAGCATCAAGTGTTGATGGTTAACAAGACCACTAGTTTCAAGAAAAAGGGCAAAGGGAAGAAGGGGAACTTCAAGAAGAATGGCAAGCAAGTTGCTGCTCAAGTGAAGAGGCCCAAGTCTGGACCTAAGCCTGAGACTGAGTGCTTCTACTGCAAAGGGACTGGTCACTGGAAGAGGAACTGCCCCAAGTATTTGGCGGATAAGAAGAATAGCAAAGTGAAAGGTATATTTGATATACATGTTATTGATGTGTACCTTACTAATGCTCGTGGTAGCGCCTAGGTATTTGATACTGGTTTTGTTGCTCATATTTGCAACTCGAAACGGGGGCTACGGATTAAATGAAGATTGGCTAAGGGCGAGGTGACGATGCACGTGGGAAATGGTTCCAAAGTCGATGTGATAGTCGTCGGCACGCTACCTCTACATTTACCGCCGGGGTTAGTTTTAGACCTAAATAATTGTTATTTGGTGCCAGCGTTGAGCATGAACATTATATCTGGATCTTGTTTGATGCGAGACGGTTATTCATTTAAATCAGAGAATAATGGTTGTTCTATTTATATGAGTAATATCTTTTATGCTCATGCACCCTTGATGAGTGGTCTATTTTTGTTGAATCTCGATTATAGTGATACACATATTCATAATATTGAAGCCAAAAGATGCAAGGTTAATAATGATGGTGCAACTTATTTGTGGCACTGCCGTTTAGGTCATATTGGTATAAAACGCATGAAGAAACTCCATCTTGATGGGCTTCTGGAATCACTTGATGCTTGCGAAACATGCCTCATGGGCAAGATGACTAAGACTCCGTTCTCCGAAACAATGGAGTGAGCAACTGACTTATTGGAAATAATACATATTGATTGAAACAATGTGGAATAGTTCCGCAACTCACGCCACCTGGAACACCACAGCGTAATGGTGTGTCCAAACGTCGTAACCGTACTTTATTAGATATGGTGCGATCTATGATGTCTCTTACTGATTTACCGCTATTGTTTTGGGGTTATGCTTTAGAGACGACACCATTCACGTTAAATAGGGCACCATCTAAATCCATTGAGATGACACCATATGAATTGTGATTTGGCAAGAAACCTAAGCTGTCGTTTCTTAAAGTTTGGGGCTGCGATGCTTATGTGAAAAAGCTTCAACCTGATAAGCTCGAACCCAAATCAGAGAAATGTGTCTTCATAGGATACCCAAAGGAAACTGTTGGGTACACCTTCTACCACAGATCCGAAGGCAAGATATTCGTTGCTAAGAATGGATCCTTTCTAGAGAAGGAGTTTCTCTTGAAAGAAGTGAGTGGGAGGAAAGTAGAACTTGATGAGGTAATTGTACCTTCTCCCTTACTGGAAAGTAGTTCATCACAACAATCAGTTCCAGTGATTCCTACACCAATCAGTGAGGAAGTTAATGATGATGATCATGAAACTTCTGATCAAGTACTACCGAACCTCGTAGGTCAACCAGAGTACGATCCACACCAGAGTGGTACGGTAATCCTGTTCTGGAGGTCATGTTACTTGACCATGACAAACCTACGAATTATAAGGAAGCGATGATGAGCCTAGATTCTGCGAAATGGCTTGAGGCCATGAAATTTGAGATGGGATCCATGTATGAGAACAAAGTGTGGACTTTGATTGACTTGCCCGGTGATCGGCAAGCCATAGAGAATAAATGGATCTTCAAAAAGAAGACTGACGCTGACGGTAATGTTATTGTCTACAAAGCTCGACTTGTTGCGATAGTTTTTCAACAAGTTCAAGGAGTTGACTATGATGAGATCTTCTCACCCGTAGCGATGCTTAAGTCTGTCCGAATCATGTTAGCAATTGTCGCATTTTATGATTATGAAATTGGGCAAATGGATGTCAAAACTGCATTCCTTAATGGATATTTAAAAGAAGAGTTGTATATGATGTAACCAAAAGGTTTTGTCGATCCTAAAGGTGCTAACAAAGTGTGCAAGCTCCAACGATCCATTTATGGACTGGTGCAAGCCTCTCGGAGTTGGAATATACGCTTTGATAGCGTGATCAAAGCATATGATTTTATACAGACTTTTGGAGAAGCCTGTATTTACAAGAAAGTGAGTGGGAGCTTTGTAGCATTACTAATATTATATGTGGATGACATATTGTTGATTGGAAATAATACAGAATTTTTGGATAGCATAAAAGGACACTTGAATAAGAATTTTTCAATGAAAGACCTCGGTGAAGCTGCTTATATATTGGGCATCAAGATCTATAGAGATAGATTAAGACGCTTAATTGGACTTTCACAAAGCACATACCTTGATAAAGTTTTGAAGAAGTTCAAAATTGATCAGTCAAAGAAAGGGTTCTTGCCTATGTTACAAGGTGTGAAGTTGAGTCAGACTCAATGCCCGACCACAGCAGAAGATAGAGAGAAAATGAAAGTCATCCCCTATGCCTCAACCATAGGTTCTATCATGTATGCAATGTTGTGTACCAGGCCTGATGTGTGCCTTGCTATAAGTTTAGCAAGGAGGTACCAAAGTAATCCAGGAGTAGATCACTAGACAGCGGTCAAGAACATCCTGAAATACCTGAAAAGGACTAAGGATATGTTTCTCGTTTATGCAGGTGACAAAGAACTCGTCGTGAATGGTTACGTCAATGCAAGCTTTGACATTGATCCGGATGACTCTAAGTCACAAACCGAATACGTATGTATATTGAATGGTGAAGCTGTAAGTTGGTGCAGTTCCAAGCAGGGCGTCGTGGCGGGATCTACGTGTGAAGCGGAGTACAAAGCTGCTTTGGAAGCATCAAATGAAGGAGTCTGGATGAAGGAGTTCATATCTGATCTAGGTGTAATACCTAGTGCATCGGGTCCAATGAAAATCTTTTGTGATAATACTGGAGCAATTGCCTGGGCGAAGGAATCCAGATTCCACAAGAGAACCAAACACATCAAGAGACGCTTCAATTCCATCCGCGATCAAGTCAAGGAGGGAGACATAGAGATTTGCAAAATACATACGGATCTGAATGTTGCAGACCCGTTGACTAAGCCTCTCTCACGAGCAAAACATGATCAACACCAAGACTCCATGGGTGTTAGAATCACTACTATGTAATCTAGATTATTGACTCTATTATAAAGATGCTCTAGAGGTGTCTCTGATGATGTTTGTTGAGTTGGCAAAGATCGAGATTGGGATTTGTCACTCTGTGTACCGTAGAGGTATCTCTGGGCCCTCTCGGTAATACATATCACTATGAGCCTTGCAAGCAATGTGACTAATGAGTTAGTTACGGGATGATGCATTACGGAACGAGTAAAGAGACTTGCCGGTAATGAGATTGAACTAGGTATGATGATACCGACGATCGAATCTCGGGCAAGTAACATACCGATGGCAAAGGGAATAACGTATGTTGTTGTGCGGTTTGACTAATAAAGATCTTCGTAGAACATGTAGGAGCCAATATGAGCATCCAGGTTCTGCTATTGGTTATTGACCGAAGATGTGTCTCGGTCATGTCTACATAGTTATCGAACCCGTAGGGTCGGCACGCTTAACGTTCGATGACGATTTGTATTATGAGTTATGTGATTTGATGACCGAAGTTTGTTCGGAGTCCCGTATGAGATCACAGACATGACGAAGAGTCTCGAAATGGTCGAGAGGTAAAGATTCATATATTGGAAGGTTACATTCGGACACCGGAATGGTTTCGGAAAGTTTCAGATAAGTTTCGGAGTACCGGGGGTTACCGGACCCCCCCCCCCCCCGGGGAAGTTAATGGGCCAACATGGGCCTTAGCGGAGAAGAGAGAGGGCCGGCCAAGAGGTGGCGTGCGCCCCCCTTGCCAATCCGAATTGGACAAGGGGTGGGGGCGGCGCCCCTCCTTTCCCTCTCCTACTCCTCTCTTTCCCCCTTTGCTACTCCGGAAAAGGAAAAGAAGAGGAGAGGGGAATCCTATTAGGACTAGGGAGTCCTAGTTGGACTCCCCACACTTGGCGCGCCCCTAGGGGGCCGGCCTCCTCCTTCCCCCTTTTATATACGGAGGCGGGGGGTCACCCCAAAGGCACAACAGAAATCTCTTAGCCGTGTGCGATGCCCCCCTCCACAGTTTACCATCTCGCTCATATCATCGTAGTGCTTAGGCGAAGCCCTGCGCCGGTAGCTTCATCATCACTGTCGCCACGCCGTCGTGCTGACGGAACTCTCCCTCGTCCTCAACCGGATCAAGAGATCGAGGGACGTCATCGTGCTGAACGTGTGCTGAACACGGAGGTGCCGTACGTTCCGTACTAGGATTGGTTGGATCGTGAAAACGTTCCGCTTCATCAACCGCGTTACTAAACACTTCCGCTTTCGGTCTACGAGGGTACGTAGACACACTCTCCCCTCTTGTTGCTATGCATCTCCTAGATAGATCTTGCGTGATCGTAGATTTTTTTGGAAATAATGCGTTCCCCAACAAAACATCCACCTAGTTTCATTATTTTTGGAGGCAGTGAAAATATACTTTGAATTTTATGAGCCAATAATTGACACAAAAGGTATATTGAATAAACAGAAATATTGCATAATGACATAACAATAGTTTTTTTAGAAATGGGCTTTATATACATCATAGAAGCTATGGTAAAAATTGAAGAATCATAGGTGCAAAGAAAGAAATAAGTTTCCTACAATGGACAAAAAATGAATGAAACATTTTAATATTTTGGACCACAAGTGTCATAAGGAAGGTTCAAGGTTCCAGGCGATAGAGTTTGCCAAGTTACCAAGTTCATTCATCAAATATCCAAATAAATCCAAGAAAGTGAACGCACTCAAAAAGATAAAAACAGGGAGGAAGATTCACACGTGAAATTTCACTAAATGATGTTTGGTTCGTGACACTGGGCATGCCTACCCGAGCGATATAGCGCCTATTCGCCGCTTAGAGCGATGACTAGGGGCTCCCCGACATTGTTCAAGGTGGAAAACAAAGTATAGGAACGGTAGTGTTGTTTACAGTGTTGTTCTTTGGGAGCTCCTATCTAGTTCTTCAGGTGTCGCAAAGATCTAGGTGGCTCGCATGAAATGCACGTGGGCTGTGTCCATTAGTTTTGGGTCCCGACGACAGCTTCTCTCGCTCACACGGTCGACCTTTCTATCGCACGATCACTAACTAGTAAAATCCAGTAGCTACTGCCTAAAGATAACATGCTTTTTTAGAGGAATTTGAAAAAATGTTCATGGATCTAAAAAATTGTTCAGTAATACAAATAATGTTTTTGCTAAAAAAAATGTTTGCAAATTAGAAAATTTCTTTGCGAATTCATAATTGTCCACGAATATAAAAAGTTCAATTTTTCAAGAAATGTTCAAAATTTTCAAAGTAATTCGGAATTTGAAAATATAAATATTCATAAATTTCATTTTAAAGTTTTTCTTTAAATTTTCACTTTCTAAATGTTTGTTTTTAAAATAACAAAAATTAAAAGGAGAAAAAGGGAATATATGAACGATGGAACTTTCAAGAATGTTCCTTAAACCGGGATAACCGCTGTGCGTTCTTTTCTCTATATGAGCCGGCCTGTTAGAAGAAATAGCAGGGAACTGGGTATGCGTAGGTACGGGTAAGGAACTATTTGGGCGCGGCTATATGCCGCCTACTGCGAGGATAGAAAAATGTTTCACGAATTTACTTTTGTTAACTTATTAAAAATGTTTCACGATGCTAGAAAAATCTACGCCACACTTGATGAAAATATTTCCGTGTTTCAAAAAATATTAAACGTTATATACAAATGTTAAAAACTGCTTGCATAGCTTGGAATAATTTTTGTTTTGACTAAAACATGTATGGTGACATTGTAAAGGAATATTTCCGTATTTCCAAAGAATGTCCATGAAAACTTAAAAAATGTTTATACAATGCAAAAGAAAAATTGATCATGTAATTTGAAAGAAATTTGTTTGGCATTCAATAAATTACAACTTGTATATGAAAAAAGTTACAATGTGTTAAAAAATCAACACTTTTTTTAATATACATCACGTAATTGAAAATGTATAAATTGTGTCACCAAAATGCTTCACGTTAGCTCTAGAAATTCACATTTTGCACTCACAAAAAAAATAGATTTGTGATGAAAAAAAGAAAACCAAAAAAACAGACAAAGAAACAAAAGAAAGAAGAAAACCAAGAATTAAACAAAAAGAACCGAAAGTATAACAAAAAATGAAAAATCCAACGAAAGCTAGTGAAAAACAAAGGAAAAGAAAGTATAACGAAAGGAAAACGGGAGAAAACCGGTTAAAAATCATAGAAAAACCAACGGAACATATAACCGGAAAGAAAGAAAACCGGAGCAAGCGAGCAAATCTACAGGACGCACAAGCGGTAGCAAGCGATTGCACTGATGGGCTAGCCCGATTCGCTCCCCTGTAGTTTAAAAGACATAACTTAGTTTAAGAATTTCTTTTTTTTTTGAGGGGATTTGTTAACTTAGTTTAAGAATTTCGAAACATGAATTTGAACAAAAATTTATAATCGTATATAAACATTATTAGCGCAGTTTATAAAAAGTTTTGATAAGTATAAAGAACAAAATATTTGTGACACTGAAAAAATGTTCCAGTATTTTGGAAAAATGTATGCAATTTGAAAAAAAAATGCTTATACAATGTAATTATCTTTTAATAAAGTTAAATAAATGTTTCACGATGTTAAAAAAATGCACATCACATTTGATGGAAATATACCCTCGTTTGCATATGTGATATCTTAAAATGTAAAAACAAATGCTTGTATCCATTAAAAAAATTAATGGTGACATTTTTAAGAAATATTCACGTGTTTCCAAAAAATATCCATGAAAAAAATATAAAATGTTTGTACGATGCAAAAAAATGATCACTTAGTATAAAATAAATGTTTATTGCCATTAAATAATTTGGAACTTGTATTTGAAAAAATGGTACCACGTATTCAAAAAAAATAACACATAGAGATATTTTTTTAAGTACATTATGTATTTGAAAATTACTAAAGTGTATCCGAAAAAGGTTTTGAATTAGCTCTAAAATTGTACATTGCATACACACCAAAAATTAGATATCCGTTGAAAAAAAAGAAAACCAAGAAAGAAACAAAAAAAGTATAATAAAGAATGACAGACCTGAATAAATACCGGTAAAACTTGGTTAAAAAACGAAGGAAAAGAAATTATAAAGAAAGAAATACCGGAGAAATCGGTTAAAAACAAACAAAATGGAAGGAAAAAGAAATGAAAGAAAACAAAGAAAACCAGAGCAGGCGAGCAAGCCTACAGGAATCACATGCGGTAGGAATGGATTGCACTGATGGGCTAGCCCGATTCTAAGAAGGTCCACCCAATTGAAAGGAGGTGTTGAGAAATGATAAACATATTCATGAGTTCAAAGATGCTCACGACTTTAAAAAACTGTTGACGAATTCAGACAATATTCATGAATTTCCGAAAGTATTCGTTAGTTCAAAAAAATTGCACAAGTGTAAAGTATGTTCACGGATACTTATAATGTTTATGAGTTTTAGAAAATGTTCACCCATTTGAGCAATTGTTCACGACTTCCAAAAAACGTTTGCAAATTCAAAAAATTCATTATCATAAAAATAGCTCACAATTTTTATTTGGAATTTTCAAATTTTAAAACAGAAAAGGAATGGAATAAACAGAAAAGAAAACGAAAACAGAAGTAAACATAAAAGAAAAGGAATAAAAAAGAAAGAAAAATCACGTTCTAGAAGCTTCCCGAACTAGTGGGGGGAAACCCGGAATGGGCTTGCCCATGCAGAGGACAAGGCTCGCGGGGGGTACACATTTGATCGCTATCCCCCGGCCTACGCGGGGAATAAGATCCGCCAACTATACTGTTTGGTCACCCACAAAAAAAAAACTATACTGTTTGGTGCACAAGGGCAAAAAAAAAAACTTGCCGTATTCTTCAGGATATCAATCGTAGACGCCCTAGGTTTCAGGAACTAGCTTAAACATGATCGTTTCAAGAAAAAGAAAAAGTTGCTCAAACATGAGGGTGCAAGGAGACAAGGAGTAAATACGAGGCTGAATCAGTAGCGAAGTTTGTACTTCCTCTGTCCTGTGGCCGACATGTCTGGTTTGATCCACCATCACCAGACAAGCTTTCAGTAGCTACAGCCACAAATATTACGAATGAACAGTGTGGGCTGCGCCCCCTGACACGTAAAAAAATAAATACAAATGGGCCAAGAAAGTAGACATGTTAGTACAAGAAACTTCTTTGTCAGCACACGATCGATGGACGACGACGAGCGTTGCATTGCATGCATGCGCGGCGCTCGAGGCGGAGACCGGGAATGACACAAGGGCGGCAGGGCAACTCCGAGAAGGCAGCCGGCGCCGCGCTCGCATTTGATGCGTCGAAACAGTGGCGCCGCAGCGTATTTGCCGATGTGAAAGGGCAGGGGCGGAGACAGGGGGTGCGAGCAGGGGTCAGACACCCCCATCGCTTCGCCCCCCCTATGGATTTACATCGGCTAATACTATGAGTAATTAGGGATTAAGCCCAGCAGACTTACATGGCCCAACGAAAAGCAAAAGGGTATCTGGCCATGTGTATATACCTACGAGGCCCTAGGCCCTAGGCCATCTGGTTTGGACGAGGGTACACTGATAATTTAATTTCTATCTTCTCTTTAGTTCCCATCTATCTACTCAAAAAAATAGATCTTCTCTTATTAGTACCCTAGCGCTGCCGCCTCGCTGCCGCCAGTCCACCAAGAAAGGGAACTGCCGCGTGAATTCGATCGCTGGTTCGTTGCAGTCTGAAACCTGAAGGTATGACATATACACCACCTGAAGCCTAAAAGGTAGTCTAATACAACTATCTCTTTTCAATCTCAGTGGCCCTTCAAGAATGCTTGCGACATGCCGTGATGGATTTCACACTGACTGGATCGTTGGCGCTCTCGAAGCAACACTCTGCCGCCGCGCCACGGCATCTGGGCATTGTTGTTCGTTAATTATGTCTACACATCTTGATCTAATCAAGGTAAAACTGTATACAGTCTACTTTTTAGATTGATTACTGGTTACAACATTTATACATTTACTGTTACTACATTGATTTTTATAAGCCATACAATTTACTTACATACTCCCTCCGTCATACTGTCAAAAAACATCTTATATTTTGATACAGAGGGAGTAGAAGATAAAGATCGTATATTTATCAAAAGGCGCAAAATTAATAACTAATTATCCCTTTTTGTTGTCTATTTTTCTGCAATAACAAAGAAATCATGACTCTTTAGCCTTATTATACACTCTAGTACTCTACATGTTATCTTCATTTTCATTCTAGCTTATGTCCAAAAATCACTGTACTCGGCAGACTATATATATTATCTAGAATAATCTATCATCATGTCTCCTTCGCCCCGCCCCCCCCCCCCCCCCCCCCCCCCATGTCCGAATCCTGGCTCCGCCCCTGTGAGGCGTCCGTTGCCTCGTCTGGTCTGAGCCGATTCTGACGCTCTGAGGCCATGGAGTAATGTACGTAGCATCTTATCGGATGCTAGATTGCTATAGTAGATCGACAGCCCACAGCCGCTGCAAACTTGTGCAGGTCGGTCTAGCCGGATGGAGTAAAGGAAGAAGCCACCCGCTGCAACGCCGACGCTCGCTGCCTCGATCGACCTGCCGGTCAGCCACGGCCCACGGAAGCAGAAAATGCGTGTACCCTGCTGCATGCATCTGTTGGCTTCAGAAGGCATATCTTGCTGCCTGAACATGTAGTCACTTGACGTTAGAAAAAACTTGAAGCTTAAGAATTCGAAACGGATAGTGAACAAGTCTGTAAGTACGTATAGTCAAAATCATGGACAGAAAGAAGAAAAGAATAGCTTTATGCGTGCCACTCGCTTTGTGCAGTTTTGTTCATCTGGTTTCGGTCCACGGCCATGAGAGCATATACCTCAACCGGCCAAATATGTTGAGGACATTTTCGAAAGAGCTTTGGAGGCCACCTCAGAATAGCAGCCGGGTCTCATCTCATCTGACCAGTCTACCGCGGCAGCAATGATGGCGCCTGCCTCGAGCGCGCGTGTGCTAACGTGTTTGCATGATGCTTGATTAGACCCCTTTTTTTTGAGCTGATGATGCTTAATTAGACTGATGATACTAGTCGGAGTGCGACGAGCGCCCGTGCATAATTACGAGCGCTGTTACTCGAAATCTCGCATTCAGCCACGTCTACTCTAGCCCTTTTGGTAGAAGCATAATCAGTGGCGCATGATCCACAGTTTGCTCCATAATTAACTTTAGGGGACGATAATGCATCACGGCCTCACCAGCGTTTCAATGCAAAAGTTTGTTTTTCCAAGAGGCCTTTTACAGTGTTATTTACTAGTCACATGGGTTAACCTGAATGTTTTCTCGCACCTGCTAGAAGAACAAAATGGATTTTGGTATTTTGGTGACTACCAAATTGATTAACCAATTTATCATAATTTCAATTATGAAGCTTACTTCATCGCAAAAACTAAAAAGCTTACTAGTCACCCATACCATGCATTGCATACGTATTTTCTTTCCTCCGCACCGCGGCCCGAAAGGGAGCGCCCCCGGCTATGATGTTCATAGCCTCGTGGGTTGGTGCATCTGGAAGCATTAGAACGCGATCATCTTCAACCACGCACAACTCAGCCTTCCTCGCCTACTTGACGCAGTCAAGGCGTGGGCATGGGCAGTGACGGGAGCACATGGTCTAGCAGCATTGCTTCCGGTGTCGGACACCTCCGGTGGCAGCAGAGTTGTTACTCCGTCCATACCACGTCTCGGAGAGGAACGTTCTTGGCTATAATGCTCGTGGCTTGGTGCATCTAAAAGCATCGGGACGCTATCATCTTCGACCACGCACAACTTAACCTTGCTCGAGGCAATCAAGACGGAGGCAAGGCAATAGGGGGCAAAAGGCATAAATTTGACCTTAGATCGAAACTATTTCACAAATTAAACTGTTTTTGAAAGTATTTCACCCGGCTGACCTTTAATGTGCAGCGCCTGACAGCAAGACGCTGCACTCTACTGTGCAACGCCTAACACTTAGGCGCCACACTGTGCAGCGCCTAGCTCTAAGGAGTTGCACTACACTGTGCAGCGCCTAGCTGTAAGGAGTTGCACAGTAGAGTGCAGCGCCTTGTTGTCGGGCGCTACACAAAAGGGTCAGCAGTGTGAAATACTTTCAAAAGCAGTTTAGTTTGTGAAATACTTTCGCTTTGAGGTTAAATTTGTCAATTTTGCCGGCAGGGCGTGTGGTCTCAGGGCATTTTCTTCCGGCATCGGCTACCTTTAGCACTTGGAGGCGTTGGGTTGTAATCGTTGGATGTTGCCTGCTTTAGGGCATCTGCATTCTATTCTTTCTATCAACGCCTCGAGAGACACAAGGCTTTTTCCTTTTTCTGGAGAGAAATAAAATCTTTCCTAAGTTGTGTTAACAATTTACTTTCTGCCTTTGAACTTTCTATAATATACTTGTGGTCTCTTGTGTTCTAAAATGAATCAAGATTGGAAAAGTTTGGTCCCTCACAAACCCTTAATTCTTGTCGTTTTTAAGTGGTGTACGAATTAATCTTGCTATATGGCACTCTGTGAGATTATGTCACTTCATCGTTGCTCCTTTGTGTTCACTCTTCCATGCATGGGCAATGACCACCATTCTGGTGGAGAATTTGTGCAATCCCTTCGTGAATGCTCGACGAACTAGAGTCTTCCTCGTCTTCATTTTCACCCTGGAAATAACCACCCTTCCGATGGGTCTTGGATGGCTCAGGGTGCGTAATGGTGTAGCTCCTTGATTTTTTTTACTACCCTTGGTCCTCCTCAATTAGTGGTTTTGGTGTCGCCATGTTATTACTCTCAATTGGTGTCTCTCGGAGTTGGCCTCTCCGCTGTCTCCTAGCAGGATGAGCGGCCTCGACGACCTCCTCTCTTTTTCTAGCAGGCCTTGTATGTGATTATGATATAACCTGTGTTGCATACTACCACCTAGATTTAGATGTTTAGGAAGTTGATCATTGTGTTGTGTTGTAACTATTTATGCAACATTTTTTTGTTTAGTGTTACTTGCTTCAGCGAGATGTATTTACAACCGTCTTTTCAAACTATGAGTAGTAGCAAAACCTGTTGTACAGTCCTTAGAGCAACTCTAGCAGACCCCGCATCCGTCCCCGACCCGTAAAATAACCGTTAAAATGCGGGTACGCGCCGGAAAGCCTGCCCGACCAGACCGCGCATCCTGCCCCGGCCCGCAAAAAATGTTAGGGGGCACGGTAAATTCTCAACCCCAACCCGGGAAAACGCGGGCTTCCCCCTCGCGGCTGCGGTGCCCTGCATCACAGAGAAGCAGTTGGCGGGAGAGACATTTCAGCCCGCGCTCTTTTCCCCTCCTTCCGCCGCCGCCCGCCCTTGTTTCCGCCCGCCCGCCGTCGGCGATTCCGGCCATATCTGCGGGCAGAATCGCTCCGCGGGGCCGCCCCACACCCTCCCGCACCGAGTCACTGCACCTCCCCTCCGGATCCGGCGAGAAGAGCCAACCCCCAGTCGCCGCCGCCGCTGGGATCGACCACCGCCGAGCGCACCACCCTCGTCGCCACCGATCGCATCAAACTCGCCACCGGTTAGTCCCTTTTTTGTGATTTTTGCGAGCTATGTAGTAGATTGACGTGCCGGTGTGCGTGTAGATGGAGTTGACCCCGTGCGAGAAGTTCTTGCTATCCGACTCGTCTGATTCGTACGACTCGGATGTGAAGACCATGCTTGCGACCTTTCGGCAGCAAACATTGGTCATGGCGCTTGCCGTGAAGGAGCATGAAGACAAGTACCGAAAGAGGAGGCGAGGATCTACTGTCGGGCATCTGTGCATTCCGTGGAATCGCCATCTTGGAAATGAGATGTTGATGCAAGATTATTTTTCGGAGAATCCTACATACACTGCACACTTCTTCCGCAGAAGGTACCGAATGCACCGATCCCTTTTTGTGAAAATTGTTGAAGCTTGCAAGGCAAATTGCTGGTATTTCACAAAAAGAAGGAATGCCGCGGGCTTAAAGGAATTTAGTGCATATCAAAAAATCTTCACAGCTATGCGGGTGATTGCATATGGCGTTCCGGCTGACTATGCCGATGAGTATCCTCGCATTGGTGAAGATAGCACAATTGAGTCTGTGCGTAGATTTGTGAAAGTGATCGTCCGTGTCTTTGGTCCCGAGTATCTTCGGGCACCAAATGAAGAAGACACAAAGAAATTGATGGCAGCTAATGAGAGGAGAGGTTGGCCTCGGATGCTAGGTAGCATTGATTATATGCATTGGAATTGGAAAAATTGCTCCAAGGCTTGGTAAGGAATGTATTGTGTCAAGTCTCGTGATGCAACAATTGTGCTAGCGGCAGTAGCATCCGAGGATTTATGGATTTGGCATTGCTTTTTTGGTATGTCCGGCACACTCAATGATATCAATGTGTTGCAACGCTCACATTTGTTTGCTAGGCTTGCTAGTGGTGATGCTCCTGCTTGCAACTACACTATCAATGGGCATGAATACACAAAGGGTACTATCTTGCAGATGGTATATATTGAAGAAAATATGCCCTAGAGGCAATAATAAAGTTATTATTTATTTCCTTATATCATGATAAATGTTTATTATTCATGCTAGAATTGTATTAACCGGAAACATAATACATGTGTGAATACATAGACAAACAGAGTGTCACTAGTATGCCTCTACTTGACTAGCTCGTTGATCAAAGATGGTTATGTTTCCTAACCATACACATGAGTTGTCATTTGATTAACGGGATCACATCATTAGAAGAATGATGTGATTGACTTGACCCATTCCGTTAGCTTAGCACATGATCGTTTAGTTTGTTGCTATTGCTTTCTTCATGACTTATACATGTTCCTATGACTATGAGATTATGCAACTCCCGTTTACCGGAGGAACACTTTGTGTGCTACCAAACGTCACAACATAACTGGGTGATTATTGTTGGAAATATGCCCTAGAGGCAATAATAAATTGATTATTATTATATTTCCTTGTTCATGATAATCGTTTATTATCCATGCTAGAATTGTATTGATAGGAAACTCAAATACATGTGTGGATACATAGACAACACCATGTCCCTAGTAAGCCTCTAGTTGACTAGCTCGTTGATCAATAGATGGTTACAGTTTCCTGACCATGGACATTGGATGTCATTGATAACGGGATCACATCATTAGGAGAATGATGTGATGGACAAGACCTAATCCTAAGCCTAGCACAAGATCATGTAGTTCGTATGCTAAAGCTTTTCTAATGTCAAGTATCATTTCCTTAGACCATGAGATTGTGCAACTCCCGGATACCGTAGGAGTGCTTTGGGTGTGCCAAACGTCACAACGTAACTGGGTGGCTATAAAGGTACACTACAGGTATCTCCGAAAGTGTCTGTTGGGTTGGCACGAATCGAGACTGGGATTTGTCACTCCGTGTAAACGGAGAGGTATCTCTGGGCCCACTCGGTAGGACATCATCATAATGTGCACAATGTGATCAAGGAGTTTATCACGGGATGATGTGTTACGGAACGAGTAAAGAGACTTTCCGGTAACGAGATTGAACAAGGTATCGGGATACCGACGATCGAATCTCGGGCAAGTATCGTACGCTAGACAAAGGGAATTGTATACGGGATTGATTAAGTCCTTGACATCGTGGTTCATCCGATGAGATCATCGTGGAACATGTGGGAGCCCACATGGGTATCCAGATCCCGCTGTTGGTTATTGACCGGAGAGTCATCTCGGTCATGTCTGCATGTCTCCCGAACCCGTAGGGTCTACACACTTAAGGTTCGGTGACGCTAGGGTTATAGAGATATTAGTATGCGGTAACCCGAAAGTTGTTCGGAGTCCCGGATGAGATCCCGGACGTCACGAGGAGTTCCGGAATGGTCCGGAGGTAAAGAATTATATATAGAAAGTGCCATTTCGGCCATCGAGACAAGTTTCGGGGTCACCGGTATTGTACCGGGACCATCGGAAGGGTCCCGGGGGTCCACCGGGTGGGGCCACCTGCCCCGGGGGGCCAGATGGGCTGTAGGGGGTGCGCCTTGGCCACCTTCCCCAAGAGGCCCATGCGCCAAGAGAAGAGGGAAAGAAAGAGTCCTAAAGGGGGAAGGCACCTCCGGGTGCCTTGGGGAGGAGGGACTCCTCCCTGGCCGCACCCTTCCTTGGAGGAAGGGCCAAGGCTGCGCCTCCCCCCTCTCCCTTGGCCCTATATATAGTGGGGGGAAGGGAGGGCAACCACACCTAAGCCCTGGCGCCTCCCTCTCCCTCCCATGACACATCTCCCTCCTCCCGTAGCGCTTGGCGAAGCCCTGTTGAAATCCCGCTACTTCCACCACCACGCCGTCGTGCTGCTGGATCTCCATCAACCTCTCCTTACCCCTTGCTGGATCAAGAAGGAGGAGACGTCGCTGCTCCGTACGTGTGTTGAACGCGGAGGTGCCGTCCGTTCGGCGCTAGGATCATCGGTGATTTGGATCACGACGAGTACGACTCCATCAACCCCGTTCTCTTGAACGCTTCCGCGCGCGATCTACAAGGGTATGTAGATCCACTCCTCCCTCGTTGCTAGATGACTCCATAGATAGATCTTGGTGACACGTAGGAAAATTTTGAATTTATTCTACGTTCCCCTACAATTATAAAGGTGCTCTACATGTGTCTCCGAAGGTACTTGTTGGGTTGGTGTATTTCGAGATTAGGATTTGCCACTCCAATTGCCGGAGAGGTATCTCTGGGCCCACTCGGTAATGCACATCACTATAAGCCTTGCAAGCATTGCAACTAATGAGTTAGTTGCGGGATGATGTGTTACAGAACGAGTAAAGAGACTTGCCGGTAACGAGATTGAACTAGGTATTGAGATACCGACGATCGAATCTCGGGCAAGTAACATACCGATGACAAAGGGAACAACGTATGTTGTTATGCGGTTTGACCGATAAAGATCTTCGTAGAATATGTAGGAGTCAATATGAGCATCCAGATTTCGCTATTGATTATTGACCGGAGACGTGTCTCGGTCATGTCTACATAGTTCTCGAACCCGTAGGATCCGCACGCTTAACGCTACGATGACAGTTATATTATGAGTTTATATGTTTTGATGTACGGAAGGAGTTCGGAGTCCCAGATGAGATCGGGGACATGACGAGGAGTCTCGAAATGGTCGAGACGTAAAGATCGATATATTGGACGACTATATTCGGACTTCAGAAAGGTTCCGAGTGATTCGGGTATTTTTCGGAGTACCGGAGAGTTACGAGAATTCGCTGGGGGGTATATGGGCCTTATTGGGCCATACGGGATTAGAGGAGATAGGCCAAAAGGAAGGAGGGCTGCGCCCCCCCTCTGGTCCGAATTGGACAAGGGGTGCAGCCCCCTTTTCCTTCTCCCTCTCCTCCTCTTTCCTTCACTCCTACTCCAACAAGGAAAGGAGGAGTCCTACTCCCGGTGGGAGTAGGAATCCCCCCTTGGCGCGCCCTCCTAGGCCAGCCGCCTCCCCCTTGCTCCTTTATATACGGGGGCAGGGGGCACCCCAAAGACACAACAATTGATCTCTTGATCTCTTAGCCGTGTGCGGTGCCCCCCTTCCACCATAATCCACCTCGATCATATCGTAGCGGTGCTTAGGCGAAGCCCTGCGACGGTAGAACATCATCATCGTCACCACGCCGTCGTGCTAACGAAACTCTCCCTCAACACTCGGTTGGATCGGAGTTCGAGGGACGTCATCGAGTTGAATGTGTGCAGAACTCGGAGGTGCCGTGCGTTCGGTACTTGATCGGTCGGATCGTGAAGACATACGACTACATCAACCGCGTTGTGCTAACGCTTCCGCTTTCGGTCTACGAGGGTACGTGGACAACACTCTCCCCTCTCGTTGCTATGCATCACCATGATCTTGCGTGTGCGTAGGAATTTTTTTGAAATTACTACGTTCCCCAACAGTGGCATCCGAGCCAGGTTTTATGCGTTGATGTAATATGCACGAGTAGAACACAAGTGAGTTGTGGACGATATAAGTCATACTGCTTACCAGCATGTCACACTTTGGTTCGGCAGTATTGTTGGATGAAGCGGCCCGGACTGACATTACGCGTACGCTTACGCGAGACTGGTTCTACCGACGTGCTTTGCACACAAGTGGCTGGCGGGTGTCAGTTTCTCCAATTTTAGTTGAATCAAGTGTGGCTACGCCCGGTCCTTGCGAAGGTTAAAACCGCACCAAATTGACAAACTATCGTTGGGGTTTTGATGCGTAGTTAAGAACGGTTCTTGCTCAGCCCGTAGCAGCCACGTAAAACTTGCAACAACAAAGTAGAGGACGTCTAACTTGTTTTTGCAGGGCATATTGTGATGTGATATGGTCAAGACGTGATGAGATATAAGTTGTTGTATGAGATGATCATGTTTTGTTGAAGTTGTCGGCAAGTGGCAAAAGCCTTATGGTTATCTCTCTATTGCATAAGATGCAAGCGCCAAATAATTGCTTTACTTTATCGCTATGCGATAGCAATAGTTGCAAGAGCAATTGTTGGCAGACAACCATGTGACGACACATTGATATAGATCAAGATGATGGAGATCATGGTGTCATGCCGGTGACGATGGAGATCATGACGATGTTTTGGAGATGGAGATCAAAGGCACAAGATGATGATGGCCATATCATGTCACATATTTTGATTGCATGTGATGTTTATCTTTTATACATCTTATTTTGCTTAGTTCGCGGTAGCTTTATAAGATGATCTCTCACTAATTATCAAGGTACAAGTGTTCTCCCTGAGTATGCACCGTTGCGAAAGTTCTTCGTGCTGAGACACCACGTGATGATCGGGTGTGATAGGCTCTACGTTCAAATACAACGGGTGCAAAACAGTTGCACACGCGGAATACTCAGGTTAAACTTGACAAGCCTAGCATATAACAGATATGGCCTCGGAACACGGAGACCGAAAGGTCGAGCGTGAATCATATAGTAGATATGATCAACATAGTCATGTTCACCATTGAAACTACTCCATCTCACGTGATGATCGGACATGGTTTAGTTGATATGGATCACGTGATCACTTAGAAGATTAGAGGGATGTCTGTCTAAGTGCGAGTTCTTAAGTAATATGATTAATTGAACTTTAATTTATCATGAACTTAGTCCTGGTAGTATTAGCATATCTATGTTGTAGATCAATAGCTTGCGTTTAGCTCCCCTGTTTTATTTTTGATATGTTCCTAGAGAAAATTAAGTTGAGAGATGTTAGTAGCAATGATTTGGATTGGATCCGTGATCTGAGGATTATCCTCATTGCTGGACAGAAGAATTATGTCCTTAATGCACCGCTAGGTGACAGACCTATTGCAGGAGCAGATGTAGACGTTGTGAACGTTTGGCTAGCTCAATATGATGACTACTTGATAGTTTAGTGCACCATGCTTAAACGGCTTAGAATCGGGACTTCAAAGACGTTTTGAATGTCATGGACCATATGAGATGTTCTAGGAGTTGAAGTTAATATTTCAAGCAAATACCCGAGTTGAGAGATATGAAGTCTACAACAAGTTCTATAGCTAAAATATGGAGGAGAATAGCTCAAGCAGTGAGCATGTGCTCAGATTGTCTGGGTACTACAATCGCTTGAATCCAGTGGGAGTTAATCTTCCAGATAAGATAGTGATTGACAGAATTCTCTAGTCACCATCACCAAGTTAGTAGAACTTCATGATGAACTATGATATGCAAGGGATAACGAAAACGATTCCCAAACTCTTCGTAATGCTGAAATCAATGAAGGTAGAAATCAAGAAAAATATCAAGTGTTGATGGTAGACAAGACCACTAGTTTCAAGAAAAGGGCAAAGGGAAAGAAGGAGAACTTCAAGAAGAACGGCAAGCAAGTTGCTGCTCAAGTGAAAAAAAACCAAGACCTAAACTTGAAACTGAGTGCTTCTACTGCAAAGGGACTGGTCACTGGAAGCGGAACTACCCCAAGTAATTGGCGGATAAGAAGGATGGAAAAGTGAACATAGGTATATTTGATATACATGTTATTGATGTGTACTTTACTAGTGTTTATAGCAACCCCTCAGTATTTGATATTAGTTCAGTTGCTAAGAATAGTAACTCGAAACGGGAGTTGCAGAATGAATAGAGACTAGTTAAGGGTGAAGTGATGATGTGTATTGGAAATGGTTCCAAGATTGATATGATCATCATCGCACACTCCCTATACTTTCGAGATTAGTGTTAAACCTAAAATAAAAGTTATTTAGTGTTTGCGTTGAGCATAAATATGATTGGATCATGTTTATTGCAATACGGTTATTCATATAAGTTAGAGAATAATTGTTGTTCTGTTTACATGAATAAAACTTTCTATGGTCATACACCCAATGAAAATGGTTTGTTGGATCTCGATCGTGGTGATACACATTTTCATAATATTGAAGCCAAAAGATGCAAAGTTAATAATGATAGTGCAACTTATTTGTGGCACTGCCGTTTAGGTTATATTAGTGTAAAGCGCTTGAAGAAAATCCATGCTGATGGGCTTTCGGAATCACTTGATTATGAATCAATTAATGCTTGCAGACCATGCCTCATGGGCAAGATGACTAAGACTTCGTTCTCCGAAACAATGGAGCGAGCAACATATTTGTTGGAAATCATACATACTGTTGTATGTGGTCCGATGAATATTGAAGCTCGCGGCAGGTATCATTATTTTCTTATCTTCACAGATGATTTGAGCAGATATAAGTATATCTACTTGATGAAACACAAGTCTGAAACATTTGAAAAGTTCAAACAATTTCAGAGTGAAGTGGAGAATCATTGTAACAAAATAAAAGTTTCTACAATATGATCGCAGAAGTAAAATATTTGAGTTACGAGTTTGGCCTTCAGTTAAAACAATGTGAAATAGTTTCACTACTCACGCCATCTAAAACACCACAGTGTAATGGTGTGTCCAAATGTCGTAACTGTGCTTTATTAGATATGGTGCGATCTATGACGTCTCTTATTGATTTACCGCTATCATTTTGGGTTTATGCATTAGAGACAGCTACATTCACGTTAAATAGGGCACCATCTAAATCCGTTGAGACGACACCGTATGAACTATGGTTTGGCAAGAAACCTAAGCTATCGTTTCTTAAAATTTGAGGTTGCAATGCTTATGTGAAAAAGTTTCAACCTGATAAGCTCAAACCCAAATCGGAGAAGTGTGTCTTCATAGGATACCCAAAAGAAAATGTTGGGTACACCTTCTATCACAGATCCGAAGGCAAGGTATTCATTGCTGAGAATGGATCCTTTCTAGAGAAGGAGTTTCTCTCGGAAGAAGTGAGTGGGAGGAAAGTAGAACTTGATGAGATAATTATACCTGCTCCCTTATTGGAAAGTAGTTCATCACTGAAATTTGTTCCTGTGACTACTACACCAATTAGTGAGGAAGCTAATGATGATGATCGTGTAACTTCAGATCAAGTTACTACCGAACCTCGTAGGTAAACCAGAGTGAGATCCGCACCAGAGTGGTACGGTAATCCTGTTCTGGCGGTCATGTTACTTGACCATGACGAACCTACGAACTATGAGGAAGCGATGATGAGCCCAGATTCCGCAAAATGGCTTGAGGCCATGAAATCTGAGATGGGATCCATGTATGAGAACAAAGTGTGGACTTTGATTGACTTGCCCGGTGATCGGCAAGCCATAAAAAATAAATGGATCTTCAAGAGGAAGACGGACGCTGATAGTAGTGTTACTATCTACAAAGCTAGACTTGTTGGAAAAAGGTTTTTTACAAAGTTCAAGGTGTTGACTACGATGAGATTTTCTCACTCATAGTGATGCTTAAGTCTGTCTGAATTATGTTAGCAAATTGCCACATTTTATGAAATCTGGAAAATGGATGTTGAAACTACATTCCTTAATGGATTTCTTAAAGAAGAGTTGTATATGATGCAACCAAAAAGTTTTGTCAATCCTAAAAGTTCTAACAAAATACGCAAGCTCCAGCGATCCATCTATGGATTGGTGCAAGAATCTCGGAGTTGGAATATATGCTTTGATAAGTTGATGGTAGAGGCGAGGGTGTCCCGATCTTTCGATGGGATGATAACTATCGATTTGGTGGAGACGACTTTGACGATCCGACTACAAACGTGCACGACGTTGCGCCTTAGCAATCGCTAAACCAATCTCCTGAGGTTACTGACGATGCCGGAAGCACGGTCAGCCTGACCACGAAGGTCTATTCCTGCAAGCAATCGAAGAACGAGCAAGAATATGATAAAGCAATCTGAATATTGCAAATATATATGAGGTATTGATAATGGTGGGGATCCGTAAGCGGTCTTGGTCTGGTCGTTGGACACAAACGAAGTACACGAAGTTGCAATGGCTAACTTTTAACTAAACAAATCCCCCAAGGAAAAAGCTACTAGATGGATCTACTTATATAGGAGCAAGGGATGGTGGCCAAGGAGGTGGGAGGACGTCCCAAGGCAGCCTAAAACTAACCCTAGGTCGTACAAGGCTCATGGGCCCAAGTGGAGGTGATGCAACACCTTTGGGCTTGTAGTTTGACTCGGATTCTGCTGCAACGTCAGATTGTTTCGTCCATAACTCAACGCTCCGGATGAATTTGAAGGTGAATCCAATTGGGTTGGAAAGAGCACGAAATCTAGTTTCCAACAAAAAAAGAATCACCCAATTCGGAGTCCATATGAAAAAGTTGTTGGCGTTTTGAGTCAGGTATGTCTGTGCAGTCCGAATCTGAATCCAGAACGTGAGAGACTTGGACTCTATCTTCTCTTGGCCCAAAAGTGACGTGAGAGGACTTTTTGAACACAACCTAAACTTATCCTTTTCCCTTGTCTTCATATGTGGATTGTACAAATGTCCCATACACCTGCAATTAGACAAAACACAAAAGTGTGTGAAGTATTTTTGTTCTGGATAACATAAATAGATTATTGAATAGTTTGCATTAGAAATCACCTGACAAATATGCATGTATGCAATATTTTTGGTCGTATCCAAGGTAGTCATGTCCTCATCAGTTGATCGAAGCATGTAGTTTTATACAGACTTGCGGTGAAGCCTGTATTTATAAGAAAGTGAGTGGGAGCACTACAACATTTCTGATAAGTATATGTGAATGACATATTGTTGATCGGAGATAATGTAGAATTATTCTGCAAAGCATAAATGAGTGTTTGAAAGGAGTTTTTCAAAGAAAGACCTCGGTGAAGTTGCTTACATATTGAGCATCAAGATCAATAGAGATAGATCAAGACGCTTGATAAGTTTTTCAATGAGTACATACCTTGACAAGATTTTGAACTAGTTCAAAATGGAACAGTCAAAGAAAGAGTTCTTGCCTGTGTTACAAGGTGTGAAACTGAGTAAGACTCAAGGCCCGACCACGGCAGAAGATAGAAAGAGAATGAAAGTCATTCCCTATGCCTTGGCCATAGGTTCTATAAAATATGTCATGCTGTGTACCAGATCTATTGTATACTCTACACCATTTTTAGCAAGGGAGTACAATAGTGATCTAGGAGTAGATCACTGGACATTGGTCAAAATTATCCTTAGTGGAATAAGGATATGTTTCTCGATTTTGGAGGTGACAAAAAGTTCGTCGTAAAGGGATACGTCGATGCAAGTTTTGACTCTGATCCAGATGACTCTAAGTCTCAATCTGGATACGTATTGAAAGTGGGAGGAATTAGTTAGAGTAGCTCCGTGCAGAGCATTGTTGACCTAGAAATTTGCAAAATACGTACGGATCTGAATGTGGCAGACCCGTTGACTAAACTTCTCTCACAAGCAAAACATGATCACACCTTAGTACTCTTTGGGTGTTAATCACATAGCGATGTGAACTAGATTATTGACTCTAGTAAACCCTTTGGATGTTGGTCACATGTCGATGTGAACTATGGGTGTTAATCACATGGTGATGTGAACTATTGGTATTAAATCACATGGCGATGTGAACTAGATTATTGACTCTAGTGCAAGTGGGAGACTGAAGGAAATATGCCCTAGAGGCAATAATAAAGTTATTATTTATTTCCTTATATCATGATAAATGTTTATTGTTCATGCTAGAATTGTATTAATCTGAAACATAATACATGTGTGAATACATAGACAAACAGAGTGTCACTAGTATGCCTCTACTTGACTAGCTCGTTGATCAAAGATGGTTATGTTTCCTAACCATAGACATGAGTTGTCATTTGATTAACAGGATCACATCATTAGGAGAATGATGTGATTGACTTGACCCATTCTGTTAGCTTAGCACTTGATCGTTTAGTTTGTTGCTATTGCTTTCTTCATGACTTATACATGTTCCTATGACTATGAGATTATGCAACTCCCGTTTACCGGAGGAACACTTTGTGTGCTACCAAACGTCACAACGTAACTGGGTGATTATAAAGGTGCTCTACATGTGTCTCCGAAGGTACTTGTTGGGTTGGCGTATTTCGAGATTAGGATTTGTCACTCCGATTGTCGGAGAGGTATCTCTGGGCTCACTCGGTAATGCACATCACTATAAGCCTTGCAAGCATTGCAACTAATGAGTTAGTTGCGGGATGATGTGTTACGGAACGAGTAAAGAGACTTGCCGGTAATGAGATTGAACTAGGTATTGAGATACCGACGATCGAATCTCGGGCAAGTAACATACCGATGACAAAGGGAACAACGTATGTTGTTATGCGGTTTGACTGATAAAGATCTTCGTAGAATATGTAGGAGCCAATATGAGCATCCAGATTTCGCTATTGATTATTGACCGGAGACGTGTCTCGGTCATGTCTACATAGTTCTCGAACCCGTAGGGTCCGCACGCTTAACGCTACGATGACAGTTATATTATGAGTTTATATGTTTTGATGTACGGAAGGAGTTCGGAGTCCCAGATGAGATCGGGGACATGACGAGGAGTCTCAAAATGGTCGAGACGTAAAGATCGATATATTGGACGACTATATTCGGACTTCAGAAAGGTTCCGAGTGATTCGGGTATTTTTCGGAGTACCGGAGAGTTACGAGAATTCGCCGGGGAGTATATGGGTCTTATTGGGCCATACGGGATTAGAGGAGATAGGCCAAAAGGAAGGAGGCCTGCGCCCCCCCCTCTGGTCCGAATTCCTTCTCCCTCTCCTCCTCTTTCCTTTACTCCTACTTCAACAAGGAAAGGAGGAGCCCTACTCCCGGTGGGAGTAGGACTCCCCCCCTTGGCGCGCCCTCCTCCTAGGCCGGCCGCCTCCCCCCTTGCTCCTTTATATACGGAGGCAGGGGCACCCCAAAGACACAACAATTGATCTCTTGATCTTTTAGCCGTGTGCGGTGCCCCCTTCCACCATAATCCACCTCGATCATATCGTAGTGGTGCTTAGGCGAAGCCCTGCGACGGTAGAACATCATCATCGTCTCCACGCCGTCGTGCTGATGAAACTCTCCCTCAACACTCGGCTGGATCGGAGTTCGAGGGACGTCATCGAGTTGAACTTGTGCAGAACTCGGAGGTGCCGTGCGTTCGGTACTCGATCGGTCGGATCGTGAAGACATATGACTACATCAACCGCGTTGTGTGCTAACGCTTCCGCTTTCGGTCTACGAGGGTACGTGGACAACACTCTCCCCTCTCGTTGCTATGCATCACCATGATCTTGCGTGTGCGTAGGATTTTTTTTGAAATTACTACGTTCTCCAATATATATCTTCCTTGGTGCATATTTGTCAAGAGCATCAAAGAACCCAAAACAAAAAAATAATGTGAATTTGCAAGGGTGCAAGAGGCAGCTCGAAAAGACATTGAAAGAGCATTCGACGTTTTGCAATTTAGGTTTGCCATTGTCCATGGTCCTGCTCGTTTTTGGGATAAGAAAACCCTGAAGAAGATAATGACTTGCTGTGTTATTCTGCACAATATTATTCTTGAAGACACCCGCAAAAAAAATATTATTCTTGGAGATGAGAGAGGAATGAATTTAGATTTTTTTTTAAGACAATGTGGGTAGCTGCATCACATCAGCCGGTGCAGTACATTCCGGGGAGGCGTGGCGGCAGCGAGTGGTCAGGCCACCCGTGGATGCATGCATGATGCTACGACCGCTCGCTGTCGCACGCTGCCCGCGCCGTACCCTCGCGTTTCTTCTGCCATGGACAAGACCTGCTGGCACGTACTGCTCCCGCCAATGGCCGTGCGAGTGCGATGTGCCCGGCGGAATCATTTCCCGCGTCTTTGGTACTCCCCGGCTACGCGCACACGAACGATCGACGACGACGGACGGCCGACCCGACGACAGGCAGCCGAAGAAAGGCGCGCGAGGCCGGTGAGGGAGCCCCACCGTCCGGCGTCAAACACTGTTTTAAAGCCCCTCCTAAGACACGTCCCTTTCGTCAAATGAGGCACTGTCTCCCCCGTCCCCGCGTCGCACTTAATATAAAGCCCGGCGAGAAAGGGAAAGGGAGAGCGATGAGCACTGTACGCACGAGAGCGAGCGAGCCGGAGAGAACGAATGAACACTGTTCAGCACGTAGGGAGAGAGAGTGTGAGTGTGTACCACGTATATAGTGCAGCTGGTCCTGGCTGCGCTCCAGGGATCAGGACCATTGCCCGTTATCGCACCTGTTCACACGTAATGCTACGTGCTGTATTTTTTTTAATTTTTGGGTGGCGGTGAAGCATATGGATATGCAAGTGAAACACACGCCATGCAGCTTCTTTTTTCCTCCTCTCATGCTTAGGTCCTGTTTGGTTTCAAATAAGTCATCAACTTATAAGTCAAAAAGTGCAAAAAGTGACTTATTTTGCCAAACGGACTCAACTTATAAGTCACCCGAACTTATAAGTCATAAATTGCTTCACCCCAACTTAAAGCCCTGTTTGGTTCCAAATAAGTCACCAACTTATAAGTTAAAAAGTGCAAAAAGTGACTTATTTTGCCAAACAGACCCAACTTATAAGTCACCCCAACTTATAAGTCATAAGTTGCTTCACCCCAACTTAAAACTTATAAGTCACCTCTTTTGCATGTGTCTCACCACCTTTACATAAAAAACAAGATGGGGAAGGTGTGCTCAGGTGACTTATAAGTCAGGTGGTAACCAAACAGACGTGACTTATAAGTCACTGGTTTTAAGTCACCTAACTTATAAATCAGATCATTTATTGGAACCAAACAGGCCCTTACTTTACCGAGTGACACAGAAGTCCCGGAGAAGTTCCAAGCCCAGCTAGTTATGTTACGCGAGGAAGGAAACTGAAACCCCACCGTGGCACGGCGCGGCGCGGATTGTGGCAGCTCCGATCCGCCGCCCGGATTCCGACGCACGTACAGTACGTGCATCGGGCCAACTCCACCGCAAGACCCTATCCGGACGTCCGCTTTGGACAATTTGGGGTGTGATTGGGGCGGATGTCCGGGGACGGACAAGAGTATGGGGCATCTGCGCCCAACGCGCAGAAGGCCTTCTGGACCCCAAACGGTCCGCCCCGGCTCGTCGCGCCGCCTCCCCGTGCACGCCTCGCCGCCGTCGAGGCGTAGAGCTCGACCGCCTCCGCCCCAAGGTTGCCCGCGCGCCGCGCCGAGCTCGCAGTTCTTCGCCTCGAGCCGTGCTGAGCTCGCCATGACGCCCTGAGCGCGCTGCCGCCTCGTCGTGCCGCCCCGCGCACGCCACCGCCTCGCGCCGCCAGCTTGCCGTGCTGCCACGCGCACGCCGCTGCCTCGCGCCCGAGCTCCCTGTGACGCGCGCGCCGCGTCCGCCTGCAGCCCCGCGCGTCGCCCCTAACTCGCCGTGCCGCCCCGCGCACGCCGCTGCCTCGCGCTCGAGCTCCCTGTGCCGCGCGCGCCGCGTCCTCCTGCAGCCCCGCCCCGAACTCGTCGTGCCGCCCCGCGCATGTCGCTGCCTCGCGCCCGAGCTCCCTGTGCCGCGCGCTTCCCCGCCGCTGCCCCGCGCGCGTCGCGTCGTCCTGCAGCCCCGCGCGCCGCCCCAAACTCGTCGGCCGGGCACCCGCTCCGCCCCATGCCCTCCGCCTCGCCGCCCCGCCCACGTGCTCGCCGCCGCCGCTCGCCTGCATCTTGCCGCGTCGCTCGCTAGCGCCCGGCCGTGCGAGTCACTCGTCCACCAGCACTCTCCGTGCTCGCTCAGCCCCGTGCACTCGCCGCGTCGCTCGCGCCCGGCCCCGACTCGCTGCTGCATGGGCGTGGCTAGCTAGCATGCACGGGGCTGGCTAGCTAGCTAGCTAGCAGTTGTGCACGCACGGGCGCGCCTAGCTAGCTAGCTTGCTAGAGCCCAGCTGCTTCTGCTGCACTCGCACACGACGGGGCCGTGCCGGCGTAGCAAGGCGAGGGATGCGGGAACGGGCCGGAGAAGCGATTCTCGGCGACCTGCGCGGCGAGGGGGGAGGCGGAGGGACGGCGCCGACCGGGGAGGCGAAGGGACGGCGGCAGCCTGCGCGGGGAACGGGGAGGCGGAGGGACGGCGGCGTGCGGCGGCGGCCAGTATGGCGAGCGGGATGTGCGGTCACTGATTTGTGGGCCAGCAAGCGGACAAAGCGGACGAGAGCAACCAGCGAGAGCGTCCGTTCGTGCCCACGTAGACGCATTTCTCGCCCAACTTTGCTCCAGGTTTGGGGTCGGGCCGGACCAAAACGGACATCTGCGGACAACTTTGTCCGTTTGGGGCCTAGCGTTGGGCCGTGTTTTGCCCCAACGTGTGTCCGGCGGACAAGATAGGGTCTTGCGATGGAGTTGGCCCCACGGCGCGACCCTATCCTGTCCGGCCCCGTCCGTTTGGGGTAAAAGGGACAAAAAAGGCGGCCCAGCGCGCGGGAGCAAACGGACTTTTGTCCGCTTTGTGTCCGCTTTTGACCCATCCCCGGCCCAAACTTGCGCCGGTTTTTGGGTGAAACGGACAGCGCGCGGACGGGCCGGACGCGCGCGCTTGTCCTCCCATGGCCCGCCTGTCGGTGGGAGAAACCAAAAACCCCCCGACGGCCATTTGGCACCATTTCCCCCAAACCCTCCCACGTCCCTCCCGCCGCCCCCCCTCTATCTCCCCGTCCATGGCCGACGCCCCGCCGAGTTCCGGCGGCCTGGCCGTCGACCCGACCGCAAAGGTGAAGAAGAAGGCGCCAAGGAAGCCGCGGTCGGAGTACACGCCGGAGGAGATCACCAAGTTGGACGCGGAATCGGCGAAGAGGAGGGAACGGAGAGCGGCCGTCAAGATGAATGTCGCCGCGGCCAAGTTCGCTGCCCAGCGTGAGGAGCTGGAGGCCACGCGGCGCAAGGCCGCTGCCGACGAGAAGGAGGACCTCGTCAGCAAAGCGCACGCCATCCTCATGCTTGGCATGGGCCGTCCGGCGGGGTTCCATGCAGCGGCCGTCGGCCCGGCGAGCACAGGCTCGTCGGTCGCCCGGCCTACGCACTGCCAGTCGCCGACGTCGCGCGCCGCGCCCATGTCGCCCGGGTTTCCTCCACCCAGGCACGACGGCTAGACCCGTTTCTCGGCGTCGCCGAACGTGGGCTTGTTCGCGCCGTCCACACCACGCCCTGCGGCCGTCATCGGCCTCAACGTGACGCCTGGGTCCAGCAGCGGCGGGCGGCCTTCCGTCGAGATGCAAAGAAAGCAGGCGCGTGCACCGTCACGGGCACCATGCCGCCCCCCGCGTGTTGTTTGACGAAATGCCAACCTCAATGCCGACGGTGGACGACCCCTTCTACAACCAGTACATGGAGGACGTGATCTTCCAGGGTGGGCATGGCCGTGCCTACGACCCCGATGAGACCCAAAGTCAGGATGGCCGCGCCCAGTACGTGCCCGATGAAGAGGCCGACGACCGTGCTGACTACGACCATGGTGATTCGTGGCACGAAGACGATGACATCTATGTTGAAGGTGAAGATGAAGATGAAGCCAATGATGTTGATATTAGTGGCGCTCCATTGTTCATAGACGAGCTCACCCAAAGAGCGGAAGCACAAAGGAAGCGGAAGAGCATTCGCACCGGTTCATATACACAAGATGAGGACAAGTTGATTTGCCAATGTTGGATGGAGATTAGCCAAGATCCAAGGACCGGCGCGCAACAAAAGAGCATTGTTTTTTGGACGAGAGTCCACAAAACATTCCATGAAAGGAAGATGTTTGAGCCCTACCAAATTACAAGCAACTGTGGCATCGGTTCGATTCAAAAAAGATGGTTGTTCATCCAACAAGAGTGCAACAAGTATTGTGCCGCATTTGAGAGCGTTGAAGCACGGCCCGTGAGTGGTCTCGGCGTTGGAGACATGGTATGCTCTTCTCTTTCTAGCCCTTGCTACGGCCATGAGACTTCGGCCGTGTATATGTTTGCATGTTCACTTGTTGTTGATCATGTGGTGTAGGCATTTCAATCTTTGGAGGCATTCAAGGCCCGGCACAATGACAAGCCATTCACTCTTACGCATTGTTGGACGATCATCAACAATTGCCCTAAGTTCAAGGATCAATACCGTGAACTTCAAAGGAAAAGAGGCAAGAAGACGGCCAAGTTCGCCGGAGGTGGGGATGGCAAGGCGCTGAAGAGGCCGAGGGGCAAGACCAACTCAAAGGTGGACGACATACGTGACGCCTCATCCATGGCCTTGCATGAGACTTTGCATGGCATGATGTCACATAAGGATGTGAGGGACGAGAAGAAGCGGCAAAGCAAGGACGAGCAAATGAAGCAATACCTAGAGCTCCAACGACAGAAGCTTGAGATGGAGGAGGCGGCCAAGAAGAGGAAGATAGACATGGAGGAGGCGGCCCGGCAAAGGCAGCTCGACATGGAAGAGGCCGCCCGACAAAGGCAGCTCGACATCGAGGCCGACAACGTCAAGGCCAGGCAGAGGCAGCTCGACATCGAGGCCACCAATGCCGCCACCAAAGCGAAGGAGGTGGCCCTTGCGATCATGAGCGTGGACTTGTCGAAGATGAGCGACAAGACGAGGGCCTGGTTCGAGGCCAAGCAGAAGGAGATGCTCGACGCCGAAGGCCTGAACTAGGTCGTCCGATCGGCGTGGCCGTTCTTTTTGGAGGCTGGTATGGGTGCCGCCCGCCCGCTGGGCCGCTGGCAGTGTGCCGTCGAAAAAACATTCATTTTGGAGGCCGGCTGTGTTGCCGGCCGCTGGTTGTGTTGCCGGCGAGGACAACTATTCATTTTGGAGGCTGGCTGTGTTGCCGGCTGCTGGCTGTGTTGCCGGTGATGGTCGTGTAGGCCGCTGGCTTTGTTGCCGGCGTGATAAACTCGGGTCGTGAACTGGGGCTTGATATTTGAAACGTCCCTTTTTTTAAATAGACGCGGACAGGATGTGGCAAAAGGATGCAGCCGCGCGCTGGGCGCACGGCCACCGCATCCAAGACAGAGCGGGACACGACTCCAAATTTCTACCAAAGGGATAAAAAACCGGATAAAACGGACGTCCGTTTGGGATCGTGCGGTGGAGTTGGCCTCAGCGGCGGTCGATGCCGGCTGGCCGGCCGGCCGCTTCGATCGATCGCGCATGACTGACTGACAGAAACGACGCACGCAGAGAGGGCAAACTGTCGTCGCGTGTGGGAGAGAACTTGGGCAGCAACAGCATGCATCCACAGCTAGCTACGCTACGCTAGACATAGATAGAAGGCTTTGGGCCCTTGCCTATGTAAGCTAGGGTAGGCCTGGGCTGTGGCACGCACCAGCTAGGCAGCAGTACTTGCAGCGTGTATAACTAGCAGCTGTAGACCTGTATGTATAGTGTGACAGTGTAGAGTAGCCATGAGTAGCTACCACCACCAGCACCACCACTAGAGCTAGTAGCAGCTTGGAGCCGTAGAGATGCAACGGGTAGGTGGTTACGTTTTTATGGCACGACGAAACGCTCCAGCCAGAGTCCAAAAAGAGCTCCATTGAGGCAGCCGGGCATGAGATCAAAGAGGGGGGCCGCCGGCCTGCATGCAAAGGTAAAGCCGGTGGCGGGCGCCTAGCCAAGCCAAGCTAGCTATGCATGTGGGACGGCGGGAGGAGGAAGAAACCGTAGGGTGGCATGCATGGCATGGTGCCATGTTGGTCGTTGCACATGTGGCGATGCGCGCATGCATGCATGCATGCATGTGGGCGGCACAAACGAATTCAATGCCCTTTGCTGCTTGCTAGCTCCCTTGGCTCGAGCAGCTAGCCGTAGAAGTACTAGTAGTGGTGGTGCATGCATGCATGGCATGGGCCTACGTTGCGTGGAGCAGGTGCGCCACGGCTCAAGGTGGATCGCAACAGGTAGGGTAAAAAGACTAAAAGGGGTGTTAGCGGTGAGATTCTTGGTGGTCAAAAGGAGTAAAGGTTAGGGTGGCACTTAACAGTGCGAGGTTTCGGTGACTGGTGTTAATTAGAGTAGTGGCATCTTTGACCCATGCCATCAAAGCTGAGCAGTGCTTTTCGCAGAGAACGGCTGTAAATAAGGAGCGCATCAATGGGGGTAGGGTGGGGTGAGCTCTGCGGCGGCGTGAGAATGTTTACTGCAGGGGCAACTAGGGCGAGGAGATGCTCTGATGCATCGGCTCAAGATCATGTGCTTACCGGGTAGATCATGGACCTAGCTAGCCGCTGGCCTGGTGGCATTGCAGTGCAGCTAGTTGCAGGAAGTGAAAGGCAGACGAACTCCTCTTTCGAGGCGATATTTCAAGGATTCTGGGTAGCATTTCGGTGAATGTGTCATTCCAGTTCAGAGTACTAGCATCTTTTCTGTTTCAGATACTAGGAACATTTGGTTATTCGCAAAAAAAATACTAGGAATATTTGTAGTACATCGAAATAATCGGTCATTCTTTTTCATACACTCCGTTCCCTTCCCCTCGCCCACAATTCGTCTAGAAGCATCTTCCTTTCTTTGAAAACGAAATACGGGTTCACTACATATTTTTTAAGCACAAAATTGGCCGTGGAAATCTGACTGTAGATCCTAACCCATGCAGAAATTTCCCATCAAATTCTCGAAACACATGGCCCACACCGCCATGCATCGATCCATTTGAGAGTGTTCCTTAGGACTGGTGTCATCCTACATTCGTTATTTTTTTTTCACCTGATGGGTCGCCTGAAAATCCAATTTGGGTCAGTCGAATTTCGCTAGAACGAAGCAGGCACCGAGGAGAAGGAAGAGGCCGTTGAAGTGAAGGAAAGAGCCTGCTGGCAGGCTATCCCATCATCCATCCTTAGGGGGGAGAGGGAGGAGGAGGGGGGCAGCGGCGGCGCAAATTCGCCGGAGAAAAAAAGGGTCATCGTTGGGGTTAGAGAGATGCCCGAGGGCGGTGGCAGCACAGCGGGGGGAGGAGGTTCGGGGGAAGGCGGCGAGGCGAGGCGGTCGCAGGTGCGCCGCCGGCCGTGGGCGGTGGTGGCCGACCCGTTAGGCCGGTGGTACGCAGTTGGGGGAAGAAGAAGAAGGTGGTCTGAAGGTCGAAGAGTAATCTGCACCGCCTATTCTTCATCCAACGCCTGAAACGAAATTGACGGACCTAAATTGAAATTTCAGTCGACTTAACTGTAGCCATTTCCTTTTTTCTCCTTCTTTCGTTCCACTGTAATTAAACAAACCCCAACTCATGTTTGCTTTTCGTGCATGGCTCACTTACGTAGCACAGTGCCGCTCCGAAAGTTTTCATGATTATGTACAAGTAGAATTTAGTGGCACATGTACGCGTCGTGTAGTCGACCGAGAAGCCCGTACTCGTGCTTGCGCGTGCAGAGCGCGGATCTAGAGGTCGCAGTAATCACACGAAGCACGTAGTACGCCCTATGCTAAGCAGTACCGGAGCGTACGCGCCCATGCGTGTCCTCCCTCCCTCCCGTGTCAATTGAAAGCTTCACGTGAGGGAGCCGCTGCTCTGCTTCGCGAGTCATGGACGCACGTTGCACCGCGGAAAAACCAGCCCTGTGGAAGCGTACGTATAGTTTTTTGCCCATGTGCATATGCATGCATGCATGAACATGGACGATGACACAGTCACCGCTGAAACAAAGAGCGTGTACGTGTGATAGTGAAGGGCGCGTCAGAGCCATGCATGCATTTCTTAATCTCCAGCGTACGTGCTTGCACCTTCGTACGGCAGTAGTATATGTGATAGCGATCGATCAAAGCTGTCGCGTACGTGCGTGCGTGCGTGAAGACGATCGACCGACGAGTGATGCGATACACGTCTTGCACGTACGTACGTGAAGACCAGTTTTTTTTTTTTTAGAAACATGAAGACCAGCTGAAGGGTATGGGCGTGTACCGCGCTGGGCGCGGCCTGTGAAGTGCATCACTTGCATCCCTTGAACAAAAAGGGCATCACTTGCAATTGCAAGCTTGCATCATCAATCTCTGTACCGTGCCGGCCGGCGGCGCAGCGGGCGTACCACGGATAAAGGGCGTCGAGATTGAAGAGATCCAACACGACTTGACGCGTTCGGTGCCGCCCGGACGACGCCGTGCTCTGCGCTCTGAGAGGTGAGGTGAGAGCTGCAGGCTGCTTTGCATTATGCACACGTGATGTGCTGCCGTCCTAACTTACCGCGTGCCTTCAGAAGTACTTCGTACTAGTAAATCCACCTTTTAAAAAAGAGAACCGAATGTATATCAACCTTAAAAAAAAAGAATGGGTATATAAACCCTAACCCTCTGTAAAGCCAGCTCAGTTGAACCGCGTTGATTAAGATAATTTTGCTAGCAAGTGCGCTCGACCAGTAAAGCCGCACCGACCCCACGTGGGCCCACGTTCCCGCGACCCGTGGGACGGCACAAGCGGCGGCCTCACGCATCGTGCTCACCGCAGGGTATCCCGTCCCGTATCCATCTCCTCCTCCCCTTAGGTGCTACCGTGATACGGCCTTCTGGGCCGTTGGATTTTCAGATCGGACGGCATCTAGGAGTGGTTGGATCTGCTGGACCTATGCGTAATTTTTGAACTCCTAGTAGGCTTTTCTGCAAATGTTGCTGAGTTACTAGGAGCTGTCCAATATGAGAATCCGACGGCCCAAAAGCCCGTATCACGGTAGCATCTAAGGGGCGGTAGCACTGGATATTTTCCCCTCCTCCCTAGTTGCAAAAGTCACCCACCGTTTCACCAGCCACCCACTTCTCCAAATTCACCTCTCCCTCTACAAGAATCAACAAAGGGCTACTACTAGTACTAGGAGTAGTACAAATCCAAGAAACGGGTGACCAAAGGCTGTTTGGTTTGTGACTAAGTTTGCCAAAGCTTACCACACCTAAGGTTAGGCAAGTTTGATCAATTTAATGGGTGTTTGGTTCAAGCCACACTTTAAACAAGCCACACTTAGGCCCACATGGCATGCAAATAAAAAGTGTGGCAAAATTTCCTTAGACTTGCCAACTTGTGGCTCTTATTTTAAAAAACTAACCTTAAACAAATTTGGCAAAATGTGGCACTCCTGGTCCTAGAACCAAACGACCCCCAAATCCTAGAATCTATTCTGCACGCTGACCACGGTCCGGGTCTAGTAGCAGTACTACTACTACGATCCACTGACACAAGCAACAAAAAATACCATATATTCCCCCGGTATGGCCCTGGATCTGCAAAGATCTCCCTTTCTCAGATACTACTACTACTGCCAGCACGCAGCAGGTGAAAGAAAAATCACCATGTATACAAATAATATACAATCTGATTCACCCTACAGCGTATCGATCTCACAGTACATAGGCTGCAGCATCAGGCCTCGCGCCGCCGGAGAAAACAAGCATTTGAACGGGCGCCTACCCGATGCACCGGATCGTGTTTCGTTTGCCCGGGGATCGGACGCCGCCCGACCCACCCACACCCACGGGGGCCTGGGAGACGGCGAAAACAATTGCGGGCTGCTGGCCTGTAAAACCGTGCAGCGCAAAGGGTTTTGCTGACTTGCTGGTGCTGGCCTAGAAAGGGGACGGGAGGAGGGAGGGAGGGAGGGAGGCGTGGGAGCGTGGCGCGTAGCCATATGTGGGAGAGGAAGAGGAGGAAATGACCATACGTGTTGTAGTAGTGCCGGCCGTACGGAAAAGCTTGTGGCTTGTGCTCTGACATGGACTTTGACCCGGCTTGGCCTGTCTCCACAGGTTGGATATGAGCTTAGATATGGGCGCGTCAGTTCGGGAAAAGGAATATGGGCGCATGTCTTTATGCTGCGCAAAAATGCTATGGGAAGTCATTTGTTATAGTTGCAGCTGCGAATATATAAAAGGGACGGAACTATGGAAGGATTCATGTACTAGCCGGGGAATTAATTGATTGGTTAGATATAACATTCCATCACTGATTGAGATGTTAAAGCCAACTCCAACGCACCACCTCATCTGGTCCGGCCGCGCTCGTTCGAACCGAACAGAGACAAATCGCGGTCCAACGAATGAGAGCAAACGGACGTCAGTCTGTTATTTTCCACCGCTGACTCATTTCCAGTAAAAAATTAGGCCGCTTTTACGTTGAAATGGATAACACACTAACGGGTGGGACACACACGCTTGTCCTCCCCTGGCCCGCATGTTGGTCAAACAATCCCCTTTTCCCTTTCCTCCTACGTGACTTGCCCCTTCCCTGCCCCCCGCCATAGCCGCCACCCATTAATGGTTCTACAGGCCTGCTGCCTGTGCGGAGAGGCCGAGGTGCTCTTCTTCGGCCTCGTCTCCACCATGACTGCAAGGTGTTCGACACCTTGCTCGCAAGGTACCATGGATAGTGGAGACGAGTATTTTTTCAACAACTTCATTTGTTCATCGGATAATTTGTCCTCGGATGACGAAGAGCTTGTGGTTGCTGAATTGGTTGTCAAATGTGTGATTGGCGTACTCATATGCAGCTCCAAAATGACTTGGTTGAGCACATGTGGATTCACATTGACAACTAGTAGATATATCGGTTCATTTTCTTTCCATGTATTCAAGACATTTCAATTAGGTTGTAAAACTATTTGCAATGTTTGATTTATTTGGTTGTATAACTATTTGCCATGTTTGATTTATTTGGTTGTAAAACTACTTGCAATGTTTAGTTTAAAAACCGTCTACTTTCGGCGTTCGACCGGCCGTGGCGGGCCAGATGGGTCAACCCGCGTTGGGTGCATGGCCAACGCGTTCAGGAAAACGGCCGGATGTCGCCCCTTTGCTCGACCCAAACAGCCAAAATCCAAACAAAACAGACATCCGTCTGGGGTCATGCGTTGGAGTTGGTCTAACTCTAAGAGCAACTCCAACGGGCCGACCCAAACGGACGGCGATTTCGTCCGCTTTTTATCCGTTTGGGTCGGCCGCCCATCTGGCGTCCGCCCTGTTTTTCATATGGGTCGGCAACGCGCCCAACGCGCCGACCCATATGTGTAGGCGTGGCCGGCTGGCCGCCCAATTTTGCATTGCATTCAACGTATGGTGAAATGAAAATTTAACAAACAAAATAGTCAGCCCAAATAAATAGTATAGTTTACAGGCCAAATAAAAACAAAATGTTTCACATAGTTTTGCAAACGAATAAAAAAGATACATCTATTGGTTGCCAACATGAGTCCACATATGCTCAACCAAATCATTTTGCAGTTGCACGTGAGTTTCCCAATCACGCATGTCTTCATGAAACTGAATGAACTGCTCAAATGTTGCCGCTACTCCATGCTCAGGCACAACATTCTCACCCTGAAACTGAAAGCCTTGATCATACAGACGTTCCGGGCGCTCGTCTTCTATGATCATTGTTGCCAACATGAGTCCACATATGAACAACGACTGCTGGTTGTTGAGATGGTGATGGACCAACACAGCAGCCAATATCTCCTCCTCGTCGTCGGACGACGAATCGTCGGAGTCACAAAGGAAATTGTGGTAAAAGAACTCGTCGGCGAAGTCCATTTTCGTACCTTGGCAAACTGTCGAACAGCTTGCGGGCGTCGAAGAAGGAGACGGCCGACGAGGGGAGACGCGGCGCCCACAGACCAGCTAGCTGCCCGGCCGGCGTCCGACGAGCGTGTCGGTCGTCTGTGGCTGGGGCGGCGAGGCGTCTACTTGGTCGCGGGGCGGCTGGGCGGTGGGGGAAACAGCGGCGGGGAACCAGCTTGCTCCCCGGCGGCAAAACGGCGGCGGCGGACGACTGGGGGCAGGGGCGGCGTTGCTGGGCGAATGTGGAGGCGGCGGCAGCTGGAAGAGTCGCCGGCAAAATAGGCGGCGACGTCGGTGACGGAGGAGGCGGGGGCGAGGGTTGCTTGTTGGCTGGGGGGAGGGAAGGCCAATGTGCCACAGATGAGCGGGCCCGGGGACAAGAGTAGGCGAGCGCGCGTCTGTCGCGTGTCCGCGCCGACGCAAATCAGGCTCAAAAATGGGCCGGGAATGGGTCGCCCGCCGACGAAAAACGGACGCGCGTCCGTTTGGGTCTGCGCGTTGGGCCATCTTTTCTGTCCGCGCCGACCCAAACGGACAGCCGCGGACGAAATGGGTCGCCCCATTGAAGTTGCTCTAACATATCGACGAAAAAAATTCATCACGAAGGAAAAAAGATAATGGCGGGAGTGCAAGGTGTTCCAGATAAAAAAGAGAGAGAAAAGACAATGGCGGATGGAAATATGGAATCAACAAGACACCACCATGCCAGGAAGAAACAACGTTCGTTCCTTGCAAGATGCAACCCCAGGCATCCAACGTCCACGTGGCACCAGCCAACACGTCGGCACGGTCCGCGATGCCAGCGAACAGAGAGATTCCACATACTGAGCCAGAATTACACGTGGTAAACATAGGTAGGCAGAGCACAAAATACTGTCCATGCTGGAGCCTGGAGCATCATGCAGCACTCCTCCCGACCATGAAGCGTAAGCCACAGTGGCACATACGGCTGGCAGCGCGGCCGCTGTGCATGACTCGAGATGCCCATACGGCGGCCGGTGCTGTCTGCCTACGGTGTGATGGCGATGACCATGCGATGATCCGCAATCGGCGTGGCTGATCCAACGATCTTTGAATGGAATAAGCATGTGGATACCGATAAAGCGGTTCCAGGTTTGGGCATTATAGGAGTGGAAAGGATAGAGAGGATCACCGTTCCGATCTTAACCCATCTATCCATCGGCTGTTCCGTGCTATGCTGTGCTTTCCTTTCTCTTCTTTCCATGCGCTCCTATCACTTTTCCCCACTTCCAACACTCTCTCTCTCTCTCTGAGACATCACAGGCAGGCAGGCAGGCCTCGGTCATCACAGCAGGTCAAGGAAGGAGGGGTTGCAAGCCAAAGCTCTACCCTACCTTCTCTCTCCAGCCTGCAAAAAGCTATCCGTCGGAGGGGCCAATAAAAACTGTGAAAGGAAGAAGCCAACGACGCAGAAGAGAGTGAGGGAGAGGGGAAGAAAGATGCCGAATTCAATTCTGATCCACCGCCCACCATTCACTGGATCGAAAATGTTGTATCTGTACATGATCTCTCTCATTATTCATTCACTGCTTGCCGCAGCCTTAAATTACCCTCTTTCTGGAAACAAAAATTCCCTATCCCCCCCTTCTTTACATCCAACAGATATATAAAAAGGGGAAATAAATTAAACCAGCCAAGAAAAGAATCCTAACTGATATGCTACCAAGGGAGCTGGAAGGACCAACCTCACCACCCACCAAATCACAAAATGTACAGATGCCTACTAGTTTCGATCCTCGTGGCCGCGTTCCAAAATCCAGCCACAGTCCACATTCTGGTCGCTGCGACTTGCTTTGCAACATCGTCTCCCTTCTCTGCTGATCGAGGTTCGTTCAACGGTGATTACCCGGTCGACGAGCTGATGTTACCGGAGTCCAGCGGCTGATGATGATCGTTGTTGGTATTTAACAATGGAGTTCCTTTGACAATGCAGAAGATTGACCAAAACCACCTCGGAATCATCCGCTGGACTTCAAATGGAATTCCTGTTGCATCTTTTGACCCCAAAATTCTAGCCATCTTCCACAAAAATTCTGCCGATGAAATCCTGAAACCTCTTGGAGTAGAGCTTCGGGTCCACCGCAGATATCGAATTGGGGTCCGTCTGCAACGACTTGTAAACATGCTCTAGCCTTTTGGTGATGTCATAGTCCTGGAGAATGTCGATTATCCCAAAATACAGAATCACGTCATGCACTTCGCCGGTCTGGTTCGGGGCCAGGAACCCCCCACCACTCAGGAGAAACGGGTCGAACTCGCTTCTTCTGGATGCTTGCTCTGCCCGGGCTGGCATGTGCGCACCCAACCTAATCAATGGCTTCCTGAAATCAAGAAAAAGTTGGCATTAGAGAACACAGATTAATGGAGTTAACAAATAAGCTGTGGAGCATTCGTTGCTCTTAAACTGGACAGGACAATCATCTCTAATGCAGCTGAGCAAACAGCTAGGACCCAACAATGCCTAAACGCACAGATGTGTTAACCAAGTGGACGGCAATGAAGATTTTGCAGTATGATGGCTGCTCAAAGTTTCAACTAAGATGGGCACTGAGCCAGGTACAGCTTGTATGAGTTATATAAGGGTGTGAGCCATGTGTAGAACCCGTGACAAAGCACAAAAGCCATGCTTTTAGGCATGACAAAGCACAAGGATGGGCTAGTAAGATTATATAGAATAAAATCAACTAATTGCTTTCAGGTTGTTGAAGTTGCACTATCTCTTTCAATTTTCTAACATGCAGTTGTAATCTTGCAATTTTATCTTCAGCAAACAACAAATGTCAAAATGAATCGACGAATTACTTCCTTTTCATGTGGTCATTTTGAGAAAAGTTGGTAGAATTACACTTACATGAACCCAGGCTTGTTTTGAATGGATGAATTTCAAATGAATTTTGCAAGAAAAAGGTAAGAAACAGTTCAAAAGAAAACATGGCAACATACCTGCAGTCAGGTATCCTATCATAATCATTATCTGAGAAGCACAGCTCTGGCATGCCACCACCACCAACTTGAAATGTCTCGCACTTCATTGATAGCTCTGCTTAAGGATAATCGCTTGTGTTAGCACATATGTGCAATCTTTTAACTTTTATGGGTAAAGAACAGGGAACTTACTTGGAGAAGCGGTAAAAGTTGACAATCCCATCTTCGAGGCAGAGACATCGTCACAGAAGTGAACTCCTACCAAGAAGCTGTAATCCATAATACCTTCAGACTCCAAAAATTCACAATCTCTCTGTAGTTGCCTGAAGAATAGATCCGCACATCAAGTCAGTATTACCGATTCAATTATTTTCTTGAAAGTAATTTTGACACCCAAAATATCATCAGGGGTTGAACTTACTCATGGAGATCTCTGTACCAAGATCGCCGCAACCGAAATACAAAGTTGAGGTCCAAGTCTTTAAGAGTAGTTGTCTCATCAATCTCTTCTTCAAATTTGTCTGCCGTTCGGCCATATGATGAACCTTTAAGATCAAAACGGCGATGAATCTGATAGTCCGAGCAGAACAAATTTCCCATGACAATAAAACGGACCTGGAGAAGTAGTCGTTGATCAGTAACTAACATAGAAACATTTTGTGGCAAGGAATTGCAAATATTGCGCACCTTCGGTCCATTGATAGGCTTTACACAGTGGACACCATAGAACCTTGTAATTAGAGAGTAATCATATCGACTAACATGTTGGTAGTAGCTAGGCAACATCCGAATAAGCAACTGCACAGGCAAATAGCAAGGTGATGAGATACCATTTAACAAACAAACCGATTCTCTCAAAGTATTTCTACTTGGCAGCACATTTAGCTTTAATTAATATGCATCGAAACATAAGGACTAAGAAGACAATGCCAGAACAATGGTGCACATTCGCAAGACTTGAAACCCTATGCGAGAAACAAGATTTTCCTAATTTAATGCCATTTCCCCGATGCAATTCAAACAATCATGCCAATCATTTCACAAGTGACAGAACCTCGAATCCAAATAAAAGGTTACCTACTTCATACAGGCTGTAAACAAGTGCAGTTCATAACGATGGCATGAGCAAGAAAATTACCTTGACTTCTGATTTTCTCACTGTTTTAATCATGAAACGGTCATCTTGGGTGAGGTAAAAGAAACTTCCGCTCTTCCCAGGCGAAGACAGTTCCCTCAGGGCATCATTTCCACAGATAGCGAGCATGTAATCCGCCGGATCAACAGTAAACAATTTCCTCAAATGTCTGCATAATCCAGCATCCCCCAGTCAATAATACAGTAACAATTAAAACAAAGCAATCCAGAGAACATTGATTAGAAGGAATGGCAAGCAAGCACCTGAACACCATGGGGCAGTAGTCCTTCCACCGGAAATCTGGGGAGGAATGTGGTGGCGTGACCTTTGACCCCTCAGGAGGGAACCGCGTCCAGAACTTCTCCCTAGGATCAAAATCTGCCAGTGCAAGCTCCCGCATCGGCACGGCCGCAGATTTCCCCACCGAATGCCTGAAAGATGCCCACAATAAACACCCACAATTCTAGCAATTCGCTGAAATACAAGCCACATTGCAAGCATTTCAGCATTTCAACAACTAAATAACGAGGAATCACCTGATGCCCAATTGCAGCTGCAACATGAGCTCGTAGTTCTTATGCCCCTTGGAGATGGTCTGCCCAGGTCGCTTCCCCTCAGGCGTGGTGGCGGCTGAGGACGACCAGCACGGGCCTCCGTTGGGTCCTCGCCGGGCGCTGCGCTGCGTCCGCATGTACGTTGGCCCACCTCCAGCGGGCGCGGCCTCCCGGTAGAGCATGGAGGCCTCGAGCGCATCCACAATGTCGCAGGTGATGTCCCCTGCCTCGCCCTCCGATTCCCAGATGCAGATCCGCGGCACGGAGGCAGCCTTCTCCCCAATCCCCTCCACGGAGGACCTCTTCCGCGCCGCGCCCCCGACGCCAACCGGCGGGAAGAAGGTGCCGCTTATGGCCGGCAGGTCCACACAGCTCCTCGGCCAGGAGCCGACGTACCTGCTCCCGTCGGGCCAGGTGAAGACCCCCGTGCCCCTGGGCACGCCGTTCTCCCACACGCCGTCGTAGCGGCTCCCGTTGGCCCAGATCAGCACGCCGCGGCCGGAGATGACGCCGCCCCGCCACTCCCCAACGTACTGGTTCCCGGCGGCCCAGACGTAGCGGCCGTGGCCGTCCTGCATGTTGCGGCGCCACTGGCCCTCGTAGTAGTCCCCGTTGGCGTAGCTCTTGGCGCCGGCCCCGTGGCGGCGGTCGGCCGCCCAGGCGCCGCGGTAGGTGGCGCCGTCGGGCCCGACGAAGACGCCCTGCCCCTCGATCCGGCCCCCGCGGAACTCGCCCTCGAAGGTGGCGCCCGACGGCCAGGAGAAGCGGCCCTTGCCCGACGCCTTGCCGCGCCGCCACTCCCCCTCGTACATGCACCCGTCCGCCCACACGTACTTGCCCTTGCCGTGCGGCGCGCCGCCCGCGAACCCGCCGCTGTACACGTCCCCATTCGGCAGCGCCTTCTCCACGAACGCCGCCTCGCCCCCCTCCCCCTCGCCGCCGCCTCCGCCGCCGGCGGAGGCGAGGATCATCGCCGGCGCCACCCGCCTCATCCGCCCGCGCCGCTCACGCCGCCGGCATTGCAGATCGGGGCCGCTAGGGTTTGCGATTCGGGGCCTCCTCCGCCTCCCTCCCCTCCTAAAGCCTCTCTCCCTCCCCTTTTCGCCTCTGTTTTTTTCTGTGCGCTCTCGCTGGCGGTTTGATTTGGGCTAGCGGTGGCGGTGGTGGTGGCACTGGGCTGGCTAGTAGTAGTACTGTGCGGGCGTGGAAGGGGGAGGGGATGGGGATGGACGGAAGAGGACTGAGGGGGAGGGGGAGGGGACGGGCGCTTTTACCGTACTGCCCCCGCGGCTGGGGGCGCAACGGGAGGCCGCTGCCGCTCCTCGGCATACCGCATCTGGGGGGCCGGGGGGAGTTTACGGAACTGCCCCTATCTGGGCCCGAGCCGCCCGTGGTCCCGCCGGCCTTCGTCGTCGTCGACCTCTTCTGGGTCGGGTCGGTGGGTGGAACGCGCGCGGCCGTGCTGGTGCTGCGCCTGCGCGCGGATGACGAGGGCCGGTGACGGGTCGGGTCCCGGGTCCGGGCGTTGGGGGTGGCGCGGGGCCCCTCGGGCTCGGGGGTTGGGGCGGGGGGCTCACCGACATGTGGGGTCGGCCTACTACTGTGGCGTTTCTTTGTTTTTCACGAGCATGCATTCACTGCTGACTTCTTTGGGCCAGCGCTGCTGCTGGCCGGTCGGCGCGACGACGAAGGAAGGGCACGTTTTGTTCGAGGCTGATTTGATTTTACCGCGGCCAAGTTTGGCGACGTGCTCTTTGTCACTTGCGTGGTCAGTAAAATCGATTAGAGCCACATTCTGTTTGGCGGAATATAAGTACATGGTTTATGTGTACGCCCTTCTGTTTTAAAATGACTTGCACATAAGGAGGTAGTACAGATTTCCATTGAACTCTCTCTGTCCCGAATTACTTATTGCAGAAATAAATATATTTTTGCAGGAAGTATTATATCTGATGTAAAGTTGATGTTGTTAATTTTTTCTTCTTACTTGTTGTGGTTATGGGTTTCTATCATAAAAAGCACCCCCTCGTTCCCAAATTATTTGTCGAGGGAATGTATGTATCTAAATGTATTTTAATTTTAAATAAGTCTATTTTTAGTTATTTTGCTATCAGTAATTCCGGGCGGAAGGAGTATATCCTAATTGTGTAGTAACTATTTGGTGCTGAGATATGGATGAGGGGGTGAACTCGACCCTCAATTTCGTACGAGGTTCCTAGGACCGTTCACCCTGGCAAATAATTGGACGGGCGCCTAGTCACTATCAGATGCCTATGGTGCTTAGTGTCAATGCCATGCCAGTATTAACGGACTAATATGGTAGACAAAGTATTGCCACTCGTGGTAGGAGGGCCAATCAAACGAAAGGCACAGCGTGACCTGCATGCTGAGGTCACAGAATTAATTGGGTGGATTGTATACTAGTCACGACTTTATATGGGGTTATGAACAATGATTCTGTTGTATATAATTGTTGAGGATTTGGTCAGATCTCTTCTTCTTTTAATACTATTTCCTCCATGCACGTCGTGGGAAATGCATTTGTGTATTACGAGGATGGTCAAATGAGCGCTGGATCATGCTAGTCGTAATGGGAGTATCATATCTAGTATCATGCATGCCAACTAGATTATTTTGCTGAGGTGCATGAAATTAAATAAGAAAATAAAGGGTTAAGTATCATATCATGATACCATATTATAATAAATGTTATACTATTATTTGTCATGCATGACAATAAATAATACTCCCTCCGTTCCTAAATACTTGTCTTTCTAGACATTTCAAATGACTACTACATACGGATGTATGTAGACATATTTTAGAGTGTAGGTTCACTCATTTTGCTCCGTATGTAGTCACTTGTTGAAATGCCTAGAAAGACAAGTATTTAGGAACGGAGGGAGTATCACCTAAGATATTAGTATAAAATAGTATGCATTACGAAGATAATATCATACTTTAGTATCATGTTAATGATACTAAGGTATGATATTACTCATTACGGGCAGCCTCAGCTTCACGATATGCGGAGTTACTCCGATATGCACAAAGTTACCCGGAGCGGAAATGATCTTGGCTAGTGAATGGGCAAGATCAGATGAGATGCCGGCCTCCAGACCTTGGAGTTTTTCCATCATGGCCTCAGACCTCAAATGCAGTGTGATTCAGATTGGATATACGCTGGCTCTCGGATAAACCATTGTAGTATTTGTAGCACTATACCTACTTGGAGAAACAAGGGATATTATTTGATCCGTCTGGCAAAAGGTTGGTTGGGCCGGGCGATCTGAGAATCGGATTGCATATGGCTCGTCGGACGTGCCCATCCATGCATATGCATAGCATATCCCCCATACCATGGGATCCTAACGCCTTTCTAGTTTAAGGCGAACAAGCAGCACACTTCCTTTAAAGGAATCTTGCTAGGTTTTTGTATGTGCCCTGGTCCCATGCCGCTCGAATTTGACTTGATGAGACGACGAAAATGACACCAGGGTGGGTGCAGACCGAATTCCAATTCTAAGTGCACGCGTAATCCATCTGAACAGTTGTACTGTGATGCTCTGCTGGTTCAGTTCTTTTTTTCTACGATGCGGCCGTCGTCTTAACTTTTACTGCGAGATGGAGACTAGAATCAAAGCTACTCCGAGGAAATTATGTAGTCACAACACCTACGAGGCTAGTACCCAATATATGTCAAAGCAGGAGTAGGGTGTTTTTTTTTTTGATTTCGCTAGAAATTAAGCGTTAGATTTCTTTTACGTGACAAATTGAGTGTTAGACACTTGGGCGTGGCAAATTGAACGTTAAATTTCTGGGCATGACAGATCGAACAATTTTTATGGCAAATTTAGTTATCATGAAGATGTTAATTTCCTTTAGCAAGCAATGGCATATCTTTGCCATGTTCAGTTTTTTGTCAGGATTTGCCATGCTTGCTAAAGAAAATAGTCATCCTCACGACAACTAGAACCAACTCTAATTGATCCCTATCCGGCTTTAGAAGAGTAAAATTTTGGTTTTCCTCCTGTATACTGCACCTAGCCGAAGTCCTAAAACCAATAAAGGAGTATAATTTTTACTCCTCCGTCGAAAACCCCCTCCAGGCCGCCTAAATATACTTGTTGCTTGCACAGCTAAGTAAAAGTTACGTGTCTCTTTCTCCGCCCTTGTGGCTCCACCATTCCTGCCGCCGCCACCCCCACCCGGCGCCGTCACCACCGATTACCAGCTCCGTCGCAAGAATGGATAGCCAAGATGCTTCCGTCACCCCGCTGGCCACTGACTGTTGGGAACGTTGCATGGAAAACAAAAAATATCTACACACACGCAAGATCTTTCCATGGAGATGCATAGCTATGAGAGGGGAGAGAGTGTCTACGTACCCTCGTAGACCGTTAAGCGGGAGCGTTTATTAACGTGGTTGAGGTAGTCGTGCACCTTCACGATCTGCCCGATCAAGTATCGAACATACGGCACCTCCGCGTTAGCACACGTTCAACTCGATGACGTCCTCGCCTTCTCGACCTAGCAAGAGAGGCGAAGTAGTAGACGAGTTCCGGCAGCACGGTGACGTGGTGACAGAGGTGGTGAAACTATCCGCAGAGCTTCGCCAAGCACAATGGGCGTGGACGGAGGAGGAACTAGAACTAGAGGGAGACGGGGCGCCACACACGGCCTGGGGATCGTGGTGTCTCTTGCCCCTCTCCCTCTCTCTCTTATATATATAGGTGGGGGGAGGAGTAGGCATCCCTAGACGCGCCCCCTTCCCTTTCATTCCTTTAGGTGTGGAGGAAAGTGTTGGGGAACGTAGTAATTTCAAAAAAAATCCTACGCACACACAGGATAATGGTGATGCATAGCAACGAGAGGGGAGAGTGTGTCTACGTACCCTCGTAGACCGAATGCGGAAGCGTTAGCACAACACGGTTGATGTAGCCGTACGTCTTCACGATCCGACCGATCCAAGTACCGAACGCACGACACCTCCGAGTTCTGCACACGTTCAACTCGATGACGTCCCGCGAGCTCCGATCCAGCAAAGCTGCACAGGAGAGTTTCGTCAACACGACGGCGTGGTGATGGTGATGATGATCCTACCGACGCAGGGCTTCGCCTAAGCACCGCTACGATATGATCGAGGTGGATTATGGTGCACGGGGGCACCGCACACGGCTAAGAGATCAATGGTCAATTGTTGTGTCTCTGGGGTGCCCCTGCCCCCGTATATAAAGAAGCAAGGGGGAGGAGGCGGCCGGCCAAGGAGAGGCGCGCCAAGGGGGAGTCCTACTCCCACTAGGAGTAGGACTCCTCCTATTCCTAGTAGGAGTAGGAGAGGAGGGAGGAAAGGGAGAGGAGGAGAAGGAAAGAGGGGGCCGACCCCCCTTGCCGTAAACCAATTCAGTTTGGGCCTTGGGGGGCGCGCCCCACACTTCCCTTGCTGCCCTCTATTTCCACTAAGGCCCATGTAGACCCAGTAAGCCCCCCGGGGGGTTCCAGTAACCCCCGGTACTCCGGTATATGTCTAAAACCTTCCAGAACCTTTTCGGTGTTCGAACATAGTCGTCCAATATATCGATCTTTATGTCTCGACCATTTAGAGACTCCTTGTCATGTCCGTGATCATATCCGGGACTCTGAACTACCTTCGGTACATTACAACACAAAAACTTATAATACCGATCGTCACTGAACTTTAAGCGTGCGGACCCTATGGGTTCAAGAACTATGTAGACATGACCAAGACACGTCTTCGGTCAATAACCAATAGCGGAACCTGGATGCTCATATTGGTTCCCACATATTCTACGAAGATCTTTATCAGTCAAACTGCATAACAACATACGTTGTTCCCCTTTGTCATTGGTATGTTACTTGCCCGAGATTCGATCGTCGGTATCTCAATACCTAGTTCAATCTCGTTACCGGAAAGTCTCTTTACTCGTTCCGTAATACATCATCTTGCAACTAACTCATTAGTTACATTGCTTGCAAGGCTTATAGTGATGCGCATTACCGAGAGGGCCCAGAGATACCTCTCCGACAATCGGAGTGACAAATCCTAATGTTGATCTATGCCAACTCAACAAGTACCATCAGAGACACCTGTAGAGCACCTTTATAATCACCCAGTTACGTTGTGACGTTTGGTAGCACACAAAGTGTTCCTCCGGTATTCGGGAGTTGCATAATCTCATAGTCATAGGAACATGTATAAGTCATGAAGAAATCAATAGCAACAAACTAAACGGTCATCATACTAAGCTAACGGATGGGTCAAGTCAATCACATCATTCTCTAATGATGTGATCCCATTAATCAAATGACAACTCATGTCCATGGTTAGGAAACATAACCATCATTGATTCAACGAGCTAGTCAAGTAGAGGCAAACTAGTGACACTCTGTTTGTCTATGTATTCACACATGTACTAAGTTTTTGGTTAATACAATTCTAGTATGAATAATAAACATTTATCATGATATAAGGAAATATAAATAACAATTTTATTATTGCCTCTAGGGCATATTTCCTTCAGTCTCCCACTTTCACTAGAGTCAATAATCTAGTTCACATCGTCATGTGATTTAACACCAATAGTTCACATCTTTATGTGGTTAGTTCACATCTCCATGTGACTAACATCCAAAGGGTTTAATAGAGCCAATAATCTAGTTCACATCGCTATGTGATTAACACCCAAAGAGTGATCATGTTTTGCTTGTGAGAGAAATTTAGTCAACGGGTCTGCAACATTTAGATCCGTATGTATTTCGCAAATTTCTATGTCTACAATTCTCTGCACGGAGCTACTCTAGCTAATTGCTCCCACTTTCAATATGTATCCAGATCGAGACTTAGAGTCATCTAGATCGATGTAAAAAGCTTGCATCGACGTAACTCTTTACGACGAACTCTTTTATCACCTCCATAATCGAGAAATATTTCCTTAGTCCTCTAAGGATAATTTTGACCGCTGTCCAGTGATCTACTCCTAGATCACCATTGTACTCCCCTGCCAAAAAAATGCTAAGGTATACAATAGGACTGGTAAACAACATAGCATACTTTATAGAACCTATGACTGAGGCATAGGGAATGACTTTTCATTCTCTTTCTATTTTCTACCGTGGTAGGGTTTTGAGTCTTTACTCAACTTCACACCTTGCAACACAGGCAAGAACTCCTTATTTGACTGTTCCATTTTGAACTACTTCAAAATCTTGTCAAGATATGTACTCATTGAAAAAACTTATCAAGCGTCTTGATCTATCTCTATAGATCTTGATGCTCAATGTGTAAGCAGCTTCATCGAGGTCTTTCTTTGAAAAACTCTTTTCAAACACTCCTTTATGCTTTCCAGAAAATTCTACATTATTTCTGATCAACAATATGTCATTCACATATACTTATCAGAAATGTTGTAGTGCTCCCACTCACTTTCTTGTAAATATAGGCTTCACTGTAAGTCTGTATAAAATCATATGCTTTGATCACTTTATCAAAGCATATATTCCAACTCTGAGATGCTTGCACCAGTCCATAGATGGATCACTGGAGTTTGCTCACTTTGTTAGCACCTTTAGGATTGACAAAACCTTCTGGTTGCATCATATACAACTCTTCTTTAAGAAATCCATTAAGGAATACAGTTTTGACATCCATTTGCCAGATTTCATAAAATGAGGTAACTGCTAACATGATTCGGACAGACTTTTAAGCATCGATACGGGTGAGAAAATCTCATCGTAGTCAACACATTGAACTTGTCGAAAACATTTTGCGACAATTCAAGCTTTATAGATAGTAACACTACTATTAGCGTCCGTCTTCCTCTTGAAGATCCATTTATTCTCAATGACTCACCGATCATCGGGCAAGCCAATCAAAGTCCATACTTTGTTCTCATACATGGATCCCATCTCAGATTTCATGGCCTCAAGCCATTTCGCGGAATCTGGGCTCATCATCGCTTCCTCATAGTTCGTAGGTTCGTCATGGTCTAGTAACATGACTTCCAGAAAGGATTACCGTACCACTCTGGTGCGGATCATACTCTGGTTGTCCTACGAGGTTAGGTAGTAACTTGATCTGAAGTTCCATGATCATCGTCATCAGCTTCCTCACTAACTGGTGTAGAGATCACTAGAACTGATTTCTGTGATGAACTACTTTCTAATTTGGGAGAAGGTACAATTACCTCATCAAGTTCTACATTCCTCCCACTTACTTCTTTCAAGAGAAACTCCTTCTCTAGAAAGGATCCATTCTTAGCAATGAATGTCTTGCCTTCGGATCTGTGATAGAAGGTGTACCCAATTGTCTCCTTTGGGTATCCTATGAAGACACATTTCTCCGATTTGGGTTTGAGCTTATCAGGATAAAACTTTTTCACATAAGCATCACAACTCCAAACTTTAAGAAACAACAACTTAGGTTTCTTGCCAAACCATAGTTCATACGACGTCGTCTCAACAAATTTAGATGATGCCCTATTTAACGTGAATGCAGCTGTCTCTAATGCATAACCCCAAAATGATAGTGGTAAATCGGTAAGAGACATCATAGATCGCACCATATCCAATAAAGTACGATTACAACGTTCGAAACACACCATTATGCTGTGGTGTTCCAGGTGGCGTGAGTTGTGAAACTATTCCACATTGTTTCAAATGAAGACCAAACTCGTAACTCAAATATTCGCCTCCGCAATCAAATCGTAGAAACTTTATTTTCTTGTTACGATGATTTTCCACTTCACTCTGAAATTCTTTGAACTTTTCAAATGTTTCAGACTTATGTTTAATTAAGAAGATATACCCATATCTTACTCAAATCATCTGTGAAGGTCAGAAAATAACGATACCTGCCGCGAGCCTCAACACTCATCGGACTGCATACATCAGTATGTATTATTTCTAACAAGTTTGTTGCTTGCTCCATTGTTCCGGAGAACGGAGTCTTAGTCATCTTGCCCATGAGGCATGGTTCACAAGCATCAACTGATTCATAATCAAGTGATTTCAAAATCCCATCAGCATGAATTTTCTTCATGCGCTTTACACTAATATGACCTAAACGACAGTGCCACAAATAAGTTGCACTATCATTATTAACTTTGCATCGTTTGGCTTCAATATTATGAATATGTGTATCACTACGACCGAGATTCAATAAACCATTCACCTTGGGTGTATGACCATTGAAGGTTTTATTCATGTAAACAGAACAACAATTATTCTCCGACTTTAAATGAATAACCGTATTTCAAAAAACATGATCAAGTCATGTTCATGCTTAACGCAAACACCAAATAACATTTATTTAAGTTCAACACTAATCCCGAAAGTATAGGGAGTGTGCGATGATAATCATATCAATCTTGGAACCACTTCCAACACACATCGTCACTTCACCCTTAACTAGTCTCTGTTCATTCTGCAACTCCCGTTTCGAGTTATTAATCTCAACAACTGAACTAGTATCAAATACTGAGGGGTTGCTATAAACACTAGTAAGTACACATCAATAACATGTATATCAAATAAATCTTTGTTTACTTTGCCATCCTTCTTATCCGCAAAATACTTGGGGCAGTTCCGCTTCTAGTGACTAGTCCCTTTGCAGTAGAAGCACTTAGTCTCAGGCTTAGGTCTAGACTTGGGCTTCTTCATTTAAGCAGCAACTTGCTTGCCATTCTTCTTGAAGTTCCCCTTCTCCCCTTTGCCCTTTTTCTTGAAACTAGCGGTCTTGTCAACCATCAACACTTGATGCTTTTCTTGATTTCTACCTTCGTCGATTTTAGCATCACGAAGAGCTTGGGAATCATTTCCGTTATCCCTTGCATATTATAGTTCATCACGAAGTTCTAGCAACTTGGTGATAGTGACTAGAGAACTCTGTCAATCACTATCTTATCTGGAATATTAACTCCCACTTGATTCAAGTGATTGTTGTACTCAAACATTCTGAGCACATGCTCAGTTGCTGAGCTATTCTCCTATATCTTGTAGGCAAAGTGCTTGTCAAAGGTCTCATACCTTTTGACATGGGCATGAGTCTGAAATACTAATTTCAACTCTTGGAACATCTTATATGCTCCGTGGCGTTCAAAACATTTTTTTATATCCCGGTTCTAAGCCGTAAAGCATGGTGCACTAAACTATCAAGTAGTCATCATACCGAGCTTTTATCAAACGTTCATAACGTCTGCATATGCTCCTGCAATAGGTCCGTCACCTAGCGGTGCATCAAGGACATAATTCTTCTGTGCAGCAATGAGGATAATCCTCAGATCACGGATCCAATCCGCATCATTGCTACTATCATCTTTCAAAATAGTTTTCTCTAGGAACATATCATCAATAAAACAGGGAAGCTATACACGAGCAATTGATCTACAACATAGATATGCAAATACTATCAGGACTAAGTTCATGATAAATTTAAGTTCAATTAATCATATTACTTAAGAACTCCCACTTAGATAGACATCCCTCTAATCATCTAAGTGATCACGTGATCCAAATCAACTAAACCATAACTGATCATCACGTGAAATGGAGTAGTTTTCAATGGTGAACATCACTATGTTGATCATATCTACTATATGATTCACGCTCGACCTTTCGGTCTTAGTGTTCCGAGGCCATATCTGCATATGCTAGGCTCGTCAAGTTTAACCCAAGTATTCTGCGTGTGTAAAACTGTCTTACACCCGTTGTAGATGAACGTTGAGCTTATCACACCCGATCATCACGTGGTGTCTCAGCACGACGAACTTTGGCAACGGTGCATACTCAGGGAGAACACTTGTACCTTGAAATTTAGTGAGAGATCTGTTGGAAATATGCCCTAGAGGCAATAATAAAAGCATTATTATTATATTTCCTTGTTCATGATAATTGTCTTTATTCATGCTATAATTGTGTTATCCGGAAATCGTAATACATGTGTGAATAACAGACACCAACATGTCCCTAGTAAGCCTCTAGTTGACTAGCTCGTTGATCAACAGATAGTCATGGTTTCCTGACTATGGACATTGGATGTCATTGATAACGAGATCACATCATTAGGAGAATGATGTGATGGACAAGACCCAATCCTAAACATAGCATAAGATCGTATAGTTCGTTTGCTAGAGTTTTGCAATGCCAAGTATCTTTTCCTTAGACCATGAGATCGTGTAACTCCCGGATACCGTAGGAGTGCTTTGGGTGTGCCAAACGTCACAACGTAACTGGGTGACTATAAAGGTATACTACGGGTATCTCCGAAAGTGTCTGTTGGGTTGACACGGATCAAGACTGGGATTTGTCACTCCGTATGACGGAGAGGTATCACTGGGCCCATTCAGTAATGCATCATCATAATGAGCTCAAAGTGACCAAGTGTCTGGTCACGGGATCATGCATTACGGTACGAGTAAAGTGACTTGTCGGTAACGAGATTGAACGAGGTATTGGGATACCGACGATCGAGTCTCGGGCAAGTAACATACCGATTGACAAAGGGAATTGTATACGGGGTTGTTTGAATCCTCGACATCGTGGTTCATCCGATGAGATCATCGAGGAGCATGTGGGAGCCAACATGGGTATTCAGATCCCGCTGTTGGTTATTGGCCGGAGAGTCGTCTCGGTCATGTCTACATGTCTCCCGAACCCGTAGGGTCTACACACTTAAGGTTCGGTGACGCTAGGGTTGTAGGGATATGTATATGCAGTAACCCGAATGTTGTTCGGAGTCCCGGATGAGATCCCGGACGTCACGAGGAGTTCTGAAATGATCCGGAGGTAAAGATTTATATATGGGAAGTCCTGTTTCGGCCATCAGGACAAGTTTCGGGGTCATCGGTATTGTACCGGGACCACCGGAAGGGTCCCGGGGGTCCACCGGGTGGGGCCACCTGTCCCGGGGGGCCACATGGGCTGTAGGGGGTGCGCCTTGGCCTACATGGGCCAAGGGCACCAGCCCCAAGGGGCCCATGCGCCTAGGGTTTCCAATGGGGAAGAGTCCCACAAGTGGAAGGCACCCCTAGGTGCCTTGGGGGGGGGAACCTCCCTTGGCCACCGCCCCCCCTAGGAGATTGGATCTCCTAGGGCCGGTGCCCCCCCCTTGGCCCTCCTATATATAGTGGGGGAAAGAGGGCTTTTCATCCACGCCTTTGGTTGCCTCCCTCTCCCTCTCCAACACCTCTTCCTCCTCCATAGCGCTTGGCTAAGCCCTGCCGGAGTACTGCAGCTCCATCACCACCACGCCGTCGTGCTGCTGCTGGAGCCATCTTCCTCAACCTCTCCTTCCCCCTTGCTGGATCAAGAAGGAGGATACGTGGCTGTTCCGTACGTGTGTTGAACACGGAGGTGCCGTCCGTTCGGTGCTAGGATCTTCGGTGATTCGAATCACGACGAGTACGACTCCCTCATCCCCGTTCTTTGAACGCTTCCGCTCGCGATCTACAAGATACGTAGATTCATCTAATCACTCGTTGCTAGATGAACTCATAGATGGATCTTGGTGAAACCGTAGGAAAATTTTGTTTTCTGCAATGTTCCCCAACAGTGGCATCATGAGCTAGGTCTATGCGTAGTTCTCTTGCACGAGTAGAACACAATTTGTTGTGGGCGTTGATGTTGTTAACTTTCTTGCCGCTACTAGTATTATCTTGCTTCAACGGTATTGTGGGATGAAGCGGCCCGGACCAACCTTACACGTACGCTTACGTGAGACCGGTTCCACCGACTAACATGCACAAGTTGCATAAAGGTGGCTAGCGGGTGTCTGTCTCTCCTACTTTAGTTGGAGCGGATTCGATGAAAAGGGTCCTTATGAAGGGTAAATAGAAGTTGACAAATCACGTTGTGGCTTTCACGTAGGTAAGAAAACGTTCTTGATAGAACCCTACTTCAGCCACGTAAAAACTTGCAACAACAATTAGAGGACGTCTAACTTGTTTTTGCAGCAAGTGCTTTGTGATATGATATGGCCAAAGTTGTGATGAATGATGAATGATCTATATGTGATGTATGAGATGTTCATGCTATTGTAATAGGAATCACGACTTGCATGTCGAAGAGTATGACAACCGGCAGGAGCCATAGGAGTTGTCTTTATTTTTTGTATGACCTGCGTGTCATTGAGAAACGCCATGTAAATTACTTTACTTTATTGCTAAACGCGTTAGCCATAGTAGTAGAAGTAATAGTTGGCGAGCAACTTCATAGAGACACAATGATGGAGATCATGATGATGGAGATCATGGTGTCATGCCGGTGACAAGATGATCATGGAGCCCCAAGATGGAGATCAAAGGAGCTATGTGATATTGGCCATATCATGTCACTATTATTATTTGATTGCATATGATGTTTATCATGTTTTGCATCTTGTTTGCTTAGTACGATGGTAGTAAATAAGATGATCCCTCATAATAATTTCAAGAAAGTGTTCCCCCTAACTGTGCACCGTTGCGACAGTTCGTTGTTTCGAAGCACCACGTGATGATCGGGTGTGATAGATTCTAACGTTCACATACAGCGGGTGTAAGACAGATTTACACATGCAATACACTTAGGTTGACTTGACGAGCCTAGCATGTGTATAGACATGGCCTCGGAACACAGAAGACCGAAAGGTCGAGCATGAGTCGTATAGAAGATACGATCAACATGAAGATGTTCACCGACGTTGACTAGTCCGTCTCACGTGATGATCGGACATGGCCTAGCTAACTCGGATCATGTTATACTTAGATGACTAGAAGAGGGATGTCTATCTAAGTGGGAGTTCATTATAATTTGATTAGATGAACTTAATTATCATGAACTTAGTCTAAAATCTTTACAATATGTCTTGTAGATCAAATGGCCAACGTAGTCCTCAACTTCAACGCGTTCCTAGAGAAAACCAAGCTGAAAGACGATGGCAGCAACTATACGGACCGGGTCCGGAACCTGAGGATCATCCTCATAGCTGCCAAGAAAGATTATGTCCTACAAGCACCGCTAGGTGATCCACCCGTCCCACAGAACCAAGACGTTATGAACGCTTGGCAGACACGTGCTGATGACTACTCCCTCGTTCAGTGCGGCATGCTTTACAGCTTAGAGCCGGGGCTCCAAAAGCATTTTGAGAGACATGGAGCATATGAGATGTTCGAAGAGCTGAAAATGGTTTTTCAAGCTCATGCCCGAATCGAGAGATATGAGGTCTCCGACAAATTCTTCAGCTGTAAGATGGAGGAAAATAGTTCTGTCAGTGAGCACATACTCAAAATGTCTGGGTTGCATAACCGCCTGACTCAGCTGGGAGTTAATCTCCCGGATGACGCGGTCATTGACAGAATCCTTCAGTCGCTTCCACCGAGCTACAAGAGCTTTGTGATGAACTTCAATATGCAGGGGATGGAAAAGACCATTCCTGAAGTATTTGCTATGCTGAAATCAGCAGAGGTAGAAGTCAAGAAGGAACATCAAGTGTTGATGGTCAATAAAACCACTAAGTTCAAGAAAGGCAAGGGTAAAAAGAACTCCAAGAAGGACGGCAAGGAAGTTGCCGCGCCTGGCAAGAAAGCTGCCGGGAAGAAGCCAAAGAATGGACCCAAGCCCGAGACTGAGTGCTTTTATTGCAAGGGAAGTGGTCACTGGAAGCGGAACTGCCCCAAATACTTAGCGGACAAGAAGGCCGGCAAAACAAAAGGTATATGTGATATACATGTAATTGATGTGTACCTTACCAGTATTCGTAGTAGCTCCTGGGTATTTGATACCGCTGCAGTTGCTCACATTTGTAACTCAAAGCAGGAGCTGCGGAATAAGCGGAGACTGGCGAAGGACGAGGTGACGATGCGCGTCGGGAATGGTTCCAAGGTCGATGTGATCGCCGTCGGCACGCTGCCTCTACATTTACCTACGGGATTAGTTTTAAACCTCAATAATTGTTATTTAGTGCCAGCTTTGAGCATGAACATTGTATCGGGATCTCGTTTAATTCGAGGTGGCTACTCATTTAAATCTGAGAATAATAGTTGTTCCATTTATATGAGAGATATGTTTTATGGTCATGCTCCTATGGTGAATGGTTTATTCTTAATGAATCTCGAGCGTAATGCTACACATATTCATAGTGTGAGTACCAAAAGATGTAAGGTTGATAATGATAGTCCCACATACTTGTGGCACTGCCGCCTTGGTCACATAGGTGTCAAATGCATGAAGAAGCTCCATGCGTATGGACTTTTAGAGTCTCTTGATTATGAATCATTTGACACGTGCGAACCATGCCTCATGGGTAAAATAACCAAGACTCCGTTCTCAGGAACAATGGAGCGAGCAACCAACTTATTGGAAATCATACATACTGATGTGTGCGGTCCAATGAGTGTTGAGGCTCGAGGTGGCTATCGTTATGTTCTCACCCTCACTGATGACTTGAGTAGATATGGGTATGTCTACTTAATGAAACACAAGTCTAAAACCTTTGAAAAGTTCAAGGAATTTCAGAGTGAAGTTGAGAATCAACGTGACAGGAAAATCAAGTTTCTACGATCAGATCGTGGAGGAGAATACTTGAGTCCCGAATTTGGCACACACTTAAGAAAATGTGGAATAGTTTCACAACTCACGCCGCCTGGAACACCTCAGCACAATGGTGTGTCCGAACGTCGTAATCGCACTCTATTAGATATGGTGCGATCTATGTTGTCTCTTACCGATTTACCGCTATCTTTTTGGGGCTATGCTTTAGAGACTGCTGCATTCACTTTAAATAGGGCTCCGTCGAAATCCGTTGAGACGACACCGTTTGAATTATGGTTTGGTAAGAAACCTAAGTTGTCGTTTCTAAAAGTTTGGGGATGCGATGCTTATGTCAAGAAACTTCAACCTGAAAAGCTCAAATCCAAGTCGGAAAAATACGTCTTCATAGGATACCCTAAAGAAACTGTTGGGTATACCTTCTACCTCAGATCCGAGGGCAAGATCTTTGTTGCCAAGAATGGATCCTTTCTAGAGAAGGAGTTTCTCTCGAAAGAAGTAAGTGGGAGGAAAGTAGAACTTGATGAAGTATTACCTCTTGAACCGGAAAATGGCGCAACTCAAGAAAATGTTCCTGAGGTGCCTGCACCGACTGGAGAGGAAGTTAATGATAATGATCAAGATACTTCTGATCAAGCTCCTACTGAAATTCGAAGGTCCACAAGGACACGTTCCGCACCAGAGTGGTACGGCAACCCTGTCTTGGAAATCATGTTGTTAGACAACGGTGAACCTTCGAACTATGAAGAAGCGATGGCAGGCCCGGACTCCGACAAATGGCTAGAAGCCATGAAATCCGAGATAGGATCCATGTATGAAAACGAAGTATGGACTTTGACTGACTTGCCCGTTGAGCGGCGAGCCATAGAAAATAAATGGATCTTTAAGAACAAGACAGACGCGGATGGCAATGTGACCATCTATAAAGCTCGCCTTGTCGCTAAGGGTTATCGACAAGTTCAAGGGGTTGACTACGATGAGACTTTCTCACCGGTAGCGAAGCTGAAGTCCGTCCAAATCATGTTAGCAATTGCCGCATTTTATGATTATGAAATTTGGCAGATGGACGTCAAAACAGAATTCCTTAATGGTTTCCTTAAGGTGTGCAAGCTCCAACGCTCGATTTATGGGCTGGTACAAGCATCTCGGAGTTGGAACATTCGCTTTGATGAGATGATCAAAGCGTTTGGGTTTACGCAGACTTATGGAGAAGCCTGCGTTTACAAGAAAGTGAGTGGGAGCTCTGTAGCATTTCTCATATTATATGTAGATGACATACTTTTGATGGGAAATGATATAGAACTCTTGGACAGCATCAAGGCCTACTTGAATAAGAGTTTTTCAATGAAGGACCTTGGAGAAGCTGCTTATATATTAGGCATCAAGATCTATAGAGACAGATCAAGACGCCTCATAGGTCTTTCGCAAAGCACATACCTTGATAAGATATTGAAGAAGTTCAATATGGATCAGTCTAAGAAGGGGTTCTTACCTGTGTTGCAAGGTGTGAAATTGAGCTCAGCTCAATGTCCGACCACGGCAGAAGATATAGAAGAGATGAGTGTCATCCCCTATGCCTCAGCCATAGGTTCTATTATGTATGCCATGCTGTGCACCAGACCTGATGTAAACCTTGCCGTAAGTTTGGTAGGAAGGTACCAAAGTAATCCCGGCAAGGAACACTGGACAGCGGTCAAGAATATCCTGAAGTACCTGAAAAGGACTAAGGAAATGTTTCTCGTTTATGGAGGTGACGAAGAGCTCGTCGTAAAGGGTTACGTCGACGCTAGCTTTGACACAGATCTGGATGACTCTAAGTCACAGACCGGATACGTGTATATTTTGAATGGTGGGGCAGTAAGCTGGTGCAGTTGCAAGCAGAGCGTCGTGGCGGGATCTACATGTGAAGCGGAGTACATGGCAGCCTCAGAGGCAGCACATGAAGCAATTTGGGTGAAGGAGTTCATCACCGACCTAGGAGTCATACCCAATGCGTCGGGGCCGATCAAGCTCTTCTGTGACAACACTGGAGCAATTGCACTTGCCAAGGAGCCCAGCTTTCACAAGAAGACAAGGCACATCAAGCGTCGCTTCAACTCCATTCGTGAAAATGTTCAAGATGGAGACATAGAGATTTGTAAAGTACATACAAACCTGAATGTAGCGGATCCGTTGACTAAACCTCTCCCTAGAGCAAAACATGATCAACACCAGAATTCCATGGGTGTTCGATTCATCACAATGTAACTAGATTATTGACTCTAGTGCAAGTGGGAGACTGTTGGAAATATGCCCTAGAGGCAATAATAAAAGCATTATTATTATATTTCCTTGTTCATGATAATTGTCTTTATTCATGCTATAATTGTGTTATCCGGAAATCATAATACATGTGTGAATAACAGACACCAACATGTCCCTAGTAAGCCTCTAGTTGACTAGCTCGTTGATCAACAGATAGTCATGGTTTCCTGACTATGGACATTGGATGTCATTGATAACGAGATCACATCATTAGGAGAATGATGTGATGGACAAGACCCAATCCTAAACATAGCATAAGATCGTATAGTTCGTTTGCTAGAGTTTTGCAATGTCAAGTATCTTTTCCTTAGACCATGAGATCGTGTAACTCCCGGATACCGTAGGAGTGCTTTGGGTGTGCCAAACGTCACAACGTAACTGGGTGACTATAAAGGTATACTACGGGTATCTCCGAAAGTGTCTGTTGGGTTGACACGGATCAAGATTGGGATTTGTCACTCCGTATGACGGAGAGGTATCACTGGGCCCACTCGGTAATGCATCATCATAATGAGCTCAAAGTGACCAAGTGTCTGGTCACGGGATCATGCATTACGGTACGAGTAAAGTGACTTGTCGGTAACGAGATTGAATGAGGTATTGGGATACCGACGATCAAGTCTCGGGCAAGTAACATACCGATTGACAAAGGGAATTGTATACGGGGTTGTTTGAATCCTCGACATCGTGGTTCATCCGATGAGATCATCGAGGAGCATGTGGGAGCCAACATGGTTATCCAAATCCCGCTGTTGGTTATTGGCCGGAGAGTCGTCTCGGTCATGTCTACATGTCTCCCGAACCCGTAGGGTCTACACACTTAAGGTTCGGTGACGCTAGGGTTGTAGGGATATGTATATGCAGTAACCCGAATGTTGTTCGGAGTCCCGGATGAGATCCCGGACGTCACGAGGAGTTCCGGAATGATCCGGAGGTAAATATTTATATATGGGAAGTCTTGTTTCGGCCATCGGGACAAGTTTTGGGGTCATCGGTATTGTACCGGGACCACCGGAAGGGTCCCGTGGGTCCACCGGGTGGGGCCACCTGTCCCGGGGGGCCACATGGGCTGTAGGGGGTGCGCCTTGGCCTACATGGGCCAAGGGCACCAGCCCCAAGGGGCCCATGCGCCTAGGGTTTCCAATGGGGAAGAGTCCCACAAGTGGAAGGCACCCCTAGGTGCCTTGGGGGGGAGGGAAACCTCCCTTGGCCGCCACCCCCCCTAGGAGATTGGATCTCCTAGGGCCGGCGCCCCCCCTTGGCCCTCCTATATATAGTGGGGGAAGGAGGGCTTTTCATCCACGCCTTTGGTTGCCTCCCTCTCCCTCTCCAACACCTCTTCCTCCTCCATAGCGCTTGGCGAAGCCCTGCCGGAGTACTGCAGCTCCATCACCACCACGCCGTCGTGCTGCTGCTGGAGCCATCTTCCTCAATCTCTCCTTCCCCCTTGCTGGATCAAGAAGGAGGAGACGTGGCTGTTCCGTACATGTGTTGAACACGGAGGTGCCGTCCGTTCGGTGCTAGGATCTTCGGTGATTCGAATCACGACGAGTACGACTCCCTCATCCCCGTTCTTTGAACGCTTCCGCTCGCGATCTACAAGGTACGTAGATGCATCTAATCACTCATTGCTAGATGAACTCATAGATGGATCTTGGTGAAACTGTAGGAAAATTTTGTTTTCTGCAACGTTCCCCAACAAGATCATCTTATAATGCTACCATCGAACTAAGCAGAAATAAGATGTATAAAAGATAAACATCACATGCAATCAAAATATGTGACATGATATGGCCATTATCATATTGTGCTTTTGATCTCCATCTGCAAAGTACTGTCATGATCTCCATTGTTACCGGCATGACACCATGATCTCCATCCTCTTGATCTTTTATCAACGTGTCATCACATGGTCGTCTCACCGGTTATTGCTTTTGCAACTATTGCTATCGCATAGCGATAAAGTAAAGCAATTACATGGCACTTGCATCTTATGCAATAGAGAGACAACCATAAGGCTTCTGCAAGTTGCCGATAACTTCAACAAAACATGATCATCTCATACAAAAACTTATATCATGTCTTGACCATATCACATCACAACAAGCCCTGCAAGAACAAGTTAGACGTCCTCTACTTTGTTGTTGCAAGTTTTACGTGGCTGCTACGGGCTGAGCAAGAACCGTTCTTACCTACGCATCAAAAACCACAATGATAGTTCATCAAGTTAGTGCTGTTTTAACCTTCTCAAGGACCGAGCATAGCCACACTCGGTTCAACTAAAGTTGGAGAAACTGACACCCGCCAGCCACCTGTGTGCAAAGCATGTCAGTAGAACCAGTCTCACGTAAGCATACACATAATGTCGGTCCGGGCCGCTTCATCCAACAATACTGTCGAACCAAAGCATGGCATGCTGGTAAGCAATATGACTTGTATCGCCCACAACTCACTTGTGTTCTACTCGTGCATATAACATCTACGCAATAACCTGGCTCTGATGCCACTGTTGGGGAACATAGTAATTTTTCAAAAAAATTCCTACGCACACACAGGATAATGGTGATGCATAGCAACGAGAGGGGAGAGTGTGTCTACGTACCCTCGTAGACCGAATGTGGAAGCGTTAGCAAAACGCGGTTGATGTAGTCGTACGTCTTCACGATCCGACCGATCCAAGTACCGAACGCACGTCACCTCCGAGTTCTGCACACGATCAACTCGATGACTTCCCGCGAGCTCCGATCCAACAAAGCTTCACAGGAGAGTTTCCTCAGCACGACGACGTGGTGACGGTGATGATGATGCTACCAACGCAGGGCTTCGCCTAAGCACCACTACGATATGATCGAGGTGGATTATGGTGGAGGAGGGCACCGCACATGGCTAAGAGATCAATGATCAATTGTTGTGTCTCTGGGGTGCCCCCTGCCCTCGTATATAAAGGATCAAGGGGGAGGAGGCGGCCGGCCAGGGAGAGGCGCGCCAAGGGGGAATCCTACTCCCACTAGGAGTAGGACTCCTCCTATTCCTAGTAGGAGTAGGAGAGGGGGAAGGAAAGGGAGAGGAGGAGAAGGAAAGAGGGGGCCGGCCCCCTTGCCCTAAACCAATTCAGTTTGGGCCTTGGGGGGCGTGCCCCACACTTCCCTTGATGCCCTCTATTTGCACTAAGGCCCATGTAGGCCCATTAACCCCCCCCAGGGGGGGGGGGTTCCGGTAACCCCCCGGTACTCCAGTTTATGTCCGAAACCTTCCGGAACCTTTCCGGTGTTCGAACATAGTTGTCCAATATATCGATCTTTATGTCTCGACCATTTCGAGACTCCTCGTCATGTCCATGATCATATTCGAGACACCGAACTACCTTCGGTACATCAAAACACAAAAACACATAATACCGATCGTCACCGAACTTTAAGCGTGCGGACCCTACGGGTTCGAGAACTATGTAGACATGACCGACACACGTCTCCGGTCAATAACCAATAGCGGAACCTGGATGCTCATATTGGTTCCCACATATTCAACGAAGATCTTTATCGGTCAAACCGCATAACAACATACGTTCTTCCCTTTGTCATTGGTATGTTACTTGCCCGAGATTCGATCATCGGTATCTCAATACCTAGTTCAATCTCGTTACCAACAAGTCTCTTTACTCATTCCGTAATACATCATCCCGCAACTAACTCATTAGGTATATTACTTGCAAGGCTTATAGTGTTGTGCATTACCGAGAGGGCCCAGAGATACCTCTCCGACAATCGGAGTGACAAATCCTAATATTGATCTATGCCAACTCAACAAGTACCATTGGAGACACCTGTAAAGCACCTTTATAATCACCCAGTTACGTTGTGATGTTTGGTAGCACACAAAGTGTTCCTCCGGTATTCGGGAGTTGCATAATCTCATAGTCATAGGAACATGTATAAGTCATGAAGAAAGCAATAGCAACAAACTAAACGATCATCGTGCTAAGCTAACAGATGGGTCAAGTCAATCACGTCATTCTCTAATCATGTGATCCCGTTAATCAAATGACAACCCATGTTTATGGTTAGGAAACATAACCATCATTGATTGAATGAGCTAGTCAAGTAGAGGCAAACTAGTGACACTCTGTTTGTCTATGTATTTACACATGTACTAAGTTTCCGGTTAATACAATTCTAGTATGAATAATAAACATTTATCATGATATAAGGAAATATAAATAACAACTTTATTATTGCTTCTAGGGCATATTTCCTTCAGTAGCATGCAATTGCAAAAAATTCCTACGCTCACGCAAGATCTATCTAGGAGATGCATAGCAACGAGAGGGGGAGAGTGTGTCCACATACCCTCGTAGACCGAAAGCGGAAGCATTCGACAACGCGGTTGATGTACTCGAACTTCATCTCGTTCCGACCGATCAAGTACCGAACGTACGACACCTCCGAGTTCTGCACACGTTCAGCTCGATGACGTCCCTCGAACTCTTGATCCAGCAAAGTGTCGAGGGAGAGTTTCGTTAGCACGATGGTGATGGTGAAGTGATCCGCGCAGGGCTTCGCCTAAGCACTACGACAATATGACCGGAGGCGTAAACTGTGGACGGGGGCGCCGATCACGGCTAGGAACCAATGTTGTGTATTCTAGCGGTGCCCCCCATATATATAGGTGGGAGAGGGAGGGGAGCAGCAAGGGGTGCCCCAAGTAGGAGGGATCCTACTTGGGCGGCTCCTCCAAGTCGGCCTCCCCCTTCCATATGCGTCGGAGGGGGAAGGTAAGAGAGGGGAGAGGGGAAGGAAAGGTGGTGGCTGAATCCTCCCCTCTCCTCCCTTCCCTCCTTTCCTTTTCCTCCTATTTAGGCCTATAGGGGGGCGCACCAACCCCTAAGGGCCTGGTCTGTCCCTCTCTTGGCCCATTAGGCCCATATAGTTTGTCGGGGGTTGCCCGAAACCCCTTCCGATGACCCAATATGTACCCGGTACCCCCGGAACACTTCCGGTGTCCGAATACTATCGTCCTATATATGAATCTTTACCTCTCGAACATTTCGAGACTCCTCGTCATGTCCGTGATCTTATCCGGGACTCCGAACAACATTTGGTCACCAAATCACATAACTCATATAATACAAAATCGTCATCAACGTTAAGCGTGCAGACCCTATGGGTTCGAGAACTATGTAGACATGACCGAGACACCTCTCTGGTCAATAACCAACAGCGGAACCTAGATGCTCATATTGGTTCCTACATATTATACGAAGATCTTTATCAGTCGTACCGTAATGACAACATACGTTATTCCCTTTGTCATCGGTATGTTACTTGTCCGAGATTCGATCATTGGTATCTTCATACCTAGTTCAATCTCGTTACCGGCAAGTATTTTTACTCGTTCTATAATACATCATCCCGTAACTAACTCATTAGTCACATTGCTTAAAAGCCTTATCATGATGTATATTACCGAGAGGGCTCAGAGATACCTCTCCGATACTCGGAGTGACAAATCCTAATCTCGATCTATGCCAACCCAACAAACACATTCGGAGATACCCGTAGAGCATCTTTATAATTTTTTGACGAAAAACAACATTGTGATGATTTCATTCATTAAGGTAAGATGAGCCACCCCAAGGGATACAGTTCAAGATTTACAGAACGGCTGAGAGCCAGAAAGGAGAAGTAAAAGCTATACAAATGTACACATGGAAGGAGGAAAGAATGCTATCCTGCGTCAGTCCATTGAGCTCCTCTGAATCCAGCGATTCTCCAAGAGTTAAGCTCGTTGATGATGCTCCCAGCGACCTTCAGGAAATGGGTTACCTTGTTATTGAATATACGGTTGTTTCTTTCACTCCATACATTCCAGGAAACCGCCATGATTAGAGATGAGAGATCCTTTTTTCTGCTTGTACCTATACCATCCAGAGCCTTTAACCACCAGTCCAATAGAGAGCCATCATGAGCAGTAGGCAAGAGGTTGAAGGGAAACTTATATATCGCCAAGCAATAGCCCCAGATTCCAGCCGTGAAAGGGCAGCTAGCTACAAGGTGTAGGCTGTCTTCCATCCCTAAACGACATAGTTGACAGACTGGGTTGTGAGGCCAACCCTGCTTTGCAAGGTTATCTGCAGTCAAACATTTGCCCTGTACAAAGAGCTAGTTGAAGAATCTTATTTTTGGTGGAACCTTAATATGCCATATGATCTCAGATAGAGGAGAATCAATCTTGCCCCAGAATTGACATAGGTAAGCTGACTTAGCATTGTATCTTCCATCAGACGACCATTTCCAAATGAACTCGTCCTCTAGGTTGGACAGAGTGATCACCCTAGATCTGTGCCAGAATTCAATATATTCGCGCAGCACGTCAATGCCTGATACATCTCCAACATATCTATAATTTTTGATTGCTCCATGCTACTTTATCTACTGTTTTGGACTATATTGGGCTTTATGTTCCACTTTTATATTATTTTTGGGACTAACCTATTAACCGGAGGCCCAGCCCAGAATTGCTATTTTTTTTGCCTATTTCAGTATTTCGAGGAAACAGAATATCAAACGGAGTCCAAACGGAATGAAACCTTCGGGAACGTGATCTTCTCACCGAACGTGATCCAGGAGACTTGGCCCTACTCCAAGAAGTTTCCGGGGAGGTCACGAGGGTGGAGGGCGCGCCCCCCCTGGGCGCGCTCCCTGCCTCGTGGGCCCCTCGGAGCTCCACCGACGTGCTCCTTCCGCCTATATATCTCCATATACCCTAAAAACATCCGGGAGCAACATAGATCGGGAGTTCCGCCGCCAGAAGCCTCCGTAGCCACCGAAAGCCAATCTAGACCCATTCTGGCACCCTGCCGGAGGGGGCAATCCTTCTCTGGTGGCCATCTTCATCATCCTGGTGCTCTCCATGACGAGGAGGGAGTAGTTCTCCCTCGGGGCTGAGGGTATGTACCAGTAGCTATGTGTTTGATCTCTCTCTCTCTCTCTCTCTCGTGTTCTTGAGATGATACAATCTTGATGTATCGCGAGCTTTGCTATTATATTTGGATCCTATGATGTTTCTTCCCCACTCTACTCTCTTGTAATGAATTGAGTTTCCCCTTTGAAGTTATCTTATCGGATTGAGTCTTTAAAGATTTGAGAACACTTGATGTATGTCTTGCCGTGGATATCTGTGGTGACAATGGGATATCACGTGATTCACTTCATGTATGTTTTGGTGATCAACTTGCGGGTTCCACCCATGAACCTATGCATAGGGGTTGGCACACGTTTTCGTTGTAATTCTCCGGTAGAACTTTGGGGCACTCTTTGAGGTCCTTTGTGTTGGTTGAATAGATGAATCTGAGATTGTGTGACGCATATCGTATAATCATACCCACGGATACTTGAGGTGACATTGGAGTATCTAGGTGACATTAGGGTTTTGGTTGATGTGTGTCTTAAGGTGTTATTCTAGTACGAACTCTAGGGCTGTTTGTGACACTTATAGGAATAGCCCAACGGATTGATTGGAAAGAATAACTTTGAGGTGGTTTCGTACCCTACCATAATCTCTTCGTTCGTTCTCCGCTATTAGTGACTTTGGAGTGACTCTTTGTTGCATGTTGAGGGATAGTTATGTGATCCAATTATGTTAGTATTGTTGAGGGAACTTACACTAGCGAAAGTATGAACCATAGGCCTTATTTCCTATCATTGCAATACCGTTTACGCTCACTTTTATCACTTGCTACCTTGCTGTTTTTATTATTTCAGATTACAAATACCTTTATCTACCATCCATATACCACTTGTATCACCATCTCTTCGCCGAACTAGTGCACCTATACAATTTACCATTGTATTGGGTGTGTTGGGGACACAAGAGACTCTTTGTTATTTGGTTGCAGGGTTGCTTGAGAGAGACCATCTTCATCCTACGCCTCCTACGGATTAATAAACCTTAGGTCATCCACTTGAGGGAAATTTGCTACTGTCCTACAAACCTCTGCACTTGGAGGCCCAACAACGTCTACAAGAAAAAGGTTGTGTAGTAGACATCAATGCCTGGGTTGCGCTTGAGAAGGGTGACCCATTTTCTATTGGTGAGACCTTCAGCCAATGATATTTTTCTGTTCTTGCTGTGCTTGAAAAGGTTAGGAAATGAAACAGCCGGAGTCTCGCCGCCGAGCCAGTGATCATGACAAAAGGAGATCCTAATGCCGTTGCTAATCTTGATGGAGGTACAAGCAGTGAAAAGGGCCTTAACATGCTTATCAACAGGAAGCTGCAGACCTTGCCATGGCTTATCCGGATCTGTGGCGCGCTGCCAAAGCCAGCGAACTTTAAGCGCTCGCCCCTGAGCTTGTAGGTCATGGATGCCCAGCCCGCCAATGGAGATGGGTGAGCACCCCTGAGTCCAGCGGACAAGGCATTTGCCTCCACAGACGGCATCAGAGCCAGCCCATAAGAAAGCACGACATAGTTTTTCAATTTTCTTGCTGACCCATTTTGGTTGATGAATAGCTAGCAGAAGGAAAATTGGCATTGCCGAGAGAACAAACTTTACAAGAACCATTCTACCAGTGGAGGAGATCCACCTAGCTTTCCAACCATCAATCTTCTTAATTAACTTGTCAAGTAGGTCTTGGAAGTCAACGACCTTTAGACGCCTATCAGACAGAGGCATCTCGAGGTAAGTGCAGGGGAAGCTAGCCAACTGGCATCCAAGAGCCAGCTGCAAGGGAGTAAGATCAAGGCCATCACACTGGATAGGTAGGATCTTGCTTTTAGCCAGATTAGTGACGAGACCGGTTGCTTCTCCAAAAATCCAGATCCCGCTGTTGGTTATTGACCGGAGAGCATCTCGGTCATGTCTACATGTCTCCCGAACCCATAGGGTCTACACACTTAAGGTTCGGTGACGCTAGGGTTGTAGGGATATGTATATGCAGTAATCCGAATGTTGTTCGGAGTCCCGGATGAGATCCCGGACGTCACGAGGAGTTCCGGAATGGTCCGGAGGTAAAGAATTATATATATGGAAGTGCTATTTCGGGCATCGGGACAAGTTTCGGGGTCACCGGTATTGTACCTGGACCACCGGAAGGGTCCCGGGGGTCCACCGGGTGGGGCCACCTGCCCCGGGGGGCCACATGGGCTGTAGGGGGTGCACCTTGGCCTATATGGGCCAAGGGCACCAGCCCCAAGAGGCCCATGCGCCTAGGGTTCAAGAAGGGAAGAGTCCCAAAGGGGGAAGGCACCTCCTAGGTGCCTTGGGGAGGAGGGATTCCTCCCCTTGGCCGCACCCCCCTAGGAGATTGGATCTCCTAAGGCCGGCGCCCCCCCTTGGACTCCCTATATATAGTGGGGAAGGAGGGCCTCTCATAACACATCTTTGGTGCCTCCCTCTCCCTCTCCAACACATCCTCCTCCTCCATAGTGCTTGGCGAAGCCCTGCCGGAGTACTGCAGCTCCACCACCACCACGCCGTCGTGCTGCTGCTGGAGCCATCTTCCTCAACCTCTCCTTCCCTCTTGCTGGATCAAGAAGAAGGAGACGTCACGCTGACCGTACGTGTTTTGAACGCGGTGGTGCCGTCCGTTCGGCGCTAGGATCTCCGGTGATTTGGATCACGTCGAGTACGCCTTCCTCATCCCCATTCTTTGAACGCTTTCGCGCGTGATCTACAAAGGTATGTAGATGCAATCCAATCACTCATTGCTAGATGAACTCCTAGATGGATCTTGGTGAAACCGTAGGAAATTTTTTGTTTTCTGCAATGTTCCCCAACATGTCTTGCCGTGGATATCTGTGGTGACAATGGGATATCACGTGATTCACTTCATGTATGTTTTGGTGATCAACTTGTGGGTTCCACCCATGAACCTATGCATAGGGGTTGGCACACGTTTTTGTCGTGATTCTCCGGTAGAACTTTGGGGCACTCTTTGAGGTCCTTTGTGTTGGTTGAATAGATGAATCTGAGATTGTGTGACGCATATCGTATAATCATACCCACGGATACTTGAGGTGACATTGGAGTATCTAGGTGACATTAGGGTTTTGGTTGATGTGTGTCTTAAGGTGTTATTCTAGTACGAACTCTAGGGCTGTTTGTGACACTTATAGGAATAGCCCAACGGATTGATTGGAAAGAATAACTTTGAGGTGGTTTCGTACCCTACCATAATCTCTTCGTTCGTTCTCCGCTATTAGTGACTTTGGAGTGACTCTTTGTTGCATGTTGAGGGATAGTTATGTGATCCAATTATGTTAGTATTGTTGAGGGAACTTACACTAGCGAAAGTATGAACCCTAGGCCTTATTTCCTATCATTGCAATACCGTTTACGCTCACTTTTATCACTTGCTACCTTGCTGTTTTTATTATTTCAGATTACAAATACCTTTATCTACCATCCATATACCACTTGTATCACCATCTCTTCGCCGAACTAGTGCACCTATACAATTTACCATTGTATTGGGTGTGTTGGGGACACAAGAGACTCTTTGTTATTTGGTTGCAGGGTTGCTTGAGAGAGACCATCTTCATCCTACCCCTCCTACGGATTGATAAACCTTAGGTCATCCACTTGAGGGAAATTTGCTACTGTCCTACAAACCTCTGCACTTGGAGGCCCAACAACGTCTACAAGAAGAAGGTTGTGTAGTAGACATCAAGCTCTTTTCTGGCGCCGTTGGCGGGGAGGCTAGGTAAGTGAAGGTATATCTTTAGATCTTGCAATCGAATATTTTTGTTTCTTGTTTTAGCACTAGTCTATTTTGTAAAAGAAAACTACCAGAAAAATGGAATTGAGTTTGTCTCATACGCTTCACCTTTTTAATATCTTTCGTGAGTATGATGGAAAGGATAATTGTGCTCAAGTGCTAGAAGAAGAAATCTCTAAATTGTTTGGCACTAAATATGTGAATGATGAGCATGATTGCAATGTTGTTAGTATGAATTCCTTGAATATCCATGATGCTAATGATATGCAAAGCCACAAGCTTGGGGAAGCTATGTTTGATGAAGATGATATTTTTTGTCCCCCAAGCTTTGATGAGCAAATTTACTATGATGAAAGAATGCGTCCTATCTATGATGATTATTGTGATGACACGTATGCTATAAAGAATAATGATAACCATGAAACTTGTCATCTTGATCTTAATTTTCAATCACATGATAGCTATTTTGTTGAGTTTGCTCCCACTATTATTCATGAGAAGAATTTTGCTTATGTGGAGAGTAGTAAATTTTCTATGCTTTTAGATCATGAAAATAATGCTTTAGGTGCTGGTTATATTGTTGAATTCATTCATGATGCTACTGAAAATTATTATGAGGGAGGAATATATGCTTGTAGGAATTGCAATAATATCAAGTTTCCTCTCTATGTGCTTAAATTTTTGAAGCTATGCTTGTGTTACCCTCCTATGCTAGTTGATTATTGTTCTCATAAGTTGTTTGCTCACAAAATCCCTATGCATAGGAAGTGGGTTAGACTTAAATGTGCTAGTCATATTCTTCATGATGCTCTCTTTATGTTTCAATTCTTATCTTTTATGTGAGCATCATTGAAATCATAATGCCTAGCTAGGGGCATTAAACGATAAGCACTTGTTGGGAGGCAACCCAATTTTATTTTTGTTTCTTGCTTTTTGGTTCTGTTTAGGAATAAATAATCCATCTAGATTCTGTTTAGATGTGGTTTTATCTTTTAATTAGTGTTTGTGCCAAGTTAAACCTATTAGATCTTCTTGGAAGATAGTTATTTGATCTTGCTGTAATTTCCAGAATCTTTGCGCTCAGTGCCCGAATTGTCAAAAATCACCAGAACGTTATAAAATAGTGATTCCAATTGCTGCTGATCAATAAACAAATTGACCAGGTCGTCTAATTTTGGTAGAATTTTTTGGGTTCCAGAAGTTTGCGTTAGTAATAGATTACTACAGACTGTTCAGTTTTTGACAGATTCTGTTTTGCGTGTGTTGTTTGCTTATTTTGATGAATCTATGGCTAGTAAAATAGTTTATAAACCATAGAGAAGTTGGAATACAGTAGGTTTAACACCAATACAAATAAAGAACAAGTTCACTACAGTACCTTAAAGTAGTCTTTTGTTTTCTTTCTCTAACGGAGCTCACGAGATTTCTATTGAGTTTTGTGTTGTGAAGTTTTCAAGTTTTGGGTGAATTCATTTGATGGATTATGGAACAAGGAGTGGCAAGAGCCTAAGCTTGGGGATGCCCATGGCACCCCCAAGATAATCCAAGGACACCAAAAAGTCAAAGCTTGGGGATGCCCCGGAAGGCATCCCCTCTTTCGTCCACTTCCATCGGTAATTTACTTGGAGCTATATTTTTATTCACCACATGATATGTGTTTTGCTTGGAGCGTCTTGTATTATTTGTGTCTTTGCTTGTTAGTCTACCACAATCATCCTTGCTGTACACACCTTTTGAGAGAGCCATGCATGAATTAAAATTTGTTAGAATACTCTATGTGCTTCACTTATATCTTTTTGAGCGTGATAATTTTTGCTCTAGTGCTTCACTTAGATCTTTTAGAGCACGGTGGTGGTTTGTTTTAAAGAAACTTGATCTCTGATGCTTCACTTAGATTATTTTGAGAGTCGTTAATAGCATGGTAATTTGCTTAATGTTAATATACTTGGTATTCAAGATATGTGAAACTTTCTTTTTAGTGGGTTGAATACTAAGATAAGTTTGATGCTTGATAATTGTTTTGAGATATGGAGGTGATAATATCATAGTCGTGCTAGTTGAGTAGTTGTGAATTTGAGAAATACTTGTGTTGAAGTTAGCAAGTCCTGTAGCATGCACGTATGGTTAAAGTTGTGTAACAAATTTGAAGCATGAAGTGTACCTGGCTTGTGCATCCTTATGAGTGGCGGTCGGGGACGAGCGATGGTCTTTTCCTACCAATCTATCCCCCTAGGAGCATGCGCGTAGTACTTGATTTTTTGATGACTTCTAAATTTTTGCAATAAGTATATGAGTTCTTTTGACTAATGTTGAGTCCATGGATTATACGCACTTTTACCTTTCCGCCATTTGCTAGCCTCTTCGGTACCGTGCATTGCCCTTTCTCACATTGAGAGTTGGTGCAAACTTCACCGGTGCATCCAAACCCCGTGATATGATACGCTCTTTCACACATAAACCTCCCTATATCTTCCTCAAAACAGCCACCATACCTACCTATCATGGCATTTCCATAGCCATTCCGAGATATATTGCCATTCAACTTCCACCATCATCATCATCATCATGACATGCTTTACTTTTGTCATATTACCATTGCATGATCTTGTAGTTGACATCGTATTTGTGGCAAAGCCACCATGCATTATTTTTCATACATGTCACTCTTGATTCATTGCACCATCCCGGTACACCGCCGGAGGCATTCATATAGAGTCATATCTTGTTCTAGTATCGAGTTGTAATCATTATGTTGTAATCAATAGAAGTGTGATGATCAGCATTATTAGAGCATTGCCCAATCAAAAAAAGAGAGAAAGGCAAAAAAAAAGAAAGGCCCAAAAAAGAGAAAATAAAAAGGGCAATGCTACTATCTCTTTTTCCACAATTGTGCTTCAAAGTAGCACCTTGTTCTTCATGTAGTGAGTCTCATATATTGTGCTTCAAAGTAGCACCATGATTTTCATATAGTGAGTCTCATAAGTTGTCTTGTTCATACTAGTGGGAATTTTTCATTATAGAACTTGGCTTGTATATTCCAACGATGGGCTTCCTCAAAATGCCCTAGGTCTTCATGAGCAAGCAAGTTGGATGCACACCCACTAGTTTTCTTTTGTTGAGCATTCTTAGCTCTAGTGCATCCGTTGCATGGCAATCCCTACTCCTTGCATTAACATCAATTGATGGGCATCTCCATAGCTCATTGATTAGCCTCGTTGATGTGAGACTTTCTCCTTTTTTGTCTTCTCCACACAATCCCCATCATCATATTCTATACCACCCATAGTGCTATGTCCATGGCTCGCGCTCATGTATTGCGTGAAGGTTGAAAAAGTTTGAGATTATTTGAGTATGAAAAATTGCTTGGCTTGTCATCGGGGGTATAGAAGTTGGGAACATCTTTGTGTGACGAAAATGAAGCATAGCCTAACTATATGATTTTGAAGGGATGAACTTCCTTTGGCCATGTTATTTTGAGATGACATAATTGTTTAATTAGTATGCTTGAAGTATTATAATTTTTATGTCAATATGAACTTTTGTCTTGAACCTTTCGGATCTGAATATTCATACCATGATTAAGAAGATTTACATTGAAATTATGCCAAAGTATCACTCCGCATCAAAAATTCTCTTTTTATCATTTACCTACTCGAGGACGAGCAGGAATTAAGCTTGGGGATGCCAGATACGTCTCCAACGTATCTATAATTTTTGATTGCTCCATGCTACTTTATCTACTATTTTGGACTATATTGGGATTTATTTTCCACTTTTATATTATTTTTGGGACTAACCTATTAACCGGAGGCCCAGCCCAGAATTGCTGTTTTTTTTTGCCTATTTCAGTATTTTGAGGAAACAAAATATCAAATGGAGTCCAAACGGAATGAAACCTTCGGGAACGTGATCTTCTCACCGAACGTGATCTAGGAGACTTGGACCCTACTCCAAGAAGTTTCCGGGGAGGTCACAAGGGTGGAGGGCGCGCCCCCCCTGGGCGCCCCCCCTGCCTCGTGGGCCCCTCGGAGCTCCACCGACGTGCTCCTTCCGCCTATATATCTCCATATACCCTAAAAACATCCAGGAGCAACATAGATCGGGAGTTCCGCCGCCAGAAGCCTCCGTAGCCACCGAAAGCCAATCTAGACCCGTTCCGGCACCCTGCCGGAGGGGGCAATCCTTCTCCGATGGCCATCTTCATCATCCCGGTGCTCTCCATGACGAGGAGGGAGTAGTTCTCCCACGGGGCTGAGGGTATGTACCAGTAGCTATGTGTTTGATCTCTCTCTCTCTCTCTCTCGTGTTCTTGAGATGATACAATCTTGATGTATCGCGAGCTTTGCTATTATATTTGGATCCTATGATGTTTCTTCCCCCCTCTACTCTCTTGTAATGAATTGAGTTTCCCCTTTGAAGTTATCTTATCGGATTGAGTCTTTAAAGATTTGAGAACACTTGATGTATGTCTTGTTGGAAATATGACCTAGAGGCAATAATAAAAGCATTATTATTATATTTCCTTGTTCATGATAATTGTCTTTATTCATGCTATAATTGTGTTATCCGGAAATCGTAATACATGTGTGAATAATAGACACCAACATGTCCCTAGTAAGCCTCTAGTTGACTAGCTCGTTGATCAACAGATAGTCATGGTTTCCTGACTATGGACATTGGATGTCATTGATAACGAGATCACATCATTAGGAGAATGATGTGATGGACAAGACCCCAATCCTAAACATAGCATAAGATCGTATAGTTCGTTTGCCAGAGTTTTCCCAATGTCAAGTATCCTTTCCTTAGACCATGAGATCGTGTAACTCCCGGATACCGTAGGAGTGCTTTGGGTGTACCAAATGTCACAACGTAACTGGGTGACTATAAAGGTATACTACGGGTATCTCCGAAAGTGTCTGTTGGGTTGACACGGATCAAGACTGGGATTTGTCACTCCGTATGACGGAGAGGTATCACTGGGCCCACTCGGTAATGCATCATCATAATGATCTCAAAGTGACCAAGTGTCTGGTCACGGGATCATGCACTACGGTACGAGTAAAGTGACTTGCCGGTAACGAGATTGAACGAGGTATTGGGATACCGACGATCGGATCTCGGGCAAGTAACATACCGATTGACAAAGGGAATTGTATACGGGGTTGCTTGAATCCTCGACATCGTGGTTCATCCGATGAGATCATCGAGGAGCATGTGGGAGCCAACATGGGTATCCAGATCCTGCTGTTGGTTATTGACCGGAGAGCATCTTGGTCATGTCTACATGTCTCCCGAACCCGTAGGGTCTACACACTTAAGGTTCGGTGACGCTAGGGTTGTAGGGATATGTATATGCAGTAACCCGAATGTTGTTCGGAGTCCCGGATGAGATCCCGGACGTCACGAGGAGTTCCGGAATGGTCCGGAGGTAAAGAATTATATATATGGAAGTGCTATTTCGGGCATCGGGACAAGTTTCGGGGTCACCGGTATTGTACCGGGACCACCGGAAGGGTCCCGGGGGTCCACCGGGTGGGGCCACCTGCCCCGGGGGGCCACATGGGCTGTAGGGGGTGCGCCTTGGCCTATATGGGCCAAGGGCACCAGCACCAAGAGGCCCATGCGCCTAGGGTTCAAGAAGGGAAGAGTCCCAAAGGGGGAAGGCACCTCCTAGGTGCCTTGGGGAGGAGGGATTCCTCCCCTTGGCCGCACCCCCCTAGGAGATTGGATCTCCTAGGGCCGGCGCCCCCCCCGTTGGACTCCCTATATATAGTGGGGAAGGAGGGCCTCTCATAACACATCTTTGGTGCCTCCCTCTCCCTCTCCAACACATCCTCCTCCTCCATAGTGCTTGGCGAAGCCCTGCCGGAGTACTGCAGCTCCACCACCACCACGCCATCGTGCTGCTGCTGGAGCCATCTTCCTCAACCTCTCCTTCCCTCTTGCTGGATCAAGAAGAAGGAGACGTCACGCTGACCGTACGTGTGTTGAACGCGGAGGTGCCGTCCGTTCGGCGCTAGGATCTCCGGTGATTTGGATCACGTCGAGTACGCCTTCCTCATCCCCGTTCTTTGAACGCTTCCACACGTGATCTACAAAGGTATGTAGATGCAATCCAATCACTCGTTGCTAGATGAACTCCTAGATGGATCTTGGTGAAACCGTAGGAAATTTTTTGTTTTCTGCAACGTTCCCCAACAGTGGTATCAGAGCTAGGTCTATGCGTAGTTCTCTTGCACGAGTAGAACACAATTTGTTGTGGGCGTTGATGTTGTCAACTTTCTTGCCGCTACTAGTCTTATCTTGCTTCAACGGTATTGTGGGATGAAGCGGCCCGGACCAACCTTACACGTACGCTTACGTGAGACCGGTTCCACCAACTAACATGCACAAGTTGCATAAAGGTGGCTGGCGGGTGTCTGTCTCTCCCACTTTAGTTGGAGCGGATTCGATGAAAAGGGTCCTTATGAAGGGTAAATAGAAGTTGACAAATCACGTTGTGGCTTTCACGTAGGTAAGAAAACGTTCTTGCTAGAACCCTATTTCAGCCACGTAAAACTTGCAACAACAATTAGAGGACGTCTAACTTGTTTTTGCGGCAAGTGCTTTGTGATATGATATGGCCAAAGTTGTGATGAATGATGAATGATCTATATGTAATGTATGAGATGTTCATGCTATTGTAATAGGAATCACGACTTGCATGTCGATGAGTATGACAACCGGCAGGAGCCATAGGAGTTGTCTTTATTTTTGTATGACCTGCGTGTCATTGAGAAACGCCATGTAAATTACTTTACTTTATTGCTAAACGCGTTATCCATAGTAGTAGAAGTAATAGTTGGCGAGCAACTTCATGGAAACACAATGATGGAGATCATGATGATGGAGATCATGGTGTCATGCTGGTGACAAGATGATCATGGAGCCCCAAGATGGAGATCAAAGGAGCTTTGTGATATTGGCCATATCATGTCACTATTATTATTTGATTGCATGTGATGTTTATCATGTTTTTCATCTTGTTTGCTTAGAACGACGATAGAAAATAAGATGATCCCTCATAATAATTTCAAGAAAGTGTTCCCCCTAACTGTGCACCGTTGCGACAGTTCGTTGTTTCGAAGCACCACGTGATGATCGGGTGTGATAGATTCTAACATTCACATACAACGGGTGTAAGACAGATTTACACATGCAAACACTTAGGTTGACTTGACGAGCCTAGCATGTACAAACATGGCCTCGGAACACAGAAGACCGAAAGGTCGAGCATGAGTCGTATAGAAGATACGATCAACATGAAGATGTTCACCGACGTTGACTAGTCCGTCTCGCGTGATGATCGGACACGGCCTAGTTAACTCGGATCATGTTATACTTAGATGACTGGAGGGATGTCTATCTAAGTGGGAGTTCATTGAATAATTTGATTAGATGAACTTAATTATCATGAACTTAGTCTAAAATCTTTACAGTATGTCTTGTAGATCAAATGGCCAACGTAGTCCTCAACTTCAACGCGTTCCTAGAGAAAACCAAGCTGAAAGACGATGGCAGCAACTACACGGACTGGGTCCGGAACCTGAGGATCATCCTCATAGCTGCCAAGAAAGATTATGTCCTACAAGCACCGCTAGGTGATGCACCTGTTCTCCCTGCAGAACAAGATGTTATGAACGCTTGGCAGGCACGTACCGATGACCACTCCCTTTTTCAGTGCGGCATGCTTTACAGCCTAGAGCCGGGGCTCCAAAAGCGTTTTGAGAGACACGGAGCATATGAGATGTTCGAAGAGCTGAAAATGGTTTTCCAAGCTCATGCCCGGGTCGAGAGATATGAAGTCTCCGACAAATTCTTCAGCTATAAGATGGAGGAAAATAGTTCTGTCAGTGAGCACATACTCACAATGTCTGGGTTACATAACCGCTTGACTCAGCTGGGAGTTAATCTCCCGGATGACGCGGTCATTGACAGAATCCTTCAGTCGCTTCCACCGAGCTACAAGAGCTTTGTGATGAACTTCAATATGCAGGGGATGGAAAAGACCATTCCTGAAGTATTTGCAATGCTGAAATCAGCAGAGGTAGAAGTCAAAAAGGAACATCAAGTGTTGATGGTGAATAAAACCACTAAGTTCAAGAAAGGCAAGGGTAAGAAAACCTTCAAGAAAGACAGCAAGGGAGTTGCCGCGCCCGGCAAGCAAGCTGCCAGGAAGAAGCCAAAGAATGGACCCAAGCCCGAGACTGATTGCTTTTATTGCAAGGAAAGTGGTCACTGGAAGCGGAACTGCCCCAAATACTTAGCGGACAAGAAGGCCGGCAAAATGAAAGGTATATGTGATATACATGTAATTGATGTGTACCTTACCAGTACTCGTAGTAGCTCCTGGGTATTTGATACCGGTGCGGTTGCTCACATTTGTAACTCAAAACAGGAGCTGCGGAATAAGCGAAGACTGGCGAAGGACGAGGTGACGATGCGCGTCGGGAATGGTTCCAAGGTCGATGTGATCGCCGTCGGCACGCTGCCTCTTCATTTACCTACGGGATTAGTTTTAAACCTCAATAATTGTTATTTAGTGCCAAGTTTGAGCATGAACATTGTATCAGGATCTTGTTTAATTTGAGATGGGTACTCATTTAAATCCGAGAATAATGGTTGTTCTATTTATATGAGAGATATGTTTTATGGTCATGCTCCGATGGTAAATGGTTTATTCTTAATGAATCTTGAGCGTAATGCTACACATATTCATAGTGTGAGTAACAAAAGATGTAAGGTTGATAATGATAGTCCCACATACTTGTGGCACTGCTGCCTTGGTCACATAGGTGTCAAACGCATGAAGAAGCTCCATGCTTATGGACTTTTAGAGTCTCTTGATTACGAATCATTTGACACGTGCGAACCATGCCTTATGGGTAAAATGACCAAGACTCCGTTCTCAGGAACAATGGAGCGAGCAACCAACTTATTGGAAATCATACATACTGATGTGTGCGGTCCAATGAGTGTTGAGGCTCGCGGTGGCTATCGTTATGTTCTCACCCTCACTGATGACTTAAGTAGATATGGGTATGTCTACTAAATGAAACACAAGTCTGAGACCTTTGAAAAGTTCAAGGAATTTCAGAGTGAGGTTGAGAATCAACGTGACAGAAAAATCAAGTTCCTACGATCAGATCATGGAGGAGAATACTTGAGTCACGAGTTTGGCACACACTTAAGAAAATGTGGAATAGTTTCACAGCTCACGCCGCCTGGAACACCTCAGCGTAATGGTGTGTCCGAACGTCGTAATCGCACTCTGTTAGATATGGTGCGATCTATGATGTCTCTTGCCGATTTACCGCTATCTTTTTGGGGCTATGCTTTAGAGACTGCCGCATTCACTTTAAATAGGGCTCCGTCGAAATCTGTTGAGACGACACCGTTTGAATTATGGTTTGGGAAGAAACCTAAGCTGTCGTTTCTAAAAGTTTGGGGATGCGATGCTTATGTCAAGAAACTTCAACCTGAAAAGCTCGAACCCAAATCGGAAAAATGCGTCTTCATAGGATACCCTAAAGAAACTATTGGGTATACCTTCTACCTCAGATCCGAAGGCAAGATCTTTGTTGCCAAGAATGGATCCTTTCTGGAGAAAGAGTTTCTCTCGAAAGAAGTAAGTGGGAGGAAAGTAGAACTTGATGAAGTATTACCTCTTGAACCGGAAAATGGCGCAACTCAAGAAAATGTTCCTAAGGTGCCTGCACCGACTAGAGAGGAAGTTAATGATGATGATCAAGATACTTCTGATCAAGCTCCTACTGAAATTCGAAGGTCCACAAGGACACGTTCCGCACCAGAGTGGTACGGCAACCCTGTCTTGGAAATCATGTTGTTAGACAACGGTGAACCTTCGAACTATGAAGAAGCGATGGCGGGCCCGGATTCCGACAAATGGCTAGAAGCCATGAAATCCGAGATAGGATCCATGTATGAAAACGAAGTATGGACTTTGACTGACTTGCCCGTTGAGCGGCGAGCCATAGAAAATAAATGGATCTTTAAGAAGAAGACAGACGCGGATGGTAATGTGACCATCTATAAAGCTCGGCTTGTCGCTAAGGGTTATCGACAAGTTCAAGGGGTTGACTACGATGAGACTTTCTCACCGGTAGCGAAGCTAAAGTCCGTCCGAATCATGTTAGCAATTGCCGCATTCTATGATTATGAAATATGGCAAATGGGCGTCAAAACGGCATTCCTTAATGGTTTCCTTAAGGAAGAATTGTATATGATGCAGCCGGAAGGTTTTGTCGATCCTAAGTATGCCGACAAGGTGTGCAAGCTCCAACGCTCGATTTATGGGCTGGTGCAAGCATCTCGGAGTTGGAACATTCGCTTTGATGAGATGATCAAAGCGTTTGGGTTTACGCAGACTTATGGAGAAGCCTGCGTTTACAAGAAAGTGAGTGGGAGCTCTGTAGCATTTCTCATATTATATGTAGATGACATACTTTTGATGGGAAATGATATAGAGCTTTTGGACAGCATCAAGGCCTACTTGAATAAGAGTTTTTCAATGAAGGACCTTGGAGAAGCTGCTTATATATCAGGCATCAAGATCTATAGATACAGATCAAGACGCCTCATAGGTCTTTCGCAAAGCACATACCTTGATAAGATATTGAAGAAGTTCAATATGGATCAGTCTAAGAAGGGGTTCTTGCCTGTGTTGCAAGGTGTGAAATTGAGCTCGGCTCAATGTCCGACCACGGCAGAAGATATAGAAGAGATGAGTGTCATCCCCTATGCCTCAGCCATAGGTTCTATTATGTATGCCATGCTGTGTACCAGACCTGATGTAAACCTTGCCGTAAGTTTGGTAGGAAGGTACCAAAGTAATCCCGGAAAGGAACACTGGACAGCGGTCAAGAATATCCTGAAGTACCTAAAAAGGACTAAGGAAATGTTTCTCGTCTATGGAGGTGACGAAGAGCTCGTCGTAAAGGGTTACGTCGACGCTAGCTTCGACACAGATCTGGATGACTCATAGTCACAAACCGGATACGTGTATATTTTGAATGGTGGGGCAGTAAGCTGGTGCAATTGCAAGCAGAGCGTCGTGGCGGGATCTACATGTGAAGCGGAGTACATGGCAGCCTCGGAGGCAGCACATGAAGCAATTTGGGTGAAGGAGTTCATCACCGACCTAGGAGTCATACCCAATGCGTCGGGGCCGATCAAGCTCTTCTGTGACAACACTGGAGCTATTGCTCTTGCCAAGGAGCCCAGGTTTCACAAGAAGACAAGGCACATCAAGCGTCGCTTCAACTCCATTCGTAAAAATGTTCAAGATGGAGACATAGATATTTGTAAAGTACACACGGACCTGAATGTAGCAGATCCGTTGACTAAACCTCTCCCTAGAGCAAAACATGATCAACACCAGAATTCCGTGGGTGTTCGATTCATCACAATGTAACTAGATTATTGACTCTAGTGCAAGTGGGAGACTGTTGGAAATATGCCCTAGAGGTAATAATAAAAGCATTATTATTATATTTCCTTGTTCATGATAATTGTCTTTATTCATGCTATAATTGTGTTATCCGGAAATCATAATACATGTGTGAATAATAGACACCAACATGTCCCTAGTAAGCCTCTAGTTGATTAGCTCGTTGATCAACAGATAGTCATGGTTTCTTGACTATGGACATTGGGTGACATTGATAACGAGATCACATCATTAGGAGCATGATGTGATGGACAAGACCCCAATCCTAAACATAGCATAAGATCGTATAGTTCGTTTGCTAGAGTTTTTCCAATGTCAAGTATCCTTTCCTTAGACCATGAGATCGTGTAACTCCCGGATACCGTAGGAGTGCTTTGGGTGTACCAAACGTCACAACGTAACTGGGTGACTATAAAGGTATACTACGGGTATCTCCGAAAGTGTCTGTTGGGTTGACACGGATCAAGACTGGGATTTGTCACTCCGTATGACGGAGAGGTATCACTGGGCCCACTCGGTAATGCATCATCATAATGAGATCAAAGTGACCAAGTGTTTGGTCACGGGATCATGCATTACGGTACGAGTAAAGTGAATTGTCGGTAACGAGATTGAACGAGGTATTGGGATACCGACGATCGGATCTCGTTGCAAGTAACATACCGATTGACAAAGGGAATTGTATACGGGGTTGCTTGAATCCTCGACATCGTGGTTCATCCGATGAGATCATCGAGGAGCATGTGGGAGCCAACATGGGTATCCAGATCCCGCTGTTGGTTATTGACCGGAGAGCATCTCGGTCATGTCTACATGTCTCCCGAACCCATAGGGTCTACACACTTAAGGTTCGGTGACGCTAGGGTTGTAGGGATATGTATATGCAGTAACCCGAATGTTGTTCGGAGTCCCGAATGAGATCCCGGACGTCACGAGGAGTTCCGAAATGGTCCGGAGGTAAAGAATTATATATATGGAAGTGCTATTTCGGGCATCGGGACAAGTTTCGGGGTCACCGGTATTGTACCAGGACCACCGGAAGGGTCCCGGGGGTCCACCGGGTGGGGCCACCTGCCCCGGGGGGCCACATGGGCTGTAGGGGGTGCACCTTGGCCTATATGGGCCAAGGGCACCAGCCCCAAGAGGCCCATGTGCCTAGGGTTCAAGAAGGGAAGAGTCCCAAAGGGGGAAGGCACCTCCTAGGTGCCTTGGGGAGGAGGGATTCCTCCCCTTGGCCGCACCCCCCTAGGAGATTGGATCTCCTAAGGCCGGCGCCCCCCCTTGGACTCCCTATATATAGTGGGGAAGGAGGGCCTCTCATAACACATCTTTGGTGCCTCCCTCTCCCTCTCCAACACATCCTCCTCCTCCATAGTGCTTGGCGAAGCCCTGCCGGAGTACTGCAGCTCCACCACCACCACGCCGTCGTGCTGCTGCTGGAGCCATCTTCCTCAACCTCTCCTTCCCTCTTGCTGGATCAAGAAGAAGGAGACGTCACGCTGACCGTACGTGTTTTGAACGCGGTGGTGCCGTCCGTTCGGCGCTAGGATCTCCGGTGATTTGGATCACGTCGAGTACGCCTTCCTCATCCCCGTTCTTTGAACGCTTTCGCGCGTGATCTACAAAGGTATGTAGATGCAATCCAATCACTCATTGCTAGATGAACTCCTAGATGGATCTTGGTGAAACCGTAGGAAATTTTTTGTTTTCTGCAATGTTCCCCAACATGTCTTGCCGTGGATATCTGTGGTGACAATGGGATATCACGTGATTCACTTCATGTATATTTTGGTGATCAACTTGCGGGTTCCACCCATGAACCTATGCATAGGGGTTGGCACACGTTTTTGTCGTGATTCTCCGGTAGAACTTTGGGGCACTCTTTGAGGTCCTTTGTGTTGGTTGAATAGATGAATCTGAGATTGTGTGACGCATATCGTATAATCATACCCACGGATACTTGAGGTGACATTGGAGTATCTAGGTGACATTAGGGTTTTGGTTGATGTGTGTCTTAAGGTGTTATTCTAGTACGAACTCTAGGGCTGTTTGTGACACTTATAGGAATAGCCCAACGGATTGATTGGAAAGAATAACTTTGAGGTGGTTTCGTACCCTACCATAATCTCTTCGTTCGTTCTCCGCTATTAGTGACTTTGGAGTGACTCTTTGTTGCATGTTGAGGGATAGTTATGTGATCCAATTATGTTAGTATTGTTGAGGGAACTTACACTAGCGAAAGTATGAACCATAGGCCTTATTTCCTATCATTGCAATACCGTTTACGCTCACTTTTATCACTTGCTACCTTGCTGTTTTTATTATTTCAGATTACAAATACCTTTATCTACCATCCATATACCACTTGTATCACCATCTCTTCGCCGAACTAGTGCACCTATACAATTTACCATTGTATTGGGTGTGTTGGGGACACAAGAGACTCTTTGTTATTTGGTTGCAGGGTTGCTTGAGAGAGACCATCTTCATCCTACGCCTCCTACGGATTAATAAACCTTAGGTCATCCACTTGAGGGAAATTTGCTACTGTCCTACAAACCTCTGCACTTGGAGGCCCAACAACGTCTACAAGAAAAAGGTTGTGTAGTAGACATCAATGCCTGGGTTGCGCTTGAGAAGGGTGACCCATTTTCTATTGGTGAGACCTTCAGCCAATGATATTTTTCTGTTCTTGCTGTGCTTGAAAAGGTTAGGAAATGAAACAGCCGGAGTCTCGCCGCCGAGCCAGTGATCATGACAAAAGGAGATCCTAATGCCGTTGCTAATCTTGATGGAGGTACAAGCAGTGAAAAGGGCCTTAACATGCTTATCAACAGGAAGCTGCAGACCTTGCCATGGCTTATCCGGATCTGTGGCGCGCTGCCAAAGCCAGCGAACTTTAAGCGCTCGCCCCTGAGCTTGTAGGTCATGGATGCCCAGCCCGCCAATGGAGATGGGTGAGCACCCCTGAGTCCAGCGGACAAGGCATTTGCCTCCACAGACGGCATCAGAGCCAGCCCATAAGAAAGCACGACGTAGTTTTTCAATTTTCTTGCTGACCCATTTTGGTTGATGAATAGCTAGCAGAAGGAAAATTGGCATTGCCGAGAGAACAAACTTTACAAGAACCATTCTACCAGTGGAGGAGATCCACCTAGCTTTCCAACCATCAATCTTCTTAATTAACTTGTCAAGTAGGTCTTGGAAGTCAACGACCTTTAGACGCCTATCAGACAGAGGCATCTCGAGGTAAGTGCAGGGGAAGCTAGCCAACTGGCATCCAAGAGCCAGCTGCAAGGGAGTAAGATCAAGGCCATCACACCGGATAGGTAGGATCTTGCTTTTAGCCAGATTAGTGACGAGACCGGTTGCTTCTCCAAAAATCTTCAGCACCTCAGTTACTACCTCAAAATCATGCATTTCAGGCTTGAGGAAAATGATGACATCGTCTGCATAAATAGATGCACGATGTTTAACCAATTGATTGCCCAGTGGGGACAGAATGTTGCTCCTCTGCGCTTTATCCAGCAACCTCCCAAGGCAGTCCACTACAAGCACAAAGAGCAATGGGGAGAGGGGATCTCCCTGCCTGAGGCCCTTACGATGAAGGATTTGTTGAGTGCAATTGGAGTTGACTAAGATTCTTGTGGAAGCAGAGAAAAAGAGGGCAGAGATCCATCCTCTCCACTTTGGTCCAAAACCCAATCCTTGAAGAAGCTTAAGCAGAAACTCCCATGAAACTGAATCAAAGGCTTTGGATATATCCAACTTAAGCATAACAGAAGGGATTTTTTTCCACCTCAAGTCCTTAGCCATTGCCTGAACATAGACAAAGTTATCATGTATGCTTCGACCCTTTATGAATGCATTTTGACAGGGGGAAGTTAACTTGTTCATCCATGGTTGCAGTCTGGCAGCCAACATTTTGGCAATTAACTTTGCGAAGAAGTGGATTAGGCTAATGGGCCTAAAGTCCTGAGGCCTAACAGCACCCTGGTGTTTTGGCAGCAAAGCAATAACAACACTATTAAGCAGAAATAAGTTTTGAGTGTTCAACCCTTGGAAATGTCTCAAAGCAGCAATTAAGTCATGTTTGACAGTGTCCCAACACCCGCGAAAGAAGAGACCAGTGTAACCATCAGGACCAGGAGACTTCTCTGGGTGCATATCAAAAATGGCCTTTTTGATTTCCTCCTCCGAGAAGGCAAGTTCAAGGGAAGCTAGATCACAGACAGCTAGGTCAAGAGCTTCTATATTCAAAGAAGAATTTCTGGGTTGATAAGTGCCAAGAAGATCGTTAAAATGTTGCCAAATATGCTGCTCTTTGTTTTGCTGGTCCGTATACTCAGTCTCATGAACTAAGATAGAAGTAATGAAATTCTTCCTTCTTATAGCAGTGGCCTTCAAGTGAAAAAACCAAGAATTGCAGTCCCCCTCCTTGAGTCTGAGAAATCTGGAACGTTGGCGCAGCATACATTTGTCCAAGGCAGCAAAACCAAGGCTCATCATCTTTAACTTGCCTCTGAAGGTGTGTTCCTCGGGGGTGAGCATCCTATTATCCCTAGCAATATCCAATTGTAATATGAGCTCATGAACAATTCTGGTTCTTAACTGAATATCACTCAACAGAGAGGAGGCCCAAGACTTGAGCTGCTTGGCGGTGAAAGATAATTTGTTATGCAAATTGGTGTAAGGGTCACTCGACTTGGTAGCCTTATCCCAAGCTGCAATAATGACTTCATTGAACCCTTCCAGCCGAACCCACATATTTTCAAACATGAATCTCCTTTGCGGCCTAAACAAAGCATTACTTGTAAGAAGGAGCGGACAATGATCTGAATCAGCCGAGGAAAGGCCTTGTAAAAGAGCATTGGGAAAAAGTTCGTTCCAAGGCTGATTATAGAGAACCCTGTCGAGTCTGACCAAGATAGTGTGTAGTTGCTCATTACTCCAAGTATACCTTCTACCATGCAAGTACATGTCCTTGAGCTCCAATCGATTCATAAAGTTTCTGAATGCGTTAATCAACCCTCTATTGATATTACCAGTGCTTTTGTCAGCTGCAGCAGCAATCAAGTTGAAAGCAGCAATATGCCTGGCTTGCTTGCAATGGTGGCACCTCACTGGGTTTCTGCAGCTAGCGACGAAGTGGTGTGGGGAGAGGCACTTGAAGCAGCAGTTTGAGGGCGGTCTGGGATCCATGGCGCGGCCTTGTCTTCCCTGGGCAGCAGCCTCCGCACGTGAGCGCGTCCGCGTCGGGACGGGCAGCCTCGGCTGCGGAGAATGCATGAGATGGCCGGGGAGTCCACGCCTCTGCCGTCCTTGGACCAGAGTCCAGCCCCCTGGATCTTGGCCAGCTCCGTCAAGGCCGCGCTGGGGTGCGCTGTTACCCGACGGGCAAGACGAAGCAGTGCCAGAGGGAGCCTGCAGAACCGCCGGGCTTCCGCAAGGATCAGGAAAAGGCGATCCCCTCGTTACTGCCGCATAGGAAGGACGTGGCCCGACCGGAGGGGATGGAGAACGAGGCGATTCATCGGTGTCTGAGCTCTGTGCAGAGAGACTCACCCGCTCCGAACCAGAAGCGTGTGCGGCGAGAGATCCGGAGAAGGAGTTACCTGAGCTGGTAGTCACCGGGGAACGAGCGGATGCGGAGGGTGTGTAGCTTGCGGCGACCTGGCTAGGGGTGCAGGAGCTAGCGGGCGCTAAGCTGAGGGCCGGCATGGCGCGCGACGGCCGAGGTGGCCGCCGGGATGAGGCGGTGGATGGGAGCCCTATCTAGCTAGTGGATGTTGCGTATATCTTATTGTATTATCTCGGCTGCAGCTCTAATCTCGATCTATGCCAACCCAACAAAAACCTTCGGAGATACCTATAGAGCACCTTTATAATCACCTAGTTACGCTGTGACGTTTGATAGCACACAAGGTATTCCTTCGGTATCCGGGAGTTGCGTAATCTCATAGTCGAAGGAATATGTATTTGACATGAAGAAAGCAATAGCAATAAAACTGAACGATCAACATGCTAAGCTAACAGATGGGTCTTGTCCATCACATCATTCTCCTAATGATGTGATCCCGTTCATCAAATGACAACACATGTCTATGGTTAGGAAACTAACCATCTTTGATTAAGGAGCTAGTCTAGTAGAGGCTTACTAGGGACATTGTGTTTTGTTTATGTATCCACACATGTATCAAGTTTCCGGTTAATACAATTCTAGCATGAATAATAAACATTTATCATGATATAAGGAAATATAAATAACAACTTTATTATTGCCTCTAGGGCATATTTCCTTCAGTCTCCCACTTGCACTAGAGTCAATAATCTAGATTACATTGTAATGATTCTAACACCCATGGAGTCTTGGTGTTGATCATGTTTTGCTCGTGGAAGAGGCTTAGTCAACGGGTCTGTCACTTTTAGATCCGTATGTATTTTGCAAATCTCTATGTCTTCCTCCTTGACTTGATCACGGATGGAGTTGAAGTGTCTCTTGATGTGTTTGGTTCTTTTGTGAAATCTGGATTCCTTCGCCAAGGCAATTGCTCCAGTATTGTGACAAAAGATTTTCATTGGACCCGATGCACTAGGTATTACACCTAGATCAGATATGAACTCCTTTATCCAGACTCCTTCATTCATTGCTTCCGAAGCAGCTATGTACTCTGCTTCACACGTAGATCCCGCCACGACGCTTTGCTTGGAACTGCACCAACTGACAGCTCCACCATTCAATATAAATACGTATCCGGTTTGTGACTAAGAGTCATCCAGATCAGTGTCAAAGCTAGCGTCAGCGTAACCATTTACGACGAGCTCTTTGTCACCTCCATAAACGAGAAACATCTCCTTAGTCATTTTCAAGTACTTCGGGATGTTCTTGACCGCTGTCCAGTGATCCACTCCTGGATTACTTTGGTACCTCCCTACTAGACTTATAGCAAGGCACACGTCAGGTCTGGTACACAAAATAGCATACATGATAGATCCTATGGCTAAGGCATATGGAATGACTTTCATTTTTTCTCTCTATCTTCTGCAGTGGTCGGGCATTGAGTCTGACTCAACTTCACACCTTGTAACACAGGCAAGAACCCTTTCTTTGACTGATCCATTTTGAACTTCTTCAAAACTTTATCAAGGTATGTGCTTTGTGAAAGTCCAATTAAGCGTCTTGATCTATCTCTATAGATCTTGATGCCCAATATATAAGCAACTTCACCGAGGTCTTTCATCGAAAAACTCTTATTCAAGTATCCTTTTATGCTATCTAGAAATTCTATATCATTTCCAATCAACAATATGTCATCCACATATAATATTAGAAATGCTACAGAGCTCCCACTCACTTTCTTGTAAATACAGGCTTATCTGAAAGTCTGTATAAAACCATATGCTTTGATCACACTATCAAAGCATATATTCCAACTCCGAGATGCTTGCACAAGTCCATAAATGGATCGCTGGAGCTTGCACACTTTGTTAGCACCTTTAGGATCGACAAAACCTTCTGGTTGCATCATATACAACTCTTCTTTGAGAAATCCATTAAGGAATGCAGTTTTGACGTCCATTTGCCAGATTTCATAATCATAAAATGCGGCAATTGCTAACATGATTTGGACAGACTTAAGCATCGCTACAGGTGAGAAAGTCTCACCGTAGTCAACTACTTGAACTTGTTGAAAACCTTTCGCAACAAGTCGAGCTTTTTAGACAATAACATTACCATCAGTGTCGGTCTTCTTCTTGAAGATCCATTTATTCTCTATGGCTTGTCGATCATTGGGCAAGTCAACCAAAGTCCACACTTTGTTCTCATACATGGATCCTATCTCAGAGTTCATGGCCTCAAGCCATTTATCGGAATCTGGGCTCATCATCGCTTCCTCATAGTTCGTAGGTTCGTCATGCTCTAGTAACATGACTTCCAGAACAGGATTACCGTACCACTCAGGTGTGAAACATGCTCTGGTTGACCTACGAGGTTCGGTAGTAACTTGATCTGAAGTTTCGTGATCATTATCATTAGCTTCCTCTCTAGTTGGTGTAGGCATCACTGGAACTGATTTCTGTGATGGGCTACTTTCCAATTCGAGAGAAGGTACAATTACCTCATCAAGTTCTACTTTCCTCCCACTCACTTCTTTCGAGAGAAACTCCTTCTCTAGAAAGGATCCATTCTTAGCAACAAAGATCTTGCCTTCGGATATGTGATAGAAGGTGTACCGAACAGTTTCTTTTGGGTATCCTATGAAGATGCACTTCTCCGATTTGGGTTCGAGCTTACCAGTCTGAAGCTTTTTCACATAAGCATCACAACCCCAAACTTTAAGAAATGACAGCTTAGGTTTCTTGCCAAACCACAGTTCATATGGTGTCGTCTCAACAGATTTAGATGGTGCCCTATTTAAAGTGAATGCATCTGTCTCTAATGCATAACCCCAAAATGATAGTGGTAAATCGGTAAGAGAAATCATAGATCGCACCATATCTAATAAAGTATGGTTACGACGTTTGTACACACCATTACGCTGTGGAGTTCCAGGTGGAGTGAGTTGTGAAACTATTCAACATTGTTTTAAATGAAGGCCAAACTCGTAACTTAAATATTTGCCTCCGCGATCAGATCGTAGAAACTTTATTTTCTTGTTACGATGATTCTCCTCTTCATTCTGAAATTCTTTGAACTTTCCAAATGTTTCAGACTTGTGTTTCATTAAGTAGATGCCCATATCTTCTCAAATCATCTGTGAAGGTTAGAAAATAACGATACCCGCCGCGAGCCTCAACACTCATTGGACCGCATACATCGGTAGGTACTTTTTCCAATAAGTCAGTGGCTCGCACCATTGTTCCGGAGAATGGAGTTTTAGTCATGTTGCCCATGAGGCATGGTTCGCAAGCATCAAATGATTCATAATCAAGTGATTCCAAAAGTCCATCCGCATGGAGTTTCTTCATGCGCTTTACACCAATATGACCTAAACGGCAGTGCCAGAAATATGTTGCACTATCATTATCAACTTTGCATCTTTTGGCATCAATATTATGAATATGTGTATCACCACGATTGAGATTCAACAAAAATAGACCACTCTTCAAGGGTGCATGACCATAAAAGATATTACTCATATAAATAGAACAACCATTATTCTCTGATTTAAATGAATAACCATCTCACATCAAACAAGATCCAGATATAATGTCCATGCTCAACGCTAGCACCAAATAACAATTATTCAGGTCTAAAACTAATCCCAAAGGTAGATGTAGAGGTAGCGTGCCGACGGCGATCACATCGACCTTGGAACCATTCCCGACGCGCATCCTCACCTCGTCCTTAGCCAATCTTTGTTTAGTCCGTAGCCCCTGTTTTGAGTTGCAAATATGAGCAACAGAACCACTATCAAATACCCAGGCACTACTACGAGCATTAGTAAGGTACACATCAATAACATGTATATCAAATATACCTTTGTTCACTTTGCCATCCTTCTTATCCGCCAAATACTTGGGGCAGTTCCGCTTCCAGTGACCAGTCCCTTTGCAGTAGAAGCACTCGGTTTCAGGCTTGGGTCCAGACTTGGGCTTCTTCCTGGGAGTGACAACTTGCTTGCCATTCTTCTTGAAGTTCCCCTTCTTTCTCTTGCCCTTTTTCTTGAAACTAGTGGTCTTGTTAACCATCAACACTTGATGCTCTTTCTTGGTTTCTACCTCCGCAACTTTGAGCATAGCAAAGAGCTCGGGAATTTTCTTATCCATCCCTTGCATATTATAGTTCATCATGAAGCCTTTGTAGCTTGGTGGCAGTGATTGAAGAACTCTGTCAATAACACTATTGTCGGTGTCAAAACCGGCGGATCTCGGGTAGGGGGTCCCGAACTGTGCGTCTAGGCGGATGGTAACAGGAGGCAGGGGACACAATGTTTTACCCAGGTTCGGGCCCTCTTGATGGAGGTAAAACCCTACGTCCTGCTTGATTAATATTGATGATATGGGTAGTACAAGAGTAGATCTACCACGAGATCAAGGAGGCTAAACCCTAGAAGCTAGCCTATGGTATGATTGTTCGTACGGACTAAAACCCTCCGATTTATATAGACACCAGATAGGGTTAGGGTTACATAGAGTCGGTTACAACGGTAGGAGATCTAAATATCCGCATCGCCAAGCTTGCCTTCCACACCAAGGAAAGTCCCTTCCGGACATGGGACGGAGTCTTCAATCTTGTATCTTCATAGTCCAGGAGTCCGGCTGAAGGTATAGTCCGGCCATCTGGACACCCCCTAATCCAGGACTCCCTCAGTAGCCCCCGAACCAGGCTTCAATGATGACGAGTCCGGCGCGCAGATTGTCTTCGGCATTGCAAGGCGGGTTCTCCTCCAATTTCCGTGTACCTGTCGAATAATGTCCGGTTTCTTGTAAATGTAGCGCTCCTTGGCTTCTACGCCCAATAATGGCCGTCTTCCACGTGTCAAATGAATACGAAAAGTCAGGGTGTTTTTATATTTACACCCCTAGCCGCGTGAATGAGCCGCCTATTTAAGGGGACGAGGATTTAGATCCAAACCACACCTTCCCCCCTCCGTGAGTATTCATCAGAGCGTATCTGACAGAGGTCCATTCTATCATGGCCGGCTGACGCAGCTCCTCCTCTCGCCCTTCCAGCCCTCAGCCTGGAGATTGGGAGAGATGCTCCATCCCGCACAGCAAGCTAGTGACGCTCCAGACCAAGGGATTTCTCCCCCCGGCCTATACGGTCCCGGTTCGAGCCAGACTTGCCACCTATAATGGCGGAGAGCAAGCGGAGAGCGCCCCCAATCCCTCCAAAGGAGAGCGGGTATGCCTTGTCCCTTACTTAGTAAGAGGGCTCGGATTTCCAATTCATCCGTTTCTCCGGGGGCTCCTGGAGTTCTATGGCCTCCAGCTGCACAACCTCACGCCTGCCTCCATATTGCATATCGCGGGCTTCGTAGCCCTTTGTGAGCTGTTTTTGGGCTGCGAGGCTCATTTCGCGCTGTGGAAAAGGCTATTCTACCTTGTGCCCCGTTCTCAAAAGGGGTCAATATATCAAGTGGGCGGAGCCGAAGTGTGGCACATCGCCGGGACCGGATATCTATCCGGAACCCCAAAGAAGGCGTCCGAGGACTAGCCTTCGGAATGGTTTTATATAGAGGACGTCCCACTGCCGGATCCTATCCGGATCGGCCTCCCTGAGTTCGACAGTGCTCCCCTAAAGAAGCACCTAAGCTGGCGTCCACGGAGCCCTCAGAGGGAAAGCGACAAGGATGTTCTTTACCTGATGGGCCGGATAAGATTGTTAGCTCATTCTGGACTGACCATGATCGGGGTCATGGCCGTATGCATCATGCGAGGGGTGCAGCCGCTCCAGTATAGAGGCCACCACATGTGGGACTTCAACGGGGAGGACGACGCCACCCGCCACGGCCGTAAGGGGCTGGATTCAGCTGTCGCTCTAATAAAGATCTTGTCCGCTTTGTACAATGGAGAAGAGGAGGAATTTCTCCGCGTCAACCCACAGGGTGGATTTTCTATGTATAATCCCCGAAGTTGGGTAAGTGGACACTTTTACTTGCCCATCCGTTTTATATTCCCATCGTTAAATATTCAGTCTAATGACTTCAATGCAGGAACTGCGCCAGGCTGTTAAAGAAATAAACAGCCCTCCTCCACAACCCGAGGATCCGGGACGGTCCCTCGACCCGGCCTCTCAAGAGGATCCGGAATTATCTGTGGAGCTGATTGATGGGTTGTTTCATCAATTGAGCAGGGACAATGCCTTGGTGGCCATTACGTCTGATTACCCAGGGCTACTCCCAGCCTCACAGGTAACTGAGACCGAAGTCCCAGCACTTTGAAAAGGGATCTATCCTCGCGTGTTTTCGATTGCCGTATGACAACCATGTTTTGCAGGGGAGGTCCTTGAGACGGAGGCCGAGCCTGCGGCAACTAGCCAACGAGGGGCGGCAAGGCCCCGCGGGCTGAAAAGAAGTGCGGTCCGGACTGAGACGTCGGCGCAAAGGTATAGCATGCCGTCTTATTCCCAGGTGCTATTCCTTCAAGGCATATTAACGCTCGTGCTCTCTTCAGGACGGAGAGACCTCGCTGGACTATATCCGGAGGGGTTGCCAATCGCGCCTCCACCAGCCAGGCTCCAAAGCCTGGTCCGGAAGCGGAGGCGAACACAAGGCGTGCACCGGACGCTCCTCCGACAGAGGATGCGGACAGGCTGTCTGCCACCAATTCCGAGGTGGAGAGTGCCATGAACCACAGGCGTCGCCGGATAGTTTTTCGCGACGCTTGTTTCTCCCAAGAGGCATTGGATGCCTTCAATTCGGGAGATGCGTACCTCCGTGCCGCTCAAAATGGTCTTGCCAGAGCCACGGAGTAGTATGTAAAAGACATACGGGTAAGAAAATTTTGGTAATTATATATATACCAGTAGCCCCCGAGACTTGAAACAGTTAGAATAACTGATTTAAGGATCATTTGTTATGCAGGTTCTTACAGAAAAGAATACCCTACTGTCCCAGGAGCTGGAAGAGTGCAAAGCCCAACTTGAGGCCGCACTAGCCGCGGCAGGGGAGCCCAAGGAGATCCCCTCTGGTAATATACGCTTTGAAAGGTAAGTATTTTGCGAAGTGCGGCGTGGGTGCAAATCTGACAAATGAAATTGCAGATGGCGCCGGATTAAATCCGGAAAAGCAACAACTCCTACGCCAGCTGAAGGCTGGTGAGAGTGTGTTGACAAAGGTGAGGCGGGAGAAGAACGATCTCCAAGATGCCAACACCAAGCTGGGTGTTGAACTGAAGGATGTTCGTGCCTAGCTGTTGGACTCCGTTAAGGAGAATGAGCGGCTTCGACGCGGCATATTTAGTAAGTGCTTAAACGAACCTTGAAAAAAGAGTTCGGCGAGGAAGTCGACTACCAGAGTAATGTCTGTAGGTATGCTAACAGGTTGTCCTGCAGAGGAAATGCCCGGTTCTACGGATGACCTTCTTCCCGAGCTCTCACAACTGCACGAGCGAGTTCGGCAGGTGATGCAAGGTGTCGCCCAGGCCTTGTGGCCATCCGTCTCCATGCCCGAAGGCCTTGGAGAGCTTGTAGAGAAGCTGAAGGGAGCGCGGCGGCGCTTCTGATTGTGGAAGATGTCGGCCTGCCGTCAAGGCGCCAGGGAGGCCTGGGCCATGGTGAAGACGCGGTACACGAAGGCTGACCCAAACCGCATGGCTGAGGTCGGACCCGTGGGGCCCGATGGGAAGGAGATCCCTGTGAGCTTAGTATACGGCCAAGTAGAATTGGCCACAATGTATTCCCAATAGGACTGTAAGCTAGACAGCCTGTTAGATGGTATTGAAGAGGAATACAATCAGTCAGATTGACTATGTAATTTTAATTGACATGTGTAATGCCTTCTAGCTGGATTGTAGATCGTTTGTCATGGCCGACCTTTTCGCTTCAACCTCGGGACCTGACGGTCCGGAGTGTGTCCGAATACCCTCGTGGTTATATAAGAACCGGGGTATGCATGGAGACCAGGCGTAGGGGTCATTAGTGCTTGAACAGACAAGTGCCCAACTAGTTATGTTATATTACATGGTTAGTAAGAAACATCTTCCAGGGAGAATAGTTCCGTTAGGGGTTCCTTTCCCTGGGAGGCATGCCCTAAAGTGCATGTCCATTCTGCGAAAAGAGACGCAGGAAAAACATCTGGGGGCGTATAGATAAATAAGTGAAAAAAGATCATCTTTAGTTCACCGACCGAATATTCCCTTAAGAACGCTAGCTTTCGGCTTCACCCATTCTGAGGTACACATCTGGCTGACCCGGCAGTAACAATCGCAGAGGTGCTCCCTTTACCACCTAGCCGAACAATCGGGAACGTAGGGGTAAGCACAGGAGCCAGGCAACCTAGCTTGGCCAAAACTTAAGTCATATCGATGCATATAATGGTGAATAAAAGGTACATGCGGAAGTGTGACACATGTGTTGGGCATGAAGCCCGTATAAATAAGCTTCTGTTTAAAGAAGCCCCTAGGTTTAATGAGCGCGGATAGCGCGTCACTTTATGAGCCTTTAAAGGCTATAAGAGAGAGAGAGAGGGGAGAAGGAGAGAAATGTAAGGCAGAAAGTGTATAAAAAATGGACAGAGGAAGGAGACGAACACAGAGTCCGGCGCTAGGCATAGAATCTTCGGAGACGGGCTGCGTTCCATGGGTTCGGCTCAAGTCGGTTATCCGATGCATCTCGCAGACGGTACGCCCCACCAGTCAGGACTTGGTCAATTATGAAGGGACCTTCCCACTTGGGCTTAAGTTTGTCCTTTTTCTTGTCCGACAGGCGTAGAACTAATTCGCCAACGTTGTAATTTTTGGCCCGTACTTCTCTGCTTTGGTATCTTCGAGCCCGCTGTTGATAGAATGCGGAACGGGCTTTTGCCACATCATGCTCTTCCTCCAAGGCATCCAAACTGTCCTGCCGATCGAGCTCGGCTTCTCTTTCTTCATACATGCGCACTCGAGGTGAGTCATGAATTATGTCGCAGGGCAAAATTGCCTCTGCGCCGTACACCATGAAGAATGGTGTGTATCCGGTGGTGCGATTCGGCGTGGTCCGCAGCCCCCAGAGTACGGAGTCGAGCTCCTCTACCCACTGCGTATTAGATTCCTTAAGGGACCGCACTAATCTGGGTTTGATGCCGCTCATGATAAGACCATTTGCACGTTCGACATGGCCATTAGTTTGTGGGTGATAGACGGAAGCATAATCGAGCTTGATGCCCATGTTTTTGCACCAGAGTTTTACCTCGTCGGCCGTAAAGTTCGTGCCGTTATCAGTGATGATGCTGTGGGGGACGCCGTAACGGTGTACAACCCCGGATATAAAGTCTATCACCGGTCCAGATTCGTCCGTCTTAATAGGCTTGGCTTCTATCCATTTGGTGAACTTATCCACCATGACCAGTAAGTATTTTTTCTTGTGGGTTCCGCCTTTAAGGGGTCCAACCATGTCAAGCCCCCAGACTGCGAAGGGCCAAGTGATGGGGATAGTTTGGAGGGCGGTGGGTGGCATATGGCTTTGGTTTGCAAAAAGCTGGCAACTGACGCATCGTTGGACTAAGTCTTGGGCGTCTGCCCGGGCCGTCGGCCAATAAAAGCTTGTACGGAAGGCCTTGCTTACAAGGGACCGAGCTGCAGCGTGATGACCGCCGAGTCCAACATGAATTTCAGCCAGGAGGTTCCGCCCTTCCTCTTCGGAGATGCACCTTTGAAGGACTCTGGTAGTGCTTTTCTTGTAAAGCTCTCCCTCATGGACTTTATAGGCTTTAGATCACTGCACTATGCAGTGTGCCTCATTTTGGTCCTCGAGGAGTTCCTGCCTAGTAAGGTAGGCGAGGAATGGTTCTGTCCATGGGGCGATGACAGCCATTATTACGTGGGCTGAAGGTGTTATTTCATTGGCAGAGCCTCCAATTATGTCAGAGTGTTCGACGTCGGGCAGTGCGGTTGGGTCCGGGCTATTATTGCCGGGTTCCCCTTCCCATACTACGGATGGCTTGAACAGCCTTTCCAAGAAGATGTTGGGGGGACTACATCGCGTTTTGCGCCGATGCGTGCCAGGACATCTGCCGCCTGATTATTTTCCCGGGCTATATGGTGAAATTCGAGCCCTTCGAACCGAGCTGACATTTTTAGGACGACATTGCGATAAGCTGCCATTTTTGGATCCTTGGCATCAAAGTCTCCATTTATTTGGGATATTGCGAGGTTCGAGTCCCCGCGCACCTCTAGGCGTTGAATGCCCATGGATACTGCCATCCGGAGACCATGTAAAAGGGCCTCATATTCGGCTGCATTGTTGGAGTCTGTGTACATTATCTGGAGTACGTATTGAACCATGTCTCCTTGGGGGACGTCAAAACGACGCCAGCCCCTAGACCGGCCAACATTTTGGAGCCGTTGAAGTGCATGACCCAGTTGGAATATGTGCCGTACTCTTTAGGGAGTTCGGCCTCCATCCATTCTGCGACGAAGTCGGCCAAAACTTGTGACTTGATAGCTCGTCGTGGCTTGTAAGTTATGTCGAATGGGAGGAGCTCAATGGCCCATTTTGCAATCCGGCCCGTCGCGTCGCGGTTGTTTATAATATCGTTAAGTGGCACTTCCGAGGCTACTGTTATTGAACACTCTTGAAAGTAGTGTCGCAGCTTCCGGGATGCCATAAATACCGCGTACGCAATCTTTTGATAATGTGGGCACCGTGACTTGCACGGAGTAAGGACAGTGGACACGTAGTAGACCGGCTTTTGAAGGGGGAATTTGTGTCCGTCCGTTTCTCGTTCGACGACGAGCACTGCGCTTATGACCTGATGGGTTGCTGCAATGTAGAATAGCATTGGTTCGCCAATGTTTGGCGCGGCCAGGACTGGGTTTGTTGCCAAGATGGCTTTTATTTTGTCGAGTCCGGCCGTGGCTGCATCCGTCCACTCGAAGTGTTCAGTGCGCCGAAGGAGGCGGTAAAGGGGTAGGGCCTTTTCTCCCAAGCGGGAGATAAAGCGGCTTAGAGCCGCCACGCATCCGGTTAATTTTTGTATTTGTTTGAGGTCCTTCGGGATATCCAATTGTGACAGAGCTCGGATCTTGGCTGGATTTGCTTCAATTCCTCTACCGGATACAATGAAGCCCAAGAGCTTTCCGGCTGGAACGCCGAAAACGCATTTTTCCGGGTTGAGCTTGATGTCGTATGTTCGGAGGTTATCGAATGTTAGCCTCAAGTCGTCTACAAGAGATTCGACATGTCTTGTTTTAACGACCACATCATCTACGTATGCCTCCACTTTTTTGCCGATCTGGTTTGCCAGACATGTCTGAATCATGCGCTGATATGTTGCGCCGACGTTTTTGAGCCCGAAGGGCATTGTGTTGAAGCAGAATGGGCCGTATGGTGTGATGAATGCTGTTGCGGCTTGGTCTGACTCTGCCATCTTTATTTGATGGTAGCTGGAGTATGCGTCGAGGAAACACAACGAATCGTGTCATGCGGTAGCGTCGATAATTTGATCGATGCGGGGGAGAGGGAAGGGATCCTTTGGGCAAGCCTTGTTAAGGTCTTTAAAATCAACGCACAGGCGCCAGGATTTGTCCTTCTTTGGTACCATCACCAGGTTTGCCAGCCAGTCCGGGTGTTTTATATCTTTGATGAATCCGACCTCCAATATCTTGGCTAGTTCCTCTCCCATGGCCTGTCTCTTAGGTTCGGAAAAACGCTGAAGAGCCTGTTTGACTGGCTTGAATCCTTTTAGGATATTTAAGCTGTGTTCAGCCAGCCTGCGTGGGATTCCTGACATGTCTGAAGGGTGCCAAGAGAAAATGTCCCAGTTCTCTCATAGGAACTCTCGCAGTGCGGCTTTTACATCAGGGTTTTACTGTGCCCCGATGGAAGCTGTTTTATTGGGGTCCGTTGGATGGACCTGGAATTTGACTATTTCGTCCGCCGGTTTAAAGGAGGTGGACTTGGATCTTTTGTCGAGTATCACATTGTCCCTATTCACAATGGAGCGCATCGCAGTCAGTTCCTCAGCCGCTAGGGCTTTGGATAGCGCCTCGAGGGCCAGTGCGGCTGTCTTGTTTTCGGCGCGGAGTGCTATGTCCGGATCACTAGCGAGAGTGATGATTCCGTTAGGCCCGGGCATCTTGAGCTTCATGTACCCGTAATGGGGTATTGCTTGGAAGATTGTAAACGCTTCCCGCCCTAGCAGAGCGTGATATCCGCTACTGAACGGGGCCACTTGGAACGTGACCTCTTCGGACCTATAATTATCCGGCGTGCCGAACACCACATCTAGTGTAATTTTTCCTGTACAGCGCGCTTCCCGACTGGGGATTATTACTCTAAAGGTTGTGCTGCTTCGCTCAATGCGGTTATAGTCTATTTCCATTTTTGAAGGGTTTCCTCATAAATGAGGTTCAATCCGCTACCGCCATCCATGAGTACCTTGGTAAGGCGAAAGTCATCCACTATTGGACTGAGGACCAATGCGGCTGGTGCTCGGGCTGTTCGGAATTTAGGTTCATCACTGGCGTTAAAAGTAATAGCCGTGTCACTCCATGGGTTTATTGTTGCTACTTGGTAGACTTCGGCAAGGCTGCGGAGTGTTCTTTTTCGCATATTATTTGATGCGAAAGTTTCAAAGACTATTAATACCGTACTGGTGTCTCTGGGGTGGCTTTCTGTGGCTTCTGGAATTAGAAGATCTTCGCCAATTTTTGCCACCTGCTGGAGGATCCAACATGCTCTAAGGCTGTGAGTTGGTGTGGCGCCCTCTGCACTGTGAATTTTACAGGGTCCATTAAGCCATCCTTCCAGTATGGTTCCGTGCTCTGTAGAGGGATTTTTTGCTTTTTGGTATTGAACCCGGGTGTCTGGCGATGATGCACCCTTTTATTTCGGACTGGGTTTGTATTCAGGGCCGGATTGTCCCAAAATTTTATTTCGGTTTCCAGGCGCTTTCCATCGCACAGTACTTTTGTACTATGGACGCCAAGTCAGCAAAGCGTGTAATATCACAACGACTTATGGCGTTGAGGATTCCCTTGTCCGTGCAATTATTGCAGAAGAATGAAATTGCGTCTTCCTCGCGGTAGTCCTTTATCCTGTTCATAACCAGGAGGAATCTGGCCCAGTAATGATGTACTGTTTCTTCGGGCTCTTGCCTAATTTGGGATAGATCACTTATGTACGGGTGGGTGGGTGGAATCAAATCTGAAACCTCACCCAATCTGAGACCCAGGGGCCAAGGAGTTTCCGAACTCGGAAGTTGGGATTCTTGGATGCTGTCTAATGAATCTAGCCCGTCGCCTGACTTTAAGTTCAGGTCTTGAGTGATGTCCTCCCCTCCGCGGGTATCCGTCTTGGAGGGATCGGGAATCCGGACATAGCTAGTCCTTAAGATAGATGAAGGGTCGCCGCACTGTCCCTCTACCACGGCAACGTGATAGGTGACCTGGGGAGAGTTAATCTCTCTCAGATCGGGTTTAGGCCCAATCTGGTCGTAATCCGTAGCGACTCCCAGGGCGGCGAAGTGATCCAAGAGCTCGTTTAGGGAAGAGAGCTCCATTGGATCTAGCTGCTCGGCGAATTCCAAGCTGACGTGAAGATTGCTTTCGATGACCCGAGAGGTCATCGTCGGCGCAGCAGCCGAACAGGCGGTCATAAGGAAACCACCTAGCCTGAGGGTTTGGCCGACAGCCAAAGCTCCCTTAGCAATGGTTCCGTCTTTAAAGACGGGATGAGGCATCCTTCCTGATGGCGACGGCACAGAGGAACTCTCAAAGAGAGCACCAATGTCGGTGTCAAAACCGGCGGATCTCGGGTAGGGGGTCCCGAACTGTGCGTCTAGGCGGATGGTAATAGGAGGCAGGGGACACAGTATTTTACCCAGGTTCGGGCCCTCTTGATGGAGGTAAAACCCTACGTCCTGCTTCATTAATATTGATGATATGGGTAGTACAAGAGTAGATCTACCACGAGATCAAGGAGGCTAAACCCTAGAAGCTAGCCTATGGTATGATTGTTCGTACGGACTAAAACCCTCCGGTTTATATAGACACCGGAGAGGGCTAGGGTTACACAGAGTCGGTTACAATGGTAGGAGATCTACATATCCGTATCGCCAAGCTTGCCTTCCACGCCAAGGAGAGTCCCTTCCGGACACGGGACGAAGTCTTCAATCTTGTATCTTCATAGTTCAGGAGTCCGGCCGAAGGTATAGTCCGGCTATCCGGACACCCCCTAATCCAGGACTCCCTCAACTATCATCCGAAAGATTAACTCCCAGGTGAGTCAAGTGGTTATGATACCCAGACATTCTGAGTATGTGCTCACTGACAGAACTATTCTCCTCCATCTTGCAGCTATAGAACTTGTTGGAGACTTCATATCTCTCAACTCGGGCATTTGCTTGAAATATTAACTTCAATTCCTGGAACATCATATGGTCCATGACGTTCAAAACTTCTCTGGAGTCCCGATTCTAAGCCGTAGAGCATGGCACACTGAACTATAGTGTAGTCATCAGACCACGTCTGCCAGACGCTCAAAGTGTCTACATTAGCGATGGGGGGCTTGTCACCTAACAGTGCATCAAGGACATAATTCTTCTGTGCAGCAATGAGGATAATCCTCAAGTTACGAACCCAGTCCGTGTAGTTGCTACCATCATCTTTCAACTTAGCTTTCTCTAGGAACACATTAAAATTCAAGGGAACGATAGCACGAGCCTGTTGGGAAACGTTGCATGGAAAACAAAAAAATCTACGCACATGCAAGATCTATCCATGGAGATACATAGCAACGATATGGGAGAGTGTGTCTACGTACCCTCATAGACCGTAAGCGGATGCGTTTAGTAACCTGGTTGATGTAGTCAAACTTCTTCGCGATCCAACCAATTGAGTACCGAACGTACGCCACATCCGCGTTCAACACACATTCAGCTCGGTGACGTCCTCTCCTTCTTCATCCAGCAAGACGGTGTAGTAGTGGATGAGTTCCGGCAGCACGACGGCGTGGTCACGGTGATGGTGAAGCTATCTCCGTAGGGCTTCGCCTAAGCACTATGAAAATATGACCGAGGGACTAAACTGTGACGCCCCTGATTTAATCGTACACTAATCATACACGCAAACGTGTACGATCAAGATCAGGGACTCACGGGAAGATATCACAACACAACTCTACAAATAAAATAAGTCATACAAGCATCATATTACAAGCCAGGGGCCTCGAGGGCTCGAATACAAGAGCTCGATCATAGACGAGTCAGCGGAAGCAACAATGTCTGAGTACAGACATAAGTTAAACAAGTTTGCCTTAAGAAGGCTAGCACAAACTGGGATACAGATCGAAAGAGGCGCAGGCCTCCTGCCTGGGATCCTCCTAAACTACTCCTGGTCGTCGTCAGCGGGCAACACGTAGTAGTAGGCACCTCCGGTGTAGTAGGAGTCGTCGTCGAAGGTGGCGTCTGGCTCCTGGGCTCCAACATCTGGTTGCGACAACCAGGTAGAAGGGAAAGGGGGAAAAGAGGGAGAAAGCAACCGTGAGTACTCATCCAAAGTACTCGCAAGCAAGGAGCTACACTACATATGTATGCATTGGTATCAACTGGAATAAGGCTATTATATGTGGACTGGACTGCAGAAAGCCGGAATAAGAGGGGGATAGCTAGTCCTTTCGAAGTCTACGCTTCTGGCAGCCTCCGTCTTGCATCATGTAGAAGAGAGTAGACTGAAGTCCTCCAAGTAGCATCGTATAGCATAATCCTAACCGATGATCCTCCCCTCGTCACCCTGTGAGAGAGCGATCACCGGTTGTATCTGGCACTTGGAAGGGTGTGTTTTATTAAGTATCTGGTTCTAGTTGTCATAAGGTCAAGGTACAACTCCAAGTCGTCCTGTTACCGAAGATCACGGCTATTCGAATAGATTAACTTCCCTGCAGGGGTGCACCACATAACCCAACACGCTCGATCCCATTTGGCCGGACACACTTTCCTGGGTCATGCCCGGCCTCGGAAGATCAACACGTCGCAGCCCTACCTAGGCACAACAGAGAGGTCAGCACGCCGGTCTAAATCCTATGGCGCAGGGGTCTGGGCCCATCGCCCTTTGCACACCTGCACGTTGTGAACGCGGCCGGAAGCAGACCTAGCCTAGTGGCGTTCCAGTCCAATCCGGCGCGCGCCGCTCAGTCGCTGACGTCACGAAGGCTTCGGCTGATACCACGACGTCGAGTGCCCATAACTGTCCCCGCGCAGATGGTTAGTGCGTATAGGCCAGTAGCCAGACTTAGATCAAATACCAAGATCTCGTTAAACGTGTTAAGTATCCGCGAACATCGACCAGGGCCAGGCCCAACTCTCTCCTAGGTGGTCTCAACCTGCCCTGTCGCTCCGCCTCAAAGTAACCGTCGGGGGGCCGTCGGGAACCCAGGCCCACCTCTACCGGGATGGAGCCACCTGCCCCTTCAGCCCCCAACTCCGAACAGTACCACAGGTAATGTAACTGTATAAAGTATATAGTATATGCCCGTGATCACCTCCCGAAGTGATCACGGCCCAGTAGTATAGCATGGCAGACGGACAAGAGTGTAGGGCCACTGATGGAACACTAGCATCCTATACTAAGCAGTAGGATAGCAGGTAAAGGTAACAACAGTAGTAGCAAGGACAGGCTATGCATCAGAATAGGATTAACGGAAAGCAGTAACATGCTACACTATTCTAATGCAAGCAGTATAGAGAAGAGTAGGCGATATCTGGTGATCAAGGGGGGGCTTGCCTGGTTGCTCTGGCATGAGAGAGGGTCGTCAACACCGTAGTCGTACTGGGTAGCAGCGGCGTCGGTCTCGGTGTCTAGCGGAAGAAGAGGGGGGAAGAAACAATGAATATAATGCAAACAGATGCATAACGATACATGACAAGACAAGTAACGGTGCTAGGGGTGCCCTAACGCGGTATTAGGTGATACCGGTGAAGGGGGATAACATCCGGGAAAGTATCCCCGGTGTTTCGCGTTTTCGGACAGATGAACCGGAGGTGAAATGTTGCAGGTTCACTATGCTAGGGACGCGTGGCGGACGAACGGGCTGCGCACCCGAATTCGTCTCGTCGTTCTGAACAACTTTCATGTACAAAGTTTTTCCATCTGAGCTACGCTTTATTTTATATTAATTTTAAAAGATTTAAATCAATTTTAGGATTTATTTAATTATTTAAATCAACATTATCCAGAACAATGTTTGCTGATGTCAGCATGACGTCAGCAGTTGACCTGGTCAACCTGACATGTGGGTCCCGTTCGTCATAGACTGTTTAGTCTAATTAGGGTTTAACTAATCTAATTAACTAGTTAGTTTAATTAAAAACAGTAATTAGATTAGTTAAACCCTAATTAACTAGTTAGTTTAATTAAAAACAGTAATTAGATTAGTTAATTAGGATTAATTAATTTAATTAATTGATTATTTATTTATTTTAATTATTTTATTATTATTATTTTATTATTATTATTATTATTATTATTTTTTTTGTTTGTTCTGGGGCGGGCCCACGTGTCATTGCCCCCAGGGGCCTATCGGGCGTGGCCCGAACATGCATGCGGGCAGCGGGCGAAGCGCTCGTCGAGGCCGGCCCGAGGCGACGGGCGGGCGACGGAGCAAGGCCGCGGTCGGCGGCAGCGGCAGAGCAGCGGGCCGGCGAGTGGAGCGCTGCGGCAGCGGCAACGGTGGTCGCGCCAGAGAGCGGCGACGATGCGCTGGCGTGTCAGGGGCGCGGCCATGGGGCGGAGTGGCGCGTGCGGTCGCGGGCAGAGGCCGCGGTCGGGGAGGATGGCGGAGCGCGTCAAGTGGGGTGGCCGGAGCGGAGCGTGCACGGTCCTGAGCGAAGGCCTCGGCAGCGAGCGAGGGACGCGGGGGGGGGGGGGGATGGGGTCGACAGTGAGCGGTGTGGAGGCTGCGGCGGGGCCGTGCGGGCCGGCGCGACGCATGAGCGAGTGCGTGCACGCGCATGGAGGCGGGCGCGAGCACGCACGATGACACGCCGGGGGGGGGGGGGGACAGGGCCGCAGTGAGCGCGGTCGGCGCCCGTAAGTGGTGGTGGTCCGGCGCGGTGACGGACAGAGGAAGAGAGAAGGGGAGGAGCTCATGGGCAAGGCCGGTCGGCGCGTGTGCGTGCATACGGGGATAGGGGAGAGGAGAGGCCCGAGGCCTCACCGGCGATCGTGGGGTCAAGGGCAGTGGGCTCGGGGAGGAGTTGAGGCCGCGACGGAGAGGACGGCGGTGCAGCTCCGGCGAGGTGGCGGTTCGGGCGGGGAGGCGTGGTCGAGGCGGCGGCGGGCGTCGAGGGCACGGTCGCGGCCGTCGCAGCGAGGGGCGCCGTCGAGGGAGAGGGGATGGGGCGCGAGGACGAGGGCGAGGGCCAGCGACCGAGCCACCGGTGACGAGGGCGGCAGGGTGGTGAGTGGCGCCGGGATCGATCCGGGCGGCGTCGTGGTCGGGGCCCCTCCCCGATCCAGATGGGATCGAGAGGGAGGCGTGGGGAGTGGGGGGGAGAGTGGGGAGTGGGATCGGGCTAGGGTTTCGGTGAGGGGGATAAGGGGAGTGGGGTGGGCCGGCGTCGGTGGGCCGGTCGACTGGGCTAAAGCCCAGTTGGGCCAGGGGGCTTTTCTTTGTTTTTCTTTTGCTTTCTATTTTTATATTTCTTTTCTATTTTAGCTAATTGTTTGGGCACCAAATGAGTTTTGTAAAATATGAGAGTTGGCCCACAATTCACAACACAATATATCCTACCACCAAAAACTAGTTTGGGGTAATTATCATTTCATATTTATTTTTTATTAATAAAAAGGTTAGTAAATAATGTTTTCAGTCACTGTTTGAGGTTGTTTAAGTCACTTATCAAATTTCAGTAATGTTGTTTACAATTTTATCATAGCCTCTGATTTATCTACTATTTATTGAACATTTTAGTTTTAATATTTGAAAAACTTTTATTGTTTGCTTGATTTTGATTTTGAATTTGAATCGGTTTCGAACTAACGCGAGATTACTAACAGTAATCAAAGTGACGTGGCATCGTTAATGTGGGATTACTGTAGCCTAATTATCCGGGCGTCACATAAACTGTGGAGGGGGTGCCGCACACGGCTAAGCAATTGTCGTGGTTGTGCTAGGCGCCCCCTTCCCACATATATATAGGTGGGGGAGAGGGGAGAGGCCAAGGGGTGCCCCAAGTAGGGCTGAATTCTACTTGGGCTCCTGCCCTTGGCCGCGCCCCCTTTCCATATTTGTCAGAGGAGGGAAGGAAAGGGGGGAGAGGGAAGGAAGGGGGATGCCGAATGCCCCTTTCCTTTCTCTCACTTCGCCGACTACTATAGGGGGTGCGCTAGCCCCTTGTGGGCTGGTGTGGATCCCTCTAATGGCCCAATAGGCCCATTACCCTCCCGGGGGTGTCCGGTACCCCCTCCGGTATTCCGATGACTACCCGGTACACTTCGAAACACTTCCGATGTCCGAATACCATCGTCCTACATCTCAATATTTACCTCCGAACCATTCCGGAGCTCCTCGTCATGTCCATGATCTCATCCGGGACTTTGAAAAAGACTCGGTCACCATATCATATAACTCATATAACGCTATATCGTCAACGAACGTTAAGCGTGCGGACCCTACGGGTTCGAGAACTATGTAGACATGACTGACAAACCTCTACGATCAATAATCAATAGTAGAACCGGGATGCATATATTGGTTCCTACATATTCTATGAAGATCTTTATCGGTCGAACCTTATTACAACATATGTAATTCCTTTGTCCGTCGATATGTTACTTGCCCGAGATTCGATCATTGGTTTCTTCATACCTAGTTCAATCTCGTTACCGGCAAGTATCTTTAGTCGTTTCGTAATACATCATCTTGTAACTAACTCATTAGTCACTTTGCTTGCAAGGCTTCTTATGCTGTGTGCTACGTCTTGAGCTTGCGTTGATTTTCCCCGAAGAGGAAGGGATGATGCAGCAGAGTAGCGTAAGTATTTCCCTCAGTTTTTGAGAACCAAGGTATCAATCCAGTAGGAGGCCACGCTCAAGTCCCTCGTACCTGCACAAAACGATAGCTACTCGCAACCAACGCGATTAGGGGTTGTCAATCCCTTCACGGTCACTTACGAGAGTGAGATATGATAGATATAATATTTTTGGTATTTTTGGTATAAAGATGCAAAGTAAAAAGTAAAAGAAAAGTAAAAAGCAAAGCAAGATTAAAGTGATGGAGATTGATATGATGAGAATAGACCCGGGGGCCATAGGTTTCACTAGTGGCTTCTCTCAAGAGCATAAGTATTCTACGGTGGGTGAACAAATTACTGTTGAGCAATTGACAGAATTGAGCATAGTTATGAGAATATCTAGGCATGATCATGTATATAGGCATCACGTACGTGACAAGTAGACCAAAACGATTTTGCATCTACTACTATTACTCCACTCATCGACCGCTATCCAGCATGCATCTAGAGTATTAAGTTAAAAACAGAGTAACGCCTTAAGCAAGATGGCATGATGTAGAGAGATAAATTCATGCAATATGGAATAAACCCCATCTTGTTATCCTCGATGGCAACGATACAATACATGCCTTGCTTCCCCTTCTGTCATTGGGAAAGGACACCGCAAGATCGAACCCAAAGCTAAGCACTTCTCCCATGGCAAGAACTACCAATCTAGTTGGCCAAACCAAACGGATAATTCGAAGAGACTTGCAAAGATAACCAATCATACATAAAAGAATTCAGAGAAGATTCGAATATTATTCATAGATAGACTTGATCATAAACCCACAATTCATCGGTCTCAACAAACACACCGCAAAAATAAGATTACATCGAGATCTCCACAAGAGAGGGGGAGAACTTTGTATTGAGATCCAAAAAGAGAGAAGAAGCCATCTAGCTACTAACTATGGACCCGAAGGTCTGAGGTAAACTACTCACACTTCATCGGAGAGGCTATGATGATGTAGAAGCCCTCCGTGATGACGAACCTCTCCGGCGGAGCTCCGGAATAGGCTCCAAGATGGGATCTCGTGGATACAGAAAGTTGCGGCGGTGGAATTAGGTTTTTGGCTCCGTTTGATATTCCGTTTCTTAGAAACACTAAAATAGGCAAAAAAACAGCAATTCTGGGTTGGGCCTCCGGTTAATAGGTTAGTCCCAAAAATAATATAAAAGTGGAAAATAAAGCCCAATATAGTCCAAAACAATATATAATATAGCATGGAGCAATCAAAAATTATAGATACGTTGGAGACGTATCAGGCATCCCCAAGCTTAATTCCTGCTCGTCCTCGAGTAGGTAAATGATAAAAACAGAAAATTTGATGCGGAGTGCTACTTGGCATAATTTCAATGCAAATCTTCTTAATTGTGATATGAATATTCAGATTTGAAAGATTCAAGACAAAAGTTTATATTGACATAAAAATAATAATACTTCAAGCATACTAACAAAGCAATTATGTCTTCTCAAAATAACATGGCCAAAGAAAGTTATCCCTACAAAATCATATAGTCTGGCTATGCTCTATCTTCACCACACAAAGTATTTAAATCATGCACAACCCCGATGACAGGCCAAGCAATTGTTTCATACTCTAACTTTTTCAAAACTTTTTCAATCTTCACGCAATACATGAGCGTGAGCCATGGATATAGCACTATAGGTGGAATAGAATGGTGGTTGTGGAGAAGACAAAAAGGAGAAGATAGTCTCACATCAACTAGGCGTATCAACGGGCTATGGAGATGCCCATCAATAGATATCAATATGAGTGAGTAGGATTGCCATGCAACAGATGCACTAGAGATATAAGTATATGAAAGCTCAAAAAGAAACTAAGTGGGTATGCATCCAACTTGCTTGCTCATGAAGACCTAGGGCAATTTGAGGAAGCCCATCATTGGAATATACAAGCCAAGTTTTATAATGAAAGATTCCCACTAGTATATGAAAGTGATAACATGAGAGACTCTCTACTATGAAGATCATGGTGCTACTTTGAAGCACAAGTGTGGTAAAGGATAGTAACATTGTCCCTTCTCTCTTTTTCTCTCATTTTTTTATTTGGGCCTTTTCTCTTTTTTTATATGGCCTATTTTTATTTGGGCTTCTTTGGCCTCTTCTATTTATTTTTCGTCCGGAGTCTCATCCCGACTTGTGGGGGAATCATAGTCTCCATCATCCTTTCCTTACTGGGACAATGCTCTAATAATGATGATCATCACACTTTTATTTTTCTTACAACTCAACAATTACAACTCGATACTTAGAACAAAATATGACTCTATATGAATGCATCCGGCGGTGTACCAGGATATGCAATATGACAATGATGGAGTGTGTCATAATAAACAGAACGATGGAAAGTTGCATGGCAATATATCTCGGAATGGCTATGGAAATGCCATAATAGGTAGGTATGGTGGCTGTTTTGAGTAAGGTATATGGTAGGTGTATGATACCGGCGAAAAGTGCGCGGTATTAGAGAGGCTAGCAAAGGTGGAAGGGTGAGAGTGCGTATAATCCATGGACTCAACATTAGTCATAAAGAACTCATATACTTATTGCAAAAATCTAGAAGTTATCAAAGCAAAGTATTACGCGCATGCTCCTAGGGGGATAGATTGGTAGGAAAAGACCATCGCTCGTCCCCGACCGCCACTCATAAGGAAGACAATCAATAAATAAATCATGCTCCGACTTCATCACATAATGGTTCACCATACGTGCATGCTACGGGAATCACAAACTTTAACACAAGTATTCTTTAAATTCACAACTACTCAACTACCATGACTTTAATATTATCACCTCCATATCTCAAAAAAATTATCATGTTTCAATATTTTCTTAGTATTCAACACACTCAAAAGAAAGTTTCACAAATCTTGAATACCAAGCATATTATTATTAAGCGAATTACCATGCTATTAAGAGACTCTCAAAATAATTTAAGTGAAGCATGAGAGATCAATAGTTTCTTTAAAACAAATCCACCACCGTGTTCTAAAAGATCTAAGTGAAGCACATAGAGCAAAATTATAACGCTCAAAAGATATAAGTGAAGCGCATAGAGCAAAACTACATAGCTCAAAAGATATAAGTGAAGCACATAGAGCAAAATTATAACGCTCAAAAGATATAAGTGAAGCACATAGAGTATTCTTATCAAATTTTAATTCATGTATGGCTCTCTCAAAAGGTGTGTACAGAAAAGATGATTGTGGCATACTAAGACACAAAGACACAAATAATATAAGACGCTCCAAGCAAAACACATATCATGTTGGTGAATAAAAATATAGCTCCAAGTAAATTACCGATGGAAGTGGACGAAAGAGGGGATGCCTTCCAGGGCATCCCCAAGCTTTGACTTTTTGGTGTCCTTGGATTATCTTGGGGGTGCCATGGGCATCCCCAAGCTTAGGCTCTTGCCACTCCTTGTTCCATAATCCATCAAAAGAATTCACCCAAAACTTGAAAACTTCACAACACAAAACTTAAAGCAAAAAACTCGTGAGCTCCGTTAGCGAAAGAAAACAAAAGACCACTTCAAGGTACTGCAATGAACTCATTATTTATTTATATTGGTTTTAAACCTACTGTATTCCAACTTCTCTATGGATTATAAACTATTTTACTAAACATAGATTCATCAAAATAAGCAAACAACACACGAAAAACAGAATCTGTCAAAAACAGAACAGTCTGTTGTAATCTGTAGCTAGCGCAAGATCTGGAACCCCAAAAATTCTAACATAAATTTATGGACGTGAGGAATTTATCTATTAATCATCTGCAAAAATAATTAACTAAATATCACTCTTCAAATAAAAATGACAGCAGTTCTCGTGAGCGCTAAAGTTTCTGTTTTTTACAGCAAGTTCAACAAGACTTCCCCCAAGTCTTCCCAACGGTTCTACTTGGCACAAACACAAATTAAACACAAAAAACACAACCAAAACAGAGGCTAAATAATTTATTTATTACTAATCAAGAGCAAAAAGCAAGGAATAAAAATAAAATTGTGTTGCCTCCCAACAAGCGCTATTGTTTAACGCCCCTAGCTAGGCATAAAAGTGAGGATAGATCTAGGTATTGCCATCTTTGGTTTTAGAGAAAAAGAGAGCAAACTTGTTATCTATGGAATTAATCTTTCTATTTTGACCGAGTACATGTCCATTAATGGTAGAAGAAAGATTAAGAATGTTGCGGAAATTGGCATCTAGGCTAGCTTTTATCTCTTTAATAGATTCATTTTGATAAGAAAGCAAGAGAGATGTGATTTCAGTTTTCTCATTAATGGGGTGCCCAAATATAGTTTTCATCCTCTCATAGGTATCTATGGGGTCCCTTCAAGAAAACCCCCCTCAAAAATAGAATCTAAAACGTGTTTGAACGAAGCGGGTAGCCCAACATAAAAGCTTTTTAAGTAAACCTCAATTTGATATTGGGGTACATAGCTAGCCCGGATCCTTAACAGCCCATCCCAAGCATCTTTCAAAGATTCATCAAGTAAATAATGAAAAATTCCAGAATCATCTTCATCAAAATTACTAAGGTTCTCATTGATAACTCCGGCAAGTTGTTTTATAGTATTCCGATTTATGAGTTTAGATAAGATAGCAGGATTGTCTAAAGCACTAGAACTTGGGAGAGAACCCCCAACTCTTTTTGGTTCTGACATGGCGAGGGAAAAGAGGCAAACAGAAAAAGAGAGGGAGGATAGAGAGAGAGGGCTAATAAAACGGCAAGGGTGAAGTGGGGGAGAGGAAAACGAGAGGCAAATGGCAAATAATGTAATGCAAGAGATAGGGATTGTGATGGGTACTTGGTATGTTGACTTTTTGCGTAGACTCCCCGGCAACGGCGCCAGAAATCCTTCTTGCTACGTCTTGAGCTTGCATTGGTTTTCCCCGAAGAGGAAGGGATGATGCAGCAGAGTAGCGTAAGTATTTCCCTCAGTTTTTGAGAACCAAGGTATCAATCCAGTAGGAGGCCGCGCTCAAGTCCCTCGTACCTGCACAAAACGATAGCTACTCGCAACCAACGCGACTAGGGGTTGTCAATCCCTTCACGGTCACTTACGAGAGTGAGATCTGATAGATATAATATTTTTGGTATTTTTGGTATAAAGATGCAAAGTAAAAAGTAAAAGCAAAGTAAAAAGCAAAGCAAGATTAAAGTGATGGAGATTGATATGATGAGAATAGACCCGGGGGCCATAGGTTTCACTAGTGGCTTCTCTCAAGAGCATAAGTATTCTACGGTGGGTGAACAAATTACTGTTGAGCAATTGACAGAATTGAGCATAGTTATGAGAATATCTAGGTATGATCATGTATATAGGCATCACGTCCGTGACAAGTAGACCGAAACGATTCTGCATCTACTACTATTACTCCACTCATCGACCGCTATCCAGCATGCATCTAGAGTATTAAGTTAAAAACAGAGTAACGCCTTAAGCAAGATGGCATGATGTAGAGAGATAAATTCATGCAATATGGAATAAACCCCATCTTGTTATCCTCGATGGCAACGATACAATACATGCCTTGCTTCCCCTTCTGTCATTGGGAAAGGACACCGCAAGATCGAACCCAAAGCTAAGCACTTCTCCCATGGCAAGAACTACCAATCTATTTGGCCAAACCAAACGGATAATTCGAAGAGACTTGCAAAGATAACCAATCATACATAAAAGAATTCAGAGAAGATTCAAATATTATTCATAGATAGACTTGATCATAAACCCACAATTCATCGGTCTCAGCAAACACACCGCAAAAAGAAGATTACATCGAATAGATCTCCACAAGAGAGGGGGAGAACTTTGTATTGAGATCCAAAAAGAGAGAAGAAGCCATCTAGCTACTAACTATGGACCCGAAGGTCTGAGGTAAACTACTCACACTTCATCGGAGAGGCTATGATGATGTAGAAGCCCTCCGTGATGACAGCCCTCTCCGGCGGAGCTCTGGAACAGGCCCCAAGATGGGATCTCGTGGATACAGAAAGTTGCGGCGGTGGAATTAGATTTTTGGCTCCGTTTGATATTTCGTTTCTTCGAAACACTGAAATAGGCAATAACAACAATTCTGGGCTGGGCCTCCGGTTAATAGGTTAGTCCCAAAAATAATATAAAATTGGAAAATAAAGCCCAATATAGTCCAAAACAGTAGATAATATAGCATGGAGCAATCAAAAATTATAGATACATTGGAGACGTATCAATGTGTATTACCGAGAGGGCCCAAAGATACCTCTCTGATACTCAGAGTGACAAATCCTAATCTCGATCTATGCCTACTCAACAAACACCTTCGGAGATACCTGTAGAGAATCTTTATGATCACCCAGTTACATTGTGACGTATGATAGCACACATTCCTACGGTATTCGGAGTTGCATAATCTCATAGTCGAAGGAATATGTATTTGGCATTAAGAAAGCAATAGCAATAAACTGAATGATCAATATGCTAAGCTAACGGATGGGTCTTGTCCATCACATAATTCTCCTAATGATGTGATCCCGTTATCAAATGACAACACATGTCTATGGTTAGGAAACCTTGACCATCTTTGATCAATGAGCTAGTCTAGTATAGGCTTACTAGGGACACAGTATTTGTTTATGTATTCACACATGTATTTAAGTTTCCGATCAATACAATTCTAGCATTAATAATAAACCTTTATCATGAATAAGGAAATATAAACTAACAACTTTATTATCGCGTCTAGGGCATATTTCCTTCAGTCTCCCACTTGCACTAGAGTCAATAATCTAGTTCACATCGCCATGTGATTAACACCCTTAGTTCACATCGCCATGTGACCAACACCCAAAGAGTTTACTAGAGTCAATAATCTAGTTCACATCACCATGTGATTAACACCCAAAGAGTACTAAGGTGTGATCATGTTTTGCTTGTGAGAGAAGTTTAGTCAACCGGTCTGTCACATTCAGATCCGTATGTATTTTGCAAATTTCTATGTCTACAATGCTCTGCATGGAGCTACTCTAGCTAATTTCTCCCACTTTCAATATGTATCCAGATTGAGACTCAGAGTCATCCGAATCGGTGTCAAAGCTTGCATTGACGTATCTCTTTACGACGAACTATTTATCACCTCCATAACCGAGAAATATTTCCTTAGTCCTCTTAGGTAACTAAGGATAATTTTGACCGCTATTCAGTGATCTACTCCTGGATCACTATTGTACCCCCTTGCCAAACTCATGACAAGGTACACAATAGGTCTGGTACAGAGCATGACATACTTTATAGAACCTATTTTCTGATTTCGGGTTCCGGCAAAACCCTTGAGGTTCGAACACGGGGGTGCGCACAAAGATCTCTCCCCCTCTAGCTCTCTCCCTCACCGCGATCTCAAGTCTTAGCGCGTTGAACCCGTAGAACAAGGGACATAAGATTTATACTAGTTCGGGCCACCAATGCGGTGTAATACCCTACTCCAGTGTGGGGTGGTGGATTGCCTCTTGGGCCAAGGATGAACAGTTACAAGGGAAGAACAGCCTCCTGAGGAGAGGTGCTCTTGTGTTTGGTGAGCTGATGCGGTCGAGGATCGTCCTGTCCCTCTTCTAAGGTGGTGGCTAGTCCTATTTATAGTGGCCCAGGTCCTCTCCCCAAATATTAGGCGGGAAGAGATCCCGTAATGGCCAGTTTGAAGGGGGACAACTAGTACAAGCTATCCTGACAAAAGGTGGTCTTCGCCTGCCAAAGGCTCTGGTGGTGACGCCGTCCTGGGTTCCATGGTGACCCCCGTCCTGCCGTCCTGCTGGTCTTGGTCTTGTTGCACCGATATGGAAACATTTGCTTGATGCCTTGGGACTCCGCGCCTGCGCTTGCCTCTTAAGCACCAAAGGGGAAACACGTACACTGCGCACGCTGGCGCCCGCCTAGTGCCCGCCTGGCCTTGGTCGTCATGGCTTACGTCACGGGGACCTCGCCAGGTGCCCCTTGCCTTGATCTCTCCGCCCCTCACGAGCCAGCCTGGTGAGGCCACCCCCGAGGAGGTCTTGCTTCGTCCACCTCGCGAGGCTTGGCCCCTCGCGAGGGTCTTGAGTGCTTGCTGGTGAAGATGGGCCGTACAGAGCTGCTGGTGGAGCCACGCTGTGGGCCCTAGGCAGGCAAGTCTGGGGACCCCAGTTCCCAGGACGTCGACAGTAGCCCCCGGGCCCAAGGCATGCTCGGGCTTGGCTTCGAGGCGAAGCCAAGAGACAAGTGCGGAGCACCGCAGGCCCTAAAAGCCCGCAGCCTCGGTTGACGCGTGGCGGTTGATTGGTCGTGGGCGTCTCCGCTTCCCCATGCTACCTCGGCAACTGCCCGCCTGACAAAAGGCTGGCGTGGGCTGCATTTGCCTTCATTGCTTTCCTTCATCTTGCTCCAGATCCCCTTTCTTGCCCTTCGCTTCCAGAGACTCCAGATTCACCCAGACCTTCAAGCTTGTCGTCGATGGCACCCAAGAAAGCCCGGGCTACCCCTTTGTCATCCTGGTACGAGCCCGCGCTCGACGCGCCGAGCGTGTCGGAGAAGAACCTGGCCACTGTGCGCTTGATGACGGTGGAGGGTGACAAGAAGAGGAAGACTATGCTCCTGGTCGACTCCGCCGAGCCTGAGGACTCTGGCAGCACCTTCTACCCCTTCTTCCCGAGTAGCATCGTCGCCGGGTTGGTCCCCCCTTCTCTGACTTCTTCTACTCCGTCCTCAATCATTATAAGATCCACGCCCTCCATCTTCATCCCAACTCCGTCCTTCTTCTATCGATTTTCTCCTTCTACTACGAGGCATACGTCAGAGTGATGCCGTCCGTGGCGCTGCTGCGCCACTTCTTGTTTCTCCGGTTTAAGGAGGGCCCCTGCTCGGGGTGCGTTGGCTTCGTCGCGGCCAACAAGACCAATGCCATCTCGAAGGCCGGGAAGAAGGCCGAGGGCTTCAGGAGCAAGTGGGTCCTGATGGACGCCAAGCACGTCCACCCTCGGCTGTGCTACCGTCGGAGATGCCCGTGTCCTACGAGGGATGGCTTTGTACGAAGCTCACCAACCTGCAGGCAACACGGGTGCTGGAGAGGATGGACGCTGACCTGAAGCCCGGCGATTCAAGAATGGCGAAGCTGACGGGGGCCATGATTGCCCAAGAATTCATGGCACAACGCGTGGATCCCCTCCAGTCGCGCCCGTGCCCACTGTGGAAACTTGGAGACGAAGGGGACAACCTCCGCCTACGCCCGGAGCCCCTTTCCGATGAGGAATTGCGCTCGGCTCTTTGTTCCTTGGTCGGGGACGACCAAGGGTACCCGCCTGATGGCCTTGTTCCCTTGTACCGCCGCCCAGATGGGGCGGAGGTTATCGCTGCTCTGCCTGCCTTCGACGAGCGTGGGCTCGTGCCGCCTGCGCCCACAGACATCTTGGTGGCGACAACTCCGGTGGTCGTGTCTTCCGGCGAGTCTCGCGAGGAGGGTGAGAAGGAAGAAGATGAAGAGGAGGAGCACGACTCAGAGGCGACCCGCAAAGGGGCGGGGGAGACCTCTCCCCTACGCAAGGCCGACATCCTTCGCACCCCGCCTGATGATGATGACGAGACCGATGTCCTCCTGGAAGGGGAGGAGTTGCATACTTCAGGGGGCTCCTCGAGGTCCAAGGTTAGTCCCCGGAGGAAGTCGTCGGTCGAGATTCTGACAAGAGGAAGGTCGGCGCTGGTCCCCCGAGACGACGCCCCTGTTCTGTCATTGCCTGAACCTGCTTCCAACTTGCCTACTGCCCCCTCTTCTGCGCCTAGAGCCCTTGCGCCCGTGCCGCTGGCTGGGAGGCTCTCAGGCTTCAAGCTCAGGAAGCAGAGGGACTACACCGCGGTGGACCAGTAAGTATTCTTGTCTTGCCTTGTTCCTGCTTCTACTGCCGATTCTTGACGTCTTCCATTGCTTGACTAGGCCGACGCCCGCGGCGAAGAGGAGGAAGGAGGACACGGTGGTACTGCCCGGGATCCGCGGCGACCGCTCCCTCCTCTGCAGGGAAGGATGGTGGCAGTGCTCGTGCTTCCCCGGCCTGGTCGTCCTCACGAAACTTGGGGGAGCATCCTCAGGAGGAGGCAGCCCCCATGGCCCCGCTGGCACCAAAGGCCCCAGCGTCCGGCTCGGCTGCTGAGGTCCCCAAAGCTCAGGAGCCCTCAGCCTCCCAAGCCATCGTGCGATGCTGCCTCTTCCCTCCTCTGCCGCTCTGCTGACCTCGGATCCTTCTGCTTCCTCCGACATCCTGGAGCGCGCTCTTTCTGTACTGACCTTGCTGCGGGAGGATCTTCAAGGCACCGACTGTCGCCTGGAGCTGATATCTGGCTAGCTCCATTCCGACGTGGCCGTTCGGGCGGCGCTGAGCCAAGCTGTTGTGGACTCCGAGAAGGGAAAACAGGCCATCACCCAAGCTGCGGCTGCCCGCGAGGCGGCGCTGAAGGATGTCGGAGCCGCCCAAGATCGCTGCCGGCTGCTGGAGGCCGAACTAAAGACCATGCGCAGTGAGTGTGCGGACGAAGCTCGGTGCCGCAGGGTGGGGGAGGAGAAGATGAAGGCCCGGGAGGATGCCGTCAGGGGTCGCGACGCCGAGCTGAAGCTGTTGGCGGAGGCGCAGGCTGTGGAGCGCAGCCGGTTGGAGAAGCTGGAGCAGAAGGTGGAGGCGGAAAGGCCGAGCTGGAGGCCAAGGCACAGGCCCTGGCCAAAGACCGCATGGCCTTCAAGCTCCTCGAGGAGAGGTCTCGTGCGGCGCTGTGGTCACTCTACGAGAAGGGCTTGGAGGAGCCGCTAGCCACCGACGATGAGGGCCCCACCCAGCTGCTTCCTTATCTGGTCGGGGCGCTTGAGGAAGTCGTGAGCGGTATAGGCCCCTTGGCTGAGGCAGAAGCTCGCATCCTTTCCTCAGCCGCGCTGATGCGCGTCTTCAGTCACCTCCATCTTCGCGATCCCGCCGCCCACCTCGACGAGCTGCTGGAGCCTGTGGACGCCGAGCACTGCGCAACTTCTGCTGAAGCCGTGAAGGGTCAGGTGGAGGCCCTGCTGAAGAGGTTCTATGCCTTCGATCCCGCACCCTCAACTAGCGGTGATGCTGATCCTGCAACTCCGACGGGCGGTGCAGGTGAGGTCCGCGTCGCTGCGGGAGAAGCGTCCCTTGCGGGCGACGGCGGCGTGCAGGGATGACGAGGTGACCTGCTGGCGGCTCCTTTCCTGTTTAGCTCCTGCGATATGCACCATGCCTCGTGGAGGCATTTAAAATTGTGTTTGGTATTCGGAAGAACAATATGTCTCGTAATATTTGCTTGAGATTTTGCGATTTCCTTCCCATTCGCTTTACGTTCTATGTCGGCAAGGCCCGACCCCGCGCACACCTCAGCCGCCATTGGGCTGTCCGGATCACCAGGACGGACCAAGGAGTGAGGGGCTACATGGTCAGTTAGGATCCTGAGTCGTGATGCTCAGGAGTCCCCCTTGACGCGCAAACAACTTATAGAAAGGAGATCTTGGAGTAGGCCTAGTGTTCTACGTCGGCAGGGCCCGACCCCGCGCATACCTCAGCCGCCATTGGACCGTCCGGATCACCAGGACGGACCAAGGAGTGAGGGGCTACGTGGCCAGTTAGGCTCATGAGTCACGATGCTCAGGACTCCCCCTTGACGTTCAAACGACCTTCATACCTTGGCTCCACTTGGGAGGGCACGCGACGACCAGGTCCGAGGGACCTGGCAGGGTGGCTTACGCTTGGGCATGACCCAAGCGCAACCCCTGTGCCCAGCCCCCTCGCGCGACTCTCCCGAGGGGAGGCGTTGCGATGAGGCTAGACCCTAATCTCGGAGGCTCCCTGAGGTTGATACGTCCGTGAGGCCGCCCTCTGTTGTTTATCACCAGCGTGGAGCATAGCGCTTCCGTACTTGCACGGGCATAGCCGCTCCTCGGCAGTGTCGACTACTAGCGCGGAGCATGGTGCTTCCACTGGTACATGGGTGAGGGCTCCCTCTGAGTGGAGCCCCTGGGGCGTGTACAACCCCGCCCTGACACGTGGCTTGCACGACAGGGCTCGACGAGGTATGTCTGGGCACTCGTGAGCCAGTACGGGACTCATGAGGCCCTACCTCAAGGTCGATTGCGCCTGGTCTTAGTTCTTGTTGACTGCGGTAGTCCTGCAAGATGGTTAGACAACCTGCGCTGAACAAATCTCCTGAGGCTATCACGCGAGAAGGCCAAGCACCAACGACCCCAGGAGGTGACGTGAACAGGACCGGCCCGCCAGACAGAGCTCAGCCATTGGATTTATCGATGCTGCAGGGACAGACCCGAGCACAGACACCGTGCCTAGCCTTCTTATGCGAAGGATCCTGAAGAAAGATGATCGGCGCGCGGCTCCCGAGATGGGAGACAATCAAGCAGGCAGTGACCATAAGAAACTCATGCATGGAGAGAAAACTAGCTTAGGTAAATGCAAGAACGATACATGCCACTGGGTCGGACCCGAGCGGCCTGGGGAAGATGCAGCCCGAGGGGCGCCCCCAGCCGAATGAACATGGAAAATGTCACCTGGTTTGGTTGTCGAAGGAGCGTTGGGGTAGCTAAAGGTGCGCGCCGAAGAAGTCGCTCCTCACGAGCGTCGAGACCCCGAGCCTCGGGAGGCTCTAGGGCTCAGGTGGCCTCCTAAGGACCGTCTCCATCTCCGCCAGGACCGCATGATGCCTGGCTTCCTGGGTCGCCAAGATGCTTCGTAGATTGCGCTTGAAGGCGGCTGCTACGCTCAGCAGGCCGAACGGCATGCGCATGTAGCTGTGAGGTGGAACCTCACACCGGCCAGCATGCGAAGGCCAGAAGCGCTCCTGAGATGCGCCCCTGTTGAGCCTTGCGATGTCGATGCAGACGCGCAGCTCACCACCCTCGCCCGGGTGGGGAGCTACACCAGGTGGGCGGCGGTCGCCACGTATTGCCCTTGCTTCCTGAAGCTCCTGAGTGGTCTTGACGATGAACTCCTAAGCGCCGGGCGCTCCTCGCCCAATGCCCTCCTGAGGAAAATGTGCTGCGAAGCACACTTGCACGTGGTGCCCGAGCGCGTCCCTCGTGATGTTGGCCAGGTCTGAGGCCCTCCAGAAGAGAGCCCCCCGAGCCCTGCCTGAGGAGGGCGCCGGTCACACCTACCTATGCGAGGGAGGGAGGCACCCCAGGTGTGGGTGCCAATCCTGAGGTGCCGCCGCTCCCCTGAGGCCCAGTGCAAAGTAGCTTCTTCTTCTTCTTGGGGTTGGCCTCAGGAGGGTACTGCACACACGCGCTGTCAGGGTCTTCGACTGCTGCAGCTTGGAAGGCGCGCTCAAGGGAGCACACCGTGTCTCTTTCTTCGTAGGGGACTGTGATGATTCCACCGCTTCCCGACATCTTGCGGATGTTGTAGCCATGGTGGGTCACTGCCATGAATTTGGCCAACGCAGGGTACCCGAGGATGGCATTGTACGACAGACGGATGTGGGCGACATCGAAGTCGACGAGCTCGGTGTGGTAGTTGTTGTTGGGGAACGTAGCAATAATTCAAAATTTTCCTACGTGTCACCAAGATCAATCTAGGAGATACTAGCAATGAGAGAGAGGGAGTGCATCTTCTTACCCTTGAAGATCGCTAAGCGGAAGCGTTACAAGAACGCGGTTGGTGGAGTCATACACGCAGCGATTCAGATCGCGGTCGATTCCGATCTAAGCGCCGAACAACGACGCCTCCATGTTCGACACACGTACAGCCCGGGGACGTCTCCTCCTTATTGATCCAGCAAGGGGAGAGGATAAGTTGAGGGAGAACTCCGACAGCACGACGGCGTGGTGGTGATGGAGCTCGTGGTTCTCCAGCAGGGCTTCGCCAAGCACTACAGAGGAGGAGGTGTAGGAGAGGGGGAGGGGCTGCGCCAGGGGAAGGGTGCGGCTGCCCTCTCTCTCCCTCACTATATATAGGGGGAAGGGGGTGGAGGAGGTGCCCTAGGGTTCCCTAGGGGAGGGGCGGCGGCCACAGGGGAAACCCTAGATGGGTTTGGGCGCCCCCACCCCTAGGAAACTTGCCCCCCAAGCCGGGAGGGGTGGCTGACCTAGGGGAGGTGCCCCCACCTCTCCAGGTTACGTGAGATGGGGTGGGAGGGGCGCTCAGCCCCTTAGTGGGCTGATGTGCCCCCCTTGGCCCATAAGGCCCCGAAACGCTTGCCGAGGCCTCTGAAACCCCTTTCGGACACGCTGGTCATCACCCGGTACCCCGGAACAATTCCGGACTCCAATACCCTTCGTCCAATATATCGATCTTCACCTCTGGACCATTCCAGAACTCCTCGTCACGTCCGGGATCTCATCAGAGACTCCGAACAACCTTCGGTAACCACATACTATTTCCCATAACAACTCTAGCGTTACCGAACCTTAAGTGTGTAGACCCTACGGGTTCGGGAACCATGGAGACATGACCGAGACATCTCTTCGGCCAATAACCAATAGCGGGATCTAGATACCCATATTGGCTCCCACATGTTCCACGATGATCTCATCGGATGAACCACGATGTCGGGGATTCAATCAATCCCGTATACAATTCCCTTTGTCTATCGGTATGTTCCCGAGATTCGATCGTCGGTATCCCCATACCTCGTTCAATCTTGTTACTGGCAAGTCTCTTTACTCGTTCCGTAACGCATGATCCCGTGGCTAAATCCTTAGTCACATTGAGCTCATTATGATGATGCATTACCGAGTGGGCCCAGAGATACCTCTCCGTCATACGGAGTGACAAAATCCCAGTCTCGATTCGTGCCAACCCAACAGACACTTTTGGAGATACCTGTAGTGCACCTTTATAGTCACCCAGTTTCGTTGTGACATTTGGTACACCCAAATCATTCCTACGGTATTCGGGAGTTGCACAATCTCATGGTCTAAGGAAATGATACTTGACATTAGAAAAGCTTTAGCAAACGAACTACACGATCTTGTGCTACGCTTAAGATTGGGTCTTGTCCATCACATCATTCTCCTAATAATGTGATGCCGTTATCAATGACATCCAATGTCCATGGTCAGGAAACCATGACCATCTATTGATCAACGAGCTAGTCAACTAGAGGCTTACTAGGGACATATTATGATCTATGTATTCACACATGTATTACGGTTTCCGGTTAATACAATTATAGCATGAACAATAGACAATTATCATGAATAAGGAAATATAATAATAACCATTTTATTATTGCCTCTAGGGCATATTTCCAACAGTTGTCCCACTTGCACTAGAGTCAATAATCTAGTTCACATCGCCATGTGATTAACACTCATAGTTCACATCGCCATGTGACTAATACCCAAAGAGTTTACTAGAGTTAATAATCTAGGTCACATCACCATGTGATTAACACTCAATGAGTTCCAGGGTTTGATCATGTTATGCTTACGAGAGAGGTTTTAGTCAACGGGTCTGCAACATTCAGATCCGTGTGTTCTTCGCAAATCTCGATTTCATATTGTAGATGTTGGTACTATGCTCCACTTGGAGATATTCCAAATGGTTGCTCCACTATACATATCCGATTTGCTACTCAGAGTGATCCGGATAGGTGTTAAATCTTGCATCGACGTAACCCTTTACGCCGAACTCTTTATCACCTCCATAACAGAGAAAAATTTCCTTATTACTAAGGAAAATTTTTACCGCTGTCCAATGATCCACTCCTGGATCACTCTTGTACCCCCTTGCCAGACACGTGGCAGGGCACATCGCGGTACACAGCATGACATATCGCATAGAGCCTATGGCTAAGGCATAGGGGATGACTTTCGTCCTTTCTCTTTCTTCTACTGTGGTCGAGCTTCAAGTCTTAACTTCACACCTCACAACTCAGGCAAGAACTCCTTCTTTGACCGATCCATCTTGAAATCCTTCAAGATCATGTCAAGGTATGTGCTCTGTGAAAGTCTTATCAGGCATCTTGATCTATCTCTATAGATCTTGATACCCAACATGTAAGCAGTTTTACATAGGTGTTCCTTTGAAAAACTCCATTCAAACAACCCTCATGCTTTCTAGAAATTCTACATCATTTACGATCAACAATATGTCATCCATATATACCTATCAGAAATGTTGTAGTGCTCCCACTCACTTTCTTGCAAATACAAGTTTTTTGCAAACTTTGTATAAACCCAAATGCTTTGATCGGCTCATCAAAGCGTATGTTCCAACTCCGAGATGCTTGCTCCAGTCCATAGAAGGATCGCTGGAGTTTGCATAACTTTTAGCATCCTTAGGATAGACAAAAACCTTTTGGTTGTATCGCATACAACCTTTCCTCACGGAAACCGGCAAGGAAACTTTGTTTTGACATCCATCTGCCTGATTTTGTAAATGAAATGCAGCAACTGCTAACATAGTTCTAACAGACTTTAGCATCGCCATGATTGAGAGAGTCTCATCATAGTGAACTCCTTGAACTTGTCGGAAACTTCTTTGAGACCAGTCGAGCTTCACAAATGGTGACATTACCATCAACGTCTGTCTTCTTATTAAGGATCCATTTATTCTCAATGGCTTGCCGTTCATCGGGCAAGTCCACCAAAGTCCATACTTTGTTCTCATACATGGATCCTATTTCGGATTTCATGGCTTCCAGCCATTTGTTGGAATCTGGGCCCACCATCGCTTCTTCATAGCTCATAGGTTCATCGTTGTCCAAAAACATGACCTTTAAGACAGGGTTACCACTGAGAAATTGTACACACCCTTGTCGACCTACGAGGTTCGATAGTAATTTGATCTAAAGCTTCATGATCATCATCATTAGCTTTCTCTTCAACTGACGTAGTTGCCACAGAAACATCTTTCTGTGATGCGCTACTCTCTGGTTGAAGTGAAGGTTCAACAACCTCATCAAGTTCTATCTTCCTCCCACTCAATTCTTTCGAGAGAAACTCTTTCTCGAGAAAGGACCTGTTCTTAGCGACAAACACTTTGCCCTCAGATCTGAGATAGAAGGTATACCCAATCGTCTTGTTTGGGAATTCTATGAAGATACAATTTTCCGCTTTGGGTTCGAGCTTTTCCGACCGAAGCCTATCGACATAAGCATCATAGCCCCAAACCTTAAGAAACAACAACTTTGGTTTCTTGCCAAACCCTAGTTCATACTGTGTCGTCTCCACGGACTTAGATGGTGCCCTATTTAAAGTGAATGTAATTGTGTTTAATGCATAACCCCCAAAAAATAGTGGTTGATTGGTAAGAGACATCATACACCATATCCAATAAGGTTCGGTTACGACGTTCGGACACACCATCATGCTATGGTGTTCCAGGCGGGGTCAACTGTGAAACGATTCCACCTTGTCTTTAGTGATTGCCAAACTCATAACTCAGATACTTTCCCTTTGATCAGACTGAAGGAACTTGATCTTCTTGTTACGACGATTCTCAACTTTACTCTGAAATTGCTTGACCTTTTCAAACTATTCATACTTATGCTTCATTAAGTAAATATACCCATATCTATTCAATTCACCGGTGAAGGTGAGAAAATAACGATATCCACCATGTGCGTCAACACTCATCGGACCGCACACATCAGCATGTATGATTTCCAACAAGTCACTTGCCCGTTCCATTGTTCCAAAGAACGGGGTTTTAGTCATCTTGCCAAAGAGGCATGGTTCGCATGTGTCAAGTGATTCAAAATCAAGTGACTTCAAAAGTCCATTAGCATGGAGGTTCTTTCATGCGCTTTACACCAATATGACCGAAGCGGCAGTGCCACATGAAAGTGGTACTATCATTATCAACTCTACATCTTTTGGCATCAATTTTATGAACACGTGTATAACTACGACCGGGATTCAATAAAACATCCACATTGGGTGCATGACCATAGAAGGTATTATTCATGTAAACAGAATAACCATTATTCTCTGACTTAAATGAATAACCGTATTGCAATAAACATGATCTAATCATGTTCATGATCAACGCAGACACCAATGCAAACAACATTTATCTAGGTTCAACACTAACCCCGAAGGTAGAGGGAGCATGCGATGGTGATCACATCAACCTTGGAAACACTTCCAACATACATCGTCACCTCGCCCTTAGCTAGTCTCCGTTAATTCCATAGCTTTTGTTTCGAGTTACCAATATTAGCAACTGAACCGGTATCTAATACCCAGGTGCTACTAGGAGTACTAGTAAGGTACACATCAATAACACACATATATCAAATATACTTTTGTTGAAGTTGACAGCCTTCTTATCTACCAAGTATTTGAGGCAGTTCTGCTACCAGTGACCGTTCCCCTAATAGAAGCACTTTGTCTCGGGTTTGGGTTCTTAGGTTTCTTCACTGGAGCGGCAATTGGCTTGCCATTCAAGAAGTTTTCCTTCTTGCACTTGCCCTTCTTTGAAACTAGTGCTCTTGTTAACCATCAACACTTGATGCTCCTTCTTGATTTCTACCTTTACGGACTTAAGCACGACGAACAGCTCCGAGATTATATTCCCTTGCATGTTATAGTTCATCACAAAACTCTGGTAGCTTAGTGATAGCGACTGGAGAACTTTTGTCAATCACTCTCTTATCTGGAAGATTAACTCCCACTTGATTCAAGTGATTGAAGTATCCAGACATTCTGAGCACATGCTCACTAGCTGAGCTATTCTGTTCCATCTTGTCAGAGGTCTCAACCTCTCAACACGGGCATGAGCCTGAAATACCAATTTCAGCTCTTCGAACATCTCATATGTTCTATGGCGTTCAAAACGCTTTTGGAGCCCCGACTCTAAGCCGTAAAGCATGGCGCACTAAACTATCAAGTAGTCATCAGAACGTGTTTACCAGATGTTCACAACATCCACAGAAGACGCCAGAGGGGTTGGCACACCGAGCGGTGCATCAAGGACAGAAGCCTTCTGTGTAGCAGTGAGGACAATCCTCAGATTACAGCCCTAGTCCGCACAATTGCTTACAATATCTTTCAACTTAGTCTTTCTCTAGGAACGTATTAAAACAAAGAGCTAAAGCGCGAGCTATTAATCCCCAACATAATTTGCAAAGACAATTTCGACTATGTTCATGATAATGAAGTTCATCTAATCAAATTATTCAATGAACTCCCACTCAGATAGACATCCCTCTAGTCATCTAAGTGATACATGATCCGAATCAACTAGGCCGTGTCCGATCATCACGTGAGACGGACTAGTCATCAACGGTGAACATCTCCATGTTGATCGTATCTACTATACGACTCATGTTCGACCTTTCGGTCTCTCGTGTTCTGAGGCCATGTCTGTACATGCTAGGCTCGTCAAGTCAACCTAAGTGTTTTGCATGTGTAAATCTGGCTTACACCCGTTGCATTCGAACGTTAGAATCTATCACACCCGATCATCACGTGGTGCTTCGAAACAACGAACCTTCGCAACGGTGCACAATTGGGGGCACACTTTCTTGAAGTTTTAGTGAGGGATCATCTTATTTATGCTACCGTCGTTCTAAGCAAATAAGATGTAAACATGACAAACATCACATGCAGATCATAAAGTGACATGATATGGCCAATATCATCTTGCGCCTTTGATCTCCATCTTCGAGGCGTGGCATGAAGACCATCGTCACCGGCATGACACCATGATCTCCATCATCGTGTCTTCATGAAGTTGCCTCACCAACTATTACTTCTACTACTATGGCTAACGGTTAGCAACAAAGTAAAGTAATTACATGGCGCTTCCATTGACACGCAAGTCATAAATAAATTAAGACAACTCCTATGGCTCCTGCCGGTTGTCATACTCATCGACATGCAAGTCGTGATTCCTATTACAAGAACATGATCAATCTCATACATCACATATATCATTCATCACATCCTTTTGGCCATATCACATCACATAGCATACCCTGCAAAAACAAGTTAGACGTCCTCTAATTGTTGTTGCATGTTTTACGTGGCTGCTATGGGTTTCTAGCAAGAACATTTCTTACCTACGCAAAACCACAACGGTGATATGCCAATTGCTATTTACCCTTCATAAGGACCCTTTTCATCGAATCTGATCCGACTAAAGTGGGAGAGACAGACACCCGCTAGCCACCTTATGCATCAAGTGCATGTTAGTCGGTGGAACCAGTCTCACGTAAGCGTACGTGTAAGGTCGGTCCAGGCCGCTTCATCCCACAATGCCGCCGGATCAAGATAAGACTAGTAACGGTAAGGAAATTGAACAAATCATCGCCCATAACTGCTTTGTGTTCTACTCATGCATATAATCTACGCATAGACCTAGCTCTGATGCCACTTTGGGGAACGTAGCAATAATTCAAAATTTTTGTACGTGTCACCAAGATCAATCTAGGAGATACTAGCAACGAGAGAGAGAGGGAGTGCATCTTCATACCCTTGAAGATCGCTAAGCGGAAGTGAGGGAGTCCTGGATTAGGGGGTCTCCGGACAGCCGGACTATATCCTTTGGCCGGACTGTTGGACTATGAAGATACAAGATTGAAGACTTCGTCCTGTGTCCGGATGGGACTTTCCTTGGCATGGAACTCAAGCTTGGCAATACGGATATGTAGATCTCCTCCCTTGTAACTGACTCTGTGTAACCCTAGCCCCCTCCGATGTCTATATAAACCGGAGGGTTTAGTCCGTAGGACAACAACAATCATACCATAGGCTAGCTTCTAGGGTTTAGCCTCTACGATCTCGTGGTAGATCAACTCTTGTAATACTCATATCATCAAGAACAATCAAGCAGGACGTAGGGTATTACCTCCATCAAGAGGGCCCGAACCTGGGTAAACATTGTGTCCCCTGCCTCCTGTTACCATCCGCTTTAGACGCACAGTTCGGGACCCCCTACCCGAGATCCGCCGGTTTTGACACCGACATTGGTGCTTTCATTGAGAGTTCCACTATGCTATCACCATAAGGCTCGATGGCCCCTTCGATCATCGGTAATGATGCGGTCCAGGGTGAGGTTTTTCCTCCCCGGACAGATCTTTGTATTCGGCGGCTTCGCACTTTGGGCAAATTCGCTTGGCCATGTGGAGCAGATCGAGAGCTATGCCCCTGGCCATCAGGTCAGGTTCGGAAACTTAAACTACACTGCCGACATCCACGGAGACTTGATCTTCGACGGATTCGAGCCCATGCCAGGTGCGCCGCACGATCACGACGAGCATGATTTAGCTCTGCCGCCGGACAGTGTTTGGGAGATCACACCTACAACTACTCCGGCCTTCAATCCGAAGCAAATTGCGCCATCCGAGGACGGAGGGATAGACCCCGCCATGGAGGCAGCACTCTCAGTGGCGATGGAGCCGGATACTGATTTCACCCCTTACGAGAGCCGTGTTGCCGAACCACTGGATTCGTCTCCGACCACGGACTCCGAGCCGCCTACATCCGTGCCTATCGAATCCGATTGGGCGCCGATCATGGAGTTCACCTCCGCGGATATCTTTCAGCACTCACCTTTCGAAGATGTGCTAAATTCATTAAGGTCTCTCTTCTTGACGGGAGAACCTTGGCCGAACTATGTCCGGCTAGAATGGGATGCGGACAACGAAGAAATTTGCTGCCCACCCACCACCCACTTAGTAGCCACTGTCGACGATTTAACCGACATGCTCGATTTCGACTCCGCAGACATCGACAGCATGGGCGACGATGCAGGAGAGGAACAGGAACTAGTGCCCACAGGGCACTGTATAGCCACTTCATCACATGACATATACATGGTGGATACACCCAAAGAAAACGATGACGAGGAACGGGAGGAGACAGCGGAGGATGACCCCTCCAAGAAACAAACAAAGCGTCGGCGTAGGCGCCGCTCGAAATCCCGCTTCGACAAAAACAGCGATAACAGCAAAGAGAAAATAACACTCCAGTCGACCCCAGAGGAAACGAGGATCACATTGCCCCGGCGGCAGAGCACGATGAAGCTACAAACGGCGAACATGGCCACGCCGAGGATAAACCTCATCAAACCCGCTCTGGGGAGGAAAACAGTCCAGACGAAGATGCACACATCATCCCGGAAACGCACTTGGAGCAAGAGAACCTCTGCAGAAGGCTTATTGCCACATCGAGGAGTCTAAAGAAGCAGAAGCAAAGGCTTAAGGCCGCACAAAATACGCTCAACAGCAGGTGGAACAAAGTGCTCGACAATGAAGAAAAGTATGGTGGAAGTTACCACACAAAGAGCTATCCAAAGCGCAAGCTATTACCTGAATTCGACGATGAGGCCTTAGAGCCCACACAGCCAAAAAATAATATGGCCAACCGGCCAGATCAACCACCTTGCGACCGCGATAGAGCGGCTAACAAGGTCGCACATAAGTCAACACACGATCTACGTGAGGACTTGCGCCAAAAATCTAGTATGACCAGATCCATCTATGGATCTAGGAAGCATGCTCTGGCACAAAATCACAACCGGATACTACAACCGTCCGAACGCCATGGTAAATCCAAATACAGGGGTGCCGCACACCCCCTATGTTTCACCGATGAGGTGCTGGACCATGAATTCCCAGAAAGATTCAAACCAGTGAACATAGAGGTGTACGACGGGACCACAGACCCTGGGGTCTGGATTGAGGACTTTATCCTCCATATCCATATGGCTTGCGGAGACGATCTCCATGCCATCAAGTACTTGACCCTCAAGCTTAAAGGACCAGCTCGGCACTGGCTGAAAAGCCTCCCCGAAAACTCAATTGGAAGTTGGGAGGAGCTCGAGAATGCTTTCCGGGCTAATTTTCAAGGGACCTATGTCCGACCTCCGGATGCAGACGATTTAAGTCATATAATTCAGCAGCCCGGAGAGTCAGCCCGAAAGCTGTGGAACATGTTTCTCACTAAGAAGAACCAAATCATCGACTGCCCGGACGCCAAGGCCTTAGCAGCTTTCAAGCACAGCGTCCGAGATGAATGGCTCGCCAGACACCTCGGCCAAGAAAAACCGAGAACAATGGCAGCCCTGACAAGCCTCATGACCCGCTTTTGCGTGGGCGAAGATAGCTGGTTAGCCCGCAGTAGCACCAGCAACCCAAGCACATCCGAAGTCAGGGATGGCAATGGAAAGCCACGACGCAATAAAAACAAGCGTCGAAATAAGGAAGATAGCCCAGATAATACGGCGGTAAACGCCGGATTCAGGGGCTCTCGACCAGGTCAGCGGAAAAAGCCTTTCAAAGGCAGCAGAGATGGACCGTCTGGCCTAAATAGGATTCTTGACAAACTATGTCAGATTCATGGCACCCCTGATAAACCCGCAAATCACACCCACAGAGAATGCTGGGTCTTCAAGCAGGCCGATAAGCTAAACGTCGAACACAAGGGGAGGGAGACACCAAGTGAAGACGAGGACGAACCTCGCCAGCAAAGCACTGGAGGACAGGAAAAATTCCCACCAGAGGTTAAAACAGTAAACATGATCCATGTGACGAAGAGGAGAAGCAAACATGCACTCTGAGACATACGCACCATAGAGCCCGTCACCCCTAGGTTCAACCCCTGGTTGGCCTGCCCGATCACTTTTGATCATGGGGATCACGCGGCAAGCATCTGGAATGAAGGATTGGCTGCCTTGGTGTTAGACCCAATAATAAACGGATACCATCTCACGCGAGTCCTTATGGACGGCGGTAGTGGTCTAAATCTGATATATCAGGACACAGTCCGCAAAATGGGGATAGACCCGACAAAAATAAGCCACAGTAATACTACCTTCAAGGGAGTAATACCAGGCCCAGAGGCCCGCTGTACGGGCTCTCTATTACTAGATGTTTTATTCGGTTCTCCCGACAACTTCCGAAGCGAAAAGTTAACTTTCTACATCACTCCATTCCGAAGTGGCTATCAAGCACTACTCGGAAGAGCGGCTTTCGCTCGTTTTAATGCAATAACGCATTACGCTTCTCTCAAGCTTAAGATGCCCGGTCCACGTGGCACCATCACATTTAGTGGAAATATTGAGAGTTCTCTACGCGCGGAAGAATGTGCGGCGGCTTTAACAGCCGAGCACTAGACGGCCTCACCAACCAGAAAAAATGACAGGTCGTCAAGACCACGGACACGGTTAGACGAGTCCAGTGCATCACTACATATACATGAGATTGGATTGATGGTCAAACCCTGATAGACGGTACCAGGGGCTTCCCGCGTGTAATCATGGCTAGTTTGGCTCAACTTGACTTATCTTGAATTTTAATGGTTTATTGATAATAACCAATTTTCTGGCACGGCAACTTTCACCTAAGTTCTTCTCTTTTACAGATGACAATCATGCTACACCCGTCCAGGATACGGCACAACGGAGACACATGCGCAGACGTGCAGTAGGGACCCGCTCAAAGGTTTCTTTTCAGATTAAGACCCGGCGTAAACCTTTTTTAGTGTCTCTTGTTGTTCACATCCTCCGGATACTCAATACAACCGAGAACGATACTGACATTCTTGGCATGTGGCCATGTCAGGATATTGCACATACCTGGACACTCGGGGTCTATTATTAAGGGCATTGTTCAGCCCGGCATATGTTATAAAGACCGAATACCTTAGGGAGTGTTCGGCGTCGTGAGTTTGGCCTTATATGCATCAGCTCCGAATCATGTCTTTGGTCAAATGTTGGGTTTGCCCGGCTCCCATGTTTTGGTACCTTACGTTCCGCTATATCGGCTAAGGTAGCACTGGGAGAACTACTGCGATTGTGCCGTGGTTCATCCGGATGAGCACCTCAGTAGAGAAAGCCGAAAAATGACTGTCATGATAAAGCGCGAGACTGGTCAACCACTCGATGACTTAGCGGAATCTTCGGGATTCCTCCGCATTAATGAAGGGCCATTCCCCGGTCATGTACGTTCGCGCCCCGTATTGGACGAGCGTGGAGGTACTAGGGGCTATCTAGTAGTCCCGCCGTCAAACTCCTATGGCTAAGTGAAAGTGTTAAAGCAATACAGTCCGGTTGCCTCGTTCACTGCGCTACCACCTCCTTTATGGACCAAGACGTTGGATCAAGTGTGAATACACGTTTTTTGCGAACACCCCTGCATTATATGCGTGGGGGCTAAAGCCGACGACTGCAATCTTTCAGGTTATATACATATATACATAAACGGCCGCATAGGAGGCATCATAATACTTTCGGGCAAAAGTATAAACACAGCCTTTATAATTCAATAAAACATTGTTTTTACAATGGGAATACATGTCACTAGAACATAATATTCTTCGAGCACTAAGCCTGTATCGAACGAGCGCCTTCAAGGACTTCTTCAAAGTAGTGCTCGGCAGCCACTCGGCCCACGACCGAACCCTGTGTTGCACTAGTGGTGGCCTCCATCTCTGCCTAGTATGTCTTGACAGGGGCAAGTGCCATCCGCGCACCCTCTATGCACGCCGACCTCTTCATAGCGTCGATGTGCGGCACAACACCAAGGAATTGTTGCACTAAACTAAAGTAACTATTCGTCCTTGGCCCTCCCGGCCACAGATGATCCACAACAGACCTCATGGCAAGTCCGGACAACCTATGGAGCTCGGCCCACTCGGCCATTCGCTCATTCAACAACAGCGGACGCACTGGAGCATGAAACTGTGACCAGAAGAACTTTTCCACTTCACGATCTTTTTGATCCTTGAAGTACTCGGCCGCATCAGCAGCACTTGCTGCCAAATCCACGTATGCGTCTGTAGAACTCCATAGTTCATCAAGAGGAGCATACTTCGGATCTCCGAACTTAGTCTGCAACAAAAAGGGCTTCCCAGCCGCGATATCTACAGCTTGACGCAGCTCCTCCTTCATCGCTCTGATTTTGGAGCGGGCTTCCTTGGCTGCTACCATGGCCTTCTCCAGGTTCGTCGCCTTCGCTTGGCTTTCTTTTTCAAGAAGACGGTAACGATCAGCGGCATCTTTCAACTCAACGGCCATCTTGGCTATTCTTTCCTTGCTGTGGCAATGCGTGGTCAGTTCAGCCCTCAGCTCTTCGACCGCCTTTAGAGCGGCCGCATCGCTATTTCTTGCTTGTTCCTTGGCTCGGGCAAGCTCCGCCCGAAGGATCTCCACGGTGGCAGCTCCATCTGCAGTCACAACATATTAAAGATACCGACATCATGCTCCTATTAGTATGTGTTGATCACCGGAGAAATCACTTACCCCGTGCCTCGTCAAGCCGCTTGTTGACAAGCACAATGTCGGCATCTGCCGCATCAAGTTGCCGCTTTAGCTCAGCAAACTCATCAGTCCGGCTAGCCACCAGACCTTCAACCACCTGCACATAAAGGCGGTCTGGTTATTACCTGGGACTATGATCCTATGTTTGCCGCCGTTTTCGACGGCAACCACAGTCTCAGGGGCTACTATCTGCATAGGGCACACCTAACGTGTGCGGTACTGTCAAAAACATACACTATTTCACGTACCTCAAAAGCTTTTCAGCAAACTCATAAAAGCTTCATGCAACCCGCTTTCGGCGAATCCTTTCAATTACCATACCCATTAGCATACGATGCGCTTCTGAGATGGCCGCTTGCTCCAGAAGATCCTTCAGTGCGTCCGACCGCACACTGTACGGTTCCGGATTCTTTCTGTTGCTCTCTTTAGGAGCCGAATACTGAGGACTCCGGGTGGCCAGAGGATTACCCTCTGGCCTTGGCAGATCAGGAGAAACCCTCCGCGACGACACTTCAGGGTCGCCCGCCTCATGAGGCGGGGTGGCAGGGGGAGGTGTTTCGCTCTCCATCATCTCCGGAAGAAGATCCCCCGAAGATGAACTCTGTCGAGAAGGGCTACGATCCGAACTACAAGATATAAGCTTCGGTTATTCTCTTCAGAAGTAAGGTAGGATATTTTCACTATTATGTACTTTTTGTTTACTTACAGCTCGGTCGAGGGCTGATCCCCTTGCGGGCACTGTGCGGCAAGAGTACCCTCCAAGACTGGACCCTCTAGCGAAGATTTCCTCCCCCGTTTGGAAACCTTTGTCTCCGGGTCTTCAGAGGTGGTCCTCTTCCTTCCTTGGGGAGAGGGAATTTCAGATTCTTCTCCCTGGTTATCCTCCTTCGCGGAGGCGCAAATTCCCCCGGTTCGGATGGATGATGAGTGAGGCCTGCTTTCAGCCTCTTTATCCCCCCTTCATCTTCCCCTGAGGGCGCCTGATAAGGCGCCGGCTCGAGTATTCTGGCCAGTACTGGAACGGCCGAGCCTTCGGGAAGGGGGGCCGAAAACTTGATCATCTTTGCCTTTGTTATCCAGTCCTGGTCAAAGAGCGACTTTTCATAATGATGTTATGATAAATGAAAAGACAGCGTATTTGGCCATGGGATTACTTACTTGGTTATCGGGGCGATTACAGCTCAGACCCGCATCCTCGGTGGTGTCCGGACACTCTATTTGGGGTCCGAAGAACAATTTGTACATCCCTTTGAGCGTCATGCCGAGGAAGTGTTGAATAGTCCGTGGTCCTACTGGGTTGAATTCCCACATACGGAGGGGTCGACGTTTGCAAGGCTGGACTCGACGAACGAGCATGACTTGCATTACCATGACCAGGCTGACATCTCTCTCAAGGAGATCTCGGATGCGACTCTGCAATATCGGCACATCATTTACTGGCCCCCAGTTCAGCCCCTTGTTGATCCATAATGTCAGTTGTGGTGGGGGGCCTGAGAGAAAGGCAGGGGCAGCTACCCACTTGGATCTCCGGGGAGCTGTGATATAGAACCACTCCCGCTGCCACAAATTGGACACCTCCGGGAAGGAACCCTCTGGCCGTGGAGCCTCAACGCTTTTGCTTATTACGACACCTCCGCTTTCTGCGTGCCGCCCCTCGATCATCTTCGGCTTCACATTGAAGGTCTTGAGCCACAGGCCGAAGTGTGGGGTAATGCGGAGGAAGGCCTCACACACGACGATGAACGACGAGATGTGAAGGAGGGAATCCGGGGACAGATCATGGAAATCCAGCCCATAATAGAACATGAGCCCCCTAACAAAGGGATCCAAAGCGAGGCCTAGCCCTCGGAGGAAGTGAGAGATGAACACAACACTCTCGTTGGGTTCGGGAGTGGGGATGACCTGCCCTCGGGCGGGCAGCCTGTGCGAGATTTCGGCGGTCAGATACCTCACTGCTCTCAGGTTCTTGATGTCCTCCTCTGTGACAGAGGAAGGCATCCACCGACCTTGGAGGTTGGATCCAGACATAGTTGAAGGTCCGAAGCGCCTGACCTGAGCCTTGGGTGTTGGAACTCGAGGCGGGGGAAGGATTCGATTGTGCACGAGAGGGAAAAAAGGACAGGCCTTGGCCTCTTTATAAAGAGGGTGAATATCAAGCGTCCTCCTCGTGGCCGTTTGGGACTTGCCTAAAATCGAGGAGTCATACCAACAGGCATGATTGGGTTACCCACGTCCGTATTGATGAGAATCCCGTAATAAGGGCGACACGATCTCTGCTTTGACAAGACGTGTCAGGAAAACCGCCTCGCGATATGTGCAGTGCTGGTTGAGAAAAACGGTTCAAATAATGACCGGGCCGTGACATGATGTCATGCTGTCAAAATGTGTCAGCAGATTAGAATTGTGGAAATATTATTCTCTCTATGGTGGTATGTGGAACTGGTTTTGCAGAGCCGGACACTATCCTTGTGTTCAAAATCTTCTATGGAGTATTCGGAGGAAGAATCCGCCTTGCAATGCCGAAGACAAAACTGCGCACCGGACTCATCGTCATTGAAGCCTGGTTCAGGGGCTACTGAGGGAGTCCTGGATTAGGGGGTCTCCTGACAGCCGGACTATATCCTTTGGCCGGACTGTTGGACTATGAAGATACAAGATTGAAAACTTCGTCCCGTGTCCAAATGGGACTTTCCTTGGCGTGGAAGGCAAGCTTGGCAATACGGATATGTAGATCTCCTCCCTTGCAACCGACTCTGTGTAACCCTAGCCCCCTCCGGTGTCTATATAAATCGGAGGGTTTAGTCCGTAGGATAAAAACAATCATACCATAGGCTAGCTTCTAGGGTTTAGCCTCTACAATCTCGTGGTTGATCAACTCTTGTAATACTCATATCATCAAGAACAATCAAGCAGGACGTAGGGTATTACCTCCATCAAGAGGGCCCGAACCTGGGTAAACATCATGTCCCCTGCCTCCTGTTACCATCCGCCTTAGACGCACAGTTCGGGACCCCCTACCCGAGATCCGCCGGTTTTGACACCGACAGGAAGCGTTACAAGAACACGGTTGGTGGAGTCGTACACGCAGCGATTCAGATCGCGGTCGATTCCGATCTAAGCGCCGAACAACGGCGCCTCCGCGTTCAACACACATACAACCCGGGGACGTCTCCTCCTTCTTGATCTAGCAAGGGGAGAGGAGAAGTTGAGGGAGAACTCCGACAGCACGACGGCGTGGTGGTGATGGAGCTCGTGGTTCCCTGGCAGGGCTTCGCCAAGCGCTACGGAGGAGGAGGAGGTGTAGGAGAGGGGGAGGGGCTGCGCCAGGGGAAGGGTGCGGCTGCCCTCTCTCTCCCTCACTATATATAGGGGGAAGGGGGGTGGAGGAGGCGCCCTAGGGTTCCCTAGGGGAGGGGCGGCGGCCACAGGGGAAACCCTAGATTGGTTTGGGCGCCCCCACCCCTAGGAAGCTTGCCCCCCAAGCCGGGAGGGGTGGCTGCCCTAGGGGAGGCACCCCACCTCTCTAGGTTACGTGAGATGGGCTGGGAGGGGCGCTCAGCCCCTTAGTGGGCTGATGTGCCCCTCACCTTGGCCCATAAGGCCCCCAAACGCTTGCCGGGGCCTCCGAAACCCCTTCCGGACACGTTGGTCGTCACCCGGTATCCCCAGAACAATTCCGGACTCCAATACCCTTCGTCCAATATATCGATCTTCACCTCTGGACCATTCCAGAACTCCTCGTTATGTCCGGGATCTCATCCGGGACTCCGAACAACCTTCGGTAACCACATACTATTTCCCATAACAACTCTAGCGTCACCGAACCTTAAGTGTGTAGACCCTACGGGTTCGGGAACCATGCAGACATGACCGAGACATATCTTCGGCCAATAACCAATAGCGGGATCTGGATACCCATATTGGCTCCCACATGTTCTACGATGATCTCATCGAACGAACCACGATGTCGGGGATTCAATCAATCCCGTATACAATTCCCTTTGTCTATCGGTATGTTCCCGAGATTCGATCGTCGGTATCCCCATACCTCGTTCAATCTTGTTACTGGCAAGTCTCTTTACTCGTTCCGTAACGCATGATCCCGTGGCTAAATCCTTAGTCACATTGAGCTCATTATGATGATGCATTACCGAGTGGGCCCAGAGATACCTCTCCGTCATACGGAGTGACAAAATCCCAGTCTCGATTCGTCCCAACCCAACAGACACTTTTGGAGATACCTGTAGTGCACCTTTATAGTCACCCAGTTTCGTTGTGACATTTGGTACACCCAAAGCACTCCTACGGTATTCGGGAGTTGCACAATCTCATGGTCTAAGGAAATGATACTTGACATTAGAAAAGCTTTAGCAAACGAACTACACGATCTTGTGCTACGCTTAAGATTGGGTCTTGTCCATCACATCATTCTCCTAATAATGTGATGCCGTTATCAATGACATCCAATGTCCATGGTCAGGAAACCATGACCATCTATTGATCAACGAGCTAGTCAACTAGAGGCTTACTAGGGACATATTATGATCTATGTATTCACACATGTATTACGGTTTCCGGTTAATACAATTATAGCATGAACAATAGACAATTATCATGAATAAGGAAATATAATAATAACCATTTTATTATTGCCTCTAGGGCATATTTCCAACAGTTGTCCCACTTGCACTAGAGTCAATAATCTAGTTCACATCGCCATGTGATTAACACTCATAGTTCACATCGCCATGTGACTAATACCCAAAGAGTTTACTAGAGTTAATAATCTAGGTCACATCACCATGTGATTAACACTCAATGAGTTCCAGGGTTTGATCATGTTATGCTTACGAGAGAGGTTTTAGTCAACGGGTCTGCAACATTCAGATCCGTGTGTTCTTCGCAAATCTCGATTTCATATTGTAGATGTTGGTACTATGCTCCACTTGGAGATATTCCAAATGGTTGCTCCACTATACATATCCGATTTGCTACTCAGAGTGATCCGGATAGGTGTTAAATCTTGCATCGACGTAACCCTTTACGCCGAACTCTTTATCACCTCCATAACAGAGAAAAATTTCCTTATTACTAAGGAAAATTTTTACCGCTGTCCAATGATCCACTCCTGGATCACTCTTGTACCCCCTTGCCAGACACGTGGCAGGGCACATCGCGGTACACAGCATGACATATCGCATAGAGCCTATGGCTAAGGCATAGGGGATGACTTTCGTCCTTTCTCTTTCTTCTACTGTGGTCGAGCTTCAAGTCTTAACTTCACACCTCACAACTCAGGCAAGAACTCCTTCTTTGACCGATCCATCTTGAAATCCTTCAAGATCATGTCAAGGTATGTGCTCTGTGAAAGTCTTATCAGGCATCTTGATCTATCTCTATAGATCTTGATACCCAACATGTAAGCAGTTTTACATAGGTGTTCCTTTGAAAAACTCCATTCAAACAACCCTCATGCTTTCTAGAAATTCTACATCATTTACGATCAACAATATGTCATCCATATATACCTATCAGAAATGTTGTAGTGCTCCCACTCACTTTCTTGCAAATACAAGTTTTTTGCAAACTTTGTATAAACCCAAATGCTTTGATCGGCTCATCAAAGCGTATGTTCCAACTCCGAGATGCTTGCTCCAGTCCATAGAAGGATCGCTGGAGTTTGCATAACTTTTAGCATCCTTAGGATAGACAAAAACCTTTTGGTTGTATCGCATACAACCTTTCCTCACGGAAACCGGCAAGGAAACTTTGTTTTGACATCCATCTGCCTGATTTTGTAAATGAAATGCAGCAACTGCTAACATAGTTCTAACAGACTTTAGCATCGCCATGATTGAGAGAGTCTCATCATAGTGAACTCCTTGAACTTGTCGGAAACTTCTTTGAGACCAGTCGAGCTTCACAAATGGTGACATTACCATCAACGTCTGTCTTCTTATTAAGGATCCATTTATTCTCAATGGCTTGCCGTTCATCGGGCAAGTCCACCAAAGTCCATACTTTGTTCTCATACATGGATCCTATTTCGGATTTCATGGCTTCCAGCCATTTGTTGGAATCTGGGCCCACCATCGCTTCTTCATAGCTCATAGGTTCATCGTTGTCCAAAAACATGACCTTTAAGACAGGGTTACCACTGAGAAATTGTACACACCCTTGTCGACCTACGAGGTTCGATAGTAATTTGATCTAAAGCTTCATGATCATCATCATTAGCTTTCTCTTCAACTGACGTAGTTGCCACAGAAACATCTTTCTGTGATGCGCTACTCTCTGGTTGAAGTGAAGGTTCAACAACCTCATCAAGTTCTATCTTCCTCCCACTCAATTCTTTCGAGAGAAACTCTTTCTCGAGAAAGGACCTGTTCTTAGCGACAAACACTTTGCCCTCAGATCTGAGATAGAAGGTATACCCAATCGTCTTGTTTGGGAATTCTATGAAGATACAATTTTCCGCTTTGGGTTCGAGCTTTTCCGACCGAAGCCTATCGACATAAGCATCATAGCCCCAAACCTTAAGAAACAACAACTTTGGTTTCTTGCCAAACCCTAGTTCATACTGTGTCGTCTCCACGGACTTAGATGGTGCCCTATTTAAAGTGAATGTAATTGTGTTTAATGCATAACCCCCAAAAAATAGTGGTTGATTGGTAAGAGACATCATACACCATATCCAATAAGGTTCGGTTACGACGTTCGGACACACCATCATGCTATGGTGTTCCAGGCGGGTGGGTGAGAAGGAAGAAGATGAAGAGGAGGAGCACGACTCAGAGGCGACCCGCAAAGGGGCGGGGGAGACCTCTCCCCTACGCAAGGCCGACATCCTTCGCACCCCGCCTGATGATGATGACGAGACCGATGTCCTCCTGGAAGGGGAGGAGTTGCATACTTCAGGGGGCTCCTCGAGGTCCAAGGTTAGTCCCCGGAGGAAGTCGTCGGTCGAGATTCTGACAAGAGGAAGGTCGGCGCTGGTCCCCCGAGACGACGCCCCTGTTCTGTCATTGCCTGAACCTGCTTCCAACTTGCCTACTGCCCCCTCTTCTGCGCCTAGAGCCCTTGCGCCCGTGCCGCTGGCTGGGAGGCTCTCAGGCTTCAAGCTCAGGAAGCAGAGGGACTACACCGCGGTGGACCAGTAAGTATTCTTGTCTTGCCTTGTTCCTGCTTCTACTGCCGATTCTTGACGTCTTCCATTGCTTGACTAGGCCGACGCCCGCGGCGAAGAGGAGGAAGGAGGACACGGTGGTACTGCCCGGGATCCGCGGCGACCGCTCCCTCCTCTGCAGGGAAGGATGGTGGCAGTGCTCGTGCTTCCCCGGCCTGGTCGTCCTCACGAAACTTGGGGGAGCATCCTCAGGAGGAGGCAGCCCCCATGGCCCCGCTGGCACCAAAGGCCCCAGCGTCCGGCTCGGCTGCTGAGGTCCCCAAAGCTCAGGAGCCCTCAGCCTCCCAAGCCATCGTGCGATGCTGCCTCTTCCCTCCTCTGCCGCTCTGCTGACCTCGGATCCTTCTGCTTCCTCCGACATCCTGGAGCGCGCTCTTTCTGTACTGACCTTGCTGCGGGAGGATCTTCAAGGCACCGACTGTCGCCTGGAGCTGATATCTGGCTAGCTCCATTCCGACGTGGCCGTTCGGGCGGCGCTGAGCCAAGCTGTTGTGGACTCCGAGAAGGGAAAACAGGCCATCACCCAAGCTGCGGCTGCCCGCGAGGCGGCGCTGAAGGATGTCGGAGCCGCCCAAGATTGCTGCCGGCTGCTGGAGGCCGAACTAAAGACCATGCGCAGTGAGTGTGCGGACGAAGCTCGGTGCCGCAGGGTGGGGGAGGAGAAGATGAAGGCCCGGGAGGATGCCGTCAGGGGTCGCGACGCCGAGCTGAAGCTGTTGGCGGAGGCGCAGGCTGTGGAGCGCAGCCGGTTGGAGAAGCTGGAGCAGAAGGTGGAGGCGGAAAGGCCGAGCTGGAGGCCAAGGCACAGGCCCTGGCCGAAGACCGCATGGCCTTCAAGCTCCTCGAGGAGAGGTCTCGTGCGGCGCTGTGGTCACTCTACGAGAAGGGCTTGGAGGAGCCGCTAGCCACCGACGATGAGGGCCCCACCCAGCTGCTTCCTTATCTGGTCGGGGCGCTTGAGGAAGTCGTGAGCGGTATAGGCCCCTTGGCTGAGGCAGAAGCTCGCATCCTTTCCTCAGCCGCGCTGATGCGCGTCTTCAGTCACCTCCATCTTCGCGATCCCGCCGCCCACCTCGACGAGCTGCTGGAGCCTGTGGACGCCGAGCACTGCGCAACTTCTGCTGAAGCCGTGAAGGGTCAGGTGGAGGCCCTGCTGAAGAGGTTCTATGCCTTCGATCCCGCACCCTCAACTAGCGGTGCTGCTGATCCTGCAACTCCGACGGGCGGTGCAGGTGAGGTCCGCGTCGCTGCGGGAGAAGCGTCCCTTGCGGGCGACGGCGGCGTGCAGGGATGACGAGGTGACCTGCTGGCGGCTCCTTTCCTGTTTAGCTCCTGCGATATGCACCATGCCTCGTGGAGGCATTTAAAATTGTGTTTGGTATTCGGAAGAACAATATGTCTCGTAATATTTGCTTGAGATTTTGCGATTTCCTTCCCATTCGCTTTACGTTCTATGTCGGCAAGGCCCGACCCCGCGCACACCTCAGCCGCCATTGGGCTGTCCGGATCACCAGGACGGACCAAGGAGTGAGGGGCTACATGGTCAGTTAGGATCCTGAGTCGTGATGCTCAGGAGTCCCCCTTGACGCGCAAACAACTTATAGAAAGGAGATCTTGGAGTAGGCCTAGTGTTCTACGTCGGCAGGGCCCGACCCCGCGCATACCTCAGCCGCCATTGGACCGTCCGGATCACCAGGACGGACCAAGGAGTGAGGGGCTACGTGGCCAGTTAGGCTCATGAGTCACGATGCTCAGGACTCCCCCTTGACGTTCAAACGACCTTCATACCTTGGCTCCACTTGGGAGGGCACGCGACGACCAGGTCCGAGGGACCTGGCAGGGTGGCTTACGCTTGGGCATGACCCAAGCGCAACCCCTGTGCCCAGCCCCCTCGCGCGACTCTCCCGATGGGAGGCGTTGCGATGAGGCTAGACCCTAATCTCGGAGGCTCCCTGAGGTTGATACGTCCGTGAGGCCGCCCTCTGTTGTTTATCACCAGCGTGGAGCATAGCGCTTCCGTACTTGCACGGGCATAGCCGCTCCTCGGCAGTGTCGACTACTAGCGCGGAGCATGGTGCTTCCACTGGTACATGGGTGAGGGCTCCCTCTGAGTGGAGCCCCTGGGGCGTGTACAACCCCGCCCTGACACGTGGCTTGCACGACAGGGCTCGACGAGGTATGTCTGGGCACTCGTGAGCCAGTACGGGACTCATGAGGCCCTACCTCAAGGTCGATTGCGCCTGGTCTTAGTTCTTGTTGACTGCGGTAGTCCTGCAAGATGGTTAGACAACCTACGCTGAACAAATCTCCTGAGGCTATCACGCGAGAAGGCCAAGCACCAACGACCCCAGGAGGTGACGTGAACAGGACCGGCCCGCCAGACAGAGCTCAGCCATTGGATTTATCGATGCTGCAGGGACAGACCCGAGCACAGACACCGTGCCTAGCCTTCTTATGCGAAGGATCCTGAAGAAAGATGATCGGCGTGCGGCTCCCGAGATGGGAGACAATCAAGCAGGCAGTGACCATAAGAAACTCATGCATGGAGAGAAAACTAGCTTAGGTAAATGCAAGAACGATACATGCCACTGGGTCGGACCCGAGCGGCCTGGGGAAGATGCAGCCCGAGGGGCGCCCCCAGCCGAATGAACATGGAAAATGTCACCTGGTTTGGTTGTCGAAGGAGCGTTGGGGTAGCTAAAGGTGCGCGCCGAAGAAGTCGCTCCTCACGAGCCGTCGAGACCCCGAGCCTCGGGAGGCTCTAGGGCTCAGGTGGCCTCCTAAGGACCGTCTCCATCTCCGCCAGGACCGCATGATGCCTGGCTTCCTGGGTCGCCAAGATGCTTCGTAGATTGCGCTTGAAGGCGGCTGCTACGCTCAGCAGGCCGAACGGCATGCGCATGTAGCTGTGAGGTGGAACCTCACACCGGCCAGCATGCGAAGGCCAGAAGCGCTCCTGAGATGCGCCCCTGTTGAGCCTTGCGATGTCGATGCAGACGCGCAGCTCACCACCCTCGCCCGGGTGGGGAGCTACACCAGGTGGGCGGCGGTCGCCACGTATTGCCCTTGCTTCCTGAAGCTCCTGAGTGGTCTTGACGATGAACTCCTAAGCGCCGGGCGCTCCTCGCCCAATGCCCTCCTGAGGAAAATGTGCTGCGAAGCACACTTGCACGTGGTGCCCGAGCGCGTCCCTCGTGATGTTGGCCAGGTCTGAGGCCCTCCAGAAGAGAGCCCCCCGAGCCCTGCCTGAGGAGGGCGCCGGTCACACCTACCTATGCGAGGGAGGGAGGCACCCCAGGTGTGGGTGCCAATCCTGAGGTGCCGCCGCTCCCCTGAGGCCCAGTGCAAAGTAGCTTCTTCTTCTTCTTGGGGTTGGCCTCAGGAGGGTACTGCACACACGCGCTGTCAGGGTCTTCGACTGCTGCAGCTTGGAAGGCGCGCTCAAGGGAGCACACCGTGTCTCTTTCTTCGTAGGGGACTGTGATGATTCCACCGCTTCCCGACATCTTGCGGATGTTGTAGCCATGGTGGGTCACTGCCATGAATTTGGCCAACGCAGGGTACCCGAGGATGGCATTGTACGACAGACGGATGTGGGCGACATCGAAGTCGACGAGCTCGGTGTGGTAGTTGTTGTTGGGGAACGTAGCAATAATTCAAAATTTTCCTACGTGTCACCAAGATCAATCTAGGAGATACTAGCAATGAGAGAGAGGGAGTGCATCTTCTTACCCTTGAAGATCGCTAAGCGGAAGCGTTACAAGAACGCGGTTGGTGGAGTCATACACGCAGCGATTCAGATCGCGGTCGATTCCGATCTAAGCGCCGAACAACGACGCCTCCATGTTCGACACACGTACAGCCCGGGGACGTCTCCTCCTTATTGATCCAGCAAGGGGAGAGGATAAGTTGAGGGAGAACTCCGACAGCACGACGGCGTGGTGGTGATGGAGCTCGTGGTTCTCCAGCAGGGCTTCGCCAAGCACTACAGAGGAGGAGGTGTAGGAGAGGGGGAGGGGCTGCGCCAGGGGAAGGGTGCGGCTGCCCTCTCTCTCCCTCACTATATATAGGGGGAAGGGGGTGGAGGAGGTGCCCTAGGGTTCCCTAGGGGAGGGGCGGCGGCCACAGGGGAAACCCTAGATGGGTTTGGGCGCCCCCACCCCTAGGAAACTTGCCCCCCAAGCCGGGAGGGGTGGCTGACCTAGGGGAGGTGCCCCCACCTCTCCAGGTTACGTGAGATGGGGTGGGAGGGGCGCTCAGCCCCTTAGTGGGCTGATGTGCCCCCCTTGGCCCATAAGGCCCCGAAACGCTTGCCGAGGCCTCTGAAACCCCTTTCGGACACGCTGGTCATCACCCGGTACCCTGGAACAATTCCGGACGCCAATACCCTTCGTCCAATATATCGATCTTCACCTCTGGACCATTCCAGAACTCCTCGTCACGTCCGGGATCTCATCAGAGACTCCGAACAACCTTCGGTAACCACATACTATTTCCCATAACAACTCTAGCGCTACCGAACCTTAAGTGTGTAGACCCTACGGGTTCGGGAACCATGGAGACATGACCGAGACATCTCTTCGGCCAATAACCAATAGCGGGATCTAGATACCCATATTGGCTCCCACATGTTCCACGATGATCTCATCGGATGAACCACGATGTCGGGGATTCAATCAATCCCGTATACAATTCCCTTTGTCTATCGGTATGTTCCCGAGATTCGATCGTCGGTATCCCCATACCTCGTTCAATCTTGTTACTGGCAAGTCTCTTTACTCGTTCCGTAACGCATGATCCCGTGGCTAAATCCTTAGTCACATTGAGCTCATTATGATGATGCATTACCGAGTGGGCCCAGAGATACCTCTCCGTCATACGGAGTGACAAAATCCCAGTCTCGATTCGTGCCAACCCAACAGACACTTTTGGAGATACCTGTAGTGCACCTTTATAGTCACCCAGTTTCGTTGTGACATTTGGTACACCCAAAGCATTCCTACGGTATTCGGGAGTTGCACAATCTCATGGTCTAAGGAAATGATACTTGACATTAGAAAAGCTTTAGCAAACGAACTACACGATCTTGTGCTATGCTTAAGATTGGGTCTTGTCCATCACATCATTCTCCTAATAATGTGATGCCGTTATCAATGACATCCAATGTCCATGGTCAGGAAACCATGACCATCTATTGATCAACGAGCTAGTCAACTAGAGGCTTACTAGGGACATATTATGATCTATGTATTCACACATGTATTACGGTTTCCGGTTAATACAATTATAGCATGAACAATAGACAATTATCATGAATAAGGAAATATAATAATAACCATTTTATTATTGCCTCTAGGGCATATTTCCAACAGTTGTCGCGCTGACCGAAGGTGACAGGGAGACGAACTTGCCCTATGGGGTGGTGGAGCCGTCAGTCACTCCTGAGGAAGGCTTGGTGGGCTGAAGCTGATCGTATGGCACTTGAAGGTTGCCGAATGTCTCGACGGACAGGACACTGAGCCCAGCGCCGCCGTCGATCAGGGTCTTGGTGACTTGGACATTGCTGATGACGGGTGAACAGAGCATTGGGAGGATGCAACCGCGCATTTGATCTGGTCCGCCGAGCTGAAGGTGATGGCGTACTTGGACCATCTGAGCGGGCGCGTGGCCTCGAGCTTGGGGAGGGCTGCATTCACCTCGCGAGAGAACTGCTTGAAGATGTGATACGTCTTCGTCATATCTACTTTTCCAAACACTTTTTCCCTTGTTTTGGACTCTAACTTGCATGATTTGAGTGGAACTAACCCGGACTGACGCTGTTTTCAGCAGAATTGCCATGGTGTTATTTTTGTGCAGAAATAAAAGTTCTCGGAATGACCTAAAAATCAACGGAGAATATTTTTGGAATATATAAAAAATACTGGCAGAAGAATCCACGTCAGGGGACCCACACCCTATCCACGAGGGTGGGGGGCCAACCTAGCCCCCTGGGCGCGCCCCCTGCCTCGTGGGACCCCTGATGCTCCACCGACGTCCATCTCGACTCCATATATTCGTGTTCGGGGAGAAAAAAAATAGAAGAGAAGGATTCATCGCATTTACGATACGGAGCCGCCGCCAAGACCTAATCTCTCTTAGGAGGGCTGATCCGGAGTCCGTTCGGGGCTCCGGAGAGGGGAATCCTTCGCCATCGTCATCATCAACCTTCCTCCATCACCAATTTCATGATGCTCACCGCCGTGCGTGAGTAATTCCATCGTAGGCTTGCTGGACGGTGATGGGTTGGATGAGATTTATCATGTAATCGAGTTAGTTTTGTTAGGGTTTGATCCTAGTATCCATTATGTTCTGAGATTGATGTTGCTATGACTTTGCTATGCTTAATGCTTGTCACTAGGGCCTGAGTGCCATGATTTCAGATCTGAATCTATTATGTTTTCATGAATATATGTGAGTTCCTGATCCTATCTTGCAAGTCTATAGTCACCCATTATGTGTTATGAGCCATTAACCCCGAAGTGACAATAATCGGGATACTTACGGGTGATGACCGTAGTTTGAGGAGTTCATGTATTCACTATGTGTTAATGCTTTGGTCTGATACTCTATTAAAAGGAGGCCTTAATATCACTTAATTTCCAATAGGACCCCACTGCCACGGGAGGGCAGGACAAAAGAAGTCATGTAAGTTCTTTTCCATAAGCACGTATGACTATATTCGGAATACATGCCTACATTACATTGATGAACTTGAGGTAGTTCTGTGTCACCCTATGTTATAACTGTTGCATGATTGATCACATCCTACATAATTATCCATCACTGATCCATTGCCTACGAGCTTTTCATATATTGTTCTTCGCTTATTTACTTTTCTGTTGCTACTGTTATAATCACTATAAAACCAAAAATATTACTTTTGCTACCGTTACCACTACTATCATATTACTTTGCTACTAAATACTTTACTGCATATATTAAGTTGCCAGGTGTGGTTGAATTGACAACTCAGCTGCTAATACTTGAGAATATTCTTTGGCTCCCCTTCTGTCGAATCAATAAATTTGGGTTGAATACTCTACCCTCGAAAACTATTGCGATCCCCTATACTTGTGGGTTATCAAGACTATTTTTGGCGCTGTTGCCGGGGAGCATAACTCTATTCTTTGAGTCACTTGGGATTTATATCTGCTGATCACTATGAAGAACTTGAAAGATCAAAGAACCAAGATTTTTCCCACAACTACGAGGGGAGGTAAGGAAGTGCCATCTAGCTCTGCACTTGATTCACCTTCTGTTTTGAGTAAACTTGCGACACCTACACACACTGGCGGAGCTACGTGAGGGCCAAACCAGGCCTTGGCCCGCCCTACTTTTCTGCAAAAATACATATTTATAACTAGGCCCAGCCCACGCACTATAACACAGGTCAGTTGCAGCAGCCCAGTTGTAGCACAGGTTCACATTAGCCCGCCCAAGGATCTGTTTGTAGCTCCGCCAGTGCCTACACATGCTATTGATTCTGATAGGTCGCATGTTATTGATGATGGCACTTCTACTTTGCATGATACTTATGATGAAACTACTTCTATGCTTGATAATACTATGCCATTAGGTGAATTTCTTAATGAACAACTTGCTAGGGTTAGAGAGAATGAAATTATTGAAACTGGTAATATTGATGAAAGTGATGATGAAGATTCTCCCCCTAGATATGAATTTCCTATTGTTCCTAAGGGTTATGTTATGGATGAAGAAACTGCTAGAGACTTCTTAGCTTGCAATGATAGATCTGATCTTAAGAAGTTAAGCCAAGCTTAAAGAAAATTCTTTGAATGCTAGAATGAAATATGACCCTGCTTTTGCTACTTCACCTATCTTTATTACTAATAAGGATCATGATTTCTCTATTGATCCTGAGTTAATTACTTTGGTTGAATCTGATCCTTTCTATGGCTATGAATCTGAAACTTTGGTGGCACATCTTACTAAATTAAATGATATAGCCACCCTGTTCACTAATGATGAGAAAACTCGCTATTACTTTATCCTTAAGTTGTTTCTGTTCTCATTAAAGGGTGATGCTAAAACATGGTTTAATTCTCTTGATCCTGGTTGTGTGCGTAGTCCCCAAGATATGATTTATTACTTCTCTGCTAAATATTTCCTCGCTCATGAGAAACAAGCTGCTTTGAGGGAAATATAAAATTTTGTGCAAATAGAAGAAGAGAGTCTCCCACATGCTTGGGGGAGGCTTCTCCAATTACTTAATGCTTTGCCTGATCATCCTCTTAAGAAAATGAAATACTTGATATCTTTTATAATGGACTGACCGATGCTTCCAGAGACTACCTGGATAGTTGTGCTGGTTGCATTTTCAGGGAAAGAACTGTCGATCAAGCTGAATTGCTATTGAATAACATGTGGACTAATGAAAATAATTGGACACTTCCTGAACCAACTCCTAATCCAACTCCGAAGAAAAGGGGTATTCTATTTCTCAGTCCTGAAGATATGCAAGAGGCAAAGAAATCTATCAAAGAAAAAGGTATTAAAGCTAAAGATGTTAAGAATTTACCACCTATTGAAGAAATACATGGTCTTGATAACCCGACACAGGTAGAAAAGGTAAATTCTCTCTATAGATTTGATGAAGGTGATATTCCTCATAATAAGTCTACTAGCCAATGCTTAGATGAGTATGATAATTTTATTGTTAAACAAGAAAACTTCAATGCTTGTGTTGGTAGACAATTGAAACATAATGCTTATATGATTGAACACTTGAGTGATTATATGTCTAGAGTTAAATGTGAACTTAAACTGATTAGTAAACATGCTTCTGTGGTCACCACTCAAGTAGAACAAGTACTTAAAGCTCAGAATGATTTGCTCAATGAATTAAATAATAAGAAGAATGATAATGCTGTTAGAGTTATGACTAGAAGGGGTAAAATGACTCAGGAACCTTTGTATCATGTGGGCTACCCTAAGAGAATTGAGCAAGATTCTCAGAGAACTAATGTTGATGTACCTAGTTCTTCTAAGAAGAATAACAGGAAAAATGATAGAACTTTGCATGCTTCTAGTGAACCTGCTGTTGACACACCTGAGAATCCCAATGATATTTCTATTTCTGATGCTAAAACACAATCTGGTAATGAACATTAACCTAGTGATAATATTAATGATGATGTTCATGTTGATGCTCAACCTAGTAATGCCAATGATGTAGAGATTGAACCTGCTGTTGATCTTGATAACCCACAATCAAAGAATCAACGTTATGATAAGAGAGACTTTGTTGCTAGGAAGCACGATAAAGAAATAAAACCATGGGTTCAGAAACCCATGCCCTTTCCTCCTAAACCATCCAAGAAAAAGTATGGAGGATTTTGAGCGCTTTGCTGAAATGATTAGACCTATCTTTTTGCATATGCGTTTGACTAATATGCTTAAAATGAACCCTTATGCTAAGTACATGAAAGATATTGTTACTAGTAAAAGAAAGATACCGGAAGCTGAAATTTCCACCATGCTTGCTAGTTACACTTTTAAGGGTGGAATACCAAAGAAACTTGGAGATCCAGGAGTACCAACTATACCATGCTCCATTAAAAGAAACTATGTTAAAACTGATTTATGTGATCTTGGAGCCGGTGTTAGTGTTATGCCTCTCTCTTTATATCGTAGACTTGAATTGAACAAGTTGACACCTACTGAAATATCTTTGTAAATGGCCGATAAATCAACTGCTATACCCGCCGTCTTCGCGCCTTCGCGGGCGACCAACTCCTACGATCGGAGCACACCGCGGTTCGTCCTCCCTCCGCCTCGACCGTCTCAGCCGCGCCGCTCGCTAGCTCTCCCCGTCACCGGCGCACCCTCACCTCGTCTCACGCCGCCCGCGCGCAAGGTCCACCGCTTCGCCGTTCGCCGCTGCCGCCAGACGCCATGGACGCCGCCGCACCTCCCGAGCGGGCCACGGGCCACCTTGCCCCACAGCCCACGCCACTCGCGCCGCGCAAGCAGGAGACTGCTTCCCCGCGTCGCCCTCGTCGAGATCCGGTAGGATCCAGCCAGATCCGGCCTGGAACCGCCAACTCCGACCTCGCCGGACTTCATCGAGCTCGCCGGAGAAAAAGTTGGATCAGATCCATTGGGAGACGAAGCAAACAGCATCCCCGCGTCCCGGATCTCCTCGTCCCGAGTTGACTTTTCCCACGAGGTGATATGGCTAAGTCCCCAGATCTCAGTAATTTTATGCCATGTTCATCAGGTCATAACTCCGCATCCGTGGCTCCGATTCGTGCGTGTAGCATATCAAAATGTTTGTCTCGACGAGTACATCATTTCATCTCATTGCATCATTTTCATTTGAGGTCATCTTGATGCCCGAAATGCTGTTGGAAGAGGGCTATGTGATGATAGTTTCAGATCTGTTTCAGCAAATGCACTTTTGTCATTTTTGCCATGATTAATGTGTGCATGCTATGATCCTGAGCTCTACATGTGTTTTGAAGAATGCCATGCCATCTTTACACGGGTGAATGGCATGTATTTTTGTGATCTTTTTGGTGACTAGCACAAGCATGCAAAGTAGCTTACTCAATGACGCTGATTTCAGGGACATAGAATTTCACTAAGTCCTTGCCGTGTCATTATTTTTATGCCATATGTTCATGTTGTTCCCTAGTGATCCGTGCCTCTTTTGGGCATGATCAGTAAGGATGTTTTGTAGATATTGTGGTGCTCTATCCATCCATGTCTTTGTTTGCTATTTTAGAGCAACCTAGCTTGAGTCAATCGAGCTCTACTTTTGCTATAAAATGTTCCTGGCAGATTGTTAACATGTTTAGTGATTTTGCCGAGCTTGTTGTTGTTGATCCGTGCATGCTATGTTGTTGTTCTTGCCATGTCTAGCTTCTATGCCATGTCTATCGGATGGGTGTATGCTTAGTTTGTAATTCAATGCCTCGTAGTGAGTGTATCGAGCTCGTAAACATGCCTACTCGTTAACTGTTTTGCCATGCCAGTTTTTCACTAAGTCTGAATCTGTTTATGTTTTTGCTATGTTCACATGCCTGCAATTGTATTTTCTGATCCCTTTTGGCTCATGGTCACTAAGGGACTTTTGTTATATGCTTTGAGTAGCTTCAAGCCATGCCTTGCTTTGCCAGGATATGTTCCTGTAGCATGTAGTTATCATGCTCTAAACATTGCTTCCTGATGATAAATTCCTGACTTGTTATTAATTTCACCAAGTCTGAAACCTTTTATCTTTTGCACTTTTGCCATGCTTGTTTGAACCTGCTATTGAGTGAATTAGCCGTAGCTCAGTGTTCATCTTTTGTCAAGCATCATGAGTGGATCCCTGCCATGTATTTTGTTGCTATGTTTGAGTGCTGTAGCATATTTATCTTGATGCCTTTAGAAGACCACTTGCTGTTAATCGCAGACCGGTGCCATATTTGTTTTGCTTGCCATTTCCAAACCGTGTATCCGATTCCGGTGATCTTTATATCGATTTCGACCAAAATCAACTCACCTTTCCAGTGGCACTCTTGTATTTTCAAGTTGAGTCCAGGTTCAATCTTTCCTTTCCAAATCATGCATATGCACCGCATACCGCATCCCGCATTTCATGCCATGTTCATGTGTTGGTTGTTTACTATGTTGTGTGCTTCTTTCCAGTGTTGCTTCTTCGGGTTGGTTCCGATAAAGTCGCGTTTGTGAGGACATGTTCGACTACGTCCGTTTGTCTTCTTCATGGACTCGTTCTTCTTCCTTGCGGGATTTCAGGCAAGATGACCATGCCCTCGAAATCACTTCTATCTTTGCTTGCTAGTTGCTCGCTCTTTTGCTATGCCTATGCTACGATACCTACCACTTGATTATAATGCCTCCCATATTGCTAAGCCAAGCCTCTAACCCACCTTGTCATAGCAAACCGTTGTTTGGCTATGTTACCGCTTTGCTCAGCCCCTCTTATTGCGTTGTTAGTTGCAGGTGAAGATTGGAGTGTGTTCCATGTTGGAACATGGATTGTTCTTGGGATATCACAATATCTCTTATTTAATTAATGCATCTATATACTTGGTAAAGGGTGAAGGCTCGGCCTTATGCCTGGTGTTTTGTTCCACTCTTGCCGCCCTAGTTTCCGTCATATCGGTGTTATGTTCCTGGATTTTGCATTCCTTACACGGTTGGGTTATAATGGGAACCCCTTGACAGTTCGCCTTGAATAAAACTCCTCCAGCAAGGCCCAACCTTGGTTTTAACATTCGCCACCTAGCCTCTTTTTCCCTTAGGATAGGCCAGCCCAAGGGTCATCTTTATTTTAACCCCCTGGGCCAGTGCTTGTCTAAGTGTTGGTCCAAACTAGAGCCCCTTGCAGCGCCACCTCGGGGAAACTCGAGGGCTGGTTTTAGTTGTATGGATTGCTTATCTGGTGTGCCCTGAGAACGAGATATGTGCAGCTCCTATCGGGATGTCGGTGCATCAGGCGGTCTTGCTGGACTTGTTTTACCATTGTCGAGGATGTCTTGTAACCAGGATTCCGAGTCTGATCGGGTTGTCTTGGGAGAAGGAATATCCTTCGTTGACCATGAGAGCTTGTGATGGGCTAAGTTGGGACACACCTGCAGGGATTGGAACTTTTGAAAGCCGTGCCCGCGGTTATGGGCAGATGGGAATTTGTTAATGTCCGATTGTAGAAAACCTAAACCCTAACTTAACTAAAATGCATCAACCGTGTTTGTAACCGTGATGGTCTCTTTTCGGCGGGGTCCGGGAAGTGAACACGGTGTTGGAGTTATGTTTGACGTAGGTTGCTCTAGGATCACTTCTTGATCATAGATCTCGAATGTGCTTTGCCTCCTCTTCTCGCTCTCATTTGCGTATGTTAGCCATCATATATGCTAGTCGCTTGCTGCAGCTCCACCTCATACCCTTTTACCCTACCTATAAGCTTAAATAGTCTTGATCACGAGGGTGTGAGATTGCTGAGTCCCCGTGACTCACAGATACTTCCAAAACCAGCTTGCAGGTGTCGTTGAACCATGCAGGTGACGCAGCCAAGCTCAAGGAGGAGCTCGATGAAGATTGTGTTCCGTTTCCAGTTGATCAGTAGTGGAGCCCAGTCAGGACGATCAAGGATCTGTGTAGCTTTTGGGGTAGTCTTCTTTTATTTTGGTTCCGTAGTCGGACCTTGTGTGTATCTGGATGATGTAATGCTTTATTCATGTATGGTGTGAAGTGGCGATTGTAAGCCAAGTATGTATCTCTTTTCCTTATGTATTACATGGGTTGTGCGAAGATTACCTCACTTGCGACATTGCTTTCAATGCGGTTATGCCTCTAAGTCGTGCTTCGACACGTGGGAGATATAGCCGCATCGAGGGCGTTACAAGTTGGTAATCAGAGCCTTCCCCGACCTTAGGAGCCCCCCTGCTTGATCGAATCGCTGACGTTGTTGAGTCTAGAAAAATGTTTTGAGTCATTTAGGATTATATATATCGGAGAGTAGGACTTGTTTTTACTCCTCTGTCCCTTCGTCGCTCTGGTGAGGCATCCTGACGTAGAGTTTTGACTCTTCTCTTCTCAAATTTCACTAAAAAAAATTTAGGATCACGCGAGTATCTTGGAATCGTTCCGATGGTTTTGTGACGAGACCATTGTTCTTGGTGCCTGCTGACATTTAGGGTTGTGGCAGTGTCCCGGGGAGTTGAGCTCCGAGGTGTTGTCGTCACAATTTTATCGTTGCAATTCTGGAATACCTGAGTTTCACCGACATCAAAAATCTCTTTTATGCAGTTGTTGGTGAGATAACCTCGATGCCACCCAGTACTGGGGCGGGAGCTCGGGAGTATTGCCATAACTCGTATAACGGATGCTTTTCGAAGGTTGAGGTAAATGATTTCCGAAGATTTCTTGGTTATGTGTTGAAGGATGGATACAACTGGATGTAGGATTTGCTAGTTTTGGGTGAGATATTATGCTTCCTCTGTATCCCAAACACCTGATTGCATAACCAGAAAAATTCGGGAGTTTATAAGTGGGAATTCAAGTAGCTCTTAGGATATCTTTCTGACAGATGTATGATATGAAATTGGGGTTCGACGTCTAGTGGTCCGCCTATTCATGGTTGGTTTTACAGTGGTCTCGTTGTGTCTTAAAGAGTCCTTGGCTATGCTGACTCGGGGACGCTTCGTATGTCATGTGCACTGCCTTGTACATGATGGTGTTGTACGATTGAGCTTGTGTAGGCCCCACCACAAAAACTTCAGACGAAATCTCTATCATATGTTTGTTCCGGCTATTTTGCAAGCCAATCCTTGTCTTGTTTTGAGTTGTGGTATTCGAGTTTCTTCGAACTCAAGCGTTGATTCCATACCTTTCCGAAGCGGTGTTCTCATGTTCCTATGTGAATACCAATCCTTCATGATAATCGAGATTGTCATGTCAATCCTTTTCACCGGTGTGTTTCTCTTCAAGTGGATCTGATCATTTCAACATCAGCAAGATCAATTATCATTTTCTTCTCAACGTTGTTTGTTTCATCCGTCCCAAGCTTGCCTTTGTTTTACCGCCCTCCCACCCTTTTTCTTTGAGGACTAAGATTTCTTATTCAAGTATCCATCTTATTGATGTGAAGTCTCTCCATTTCTTTTCCGTCAATGTTCTTATCCGTTGATTCTCAGGATGATACTAACGGAACCTCAAGTTCATCATTCTTCATTCTTTTCCTTCTCCGGTGGATTCAATTCAAGCTTTGGTATTGAGCATAGTCTTTTCTTTTTGCCCAATGTTTTTCTTATGCCGGTGCACCTCATATTCATTCATTTCTCGCTATTCAATTGTTCCGGAGTGCTCAAGATATCTCGAAGATTGGTGTTTCCACTCTGCTTTCGTTCAAGCTCTTTCGAGATTGTTATCTCATTCAAGCCATTTAATTTAACCGGTGCATTCTCTCTTTTAAATCATTCAATGGTGTTTTCTTTTGAGTAGGTCCTAACCCACAGGTCTTTTTCCAGGATCTTACCTGACTCTTCTAATTCTCCCGGAGCTATCCTCAAAAGTTCTTTTCAAAGTTTGACGTAAGAATGAATTGTCATCAGTCAAATGCCTTTCTCCAAGATCTTTCATTTCTTTTCATCGTTGGTTCAACCTTTCTAATTTTCATCCCGGAGTATCTCAATAATTTGGTGGTGTTTCTCGTCGTAATTCTCGGATTTGAAGACCGAAGAAGAATTTTTCCTCCATATCTTACTCCATTCTCTCGAAGATTCGTCATTCTAGTTTGTGGCCATCCTCTCATAATTGTTTTCGATTGTCAGAATTCTTTTCACCCATCCGGAGTAATTCAAGAGTCTTCTCAGTTTGTTATCCGGAGTCCATCAATTCAGGTTTATTCATTCTCAGCTGTGAGTTATCATTCTCCAATCTTACCGGTGCATCGTTGAAGTGATCTCTAATCAGTTCGTGATCTCTTTGTTCTCATGTATCTAGATTGTCTCAAGTATCTTCCTTCATTTCACAATTCTTACCCGGTGATTCATCCCTTTACTTCGTTCATTTTCAGTTCATACGGTGGTTCGATCAAGAGTTCTATTCTTGGGTTATCATATCAATTTATTCGTTGTTTCAACCCTTCCAGTGGTTCGTTGAAGACCTTCTCAAGTTTACGCTATATCTGTCTTAATCCTTTTCTATGATAATAAGTAATACGCCAAATCCATTGATTGTCATCAATTTATTTGGTGAAGGATAAGCATAATGTAATTCTTATTCTTGTTTCATCGAGTGAACTCAATTCCTTATTCTGGAGGTTCATCGAAAAATTCTCGGTTTCATTTGTTTCATCTTTTCTTTCCTGGAGTTCCAAGCTCTCTCAATTATATCGTCGCGAAGATCCATCTAATAATTGCAAGTCTTAACCTTGTGTTTTCAACTTTTCTTTCCTTTCGTTTGATCATTCCTTTTGTTTACCGGAGTTCTTCATGAAGGTTCTACATGATGGTTCATCAAGGATTTAATTCCTTCTCGAAGTGTTCATCAAGATTCCTTTCAGAGGAGCCCAAGCATCCTTCATCTTGCAATCCGGCGCGCAATTCTTTTTACCGCATCTTTTGAGATGGTGTTATGTCACTCTTGACAATTTGAGTTTGTGTTTCATGATTCCCATTTTTGTCAAGATTGAGATATTTTAAATCCATCAACCTCTTCGTTGGAGTTATCTTGGGTTATATCTCACCTAAAGCCTTCCCGAAGGATTGTTGCTATTTATGGTGCTTATAATGACCCAAGTTCTTCATTTATCCTCCCGGTGAAATAAATTTCTCGTTCCTTGTTCTTACCATTCCAATCTATCGTTTCCGTTAGTGGCAGAATTTCCACTCAGTTTTGAGATGTTCTCCATAAGCCCACTACAAGCTTACTCTTTTTCGTTGTTGTTTTTCCAACAACTCCGTTCGACCCTTTTCCTAAGGATGCTTTTTACAAGCTCAATTGTGGCACAACTTGGTTTTTTTCTTCCCCATTCTTTTATTTCAATTATCTATCTTCTATTTCTTCCTTCTGGAGGCATTGTGATGTTGCTCTCTTCAACCCATCTTCTTGTTTTATCCGGATCGTGTTCTTTTATTGGTTTATCCATTTAACCAGAGTGTTGTGTCCCTTTGCTCAAGATTTTTCATTTTATCAAGTCTTTCATTCTCTTTTCAACCGAAGTGCTACCCAAATTGGTTCTTTATTTTCCTCTTTCCTATCGGAGTGCTATCAACTTCGTTCATCTCCGTTGTATTATTTTCTCGAAATGGCTTAACATTTTCAAGGCTCTTTGGTTTCACTCATTGGTCAAAGAAGCAACTTAGTTTTACCTCTTCTCTTTCTCTTCCGTTTTTCCTCCGGTGCCATTCTAGATCTCGGGACGAGATCCTCTCGTAGTGGTGGAGTGTTGTAACGCCCCGTGACCGATGTGCCAGGTGTCTTCCAGTTATTCGCTTTTGTTGCCTTGTCATTGCTTGCGTGTCATGCATTCCATATCATGTCATCATGTGCATTTCATTTGCATACGTTTTCGTCTCATGCATCCGACATTTTCCCCGTTGTCCGTTTTGCAATCCGACGCTCCTATGTCCTCCGGTGTCCATTTCTACCTCTTTTCGTGTGCGGGTGTTAAACGTTTTCGGATTGGACCGAGACTTGTCATGTGGCCTTGGTTTACTACCGGTAGACTGCCTGTCAAGTTTCGTTCCATTTGGACTTCGTTTGATACTCCAACGGTTAACCGAGGAACCGAAAAGGCCTCGTGTGTGTTGCAGCCCAACACCTCTCCAAAGTGGCCCAAAACCCACCTAAACCTCCACCATCATCTCGGTCGTTCAATCACGATCGCGTGGCCGCAAACCGTGCTCAATTTGGACTCTCCTAGCTCCCTCTACCTATAAATATGTGGCTCTCCCCGAATTTCCGCGCAGTCTAACCCTAACTTCGTCCTCCCGCAGCCGGACATGTCCGTCCCGCCGCCGGACGTGTCCACCACGCCTTCCACCTCACCTCCACCAATCCTGTCACGACACGTCACCCTTACCCGCTGCCGCAGCCAATCAGCGCCCGCCACCTCAGCACCCGCATCGCCCCACTTCGCCGCGGCCCGCGAAGCCTATCCGGGGCCCACGCGGGCCCATCTCGCCGCCTCCGTCGCCCCGCGGGAGCCCGCGCCCGCAACCTCGCCGGCTCTCTCCTCCGCCGCGCTCGCCCGCCGTCTTCGCGCCGTCGCCGGCGGCCAACTCCTGCGACCGGAGCACGCCGCCGTTCATCCTCCCTCCGCCTCGACTGTCTCAGCCGCGCCGCCCGCTAGCTCCCCCCGTCACCAGCGCGCCCTCACTTCGTCTCTCGCCGCCCGCGTGCAAGCTCCGCCGCTTCGCCGTTTGCCGCCGCCGCCAGACGCCATGGACGCCGCCGCACCTCCCGAGCGGGCCACGGGCCACCTTGCCCCGCAGCCCACGCCACTCGCGCCGCCCAAGCCGGAGACTGCTTCCCCACGTCGCCCTCGTTGAGATCCGACCGGATCCGGCCAGATCCAGCCCAGAACCACCAACTCCGGCCAACTCCGACCTCGCCGGACTTCATCGAGCTCGCTAGAGACAAAGTTGGATCAGATCCATCGGGAGACGAAGCAAACAGCATCCCCGCGTCCCAGATCTCCTCGTCCTGGGTTGACTTTTCCCATGAGGTGATATGGCTAAGTCCCCAGATCTCAGTACTTTTATGCCATGTTCATCAGGTCATAACTCTACATCCGTGGCACCGATTCGTGCGTGTAGCATATCAAAATGTTCCTCTCGATGAGTACATCATTTCATCTCATTGCATCATTTTCATTTGAGGTCATCTTGATGCCCGAAATGTTGTTGGAAGAGGGCTATGTGATGATAGTTTCAGATCGATTTCAGCAAATGCACTTTTATCATTTTTGCCATGATTAATGTGTGCATGCTATGATCCTGAGCTCTACATGTGTTTTGAAGAATGCCATGCCATCTTTATAGGGGCGAATGCCATGTATTTTTGTGATCTTTTTGGTTACTAGCACAAGCATGCAAAGTAGCTTACTCAATGACGCTGATTTCAGGGACTTAGAATTTCCCTAAGTCCTTGCCCTGTCATTATTTTTATGCCATATGTTCATGTTGTTTCCTAGTGATCCGTGCCTCTTTTGGGCATGATCAGTAAGGATGTTTTGTAGATATTGTGGTGCTCTATCCATCCATGTTTTTGTTTGCTATTTTGGAGCACCCTAGCTTGAGTCAATCGAGCTCTACTTTTGCTATAAAATGTTCCTGACAGATTGTTAACATGTTTAGCGATTTTTCCGAGCTTGTTGTTATTGATCCGTGCATGCTATGTTGTTGTTCTTGCCATGTCTAGCTTCTATGCCATGTCTATTGGATGTGTGTATGCTTAGTTTGTAATTCAATGCCGCGTAGTGAGTGTATCGAGCTCGTAAACATGCCTACTCGTTAATTGGTTTGCCATGCTCCAGTTTTTCACTAAGTCTGAATCTGTTTATGTTTTTGCTATGTTCACATGCTTGCAATTGTATTTTTTGATCCCTTTTGGCTCATGGTCACTAAGGGACTTTTGTTATATGCTTTGAGTAGCTTCATGCCATGCCTTGCTTTTCCATGCTATGTTCCTGTAGCATGTAGTTATCGTGCTCTAAACATTGCTTCCTGATGATAAATTCCTGACTTGCTATTAATTTCACCAAGTCTGAAACCTTTTATCTTTTGCACTTTTGCCATGCTTGTTTGAACCTTCTATTGAGTGAATTAGCCGTAGCTCATTGTTCATCTTTTTTCAAGCATCATGAGTGGATCCCTGCCATGTATTTTGTTTCTATATTTGAGTGCTGTAGCATATTTATCTTGATGCATTTAGAAGGCCACTTGGTGTTAATCGCAGACCGGTGCCATATTTGTTTTGCTTGCCATTTCCGAACCGTGCATCTGATTCCGGTGATCTTTATATCGATTTCGACCGAAATCAACTCACCTTTCCAGTGGCACTCTTGGATTTCCATGTTGAGGCCAGGTTCAATATTTCCTTTCCAAATCATGCATATGCACCGCATACGACATCCCGCATTTCATGCCATGTTCATGTGTTGGTTGTTTACTAGGTTGTGTGCTTCTTTCAAGTGTTGCTTCTTCGGATTGGTTCCGATAAAGTCGCGTTTGTGAGGACCTGTTTGACTACGTCCGTTTGTCTTCTTCATGGACTCATTCTTCTTCCTTGCGGGATTTCAGGCAAGATGACCATGCCCTCGAAATCACTTCTATCTTTGCTTGCTAGTTGCTCGCTCTTTTGCTATGCCTATGCTGCGATACCTACCACTTGCTTATAATGCCTCCCATATTGCTAAGCCAAGCCTCTAACCCACCTTGTCCTAGCAAACCGTTGTTTGGCTATGTTACCGCTTTGCTCAGCCCCTCTTATAGCGTTGTTAGTTGCAGGTGGAGATTGGGGTGTGTTCCATGTTGGAACATGTATTGTTGTTGGGATATCACAATATTTCTTTTTTAATTAATGCATCTATATACTTGGTAAAGGGTGGAAGGCTCGGCCTTATGCCTAGTGTTTTGTTCCACTCTTGCCGCCCTAGTTTCCGTCATATCGGTGTTATGTTCCCGGATTTTGCGTTCCTTACACGGTTGGGTTATAATGGGAACCCCTTGATAGTTTGCCTTGAATAAAACTCCTCCAGCAAGGCCCAACCTTGGTTTTACCATTCGCCACCTAGCTTCTTTTTCCCTTGGGTTAGGCCAGCCCAAGGGTCATCTTTATTTTAACCCCCCGGGCCAGTGCTTGTCTAAGTGTTGGTCCAAACTAGAGCCCCTTGCAGCGCCACCTCGGGGAAACTCGAGGGCTGGTTTTAGTTGTACGGATTGCTTATCCGGTGTGCCCTAAGAACGAGATATGTGCAGCTCCTATCGGGATGTCGGCGCATCGGGCGGTCTTGCTGGACTTGTTTTACCATTGTCGAGGATGTCTTGTAACCGGGATTTCGAGTCTGATCGGGTTGTCTTGGGAGAAGGAATATCCTTCGTTGACCGTGAGAGCTTGTGATGGGCTAAGTTGGGACACACCTGCAGGGATTTGAACTTTCGAAAGCCGTGCCCGCGGTTATGGGCAGATGGGAATTTGTTAATGTCCGGTTGTAGAAAACCTAAACCCTAACTTAACTAAAATGCATCAACCGTGTGTGTAACCGTGATGGTCTCTTTTCGGCGAGGTCCGGGAAGTGAACACGGTGTTGGAGTTATGTTTGACGTAGGTTGTTCTAGGATCACTTCTTGATCCTACATTCTTGAACGTGCTTTGCCTCCTCTTCTCGCTCTCATTTGCGTATGTTAGCCATCATATATGCTAGTCGCTTGCTGCAGCTCCACCTCATACCCTTTTACCCTACCTATAAGCTTAAATAGTCTTGATCGCGAGGGTGTGAGATTGCTGAGTCCCCGTGACTCACAGATACTTCCAAAACCAGCTTGCAGGTGCCGTTGAACCGTGCAGGTGATGCAACCAAGCTCAAGGATGAGCTCGATGAAGATTGTGTTCCGTTTCCAGTTGATCAGTAGTGGAGCCCAGTCGGGACGATCGGGGATCTGTGTAGCTTTTGGGGTAGTCTTCTTTTATTTTGGTTCCGTAGTCGGACCTTGTGTGTATCTGGATGATGTAATGCTTTATTCATGTATGGTGTGAAGTGGCGATTGTAACCCAACTATGTATCTCTTTCCCTTATGTATTACAAGGGTTGTGTGAAGATTACCTCACTTGCGACATTGCTTTCAATGCAGTTATGCCTCTAAGTCGTGCTTCGACACGTGGGAGATATAGCCGCATCAAGGGCGTAACAGCAGGGGCGGTTATTGATTGCAACAAAGGCAATGTCACTTTTCATGTTAATGGTAATGAGCATACGGTACACTTTCTGAGGAAACAACCTCAAGTCCATAGTATCAATTCTATTGGAAAAATTTCAACGATTATTATTGGAGGTTTTGAATTTCCTCTTCCTACTGTCAAGAAGAAATATGATATTGTTATTGTTGGGGACATGCATATCCCCATTGAGGTAACCTAGTGTTATTCGAAATTTCTCCGGTTTCATGCGATTCGGAATGAGTTTGTTAACAAGACTCGATGAACCTTGTTAGTGGATTCCTTTTGGTGAGAATGAGATGGATGAAGTTAGAAAGCACAACTTTTTGTACCCTCTTTTTACTTTTTGTTATTTATATTAAATAAAGCAAAAATAGTATTTTCTGCCTGTTTAGTGAATTATCATTGCATTAAAAAATACCCCAAAAATAAAAGTTCTCCAAATGCCCGGAAAATGAAATAAGTTTTTTTCTAGAATATTTGAGGATTTTAGGCATTGACAACATAGCAAGGGGAGCAGCCACGTGCCCACGAGGGTGGAGGGTGCACCCTACCCCCTGGGCATGCCCCCTGCCTCGTGGACCCCACGTGGGTCCCCTCCACTTATCCTTGCACCCACACATTTCGTCTTGCTCTAGAAAAAATCATCCACCAGCTCAAACCCGAGTTCTAGCTCATCTTGCTGCCATTTTCGATCTCCTTGCTCAAAGCTCCATTCACAAAACTGCTTTGGGGGATTGTTCTTTGGTATGTCACTCCTCCAATGGTCCAATTAGTTTTTGTTCTAGTGCTTTATTTATTGCAAATTTTTGCTGCTTAGGTGACCCTGTTCTTGAGGTTGCATGTTAAATTTATGTGGTCAAAAGTAGTTTTAATGCATGATATAGCCACTAGGCACTTGTAGGAGTAGTTGCTATCAATTTTGTTGAGTTTGGTTCACTTTTATTTTCGAGTTACTAAAAATTTCAGAAATTTTCAGAAGAAGATGAAGAGATTCTTGAGGGGCTCTTCGAGCCGAAGCTCTAAGGATAAGCAAAGTGAAGAGAATAAGAAGCCCAAGTATAATCTCCCTCGTGCTGCGAAGGTTCGGACGTGCGAATGGCCTTGTGATGAGTTCTTGAAAGAGGCCGGGATTCATGAAGATTTTTATTATTTGGCTGAGAATGCAGGCCTCACCGACTTCGTCCACGACCAGCGTGAATAGTATCTCGTACTCACCAATATTTTTGTTCAAAATTTTCATTTCCATGCTAGGAGATCACCACCTTCGTTGGAATTTTATTTATATGATGAGCATAAGGAGATGTCACTTTACGATTTTTGCCGGGTTTGTAAGATACCCTTTGAGGGCAGCATAGAGCAACCACATCGTAATGATGTGGAGGGATTTATTGATACGATTGATGTAGGGGAAACTAGAAACGTTTCCGATGCAAGAATCACTAGCATACATTTTCCTGTTCCGCGTTACTTTGCAATATTTTCTACTAGATGCTTAATTGGTCGTGGGAACTACGCAAACCTTAGTGCCCCTGATATTGTTATTTTGCGGCATGCCATGTTTTGTGATACTACTTTCAGTTTAGGCGCTATTGTTGCTAAACGGTTAAATCTGAACCGTACAAAGGGCCCCATCCTCGGAGGTATCTTTGCCTCGCGCCTTGCTGCATACTTTAACATACCTACCAGGCATTTTGAGAAAGAGGAAAAGTTGTTGCCTCCTATTCTTCTAGGTTATAAGAGTATGGTAGCACATGAGTTTATTGTTAAGGATAAGAATAAGATACTTAAGTACAAATTAATATTTGGCAAAAATTATTGTGAGATTAGTACCTTGCATGCGTCCTCTTTGTTTAACATATTTTCAGGCACGTACCTCATTTTTCCTAAGGCCATACATGCGTACCAGGGCCAGATGTCAGCTGCAGAGCCGGAGCCACCATCTGATCCTCACCGTCAGTCTGTTTATCAGTGGAATCCGGAGGAGATCGCCAACCAGTGCCAACCTGAGGACACTTCTCAGTATGACCCCAGCTACAACTTTGATCCATGGGCATAGACCAACTTAGGCCAAAAGCCTAAGCATGGGGGAGTACATATTTCTCACCGACATACATTCATGTTCACACACTCATGCTAGTTGTCGGTGCTCATACTTTTTCATTGTATTATCCATGCTAGTTTAATTTATTTTTAAGCTTTCTGCTTGTGTGTTTGAAAAATCCTTAAGAAAAACCAAAAAAATAGTTGTAGCTTTTAGCTAGTTTACTTTCCATGCCTGTAGTAGTAGTAATTAAATAGAAAACCCAAAAATATTTCTCATTCTTATTTTACTTGTTGGGAGTTTTTCCCGTGTAAATAGTTTTATTTCTTTTCTTGTTCTTTGGGGGTCGAGAGGAGAAGACCTTGACGAAATTGTTGAGTGGCTCTTATATGCATTATTGTTGATCTAACAAAGAGCCCATATTACCTTGCCTTCTCCCTTGAATTGAATGCTTGCAGATTCCAGCTTAGTGCAATCCACGTGCACTATAATTATTATCCACACTATTCGATCGTGCAAGTGAAAGGCAACAATGACGATATATGATGAACTGATTGAGATGAGGAAAGCTGGTATGAACTCGACCTCTCTTGTTTTTTGTAAATATGATTAGTTCGTTGTTCCTGATTCAGCCTATTATGAATGAAACATGTTTGCAATGACAATTAGAGATTATAGTTGCTTATGCCATGCTTGATTTGCTAGTAGTTTATAATGGTTTACCTTACGTGCCAACATGCTATTAAAATGGTTGTGATGTGGTATGATAGGGTGGTATCCTCCTTCGAACGATTCGAGTGGCTTGACTTGGCACATGGTTACGCATCTAGTTGAAACAAAATCAACATAGCCTCTACGATATTTATGTTCATGGTGAATTATATCCAACTCATGCTTGCATTCGGTGTTGATTAATTGTAATGCATGTTCATGAGTGTTGTCGCTCTCTAGCTGGTCGCTTCCCAGTCTCTTTCTAGCCTTCACTTGTGCTAAGCGGGAATACTGCTTGTGCATCCAATTCCATAAACCCCAAAGTTATTCCATATGAGTCCACCATACCTTCCTATATACGGTATCTACCTGCCGTTCCAAGGAAATTTGTATGTGCCAAACTCTAAACCTTCAAATAAACATTCTGTTTTGCATGCTCGAATAGCTCATGTATCAACTAGGGTTGTTTGTATATTCCATGCTAGGCGGGTTATTCTCAAGAGGAGTGGACTCCGCTCCTCACTCACGAGAAAATGGCTGGTCACCGGGATGCCCAGTCCCATGCTCAAATCAAATCAAAATAATTGCAAACAAAACTCCCCCAGGATGGTTGTTAGTTGGAGGCACCCGTTGTTTCGGGCAATCCATGGATTGATGCTTATTGGTGGTGGGGGAGTATAAACTTTACCCCTGTGTAACACCCCGGATGTAACTTGCCATAATTGTAACTCCGACTCTGCCATTTTCGGCCTTAAGTTATGACTTTTCCTTTGTGGTTGGGTTTTTGTGTTCATTTTGCATTTTGTTCATGTCATGCATTTCATATCATGTCATCATGTGCATCTCTTTCGCATACGTGTTCGTCTCATGCATCCGAGCATTTTCCCCGTTGTCCGTTTTGCAATCCGACACTCCTACATGCACCGGCGCACCCCTCTTGCCTGTTTTCGTGAGGGGGGGTTAAATGTTCTCAGAATGGACCGAGATTTGCCAAGTGGCCTTGGTACACCACCGGTAGACCGCCTGTCAAATTTCATGCCATTTGGAGTCCGTTTGATACTCCAACGGTTAACCGGGGAACCGCAAAGGCCTCGTGCGTGTGTTGCAGCCCAACACCCCTCCAAAACGGCCCAATAACCCATCCAAACCACTCTCATGTCCTCCGTCATCGGATCACGGTCGTGTGGGCGAAAACTACACTCCATTTGGACACTCCTACATCCTCCTAGCTACAAATATGTGCCCCTCCCGGAATTTTCGCGGACGAACCCTAGCTCTCCCGCTCCTCGCGACGGACACGTCCGGGCGAAGCCGGACGCGTCCGCCACCGCGCCCGCACCAACCAGAGGGTGCCACGTGTCGCCGCCGCCGGCTCCCACCGCACGCCGCCGCCAGGCCCGCCGAAGCCTAGATCCGGCCCCTGTGGCTCGACCGCGCCTCGCCGTCGCGCCTCCCCGCGCTCGCTCCCGCTCCTCTAGTGCACCGCCGCCGCGCGCCCGGCCACCGCCACCGCCTCGCCGCCCGGCTCCGGCGAGCCCCGCAGGCCGCGCCACCACACGCTGCCCCGCCGCCGTCGCCGATCTCCGTGGCCCCGCATCGACCCGCGCCCGCCGCACTTCGCCATCTCCGGTCGCCCCGGATCCGGCGACCTCGACGCCGCCTCTCCGTTCATCTCCGGCACGAACCCCAGCAAAGATCCAGCGAACCTCGGTTCACGTGCAAAGAGACGAACCCTAGATCTGAAAGGGTTGACCCCCGATTTTCCTCTATGTCTTTTTTTGTGTTAAATTTTATGCCTCTGTTCATTGCCCCATAACACCATGACTGTAGCTCCATTTCATGCATATTATGTATAAAAATGTTCATTGTGAGATGCTCTTCATTTCATTACATTGTGGCATGCTTGTTTGAGTCCATCTTGATGCCCAAATCATTGATGCAAGAGTGCTATAAAATGTTTACTGCTGCTACTTATCAGATTATGATGTATTGTCATTTTTGCCACATTTGTTGTGTGCATCATATGGGCATGAGCTCTATATGTGTTTTGGTCTATGCCATGCCATCTTTACAGGGGTGCTTGCCATGTATTTTTGTGATCAATGTGGTGACTATCACAAGCATGCAAAGTAGCCTTCGTGATATTGCTGATTTCAGGGACTTAGGATTTTGCTAAGTCCTTTTCCTGCTGTTATTTTTATGCCATGTAAACATGATGCTACAGTGAGATCCATGCTTGTTTTGAGTATCTCTAGTAAGGGTGTTTTGGACAGATGGTTATGCTCTATCCATCCATAGCCCTGTTTGCAATTGTGGAGTGCCCTAGAATGTCTTAATATTGCTCTACTTTTGCTATAAAATGTTCCTAGCAGATTGTTTACATGTTAATCAATTTTTCCATGGTTGTTGCTACTTATCCATGCATGCTATGAACTTGCTCTTGCCATGGTTTGCTTCATGAACATGTCTTCTTGCTGCTAGTATGCTTGTCTTGTCATGAAATGCCTTGTGGTGAGTGTTTTGAGCTCGCAAAGATGCCTTCATAATTCTGTTAATGCCATGCTCAGTTTTCTGCAAAGTCTGAAACTGTTAATAAAACTTGCTATGTTTACATGGGTGCCATCATATCTTATGTGCCTTTTTGGCTCATGGTCAGTAAGGGACTTTTGTTCTATGCATTTAGTAGATTCATGCCATGCCTTTGTTTGCTATGTTATGTTCCTGTAGCATGTTGTTTGCTAGCTCTAAACATTGCTTCCTGATGTTATTTCTGGCATGTTAGTATTTTCACTAAGTCTGTGAAGCTGATATCTTTTGCACTTTTTCCATGCTTGTTTGAACCTGCTCTTGTGAGATTTAGCCGTAGCTCAATGTTCCTGTTTTATCAAGCATCTTGAGTACATCTCTGCCATATGCCTTGTTGTTATGTTGGAGTGCAGTAGCTTAGTTTCTTGTTGCATTCTAGATGGCATCATGCTGTTAATCGCAGAATTGTGCCATTCTTGTTTGGCTTGCCATTTGCAAACCGTGCCTCCGTTTCCGGTGATCTTTATATGGATTTCGACCGAAATCATCTCATCTTTCCAGAGGCACACTTGGTTTGCCAAGTTGATGCCTTGTTCATTCTTTCTCTTCCCAAGCACGCATATGCATTGCATATCACATCCCGCATGTCATGCCATGTTTTGCATCATGTTGTTTGTGCATTGCACCGTGATTGATTGTTGGTACCTTGCTTGTGTTCTTGATTTGGGTAGAGCCAGGAGACGAGTACGTGATCGAGGAACCTATTGAGTACGCTAACGAGGATCAAGCTTATGACAACTCTGAGAACTTTGCAGGCAAGATGACCATACCCTCGAAATCACTTCTATCTTTGCTTGCTAGTTGTTCGTTCTATTGCTATGCCGCGCTACCTACCACTTGCTATATCATGCCTCCCATATTGCCATGTCAAGCCCCTAACCCACCTTTCCTAGCAAACCGTTGTTTGGCTATGTTACCGTTTTTCTCAGCCCCTCTTATAGCGTTGCTAGTTGTAGGTGAAGATGAAGTTTGTTCCATGTTGGAACATGGATATTGTTGGGGTATCATTATTATATCTTGTTTACTTTAATGCATATATATACTTGGTAAAGGGTGGAAGGCTCGGCCTTATGCCTGGTGTTTTGTTCCACTCTTGCCGTCCTAGTTTCCGTCATACCGGTGTTATGTTCCTTAATTTTGCGTTCCTTACGCGGTTGGGTGTTATGGGAACCCCTTGACAGTTCTCCTTGAATAAAACTCCTCTGGCAAGGCCCAACCTTGGTTTTACCATTTTCCTACCTACCACCACATACCTTCCCTTGGGTTCTGCAGATTCAAGGGTCATCTTTATTTTAAACCCCCCGGGCCAGTGCTCCTCTCAGTGTTGGTCCGAAACAGGCAACCTGCGGGGCCAACTCGGGGCAACTTGAGGGTTGGTTTTACTCGTAGCTTGACCTATCCGGTGTGCCCTGAGAACGACATACGTGCGACTACTATCGGGATTTGTTGGCACATCGGGCGGCTTTGCTGGTCTTGTTTTACCATTGTCGAAATGTCTTATAACCGGGATTCCGAGACTGATCGGGTCTTCCCGGGAGAAGGAATATCCTTCGTTGACCATGAGAGCTTGTGATGGGCTAAGTTGGGACACCCCTGCAGGGTTTTGAACTTTCGAAAGCCGTGCCCGCGGCTATGGGCAGATGGGAATTTGTTAATGTCCGGTTGTAGAGAACTTGACACTTAACTTAATTAAAATGAATCAACCGCGTGTGCAGCTGTGATGGTCTCTTTTCAGCGGAGTCCGGGAAGAGAACACGGTCTCGTGTTATGCTTGAACGTAAGTAGCTTGAGGATCACTTCTTGATCACTATTAGCTTCTCGACCGTGCTTTGCTTCTCTTCTCGCTCTCTTTTGCGTAAGTTAGCCACCATATATGCTAGTGCTTACTGCAGCTCCACGTCACCACCCCTTTCCTACCCTTAAGCTTAAATAGTCTTGATCTTGGGGGTGTGAGATTGTTGAGTCCCCGTGACTCGCAGATACTTCCAAACAGATTGAGGTGCCGATGATGCCAGTGCAGGGGACACTACCGAACTCAAGTGGGAGTTCGACGAGGATTCGGGCTGTTACTATGTTTCTTTTCCGGATGATCAGTAGAGGAGCTCAGTTGGGGCGATCGGGGATCTAGCATTTGGGGTTGTCTTTCTTTATTTTGGTTCCGTAGTCGGATCTTTGTTTGTACCTTGGTTGATGTATGTATTATTTATGTATTGTGTGAAGTGGCGATTGTAAGCCGACTCTTTATCCCTTTCTTATTCAGTACATGGGATGTGTAAAGGTTACCACTCTTGCGACAGACCTACCATGCGGCCATGCCTCTAAGTCGTGCCTCGACACGTGGGAGATATAGCCGCATTGTGGGTGTTACAAGTTGCTAATCAGAGCCTTCCCCGACTTAGGAGCCCCCTGCTTGATCGAATCGCTGACGTTGTTGAGTTTAGAACAAAATGTTTTTGTGTCTTAGGATTATATATATATATCGAAGAGTAGGATTCTTTTTACTCCTCAGTCCCTTCATCACTCTGGTGAGGCCTCCTGACGTAGAGTTTTGACTCTTCTCTCCTCAAATTTCATGAATTTTTTTAGGATCACGCGGGTATCTTGGAATCGTTCCGATGGTTTTGTGACGAGAACATTGTTCTTGGTGCCTCCTGACATTTAGGGGTTGTGGCAGTGTCCCGGGGAGTTGAGCTCCAAGGTGTTGTCGTCACAATTTTATCGTTGTAGTTCTGGAATACCTGAGTTCACCGACATCGAAAATCTCTTTTATGCAATTGTTGGTGAGATAACCTCGACGCCACCCAGTACTGGGGCGGGAGTTCGGGAGTATTGCCATAACTCGTATAACGGATGCTTTTCGAAGGTTGAGGTACATGATTTTAGAAGGTTTCTTGGTTATGTGTTGAAGGATGGATACAGCTGGATGTAGGATTTGCTAGTTTTGGGTGAGATATTATGCTTGCCCTATATCCCCAACACCTGATTGCATAACCAGAAAGTTTCGGGAGTTTTATAGGTGGGAATTCAAGTAGCTCTAGTATTTCTTCCCGCAGATATTTGGTTTGTGATTGGGTAATCCTTACCACTTATTTGTTCATATCCGTACCTTGTTACTTTATTCATATACCTTTATCAAAGTGGCTTCTCAACTTTATGGAAGTGTGACGATTTACTTTGGAATTCATTCGTTCATTCTTGTTCGAATATTAAGGCTATATGTTGCAATTTCGATCCATTGATTCAACTTCAATATATGTCTTTCAATATGCTAACGGATGTCAACATCTTCAGGATGGCTCCTCCAACACGTCAGAATCCGGACCGCAATGATGGGGAGCAATCGAACCCTCCGCCACCACCTCCACCTCTGGGGCATGGCAACCTGTCATGGCAGCCACCAACGCCAACACTCAGATGCTTTTGCAACTCTTGCAAGAGCGCAACCAAGGGCAAGGCAACCAAGGAAATCAAGGCCAATGCAACAATCAACCTCAGTTTGCTACCCTCAACCAGTTCCTCGCAAACCAGCCGAAGTCCTTCAGCAACTGTGTCGAGGCCACAGACGCCGACGACTGGCTTGTGGATATCTGCAAACATTTTGAGTGTAGCAATGTCAGGCATGAGGACTTTGTCAAGTTTTCTTCATTTCAACTCAAAGACCAAGCTGCTGAGTGGTATCAACAATACAGAGATTCCAGAGGAGGTCGTGTGATTATGTGGGATGATTTCCGCCGAGACTTCAAAGCTCATCACATCCCACAAAGTGTTGCTGAGAACAAGCGTAAGGAGTTCCGCAATAAGGTAGCTTGTTTGTGTATCAATACAATATCCAGTTTCAGAAACTCGCTCACTTAGCTAAACAAGACGTCCCTGATGAAGAGAGTATGATTTATCAATTCAGAGGTGGCCTCAGAGAAGATCTGCAATTAGCTCTCGTGCTTCTTGAGCCGACTAAGTATGATGAATTCTACAACATGGCACTAAAGCAAGAGGCCGCTCAGATTAAGTGTGATGCTTCTAAGAAGAGACTCAGGGATGCAGCTCAATCTTCTTCTTCAACTCAAGTGGCAGCTAAGCAACAGAAGTTCTGGTTGCCTCCTCCTCCTCCGTTTCGTTAGCCTTATCAGCAAAAGAGTAAAGGTGGCAATGGATCTTCCCACCCACCCACCCAACCCAGGCTATCAGAACAAAGCTCAGTCTCATACTCCAAGGTCAAGTGCTCCTTATCATCATCCGCTCTCAGAGGTTACTTGCAACAAATGTCAGCAGAAAGGGCACTATGCAAACAAGTGCTTCAACCAAAGGCGCCTTCCGCCTCCTCCTACTGTGAGATCTTCCAGCAATGCAGTGGTCAAGCATAATCCCAAGCATGCTAAGGTCAACATGATGAACGCAGCTCAGGCAGATGATTCTTCAGAAGTGATCATGGGTAACCTTCCAGTTAACTCTATTCCAGCTAAAGTTCTTTTTGATACTGGTGCATCGCATTGTTTCATGTCAAGACCGTTTTTTTGCCAAGAATGACTTCAACACTTCACTTTTGGTTAAACCCATGGCTGTCATTTCTCCGGGTAAACGTTTGAGCTCTAGCATGATAGCTCCTAATGTGTCAATCGAGATGGGCGACTATAGCTAGATTTCTGGCTTCTCCAATTGTTCTTGGTGACTCTGATATTGATCTAATTCTCAGCATGGTCTGGCTTTCTAAGCACAAGGCTCAGCTTGATTGTGCTGCCAGGCAGATTCAATTGACACTAGTATCCACTATGTTCTGAGATTGATGTTGCTATGACTTTGCTATGCTTAATGCTTGTCACTAGGGCCCAAGTGCCATGATTTCAGATCTGAACCTATTATGTTTTCATGAATATATGTGAGTTCTTGATCCTATCTTGCAAGTCTATAGTCACCTATTATGTGTTATGATCCGTTAACCCCGAAGTGACAATAATCGGGATACTTACCGGTGATGACCGTAGTTTAAGGAGTTCATGTATTCACTATGTGTTAATGATTTGGTCTGGTACTCTATTAAAAGGAGGGCTTAATATCCCTTAGTTTCCAATAGGACCCCGCTACCACGGGAGGGTAGGACAAAAGATGTCATGCAAGTTATTTTCCATAAGCATGTATGACTATATTCGGAATACATGCCTACATTACATTGATGTACTGGAGCTAGTTCTGTGTCACCCTATGTTATAAATGTTGCATGATTGATCGCATCTGACATAATTATCCATAAATGATCCATTGCCTACAAGCTTTTCATATATTGTTCTTCGCTTATTTACTTTTCCATTGCTACTGTTATAATCACTATAAAACTAAAAATATTACTTTTGCTACCGTTACCACTACTATCATATTATTTGCTACTAAATACTTTGCTGCAGATATTAAGTTTCTAGGTGTGGTTGAATTGACAACTCAGCTGCTAATACTTGAGAATATTCTTCTTTGGCTCCCATTGTGTCGAATCAATAAATTTGGGTTGAATACTCTATCCTCGAAAACTGTTGCGATCCCCTATACTTGTGGGTTATCAAGATGCGCCTGGAAGCCGGGGCCTGAGCACCACCCAAGATGCAAGCGATGGCGCGTGGCTCCTGGAAGCCCTCAACCCCTTCGTCCTGTTGGTGGTCGTCGTTCCTCCTTGGTGGCGCGGCAGCGGAGGGATACTAGGATTTCCCTGAGGACGGTCCTCGTGAGTCTGGTCCCTCCAGGCGCCCTCACGAGGCTGGTCCTGCTAGCGGTCCTCATGAGGCTGGTCTCACCACTCCTGGCGGGGCCCGCGGTCGTCCCAACGTCCTCCACCTCGTCCACTTCCTCGGCCGTAGCCCCGGTCGTTGCGCTCGGGGCATCGACCGAAGCGTCCATCTCGAATGGCTCCGAGCTCTTGACAATCATTGGTGTTGTGGCTGTGCACGTTGTGGAAGGCGCAGAATGTACGGCTGCCCTTGGACGACTCGGGAAGGTCCCGGCCACGCTTTGTGTTTGGCTCTGCCGCGAGTACGTCCACTCCCTTCCGCTTCATGTCCTTGACCTTGGCCTTCTTCTCCTCTGGATCTGCAGCTGGGAGCTCGGGGAGGGAGAGACGCCCCTCCTCTGCTCTTGCACACTTGGTTGCTATGTTGAACAGCTCCAGTGTCGTGCACAGCTCCTCGTGGATGGCGAGCTCCTCCTTCATCTCAATGTCGCAGACGCCATCGGAAAATGCTGAGATGATGGCCTCATTCGTTACCTTGGGGATCTTGAGACACACGCTATTGAAGTGCTGGATATACTTCTGCAGGGTCTCTCCCGGCTGTTGCTTGATGCGGCGCAGGTCACCAGCGGCCGGAGGTCGGTCGCGTGTGCCCTGGAAGTTGGCGACGAAGCGGTCACGCATCTCACCCCAGGAGGAGATCAAGCCTGGAGGCAGGTTCAGGAGCCACGAGCGGGCACCATCCTTGAGAGCCATGTGAAACCAGTTCGCCATGACCTTTTCGTCGCCGTTGGCCGCCTCGATGCTCAGCTCGTAAAGCTATAGGAACTCTGCGGGGTCGGGGGTGCCATCGTAGCGTGGAGGCAGGTCCGGCTTGAACTTGCCTGGCCAGACGATGCTACGCGGCTCAGGAACGAGGGCACGGCAGCCTGCGGTGGCCACCGGGGCCCTCTGCAGGGGCGGAGCCTTCCCTTGATGTCCGCGCACGGCCGCCACTGGCGGCGCGCGGTCTTGTCGTGGCGCCAGGAGCGCCGGAGCGTTTTCTCGCGGACGGGGAACCTCCCGGCAGCTTCCTTCTTCGTGCGCGGGCACACAGCGCGGTGGATCATGTCGCGGGACCGCACGTCTTGGGGCGAGGACGTCGTCTTGACGCGGAGGAGGCGGAGGTGCTCCATGAGCCGCGCGTCTCGGCGCGAGTGTGCCGTCTTGATGCGGAGGCGCTCCGTGAGCTACATCGCTCGCAGCTGGAGGTGGGCGAGGCAACGAGAGGTATGGTGCACGAGAGCCTCCAACGGCGCTGACGAGCTCGGCGCTGCGGTCCAACCAGTCCTCGTAGAGGTCATCGACTGGGCGGTAACGCAGGTGCTCGCGTGCCATGAGCAGCGCGGCCTGCGCGTCTGTGGGTGCACGGCGAGCGCGTGACGATGAGCCGGCCGGAGTCAGCGACGGCGTGGCGGTGCGGTCGTCCCACCGCATGGAGGGTGCAGTGAGGACGCCTGGTGCTCGTTTGCCACCGGGCGGGCAGCAGGGTTGGCAATAGGAGACGGAGAACGATGGGGAGGCCCGCCGACAGGGGCTGTCTGAGCGACACGGGCAGCGAGGGCGGCCCATCGCTCAGCGCGCGTCCGACATGGATGTGGTGGAGCGATGGGACGCGGATCAGCGGAAGGAAAGCTTCAGCGCACCCCTACCTGACGCGCCAAATGTTGGATTTCAGGTTCCGGCAAAACCCTTGAGGTTCGAACATGGGGGTGCGCACGAAGATCTCTCCCCCTCTAGCTCTCTCCCTCACCGTGATCTCAAGTCTTAGCGCGTCGAACCTGCAGAACAAGGGACACAAGATTTATACTGGTTCGGGCCACCAATGCGGTGTAATACCCTACTCCAGTGTGGTGTGGTGGATTGCCTCTTGGGCTGAGGATGAATAGTTACAAGGGAAGAACAGCCTCCTGAGGAGAGGTGCTCTTGTGCTTGGTGAGTTGATGCGGTCGAGGATCGTCTTGTCCCTCTTCTAAGCTGGTGGCTAGTCCTATTTATAGAGGCCCAGGTCCTCTCCCCAAATATTAGGCGGGGAGGGATCCCACAACAACCAGTTTGAAGGGGGACAACTAGTACAAGCTATCCTAACAAAAGGTGGTCTTCGCCTGCCAAAGGCTCTGGCGTTGACGCCGTCCTGGGTTCCATGGTGACTTCCGTCCTGCCGTCCTGCTGGTCTTGGTCTTGTTGCACCGATATGGAAACCTTTGCTTGACGCCTCGGGACTCCGCGCCTGCGCTTGTCTCTTAAGCACCAAAGGGGAAACGAGGACACTGCACGCTGCCGCCCGCCTGGCCTTGGTCATCATGGCTTACGTCACGGGGACCTCGCGAGGTGCCCCTTGCCTTGATCTCTCTGCCCCTCACGAGCCAGCCTGGTGAGGCCGCCCCCGAGGAGGTCTTGCGTCGTCCGCCTCGCGAGGCTTGGCCCCTCGCGAGGGTCTTGAGTGCTTGCTGGTGAAGATGGGCCGTACAGGGCCGCTGGTGGAGCCACGCCGTGGGCCGCAGACAGGCAAGTCTAGGGACCCCCGTTCCCAGGACGCCGACACCTATGGCTGAGGCATAGGGAATAACTTTCATTCTCTCTCTATCTTTTGCCGTGGTTGGGTTTTGAGTCTTACTCAACTTCACACCTTGCAACACAGGCAAGCACCCTTTCTTTGACTGATCTATTGTGAACTTCTTCAAAACTTTGTCAAGGTATGTGCTTTGTGAATGTCCTATTAAGCGTCTCGATCTATCCCTATAGATCTTGATGCTCAATAGGTAAGCAGCTTCATCGAGGTCTTTCATTGAAAAATTCTTATTCAAGTATTCTTTTATCTTTCCTAATAATAAAGCGGCTATTGTTTTGCCCAGCTCACCATCATTAAAATTGCCCCATAATTGACAATATTTACCCCACTACCACCCATAAGTAAAAAAACAAAACTGTTCGCACGTAACGTGTGCTTCTTATGTCAAACTCACCAATTGGTATGGTACGCTGAATGGGTGGGCCTTAGCCCGCACTACTTATCTTTTGTAGTGGTTCGTCTAGGATGGTACTGGGCCTAAACTAGCAGGCACATGGCATGTCTACCACTCGCACAAAAATTGGAATAGCCCCACCTCACCCCCTTCAACTAAATCCCACCAGTTTATGTAGTTTCTCGAGTTGTCTAACAAATCACTGGGAATCAAGGGGCCGACGTAAAACATGGATTGGATCTGCATGCACCGGTAGTATGGGACATGCATAATGAGCCAGCAAGAGGGAATTGATCTTCATGCACCGGTGGCATGGGACATAGATAATGCTTATGAAGGAAATCTGCATGCATTGATGCATTAGAATAGTGGACTAATTAATATGGATGGACCGGTGGTGGGCTAGTCGAACCCAATAAGAGTCGCACAAGGGGAGCTCTCTCGTGGTGTCCACATCAGATGAGAAAAAGATAAAAGGAACACGATCAAGTCTTGATCGTCTCGCTCATGCACACACGATTGGCCAGAGTAGTAGAAATCCTAACCTAGCCTGGGTATCCCCACCACACCCTTTCTTCTCCTTTGCCACCGTTGCCTCCTCTCCTCTTCTCTGGTTCTTCAGCCGACGCCGCTGCCCCCATCCTTCCTCCTCACCTATACCCACCCCATCCTCTACCCAATGGTAACTTCTGTCGTTCCATCTTCATCGCCAGCCTTCGATGCGGTCGCTGCCGTCGCTCTCAAAGTGGTCGACAACGACAAGGACTTAGTCCTATACCATGGCAAGGTGTGTGCTACGGGATCCCGGCGTTGTACTCTTCTTGTTGTGATTTAGTGTCGTCCGCTTCCCGCTTCTCCTCTGGCTTTGGTATTTTTTTTCTTGGTGGTGGAGCGATCACGACTCTGCTTTTCGATTTGGTTGCAGTTCGGGAGCGAGCTCAGAGCACGGGTTGAGATGATGGTGTCGAGTGCGGATGGGATTGGCGCGATGCGGACGTGCGTGCTGTGACCCAACAATCTGTCGGGCCAGGAGATTCAAGCTTGGCGAGGTTCACTGCTGGATGTGCAAGGTCTCAATTGGGCAAGGTATTTGAAGCAGTCACCCACATCAAGCAGTCCCTGCAGGCGGTTGATGTACTCGGGTCTGGTTCGGGTCCGTGGTATTTTTGCATGTAAATTTTTTTAGGATATTTTTCTATCAGATTTGACCCCGTCTGCTACTCTGGTATCTGCGTCTTACTCGTTATGAATTCTTCTCAGCTTTATGAATGGCCTTTTGTTTTGAACATGGTGTGGGATTCTAGCTTGTCTAAGAACTCGGATTTGGGCAGACAGATTGGGGATGTGCATAAGTCCTTTGGGGACAAGCGTTTACCGCAAGGTGTCGATTTCAAGGTGAGTCCTGGTAGGAGCATGTGCTTTTTCCACTTCTTGCTGATTGTTCTGGTTCAGTAACGGTCATTCACCTTGCATCTTGGTTACTAGGTTTTCCTCTCCATGTTCACATTGTTGCCAATATTGTCTAAACTCTTAGATTATTTCTAACTATTATGGTTCAGTGCCTAAACTATTATTGTTAATACGGCTCGCTGGGCAAGCGGGCGCTTCTCTCCTCCTCGTCTTTGACGGCCAAATCGTCCCACTGTATCGAGTGTTTTGTTCTTGTGCATGTTTATTAGAGGCAGGAGCACAACCGTGGAGTACAGGGACATCAACGCCGGTGGGACCAACGACAACGATAGGAGGTAAGCCACCTTGTAGTGCATTGTCCATGTTGTTTGGCAGAGGTCACAAAGTATATGCACTTGGTTGTATCTATTGAAGTTCTGCAGTTGATTTTCTTGCATAAGTATGCCATGAAATATATGTATTACTATGTAAAGTTTTCTCTTATGAGCAATTGTTCACTTTGTTTTATTATCTTTCATTATGTTTTTAGTAATCTCTGAGTGCAAGTTTTGTGGACATGCGATAATTATTTATTGTTTGTGAACCAGAGATGGTGATAATGAAGGAAATATGCCCTAGAGGCAATAATAATGTTGTTATTTTATATTTCCTTATTCATGATAAAGATTTGTTATTCATGCTAGAATTGTATTGATCGGAAACCTAAATACATGTGTGAATATATAAACAAACACCATGTCCCTAGTGAGCCTATACTTGACTAGCTCGTTGATCAAAGATGGTTAAGCTTTCCTAACCATGGACATGAGTTGTCATTTGATAAGGGGATCAGATCATTAGGAGAATGATGTGATGGACAAGACCCATCCCTTAGCTTAGCATTATAATCGTTCAGTTTTATTGCTATTGCTTTCTTCATGTCAAATACATATTCCTTCGACTATGAGATTATGCAACTCCCGGATACCGGAGGAATGCCTTGTGTGCTATCAAACATCACAACGTAACTGGGTGATTATAAATATGCTCTACAGGTATCTCTGAAGGTGTTTGTTGAGTTGGCATAGATCGAGATTAGGATTTGTCACTCCGAGTATCGCAGAGGTATCTCCGGGCCCTCTCGATAATACACATCATAAGCTTGCAAGCAAATGACTAAGAAGTTAGTCACGAGGTGATGTATTATGTAATGAGTAAAGAGACTTGCCGGTAATGAGATTGAACTAGGTATGAAGATACCGACGATCGAATCTCGGGCAAGTAACATACCGATGGACAAAGGGAATAACGTATGTTGTCATAACGGTTCGACCAATAAAGATCTTTGTAGAATATGTAGGAGACAATATGGGCATCCAGGTTCCGCTATTGGTTATTGACCCGAGAGGTGTCTCGGTCATGTCTACATAGTTCTCGAACACGTAGGGTACGCACGCTTAACATTCGATGACGATATAGTGTTATATGAGTTATGTGATTTGGTGATCGAATGTTGTTCAGAGTCCCGGATGAGATCACGGACATGACGAGGAGTCTCGAAATGGTCAAGAGGTAAGGATTAATATATAGGACGATGGTATTCGGACACCGGAAGTGTTCCGGGGTGTACCGGGTACCTATCGAGTCATCGGAAGTTCCGGGCACCCCCGACAAAAGATATGGGCCTAATGGGCCAAGAGGGGAAACACACCAGCCACCACGGGCTGGTGCGCCCCCATATGGGCCCAACCAGAGGAGAAGGAAAGAGGGGAAGGGAGAAGGAAAGGGGAGGGATTCAGCCTCCCCTTTCCTTCCCTCCTCCCTCCTCTTTCCTTCCCCCTCTGGCAGATAAGGAAGGGGGGGCACCGGCCATAGGAAATCCCCAAGTAGGATTCGGCCTACTTGGGCGCCTCCTTGGCTTCCTCCCCTCTCCCTCCCACCTATATATATATGTGGGGGGCGCCCCTAGCACACCCCAGACAATTGTTAGCCGTGTGTGGCGCCCCCCCTCCACTGTTTACTCCCATGGTTATATCTTCGTAGTGCTTAGGTGAAGACTTGCAAGGATCACATCACCATCACCGTCACCACCCCGTCGTGTTGATTGAACTCATCTACTACTTCGACAACTTACTGGATCAAGAAGGCGAGGGGCGTCACCGAGCTGAATGTGTGCAGAACTCGGAGGTGCTCATACGTTTGGTACTCGATCGGTGGATCGCGAAGAAAGTTCAACTACATCAACCGCGTTGTGAAACGCTCCCGCTTACGGTCTACGAGGGTACATAGACACACTCTCCCCCTTGTTGCTATGCATCTCCATGGATAGATCATTACATGTGCGTAGATTTTTTTTGTTTTCCATGCAACGTTTCCCAACATTGGCATCATCAACCAGGTCTATGCGTAGATGATATGCACGAGTAGAACACAAAGGGTTGTGGGCGGTGATAGTCACACTACTTACCACCAACATCTTATTTTGATTTGGAGGTATTGTGGGATGAAGCGGCCGGGACCAACCTTACATGTCCACACACATGAGACAGGTTCCACCGACTGACATGCAACTAGTTTTGCATAAAGGTGGCTGGCGGGTGTCTTTTTCTCCTACTTTAGTTGAATCGAATTTGACTGCGGCCGGTCCTTGCAGAAGGTTAAAACAACAAACTGCGGCCGTTGTGGTTTTATGCGTAGGTAAGAACGGTTCTTGCTAGAAGCCCGTAGCAGCCACGTAAAACTTGCAACAACAAAGTAGAGGACGTCTAACTTGTTTTTGCAGGGCATGCTGTGATGTGATATGGTCAAGACATGATGTGATAAATGTTATTGTATGAGATGATCATGTTTTGAAAGATATCTGACAACCGGCAGGACCCTTATGGTTGTCTCTTTGTTGTATGAAATGCAAAAGCCATGTAATTTCTTTACTATATCACTATGCGTTAGCGATAGTTGTAGAAGTAATAGTTGGCGAGACGACCACGACACTATGATGGAGATTAAGGTGTCGAGCCGGTGACGATGGAGATCATGACGATGCTTTGGAGATGGAGATCAAAAGCACAAGATGATGATGGCCATATCATGTCACATTTTTTATTGCATGTGATGTTCACCTTTTATGCATCTTATTTTGCTTAGTATGGCTGTAGCATTATAAGATGACCCCTTCACTAAATTTCAAGGTAAAAGTGTTCTCCCTGAGTACGCACCATTGCTACAGTTCATCGTTTCGAGACACCACGTGATGAGCGGGTGTGATAGACTCTACGTTCACATACAACGGGTGTAAGACAGTTTTACACAGGCAAAATACTTGGGTTAAACTTGACGAGCCTAGCATGTATAGACATGGCCTCGGAACACTGGAGACCGAAAGGTCAAACATGAGTCATATAGTAGATATGATCAATATAGAGATGTTCACCATTGATGACTACCCCATCTCACTTGATGATCAAACATGGGTTAGTTGATATGGATCATGTATCACTTAGACAACTTGAGGGATGTTGATTTAAGTGGGAGTTCATTAGTAATTTGATTAATTTAACTTAATTTATCATGAACTTAGTCCTGATAGTATTTGCAAATCTATGTTGTAGGTCAATAGCTCGCAATATAGCTCCCCTATTTTTGATATGTTCCTAGAGAAAAATAAGTTGAAAGATGATAGTAGCAATGATGCGGACTAGGTCCATGATATGAGGATTATTGATACGACTATTTTGCATCATGCTTTTATATCGATATTTATTGCATTATGGGCTATTATTAAATATTATGTCACAATACTTATGCCTTTTCTCTCTTATTTTACAAGGTTTACATGAAGAGGGAGAATGCCGACAGCTGGAATTCTGGGCTGGAAAAGGAGAAAATATTAGAGATCTATTCTGCACAACTCCAAAAGTCATGAAACTCCACGAAAGTCAGTTTTGGAATATTTAAAAAATATTGGACGAAGGAAGCACCAGAGGGGGGCCACCCACTGTTCACGAGGGTGGAGGGCACGCCCAACCCCTGGGCGCGCCCCCTGCCTCGTGGGACACCTGGAAGCCCCCCGATTGCCCATCTTCTGGTATAAGGTGTCTTTTGCCCTGGAAAAAAAATTAGAAGGAAGCTTTCAGGATGAAGCGCCACCGTCTCGAGGAGGAACCTTGGCGGAACAAATCTAGGGCTCCGGCGGGGCTGTTCTGCCTGGGAAGCATCCCTCCGGGAGGGGGAAATTGTCACCATCATCATCACCATTGATCCTCTCATCGGGAGGGGGTCAATCTCCATCAACATCTTCACCAGAACCATCTCCTCTCAAACCCGAGTTCATCTCTTGTATCCAATCTTTGTCTCAGAACCTCAGATTGGTACCTGTGGGTTACTAGTAGTGTTGATTACTCCTTGTAGTTGATGCTAGTTGGTTTATTCGGTGGAAGATTATATGTTCAAATACTTTATGCACATTAATACCCCTCTGATTATGAACATGGATATGATTTGTGATTAGTTACGTTTGTTCCTGAGGACATGGGAGAAGTCTTGTTATAAGTAGTCATGTGAATTTGGTATTCGTTCGATATTTTGATGAGATGTATGTTGTCTTTCCTCTAGTGGTGTTATGTGAACGTCTACTACATGACACTTCACCATTGTTTGGGCCTAGGGGAAGACATTGGGAATTAATAAGTATATGATGGGTTGCTAGAGTGACAGAAGCTTAAACCCTAGTTTATGCGTTGCTTCGTAAGGGGCTGATTTGGATCCATATGTTTCATGCTATGGTTAGGTTTACCTTAATTCTTCTTTCGTAGTTGCGGATGCTTGCGAGGGGGGTTAATCATAAGTGGGATGTTTGTCCAAGGAAGGTAAGTACCCAAGCGCCGGTCCACCCACATATCAAATTATCAAAGTAACGAACACGAATCATATGAGCATGATTAAAACTAGCTTGACGATAATCCCCATGTGTCCTCGGGAGCGCTTTCCTTTATATAAGAGATTGTCCAGGCTTGTCCTTTGCTTGAAAAAGGATTGGGCCACCTTGCTGCACCTTGTTTACTCTTGTTACTTGTTACCCGTTACGAATTACCTTATCATAAAACTATCTGTTACCGATAAATTCAGTGCTGGCAGAGAATACCTTACTAAAAACTGCTTGTCATTTCCTTCTGCTCCTTGTTGGGTTCGACACTCTTACTTATCGAAAGGACTACGATAGATCCCCTATACTTGTGGGTCATTAAGAATATTTTCTGGCGCCATTGCCCGGGATTGAAGCGCCTCTCGTAGGTGGAATTTGGTAAGGAAAATTTATATAGTGTGCTGAAATTTACTGTCACCTGCTACTATGGAAAATAATCCTTTGAGGGACTTGTTCGGGGTATCTTCACCCCGACCAGTAGAGCAAAGAGTTTCTCCTCAACCTACTGAACCTATTGAAAATGTTCACTTTGAAATTCCTTCGGGTATGATAGAGAAACTACTAGCTAACCCTTTTACAGAAGATGGGACATTACATCCCGATATGCACCTAATCTATGTGGATGAAGTTTGTGGATTATTTAAGCTTGCAGGTATACCCAAGGATGTTATCAAGAAGAAGGTCTCCCCTTTATCTTTGACGGGAAAGGCATTGACATGGTTTAGGCTATGTGATGATATTGGATCATGGAACTACAACAGATTGAAATTGGAATTTCAACAGAAGTTTTATCCTATGCATCTGGTTCATCATGATCATAATTATATATATAATTTTTGGCCTCGCAAAGGAGAAGGTATCGCTCAAGCTTGGGGGAGGCTTAAGTCAATGTTATATTCATGCCCCAATCATGAGCTCTCAAGAGAAATTATCATTCAAATTTTTTATGCTCGAGATGCTCGACTTTCTCTCAATAATCGCTCCATGCTCGATACTTCTTGTATTGGTTCTTTTATGATGAAGACTATTGAATTCAAATGGGATCTATTGGAAATAATTAAATGCAACTCTGAAGATTGGGAACTCGACGAAGGTATGGAGTCAGGTATAACACCTAAGTTTGATTGTGTTAAATCTTTTATGGATACCGATGCTTTTCGTGAATTTAGCACTAAATATGGACTTGACTCTGAGATAGTAGCTTCCTTCTGTGAATCATTTGCTACTCATGGTGATCTCCCTAAGGAGAAATGGTTTAAATATCATCCTCCCATTGAACTAAAAGTAGTTGAACCTATTAAAGTTGAAGAAAAGACTATCACTTATAATGTTGATCCTATTGTTCCTACCGCTTATATTGAGAAACCACCGTTCCTTGTTAGAACAAAGGATCATGCTAAAGATTCAACTATGGTCCGTAAGAGTAATGCTAGAACACCTACACCCTCTGAGAAAATTAAAGTTGAACCTCGTATTGCTATGGTTAAGGATCTCTTGGTCGATAATATTGATGGGCATGTTATTTACTTCTGTGATGAAACTGCTAGAATTGCTAGACCCGATACTAAAAATAAACATAGACCTGTTGTTGGCATGCCTGTTGTTTCTGTTAAAATAGGAGATCTGTTATCATGGCTTATGTGTTATGGGTGCTAGTGTCAGTGCAATACCTTATACTTTATATAAAGAAATTATGCAAGATATTGTACCTGCTGAGATAGAAGATATTGATGTTACTATTAAGCTTGCCCATAGAGATACTATTTCACCAGTTGGGACTGTTAGAGATGTTGAAGTTTTGTGTGGGAAAATTAAATATCCTACTAATTTTCTTGTTCTTGCTTCCCCACAAGATAACTTTTGTCCCATTATGTTTGGTAGACCCTTCTTGAATATTGTTAATGCTAAATTGACTGCAAAAAGGATATTGTTGTTGTTGGTTTAGGGGATATGACTCATGATTTTAATTTTGCTAAATTTTGTAGACAACCCCATGATAAAGAATTGCCTAGTAAATATGAAATTATTGGTCTTGATTCTGTTGTCGTGCCTCCTAATGATCCTTTAGAACAATATTTGCTAGACCATGAAAATGATATGTTTATGAATGAAAGAAGGGAAATAGATGAAGTATTCTTTAAATAGGGACCTATTTTGAAACACAACTTGCCGGTTGAAATTCTAGGGGATCCTCCTCCACCCAAGGGTGATCCCATGTTTGAGCTTAAACCATTATCTGATACTCTTAAATATGCTTATCTTGATGAAAAGAAGATATATCCTGTTGTTATTAGTGCTAACCTTTCAGAGCAGGAAGAAGAGAAATTATTGAAAACTCTGAAGAAGCACCGTGCTGCTATTGGATATACTCTTGATGATCTTAAGGGCATTAGTCCCACCCTATGCCAGCACAAAATAAAATTGGAGAAAGACGCTAAACCGGTTGTTGATCACCAATGACGGTTAAATCCTAAGATGAAAGAAGTGGTAAGAAATGAAATACTAAAGCTTCTGGAGGAAGGTATAATTTATCCTATTGCTGATAGTCAGTGGGTAAGTCATGTCCATTGTGTCCCTAAGAAGGGAGGTATTACTGTTGTTCCTAATGATTAAGATGAATTGATCCCACAAAGAATTGTTATAGGTTATAGAATGGTAATTGACTTCCGCAAATTAAATAAAGCTACTAGAAAGGATCATTGCCCTTTACCTTTTATTTTTTGATGGAAAGATAGTAGGAGAGGCTCCTACTGTGTGTGTATATATATCATATGTAAAGAGTTACATGTGTTACATATTTGTTACAAGATGACGTCCCTCCATCACCCCCAACAGAAGGGGGGGTGTTGAAGTGGAGAACTGCACTAGTAGTCACTACCCAAAAACCGTGGAAGTGTGATTAGGCTGGGGAGTCACAAAAAGTAGTTATAGTGGTCTTCTGAGCCTCTTTCACCCTGTATTGAAGGAGGCTAAAATCTCCCTTGAAACATGCCAGCCAAGATGCAGTACTAGGGTTGATCCCTCTAAAGTGTTTGTTATTTCGTTCTTTCCACAAACTCCAGGCCATCATGAGGAAGATTTCCATGAAGATAGGTCTATTCCCAGCCTCATTTGCTTGATGGATCAGATCAAGTCTCGAATCGAAAGCGGGCCAGGTAACATCAAGTTTCTCCCAGCAAGATTGGCTGAACGGGCAGGTGAAGATCATGTGGTCAACCGTCTCTTCAATATTCTGCCCACAGAGGAGGCAATCAAATACCTCACCAATGTTGTAATGATGGTGCTTCAGCATGTTCCTTGTGTTCAGTCGGTCATGAAGTAATAACCATCCAAAAACTTTAATTTTCATGGTGCTTTTGGATTGCCATAGCAGTTTGAAGGTCGGGTGGTTTTGGACATGTCTGAAACAGAATTTGTACTAGTCCGCAGCTTTGAAATCTGTTTTCCCCAAAGCATTGTGCCAGATGTCAGTGGAATTTGTGGAGGGGTGGAGGTGTGAAACCAGAGATTGCATTTCACGAACTTCCAAAAGGGCTTCAGGAGAGAGGGGCATATGAAAGAGCTCATGCAGTGACGTGCTCTCCAAGAAATCCTTGACGGACGCGTCTTCATGCAGGGCAAACGAAAAGGACCAAGGACGCGAGGTCTCCCAAGTGTTGTCCAGCCATATATCTTTCCATGCGAGGGCAGTTGTCTACCACCTAGACACGTGAAGTCCCGCGGTATTGTGGTGTGAGTTTAAGCAGGTCACGCCACCAGAATGAACCCACTGCATCCATAGCATGAGGGATTTTTCCCACATAGTAAGTATCCCAAAGAAGGTGTACCCAAGGGACATCTTTCTTGTTGTAAAATTTATGCAAGTACTTCATGAGTAATGCTTCATTTTAAATTCTCAGATTAATGACTCCCAGGCCTCCATGCTTTTTAGGTTTGCATACCATGTCCCAAGAATCTAAAGAGTTGCATTTCTCTCCTTGATCATTCCTCTTAGTCCAAAGGCAATGATGTTGGATCTTATCCAGCATCTCAAGAACTTGGGGTGTATCTTTAGTGTGCACATGGCATAGACGAGGAGGGAGGTGACGGTCGCATTAAGCCAGGAAAGCTTCCCCCATACGACATCATGGAGATCATGGCAGTGAGTCGTCGTTCAGCACTGCAGGCAAGTGGCATAAGGTCTTGCATAGTGGGTTTCGAAGTGCCCATGGGGAGACCAAGATACGTAAATGGCATGGTGCCAGTCGAGCAGCCAAAGATATTATCTAGCTCATTGGCTGATGCGCCATCAAGATTTATAGGAATAAGAGTGGACTTGTTGAAGTTGATCTTGAGGCCAATGGACATCGCATAGTCAGAAAGAATCTGTTTCACAATTTTAGCCTGACGAGGGCAGGCGGGGAGAGCCAGGATTGTGTCATCTACGTATTGGATGACCGGATAGTCAAATTGGCCAGGGCAAGGAAAGGGCAGTTCAATCATCCCCTGACGAAATCCATTGTTGATTGCAACCTGAAGGAGGTCAGCCGCGAGGACAAAGAGCGGGGGGGAGAGGGGATCACCCTGACGCACTCCACTCTTGCAATGAAATTGGCGGCCCGGCACACCATTAAGCAGAATTGATGATCATCCAGAAGAGAAAATGCAACGAATCCAGTTGAGCCATTTGTCATTGAATCCCATGTGACGCATGATGTTGATCATAGAATCATGGCCGATTGTGTCAAAAGCTTTGGCAAAGTCCAATTTGAGCAAGATGATTTTCTTCTTGGATGCATGACATTGATGGATATATTGGAAGGCCCAGGCCAGTCAGTCTTGAATGGTCCTGCCTTTGAGAAAACCGTATTGGTTTTGGTGAACCAGATGCAAGATGATCTTTTGCAAATGATTTGCCAGGAGTTTGGTGATCAACTTGAGGCAACAATTGAGTAATGTTATTGGTATGTAATCATTAACTGACTCCGGCGATCGAACCATTCGGATCAGAGTGATAAGGCCATCACTAATGCTCGTTATGTCAACATCTCCAACGTGGAATTGGGAACACAAGGCATAGAAATCGGACTTGATCAAAGGCCAGCAAGCCTTGAGGAATGCACCAGTAAACCCGTCCGGGTCAGGGGCTCGATCAGAGGGCATCTCCTTAACAAATTCGTCAATCTCTTCAGGCGTGAAGGGCTCTGTTAGGTGATCGAGATTGTTGGAGCGTTGTATTAGAGTAGGTAGATCAAATTTCATCTCGGGAGGTGATATAGAGCCCTAGCGATTTTTGTGAGTTTGAAAGAGGAGAGCCTCCTTGCTGGTGTGATCCTCCACTTGGTGACCCTTGTTATCAAGAAAGCAAGAAATGTTGTTATTACGGTATCGTTCCGTGGCAACAACCTGGAAGAACTTTGTGTTTTCGTCACCAAACTTAACCCAGCGGATAGTGCAACTCTTCTTCTAGTAAAGTTTCTGATATTGAAAAAGCCTCAAAAGTTGTTTCTTGAGGATGTTTCGAAAGTTGCTTTCATGGATGGTATGAGGTATTTTGTTTTCCAGTTCATCAAGATGGGCCAAGGATTGATTACAATTGTCGATGGCGATCATCAAACGAGAAATGCTCTTGCTCCAGATCTTGAGAGTATGTCTGAGCGTTTTGAGTTTATGACAAAGCACAGTGGCCGCATTGGTCGAGGGCACCGTTTTGTTCCAAGAGGCACGTACAACATCCATGAATCCAGGGTGCAAAAGCCAATACGATTCGAATCTAAAAAATTTACTACGTGGTATGTTGGTTTCAGTAGAGACAACGCAGGGAATGTGGTAAGAGACAGGCTTACCAAGCGGCTTGACAAGGGTTTTGGGGTAAACATTGGTCCAATGCAGGGACGTGAAGAATCAATCCAACTGCTCGAGTAACGGATCAAGCTGCATATTACTCCACGTATAGGCGCGACCTTTGACTGGAAGCTCAATAAGGTTTTGTGCACAGATAATATCATTGAAAGTGAACATGTCATGAGCACTACCGCCAGGTTTGTTATGATTATTAGGTGCACGGATGTAGTTGAAATCACCTAGCAAAAGCCAATCGTGTGTGTTTGGTATATCCAGTTCATATAGCCAATTTGTATATGTGACATGATCATCTCCAGTACATGGCCCGTAAATATTAGCTAACGTCCAAGTTTGCTTAGATTGCGTGCTGGTAAAACTGACGACTAGCGCAAAATTTTCCGAGAATAAAACTGAACCCGTAAACATTGAACTCTTCCAAATCGTAATAATACCTCCAGAGGCGCCTCGAGTGGGAACAAAAGAAAAACAATCAAATTGGCGGGGACAACACGATTTGATGAAAGCAAGATCAGATGAGGTTTTTTTGGTTTCTTGTAAACAGACAATTGCGCAACCACTAGAGAGGATAGCATTATGAAGCGCTAACTGCTTAGGTTCAGAGTTAAGACCTCGAATATTCCACGAGAGGACATTCCAAGAGCGCAAAAGAGGCATAAGATCGCACGTAATTTAAGCAGAGTTGGGAGTACCATGGCCTCCAGCATCTTCAACGCCTGGAGCAGAAGAGGTGGCAGCAGGTGCATCAACCACTATCGCTGCGCTAGACGACATAGCCAAGAGTGCTTATTCAGTTAACTTTTCAGCTGGAACGGGGCACCTGTTGATGCCGATGTCTTGGAGTGCAGAAATGGGAGTTGGGGGAGGGATGTCACCAGAAACCTGCTCAGCGTTGACGGATGAAGAGGAGCCCACAGCCGGTACAACCCTCGGCTTGACCTTGGAAGTGACAACGCGGTTGTCAGTGGGCATGTTAACTCTAAAGCCGTTGTACTTGTTAGACCTGGTGCTGCGACGAACTTCAACAGTGGAAATGGGTGCCACGGTCTTCGAGCGACGGTCGCGTATCACCAATGGCCCGGACGACACATAAACCAAGCTGACAGTGGCAAGGCTCGGTCCATCTTGTGGAAGGTTGGAGGCGGGTGCAGCAGGAAGAGGTGATGCTGGGGGACCAAAATCCAGAGTGTGCGGCACCAGAGTTGTGTCTGAACTTAGGTGATTGACAGGCAGAGGGGGCGAGGCTAAAGGTTTAGAATCTTCAAACTGCAAGTCTCCAGGTGAGCTTGTCACAACAGCAGAAGCGGACGGCTGAGCCATCAGGGAATTAGGAGGGGCAGGAACTTCAGACTGCAACTCCTGAATGACCACTGACGAAGGGGACTGCTGTTCAAAATGAATAACTGTGTGATCATCAGAAACCAGAACAGAAATTTCAGCACTTGGGTTTCTCATACCAAAAGTGTCACGCCAGGGCCCAATAGTGGCAATCATTGGCCTGAGAGCATCAAAGAGGAACGTGTTGAGCCGCTGCCTGGGAATTGGGTCAGCAATCAGCAGAGACAGAAGTTCAGTGCCTTGAGCAAAGAGGCCAAATTGAATGCCATGGTGTTGCAGAACAACAGTAATTGAGAATGAGTAATGTGGCATTGGGGGATCCACAGGCTGCAGGGAATGATGTGGCATAATAATCAGAGAAGAATTTTCAGAACTGTTGTCCTCATCAGAAGTGGTAAAGGAATCATTCCAGGCTTGTGTTGGGCTATCAGTAAGGTTGTTTTCAGGGACTATGCCATCTTGGAACAACGGACCTTGAGCACCAGCCATGCTTGGTAATTAACCAAATGCGGTGGGAGTGGGGGCAAAGGAGGAGCTGGCGGCTGTGGCCAAGCACCCGAGGCAGCATTGTCACCAACATTGTTGCTAGTGTTGGCCACACCAGCATTGGGGCCAGCAGGAGGGGCAGCGTTCTAAACAAGCCAGTTATGAACATGATGTTGGTAGAGCTGCTCGGTAGTTAACTCAGGCCCAAACTGGGGATGCGGGTTTTCATCAGGTGGGGGGGGGGGGGGTTCGTCACTAGCAGGCAGCACTTCAGAAAGCAACCCATTCCAATCATTGCTACGAAGAATGGTGACTTGCACTGTTCAACAGTCTCTGGCTCCACCAAGCTGCCAAATGACGAAGCTCTTCGGATCAGACGCAGGCGGAGAAAACGAGCTTTAATCAGCATATAACGCCTGTCCTGCCTAGGATTGTACCAAGACACAAGAGATCCATACCCATCAAGAGCTTTGGTAATATAATAGTCGGTCTGATAGTCATATGGAAAGCCAAAGAACATTAACCAAACGTCAGGACCAAAGGAAGTGGTGCGACGATTCAGAGCTTCATTGTGTGTAACAAATGTAATAAGAAGATCCTCATCCTCAAGCTCAATGGGGGTGTTCACAGCCGTGTCGCGCATAAATGAATCCACAAATACAAAAGCCCAATGCCAAATGGATGATCACTGACTTCAGAAGTAAAGAGCTGAGATGCATGGAGCAGACCTACGATTTCGTTGCGGACTAAGGCACGGCGATGGAGAGGGACGTACTCGTTGGCCTCGGCGATGGCCAAGAAGTCGTGGTTGAGTGGTGGGATTGGGCCGACCACCAAAACTCTACGAACCACATGATTCGCCGGCCCTGGCTCGACGACAAACCCTGGCGGAAGGAACAACACCGGATTCAGGGGATAGTTCGCCATTGCCAGGTACTGCAAGGGCGGTGGAGCTTGGCCAGTGAGCAGTAATGGTGATGGGACTGGGCAGGAGCGCGTCGTTTGGGAAATCAAGGAGGGAGACAGAGCATGAGGGGTAGGAAAGGAAGGCTTATGTGATTTAGGAATCCATTTCCATCTTCGGGCTCGGAGGCGCTTGCGACAGGATCGGGCCATGTGGCCATAGAAAGCACATATAGTGCATCGGACGGTGGCTCTGCTATTCTTACGTATGCGGGCCATAGGGATGGAAGGAACAGGGGATCGAGCCTCAGCGCTCTGATTTTTGGTCACCAAATTAAGCTCATCAATTAGAGAGGACTTACCAATACTGGGGCATTATATTGCCTTGTGGTCAGGTATGGAGCAGTTAATGCAAATAAGCATGGCCGGGCAGGAAATTTTGTTGTGGCCCCATTGTAGGCAACGACGGCAAAGGGATGCCCAATTAGTGGAAAAATCAATAATTTCCTTCCGCGTATAATGGGCTTTGTCGGCGTCCTGGGAATGGGGGTCCCCAGACTTGCCTACCTGCGGCCCGTGGCGTGGCTCCATCAGCGGCCCTGTACGATCCATCTTCACCAGCGAACACTCAAGACCCTCGCGAGGGGCTAAGCCTGGCGAGGCGGACGACGCAAGACCACCTCAGGAGCGACCTCACCAGGCTGGCTCGCGAGGGGCGGAGAGATGAAGGCAAGGGACACCTTGCAAGGTTTCTATGACGCAAGCCATGACGACTGGAGCCAGGCGGGCGCCAGGGGGTCGCCAGCACGCGCAGTGTCCTCGTTTCCTCTTTGGTGCTAAAGAGTCAAGCACATGCGAGGAGTCCCGAGGCATCAGGCAAAGGTTTCCATATCAGTGCAACAAGACCAAGACCAGCAGGACAGCAGGACGGAGGTCACCGTGGAGCCCAATATGGCGTCACCACCAGAGCCTTTGGCAGGCGAAGACTACTGCTTTTGTCAGGATAGCTTGTACTAGTTGTCCCCTTCAAACTGGCCGTTGTGAGATCCCTTCCCGCCTAATATTTGGGAAGAGGACCCGTGCCTCTATATATAGGACTAGCCACCACCTTAGAAAGAAAGGATCCGATACAACATAAACTCACCAAGCACAAGAACACCTCACCTCAGGAGGCTGTTCTTCCCTTCTAACTATTCATCCTCATCCCAAGAGGCAATCCACCACACCGCACTACAGTAGGGTATTACACCACATCAGTGGCCCGAACCAGTATAAACTCTTGTGTCTCTTGTGCTTTGGGTTCGTTGAGCTAGGCCGTGAGATCATAGAGTGTGCAAGCTAGAGAGAGGGGGAGATCTTCGTGCGCACCCCAGTGTTTGAACCTCAAGGGTTTTGCCAGAACCCGAAATCCGACAGGCTTGGGCCAAATCTGCTTTGTGTCTAGCAAGAAGAGTAGGTGGCCACGAGGTGTGAGCGGGCGCATATTTGAGAGCGGATTTCCAAAAACATCGCGGCAAGGGTGGATATGGGGCATACAAAGGGCAATAAAAGGCCCCTAGCATAATGCAATTGGGTGATTGCTTTTCCTCCAATTATGCCTCAGACAAGAATAGCTCCATTAAGGCGATGTGATCAATATTGTCTGAAGAAATAGCGCAGAAATCCAGACAAACCTTTTCTATGATAATTGGAGAAAAAGACCCAAATTGAACATGAGAATCCTTCTGCGCATATTGAGAATTTGGTATGATCAACGCTAAAGATGAGGAAGCGTCGTTATCATTCTTGTTGGAATTCCATTTGGGTGATCGGTACCAAAACCGACGAGGTGATCGCCTTGAGAACATTAGAATGGGCAGGCTTGGTAGAATGTAAAAAATCCAACTTAGGTCTGATAGCCACACGTCGGTGCGCCGAAATGTCAGATAATTCAACATCCGCATGCCAACATGCATCGGAGAAATGAGCTCTGGTATACTTTCCCTTAAAAAGATGAAAGTGGCAAATAAAATCCGGCGAAATACGATCTTTGAGCTTGTAGATAAAATGCCCCACTTTGTTATTTGCCATAGAGAAACGAAAGGATCGAAGGTTGAGCTGAACCACATTGTAACCAGAGCAAAAACCACCAAGGCAACATTGGAGAGCAATACCAACGGATTCCACCGAAAGAGGGAAGGAGGCCGAGGAGAAAGAAACCACCAGAAAGAACTCCTTGGTATCTCGGGAGGGGGAGAAATGCACTGTTGATCTAAATTTTCTTCTCACCTGATCTGCCAAGGCCAGGCCTGGTGCAAAATCCCAATGTAGCAGGCCTTCCATGGATGGATGAGGGGGCTAGAGAATGCCACTGGTGGTGGAGAGCAGGTGGAGGGAGGAGGAGGGAGGAGAGGGGAGGGAGAGAGCCATCCCCTTTACCTTTTATTGATCAAATGCTAGAAAGATTATCCAAACATACACATTTTTGCTTTCTAGACGGTTATTCTGGTTTCTCTCAAATACCTGTGTCAAAAGAGGATCAGGAAAAGACCACTTTTACTTGCCCTTTCGGTATCTTTGCTTATAGACGTATGCCTTTTGGTTTATGTAATGCACCTGCTACCTTTCAAAGATGTATGACTGCTATATTCAAAGATGTATGACTGATATATTCCCCGTCATTCTCCGTCACCCGCCGCCAACGCCGCCACCGGCCCGGCGGCAAACGAGCAGCAAGTCTCTTCACTGCACCCCCTCCGTGCACCGTGACGGCCGCACCGCCACCCCGTCGCTGACTCCTGCCGGCTCATCGTCTCACGCTCGCGGCGCACCCACGGACGCTCAGGCCGCGCTGCTCATGGCACGCGAGCTCCTGTGCTACCGCCCGGTCGACGACCTCTGCGAGGACTGGTTGGACCGCATCACCAAGCTTGTCAGCGCTGCGGGGGGCTCTCCTGCACCATCCCTTTCGCTGCCTCGCCCGCCCTCGGCTACGGGCGATGTGGCTCATGGAGCGCCTCCGCCCCCTCCTCACCAAGATGGCGCCCTCGTGTCGAGGCGTGCGGCTCATGGAGCGCCTCCGCCTCCTCCGCGTCAAGATGGCGTCCTCGCCCCAAGATGTGCGGTCCCGCGGCGTGATCCCCCGCGCGCGTGCCCGCGCACGAAGAAAGAAGTTGCCAAGAGGCCCCTCCTCCGCAAGAAAACGCTCCACCGCTTCCAACACCGCCACGTCAGGATCACTTGCTACGGCAGGGCCATGCACCACTTGCCATGGCGGCGCAGGGACGCCAAGTTCAAGCTCCGCCTCCACGGCGGGCCCCGATGGCCACGGCAGGCTACCACGCCTTCGCTCCTGAGCTGCGTAGCATCGTTTGGCCGGACAAGTTCAAGCCGGATGTACCTGCTCGCTACGACGACACCCACGATCCTATGGACTTCTTGCAGCTCTACGAGCTGAGCATCGAGGCGGCCGGCGACGACGAAAAGGTCATGGCGAACTGGTTTCCCATGCATCTCAAGGATGGCGCCCGCTCATGGTTCCTGAACCTGCCCCCGGGCTTGATTTCCTCCTAGGAAGAGATGCGCAACCACTTCATCGCTAACTTCCAAGGCACTCGCGACCGCCCCCGGTCGCGGGTGACCTGCGCCGCATCAAGCAACAACTAGGAGAAACCCTGCAGAAGTACATCCAGTGCTTCAACAGCGCGCGTATCAAGATCCCCAAGGTGACGGATGAAGCCATAATCTCGGCATTTTCCGATGGCGTCCAGGACATCAAGATGAAGGAGGAGCTCGCCATCCATGAGGAGATGTGCATGACTTTGGAGCTGTTCAACATAGCAACCATGTGTGCAAGAGCTGAGGAGGGGCGCCTCTCCCTCCTCGAGCTCCCTACTGCGGATCCAGAGGAGAAGAAGGCCAAGGTCATGGACGTGAAGCGCGAAGGGGTGGATGTACTCGCGGAAGACCCAGATACCAAGCGCGGCCGAGATCTTCCCGAGTCGTCCAAGGGCAGCCGTACGTTCTGCGCCTTCCACAACGTGCGCACCCACAACACCAACGATTGTCAAGAGCTCAGGGCCATTCGAGATGGGCGCTTCGGTCGAGGCCCCAAGCGCAATGACCAGGGCTACAGCCGAGGAGGTGGACAAGGTGGAGGACGTTGGTACGACCACGGGCCCTGCCAGGAGTGGCGCAACCAGCCCCGCGAGGATCATTGGCAGGACCAGCCTCGCGAGGTCCGTCCTCAGGGCAACGCTAGTCTCCCTCCGTGCCGCCACCAAGGAAGAACGACGACCACCAACAGTACGAAGGGGCTAGGGGCTCTTAGGAGCCGCGCGCCATCGCCTGCATCTTGGGTGGCGCTCAGGCCCCAGCCTCCCAGCGTATCTTCAAGCAGTTTTCTCGTGAGGTGAATGCAGCCCTCCCCAAGCTCGAGGCCACGCGCCCGCTCAGATAGTCCAAGTACGCTATCACCTTTAGCTCGGCGGACTAGCTCAAGTGTGCGGCAACCGCTGGCATCCTCCCGATGCTCTGTTCGCCCGTCATTAGCAATGTCCAAGTCACCAAGACCCTCATCGACGGCGGTGCAGGGCTCAGTGTCCCGTCCGTCGAGACGTTCGATAGCCTTCAAGTGCCATACGATCAGCTCCAGCCCACCAAGCTTTTCTCAGAACTGACTGACGGCTCCACAATCCCGATAGGGCAAGTTCGTCTCCCTGTCACCTTCGGTCAGCGCGACAACTAACACACCGAGCTTGTCGACTTCGACGTCGCCCACATCTGCCTGTCGTACAATGCCATCCTCGGGTACCCGGCGCTAGCCAAATTCATGGCAGTCACCCACCATGGCTACAACATCCTCAAGATGTCGGGATGCGGCAGAATCATCACAGTCCATTGCAAAGAAAGAGACGCGGCGTGCTCCCTCGAGCGCGCCTTCCAAGCTGCAGCAATCGAAGACCCTGACAGCGCGGGTGTGCAGTACCCTCCTAAGGCCAACCCCAAGAAGAAGAAGCTGCTACTCCACTCTGGGCCCCAGGAGAGCGGCGACTCCAGCGGCGCGACCTCAGGATCAGCGCCCGCGCTTGGGGCGCCTCCCTCCCATGCATAGGGAGGTGCGCCCAGCGCCCTCCTCGGGCAGGGCATGAGGGTTCTCTTCTGGAGGGCCTCGGACCCAGCCAACATCACGAGGCAGGCGCTCGGGCACCACGTGGAGGCGTGCTTCACGGCATGTTTCCCTCAGGAGAACACTGGGCGAGGAGCGCCCGGCACCCAGGAGTTCATCACCAAGGCATCTCAGGAGCTTCAGGAAGCAAGAGCAATACGCGGTGACCGCCGCCCACCTGGCACTGGTCCCCACCCAGGCGAGGGTGGTGAGCTGCGCGTCTGCATCGACATCCCAGGGCTCAATAGGGCTGCATCTCAGGAGCGCTACTGGCCTTTGCGTGCTGGCCGGTGTGAGGGTCCACCTCATAGCTACGTTCGCATGCCGTTCGGCCTGCCGAGTGTAGCTGTCGCTTTCCAGCGCAATCTGCGGAGCATCCTGGCAGCTGGTCAGGAGGCCAGGCATCACGCAGTCCTAGCGGAGATGGAGACGGTCCTCAGGAGGCCACCCGAGCCTCCAGGGCCTCCCGAGGCTCAGGGTCTCGACGACTCGTGAGGAGCGACTTCCTCGCTACATGTCTTCAGCTACCCCAACACTTCTTTGACAACCAAACCAGGTGACGTTTTCCAAGTTTATTTAGCTGGGAGCGCCCCCTGGGCTGCATCATTCCCAGGCCGCATGGGTCCGCCCCTGCGGCATGTATCCACTTGCATCTTTAGTTTACCCTGCTAGGGGCGCCCCTCGGGCTGCATCATCCCCAAGCCGCTCGGGTCCGACCCAGTGGCATGTATCATTCTCGCATTTACCTAAGCTAGTTTCTTTTCATGCATAATCTATCTATGGTTATCACCTACTTGATTGTCACCCACCATGGGAGCCGTGCGCCGATCATCTTTCTTCAGGACCCTTCGCATAAGAAGGCTAGGCACGGCGTCTGTGCTCGGGCCCGTCCCTGCAGCATTGATAAAACCAAGGCCGAGCTCTGTCTGGCGGGCCGACCCCATTCACGTCACCTCCTGGGGTCGTTGTTGCTTGGCCTTCTCGAGTGATAGCCTCGGGAAATTCATTCGGCGCAGGTTGTCTAACCATCTCACAGGAACGCCATAGCCATCAAGAACCAAGACCAGGTGCAACCCGCCTTGAGGTAGGGCCTCGTGAGTCCCGCGCTGGCTCACGAGTGCCCAGACACACCTCGTCTAGCCCTGTCGTGCAAGCCATGTGTCAGGGTGGGCTGTACACGCCCCCGGGGCTCTCCGCAGTAGGGAGTTCCCTCCCACGTGCCAGTGGAAGCACCATGCTCCGCGCTGGCAGTTGACACTGCCGAGGAGCGGCTATGCCCATGCAAGTACGGAAGTGTTATGCTCCGCGCTGATAATAAACAACTTAAGGCGGCCTCACGGCCATATCAACCTCAGGGAGCCTCCGGGCTCGGTGTCTGGCCTCATCGCAACACCTCCCCTCGGGAGAGTCGCGCGAGGGGGCTGGGCACGGGGGCTGCGCTCGGGTCACGCCCAAGCATACGCCACCCTGCCAGGTCCCTCGGACCTTGTCGTCGCGCGCCCTCCCCAGCGGAGCCAAGGTACGAAGGTCGTTTGAACGTCAAGGGGGACTCCTGAGAATCGCGACTTAGGAGCCTAACTGACCATGTAGCCCCTCACTCCTTGGTCCGTCCTGGTGATCTGGACGGCCCAATGGCGGCTGAGGTATGCGCGGGGTCGGGCCCTGCCGACGTAGAACACTAGGCCTACTTCCAGATCTCCTTTCTATAGGCTGTTTGCGCGTCAAGGGGGACTCCTAAGCATCGCGACTCAGAAGCCTGACTGATCATGTAGCCCCTCACTCCTTGGTTCATCCATATAGGAAAGTTTTATGCCCCGGGTGTAGACTATCTCGTCTATGTAGCTCCTTTCCGATAAACGGAGGCCTTCAAGGGCTAAATAAATACAACCATGTATTAGCCACTATGTGTGAAGCAATGAATAGAGCAGTTAAAACTAAAATAAACGAATATTGGCTTTTAAAATGGAAATTACAGTTTTAAACTACATTGTGAGTACAAAGAAAGATTTGATACATTATATCACATATATTAAGCACATAAATATCAACGGCATACCACAGTAAAATTATAATAGATAAATGTTAAACCAGAACAAATATAGATAACGATCAGAACATACCAACGAAAGGTTTGGGTAACGCTTTGTGACCTCCTCGAGATTCACTCAACATCAAGTCAATGGGAAAGAAGAAATCTTCTGCTTGCAAATCCAATTGTATAATATCACCATAAAACAGATCATAGTCACGTATCAACTTTTCCCATCCAGGTCCATGAAACTTAGACATGTGGTTGCCATCTGTAAACTTAATCCTGTAAGACAATTCCTCAGTAGTGCCGAACACAAGGTCAAAATCTTCGTCTTCAAAATCATCCACGAAAGCTTCATCTTTCCATAAAGTGATCAAAGAAAGGGCCTGGTTCCGGTAGTAGCATGGGACATACTGCATAAAAGTAAAATTAAGACAAAGGTATATAAATGTTTTACTGATTTTCAGAAAACAAATGCATGAAAGAGTTTTTTTCCTTGAAATTTCTTGGCTTTCAGGCATGGGCACAGGCAACATCTATGACATTTAATTAAACCCATACAAAACAATTGAACTTCTAATTACATCAAGGCCTATAAAATAAAAACAAGCATGTGCAGTATAGTTCGCTCCGAAGGAATACATGTGGTTGCTGACTGCTGAATAAAGATAACTGTAACAAATACAGTGACGAAGTTTTTTTACTGGCCACGCGTGATTTGGTAGCAAAACTCACCAGGCATGACTCATAACAACGAGGCAAAGACATAATCAAGAAAGATTGGGCAACATCAGATTCAACACCGGGACAGTTGAGGTTCCTGCAAACATCACATGCCATCTTTGTCTGTGAGATGTAACAATATATAAGAGTCGGGTTCATTAATTATTAAAGAAAAATTTATTTCAACACTCCGCTAATGGTACAAAGAATTAAAGGACTGTATATCACTGACACACGCTTGTTTCAACGAGTAAGACAGAGCGGAGCGAATGCTAATATGGTGATATCCATTGATGTTAGTGTCTTTGTAAAAAATGAAAGAGCACGCACAGACCTCTTCAAATCTACAAGCTCTTGCAGCGAACTGAAAAAAATCAACTGTTGTCCTCCAAGATTATTCCCATATACAACCTCTTCAAAGGGGTAGGATATTAACACAAAAACTAAAATTAAGAGGGTAACAGACAACAATAATCCATCTAAAAAAGACAGTGCGCAATGCGTAAGTATTAAGCAGAGGGGAAAATTTTACTGTATTTTAGAGCAAGTGGGCGAATCGTAGATCCATCTATGTGGACTGTAGAGTCAAGAAGATGAAGCAAGAAAGACGGAAGGAACCAGAGAAGGGGAGCGGAAGAGCAGGTGACTCGGCAGGGAAGACGCACATAACGATGTATTTATGGAGTAATTATGGAGAGGGAAGAAATTTTGTGTACTCGCTCGCCAAATCTGAAACTACTGACAATAGTAAATGGCTCCTTGCCATCCCAGCGCAAAAAAGGGGCGTGGGAGGGGGTGGGGGTAGGTGGGTCTGGCGAGTAGGTGGAGTATTTGGTCGAGCCGGACCATGTCGAAGTCCCTCGCCTTCATTTCCCCTCTCGCTCTCTCACAATATCTCTTCCTCTCTCTCTCTCTCTCTCCTCTCAAATTCGACGCCGCCTATGGCATCGGAACTGCTCACATCCTTTGGGCCATGTCGACACAAAACTTTGGACAAGAAGGGAGGAAAGAAGGCTTGAACTTCCTTGAACTGGATTTTGATTTCTATGTAGGTGCTTTCCTGCTACATGCGGAGCGTTGAACTAGGGTTTGTTTTCCAAACAAAAGATCTGAGCTCTAAACATTCATGTGTCCTTGTAGGAGAACCCTGACACCATTGAAGACCATGATTTCTATGGCAAAGAGCTCGACCATCCTCTCTACTGTGTTCTTCACGATACCAATCCTCTCAGGTGTGTGGCTTTTGAAGGAAGTGACACGGGGAGGAGGTTCTTCGGCTGTGCTGTGAAAGTTAGTCACTTTTGAAAATCCGAGTTACTTTCTTGTTGAATCAAACTGTTTGGATATAGGACTTGTAGTCTACCAAAGAATATTGATTTCTTCTTGTGTTTTCCGTTTGATTGTAGGAAACATTGTGTAGTCCTTTTACTTTACATAAAAGGGTAAAAGTCGCTACTTATTTTACATCATTGAACACAAAAGAAGTGATCTAGACACCCTCATGTTTGTTTACAAATGGGACTTCTGTTTAATAGTCAGTATATTATTCAAAAAAAACTCTCTAAATAAGTTGTCTACAGAGGTAGCTCCAGATTAATTCAAGCTGGCTTAAAAGAAACTAAGTACAATTATGAAATAACTCCGCGGACAGCGTGGGCGAAGCACCATAATTAGTGTTGTGGGTACCTAACCATTGAAGTGCCACATTGCACAAACACGGTTCATAGTTAGTTGAATGAGGTTATAAACCAAGTATATGTGAACTTTATTATATTCCAGAGCTTCTGCAGCAGTGTATTAATAGTATTTGTTTATTTTGTTCATTTTTTGTTCGTAGAGAGGCGTGAACTATGGAGTCGTCGAATGGGTTGACCGCCCATGGCCTATAATTATGCAGAGGTGCCTACTCAAGCTCTGGGGGATGTTAGATGAGAGCAATGATGACAGACAAGCAAAGGATGAAGAGATAAGCAGGCTTGAAATGGATACTGAACAAGTGAACCTTAAGCTCGAGAATCTTGTTGCAGCTGTGGAAAGAACTAATGTAACTACCATGAAGATTGACAGGCAGAAGAAGCGGATGGGTATCATTGATAAAGACGTCAAGCTCATTCAGAGGTCTCTCACAAGTGCCATTCATAATCTTAAGGACGACAAGGGTGAGATTAAGCTGGACAGGGATTTTCTGAAGGAGGAGGTGCATAAGATGAAGGAGAATAGAAAGAAGATGCAAAGCGTCATCTGTGATCTTTTGGGGCAAGGGTTTGCGAACACTGATGACCTCCTCATGATCAAGGTTATACTCAAAGAATGATCATTAACAATTGCCTTCTTTTGAAATGTTGCAAGGGATACTCGTCTAGTATAAGTTTATGCTTGGACATGGTTACTTGAGGCATGTATCTCATTTTTTGCAATCTTTCAGAGGGTGTGTGACGGTCTACACACATCAAATATTGATCTCCTGAATATTTTTATATTTAAAAGAGGGCGCATCCGGCAATCTTTTGTCTTGGATCGTTCCACGAGACATGGGTTACTGTAATCTAGCAAGTCACAGATGTCGCATTGGCAGGCATGGGGAACCATGCCTCTGGTGACGTAGCACTGACTTGTCAAAGGCACGGTCCTATGTCAGACAGGAGCGCCGCACTAGCACTGACACACATAAAATCTACAATCTACAGAGTCGCGCTTACTCCTGAAGCCGACGCACGCCAGTGCCGACTCGATTGTTTGTACTCATACATAAACTCATTCACGGACATGCATTTACACAAAAGGCACGTACAGTCTGAGGTCGCTGGGAGCACGGTTTGAGATTAAGCAGAGCCACAGCCATGTGCACATACAATCTGCCACGAAAGGAGGCAATGCCGTCTGGTCACTGCAGACACACTGGTTTACATGCACTAGATGCACGTTCCTTGCTGAACAGGCAAGGCAGTGCCTGTTCTCTTCCAAATTTTTTTGTTTCATGGTCGACGACCGCACAGAATGTTTTTGTAGCATCACGACAGTGACATAAAACTATCAAATTTTTAGAACAGCGGGTGCATAGCACAAAAGCATTGTTATAACAAGCTTACAAAATGGTGCAAAAGGCTTCAGCCATGTTTAGACATAACACAGAATCAGATTGGTGCAACAACATCTAACTGTACTAGCTTGAGGAACTAACTACAGACCTGTGTCCAGCAGGCACAAGTGAACGGATCTGACAAATCCAGGCATTCAACACGCATGTGTTTCAAATCCAAGCACAGATGATTGCAGCATGCCGATAACTTGAGATGGGCGCGTTTGGAAACTTTATTCTCCCACGGAACAACTTCTATTGCTGTTCGTAAAATTCTTGCGTGAAGTCTGAGGGAAAGCGAAACTTAATCCTCATGGTCTCTAGCTCCATTGCATTCAGGATAAAGAACCTCACAAACTCAATATTCTTCCTGCTTTTTTCATAATCTTCCAGTGTTACTGTCTTTAAATGAATGATGTGTTCTTTGAAAAACACACGGTGCTTGCGACGCCAAAAGTTTCTTGCACAATCAGGAATGTTTCCTCCCTAAAAACACATAAAGGTTGAAAAGATACTCAAGATCTATCGAAGAACAAAATGAACGATAAATTCCATGACCCCCATCCCAATCAGTTTGTCGAACATTTCCCTAGATACGGATGCATGTATAATAATAATAAAAACATGCCTAGACATAGGGTGTGTCCATTGCAAACAAAATGTAAGATAAGCTTTTTGAGATGCAAGGAGTGCTGCACTATGCACGGTATGATCTTTTCATTGGGCGTGAGAATCATCACCTCAACAAACAAGTTCTCCAGATTTGGAAGGCACTTAAGTAAGTGAATGACCAGGTCCACTTGATAAGGCATGGCCAAAAACAAGGTTTTGACAGATTGCCGCATTGTAGATAGGCTGGCCGTCGCCAAATCCTTCACATAACATGGAAAATAAAACATAAAATTATTAGAACAAAAGTTTGGATGACATGAAACTACTTTCTCAAGGAAATGCAGCTGAAATTATTGTGAAATGTTAGTACCATAAGACCTGTGGAGTCAAGCGAGATCCTGAATTTGCCCAATGTCTCCAGTTTGGGTGCAGAGACGATGAATACCTCCATGTTATTGCTCTGGACATCGTGGATCAACCTTTGAAGTGAGGGGGAATCCTCGATGATGAATTGTCCTATCTCACCACGGCTGCCGATGCTTACAAGGTTAGGGGGATTTATTGTGATCCGATGCCTTTCTGTATTGCAAACAAGCAACAGGTACTCGAGTGCAGGGCAACTAGAGTTGACTATGCTTTGCAACGAGAAGTCTGATATATCAACCTCAACAAGCAAAAGTCTCTTAACCAGTGGTAGTTCAAGTACCTCTACATAATGGTCTGGTATCTGGCAACACGCGAAGCTCATAGTGCGTAGAGAAAAGGAAAACCGAAAGACGGACTTCGGTAGAGAGGGCGTAGATGAAGAGCATGTGTGCGATAGTTTGACAGTTTCTTTCACAAATCGTGGAAACAGGTAGTAAAACTCAAGCACCTGGAGATTGTTCAATCTGGGGGACTCAAGCCAAGCATGGACAGTAGAGGGTCTGCATTGGAGGTAGCACACCAGTATACAAAGGCAGAGAACTGTGCCCACATGGCTGGAGAGGATGGACTCTGGAAGGCAAGAACCATCACCGGGAACTGTTTTCCCCTGATGCCAAGTTCCAATGTATCGTATACGAGCAAGCTCCTCGCTGTACGTAGAGACCCTACTGATGATATCGACATGAACTGTTTCTAGGGCGTTAAAAAGACGAGCGACGGGGATCTCACGGCAGTCAAGATTCAGAGGAGCGGTCGGCCAAACAGGACGCCAACGACGTGCGAGCATCCGAGTGCGGATGCCCTCCCTAGTGGAGAGACGGGAGATGACCTCACCGAGGATGGCGTCCGGGAGGTCGCTGATGCGGTCCGGACCAGACTGCTCTTTCTGATCCTCGGATCCGGTAGGCGCACCCTCGCCGCTTCCAGCCGCTACCGCCAAACCATCATAGGACGGCGTCGCCGGTGGTGCGAGCTTCGCCCTCTTGGTGCATGGCGCACCGGAGTGGATCTCCATCTCTGTCTCTGTTGCTGTGATCGCGCTGCCTGCGAGCGCCACTATATGTGGCGTGGATCTGAAAAGCCCAAGGAAAAGGGTGTGTCTAGGGTTTCGAGACATCCTCCGTTCGGCTTAAATAGCCGGAGCCTAGCCTCGGGCGACGAGCCAGAGCGGCGTCGCCAGAGGGGACGCCCGTCGGACCCTTGGGTTTCCGGAGCGGTGCCACATGGCATTCACACCCGAATACGAGGAGACACCCGTCAAAACATAACTGGGGACGGGAGGGAAGGGCAGAAGAGTGCAGGGATCCGTTCAAAATGATTCCGTTGACTCTATCACCAGGAGATGCACGGTATGGCGGCCCAGATAGGCATGCTTGCGTTTTACGTGAGGTCACGTTCGTGCGTTTATAGCGGAAACCCGCGGCAGCCGCCTCATCCTTGATTCAGTGTTTCCGGTCACAGGCACGGGCATGAAGCGTTCAAAGGCATGGTCGGTGGTATTACATAGAGTCACGCTAGCCTGTGACTCTATCAGACGAAGATGCATGTGCGTTTAGCCCACGGAGATGAACCTTTGTCTTACACACAGCCACTGACGTTTACTCTGCGAGGCACAGATTGGCCTATAAGAGAGACGATGTTTTTAAAAGCTTATTTCCTTGTATTTAAGAGCACGGATGTGTAGTCCATACAGACACCGTTCCGTACTAAATTGTGTCACGCTTCTTTCTTGATAAAGGCGTCGACGTTCGTGGCTGTTTGTGTTTCAGTGTCAAGGTTCACAAGCACGGGCATACATCCCTCAAAGGCATGGCGTGCTATTATATAGAGTCACGCACAAGGGTTTTCTGATTGTATTCCGAATGAGTCGGTGGGCTCGGTCAAAAGGAGAGGCATGGACATCAAGCCCTCGGAGGCATAGTTTGTTCTTACTCGGAGTCACGTTTGTGCGTTTATTACGGAAACCTAATAGGTTCAGGCGACTGTCCTTGTTAGAATTGTTTTCGTTGCATGATTTTAACTCAAATGCACGAAGCGACTAGATATGTTTAGTAGCGTCATGGTCCTTTACGCATGAAGAAGACTTATTGTGTGTCAGTGTTTCAGGTCACAGGCACGACTCTCATGCCCACAAATGCACGAAGGCGACTTTATATGTTTAGTAGCGTCACTGTCCTTTACGCGTGTCAGTGTTTCAGGTCACAGGCACGGTTGTCAAGCCCACAAACGCATGTCATGTCATTATCCAGAGTCACCTTCGTGTCTCTTTGTGTTCCAAATGCATCCGTTGACTATATTACCAGGACAGGCACTGTCGGGATGTCGAGGGAGGCATGCTTGTGTTTTACACGGAGCCACGTTCGTGCGTTGATTGCGGAAACACCACGTTTCGATGGGTGTCTCCACCTACTCGGGTGTGAACTCCACGTGGCGCCGCCACAACCCAAGGGTCCGATGGACGTCTCCTCTGGTGATGCCGCTCTGGCTCGTCGCCCGAGGCCAGGCTCCGGCTATTTATGGCGGACGGACGGAGTTTCAAAACCCTAGACACACACTCTTCCATCCTCTGCCTGCCGCTAGGCCATTCAATCATCTTGGTGCTCTCTATCCTGACCCTCTCTGACATGGCTGGTCAGGAGGAGACTACTGTGGAAGCCAGTGTCCAGACACTGCAGGAGATCCAGGCTGACGAGGGTTCCTCGTCTATAAGTTCACTCTGCTTCTGCTTCATTCGTTTTTTCTTTCCTTTGGCTACTTGGTTTAGTTGTGAAACGTGAATAAGCCAGACGGAGTCTCGAAACCCTAGCCACATCCCCTTCGTCCTTTTGTATGCCTCCACGCCATCCACTCATCTTGTTGTTCTCTATCCTGACACTCTCAGCCACGGCTGTGCAGAAGGAGACTCCTCCAGAGCGCATGTCCAGTCGCAGGAAAAGATCTCGGCTGACGAGGGTTCCTCATCTGTGAGTTCGCTCTACTTCGGCTTCATTCATTTTTTTTTCTTTCGGCTACTTGATTTAGTTGTGAAACATGGATCATTGTGGTGAGCTTCATCCGAATGTTGATGAGGGTGTGTCCTGCCATCAATCTGACATCTTCTCCTTTGACCAGCTGAAGAACCTGTTCAATACTGTGGAAGACTTTGTGAAGATATCCACGAAGTTGGACGAAGAGAACAAAGTCATCATTGCACTTCTGATGGAATGAGAAGGCGCAGCTCGAACTTCAGCGCGACAAGCTGAAGCTGGAATCATATTGTTGGAAATATGCCCTAGAGGCAATAATAAAAGCATTATTATTATATTTCCTTGTTCATGATAATTGTCTTTATTCATGCTATAATTGTGTTATCCGGAAATCGTAATACATGTGTGAATAATAGACACCAACATGTCCCTACTAAGCCTCTAGTTGACTAGCTCGTTGATCAACAGATAGTCATGGTTTCCTGACTATGGACATTGGATGTCATTGATAACGAGATCACATCATTAGGAGAATGATGTGATGGACAAGACCCCAATCCTAAACATAGCATAAGATCGTATAGTTCGTTTGCTAGAGTTTTTCCAATGTCAAGTATCTTTTCCTTAGACCATGAGATGTGTAACTCCCGGATACCGTAGGAGTGCTTTGGGTGTACCAAACGTCACAATGTAACTGGGTGACTATAAAGGTATACTACGGGTATCTCCGAAAGTGTTTGTTGGGTTGACACGGATCAAGACTGGGATTTGTCACTCCGTATGACGGAGAGGTATCACTGGGCCCACTCGGTAATGCATCATCATAATGAGCTCAAAGTAACCAAGTGTTTGGTCACGGGATCATGCATTACGGTACGAGTAAAGTGATTTGCCAGTAACGAGATTGAACGAGGTATTGGGATACCGATGATCGGATCTCGGGCAAGTAACATACCGATTGACAAAGGGAATTGTATACGGGGTTGCTTGAATCCTCGACATCGTGGTTCATCCGATGAGATCATCGAGGAGCATGTGGGAGCCAACATGGGTATCCAGATCCCGCTGTTGGTTATTGACCGGAGAGCATCTCGGTCATGTCTACATGTCTCCCGAACCCGTAGGGTCTACACACTTAAGGTTCAGTGACGCTAGGGTTGTAGGGATATGTATATGCAGTAACCCGAATGTTGTTCAGAGTCCCTGATGAGATCCCGGACGTCACGAGGAGTTCCGGAATGGTCCGGAGGTAAAGAATTATATATATGGAAGTGCTATTTCGGGCATCGGGACAAGTTTCGGGGTCACCGGTATTGTACCGGGACCACCGGAAGGGTCCCGGGGGTCCACCGGGTGGGGCCACCTGCCCCGGGGGGCCACATGGGTTGTAGAGGGTGCACCTTGGACCTATATGGGCCAAGGGCACCAGCCCCAAGAGGCCCATGCGCCTAGGGTTCAAGAAGGGAAGAGTCCCAAAGGGGGAAGGCACCTCCTAGGTGCCTTGGGGAGGAGGGATTCCTCCCCTTGGCCGCACCCCCCTAGGAGATTGGATCTCCTAGGGCCGGCGCCCCCCCCCCTTGGACTCCCTATATATAGTGGGGAAGGAGGGCCTCTCATAACACATCTTTGGTGCCTCCCTCTCCAACACATCCTCCTCCTCCATAGTGCTTGGCGAAGCCCTGCCGGAGTACTGCAGCTCCACCACCACCACGCCGTCGTGCTGCTGCTGGAGCCATCTTCCTCAACCTCTCCTTCCCTCTTGCTGGATCAAGAAGAAGGAGACATCACGCTGACCGTATGTGTGTTGAACGCGGAGGTGCCGTCCGTTCGGCGCTAGGATCTCCGGTGATTTGGATCACATCGAGTACGCCTTCCTCATCCCCGTTCTTTGAACGCTTCCGCGCGTGATCTACAAAGGTATGTAGATGTAATCCAATCACTCGTTGCTAGATGAACTCCTAGATGTATCTTGGTGAAACCGTCGGAAAATTTTTGTTTTCTGCAACGTTCCCCAACACATATGTTATGAAGAAACAGGTCGAGGAACTTCGCGCCGAGCAACCAAAAAAGAAGTCTCGCCGGACTAAGTAGACAGCAACGACCCTGATCCTCGTATCTGAAACTGTTAAGTAGTGCACTATTTTTTTTTATTTTGTCTTCCGTTACCTTGGGCCATCAGTAACTTTGATAACAAATGTGTTTTACTTTCCTGGGTCACGTTCATTGCAAGTTTATGGGTACAGATGAACATTAACGTAATGGCCAGTTCTAGAGACGCTGTTTTTAAAAGCACGGACGTGAAGTCTCTGCAGCCAAAGTTTTTGAACCAACTAGAGTCATGTCTTGTGCACACATGAAGGCGTGGACATTCCTGCCTTTCTTTGTTTCAGTGTTTCGGGTCATAGGAAGGCATAGTCGGTGGTATTACATAGAATCACGCTAGCCTATGACTCTATTAGACGGAGACACACGGGCGTTTAGTGTTAAGGGTACCAGGCACGAGCATAAAACGCTCAAAGGCATGGTCGGTGGTATTACGGACATGAACTCTTGTTAATAAAAGTTCACAAGATATGAACTCTCTACGAACACAATTGCGTACTGAGTTGGGTCACGCTTTTTTCTTGATGTTACCTATATTATTCGATAGAAGCGTGGAGGTTTGTCGTTGTATGTGTCACAGTGTTAAGGTTCACAGGCACGGGCGTACAGTCCTCAAAGGCATGGTATTGTATTATATAGAGTCACACTCGCCTGTCTTTGTGTTCTGAATGATTCCGTCCACTCGATCAGATGAAGAAGCACAGTCATTAAGCCCACAAAGGCAAAGATTTGTCTTATGCACAGCCACGTTCGTTCTTTAATTGCGGAGACCCGGCGGAATTGGTTCAGATGAGAACACCCACTGTTTACTCTGTGAGGCACGAAATGGCTTATTCGAGAGACGCTGTTGTGGTATATTGCTCGCACGGTCGTGAGTCCCAGAAAGTCAGGGCTTGCCATTGTGTAGAATCACGTTAGTTTGTCTACGTGTTACAAATGAATCCGTTGAACTGTCCGCGAACACAGGCACCGCCATGAAGCCCAGACAAGCATGGTTATGCTTTACATGGGATCACGTTCGTGCGTTTATAGCGGAAACCCGCAGCAGCCGCCTCATCCTTGATTCAGTGTTTCGGGTCACAGGCACGGGCATGAAGCGCTCAAAGGCATGGTCGGTGGTATTACATAGAGTCACGCTAGCCTGCGACTCTATCAGACGAAGATGCACGTGCGTTTAGCCCACGGAGATGAACCTTTGTCTTACGCACAGCCACGGGCGTTTACTCTGCGAGGCACGGATTAGCCTATGAGAGAGATGCTGTTTTTAAAAGCTTATTTCCTTGTATTTAAGAGCACGAACGTGCAGTCCATACAGACACTGTTCCATATTGAATTGTGTCACGCTTTTTTCTTGATAAAGGCATCGACGTTCGTGGTTGTCTGTGTTTCAGTGTCAAGGGTCACAAGCACAGGCATACAGTCCTCAAAGGCATGGCATGCTATTATATAGAGTCACGCACAAGGGTTTTCTGATTGTATTCTAAATGAGTCGGTGGGCTCGGTCAAAAGGAGAGGCATGGACATCAAGCCCTTGGAGGCATAGTTTGTTCTTACTCGGAGTCATGTTTGTGCGTTTATTACGGAAACCTAATAGATTCGGGCGACTGTCCTTGTTAGAATTGTTTTTGTTGCATGACATCCGTGCCTTTACTGGGAAAACCCAACGGTTCGACGGGCGTCTCCTCAGATTCGGCTGTGAACGCCACATGCCGTTGCTCAGTAAACCTAGTCATCCGACGGGCGTCTCCTCAATAAATAGTGTTGGTACCCTAGCTAATAACAACATATATCAACACACTGCATCAGCCGAATTGGTTTGAATCCCCGTGAGGCAGTTGGAAATGCCAATTTTTTCTATGGGTACCGACACATGGGGTCCCCTCGTCATCCATACAAACGCGCCACCACATGTACCACATTTGGCTAAGTGCACCTAGTACTCCACATCATTTTCAACTTCTTCGTCCCCTTCTCGACAAGAGCCGCCGCCGCCAGCTCCCGACGACGCATCTCTTCACTGCCTGATCTGCGCGGCCGCCGCCAACTCCAGCAAGTAGGTGAGATCTCCCCTCACCCCCCTCGCGAATCTTATTCTCTTCCCAAACCGCATGCGTCTCCCTCCGGGCACGGATCTAATCCAGAAATTTTATTTGATACATGCGGTAGATGATTTGTTGATAGATATGATGTTTCTTTGTTAGATTGATGGATGTCGTAGTGTAGGATCTGAGTCGTACCAGGGAAAAGAGAGGAAGCACCGTGTATTGTACTATGGTAGCGTACAATTCAACTTAGAGTTCAATATGTTCTTTGTAGAATGGAGGAAGCGTCGTGTCGACTGTGCAAGTCATGGTGCCGGACCAGCCTTTGTACTACCACGCTGTTCGGCATCTACTTCCAGCCTACTTTTGTTTTTGCAGTGGTAGCAATTTATATGAACCTTCTGACAGTTCATTAATTTTGTCTTTTATTGCTATTTCCACTAATGCATTGTGTTTGTTATTTGTTTTTATCTTGCACAGATCGTCCCATGCAATGTGAGATTGGCATTCAATGAGCTTGTCGGAGACACCGTGACCTTTGACGCTCTTGGGGGGCGTACACTATGCAGGTCGATAAGGGGCGAACGATAACCCAGATTGGAGGAGATGAATGGGATCGTTTCATCGCCCGCTTGCGTCTTAGTGGGGGTGAATTGATCAGGTTCTCCTTCAGAGCAGAAAGGCCCAGGATTTCTGTTATCTATTTGAATTTGATTTCAGATAGTGAGGATGAAGTTCATGAGGAGGACGATGGTGAGGATTCAGATGATGATGAGAACCCACTTGATGAAGCACTCTATGCCCAAAGACTGAGGCTGAGCGGCGATGAAACGTGCAATCTCTGGAACATGCTTCTGCTACGTGAAGACTATGTCGGGATGCCATTCATGACATGCCTCACAAGGACGAATGTTAAATAGCATCTCATGGTATGTTACTTACTGTGGTAATTACATGATATGCATGCTTAATAAGTGTACTAGTTGATATGATATGCATGTTGTAGTACTGTGATATATCCTTATGTAGTGTAGTAATATGCGATGATATGGTTAGTGTACATAGTAAACTAATGATATGCTTAATTACTGTAGTAATTCGATGATTAGCGTCTAGTGTAGTTATGTGATGATATATATGCTTAGTGTTGAATCCAATGATATATGTGTCTTCAAGTGTATGATTTGCTGATAATTGCATGTGACATGCTCATATATCATACCAACTATTTTCATAAATTACCTAAGAGGTTATCTGTTAGTTGTGGCATCGAGACGCATGAAGAAGGCATGGCTGTTGGACTACGCCTTACCAGAACGGGATCCATCACCACCTGTGCCTACGCAGTGGACACGGACGGTCGCACTATCTTCAACCGGGCGGGGTGGAAGAAGTTCCTTCATGGCAAGAATCTTCGGATAGGTCAGGGCATCCTACTCACTGTTGCGAACACTCGTCGCCATGACTTGAGGATGATGATCACCATCAACCTCATTTAGAACTGGCTGGGCCATGTTTCGATGTGAAATGAACTTGGTATGTTAGCTCTTGTTTTCCAAGTACTTGTCGTGTATTACCGTACCTATCTATCTATATATATCTAGGTTCAGTAAATTGGCCGTGTATCGCTGTGAAATGAACTTGTTGTGTTTGGGGCTTGTTTTGCTGTTGCCCCAGCGGTTATTTGAGACTTCCTTCAACTTGAAACTGTCTTGACTTGTTGTTGGATGCTTGCTGTTGTTGCTTTATTTGAGACTTCCATCAATCCTATGGATGAGAAGGCGAAGGCGAAGCTCGACCTTCAGTACGACAAGCTCAAGCTGGACACATACGTTATGACAAGCTCAAGCTGGACACAGGCACGGGCATGAAGCGCTCAAAAGCATGGTCGGTAGTTGTCGGTGTCAAAACCGGCGGATCTCGGGTAGGGGGTCCCGAACTGTGCGTCTATGGAGGATGGTAACAGGAGGCAGGTGTCGGTGCTGAGGAACGACACCTATGGGATCACAAGAATCCCTACTACGGTTAGCGGGGCTCGGGGTCGTGGGAAGAGCGGATCTAACAGGTAGCCCACAGTTTGTTTATCCAGGTTCGGGCCGCAAGGATGCGTAAAACCCTACTCCTGCTTTGGTGGATTGTATATATGTGTTCTTGAGCTAGCTATGGGGCGTGAGGAGCTCCAAAAAGCCGAATCCCTCTCCTGGTCGCCTCGGGCCTCCTTTTATAGGAAAAGGGGTGGCCACAGTGGCACACAGGAGGTGGAAAGGGAACAGTGATGCGAGGTTATCCCTCGCATTACAAGACAAGGCGCATTTAATGCGTCTTGCTTAGGTATCCTTGCTTTATCGGGGACGGGGGAGAGATATCAGTCTCGTCCGTCGCCGCTCCTTCTCGTGTCGACATGCGCCCTGGCCAGCGATGCCAGAGATGCCACGTAGGTAGGCAAGCAGCTGAGGTGGCGCAGTGGTGGGTCTTCACAAAGATCTGCATGCCGCCACGCAGGTGCCTGCTCAGCTGGTTGGGTCGGCAGCTGCATGCATGCAGTGGTGGAGGTTTGGTCGGCATGGGCCTGATGGTGGCCCTGCGGGTGTCCTCGGGAAGGGCCTTGCCGGGGCCCTGGCAAGGGTCTTGCCGAGGCGCATGTTGTCATCCCCGGCAAGGCGCTTGTCGGGGGCCTTGTGGTCTTCCTCGGCTGGGATCCCGCCAAGGGTTGTCGTCTCCTTAGTGCGTGTCTGATCTTGAATGTCTTCACGAAGATCTGCATGCCGCCACGGGGATGTCTCCCGAATCCTTGCCCTTTGGGGGCAGTGGACTCAAGGGTGACTTGCTCCGTAGGCGCGGGACGAGTCGCCGCGGCAAGGGTCTTGCCAGGGTTGCTAGAACTGTCTCCCGGCAAGGATCTTGCCGGGGGAGTTCGCTTCGTCCCCTTTGCTCTTCGTGGTCTTGGCCTTGGCGTCGTTCTAGTTCTCTTGAGCTTCGGTCTTACCCTGGCTCACCTCCCTTGCCTTGCTTGGTGTGGTGGTGCCCGTGGCTCAGACTGCCCGTGCACAGTTATAGGGGTACAAAAAGTGTACCCCTCTTTTTGTGCACCGACAGGAGCCCCCGGGCCTGGTCCACACATAAGCGCAACGCGTTGTTTGGGCTAGGCCCAAAAACGGTGCGCGGGCAGGCGGGGCGGTTTTTACCGCGGTAAGATTCTTCGCGCGCTGCGCTTCCCACGATTCCCACGCGTGGCGCGGCGTGGGGAGGCGCGTGTGATGTGGGCGGCATGCGTGGGGTTGGTTCCCGCAGGCATGCGTCACGTCGTAGTAAAGGGGGCGGTTTGCGCCTTCCCCATAAACGCAGGGAGGCGTGGAGGCGTGGCCCATTTACTGAATGGGGCCGAGGTGCGGTCCTCGAGGCGTCCACTCCCCATGATCACGGGGTCGGGAGAGGTCGCCTCACCCATCCCCTCGGTTCTGCACGTCCGCCACGTGTCTCCCATGCGCTTGGGATGGCAAACGGTGGAGGCGGGAAACCGGGCCATCGCTGGTTGGGGCAGCGGGTCGGCCCTGGCTCCCTGCGCCTCCCGTGTCTTGATTGGCTGAGCAGGGCGGCCAAGCCCCAACCCCGATCCTTTATAAAGAGCGGGAGGGGGATGGCATCCCGCATTCCTTCATCTTCTTCTTCCTTCAGCTTCTGCTCCTCCCTTCCATCCATCATGGAGAGAGGGAATCCCGGTCCTTCAACAGTGGCGGCGAGGGTCGCCGCTCGACAACGCGCCCCTCCTTCTCCTGCGCCTGCGGTGGCAGAGCCAGCCGCGAGGGGAAGGGGGAGGGGGCGAGGCCGTGGGCGAGGCCGGGGCGCTCGGGGAAGAGGAGGACGGGGTGGCGCGCCAGCCTCGCCTCCGCCAGCAGCTCCTCCTCCAATGGAGGGCCACGTTGGGGATGACCCTTGTGAGTTCTTCATCAGGCTGCGCTGGCCGCCGCGCCGTCGCCTTCGTCTCCCGACTCCATTTGCGCGGGAGATGGAGCTGGATCCGCCGGAGTCATTGTGGCTGCACATGAGGGGCTGCGGGATCAGTGGCATGCGGGCCCGCGTCGACTTCCCCGCCCCTCACGTGATGTATCTTTGTCCAGGATGGAAGACGTTTTCTCATATCCACCGCTTGACAGAGGGGCTCACTCTCCATTTTAAGCTGATGGAGGGTGGCCTTCTCTCCGTCAAGGTCTTCGGGTGCTTTGGGACCCATGCAAGGTGCTGTGTGGAGAGCTCTTCTGATAGCAAAGACTCCTCCTCGGGCGGGAGTGACGAGGAGGACAGCGGCAGCAATGACGAGGGTAGTAGGCGGCAGGATGACGGGTCCGATTAGGTGTCGGGTGCCGCTCCGTGCGGCACCGGCGACCCCATCATCCGCGTCGCCGGCTCCCTGAACTTCTCGGGGTCGTCTCCGTGGGCGGCTGGCGTTGGGAGGCTGCGGAAGAGGAAGAGGGCGGGCGGCAAGGCCGTCAAGTCGGAGTACATGGGCATCGATGCGTTCAACGCGTGCTGACGTCCTGCCGCCTCGTCTTCGAGCTCTGCTTCCGGCCCCGCCATCACCATCCAGCCTTTGGACGGCCACCAAGATGTTCTCTTGGTGTCTTCTGCCACCCGTAGCTCGCCTAGGCGCTCCTTTTGTCCCTTTCGCCTCCTTGACCTGCCTCCTGAGGAGAGGGACAAGAAAGGGATTATGGGCACCTTATCTCTTTTTAGTTTGTAAGCCTTCGGGCCTTTGTTGAATTTAAAACTTGTAATCCCATCATTCATGTTTTTCATTCCCTATGGACTGTACCTGAGTGGAATGTTTTTAATGAAAAAGGGATGCTTGCCGGGTCATTTGTTTGCGGGTGGAACCCACGACAAGGAGTAAATCCTTGATATCTTCAAGATAAACATTTCCTTGCCCGGCAACAGGCCTTGCCGTCTCCCCACTTCGCTCGACCTTCCCCACGCCTTTGGCGGAGGCAGGGATGAGGCGGGTTCAGGCTCCTTGTTTCATCCTTTCGCTGCCGCGACTATGACCAAACTTGGCCCCAGGAACGAGCCCTAGGGCCTAGAGTTATGGGAGCACGGTAGCTTAGGGGAAAACAAGGTTTCACATACCTCAGTCCATAATGGAATGCATGATAAAGGATGAAGAACTTATCTGAAGCTGCAGTCCCCGGCAACCCTGGTTCGCCGTGGGTGAATCTTTGCTCTTGCAGCCCCCGGCAATACTGGCTTGCCGGGGGCTAGATGCTGGTCTGTTCCTCTTCTTTTCCTCCCCAAGCGGTTTGGCACGGATACCCGTGTGTCCTGCGAACCAAGGAAGACAAAAGAAAGACAAAGAGACGCAGACTCGACCTCTAAGCTAGGGGTTAGTCGCCGCTAAGCACTATCAACCCTAACCAAGGACGAGACTCGACCTAGCATGCATGCTATAACTCAGGGCGCCAGCGCTTCATTTGCTTATGCTCAGGGTTTGCGCATGGCTTTGTACAAAGGGTTACATGCGTCATCGGCAATGCTTGTACAAAAGGTGGCTTGCCAGGGGGCCCGGCAAGCCGCGCCTCACGGGTAAAACTTGCGAAGATGCTCAATGTTCCAGGAGTTACTCACCGGAATGGCATCTTCGGTCTCTAGGCGGACTGCGCCGGGCCTGGTGACTCGTATTACCCGATAAGGGCCTTCCCACTTTGGCGTCAACTTGTTGGAATTTTTGGCCGATTGAACGCGCCGAAGAACAAGGTCGCCTTCCTCAAAGCTTCGGGCATGAACCTTGCGGCTATGGTAGCGGCGCAAGGCTTGCTGGTAGCGTGCTGCTCTCATAGCCGCCCGAAGACGATCTTCCTCAAGGAGCGTTGCATCATCTTGGCGCAGTTGCTCTTACTCAAGCTCATCATAAGCGAGTACTCGAGGTGACCCGTATATGAGTTCAGTGGGGAGAACTGCTTCTGCCCCGTATACCAGGGCAAAGGGTGTCTGGCCGGTGGCTCGATTTGGTGTCGTTCTGATTGACCAAAGAACCGCCGGCAATTCATCAATCCAGCGCCTTCCACTCTTGTGCAGCCTATCAAAGGTCTTTGTCCTTAAGCCTCGCAGTACTTCAGCGTTTGCCCTCTCAGCTTGACCATTGCTTCATGGGTGAGCAACGGAAGCGAAACAGACTTTGCTGCCGAGGTCTTGGGTATATTGCATGAAGGTACGGCTTGTGAACTATGTACCGTTGTCGGTGATGACCCTGTTGGGTACACCAAAACGGCACACTAGTCCCTTGAAGAATTTGACGGCTGACTGAGCTGTGACCTTCCTCACTGCTTCCACCTCTGGCCACTTTGTGAACTTGTCGACTGCAACGTACAAGTACTCAAAGCCCCCGGCGGCGCGGGGGAAAGGGCCCAGTATGTCGAGCCCCCAGACCGAGAAGGGCCAGGAGAGAGGAATGGTTTGAAGGGCTTGAGCTGGCTGATGAAGCTTCTTTGAATGGAACTGACACGCTTCACACCTGGTGACTAGTGTCGTCGCATCCTGGAGGGCGGTGGGCCAGAAGAAGCCTTGCCGAAACGCTTTGCCGGCAAGGGCCCTTGACCCGATGTGGGATCCACATATGCCTCCATGTATCTCCGCCAACAGCCCCAGTCCTTCCTCTTGAGGGATAGACTTCAATTTCACGCCGTTCGGCCTCTTTCTGTACAGGACGTCATCGACGAACTGGTACATAGTAGAGCGACGGGCTACTTTTTCCGCTTCTTCCTGCTCCTCAGGAAGTTACCCTGTTTGGAGGAATCGGACGGTATGCTGTGCCCATGCTGAGCCTGGGGCTCGACGGCGAGGACTAAAGGCGTTTCCTCCGCTACAGGAGCGGCTGTCTCGGTGGCAAGAGCTTGATGCTCCGCCGGAGCTAGCCGTCCCGTGGCGGGCTCAGTGTCTCCGGCAACATCCTTGCCGGCGGCTCCGGGGAGCTCGGCGGGAAAGTACTTGCCGGGCCCTGATTTCCTCCTCTTGTTTTGCTCTGTTGATGGATCAACGGATGGCTGAGCTGGCTGAAGCACAAAGGTACCTGGTTCCACAGGTAGCTTGAGGGCAGCGCGTTTTGACAGGTAATCGGCGATATCATTCTCCGCTTGGGGAACGTATTCTGCCTGTATACAGTCAAAACGCTCTTCCAGCTTTCTCACTTCATCGACGTAGGCCTTCATCAATGGGCTCTGGTAATCCTTGTTGACTTGCTTGACGACAAGTTGCGAGTCGCCTCTGACGACGAGTTTCTTGATTCCGAGGTCCGCCGCGATCCTAACACCGGCAAGCAGCCCTTCGTACTCAGCTGTATTGTTTGTTGACACCTCCCTGGGGAAGTGCATTTGGATCACGTACTTGAGGTGCTCTCCGGTGGGCGCGACAAGCAGTACGCCAGCCCCGGCGCCCTGTAAGGAGAAAGCTCCACCAAAGTACATGATCCATTCGCAACTTGCCTCCTTGCCGGGGAGAGCAGTCTCTTGGGCTTCTTCGTCAGGCGTCGCGGTCCATTCTGCAACGAACTCCGCCAGGACTCGGCTTTGAATCGTCGAGGTACTCTCAAACTTGAGGCCAAAGCTGGACAGTTCCAGTGCCCACTCTACGATCCTTCCCGTTGCGTCTGGATTGTGCAATATCCGTTGCAGAGGGAGGCGAGTGATGATAGTGATTTCGTGCGCCTGGACGTAGTGACGCAGCTTCCTCGAGGCCATAAGAAGGCCGAAGAGCAGTTTCTGCACACCGGAGTACCTTGATCTAGCCCCCTGCAGAAGGGAGCTAACAAAGTAGACTGGGTGCTGCATCATCTTCTTCCTTGGCGGCACTCCAACCGGCTGCGTCGTCTCGGCATCGGTGGCATCGGGCTCCGTCGCTGCTATTACCTCATCATCAATTTCTCTCTGCGCCACTAGTGCGGCGCTGACCACCTGGTTCGTTGCCGCCAGGTACAGCAGCAACGGTTCATGTGGCCTAGGCACAACTAGTATTGGCGCGGAGGAGAGGTACCTCTTCAAATCTTGCAATGCTGCTTCGGCTTCTGGTGTCCACTCCATCGGGCCCGCCTTTTTCAAAATCTTGAAAAAGGGAAGGGCACGCTCGGCGTACTTGGAAATGAACCTGCTCATGGAGGCAACGCAACCGGCAAGCCGACGCACATCCTTGACTCGCTTGGGCGCTTCAATCTGCTCTATAGCTTTGATCTTGTCTGGATTGGCCTCTATCCCACGCTATGACACAAAGAACCCAAGAAGCTTGCCAGACGGGACGCCGAAGACGCACTTCTCAGGGTTCAGCTTGAGATTGATCTTGCGTAGGTTTGCAAATGTTTCTTGTAAATCTGATATGAGGGTTGCCCTGTTATTGGTTTTGACCACTATATTATCCATATAAGCTTCCATATTTCTATGGAGCTGGGGTTCAAAACCAATCTGGACCGTCCTTGCAAAGGTTGAACCAGCACTCTTCAACCCGAAAGGCATCCGTATAAAGCAATACGTACCACATGGGGTGATGAATGCCGTTTTCTCTTCATCTTCCCTTGTCATGAAGATCTGGTGGTAGCCGGAGTAGGCATCAAGGAACGACAACAGGTCACACCCAGCTGTGGAGTCAACAATCTGGTCGATGCGCGGCAACGGGATGGGGTCTTTGGGACAAGCCTTATTAATATCTGTGTAATCAATACACAGCCTGCACTTCCCATTTGCCTTGCGCACCACCACCGGATTGGCCAACCACGTTGGATGGAGCACTCCTCTTACCAAACCCGCCGCTTCCAGTTTCCGGATCTCCTCTGTGATGAACTCTTGTCGTTCCAAAGCTTGATTTCTGACCTTCTGCTTGACGGGCCGCGCATGAGGACAGACAGCAAGGTGGTGCTCAATCACCTTCCTGGGAACGCCGGGGATGTCGGATGCTTGCCATGCAAACACGTCGACATTCACCCGCAGGAAGGTGACGAGTGCGCCTTCCTATTTGTCGTCAAGGGTGGAGCTTATGGTAAAAGCTCCTCCCGTGTCGTCCTCCTTGGCAGAAACCTTCTTGGTTCCCAGCGGTGTGGCCCTGGACTTCTTCCTTCTGTCGGCGAAGCTCTCTGGCACGTCCTCGACGGGAGCGCTACACTCCGAAGAGGTGCGCTTGCCGGAGTGGGTGCCTGAGGTCTCACCGGTCTTCTTCTTTTGCCTTCCCAGGGCTCCAGTGGCAGGAGCAAGCGCCTTAGCAGTGGCGGCTGCTGCAACTGCTTGTTGATAGAGTTGGTCAGCGCAAATTAGCGCATCCTTCTTGTCTAACGGGACAGTGATGATCGTCACAGGCCCCAGCATCTTCAGGGTGTTGTAGGTGTAATGTGACACCGCCATGAACTTGGCCAGCGCTGGGCGGCCAAGGATCCCGTTGTAAGGCAAGGGGATCTTGGCAACGTCGAACACAATCCTTTCTGTCATGTAGTTTAGATCACTTCCAAAGGTCACGGGCAGCGCGACCTTCCCCTTTGGTTGACTTCTTCCCGGGTTGACCCCCTGAAACGTGCCCGTCTCTTCGAGGTCTTCATCAGGAATCTGCAATTTCTCGATCACGGCAGGCGAGATTAGGTTCAGACCGGCCCCGCCATCAACTAGCATCTTTGTCACCTTGAGGTTGCGTATTGTTGGTGAAACCAACAATGGCAAGCACCCGACTGCAGTAGTGCGATCAGGGTGATCCTCGGTGTCAAAGATGATAGGTGTGCTGGACCACCTCAGCGGCCTTTGGGCATCAAACGATGGTTCCGCCGCTGTAATCTCACGCGCCCACTGTTTAAGCTGGCGGTGAGAGGTATGCAGCGAGGCGCCGCCATCGACGCACATGGCCTCTGTAGCTTTCTGAAATCCTTGGTCACCAGACTCATCGTCCTCTTCGTGATCATCGTCTTCTGGCTTTTTGTCACGGCCCCGGGCGGGCCTCTCCCGCTGTTTATCTTTGCTGCGACGTCCCACCTGGCCGTCACGCTTCTTGCCGGACCCCTCAGCACCGTCCTGGCCTTTGTCCTTGTCCCGCCTCTCATATTCAGCCCTCTGCTTCTCAGCAAGGAGCTCAACCTGTCGGCAGTTCTGAAGATCATGGACTTTGGTACGATGGATCTTGCAGTATTGCTTGTCGGAGTTTCCTGGCTTCTCGGCAGCCGCCAAGGCCCGGCAGGCGACACATCCGGAAATTTCCTTGCCGGGGTCATCTGCCTTGGTTTTCTTGGCGGAGCCGGAGTCGCTAGATCCCTCGACGGCAAGCACAACTTTACCTTTCCGCTTCCTGTTGCGGCGCCGGCCTTTCTTCGCTGGGGCTGCAATATCCTCTTCTGAGGAGTCGGTTTCCATGCCGGCATCTTCGCCGGGGTACTTCCTTCCCTCTTCAGCCCGGGCACATTTGTCAGCAAGAACATAGAGTTCTGCCACATCTTTCACCTTGTTCATTGCCAGTTCTTCGCGCATCTTGCGGTTATGCACGTTCTGATGGAACACGCTGATGATGGCGGCAGGGTGAACATCAGGGATATTGTACTGTACCCGGATGAACCTCTGTATATACTTGCACAGACTCTCGCCTCCCTTCTGGGGAATGACATGCAGGTCACTTGCTTGGCCATGGGCTTGGTGACCCCCAGTAAAGGCGCCCACAAACTCATGGCACAAATCCGACCAGGAGGAAATAGAGTCTACCGGCAAGTGCATCAACCACGACATGGCGTTGGGTTTAAGAGCCAATGGAAAGTAATTCGCAAGCACCTTATCGTCGCGGGCTCCGGCGGCTTGCATCACGATGGTGTAGATGTTGAGGAACTCAGACGGGTGAGTCTTGCCGCTGTACTTTTTGCCAACGTCAGGTTTGAAGGTGCGGTGAGTGGGCACTGGAACTGCCGCAGCTCACGGGTAAAAGCCGGACAGCCTATCTCGTAAGGTAGGCCTCCAGGGCTCTCCGGGGCCGGGTGGTTCACAGCAGGCCCTGCTCGCCTGTCTGACTGGTGGCGCGCTCCGCGCCGGCGCTCGATAGTGGTTCGAGCATCTTCATGGGCTTGTTCCCAAAGAACTTGGCGCTGATCACAGTGGGTCCGCGGGTCAGACGATGCTATGGAGATGGCGTCACCTGCGATGTCGCGATGAGCCAGCGTCTGCGGTACCGGATGGGGAAGAGGTGAATGCACCGTGGTCGCGGCGCCTCCGGCTTTTCCGCCACTGGTCCACGGGACTCCATCGGAGCGTCGACCCGGGGGCCTCACCGGACTTGGTTCGTCTTTGTTGGCCACCGCAACAAGGCTTCGGATAGTGGCTCTCCATTCATCGAGTTTCCCCGTAGTGGGAGGAAAATCGAGGAGCAACTGCGCGCGCGCCAGGGCCTCTGCTGGCGTCGGCGGTAGCGAAACCTGCACGGATCACGACGCGCTTCGACTTCTGACCATGTCAGAAGGAGCTCTATCACGACCCCGCGGTCGCATGCCGCTTTCGCCAGTGCCTCGGCGAGTGGGCAGGTCTTCTACGTCCCGGGAGTGGCGCTCGGGGCTCTTCCCGCAGCGACGCCCAGGGTCTTCGGCGTGATTACGCCGTTCATCGCACGCTGTTGACACCGGCGTGGGAGTCTTGGAGGCCCTCGCGTCGCCTTCGGGCGGGGCGGCGATGACCTTGGAAGGCCCCGCTCCACCCGCGAAGGACTTGGCTCCGCCTTTGGATTTGGCGACGTGTGGCCCGTTACCAGGCACACGAACATCGCCGCCTCCCAAACTCTAGCTGCTGGGATGGTGTTGGTGTTCGCGAGCAGCGCCCCGGGTCCTCTCTGCGACCGGTCCGCTCCTCGCCCGCGTCAGGACGGGCTGTCCGGCTTCCGACTGGCCAGCTGCCACCGTCGTTTTCTTCTTGGGCGCCATGATGATGAAGAAGCGCCGAACTAACTGCTAAAGCCGATTCTCACAACTGCGCCCCCTACCTGCCGCGCCAAAGATTTTGGTGCTGAGGAACGACACCTATGGGATCACAAGAATCCCTACTACGGTTAGCGGGGCGTGGGGTCGTGGGAAGAGCGGATCTAACAGGTAGCCCACAGTTTGTTTATCTAGGTTCAGGCCGCAAGGATGCGTAAAACCCTACTCCTGCTTTGGTGGATTGTATATATGTGTTCTTGAGCTAGCTATGGGGCGTGAGGAGCTCCAAAAAGCCGAATCCCTCTCCTGGTCGCCTCGAGCCTCCTTTTATAGGAAAAGGGGTGGCCACAGTGGCACACAGGAGGTGGAAAGGGAACAGTGATGCGAGGTTATCCCTCGCATTACAAGACAAGGCGCATTTAATGCGTCTTGCTTAGGTGTCCTTGCTTTATCGGGGACAGGGGAGAGAGATCAGTCTCGTCCGTCGCCGCTCCTTCTCGTGTCGACACGCGCCCTAGTCAGCGATGCCGGAGATGCCATGTAGGTAGGCAGGCAGCTGAGGTGGCGCAGTGGTGGGTCTTCATGAAGATCTGCATGCCGCCACGCAGGTGCCTGCCCAATCTGGTTGGGTCGGCAGCTGCATGCATGCGGGGGTGGAGGTTTGGTCGGCGTGGGCCTGATGGTGGCCCTGCGGGTGTCCTCGGTAAGGGCCTTGCTGGGGCCCTGGCAAGGGTCTTGCCGAGGTGCCTACTGTCATCCCCGGCAAGGCGCTTGCCGGGGGCCTTGTGGTCTTCCTCGGCTGGGATCCCACCAAGGGTTGTCATCTCCTTAGTGCGTGTCTGATCTTGAATGTCTTCACGAAGATCTGCATGCCGCCATGGGGATGTCTCCCGAATCCTTGCCCTTTGGGGGTAGTGGACTCAAGGGTGACTTGCTCCGTAGGCACGGGACGAGTCGCCGCGGCAAGGGTCTTGCCGAGGTTGCTGGAACTGTCTCTCGGCAAGGATCTTGCCGGGGGAGTTCGCTTCATCCCCTTTGCTCTTCGTGGTCTTGGCCTTGGCGTCGTTCTAGTTCTCTTGAGCTTCGGTCTTACCCTGTCTCACCTCCCTTGCCTTGCTTGGTGTGGTGGTGCCCATGGCTCAGACTGCCCGTGCACAGATATAGGGGTACAAAAAGTGTACCCCTCTTTTTGTGCACCGACAGCAGGGGACACAATGTTTTACCCAGGTTCAGGACCTCTTGATGGAGGTAAAACCCTACGTCTTGCTTGATTAATATTGATGATATGGGTAGTACAAGAGTAGATCTACCGCGAGATTGGAGAGGCTAAACCCTAGAAGCTAGCCTATGGCATGATTGTATGTTGTCCTACGGACTAAAACCCTCCGGTTTATATAGACACCGAAGGGGGCTAGGGTTACACAAGGTCGGTTACAAAGGAGGAGATATACATATCCGTATTGCCTAGCTTGCCTTCCACGCTAAGTAGAGTCCCATCCGGACACGAGATGAAGTCTTCAATCTTGTATCTTCATAGTCCAACAGTCCGGCCAAAGGATATAATCCGACTGTCCGGATACCCCCTAATCCAAGACTCCCTCAGTAGTATTATTACATAGACTCACGCTAGCCCGTGACTCTATCAGACGGAGATGCACAGGCATTTGGCCCACAGAGCCGAACCTTTATCTTACGCAAAGGCATCGTGTGGTATTATATAGAGTCATGTTCGCTTGTGTCTGTTTTCCGAATGATTCCGTCGACTCGTTTAGACGGAGAGGCACGGGTGAGAAGCCCATCGAGGCATACTTTAGTATTAGAGAGTCACGATCATGCGTTTATTGCACAAACCGAACAGAACTGGGTTTCTAATATGAACACTCGCTGTTTACTTTGTGAGGCAATGAGTGGCAGATTAGAGAGACACTGTTTTTGAACCTTTGTCTTACGCACAGCCACAGGCGTTTTCTCTGTGAGGCACGGAATGGCCTATGCGAGGGGCGCTGTTTTTAAAATCTTATTTCCTTGTATTTAAAAGCACGGACGTGAACTCCCTACGGACACGGTTCCGTAAGTTGCGTCATCCTTTTTTCTTAATGTTACGTATATTATTCGATATAAAAGGCGTAGACGTTCATGGCTATCTATATTTCCTTGTATTTAAAAGATAGCGATGGCACGCTTTTAAACAAAGCACAAGCACAGTGGTTCCACGACAAGCACGTCTCAATTTGCAGAAACAACACTGTCGTGATTCTACAGGACGCTATGTTCTAGGCTGTGCACCATGTTTCCACCCAAATGTTCACCACAGGGTCATGGACATACACAGAGGAAGTGTCGTGCTGTGATAACAGACGCACAGTCTTACAGGTACAAGAGGCACGAGGAGGCATGTAGATTAACATCACCACAAATGAAATAGATTATACATGCGCACGCATATAGAGAGATGCATAAAAAGTGGACTACAAGAGATAAACTAAGTTGGTAATACTAAACGACCGATGGTATTAATTAATAATGGAAATTAATGACATGCATACAATATTAGAGTCAAATTTATAGTAGAGCACACACAATAAATAGAAGTCCTGATCATGATAGATCGACTGGGTCACTGGAAACTCAAAAGTAGTAGTAGCTAGCATAAATATATAGAACTTGCCTCCAACCATGTGGGATGTGGCTTGCAGCAAATGAACGGAGAGCCAAGGCAAGGACCTAATCAAGGCGCCCGGGCTTGTGCCCTTGATGGTCCAGAGGTTGGACGAGAAGTGGGGGCGGCGTCGGCGAGGTGGATGTGCTCCTGAACGAGCTTCGCCAAAGTTTGCCTGTGGTCGAAGTAGGCCGCCATGCTCGACTCGTGGACGGCGTTGCAACTGTCCTTGTAAACAATCTGTTCGTAGATCTAGCTGAACTTTTCGATGTCATCATGCATGATGAGGGGCTGCACGGCGAGAGCGACCTCCAGGTGTTCCTCCGGCGGCGTGCCGACCGGGAGCTACAGGGCCATCAGCGCACGAAAGAGATCGTTCCCATGGAGGCCGGTGAGCGGGGTCGCGGAAGCCGAGGCGGAGGCTCGGCCTTTGCGGAGGCGACGCATGGAATGGAGGCGAGAAGTCAGGTCCTTCACCTTGCTGTTGGTGGAGCTGAACTTGTGAATGAAGTCTTCCAGTGCACCCTTGAGCCAGGCGGCAAAGCTGGCGTCGAAGAAGGAACGCGTCGTGGCGAACATCAGCAGCACCTGGAGGCGATGCAGCGCGTTGGGCTGCGGGTTGCTCTCCCTGACCACCTCGATAAGACGTATGGTGGTCGCCTGAATCGCCTCCATGGCCGATCACTCACCGTCTTGCTCTTGCTCTGATGGCCATATAGTTGGATCGGAGTAGAAGAAGATGGATGGTGACGCTTTTAAGCAAAGCACAAGCACAGCGGTTCCACGACAAGCACGTCTCGATTTGCAGAAACAGCACTGTCGTGTTTCTACAAGACATTATGTTCTAGACTGGGAAGCGTATTTCCACCCAAAACGTTCACCACAGAGTCACAGACATGCACAAAGGAAGTGTCGTGCAGTGATAACAGACGCACAGTCTTACATGTACAAGAGACACGCCCGCCTCTGTATTGTAAAATACTTCAGCTAACGAGTTATTTGGAGAGGCACGGCTGTCACATCACACGTGACTGCGTATTCCAGGTGATTTTAGTCGCTCGCGCTATTCACAAAAGGAAATCCAAACATACAGATGGTGCACAAAAACATGAAAAGTTCATAGTTTTTTGAGCTTGTAAGTTGCTTCACGGCTGGAGATCACAAAAACAAGTTCCTGACAACCTTACAGACAATGGATAAAGTACAAGCTCGAAGTCCAAACTGGAAAGCACGCAACAACACCTATCTCTGACAGCCGGATAACCGTTTTCAACATCCACAGATCAATGGATCCGGCAAATCCATGATTGGACACTAGTTTGTCCAGATGTGTACTTTTAAATCCAAGTTCATATGCCTACAATACCCTGACAATATAAGACGAGCACGTCTAGAAGCCTTGTTGCCCCATTGAAGCACCTCTTCTTGATGTTCATAAAATCCTTCAGTGATGTTGTCTGTGGGGAAGAGAAACTTGAGCCTCATTGTCTCTAACTCCTTTGCGTTCCGAACAAAGAACTTCGCAAATTCAATGTTTTTGTTGCAGTGTACATATTTTTCCAACATTACTGTCTTCAGGTGAATGTCATGCTGTTTGAGAAACACCCGGTGCTTGTGGCGCCACTTATTTCTTACACCTTCCTCGCGGCATACTCCTCCCTGAAAATGCATGAAGAGTGAGAATACTCGAGGACTACAAAGGGAGATAGAGGCCTCGAATATAGTACGCTGTGCATTGTATGTGCTTTCAATGTGTCTGGAAATCGTTACCTCGATAAACAGGTTCTCTAGGCTAGGAAAGCATCGCATCAAGGCAACAACCTTGTTCAGATTTAATGACATGTGGATAAGCAGGGTCTTCACAGATTGAACCGCCATTGATAAGCTGACTACAAACAAAGCCTGCGACAAGCACATATCATAAAATTAGCTGGATAAAAGGTCGCGTGACATGAAACTTCGGCACTGCAAGGAACGCAAGTAAAGAGTATAGTGCAAAAGGTGAGCACCTCGATAACTGTAGAGCCAAAAAAATCTTGGATTTAGGAAATCCTTCATAAAAATTACCCAAACACTCAAGCTTAGGTGCAAAAAAGACAGTTATCTGCAAGTGTTGGCTCTGAATATCATGAATCAATTGTTTAAGTGAGGGCGCATCCTCAACAACAAGTTCACCATTCTCACAAAGGATACAGATGACTTCAACTTTGCCTGAGTTTATTATGATGCAGTGGTCCAAGTTATTGCAAACAAGCAGGAGCCACTCAAGGGCAGGGCAACCATGGCTGATTATGCTTTGCAGTGAGACGTCTGATATATCAACTTCCAAAAACGAAAGCCTTTTGAGGAGTGGAAGTTTAAATGATCGTGCATACTTGTCAGGTATCTAGCAAAGAGCAAATGTGATGGTGTGCAGTGAGGAGGAAAATAGCAGCGTGGAAGTCGGCGGTGAGGGCGCGGACGAAGAGATTTCGTGTGGTAGCATGATGGTTTTTACCACATAACCTGGGAACATGTATTAGAACTCGAGAACCTGGAGATTCTTCAGTCTTGGGGATCGAAGCCAGGCATCAACTGTAGAGGGTCTGCAATGGAGGTAGCACGCCGGAATGCAGAGACGATGAACTGTGCACCCATGACCAGAGAGGATGGCTTTCGGAAGGCACGAACCATCAACGTCAGGTTGAAAACTACACCGAGTTCCAAAATATCTAATGCAAATGACATCCTTACTGGGGAGCATGGACAGTATGTCGATATGAACTGTTTCTAGGGGCTTAAAAAGACGACCGACAGGGATCTCACTGCAGTCGAGATTCAGAGGAGCGGTGCACCATAAAGGACGCTATCGACGTGCGAGGATTTGAGTGCGAACGCCTTCCTTAGTGGACAGACGGGAGATCACCTCACCGAGGATGGCATCCGGGAGGTCGCTGATGCGGTCCGGACCAGACTGCTCTTCTTGATCCTCGGATCCGGTAGGCGCACCCTCGCCGCTTCCAGCCGCTACCGCCAAACCACCAGAGGAAGGCATCGCCGGTGGAGCGAGCCTCGCCCTCTTGGTGCTCGGGGCACCGGAGTATACCTCCATCTCCGTCTCCATTACTGGGATCGCGCCGCCTGCGAGCGCCGCTATATGTGGCGTGGATCTAGACAGACGGTGGATCTGGAGAAATGGACTAGCCTGTCCATCCACAAAACGACTTAAATACCCACGACGATGAGCGGAGGGGTCCAGATTAATTACTTCTTCTATTTTTCTTTCTGACAGGAGGGCCCGGGTTAAGTACTACTTGTAGCAAGTCAATGGTAGATGGGTGCTTGAAACATTAAATAAAACCACGACTTTCAAGGTACGAAATGCACTGTTGCACACGCAGACCAGGCACGGGCGTGCCCCTCAGTGCTTTAATTATTCACGGCACACATTCACTAGAAGAACATGTTCGACGCCGGAAGCACGATGGACTCGGTAGGAAAGAGAGGCACGCACGTGACGCCCACGAAGGCATGGGCTAGCACTCTCTGCAGCCACGGTTATGTACGTTTGTGACTCTCTGTGTTTCAGTCATTAGGGTCACAGGCACAGGCGTCAAATCCACAAAGGCGTCGTGTGGTATTATATAGAGTCATGTTCGCTTGTGTTTGTGTTCTGAATGATTCAGACGACTCGTTCAGACGGAGAGGCACGAACGAGAAGCCCATGGTGGCATACTTTAGTATTAGGCAGGGTCACAATCATGCGTTTATTGCGCATGGTCGATGATATTACATAGAGTCATGCTCTCCTGTGAGACTCGACCAGACGGAGATGCATGACCGTCTAGCCCACGGAACTGAACCTTTGTCTTACGCACAGCCATGGGCGTTTACTCTGTGAGGCACGGAATTGCCTATATGAGAGACGCTAATTTTAAAAGCTCATTTCCTTGTATTTAAAAGCATAGAAGTTAAGTCCATACAGACACGGTTCAATACCGAGTTGTGTCACGCTTCTTTCTTGATAAAGACGTCGATGTTCGTGGCTATCTATGTTTCAGTGTCAAGGGTCATAAGCACGGGCATACATCCCTTGAAGGCATGGCGTGATATTATATAGAGTCACGCACAAAGGTTTTCTGATCGTGTTCCGAATGAGTCGGTCGACTCGGTCAAAAGGAGAGGCACAGACGTCCAGCCCACTGAGGCATGGTTCATTCCCACCCGGAGTCACGTTTGTGCATTTATTATGGAAACCTAATATAATCGGGCGACTATCCTTGTTACAATTGTTTTCGTTGTAAGATTTTTAACTCAAATGCACGAAAGGCGACTTTGTATGTTTACTAGCGTCATGATCCTTTACGCACGAAGACGACTTTTTGTGTGTCAGTGTTTCAGGTCACAGGCACGGTTGTCAAACTAACAAACGCATGACTTTGTAATTATCCAGAGTCACCTTGGTGTCTATTTGTGTTTCAAATGCATCCGTTGACTATGTTACCAGGACAGGCACGGTCGGGATGGCGATGGAGGCATGCTTGTGTTTTGTGCGGAGCCACATTCACGCGTTGATGGCGGAAACACAACGTTTCGACGGGCGTCTCCACGTATTCGGGTGTGAACGCCATGTGGCACCGCCACGGAAACCCAAGGGTCCGACGGACGTCTCCTCCAGTGACGCCACTCTGGCTCGTCACCCGAGGCCAGGCTCCGGCTATTTAAGGCGGACGGACGGCGTCTCGAAACCCTAGCCACACCCTCTTTCTTGGACTGCCCAGATCCACGCCACATAAAGCGGCGCTCGCAGGCGGCGCGATCCCAGCAATGAAAACGGATATGGAGGTCAACTCCGGTGCCCCGAGCACCAAGAGGGCGAGGCTCGCGCCATCGGTGACGCCTTCCTCTGGTGGTTTGGCGGTAGCGGCTGGAAGCAGCGAGGGTGCGCCTTCCGGATCCGAGGATCAAGAAGAGCAGTCTGGTCCCAACGGCATCAGCGACCTACCGGACGGTGTCCTCGGTGAGATCATATCCCGTCTGTCCACTAAGGAAGGCGTTCGCACTCAAATCCTCGACGTCGGTGGCGCCCTGTTTGGCGCACCGCTCCTCTGAATCTCGACTGCCGTGAGATCCCTGTCCCACGTCTTTTTTAACCCTCTAGATCAAGTACATTTCGAGTTGGTCACCGCGAACTCCGCCACACCAGAGGAACTCGTCCGCGTAACATACACTGGAACTTTTTTTAAAGGAGAACATGTCGGTGAAGATAATTCCTATGATGATTCGTACCTTCCAGAGCCCATCCTCTCCGGGCGTCACAGTGTAGTTCGTCGCCTCTGCATTCCGGTGTCCTACCTCGACTGCAGACACTCCACGGTCGACGACTGGCTTCGATCCCCAAGACTGAACAATCTCCAGGTGCTCGAGTTTTACTACCTGTTCCCACCATGTGTGAGACAACATGACATAGGGCCATTCTCATGCCCTTCGCTCATGCCATCACCACCAGCATTAAACCCTCAGATTTCCTCCTCTCTCCAAACCATCGCCTTTGCTCTTTGCAAGTTACCAGACAATTATGTACGGGTGCTTAAACTACCACCTACTCAGGAGACTCTCGCTAGTAGATGTTGATGTATCAGACGTCTCATTACAAAGCATCATCAGCTCTACCTCTCCTACACTTGAGTCTCTGCTGCTTGTTTGGACAGTCAGGCACCATTCCATCAGAATAAACTCACCTAACCTTATAAGCATCGGCATTTCTGGTTACTATGGAAAAATTGTTATAGAAAATGCCTCGTCACTTCAACAGTTGCTTTGTGATGGTGATTGCAAAAAGTTGCGGATAGTTATCACCTCTGCACCTAAACTGCAGGTCATGGGAAAATTATCTAATATTTTCTGTGAATCCGGCATCACAAATGACCGTATAATTATTCAGGTACTGACTTTCAACAATACTTTCACCTCCATTCATTGGTATGAACAAGTTCCATGCAATTCAACCTTTACTCTACTAATATTACGTTTTATTCTACATGAAGTGTTTGCCGACAGTCAGCACATCCACAGCGGTTCATTCTATCAAGACGTTGTCTATCAGCATGGATTATGACCTGCACGCAGTCTTTTCCTTGGTGGAACACTTCCGAAGCTTGAAAAACTTGTATATCGAGGTGATGCTTCTCACACAAATTGTAAAACACATACCATGCATGGTGCAGAACTCCATTCAACAAAAGGAAAATGTCACATACATTTGTATGTAATGGACAAAGGTGTATATAGTCATGGACCAGTATTAGGACAAAACTAAAAAGAAAGCTTTTATTACAACAGAGGTTATAGACTTATTCCTTCACTTGCTCTCCCAGCAGAGTCACTCTTTATCGAGCTTAACCATTTCAAATGTTCATGTTTATTCAGGAAATAGCCTCTAATGAAGAAAGTCTTGCGAACGACTGTTCTTGCAAGCACCATCATGACGTTCGTTTGAAGTCACTGACGCTGGAAAGATATGTTCAATGCGACAAAAGCATTCGATTTGCAACATTCTTTATTCTCAACGCAGCACAGCTACAGACTATGAGGATCAAGTTTCTTCTTCAGGAACACTTCACGGAAGAATTCTACAAACAGCAACAAGATGTGCTTTAGTGGGACAAAAAGGCTTCTAAACATGCTTGCCTTAGGTTGTCGCCAAGTTGCAACCAAGGGAACTTGGATCTAAGGCACGCATGTGTTGAGCACCTGGATTTAAAGGATCCATTCACTTGTAAGTGCTGAAAACAGTGCTGGAGTGAGATGTTCCCGCCACTTTCCGGTTTGGAATTTACGTAGGTGTGCTGAAACAATACCCCTACCTTTTTTGCTCGATCTGTAACCTTGCCAATAGCGAACTCGGTATTTCGATCGATGGCTAAACAGTGTTTTGCTCATGCCGTACATTTCATTAACTAAAAGGGCTTCAAGTCTCTGCAGCCATGGCTATGTATATTTGTGACTTTCTGTGTTTCAGTGATAAGGGTCATAGGAAAGGGCGTCAAATCCGCAAAGGCATCGTGTGGTATTAATGTATTATATAGAGTCATGCTCGCTTGTGCTAGCGTTTGTGTTCCGAATGATTCGGTGAACCACGGTTTGTCAGCAAACACACAGACGATCATGACTTCGTAGAAAAGTGATTCGAGATGCACTGTTCTACCTGTCACACAGGCACGACCATGGCAAACGCATGGTTTGCCACGAACCACACAACGGTCGTGAAGTGATACGACGCGCACTATTCTACATGCCACACATGCACGCACGTGATTCCACGTGCTTCAGTAGCACGTAAAGACGTAATTCTTTCACAGGAAACGCCTGAAACCTACTGCCAGGCACTATATGCATTTGTAAAACAGAAACGCAAACACAACCGTGACCCGTTGTGTTTGAAATCTTTGCATCATAGAAGCACCGCGTGAAGGCACATGAAGTACGGTTGGACACGCATCGCAAGCACGGTTATGCACACGAGGTACGATTAGGCACAATGCAGGGACATAATTGCAGATGTCACCGCTATTGCATGTTTTTTAAAAGCACGGTCTTGCACTCTTTGTGTTTCAGTGTTTCAGTCATTAGGGTCACAGCCATGTTCGTCAAATCCACAAAGGCATCGTGTGTTATTAAATAGAGTCATGTTCACTTGTGTTTGTGTTCCAAATGATTCAGTCGACTCGTTCAGACGGAGAAGCACGGACGAGCAGCCCATGAAGGCATACTTTAGTAATAGGCAAGATCACAATCATGCGTTTATTGCGCATGGTCGATGGTATTACACAGAGTCATGCTCGCCTGTGAGACTCGATCAGACGAAGATGCACAGGCGTCTAGCCCACGAAACTGAACCATTGTCTTACGCACAACCACGAGTGTTTACTCTATGAAGCACAGAATTGCCTATATGAGAGACACTGATTTTAAAAGCTTATTTCCTTGTATTTAAAAGCACGGACGTGAAGTCCATACAGACACGGTTCCGTATTGAGTTGCGTCACGCTTCTTTCTTGATAAAGTCTCTGCAGCCACGGTTATGTGCGTTTGTGACTTTCTGTATTTTAGTGATAAGGGTCGTAGACACGGGCATCAAATCCACAAAGGCATCATGTGGTATTATATAGAGTCATGTTCGCTTGTGTCTATTTTTTGAATGATTTCGTCGACTCGTTTAGACGGAGAGGCACGGACGAGAAGCCCATGGAGGCATACTTGAATATTAGGCAGAGTCACGTTCGTGCGCTTCCTACAGAAACATAATAGAATTGGATTCAGATGTGAACCCTCACTGTTTACTTTGTGAGGCAATCAATGACCGATCCAAGAGACACTGTCCTTAAAAGCACGAGCAAGAACTCTCCGCAACCACGGTTCTGTACCAAAGAGCCACTGTCAAACACATGGAAGTCATGCAACAAGGGCCACACATCTTGTAGTAGAAAAAGCACTTTATCAGCTGGCATTGCTCCTTTTCTACGTGCACAGTAGGATGGCTGTGAAAGGCATGTTATTCAAGCAGAGAACGAAAATCACGATGCCAGGACAAGGTCAAAAGCATGGTTGTGAGTCTGCAGTGTCACGGCTAGAATCCTCGAGACGCATTTCGGTGTGGCCTATTGAGTAGAAACTTGGTTGTGCGGTAACCAGAAGCACTACATAACGCCCCGCAAAAAAGGTTTGGTTCACCGTTGGGGTGGCTCTCTATGCTTTCAGCTCTTTCCATCTCTCATGTGTCGCAGTAGAGACGCATGGTTGTATTGTTACACCATCCAACTTCATAAAGAAAGGGCTGCAAACATTTACAAACAAACCTATCGCCCTTATAATATTTTCCCAGCTGAGTAATAAAAATACCTAAACAAGCAAAATCTGTTATGCTTACATTTGCTTTGTTTCTACAACTGCACCAAATAAACTTACAAGACATTTTTTATAACCACAGTACGAGGACCAGAAACAGTGCAGCGGCTCAAATGCAGCTCCATCAGTGCAAGGCACCCATCACCATATATAAGACAGGCACCATGCAAGTCAACCATCATGCAGCTCTACCTGCAACACAAGCACGGTTGTACATGCATTGTGTGCATGATAGGTACATATATAAGATAGGCACCGTCGTACATACAACACAGCACGCTTACAAATGCAGCGCGCATCTCTGCACTGAAACATTAAATCTACTTTATGTCTCTTAACCTTGGTGCCACAGCATTTTATGGTCCTTCGGCCCGTACAAAGCCGCAAAACCACACATTTCCTTCTTGACTGCATGCAACACAAAAACAGACAAGCCTACACACGGTGCAAAGACTACAACGGTTGTCTAATGAAGTTTACATAAAACCCAAGCTCAAAAGAACGCAACAAAAAATAACTCCATACACCTGGACAACTAACACAAGGCCTGATTTCAGCATCCACACCTGAACGGAACCGTCAAATCCAGGTATTCAACACTCATGTTTCTTAAATGCGGACGCACGTGGCTGCAACTTGATGATAATCTAAGACGTGCACGTGTAGAAGCCCTTCTATGCCACTCCAGAACCCTTTGTTGCTTTTCATAAAATATTCCCATGAACTCTGCGGGAGGGGAGGTAAACTTAATGGTCATGGTCTCCAGATCCTTTGCACTAAGAACAAAGAACATCGCAAATTCAGCGTAACTCCCAGAGCGAACATAATCTTCCAGCGATACTGTCTTCAGACAAACGTCGTGATGTTCGAGAAACTGCCGGTACTTACGATGCCATTTGTTTTTTTCACCACGAGAAATCAACGATCCCTAAAATATAAATGATAGGTTGAAAATACTTAGCGTCTATAAAAAGAAACACAGACCATCAAAAAACCAAATGCAACAATTAGTTCTACCACCTCCGTAACAAGAAGTTAGACATAGACTTGTCTATACATGGATGTATACAAGAATAAATCATGTGTAGATACGGGTGCATCAATTTTAGTCAAAATTAAGACAAGCATTTCAAAAAGGAACGAGTACTACAGAATGCAAATTTCTGAAGATCATCACCTCGACAAACAAGTTCTCTAGTTTTGGAAAGCATTGCAGCAATTTAACGACGGTGTCCACCTTATAATACATGTAGATAAGCAAGGTCTTGACAGATTGACGCATTGTTGTTAGACTGACTGCCTTCAAACCCTTGATGAAAATTAACAGAAGATGGATCACAAAACTAATAGCATAAAGGTTGGATGAAATAAAACTTGTTTCCTCACAAATAAAGTTAAGCTAGAAGTATCATAAAAAATCAATACCTCAAGACACGTCAGACGACATGGATACGGTTCAGACGCAGAGACATCGGTTACCTCCAAGTCCTGACTCTGCATGAAGAATACAACATAGACCACCAAATTAATAGAACCAACATCGGAACAAGTACAGCTCTGTTCCAGTATTAAGGAAAGTCAGTACCTCAAGACACTTCGAGGGAGACACAAACACGAATTCACCCAACGTCTCTAGTTTAGGTGCAGAGACAACAGTTATCAACCAGACAATCAACAATCAACCGTCGAAGCGAAGGGGCATCCTCAACAATGAGTTCCCCGTGTGGACAACAAATGCCAATGCTTACAAGGTTAGACGAGTTTATTGTGACACAACGACCTCCTCTATTGCAAACAAGTAGGAGAGACTCAAGTGCAGGGCAACTAGAGTGGATTATGCTTTGCAGCGACGCGTCTGATATATCAACAGCCACAAGCAAGAGTCTTTTCACCAGCGGTAGCTTAAGCGTCCCTACGTAATTGTCTGGTATTTGGCAAAGAGCAAAGCCGTGGGTGTGGAGAGAGGAGGAAAACTGAAACACGGACTCCGGTGCTGAGGGCGTAGTTGAAGTGCATAGATCCAATAGAGTTACCTCTTGCGTCAGAAATTCTGGGAAGAGGTAGTAGAACTCAAGAACCTGGATATTGTTCAACTTCCAGGATTGGAGCCAGGCATCAACGGTGGAGGGCCTGCACTGTAGGTAGCACACGGGAATAGAGAGGCGGCTAACCGAGCCAGTGTGGCCGGACAGAATGGATTCCGGAAGACTGACAACAGGATTTTGACAGAGCCGCGTTCCGGAATAGCATTTGCGAACGGGCTCCTTGGTGAAGGCACATAGATGAGATATGGTCTCGATATGAACTTTTTCACCATCGTTAAAAGAAGAGAGTCAGAGATCTCGCGATAGTCGAGATTCAGAGGAGCGATGGGCCACAAAGGACGCCAGCGACGTGCGAGGATTCGAGTACGGATGCCATCCTTGATGGGAAGACGAGAGATGATCTCACCTAGGACGACGTCGGCGATATCTCTAATGCGGTCCGCACGACATCCCTCTTCTTCCTCATCGGATCGGGAGGGAGCAAGGTCGCCGCTTCCATCCCCTCCGACGACTAGCACACCACCAGAAAGCGGCGGCGCCAGTGGCGCCACTCTCGACCTCTTGATGCTATGAGCAGCGCTTTCCATCTCCACCTCCGTTGCTGGGGTGGCGCCGCCCACGACCAGTGCTCACTGAGGTGGATCTGGAGAAATGGATTACAGCCTGTCAATCCACGAGATGGCTTAAATACCCACGACGGGGCGCGGAGGGGTCCAGATTAATTACTTCTTCTATTTTTCTTTCTGACAGGGGGGCCCGGGTTAAGTACTACACGTAGCAAGTCAATGGTAGGTGACTGCTTGAAACATTAAATAGAACCACGGCTTTCAAGGTACGAGATGCATTGTTGCACACGCAGACCAGGCACGGGCGTGCCCGTCCGTGTATTAATTATCTACGGCACACATTCAATAGAAGAATCTGTTTGATGCCGGAATCACGGTTCTACAGTCATCTTGCCTCTACGAGCAGCAAAATTTTCCACGGACACGTTCACATTTAAGTCAATAGAAGATTCAAGGTCGTGCCTCTGCTTTGGAAATGATTCTGCTGAAAAGCTCCTGTCACGGCTTGTCACGTACCAGACACACGGTACAGCTTGGCATTGTCACGTACCAGACACACAGTCCTGCCTTTGGCATTGTGACGCACTGTTCTACATGCCACACAGGCATGTAGAACAGTTCGTGTCTACCTTCGTGTCTCTTTGTGTTCCACATGATTCTGTTGACTCTAACACCAGGAGAGGCACGGTATGGAGGCCCAGAGAGGCATCCTTGCGTTTTATGCGGGATCAAAATTATCACAGGCACGGGCATGAAGCGCGTAAAGGCATGTTCGGTGGTATTACATAGAGTCACACTAACCTTTGTCTTACGCACAGCCACGGGCGTTTACTCTGTGAGGCACGGAATGGCCTATACGAGAGACCCTATTTTTAAAAGCGTATTTCCTTGTATGGGCATAAGCACGTGCATACATCATAGAGGCACAGGCGTCTCTGTGTTTTAGTGTCAAGGGTCACAAGCACGGGCCTACAGCCCTCAAAGGTATTCTAATTACATAGAGTCACACATAGAGGTTTTCTAATTGTATTCATAATGAGTCGGTGGAGAGGCATGATTTATTCTTACCCGGAGCAACGATAGTGCGATTATTACGGAAACCTAATAGAATCGGACGACTGTACGCGTTACAATTGTTTTCGTTGTAAGATTTTAACTCAAATGCACGAACCGTCAAGTGTGTCAGTGTTTCAAGTCAGAGGTCACCTTCGTGTCTCTTTGTGCTCCAAATGCATCCGTTGATCTATAACCAGGAGTGGCACGGTAAAGATGCTCAGGCAGGCATGCTTGTGTTTTACGTGGAGCCACGTTCGTGCGTTAATTGCGGAAACCCAACATGCGTGTTACAATTAAGTCACTAGAATATTCAAGGTTGTGCCTCTGCTTTGCAGATGATTCTGCTAAAACGTGGACAAAACCAAGTGAATGAAGTGATGGCAGAACCAGGGCTTTTCAAGAACGAGAGACATGGTCCTGCCTTCGGCATTGTAAAGCACTGTTCTACATGCCACAGACAGGCACGGCGGTGATTCCACGTGCCTTAGTAGCATGTAAAGACGTGATTCTCTCACAGCAAACTCCGTGAACCTACTGCCAGGCACTATATCCATTTGTAAAACAGAGACGCAAACACAACCGTGACCCGTTGTGTCTGAAATCTTTGCATCACAGAAGCACCGCGTGAAGGCACATGAGGCACGGTTGGACACGCATCGCAAGCAAGGTTATTTGAATTACTTACAGTCATGCATTCATAACAGAAGAACATGCGTTAGAACAGGCGAGGCACAGTTACCACGAAAGCCACGGTTATGCAGCCCCAGAAGCACAACCCAGATTCTGTGCTTAAAAACATTTTCGTTCCATAACGGCGGGCGTGACCATGCAACCGTGAGAGTCACGGTTGAACACTCACCGGTGGCATGGCCGTGGCTGCCTGTGCCCTTAGGTTATTTTTATCTCTCTGTCACACAGCACAGAAGCATGCTTGTATGCTTACAACATCCACGTTCAGAAACTGACGCGGCTGTGGAAAATAACAAGGAAACCTGTGCCTCTGATATTTTCGCCCGCCGAGTAAAAAATACATAAAGAAGCAAAAGGCGTTCTTATTTAAATTTGTTTTGTTTCTATAACTGCAGCAAATTAACTTACAAGCCGTTCTTATAACCACATCACAAGAAAATAAACAATCCCCACCAATTGCTTGCTATTTCATCGCTCCACGTGCGACCCTGTTTTTGAATGTTCAGCGATCCATTCTTCCTCCTCGACCCTTGTGCAACCCCACCCTTCTGCATAGCTATTCAACCTATTGACCTGTAAAACTAATATTCATACATAAAAACAAAGCGAAAGATTGCGGTCATCACTATTTGTTGCTTACGTCCTGTTTAAGATGCATTATTACCTTTTAATTTTTCTATTCGTACTGTTCTCCGGTACAAAAAAGTCTCCACTCAGACCTTTCCTTTCTGAAAATGGACTGCGCAGATTTCGTGCCTTGTCCCGGGCTTCCCTGCACGCATTTTGTGTGTCTGGCTTGTGTGATGTTTGATTCTGGCGTAGATGCAAGACTTTGGTAAATGCTCCCTGCTGTCAGTGGGGTCGTTGGAATTGCTGGCATCTGAGGTCTTCCTCTTGGGCTTGGAGTGCATTGTTCTAAGCCGTTTGATGTCCTCGATGGTGTTGTCGGTGTTGTCGGCCATTTCATTGACCTTGCCCTCTTCTCCTACTGCGATTTCCTCTTTTCCTCTTCAATCCTCATCCTCTCCTGCACTTCTGGGTTATCCGGGCAGTTTGATTTCCTGTGACCCTTTTCTCCACAACGGCCGCGCTTGGTTGCGGCTTTGTAGCCTTTTCCTTTCTTCTCAGAACCATCTTTGATTCGATCTCCTTTTTCGTACCCTTTGAGCCACTCATGGGAGGGTTCTTGAGAGTTTCGACAAGAATGCCTGTGTCTGGTTCCTCGGGAAGTGCCGCCATGACTTTTATTTTCATATCTACCATACACTCACGCAACACATGGTATGCCTTCTCTTTTCTACATGCATTTGAACAGATATCCGACAACTCAGCGTAAGCGAGGCCGAATCTCATAGTTTCATCGTCTTGTATGGTCATGCTATCACCTTGACTTGTAGACAGAACTTTCAGACTCTCTGATAGATTCCTGGTCCATCTGGGGATGACAAAGGATTTTGGAAGTTGGTCGATCATGCATGTTTGGTCCATCACCTTAAGCACATGGCAGCACTGAATGCCATCCCTACTCATTTTCTTGCAGCTGCAACTGTATATTTCTTTTTGCTCATCCACATCTACCCTGAACTCAAACCTATCAAATTCCTCACCGGGATATGGTCTCCACACTTTATCTCCAGGATCAATAATCTTTTTAAAAAAATACTGCCTCCCCTTCGCCAGATCAGAGCACTTGAAGTAAGTCCGGTTCCGTAGCTCCAGCTAGAATTTCCTAAAAATTTCATTCGTGTATACTTGACTTGCTTGTCTTTCAATCGGAAAACCCATCTCTAGTGATGGCGCCTTCTCTTCTGTTCGGTATCTTTTCTTGTCAAGCGTGGCGAGGCAATTTTGTTGAATCGTGTGATACGCATTAACAAACCTTTTTATAGTGTCCTTGTGGTCGACGTAATTCTTCCACATCGAATTCGTGCTCTCACTGCGAGTGGTTGTTGACGAGAAAGGATAGAAACAGTCCTTGAAGTAGGCCAGCACCCAAAAATTTCGGAGTTCCCATAGCGTGTTCAGATGTTTGTTGCCTTCCGCCTTGTGCAGAGAAATTGCTGCTTTCTAGGCACGCTCAAACTCGTCTTGATCTAGTGAGTTTTTGACGATTCGAAATATATCATGAGACATCCCTGGGTGCTGCGCAAACACTGTTGCATTATTTTCCTTCAGGTTCTTCCTAACATGCCACCAGCAGAACCTGTGCCTCGTCCTCGGAAGAGCTTCCTTTATTGCAGTCTTCACTGCCTGGTCTTGGTCTGTTATTATGTATTTCGGCTCTTTACCTCCCATTGCATCGACAAACGTGCTTAGGAGCCACTTGAATGAACCTATTTTCTCATCCTTCAAAAGGCCTACTCCAAATAGGACGGTCGACCCGTGGTTGTCGACACCTATAATTGGTGCAAATGGCAAGCCATATATATTCGTAGAGAATGTGGTGTCAAAAGACATGAAATCTCCATATAGATCATAATTCATCTTACACAAGGAGTCTGTCCAGAACAGGCTGCGCACTACATTGTTCTCTGTCTCTTCCACATGGTGGAATCCCGGCCTCCGCCTCTGCATATCAGGAAACAGTTTCATGGTGTCTGCGAAATCAGTGCCGCGCTCTCCAGCCCTGTCCCGGCATGCAATGTTGCTTATGTCAATCGTGTCGAACATAATTTCTCGCCTCGATTTCCCTATGGCAGCAAAAATTTGCATAACCTTCCTTGGTTCTAACCTAGCCTTCTGCAGCACTTGTATAAAGAATTTCTCCTGAGGGGTCATCTTCTTATAGCATCTCATGAACTTCAGCATCCAATCAGATGGGTGAAGCTCGTGGTTGTGCTCTGGACGCTCGTTCTTCAGATACCATTTCCTCCTATCTGTATCCCTCTTGGCTATTACTTGGACTGGGCAGCTTGTCCGGATCAAGCAGTTGCTCCTTCTCTCCTTAACATGTCTCTCAGTTGTTTTATTCTGCCCTTCCTTGGTGCACTGAAAAACCTGCTTGTCAAGCTGCTGATCATATGTCGATCTTCTGCTCGTTGATCGCTTGGCTGCAAAGCCAACCTTTCTAGCATATTTGCAGAAAAAGAAAAAGCACTCATCCAATGATCCGAATACAATACCACCTTCTGGTTCGACCGCTTCGGTGACCTCCTGAATCGTTGGGTATATGCCTTCTTTAAACATGCCATCCATTTCTTTCTCTACAATGGTCGGCGGCGCCATGATGATTCTGTCTACCGTGTCTTTGTTCGTCTGATCGCATTCACTTCAGACGACATCAGTCTCATCACTAGCCATAGGTCCACTTACAGCGGAGCTGCTGCCGCTCTGTTGTTTGTCACACGCAGCAGCATCGTTTCTGCATGGCACGGCCAAATCCATAAATGAGTCTGCCTCTCCAATGTTGCATTGTCCAATGCTGCTCCCTGTTTCTCCGGCACTCGTGCAACCAAGGGACTGTGCTGCTTCTACCATGCAATCCGTGTTAGCGCTGTATGCTACTTGCTACTGTGAACATTGCATTTCCTTCGAAATGGATGGAGAACTATGATATTTCTTTCCCTCATCTGTTATCCCCTCCGCCAAATCCTGAACACATGGCAAGAAACAGAATTAGATGTCCAGAGCAGCATATGCATTTTTTTTATTTCTAAACAAAAGATTTATATGACTCATCAGGGCTCATCTGGTATACCAAAACTAGACCTGTGCCTCTTCACCGAGTATAAGCGGTACACCAGAGGAACTCTTCACATCATGAATGTGACCATGCTACACACACATCTGCACAAAGAGGCACAGATGTGCTTCTATTTACACCATACAACCGGAGACGCACAACAACATTCTATATAAAAAAGAACAACTGCACATACAGCCGTACAAGACGGACATTCGTCCTCCTGTTTTCCACTTTACCCTGTTCTCCCATAAAACTGTTTGTGTGTTGAATTGAAAAAGCATAGTTCCGACGTCACCTTTGTTTCCCCATGCCTCTCTTGTCCAGCAAATCTTGGCGACAACCTCCGTGCATTGGTGATTTCGCTGACGATTTTGAATGCCATCGGAGATCCTTTGGAAGGACCCCTCATGTTGAACGCCACAGGTGATCCTTTCAAAGGACCTTGCCTTATGTTTTCATCGATTCGTGGACTACCGCGATACTTGCTTCCTTCCTCGTACACCTTCGTGTGGAAGATACTGCAATTTAAATATACCAGACAAAAACAAAGAAAAAATTGCTCACAAAAAATATACATTTGCTTTAAATGTTGTTGCACGTTCGGATATGCTGTCACCTGTATTGCTTTTTGATGCTGCTGTATGGTAGAGCTCATTGCTCCTATGTTTGATTTTGTCGTTGGGCTCTTCTTGCTTGTGCAAACCATACCGAATCCTTGAACACCAATGCTTTTGTTGCCAATGATCCTTCTGCTTGCATCAAAGGAAATTATGTTACCCTGCACCTCTTCATTATGACCGCCTACAAACGCTGGGCCGTCTCAACACCCTCTCTGCGCCTTTGTGGGCATCTGTGTCTTCAAACCAAAAACTAATTAGAGGCACGTGCGACTAAAACTTCCACATACATTAAAACCAGCGTTTGAAATTTTCGTCGTTACCTGGACAATCTGCTTAGTGCAGTCTCTGCTGCTTAGAATGCTCCTCTTGGCAGGTGTCTGTTGCACACCATGCTCTTGGTTGGGGCGTTTGCCAAGAACTTGTATCTCACTCTTGACTCCAATTATTCCAGCCCGCATAGCATGTGCGTGTTTGATAGCATCTGCATCCTTGATCTTCTTCTCGTTTTATAGTAAAAAAAATATTCCACCTCTCGATACTCAACTGCAGAGTAGATGCACATGATAAACAGATATTACAGCATTCATCCAGGATATATAAATCATTTTTGTTGTTGTTAATAATCTACTATTTGGTGTTCTCAGTGGTGACACCTTGAAAGCAAACGTCCCAGAAATAAAAGACCAAACACTAATGTTCAACTGCCTTACTATTACCTGCCTCCCATAATCCTTGCCGATGTCGTTCAAAGACCGATCGTCCCTGTTGTCCTGACCAGATGACGCACTCCTGAACATCTGCCCCGAAAAAGAGACGTAATAAATATAAAGGTTATAAACCTGCAGTATCAGTGTTGAAACTTTTCGAAGTCGATATCAACAGAGATATATTTTTAGTTCTATATAATTAACATATATAAATATATACATATATTAATTTTTCATTAAACTACAACCTCAACCAAAGTGAGATCCTCTCATGCTAATTTGCTTGTGCAACACTTAGCACAAAGATAACCATGAAACCTAACAAAAGTAACAACCTCGTATTACAAGGACGAGAGGATACAAAACAAAAAACAAATTCAAAACAAAGCTACAGTGTAAAACTAAACAGTTTTATTCTATGAATCCCGACCACAACAAATTAATCAACGAATTGAATCTCGTGTATCAGGAATCGCCACGCAAAAGGTGCGTTGATAAATTTTTTACTAACCTTTGATTGTCGAATCTTATGCGCTGATTGTTCAGAAGTCACACCTTTCTAAATTGTGGGGGGATCTGCTTCCCTGCAGTTTGTCAGCGATACCCTTCAATGATTTTGAATCTCGGAGAGAGAGAAAAGAGAAAGAGAGAGGGAGAGGGAGAGAGAGAGAGAGAAAGAAAGAGAGAGGCTACTTCGTTATTTTGCGTGCAAGAGAAGAATAACCTGATAGGTGGGGTGAGTTTTGCGACGCATGAGAGATGGGCATGTTTCTTGGGCATGACGAGATGTGGTAGGTCGACTTCACTTGACCGTCTATGACACTGACAAGTGGGCTCTCAGTTACTAATTTCTCTAAGTCTCTCACTAACTTGTGGGGTCGGCCTTATATGAGTCCTACGAGGAGTACCTCCATCCGAGGTGAGAAAATGTGGTAGGTGGACTTCAAACTCATACTGACATGTGGGCTCTCAAATAGTTCCTCCAAGTATTGACTAACTTGTGGGGTCGTCCACAGATGAGTTCCAGATCTCTCTCCATCTAGCATCGGTGGCGACAGGCGACCTCTCCAAAGGAAAGCCAATCCTGATCCCTCCGCAGAGTTCGCTCGTCACTGAAAAATTACCGGTCTCCTTCATCTCACTCGCCGTGGATCTCTTGTTCAGGTAATCCATTGCATCCTCACCATGATTATGCCACCGATTCAGCGTTTGAACAAAAAAAAATACCGATGCTAGCAATTCCGCGGGCTGCGTACACACCGCATGTGCGCAACACAGCAGGTGGGGCGCGATTTGAATATCGGTTCCGCATCCAATTATCTCCAGCTGGTCCATGCTCAAACTGTTGCGCCGTCTTAATAGCAGAGGGGTTACGGATTTAAAATTAGGACTCAGCTAACCTCACTTTAACCATGCCAACCGCACGCTTGCGTCGTGGTTTTGCTAACTTGAGTTATATCTCCAGCCATGCAAAACTTAAGCACTCGTCTTAGCTAACCAACTAGAGACAGGTCAAATTATTTGTATAGATCCTAAATCTATAGCAGAGATCCAAAGGATTTACGTCCATTTTTGCAAAGCAGTTACTAACTCAGAGTTAGAACCCGTCTTAGCTAACCAACCTGTTGATGATGGTCTCACATGGACTGCTAACAACTGTCTTACATAGCTGACCTGGTAACGATGACGTCTCATGACCTCTTATGTAGAGTTTGATGAGATGGATTCCACCCCACATCTGTTGGAGACTCAGTCTCAGTCTGTCGATGGCACGGAGATTGTCACCCAAGATTTCATGGTTCATGACCAACTAGAGACAGAGAGACTAAGGATCGAGTTAAAACATGCAGCGCACAAAAAGCTTGTTGAGAAGTACAGGACAAAGAAGCAGTTTGCTGCCTCGAAGTAGGTGTTTTTATCATGCATCTCACGTGTGTCGATGAAATTTCTTTGGAAATCAATGCCTCTCATTCTAGCTGCATTTTTGATCATGGCTTAAATATTTATCTCTGTTTTGCTGACTCGGTGTTTATATGTAAGCTTCTACCAGAAAAGCATGTGGTTCAACAATACATTTGCTAAAGGTCATTTCTTATCTTTGTCCACAGAGCTGCTGCAATGGGTGAATATGAAGAAGAGTTCAGCACAAAACTTAGCTTCCAGAAATTCATTTCTGTCTGTGAAAAGCTAACAAAACCACAAAAACAGCTAGTCAGAGATATTGGTTTTGGGTACCTTCTAGATCTGTGCTGTCGCGAGCTTCCAAGGTGTTTCGTTCACTGGCTTGTCCGCTATTTTGATTGCCCTTCCAGGTGTTTCATACTTCCTAGTGGATACAGATTCCTTATCAACTCGTACACCGTGCACCGGATCTTAGGAATTCCACTAGGCGGGCACATTATCGCTAGAAAATGCTTAGAAGTTTTCAGATGTCAGGTTAAGTCTGAAACTCGGTGTGCTGGGCATGCTCCAAACATCAGAGAGTTAACTGATCTCATAACCCCAGAGCTGGCAGGAGAAGTGTTTCAACGGGTTTTCGTGATGTTTGCAACAGCGGTATTTCTATGCCCAACGACATATGATTGCGTTAGCCCCGACTATTTAGCCGCTCTAGAAGGACCATCAAGTAACATATCATCATATGATTGGTCCAATGCTGTCACAGAGAAACTGGTGACATCACTCCAGACCTTCAAGGACAAAGGATTCGCAGGCGCCCTGTGTGGCTGCCTCCTGATTCCAGTGGTTCGTTCACTAACTTGTACACTTCTTTATACCCACAAGCAGCTACAAGAACATGATTAATTTTTACCTCTTCCTCACTTGCAGATAACGTATTTTGAGTACCTGGATACGAAGATTATGGACCTGGAACCTGACACTCTTGCAAGACTTGTCATGTGGGACACAAAGGCCATTAAGAATTATGCTAATATAGACAGCCTGTCAACAGAGGACGGAATTTTTGGCAAACACACGGTGAGTCAACTTTTCATCATTTTCCTTTGGCGAACTTTTCGACTCAACATAATGACTTAGCTGCCATATATTAATTTGACTTGACTGTAATTCTTTCCTTCCACATGACAGCTGAAAGACATTAGGCGCACGCCTTTCCAACCACCGCCTGGCTTTCAGGCGCCATTTTTCCAAATGAGTCCCAGACTAGAAGCCTACATAGAAGAATTTGTGCCTCAAGAAAAAATTTGTTCCGTAAGTGATTTCCAGCTTCTGCACCTGATTTTATGTTTAAAAACAGATACATGTCATATTGTATTCATCCAGACAGTTTCCTTTAGTACGTTAGTTGTGCTTTTGTGTTAAATATAAAAATGCTTCCTATAGGTTCGTAAGTGTGGCGATAGAGCTCGCCTGCACCTGTTACTTGGACCAATAGTACAGCTCGTTGATGGGCCCGGCATCTATTGTGTTTGGAAAATACTAGAGATTATACGCGGTGGAAATTTAACCTACAGGAATAGGTCCGTATGCCAGGGCAGCGGAGCGATGCATCGCCGTGACGACTGGATCGAAAATGTTCCATTGGTCCATGATGGTTGCGGTCCAGCCGTACCAGCCTACCGAGCACAGCAGCGTCTCCTGACGACTGAGCGATTTTTTTTTTTGACAAACTGGGTCCACTGCAATCTCCACCCCTTTGCGTGCTCTGCTCTGCGCGCGGGCGGTTCAACCTGTGGCGACGGCGGAGGCGGTCGGGGATGGATTCGAGTTCTTAATAGATCCAGTCGACAGGTATGCTGAGATGCTTTAGTCTTTTGCGTGTGCGTATCTTAGGTGTGTGGTCTGGTTTGGACAGATTCCCAGCGCCGGCGATTGGAACGGTGAGTGCATGCCGGCAGTGCAGCCGGTTCCAGATCTGTTGGACAAGATTGGCGAGTCCAGCATTGGGGATGTCGGCGATGCGCCGGCGAAAGTACTGCTAGACCTGAACGCGTCTGCACGGGATTGAGCTTGTCGGCGGCCGACTCGGACCAGTCAACGGGCAAGGACGACCCGCAGCCGCCGAGGTCGATGGAGAGGTAATTCCCTCATAAGCTATACAGACTGTATTGTTGGCACCGTTGTCCTGCGGTTGCTCAAGTCTGGACTGCTTAGAACCAGTTAGTGTAGATTAAATCATAGTTGTGCCTGCTGTCCGAAGAAGACAGAGACTATAGTTGCGCCCGCTCGGGGAAGAAGCTTTGATTCATTGGGTTGGGAATTCAAATTCCTTCTCACCTATATCAGCATTTTCTAAAAAAAAAAAAATTCTCGTTTGCCAACTGTCTACTAGTGTTGCTGCTGCTGTCTACTTTAGTTGGAAATTATACAATGCTAATCTGATTGAACCAGGGCCTGCTTAAATTTGATGCCATGCTAACCACATATCATGGTGCTGGATCCATTTCCCTTCTGGTTTATCTCTTGGGTTAGCATGTATTCAAGTGCCATTCAATCAGATACTGAACTACAAGAAACTTCAGGTATAAATGATATATGCTCGTTGCTTTACAAATTTAGGATAAAATGAAATATAGGTACAAGATTCTATTTGGACTGATGTCTCTAAAAGCCAGCCTATCAGCGCTTCAAATTGATTTTGCAAATTGTATAGGATGGAAACTTCCTGAAACGTTCTCTTAGGTATAGCTTCTTGATGCTACCAAAAATTGCCTGTATTGCTGTTTGATGATCACTCTTAAAATGAAAAGAATCGGCATACAGAAGATAGTTTTGAGGTGTGTTAAAATTGTGAAACAGCCAGGTAGGACGAGGTGTTCTATTGTACTTGGGTAAAGATCTGGAGTACTAGTTGTGTTTTTGCATGAAACACTATTTTATCCTAGACTATTTGCAGATTGAGAGTGACATTCACATGTGAATTACTTAATTCAACATTACACCTTAAGAACATACTGAATTCAGTACTATTACTGACTTTGGCTGATTGACTGACCTTGCATCAGTACTATATTTAGCATCTCAAGAACACTTGTGGAGTTTCTTGGTTTTAAACTTTTTTTTAAAGAAGGCAAAATATTGCCTTATATATTAATTAAGAGGGGAATAGAGAGTACGATACAGGACCCAATACACAAAGTGATTACTCTCCTGATAAGATGACACCTAATTTTTTTGCGCCGCGGTCACCCATAGACGAGCTTCTTCTTTTATGGAGCGGAGCAAAATTGGCGGCGGCACACTTTTGTTGCGGAAAACCCGTGCATTTCTTTCATTCCAGATAGCCCAGCAGACAAGCATGGTGATGGACGCCATTGCCTTCCTATTGGGGATGGAGGAGTCTGACCTCTTGACCCACCAATCTTTGACAGACCTCTCGAGATGCCAAGTGTCGGTGTCGATGCTCTCTAAATGTAGCCAGTCCTTAATCGAGATCCAACGTCGCCTAGTGAAGCGACACTTGAAGAAGATGTGGGCACCAGACTCCTGCTCCCGCTTGCACAGTGGGCAAAGACCACAATTCGGCCAACCACGCTTGGTCAAACTATCTGCAGTCCAGAGCCTATGTTGAGTGGCCAACCAAGCGAAGAATTTGACTTTTGTGGGAGCCCAAGATTTCCACACCGCGTGCTCCATGGGGGAGTAGAAGGTTCCCAAAAACTGGGCCACGTAGGCGGAAGCCGCGGAATATTGCCCATCGTTAGTGTGCTTCCAAACAGTCTCGTCCTCGGTATGAGCGTCAAGTTGAAAGTCATGGATGATTGTCCAGAGGGCCACGAATTGGCGAATGTGCTCCAAGGTGAAGTTCACCGACAACTTGATCTTGGACACCCAAGCATTGCTGGAAAGTGCCTCCTTTATCTTCCAATTTTTCCTAGCAGAAGCCGCAAAAATGAGTGGCGCAATGTCCTTGGGTTTCCGGTTGTTTATCCATGGCGCATCCCAAAAGGGCGTCTTCGCATGATTCCCAATGGTGATAGTTGTAGAAGCGTAGAAGAGATTAAGATCTTGTTCGCCGCAAGGGCTGCCCATGCATGCCCACCCACAAGTTTGAGGGCTCCGTCCACTCAAACCAAGGCCATCTTAGGCGAAGCACTCTTGCGAATTTAGTCGTGTTGAGCACACCGAGCCCTCCCCGCTCAAACGGGCGACTCCCGTCAGCTTCCATCCACTTCAATCAGCTTCCATCCACTTCAAATGCAGTTAATTGGCCTTAGTTTTATTAGCAGTCCATGGTTATTTGATACTAATTGTTAGACTTAGAATTGAAGTACCTTTTGTACAGCATGGCAACTCCGTCACACATGTCCACTTGAAGAAACCCTTTTTTCCTCTGCCTAGTATTAGCAAAACCTGAACAGTTCACAGATAGTTCTCCTTGGTCTTGTTGTTTGCTAGTTCTTGCACATACATTAGATGACTTCTGAGCTGCCAACAAAGCCAATTTTTCTCTTGGATATTTGCTTGCAGAATGGATAAGCTGGCATTCATTTTGTCAAGTCTTTGCATGCTTGTTCATGCAAAGATCATTTTGCACTCTGCATTCATGCATGCCAAGACTTTGAATTCATATATGTGTATCTTTTCACTTCACACGAATTAACGTTAACCCTTGCCGTGGGTTTGATCTATGTAGCATCCAGTAAAAAGATGCATCACATTTGTCACGGGTTTGGTCTATATAGCATCCAGAAAAAAGATGCCTTACATTTGTTGCGGGTTTGATCTGATGTTCGGTATATGAGGCCATGAACCGAGATTCCATTATTATTTTTACTGCTATTTCCTTAAAAAAATTGTTTGTTGCAAGAATTTGGGTATTTGATACTATGTTTGAGCTCGTGATGACTACATAAGATGGTGAAGGAGGCTGCGAGGCTTGCCAAGGTGATGGGAGAGGAACTAAATAATTCTTAGTTTACTTAAGCTTTTTGCAGAGTGTGTTCTGTTTTCGCCACTAGTTTTGCCATAATAAATCTGAGAATGAACGTTCGGCCGATATGAAAGCCCATTTTGTTGTTATCGTAAAACGTATTCCTTTTTTTATTGTTCACAGATTCTCATTTGTTTGCTCTTCGAGAAGATAATTCTTTCTCATGCCGGACAATTTGAATGCTTACTACTTCCTATATTTGTGAAATCTCTTAATGTTGTTGTGCTATATTTACGAAATTTTATACATCAGATTGTGTGCTTAATACTGCTACAGTTGCAAAATGTTGGATGAGCAGTTTCGCATATGATCAGTTTGAATGGTTATAGTGCAGCTGGGATTAACCAAATAGTTAAATCAATAGCAGGGATTGCAGGGTTGCTAGGGAATCAACCCCCACAGAGATTGGCTGACAAGTAGGGGATCAACCTAATCACTGGGTGGATTAATTCCACTACGGGATTGGTCCCCCCTATAAGCAAACAAGGCCTATGGTTTTCCTGCATCTGGTGGAACACCGTAACAAAGATGTACTTTGCCTCGAACGCATAGCCAGTTTTGGAAGCGGTGTTCATCGTCCTGCACATGTACTTCCGGTTTTTCGTGTTTCTTGGTTTGGACCTACATAAATTATGTTGTTCAATCATATGGACGAGGGTTCTAACCTGTGGAGCCCATGTCATGAATTTGTACGCAGTACAGGTGATGAAAGCTAACACACCATTGGAGCAGCATCCTAGTGAGGTGTACACTAGGGCCCACGTTCAAGAAGTTTGGCGAGCGAAGCAGGGCAGTACAAGGCCGAACTGGTTGAGCAAGGCGTTAAGTACCTAGTGCGGCGGCACCATCCGGAGAGGCATGGCAAATGGTGTAAGGTGGTGTATAAGGGCACAGTTGATGGAGGGGTGATCAGTTTCTATGCGAGTGTCGAAACTTTGAGCACACGGGAATGTTGTGCTGTCATTCACTGAAGGTACATAAAATCTGTTCAATTGCTTCATTCCTGTGGCGACGGTGTTTAATGGATCAACATGCGGCATCTCGATTAATGATGCTATTCCGCTGCAAGTCATGGATTTTATGGGAGTCACGCGGAGACACCCCAGACAGAGGTGACATGCTGAAGAAACCAGGGAGGGATCGAGCCGAAATGCACCAATTGTGACGTAGGTGGTCACTGGCGAAACACGTGCGGAAACCGAAGTAGTATCATGCTTCATGCAGTGCCTCCTGCTGAAACACCAATCCGGCTGGAGCGGACTGTTGTGTAGTTAGCTTTGTTGCTAGTTTTGGGTTCAGTTTGTACAATTTGATGCTGTCTTGTGAGCTACGTAGTACGATTTTCCTAAAGCTGTGTACATCTTACGTAACCCTGTGTCACTCGAAAAATAAGTCACCCTGGTAGTCGGTGTGGTGATTGTACAAGTATTGCGAAAAATGATGATTGTCAACGAGCGAAGCATGTTCTGTTCTCCGAATCGTCATTGTGTCTAATCAATCGGTTTTCTATTTATTCACTGATGGAAATGACACAATGTCCTATGCGCCAGCGGGCATGCATGCTCTCCGATACGATCGAGGTCGCCTTCTATGGTGACGGGCAGCGCAAAAAATGGGTTGTTTGGATTCGAATACGGCCCGTGACGGAGGGCCCTCCCTGTGCGGTCGGTACATGATGTGGGCTGACAGCGCCCGCCGTTCTGTCCAGGCGGCACGACGCTCCGCCGTGGGGCCAACACGGTTTTTCCTTGCACCTAATACTGGCCCATACGCGCTGGATACCGCACTTAATACGGCCGTCAGCTGTGATCCCGATGCGAACGAGCGCGTGAAGATATCGTGAGCATGCGAGGACGAGCACTCCTACGAATTTTCGTTCCTATAGGACGTTAGCTCTGCTTTTGTGTTAAAATCAGAAGTGCCTCCCATAAGACGTTAGCCGTACTTTTGTGTTAAATATAGAAGTGCTTCCTATACTACGTTAGCTGTGCTTTTGTGTTAAATATAAAAGTGCTTCCTATAGGACGTTATATGTGTCTTTGTGTTAAAACCATAAGTGCTTCTTATAGGACGTTATCTGTGCTTTTGTGTTAAAACCAGAACTGCTTTCTACAATACGTTAGTCGTGTTTTTGTGTTAAATATAAAAGTGCTTCCTATAATACGTTAACTGCGCATTTGTGTTAGATATACAAGTGCCTCCTATAGTACGTTAGCTGTGCTTTGGTGTTAAAACTAGAAGTGCTTCCTATAATACGTTAGCCGTGCCTTTGCGTTAAAACTTATAGTGCTTTCTATAGTACGTTAGCTGTGCTTTTGTGTTAAAACTAGAAGTGCTTTCATATAATACGTTACCCGTGCCTTTGTGTTAAAACCAGAAGTGCTTCCTATAGTACGTTAGCTGTAACTTTGTGTTAAAACTAGAAGTGCTTCCTATAATACGTTAGCTGTGCCTTTGCATTAAATATATAAGTGCTCCCTATAGTACATTACCTGTGCTTTTGTGTTAAAACTACATGTACTTCCTATAGAACGTTAACTATGCCTTTGTGTTAAATATAGAAGTGCTCCCTATAGTACGTCATCTATGCTTTTTGTGTTAAAACTACAAGTGCTTCCCATAGTACGTTAACTGTGCCTTTGTGTTAAACATAGAAGTGCTTCCTATAGTATGTTAGATGTGCCTTTGTGTTAATTATAGCGCTGCTTTTCTACGACAGTAGATCAACCATGCTTTGTAAGGTAGGTTGACTGTGCTCTTTTCAAGGAATGTGTTCACCATGATTCATGGATTTTGTTAGCTGCGCTTCCCGCAGCACACCATGTGTCCTTCTGTGCACATTATTCCATGCCTTTTCTGCAATTATTGACACAACGTACAGTAGTTCACAAGATATTTTTCATTTTCGGTATTAATAACTTCTTTTCATTCTTGGTGTTAATAATATCTGATGGTTTTTCTTTCAATTCCAGGCCAAGATGAAAATTGCCAAAGTTATCAATGAAATGTACACAGAACTTTTCTCGTGGTTTCAACCAGTTCTCGAGCAGAAATTGGAGAATCTCCTTTCACTTGGTAGGGATCTTAGTGCAAAAGAAACCAAGACCAGAGATCAGGGCGTTTATTGTAACTTGCAACAGGACAACTCAAATGAAAAAGAAACATTTTCATCACTCCCTTCAACATATTCTACGCTTCCAAGTTCTAGCACAACAAGCAGTCAAAGTTCTTCCAGCAATGGCTCAACCAGTGCCCTTCACGCCACATCACACTCCCTGGAAAATTTAAAGGGTTGCTGCGATACCCCTGACCAAGAATCCCAGAATCCGTACGAAAAGAGCAGTCCCAAATTCGTCTATCTTCACACCTAAAATCATCAACCCAGATTAAGTTGCTACTGGAAGTGAACAAGATCGACCACAACAAAGAGGACATTGATGAACAAGCCAAGATTCATCTGGACAAAGTTTATAACCATCTGCACAAATGCCTTGATGGCTTGCCGGTCCATGAGCCCTTCGTGTCAACAACCGAGATGCTGGAGAGCGGGGCAATTATAATGACAGGTGAAAATTCATCTGAGTGTTCTGTACCGATTGAAACCCAAAAATCTGCTGGAGGATCTGCAGACCACAACTCTCTGACAAGCCCACTGGAAAAACTCTTGGAGGAAACAGCAAAACCTACTGCAACAGAAACATCAGCCTCGCACTCTGCGGTTGATAAACAATTACTGACTGATCCAATCTCAACAGATACACTTGGAGCACCTGTTTATCACGTTGGGAAAACGTCACCAACTACTGCACGGTCCAGCGGTTCTGACAGCGCTCACAACAACTCTTCAACCAACACAAAAAGCCTCACTGTATCCCAGCCTGCACAAAAATCAAACAATGTCACTGGATAACGTTCTTCTTCGCTACAGGAAGATAAGGTCCATCTTGTTTCAACTTTGAGTGACGAGAAGAACATTGCTGAAACAGAACGCACAAGAGCTACTTCCTCCTATAGTAGAAGTCCCCAGTGATTCTGCCAGCGGTTCTGGCTCAGTACTGGACACGGGAAAAGCAATTCCATCCACTAGTGATGCTCCACTGGTTGCTGCACCATCTGTCAATGCAGAAGACAATAACATTGCAGAAGAACATGAATAGTGTATGAAGCAACCACCTATTGATCCCACAGACAGCGTCCCTATTACCACAAGCGCACATCCGCCAGAACCGGAACCACAATTGGCAGCTCACAAGAGGTCCTTAAAGCAGTCAGAAGATCCAGGTAACAAGAGTACAGCGCCTCCTATGAAAAGAGTTAGGATATTGGAGCCTCCACATAATTCAGCAGAAACTGCAAACAACCAGTCTCTACAAGCTGACAACCACAGAAGCCTCCTTAATTGTGGATTCATTGATGATGATGAAATATGGTCTGACCCATCTATCCATGAACAACTTGACAGAGTCATTGAACAAAAAAAGAAACAACCCTTTCATAACCAAGTAGCATCACGACAATGCCAACCTGATACTGTCTCACACTTGGCCAAGAATTCAAGCTCGTCAGCTAGATCTTCCCTTTCTAACTATCCAGAGCCACCTATACCCAGCAGATCAGGATCAATGTCAGGCGGTAGCCACCTCACACAGGCCTTTGATACGTCATACTCTACAGGTTTAACTCAAACTGTCTTGTCCCAAAGTTTACCATCAACTCCCTTGTCCCAACACTACAACCAACCAGCTCCTAGTATCAAAGACCACTTCTACCGACATCCTGGTGCTCAGAGTAACGACGGTTCAAACAAAAGCCAGTGCTCACCATATGCGATGAACAATCAAAGTCAAAAGCAGTACCAGCAACAAACCATTGTCCGTGATGCCCACTACCCCCAACACAATGATGCTTAGAATAACAGCACTACACGGTGCCAACAACGCCAACCTCAAGAGCAGAACAATCAGCAACCACACAGAGGCGGGTCTAATGGGCAAAGTTACAGTGCCTTGCAACAACAGTTCAACAGCATGTAGTATTCCGTCCATCCTCTCCAGCATTTTCCAATAGATATTCCTTCAAGCTCAACCGGTGATCCAACTGTCAAAACATTAGAACTGCGCATGCAGCACCAAACACAACGCCTAATGTTCCAAAGAAACAACAATTATAATGATGGTCGTCTGCAAATTAGTAATGGTCAATTGAACTCCGGTGGTCATGTCTTCCAGCCTCATCAACATCATTCTGAGCTAGAATAGACTCGATTCACTGACCAAGGGAATGACCATCAAGATCACTGCCAACTTTTGGAAATAAGAGATTCCACAAACGAGGAGAAACAAGTGTATGAAACAATCGTCGACAATACGCCAGGTATCAAGCAAAATGGTAGGTAATGAATTCGTTGTTCCTGTTACAGTAAAGTTTTGGTCCCTTCGTATAATAATGCAATATATTCTGCCTGAAGCTATCATATTCAAGTGTTTCGGCTCGATTCTTCTACTATTGAAATTGAATACTAATCATTTCCTCTTATATTAAAAAAGAAAATCTTACAATTTAAAATTCATTTGTTTTTTTTACAGCAAGAAGATATTCTACGTGGATCGACGTTGGGCCGATCATCGAACTTTAGGTTTGTCAATGAAGGTATACGGATATATCAACTCATTCGTGGTCGATGCTTACTCAGTGTTGCTGATGAAAGAACAATTCTACGCAACGCCAACATTTGTGCACAAGCATATAATGTACATGGACGCTTCTGTAAGTTCTTGCTTCTCATAAATAATAAAAACAAACCACATTTACTACTACTACCACACTGAGTGATACAACTTCAATTTTCTACAGGATAAATTTAAAGTTCTAGGAGCAAGCACAGAACTACTCAAGGAACACATTGTGGAAAAAACTATTGGGTACAGGCCGCCCAACAAATGTGACATCGTGAGTTCACCCTACTCACTCTATCTGCCCAGTGTTCGTCTTTGATTCAACAAGTTTTTCTTGTTACAATGATATTATTCCTTGTTAATTGTTTTAGATCTTAATACCTGTGAGAAAGGATCCACATGTTATCTACCTCGTCATCATGAATCTCGCAATGCGTCGCTTCGAAATTCTATGTCCTTATATCAATTGCGACGGTATAAAGGAACACTCGGACATTGTCATCGAAAACTTCAAGAGAGCTTACCATTCTACTTACAACAACTATCCTCACACCATGGCCTCCTTTCATGTCAAACCTGTGAAGAGTGTATGTAACTCAGACAGAGAGTAAGTTTCTTTTAACTGTAGCTCTACCTCATTTAAACCATGCATCTTTTTGTTCCACTACACATCCCATACCTATTGTTCACTTTCTAATCACAAACATTAATGCTCTCAATTTTCAGGGATGACAGTGCTATTTACACCATGCATTTGATGCCGCTCATTAATATGAATAATAATTATTTTTTATCAATAATGTAAGTTGATAAGCCACAAGTATAGGGGATCGCAACAGTTTTCGAGGGTAGAGTATTCAACCCAAATTTATTGATTCGACACAAGGGGAGCCAAAGAATATTCTCAAGTATTAGCAACTGAGTTGTCAATTCAACCACACCTGGAAACTTAATATCTGCAGCAAAGTGTTTAGTGGCAAAGTAATATGATAGTAGTGATAACGGTAGCAAAAGGTAACAATAGTAAAAGCAATGTTTTTGGTATTTTGTAGTGATGATAGCAATAGCAACGGAAAAGTAAATAAGCGAAGAACAATATATGGAAAGCTCGTAGGCAATGGATCAGTGATGGAGAATTATGCCGGATGTGGTTCATCATGTAACAGTCATAACCTAGGGTGACACAGAACTAGCTCCAGTTCATTGATATAATGTAGGCATGTATTCCGAGTCATACGTGCTTATGGAAAAGAACTTGCATGACATCTTTTGTCCTACCCTCCCATGGCAGCGGGGTCCTTATGGAAACTAAGGGATATTAAGGTCTCCTTTTAATAGAGAATCGGAACAAAGCATTAACACATAGTGAATACATGAACTCCTCAAACTAGGGTCATCACCGGTAAGTATCCCGATTATTGTCACTTCGAGGTTAACGGATCATAACACATAATAGGTGACTATAGACTTGCAAGATAGGATCAAGAACACGCATATATTGATGAAAACATAATAGGTTTAGATCTGAAATCATGGCACTCGGGCCCTAGTGACAAGCATTAAGCATAGCAAAGTCATAGCAACATCAATCTCAGAACATAATGGACACTAGGGATCAAACCCTAACAAAACTAACTCGATTACATGATAGATCCCATCCAACCCATCACCGTCCAGCAAGCCTACGATGGAATTACTCACGCACGACGGTGAGCATCATGAAATTGGTGATGGAGGATGGTTGATGATGACGATGGCGATGGATTACCCTCTCCGGAGCCCCGAACGGACTCCAGATCAGCCCCTCCGAGAGGTTTTAGGGCTTGGCGGCGGCTCCGTATCGTAAAACGCAATGATTTCTTCTCTCTGATTTTTTTTCTCATCAAAACTCAATATATGGAGGTGGAGTTGGAGTCGGAGAGGCAACAGGGGGCCCACGAGGTAGGGGTGCCCTAGGGGGGCAGGCACGCCCCCCACCCTCGTGGCAAGGCGGTGGGCCCCTAGCCTTCATCTTTGGCACGTATTTTTCTTATTTTCTGAAAAGTGTCTCCGTGAAGTTTCAGGTCATTCCGAGAACGTTTGCTCCTGCACATAAATAACACCATGGTAATTCTGCTGAAAACAGCGTCAGTCCGGGTTAGTTCCATTCAAATCATGCAAGTTAGAGTCCAAAACAAGGGCAAAAGTGTTTGGAAAAGTAGATACGTTGGAGACGTATCAACTCCCCCAAGCTTAAACCTTTGCTTGTCCTCAAGCAATTCAGTTGACAAACTGAAAGTGATAAAGAAAAACTTTTACAAACTCTGTTTGCTCTTGTTGTTGTAAATATGTAAAGCCAGCATTCAAGTTTTCAACAAAGATTATAACTAACCACATTTGCAATAGCGCATAGGTCTCAAGTTTACTCATATCAATAGCATAATCAACTAGCGATCCATAATAATAAAACTCGGATGACAACACTTTATCAAAACAATCATAATATGATATAACAGGATGGTATCTCGCTAGCCCTTTCTGAGACCGCAAAACATAAATGCAGAGCACCTTTAAAGACCAAGGGCCGACTAGACATTGTAATTCATGGTAAAAGAGATCTAGTCAAGTCATACTCAATGTAAACTAACAGTAATGAATGCAAATGACAGCGGTGCTCTCCAACTGGCGCTTTTTAATAAGAGGATGATGACTCAGCATAAAAGTAAATAGATAGGCCCTTCGCAGAGGGAAGCAGGGATCTGTAGAGATGCCAGAGCTCGGTTTTGAAACAGAGGTGAATAATATTTTGAGCGGTATCCTTTCATTGTCAACATAACAACCAGGAGATGGCGATATCTTCCATGCTACACACATTATAGGCGGTTCCCAAACAGAATGGTAAAGTTTATACTCCCCCTTCCACCAACAAGCATCAATCCATGGCTTGCTCGAAACGACGAGTGCCTCCAACTAACAAGAGTCCCAGGGGGAGTTTTGTTTGCAATTATTTTGATTTAGTTTGCATAAAGCATGGGACTGGGCATCCCGGTGACCAACCATTTATCTCATGAGTGAGGAGCGGAGTCCACTCCTCTTGAGAATAACCCGCCTAACATGGAAGATACAGACAGCCCTAGTTGATACATGAGCTATTCGAGCATACAAAACAGGATGTTTATTTGAAGGTTTAGAGTTTGGCACATACAAATTTACTTGGAACGGCAGGTAGATACCGTATATAGGTAGGTATAGTGGACTCATGTGGAATAACTTTGGGGTTTAAGGAGTTTGGATGCACAAGCAGCATTCCCGCTTAGTACAGGTGAAGGCTAGCAAAAGACTGGGAAGCGACCAGCTAGAGAGCGACAACATTCATGAACATGCATTAAAATTAATCAACACTAAATGCAAGCATGAATAGGATATAATCCACCATGAACATAAATATCGTGAAGGCTATGTTGATTTTGTTTCACCTACATGCGTGAACATGTGCCAAGTCAAGTCACTTAAATCATTCAGAGGAGGATACCACCTATCATACCACATCATAACCATTTAAATAGCATGTTGGCACGCAAGGTAAACCATTATAACTCATAGCTAATCAAGCATGGCATAAGAAACTATGATCTCTAGTTGTCATTGCAAACATGTTTATTCATAATAGGCTGAATCAGGAACAATGAACTAATCATATTTACAAAAACAAAAGAGGTCGAGTTCATACCAGCTTTTCTCATCTCAGTCAGTCCATCATATATCGTCGTAATTGCCTTTCACTTGCACGACCGAATGATGTGAATAATAATAATAGTGCACGTGCATTGGACTAAGCTGGAATCTGCACGCATTCAATAAACAGGAGAAGACAAGGCAACATGGGCTCTTTTGTCAGATCAACAATAATGCATATAAGAGCCACTTCAACAATTTAATCAGGGTCTTCTCCTATCGACCCCCAAAGAAAAGAAAAGAAATAAAACTATTTAGACGGGAAAGCTCCCAACAAGCAAAAGAAGAACAGGAAATATTTTTGGATTTTCTTTTTAATTACTACTACAAGCATGGAAGGTAAATTAATTAAAAGCTACAGGTAATTTTTTTGGTTTTTCTTAAGGTTTATTAAACACACAAGAAGAAAGCATAAAAAGGAAAATAAACTAGCATGGATGATACAATGAAAAAGTATGAGCACCGACATCTAGCAATGAGTGTGTGAGCATAAATGTAATGTCGGTGAGAAATACGTACTCCCCCAAGCTTAAGCTTTTGGCCTAAGTTGGTCTATGGCCACGGCTGGCCTGGCGGATATCCATAATAGTAGTTGGGGTCGTACTGTGATGCAGCAGCTATCGCCTGCTGAGCTGCAGCGTGGCGACGAGCGGCCTCCTCTCTCCTCTCGTACTCATCTGCCTCCTCTCTGGTAATAGTATATCCTCCTCTTGCCTGATAATCAAAGAAGGCAGGAGCTGGGAGAGTAATACGGACAGCACGGTGTCTGCCAAAGATTAGTCGATACTCGAGAGGTGATTCGTTCCTCTCGACAAACTGGTGGTGAACCATAGCATTAAAATCTAGATAGGCAGGAGGTAATTCAATATCATCTTCGCGTACATCTATACCCCAAAAATTAGCTATACGGGTTGCATAAATTCCACCAAAGAAATCTCCATTACGTCTATTAAGATGCAACCTACGTGCAACAATGGCTCCTAAATTATATGATTTGTCTCCTAACACAGCACTCCTAAGAAATACTAAGATCGGGGACACACATGTGACATGCCTCATCTTTACCATTTATGCATCTACCTATGAAGAGAGCAAAATAATGTATAGCAGGAAAGTGAATGCTCCCTATGGTAGCTTGTGTAATATCTCTAGATTCTCACACAGTTATATTAGTAAGAAAATCTCTAAATTCATATTTGCGAGGATCCCTTATACTACCCCATTGTGGAAGTTTGCATGCAGTGGTAAAATCCTCTAAGTCCATGGTATAAGATTTATCATAAAGATCAAACAGGACAGTTGGAGAATTACGTGAAGTTGAAAATTCAAACCTCCTCACAAAGGAGCTAGTGAGCTCATGATACTGACTGCACTTCTCTTCCTCGAAGCTCACGAGATCAGCGTTACGCAAATATGCGTTGAATTCTTCTTTTATTCCCGCTCGATTCATAAAATTTTCAGAAGGCCACTCACAAGGACGCACTGGAGCGTCTCTTGGTGGCTCTTCGTCAGCATCACGCATTGCAAGCCTGGGTCCTTGCTTCTTTGAAGAACCACCTTGGAACATTTTCCTAAGCATTTTTCTTCCTCTGAATTTTTTTGAAATTTTTTAGTAACTTCAAAATAAAAGTAAACCAAACTCAATAATATTGATAGCAACTACTCCTACAAGTTCCTAGGGCCTATATCATGCATCAAAACTAATTTTGACCATATAAATTTGACATGCAAGCTCAAGACCAGGTTCACCTAAGCAGCAAAATTTGCAATGAATAAAGCACTAGAACAAAAATTAATTGGACCAATGGAGGAGTCACATACCAAGGAACAATCTCCCCAAGCAATTTTGTGAGAGGTGCTTTGAGCAAGGAGATCGAAAATGGCAGCAAAACGAGCTTGGACTCGGGTTTGAGCTGGTTATTTGTGTTTGGGGGAGGAAGATGAAGTGTATGGGTGAAAGGATAAGTGGAGGAGGGCCACCGTGGGCCCACGAGGCAGGGGACACGCCCTAGAGGGGTGGGCGCGCCCTCCACCGTCGTGGAAAGGTGGTTGGCCCCTTGGTGTGTTCTCAGCTCCATAAATCCTCAAATATTCTAGAAAAAATCATATTTAATTTTCAGGGCATTTGGAGAACTTTTATTTTCGAGGTATTTTTATATTGCACGGATAATCAGATAACAGACAGAAAAAATATTTATTTTATTTTATTTAATATAAATAACAGAAAGTAAAAGTGGGGTACAGGAGGTTGTGCCTTCTAGTTTCATCCATCTCATGATCATCAAAAGGAATCCACTAACAAGGTTGATCAAGTCTTGTTAACGAACTCATTCCGAATAACATGGAACCGGAGAAATTTCGAATAACACTATGTTACCTCAACGGGGATATGCACATCCCCAATAATAAGAATATCATATTTCTTCTTGACAGTAGGAAGGGGAAATTTAAAACCTCCAAATATAATCGATGGATTTTTTCCAATAGAATTGATACTGTGAACTTGAGGTTGTTTCCTCGGAAAGTGTACCGTATGCTCATTACCATTAACATGAAAAGTGACATTGCCTTTAGTGCAAACAGCCCCTGCAGTATTCAAAAAGGGTCTTCCAAGAATAATAGACATACTATCGTCCTCGGGAATATCAAGAATAACAAAGTCCGTTAAAATAGTAACGTTTGCAACTACAACACGCACATCCTCACAAATACCGACAGGTATAGCAGTTGATTTATCAGCCATTTGCAAAGATATTTCAGTAGGTGTCAATTTATTCAAATCAAGTCTAAAATATAAAGGGAGAGGCATAACACTAACACCGGCTCCAAGATCACATAAAGCAGTTTTAACATAATTTCTTTTAATAGAGCATGGTATAGTTGGTACTCCTGGATCTCCAAGTTTCTTTGGTATTCCACCCTTAAAAGTATAATTAGCAAGCATGGTGGAAATTTCAGCTTCCGGTATCTTTCTTTTATTTTTAATAGTATCTTTCATGTACTTAGCATAAGGATTGGTTTTAAGCATATCAGTTAATCACATACTCAAAAAGATAGGTCTAATCATTTCAGCAAAGCGCTCAAAATCCTCATCATCCTTTTTCTTGGATGGTTTGGGAGGAAATGGCATGGGTTTCTGAACCCATGGCTCTCTTTCTTTACCATGCTTCCTGGCAACAAAGTCTTTCTGATCATAACGTTGATTCTTTGATTGTGGGTTATCAAGATCAACAGCAGGTTCAATTTCTATGTCATTATCATTACTAGGTTGAGCATCATCATGAACATTATCATTAACATTACCACTGGTTTCAGGTTCATTACCAGATTGTGTTTCAGCATCAGAAATAGAAATATCATTTGGATTCTCAGGTGTTTCAACAATAGGATCACTAGAAGCATGCAAAGTCTTATCATTTTTCTTTTTCTTCTTTTTAGAAGAACTAGGTGCATCTATATTATTTCTCCGAGAATCTTGCTCAATTCTCTTAGGATGGCCTTCAGGATACAAAGGTTCCTGAGTCATTCTACCAGTTCTAGTAGCCACTCTAACAGCATAATCATTATTTTTACTATTCAATTCATTGAGCAAATCATTTTGAGATTTAAGTACTTGTTCTACTTGAGTGGTAACCATAGAAGCATGTTTACTAATAAGTTTAAGTTCACTTTTGACATTAGCCATATAATCACCCAAGTGTCCAAGCATATTTGAATTATATTTCAGTTGTCTGCCAAAATAAGCATTAAAATCTTCTTGCTTAGCCATAAATTTATCAAACTCATCTAAGCATGGGCTAGCAATTTTAGTAAATGGGATTACAGCTTTATCATATCTATAGAGAGAATTTACCTTTACTACCTGTGTCAGGTTATCAAGACCATGAGTTTCTTCAATAGGTAAAGGATTTGGATTATATGTTTCTTCAACAGGCGGTAAGTTAAGACCATGTATTTCTTTAATAGGAGGTAAATTCTTAACATCTTCAGCTTTAATACCCTTTTCTTTCATAGATTTCTTTGCCTCTTGCATATCTTCAGGACTGAGAAATATAATATCCCTCTTCTTCGGAGTTGGTTTAGGAATAGGCTCAGGAATTGGCTCCGGAGGTGTCCAATTATTTTCATTTGTCAACATATTATTCAATAGAATTTCAGCTTCACCCGGTGTTCTTTCCCTGAAAACAGAACCAGCACAACTATCCAGGTAATCTCTAGAGGCATCGGTTAGTCCATTATAAAAGATATCAAGTATTTCATTTTTCTTAAGAGGATGATCAGGCAAAGCATTAAGTAATTGGAGAAGCCTCCCCCAAGCTTGTGGGAGACTCTCTTCTTCAATTTGCACAAAGTTATATATATCCCTTAAAGCAGCTTGTTTCTTATGAGCAGGGAAATATTTAGCAGAGAAGTAATAAATCATATCCTGGGGACTACGCACACAACCAGGCTCAAGAGAATTAAACCATATCTTAGCATCACCCTTTAATGAGAATGGAAATATTTTAAGGATGTAAAAGTAACGAGTTCTCTCATCTTTAGCGAACAGGGTGGCTATATCATTCAATTTAGCAAGATGTGCCACAACAGTTTCAGATTCATAACCATGAAAAGGATCGGATTCAACCAAAGTAATTATATCAGGATCAACAGAGAATTCATAATCCTTATCAGTAACAAAGATAGGTGAAGTAGCAAAAGCAGGGTTAGGTTTCATTCTATCATTTAGGGATTGCTTACTCCATTTAGCTAATAATTTTTTAAGTTCAGTTCTATTTCTGCAAGCTAAAATAGCTAAAGAAGCATCTTGATCAAAAACATAACCCTTAGGAATAGCAAGTAGTTCTTCATCATCACTTTCATCAGTATCATCAGATTCAATATTTTCAATTTCTCTAGCCCTAGCAAGTTGTTCATCAAGAAAAGCACTAAGTGGCATAGTAGTATCAGACATAGACGTAGTTTCATCATAAGTATCATGCATAGCAGAAGTGGCATCATCAATAACATGCGACATATCAAAACGAATAGCAGAAGCAGGTGTAGGTGTCACAAGCTTACTCAAAACAGAAGGTGAATCAAGTGTAGAGCTAGATGGCAGTTCCTTACCTCCCCTCATAGTTGAGGGATAGATCTTGGTTTTTGGATCTCTCAAGTTCTTCATAATGGTAAGCAGATATATATCCCAAGTGACTCAAAGAATAGAGCTATGCTCCTCGGCGACGGCGCCAGAAAATAGTCTTGATAACCCACAAGTATAGGGGATCGCAACAGTTTTTGAGGGTAGAGTATTCAACCCAAATTTATTGATTCGACACAAGGGGAGCCAAAGAATATTCTCAAGTATTAGCAGCTGAGTTGTCAATTCAACCACACCTGGAAACTTAATATCTGCAGCAAAGTGTTTAGTAGCAAAGTAATATGATAGTAGCGATAACGGTAGCAAAAGGTAACAATAGTAAAAGCAATGTTTTTGGTATTTTGTAGTGATGATAGCAATAGCAACGGAAAAGTAAATAAGTGAAGAACAATATATGGAAAGCTCGTAGGCAATGGATTGATGAGGGAGAATTATGCCGGATGCGGTTCATCATGTAACAGTCATAACCTAGGGTGACAAAGAATTAGCTCTAGTTCATTGATATAATGTAGGCATGTATTCCGAACATAGTCATACGTGCTTATGGAAAAGAACTTGCATGACATCTTTTGTCCTACCCTCCCGTGGCAGCGGGGTCCTTATGGAAACTAAGGGATATTAATGTCTCCTTTTAATAGAGAACCAGAACAAAGCATTAACACATAGTGAATACATGAACTCCTCAAACTACGGTCATCATCGGTAAGTATCCCGATTATTGTCACTTCGGGGTTAACGGATCATAACACATAATAGGTGACTATAGACTTGCAAGATAGGATCAAGAACACTCATATATTGATGAAAACATAATAGGTTTAGATCTGAAATCATGGCACTTGGGCCCTAATGACAAGCATTAAGCATAGCAAAGTCATAGCAACATCAATCTCAGAACATAATGGACACTAGGGATCAAACCCTAACAAAACTAACTCGATTACATGATAGATCCCATCCAACCCATCACCGTCCAGCAAGCCTACGATGGAATTACTCACGCACGGCGGTGAGCATCATGAAATTGGTGATGGAGGATGGTTGATGATGACGATGGCGACGAATTCCCCTCTCCGGAGCCCCGAACGGACTCCAGATCAGCCCCTCCAAGAGGTTTTAGGGCTTGGCGGCGGCTCCGTATCGTAAAACGCGATGATTTCTTCTCTCTGATTTTTTTCTCATCAAAACTCAATATATGGAGGTGGAGTTGGAGTCGAAGAGGCAACAGGGGGCCCACGAGGTAGGGGGCGCGCCCCCCACCCTCGTGGCAAGATGGTGGGCCCCCTGGCCTTCATCTTTGGCAGGTATTTTTCTTATTTTATGAAAAGTGTCTCCGTGAAGTTTCAGGTCATTCCGAGAACGTTTGCTCCTGCACATAATAACACCATGGTAATTCTGCTGAAAACAGCGTCAGTCCAGGTTAGTTCCATTCAAATCATGCAAGTTAGAGTCCAAAACAAGGGCAAAAGTGTTTGGAAAAGTAGATACGTTGGAGATGTATCATAAGTTCACTCTCACTGACAACACATCAACATACGTTCATCCAAGCCAGCTGAACATTAAGTTTTACAATAAATTTTATTAATTTGCTCGGTTATGTGTTTGCATATCCATGTGAAACCGATGAGAGAACAACTAACTTAAAAAATGGTAACATCCAACCACAACACATGCCATGTATTTGAGGCACTGAGCATCGTCCTCGACAAGCACAATATCCGGTGCGAAAGAAGAAGAGTTGGAAGAAGATGACTACTGCTTAAATGTGCCTTAATTTAGCTGGAGCCATCCGAACATTATTTCAGCCAGCCATATCGACTCATATGTAATCACAACAATGTTTCACCTATTTTTGTGTCCGTCCAAGATATCTGCTATGGATCCCGTTAAACACAACTGTGTGTTCAAATGGTCAAGTCTTAAATTCCTGAACAGCAAACATTTACAAATAAGAATCATATTTTTTCCAAAAGTTCTAAACATGATATTCAACACATCACTTCCTTGCACTAGAACACCACTCACTTCAATAAGACATAATAAAAGAAACAATTGAAACACAGAGGAAAACATTATCAATTCGTAAGCATCTGACGAAGGAGCTAAATGACTCACCTCCAGTAATCCGGGTCATAGAGGCACTGTCGTGCCTCTTATCCACGTAGAACGTGCCTCTCTAACCACGGACAACTAAGCTGACACACACAAGTGCGCCACGAGTTAACACAGGACCGTCCCCTCTCGACAGATTAACACCGGTCCCTCTCCAAGCCAAATGAGTCATGGAAGCACGACCGTGGCTCAAGCTAATGAAAGAAGAACCATCCTCTGTGATAGACGACTAAACTGAAAAAAATACCAAAACAGAAGAATGACCGTGACTTCAACTGTAAAAGGTGTGTGACCTCACAAGTTTCAACGATGAGTCTCTCTCAGTAAATAAGTGAAAGCAAACGTTTCGAAAGAAAGGCACGACCATGCCTTTGAGTAACATCGTAGACGTGCCTCTCCGAGCGAACGTGTAAGAGAAAGCATTTGCGAACAACAGATAGAACTCTGACTCAACATAACATAGCACATGCCTCCACTAACTAGACAGACGTGACTTCACTAGCACACTAACTAGAAATATTACAGAACATACAACCATGACAGTGACTCATACTAACATAACGCAGTGCCTCTCCGAATTTAATACCGAAAGGAAGGATAACGCCTCTACCAAACATACGACAATGCATCCAATGCCTTCACGGCCATGCATTTCAAAATCAAAGTACCACCACAATAATAGAAAGACAGAAACGCGTCGATAACACAATACTCCCACAACAAGTATCACACTGGATTACCGTGCCTAAAACAGACAACATATACTGAAACAGACAACATATATTGAAACAGACATCAAAGTGAGAAAATCTGAAGAATCTTAAACACACTCAAGCTCTGCATAAAACCATTTCAAACACACAACCACAACCATATATTCAATATAAAAACAACCGTGCCAAACACAGTACAAACTCAAAGCAAAAGTAAAGCCCCTACCTGTCAGTGAAGAAGCTACTCCCTCCTTCCATCTATATAGGGCCTAATGTGTTTTTCGAGGCTAACTTTGACCAAATATTTGAACAATAATATATGACATGCAACTTACACAAAGCATACCGTCATATTCGTATGTGAAAGGAGATTTCAATGATATAATTTTCACATTATGCATGTCATGTACTATTAACCTTGCCAATAGTGAAAGACGGTCTTAAAAAATGCATTAGGCCCTATATAGATGGAAGGAGGGAGTAGCAAACTAATAAGACCAGAGCATGCCTTGCCTAAAACAAAAACAATGCCTCCCTGAACAGACGACTGTGCGCTGCCTAGAATCACGAAAGTGCACATCTGAGTGCTCCTCTTAATACATCTCATCTTATACCAACTCGTAGCAACAAATCATAGAGGATATTCTTGAAGGCACCCAATCAAGAAAAACATAATGGAACGAAAATAAACTTAAATTTCCAAACTAGTCAACTCCATCCGGTTCAAAATAAAACAACCACAATTACAAATTCATCAGTCTATGTAATACTACCCCATACAATAACTATCAAATAACCAATTCATCACACAATCCATCTTGCCAGCACTTCCACCTGGACTACTCGTCAGAAACGTCCTCGCCATCTGAGACCAGGAAGATAGCGACGATGCAGGATGTCCCTCAATGACAGAAACCGGCGGTATAGCTCATAGCTCACATACCCTTCCTAAAGGAAAATCAAATTAAAACATGAATATACAAAAAAACAAGTACTGTTCTAGCAACAAAGGCAGAAACTAACGAAAATGAAATCTTCACTTATAGTAGCTCCATATTTCAGGTGATCAAAACTAAGTGGCTTCCAATCCCAGTAGTGATGAAGTTCTGGAAAAGATGACTCCAGCTTCGAATAAGATTTGTCAATGATGGCTCCTGCTAAGTCCTCCATGGAGTCCCTTTCTTCGCCGCCTTTGATCATAAACTTCTCTCGGATGTCGATATGGTACCCTTCTGGAATTCTGATGAAATCTTGAAAAAGAGCATCTCTAATATTCCTGACGCCCACACTAGAGAAAGTTATGAAGGAAATATGCCCTAGAGGCAATAATAAAGTTATTACTGATTTCCTTATATCATGATAAATGTTTATTATTCATGCTAGAATTGTATTAACCGGAAACATAATACATGTGTGAATACATAGACAAACAGAGTGTCACTAGTATGCCTCTACTAGACTAGCTCGTTGATCAAAGATGGTTATGTTTCCTAACCATAGACAAAGAGTTGTTATTTGATTAAAGGGATCACATCATTAGGTGAATGATTTGATTGACATGACCCATTCCATTATCTTAGCACCCAATCGTTTAGTATGTTACTATTGCTTTCTTCATGACTTATACATGTCCCTATGACTATGAGATTATGCAACTCCCATTTGCCGGAGGAACACTTTGTGTGCTACCAAACGTCACAACGTAAATGGGTGATTATAAAGGTGCTCTACAGGTGTCTCCAAAGGTACATGTTGGGTTGGCGTATTTTGAGATTAGGATTTTTCACTCCAATTGTCAGAGAGGTATCTCTGGGCCCTCTCGGTAATGCACATCACATAAGCCTTGCAAGCATTGCAACTAATGAGTTAGTTGTGAGATGATGTATTACGGAACGAGTAAAGATACTTGCCGGTAACGAGATTGAACTAGGTATTAAGATACCGACGATCGAATCTCGGGCAAGTAACATACCGATGACAAAAGGAACAACGTATGTTGTTATGCGGTCTGACCGATAAAAGATCTTCGTAGAATATGTAGGAGCCAATATGAGCATCCAGGTTCCGCCATTGGTTATTGACCGGAGACGTGTCTCGGTCATGTCTACATTGTTCTCGAACCCGTAGGGTCCGCACGCTTAAGGTTTCGATGACAGTTATATTATGAGTTTATGAGTTTTGATGTACCGAAGTTTGTTCGGAGCCCCGGATGTGATCACGGACATGACGAGGAGTCTCGAAATGGTCGAGACATAAAGATTGATATATTGGAAACCTATATTTGGATATCGGAAGTGTTCTGGGTGAAATCGGGATTTTACCGGAGTACCGGGAAGTTACCGGAACCCCCCGGGAGGTATATGGGCCTTAGTGGGCTTTAGTAGAAGAGAGGAGAGGTGGCCAGGGCTGGGCCGCGCGCCCCTCCCCCCCTAGTCCGAATAGGACAAGGAAAGGGGGCCGACGCCCCCCTTCCTTCTCTCTCTCCTCTTTCCCCCCTCCCGAATCCTATTCCAACTAGGAAAGGGGGGGGGAATCCTACTCCCAGAGGGAGTAGGACTCCTCCTGGCGCGCCCTCCCTAGCTGGCCGCACCCCCCCTTTGATCCTTTATATACGGAGGTAGGGGGCACCCCTAGAGACACAAGTTGAACCACGTGATCATATTCTTAGCCGTGTGCAATGCCCCCTTCCACCATAGTCCTCGATAATATTGTAGCGGTGCTTAGGCGAAGCCCTGCGACGGTAGTACATCAAGATCGTCACCACGCCGTCGTGCTGACGGAACTCTTCCCCCACACTTTGCTGGATCGGAGTCCGGGGATCGTCATCGAGCTGAACGTGTGCTAGAACTCGGAGGTGCCGTAGTTTCGGTGCTTGATCGGTCGGACCGTGAAGACGTACGACTACTTCCTCTACATTGTGTCAACACTTCCGTTGCCGGTCTATGAGGGTACGTAGACAACACTCTCCCCTCTCGTTGCTATGGATCAGCATGATCTTGCGTGTGCGTAGGAAATTTTTTGAAATTACTACGTTCCCCAACAGTGGCATCCGAGCCTAGGTTTTATGCGTTGATTATGTGCACGAGTAGAACACAAGTGAGTTGTGGGCGATATAAGTCATACTGCTTACCAGCATGTCATACTTTGGTTCAGCGGTATTGTTGGATGAAGCGTCCCGGACCGACATTACGCGTACGCTTACGCGAGACCGGTTCTCCCGACGTGCTTTGCACAAAGGTGGCTAGCGGGTGACAGTTTCTCCAACTTTAGTTGAACCAAGTGTGGCTACGCCCGGTCCTTGCGAAGGTTAAAACAGCACCAACTTGACAAACTATCATTGTGGTTTTGATGCGTAGGTAAGATTGGTTCTTGCTTAAGCCCGTAGAAGCCACGTAAAACATGCAACAACAAAGTAGAGGACGTCTAACTTGTTTTTGCAGGGCATGTTGTGATGTGATATGGTCAAGACATGATGCTAAATTTTATTGTATGAGATGATCATGTTTTGTAACCGAGTTATTGGCAACTGGCAGGAGCCATATGGTTGTCGCTTTATTGTATGCAATGCAATCGCGCTGTAGTGCTTTACTTTATCACTAAGCGGTAGCGATAGTCGTGGAGGCATAAGATTGGCGAGACGACAATGATGCTACGATGGAGATCAAGGTGTCGCGCCGGTGACGATGGTGATCACGACGGTGCTTCAAAGATGGAGATCACAAGCACAAGATGATGATGGCCATATCATATCACTTATATTGATTGCATGTGATGTTTATCTTTTATGCATCTTATCTTGCTTAGATTGACGGTAGCATTATAAGATGATCTCTCACTAATTATCAAGAAGTGTTCTCCCTGAGTATGCACCGTTGCAAAAGTTCTTCGTGCTGAGACACCACGTGATGATCGGGTGTGATAGGCTCTACGTTCAAATACAACGGGTGCAAAACAGTTGCACACGCGGAATACTCAGGTTATACTTGACGAGCCAAGCATATACAGATATGGCCTCGGAACACGGAGACCGAAAGGTCGAGCGTGAATCATATAGCAGATATGATCAACATAGCAATGTTCACCAATGAAACTACTCCATCTCACGTGATGATCGGACATGGTTTAGTTGATTTGGATCACGTAATCACTTAGAGGATTAGAGGGATGTCTATCTAAGTGGGAGTTCTTAAGTAATATGATTAATTGAACCTAAATTTATCATGAACTTAGTACCTGATAGTATCTTGCTTATTTATGTTTGATTGTAGATAGATGGCCCGTGCTGTTGTTCCGTTGAATTTTAATGCGTTCCTTGAGAAAGCAAAGTTGAAAGATGATGGTAGCAATTACACGGACTGGGTCCGTAACTTGAGGATTATCCTCATTGCTGCACAGAAGAATTACGTCCTGGAAGCACCGCTGGGTGCCAGGCCTGCTGCTGGAGCAACACCAGATGTTATGAACGTCTGGCAGAGCAAAGCTGATGACTACTCGATAATTCAGTGTGCCATGCTTTACGGCTTAGAATTGGGACTTCAACGACGTTTTGAACGTCATGGAGCATATGAGATGTTCCAGGAGTTGAAATTAATATTTCAAGCAAATGCCCGGATTGAGAGATATGAAGTCTCCAATAAGTTCTATAGCTGCAAGATGGAGGAGAACAGTTCTGTCAGTGAGCATATACTCAAAATGTCTGGGTATAATAATCACTTGATTCAATTGGGAGTTAATCTTCCAGATGATTGCATCATTGACAGAATTCTTCAATCACTGCCACCAAGCTACAAGAGCTTCGTGATGAACTATAATATGCAAGGGATGAATAAGACTATTCCCGAGCTCTTCGCAATGCTGAAAGCTGCGGAGGTAGAAATCAAGAAGGAGCATCAAGTGTTGATGGTCAACAAGACCACTAGTTTCAAGAAAAAGGGCAAAGGGAATAAGAAGGGGAACTTCAAAAAGAACAGCAAGCAAGTTGCTGCTCAAGAGAAGAAACCCAAACCTGGACCTAAGCCTGAAACTGAGTGCTTCTACTGCAAGTAGACTGGTCACTGGAAGCGGAACTGCCTCAAGTATTTGGCGGATAAGAAGGATGGCAAGGTGAACAAAGGTATATGTGATATACATGTTATTGATGTGTACCTTACTAATGCTCGCAGTAGCACCTGGGTATTTGATACTGGTTCTGTTGCTAATATTTGCAACTCGAAACAGGGACTACGGATTAAGCGAAGATTGGCTAAGGATGAGGTGACGATGCGCGTGGGAAACGGTTCCAAAGTCGATGTGATCGCAGTCGGCACGCTACCTCTACATCTACCTTCGGGATTAATATTAGACCTAAATAATTGTTATTTGGTGCCAGCGTTAAGCATGAACATTATATCTGGATCTTGTTTGATGCGAGACGGTTATTCATTTAAATCAGAGAATAATGGTTGTTCTATTTACATGAGTAATATCTTTTATGGTCATGCACCCTTAAAGAGTGGTCTATTCTTATTAAATCTCGATAGTAGTGACACACATATTCATAGTGTTGAAACCAAAAGATGCAGAGTTGATAATGATAGTGCAACTTATTTGTGGCACTGCCGTTTAGGTCATATCGGTATAAAGCGCATGAAGAAACTCCATACTGATGGGCTTTTGGAACCACTTGATTATGAATCACTTGGTACTTGCGAACCGTGCCTTATGGGTAAGATGACAAAAACACCGTTCTCCGATACTATGGAGAGAGCAACAGATTTGTTAGAAATCATACATAAAGATGTATGTGGTCCGATGAATGTTGAGGCTCGTGGCGGATATCGTTATTTTCTCACCTTCACAGATGACTTAAGCAGATATGGGTATATCTACTTAATGAAACACAAGTTTGAAACGTTTGAAAAGTTCAAAGAATTTCAGAGTGAAGTTGAAAATCATCGTAACAAGAAAATAAAATTCCTACGATCTGATCGTGGAGGAGAATATTTGAGTTACGAGTTTGGTGTACATTTGAAACAATGTGGAATAGTTTCACAACTCACGCCACCCGGAACACCATAGCGTAATGGTGTGTCCGAACGTCGTAATCGTACTTTACTAGATATGATACGATCTATGATGTCTCTTACTGATTTACCACTATCGTTTTGGGGATACGCTCTAGAGACGGCTGCATTCACGTTAAATAGGGCACCATCAAAATCCGTTGAGACGACGCCTTATGAACTGTGGTTTGGCAAGAAACCAAAGTTGTCGTTTCTGAAAGTTTGGGGCTACGATGCTTATGTGAAGAAGCTTCAACCTGATAAGCTCGAACCCAAATTGGAGAAATGTGTCTTCATAGGATATCCAAAGGAAACTATTGGATACACCTTCTATCACAGATCCGAAGGCAAGACTTTTGTTGCTAAATTCGGAAACTTTCTGGAGGAGTTTCTCTCGAAAGAAGTGAGTGGGAGGAAAGTAGAACTTGACGAGGTAACTGTACCTACTCCCTTATTGGAAAGTAGTACATCACATAAACCTGTTTCTGTGACACCTACACCAATTAGTGAGGAAGCTAATGATGATGATCATGAAACTTCAGAACAAGATACTACTGAACCTCGTAGATCAACCAGAGTGAGATCCGCGCCAGAGTGGTACGGTAATCCTGTTTTGGAAGTCATGCTACTAGATCATGATGAACCTACGAACTATGAAGAAGCGATAGTGAGCCCAGATTCCGCAAAATGGCTTGAAGCCATGAAATCTGAGATGGGATCCATGTATGAGAACAAAGTATGGACTTTGGTTGACTTGCCCAATGATCGGCAAGAAATTGAGAATAAATGGATCTTCAAGAAGAAGACTGACGCTGACGGTAATATTACTGTCTATAAAGCTCGACTTGTCGCAAAAGGTTTTTGGCAAGTTCAAGGGGTTGACTACGATGAGACCTTCTCACCCGTAGCGATGCTTAAGTCTGTCCGAATCATGTTAGCAATTGCCGCATTTTATGATTATGAAATTTGGCAGATGGATGTCAAAACTGCATTCCTGAATGGATTTCTGGAAGAAGAGTTGTATATGATGCAACCAGAAGGTTTTGTCGATCCAAAGGGAGCTAACAAAGTGTGCAAGCTCCATCGATCCATTTATGGACTGGTGCAAGCCTCTCGGAGTTGGAATAAACGCTTTGATAGTGTGATCAAGGCATTTGGTTTTATACAGACTTTTGGAGAAGCCTGTATTTACAAGAAAGTGAGTGGGAGCTCTGTAGCATTTCTGATATTATATGTGGATGACATATTACTAATTGGAAATGATATAGAATTTCTGGATAGCATAAAGGGATACTTGAATAAGAGTTTTTCAATGAAAGACCTTGGTGAAGCTGCTTACATATTAGGCATAAAGATCTATAGAGATAGATCAAGACGCTTAATTGGACTTTCACAAAGCACATACCTTGACAAAGTTTTGAAGAAGTTCAAAATGGATCAAGCAAAGAAAGGGTTCTTGCCTGTGTTACAAGGTGTGAAGTTGAGTTAGACTCAATGCCCGACCACTGCAGAAGATAGAGAGAAAATGAAAGATGTTCCCTATGCTTCAGCCATAGGCTCTATCATGTATGCAATGCTGTGTACCAGACCTGATGTGTGCCTTGCTATAAGTCTAGCAGGGAGGTACCAAAGTAATCCAGGAGTGGATCACTGGACAGCGGTCAAGAACATCCTGAAATACCTGAAAAGGACTAAGGATATGTTTCTCGTTTATGGAGGTGACAAAGAGCTAATCGTAAATGGTTACGTTGATGCAAGCTTTGACACTGATCCGGATGATTCTAAATCGCAAACCGGATACATGTTTACATTAAACAGTGGAGCTGTCAGTTGGTGCAGTTCTAAACAAAGCGTCGTGGCGGGATCTACGTGTGAAGCAAAATACATAGCTGCTTCGGAAGCAGCAAATGAAGGAGTCTGGATGAAGGAGTTCATATCCGATCTAGGTGTCATACCTAGTGCATCGGGTCCAATGAAAATCTTTTGTGACAATACTGGTGCAATTGCCTTGGCAAAGGAATCCAGATTTCACAAGAGAACCAAGCACATCAAGAGACGCTTCAATTCCATCCAGGATCTAGTCCAGGTGGGAGACATAGAGATTTGCAAGATACACACGGATCTGAATGTAGCAGACCCGTTGACTAAGCCTCTTCCACGAGCAAAACATGATCAGCACCAAGGCTCCATGGGTGTTAGAATCATTACTGTGTAATCTAGATTATTGACTCTAGTGCAAGTGGGAGACTGAAGGAAATATGCCCTAGAGGCAATAATAAAGTTATTACTTATTTCCTTATATCATGATAAATGTTTATTATTCATGCTAGAATTGTATTAACCGGAAACATAATACATGTGTGAATACATAGACAAACAGAGTGTCACTAGTATGCCTCTACTAGACTAGCTCGTTGAACAAAGATGGTTATGTTTCCTAACCATAGAAAAAGAGTTGTTATTTGATTAACGGGATCACATCATTAGGTGAATGATCTGATTGACATGACCCATTCCATTAGCTTAGCACCCGATCGTTTAGTATGTTGCTATTGCTTTCTTCATGACTTATACATGTTCCTATGACTATGAGATTATGCAACCCCCGTTTGCCGGAGGAACACTTTGTGTGCTACCAAACGTCACAACGTAAATGGGTGATTATAAAGGTGCTCTACAGGTGTCTCCAAAGGTACATGTTGGGTTGGCGTATTTCGAGATTAGGATTTGTCACTCCAATTGTCGGAGAGGTATCTCTGGGCCCTCTCGGTAATGCACATCACATAAGCCTTGCAAGCATTGCAACTAATGAGTTAGTTGTGAGATGATGTATTACGGAACGAGTAAAGAGACTTGCCGGTAACGAGATTGAACTAGGTATTAAGATACCGACGATCGAATCTCGGGCAAGTAACATACCGATGACAAAAGGAACAACGTATGTTGTTATGCGGTCTGATCGATAAAAGATCTTCGTAGAATATGTAGGAGCCAATATGAGCATCCAGGTTCTGCTATTGGTTATTGACCGGAGACGTGTCTCGGTCATGTCTACATTGTTCTCAAACCCGTAGGGTCCGCACGCTTAAGGTTTCGATGACAGTTATATTATGAGTTTTGATGTACCGAAGTTTGTTCGGAGTCCCGGATGTGATCACGGACATGACGAGGAGTCTCGAAATGGTCGAGACATAAAGATTGATATATTGGAAACCTATATTTGGATATCGGAAGTGTTCCGGGTGAAATCGGGATTTTACCGGAGTACCGGGAAGTTACCGGAACCCCCCGGGAGGTATATGGGCCTTAGTGGGCTTTAGTGGAAGAGAGGAGAGGTGGCCAGGGCTGGGCCGCGCGCCCCTCCCCCCCTAGTCCGAATAGGACAAGGAGAGGGGGCCGGCGCCCCCTTCCTTCTCTCTCTCCTCTTTCCCCCCTCCCGAATCCTATTCCAACTAGGAAAGGGGGGGAATCCTACTCCCGGAGGGAGTAGGACTCCTCCTGGCGCGCCCTCCCTGGCCGGCCGCACCCCCCCTTTGATCCTTTATATACGGAGTCAGGGGGCACCCCTAGAGACTCAAGTTGATCTATGTGATCATATTCTTAGCCGTGTGCGGTGCCCCCTTCCACCATAGTCCTCGATAATATTGTAGCGGTGCTTAGGCGAAGCCCTGTGACGGTAGTACATCAAGATCGTCACCACGCCGTCGTGCTGACGGAACTCTTCCCCCACACTTTGCTGGATCGGAGTCCGGGGATCGTCATCGAGCTAAACGTGTGCTAGAACTCGGAGGTGCCGTAGTTTCGGTGCTTGATCGGTCGGACCATGAAGACGTACGACTACATCAACCACGTTGTGCTAACGCTTCCGTTGTCGATCTACAAGGGTACGTAGATCACACTCTCCCCTCTCGTTTCTATGCATCACCATGATCTTGCGTGTGCGTAGGAATTTTTTTGAAATTACTAAGAAACCCAACAAGTTATACCTCTATTCTCAAGGAAATCCTTGAGGGCAGGGCACCCCGTCCGGCCCCTGCAGAAGTGATAGAGCAAAACATGATTCCGCATAGCCAGTTGCATGACAGCGACTTTTCTATGCCCGTAACAATCCTTTCGCGTGAAATCCATGCCGAGACCAACAAACTTGTGCTTCTCCTCGCGCAACCAGTCCTCGTACAAGCGAATGATCTCCTCCACCTTACCAGGCTCGTTGGTGTACCACACGTCAAGCTTCATGTTACCATCGGCAACTATAGAATGGTACTCGGTGGTGTTCAAAAAGTCGTCCATGGCAACGAGCAGCAAGGTGCCAATGGAGATTCCTAAGACCCTGTGACAAGGTTGGGGAGTGGCGAGGAGGCTGGGAACTGACCGATGTTCTGTGGCTACAATATGACGTGAAAACCTCACAAACACGGCCAGTATTTAACCTTGGCGAGGGACCTTTGAGTTACAATGTGCATTAACGTGTGAACTAGGAACAGCGAATAGACGGTTGTGCTTCCGAAGCTCATAAAACCATGCACTTCGTAAAGTCACGGCTGTGCACAAATAATTGATGTTGTGGAGAAATCGAGGAGCCTCTAACTTTATTTTACGATAACTGACACACTGAATAGTCACATCGCGGCACATCGGTCATCAATTCCTCCTTTTAAAAAAGACCACCAACGGAAGAATCCAATGAAGCAAACAAACAAACAGCCGTACGCCTTAGATCTGAAGGCCAAAACTCATCCGTGCCTCATCTAGCTAGATTCACAACATCTGTCCCTCGATAGTCAAGGCTGGTTTCAGGTGAGGCCCGGGTATGCAGGCACAACACGCACATACATGTCTATCAGGCACGGGTATGCAGGCACACGACGCACATACGTGTCTATTCCACAGGCACGGGTATCACCACAGGCACGTAGAGATACAGGCAGCAACTCGCCGGAAACACGTGAATGCAGGCAACAAAGGCACGGAAACGTAGCCTCTACATGCACGTGCTTTGGCTTGGCAAGGCACGAATACGGCCTTGCAATTAACGTTCTTGAGCCACGGCTAGACACCCTCTGCGTACAGACATGGAATTGCAGCTTCTCCGACGCACAAGCACGGTTTTCAAATTGGCATTAAATAGGCACAGATACAATTCCTCCGCATACAAATCCTCCGGATGCAAAAAAGAGAGGTGGCATAGGCATCGGTAAGAACACTCTGTTCGAGAGGCACGGTTGCAAACTCTCAAGAGGGACAGCCATGTGACACGGCAGACACATAGACACGTGAAGTGTATCACATGAAGATACATCAAATACAAGCAGCGAATCAACAGTAGAAGTGAAAGAGCCACAGTTTTAAAGTGTCTAGAGGCACGGGCGTGTAGAAGCACGGGCACGACGAGTCACAGCCACCGCATCCCCTCACGGACAGGCATCTGTCACCACAAGCATGTAGAGTCACAGCCAGCGTGTCTCCTGAGACAAGCGAATGCAGGTACAGGACGCACAGAACTGCAGCGTATACAGGCACGGAATTGCGACTTTTGTCGCGCAGGTACGACTTTCAAATTGGCGTTCTCGAGGCACGGGTACAAACCACCTGAACGCACAAAAGAGTGGTGGCAGAGGCACGGTTGTGTAGTCTGAAGAGAAATTGTCGTGTGACACCACCACATAGAGACATCGCGTGTGTCACGTAAGGTACATGAATAGCGGAAAAGAAGCCACGGAAGTGCAGCCTCCACAGAAACAAATGCGGGCTTCTAGAGGCACGGTCCCGAAGAACACAAAGACAGGAAACTGAAAATGTTGCATGGTACGTTACCAGACATGCGTCTCTTGTGCGAATGTGTAAAACACAACAATACAAACACAAACAAACAGCGGTGAATATAAGCCAAACAAAAAACACGCTTCTCCCAAACAATACATATGCGTCCCCTCACGGACGGGCGTCTGGCACCAGAGGCACGTAGAGTCAAAGCCAGCATGACGCCTGAGACACGCAAATGCACGTACAGGAGACACCGAATTAAAGCGTATACAGGCGCGGAATTGCGGCTTCTCATAGTTATCGAAGCACGGGTACAAACAACCTGGACGCACAAAAGAGTGGTGGCAAAGGCATGGTTGTGTAGTGTCAAGAGGAACTGCCTTGTGAAACCAGCACGTTACAGACATGGCGTGTGTCACGGATGTACATGCATAGACGGAAAGAAGCCACGGAAGTGAAGCCTGAACATACACGGATGCCTGGATTCTCGAGGCATGGTCCTAAAGCACACAAAGACACGAAACTAAAATGTTGCCTCGTACGTTAGCAGACGTGCCTCTCTTGTGCGAACGTGTAAAAGACAACAATACAAACACAAACAAACGGCACTGAATAAAAGCCAAACACAAAACGCGCTTCTCCCAAACAATACATATGCGCCACTTCAACAGGTTCTCTAAATATACATGAACTCGCGCAAACGTCAACAATGAACTTGTAACATGAAAAAACATAAGAAATTATATTCACATAACATGAGACGGTACTCCATAGGATTGAACTAAAAGTACTCATTAATTATACAAAAAAAGAAATCAAAGTCTAACATGAGTCCATTCTGCTCAGACCACCGGGACGATTCTACTCAATTGGAATTCTGCTCAAAAGCATCAACGGCGTCCGGGGTCGGGAAGACAACGAGGATGCATCATGACTGTCGGTGTCAAAACCGGCGGATCTCGGGTAGGGGGTCCCGAACTGTGCGTCTAGGCCGGATGGTAACAGGAGGCAAGGGACACGAAGTTTTACCCAGATTCGGGCCCTCTCGATGGAGGTAAAACCCTACGTCCTGCTTGATTAATATTGATGATATGGGTAGTACAAGAGTAGATCTACCATGAGATCGGAGAGGCTAAATCCTAGAAGCTAGACTATGGTATGATTGTTGATGTGTATGTTATCCTACGGACTAAAACCCTCCAGTTTATATAGACACCAGAGAGGGTTAGGGTTACACAAAGTCGGTTACAATGGTAGGAGATCTTCATATCCGTATCGCCAAGCTTGCCTTCCACGCCAAGGAAAGTCCCTTCCGGACACGGGACGGAGTCTTCAATCTTGTATATTCACAGTCCAGGAGTCCGGCTGAAGGTATAGTCCGGCCATCCGGACACCCCCTAATCTAGGACTCCCTCAGTAGCCCCTGAACCAGGCTTCAATGACGACGAGTCCGGCGCGCAGATTGTCTTCGGCATTGCAAGGCGGGTTCCCCCTCCAAGTACTTCATAGAAGATTTTGAACACAAAGATAGTGTCCGGCTCTGCAAAATAAGTTTCCACATATTGCCATAGAGAGAATAATATTTACACAAATCTAATCTGCTGACGTATTCCGTAGCGTGACACACCACGGCCAAGCCTTTATCCAAGTCGTTTCATTATCCCACCTCAGCGCGTCATGCGAGGCGGTTTCCTTGGCACGTCTTGTTAAAGCAGAGATCGTGTCCCCTTATTCCGGGATTCTCATCAATACGGGCGTGGGTAACCCAACCGCGCCATTGATTACGGCGCTTGAAGATAAGCGAGTTTTCCCAGGCTGGTGGGGACATGTAGTTGTGTCCACCCATATAAGGGGATAAGGATCCACCCTTTCACCTACGCCTTCTTCCTCCTTCGCCTATCCATTCTTGCGCACTCGAGCTCCAGCGCCCAAGTCCGCACTCCCCACCTCAACCTCCTCCAGCCATGTCCGGAGTGGGAGGCAAGTGGATGGTCTCCTCCGTCACGGAGGGACACATCAAAAATCTAAGGAAGGCCGGATACCTGTCTAACGACATCGCGTACCGGCTTCCCGAAAAGGGGCAGCTCATCCCCACCCCTAGGCCCCATGAGAGGGTGGTGTTCCTCCCCCATTTCCTCCGCGGACTGGGCTTCCCTCTCCACCAATTTGTCCGGGGGCTCATGTTCTACTACGGCCTGGATTTCCACGATCTGGCCCCGAACTTCATCCTCAACATCTCGGCATTTATCGTCATGTGCGAGGCCTTCCTCCGCATCCGCCCCCATTTCGGCCTGTGGCTCAAGACTTTCAACGTCAAGCCGAAGGTGGTGCGCGGCAACCACGCGGAGTGCGGAGGCGCCATGGTGGGCAAGATGGCCAACGTCCTATGGCTCGAGGGCTCGTTTGTGGAGACCCTGAAGGGGTGGCAATCGGGGTGGTTTTACATCACCGAGCCGCGCGACGCCGAATGGGTCGCACCCCCTGTGTTTCGATCCGGATGCCCTACGCGGCTCACCTCCTGGAAGGAGACGGGCCTGTCGTGGGGCAAGAAGGGAGAGCTGACCGGACTCCAAACATGCGTCCAAACCCTGGTGGACAAGAAGCTCAAACTTGTCAACGTAGTCCAAGTTATGCTCATCCGCTTGATCCTCCCATGTCAACAACGGGCTTTCAACCTGTGGGAGTTCGACCCGGCGTGGCACCAAACTCTGAGTAGGCTCATCGACACGACGTACGAAGATGCCTGGAAGGTGCTTTTCAAGGGCGCCGAGGCTCCCGCATCCGCTACCGAGGATCGCGGATTCAGTGCGCAGCGTCACGCTCTCGCGGTAAGCTGTTTTTTACTTTTACAGGGTATCAGTTTTTCATAGTTTGACTCCATGCGGGATCTGTCGTGGTTTTGTCACGGCAGATGTCCTAGAGAAAAGGACTTAGTCGTGGAGCCATCGCGATGGGTTAGCTTGAAGGGGTTAAAGCGGACACAAGGACGCAAGAGAGTTTATACTAGTTCGGCCCCTTCGATGAAGGTAAAAGCCTACGTCTAGTTGTGATGGAATTGATGGGGTTTCGATGACTAGGGAGCAAACAAGCTTCGCCTATGTCTCGAGTTGTTGTCTCTCTTCTGAACCGCTGCCGGGTCGTCCCCTTATATACTCGGGTGACGCCCGTCGGTTCACAGATTCCCAATATCGGCTCATAGATGTGTCTGGTTTGGTCTCTACTTATTCCTAACTTACAATACAAGTTACATACCAACGCCGGTTTACGGCTACAGGCCTTAAATCGACCATGGGCCTTGAGCTCTCATCTGCCTTCTTGGGCTTTAACATAATTAACTACTGATCAAGTTAACCCGGCCCAGATAGGCCGGTTTACGCCCAGTAGTAATATCCCCAACATTAGGCCCCAGATTGATTTGAACAGGTTCATGTCAATCCTTAGCAAAAAATCTTCACCTTCAACATCTTCTTGTAATTTGTTGAACCGCCGTGATGTCATCTTCTCTGGTTGTTGTAAACTGGGGTGACATCACCTGTTGTAAAGAACCTTATCCATGATACCCCCTTTTTGTTTTTTGTTTAATAGGTCTCCGACAATTAAGGCGACAGCTTCATTTCCAAACCCACGGTCCCTTGATTTTCGCGCCTGACTCCTGTCCCTTGCCTTATAAATAGGACCGAAGGGTCATTTCTTTTTCCCCTTCGTGCCCTTCCGCTTCGTCTTCCTCGTGTCGTCCAGCTTCGGAGCTCCGCCGCCGTCGACGACCTCTGCTCCAACCTTGGCCGCTGCATCACCCTGACTGCACCAGAGCATCGCGACGACCTTCTGTTTCTTCCTCGGCTCCGGTGAGTTCTTCATCTTTTCCTCCATAGATCCGTTCTAGGGTTTCCAAGTTCTTCAGAGTTCATCGTCTGCTTCGTAATCATATGATAGATCCTAGATGAACCTGTGAACATGTGCTCTGTGTAGCGGTAGTTCTTAGCATCCGCCTTTACTCATATGCCTCAAGACCGTAGCTCTACCTGTATCTCTGCCCATTAATTCGGTACTGTTCCTTTTTGAACCTTGAATATTTTCCTTCTTTTCTGAACTTGCTTCAGACCCGTTGCTGTACAGAAATCTTGTGAAATTTGTTTCTGTATACTTATCTATCTGCAATCTCAACTGTTTCAATGCTTAGATCCGGCGGTTTAACTTTATAGAAAAATTGCCAAACCGGTATATACCATTAGTCCCCTTGTTGAACCGCCTGCTCCTGTTGCTTCATAAAACTCCGGTTTAGATAGAGTTGTCTCCGGTTTAACATTGTACATACCAGTGCACTTTTAATCAATGTATTTTTGAACTGGGATCTTCTACCTTGTAGCTTCCATCATGGCCAAGCAAGTGTATGAGTGCAATTGGGTTCCTTCTCGCGTCACAGAGGCTGAACTGGACGATTTAGTCCTAATTGGCGCTTTAGGCAGCAAAGATACCATCCATTGGAGGGCTCCTGGCAAAGAATGCCCTCCCACACCTCGAGAAGGAGAGGTTGTTGTGTTCGTAGATCACTTAGCCCAGGGCTTTAAGCCGCCCGGTTCTAAATTTTACCGGGATGTTTTAGCCGATTTCCAGCTCCATCCACAAGATACTGGCCCCAACTCTGTTACAAATACGTGTCACTTCCAAGTGCTCTGTGAAGCGTTCTTTCAAGAGGAGCCCACAGTGGAATTGTTCAGAGACCTTTTCCATCTAAACCGTCGTACTGAGTTTACTGACGGCTCCAATACGGAGTTGGGTGGCGTGCTGATTCAGAAAAGGAAAGAGGCCACATACCCTCACGCCAAACTGCATAGCCACCCCAAAGAATGGAATCAGACATGGTTCTACTGCAAAGACACCTCCCCTGCTGGTGAGAATCCCTTGCCTGGCTTTCGACCGGAGCGGCTCAGCAACACACACCCTTTTCCACAAAGATTGACTGCACAGGAGAGAAGTAAATATGCTCCTCAACTGTCGAAGCTCAGAGCCTTTATGGCCAACGGTTTAACAGGGGTTGATCTTGCTCGCTGTTGGATATCATGGAGCGTACTGCCCCTTAGTCAGCGCTCCGGTTTGATGTGCGAGTATACTGACAGTGTTGATGACCCACTGCGACATTCAAAACTCCAGCTCTCCGGTGAAGAAATCACAGAGGGTATGCATAAGATACTGAATGAACCGGAACACGTCTGCGCTAGAACCGGCCTGCTTCCCTTCTGTGCCACCAACAAACCGCCAGCTGTAAAACTTTGATTTTTCTCTTTGCTGAATCTGTTATTGATATGTCTGGTCATTGTTTTTAATATCAGTGTCTGCATAATCAGAGCGATGATCCGTTTTGGAGCAAAAAACTGCCGCAGGAGAAACCAGAAAAACCAGACTAACCGGAAAGAGCAACCCGGCAAAAGACTAAAGCTGTAAAGAAGACTGCCCACAGGAAAAGAACCACTGCATCTTCTAATCCGGCTCCTGATGATGAGGTGGATAATCCAGACTTTGAGGTAGAGCTTGACTCACTTGGTTTATTTTTCATGCGTCTTATTGATGATGATATTTGTCAGGATGATGCCGAAGCCAGCCACGCGGATGTTGCAGAGGTAATTATTCTCTCTTCCGATTCAGAAACTTTGCCTTCACAAAAAATCCGTCAGGCAAACCGGAAAGTTAAATTTTCTCATCCTCTTGCTTATTTGGATCCTAAACTTCTTATGAAGACCCAACAACACGAAGCTCGTCGCACCACCCGACACAGTGGCCAGGTAGTTACCTCCGCCGGTTTACCGAACAGTCCGGTTCGGAAATTCCATTCAGAGGTCTCTAATTTGCTTGGCAGTGCTTGTACTAAAGCGGGCTGCTTTCGTCAACCTCTTAATCCGTTTGACTCCGATTACCAGGTTACTTCCCACTCATCTTCTGGCGAGTCATCGGTTACTCAGCTCCCACCGCTCAAAATGGTGCTTGGGTAAGCTATACTTATTGTGATGTTTGCAGTACATTGCCTTAGAACATATGCTGTATTTGATTTTTTTTATTCTTCTCAGGGCCAAACCTAGGCCAAGCAAGAAGGCCCGCCTGGACAAAGCGGCCGAAGAAGATGTCGTTCTTGAAGCAGACAAGACACCCAATGCTGAAGTGGCTATTCCTGAGGATATTCCCAACGATCCACCGCAGCAAGATGATGATCTTATTTCTGAAGAGAGACCTACTGATACCTCAGGTCCTATCCATCAGCCCGCAGGCTCCATCCGGATTGAAAGCTCCACCGGTCCAGCAAAACCTACTGACAAGCCAACAGCTCCAGTGCAAACCGGCGGTACCAAGGATGATGAGGTTGTTATTACTGGCACTGGCCATACTGAGCCAAGCAATCCTGTCGCTTTATCCAAACATTCTGCCAAGGAAGAATTTGCTGCCTTTGGCAAAGGCAAGTGGAACGCTGATCGGACGACTTACGCTGCTCTGAACGCTCAAGATATCCATTCCGGCTATCTGAACCGGCTGTATGCCAGTCGTGACTATGAAGCCGGTCTGGTTAATATGATGAAAGATAAATATGAGGTAACTTCCATATGCTCCTTCCTGCTTGTATGCTTCCATTCTTGCTGACTCTCCTAGCCCCCAAGGGCCGGTTTGAAATATTCTTTCAAACCGGGACTTAATAATATAAATCTTGATGCTTTGAAATTTGCTGATGTAGCCCCCAAGGGCCGGTTCAACTTAGCGCAGTTAAACCGGTACTTTAAGTAATTGAAACTACCGCATCAGAATATATATGATCAAATAGCCATTAGCCCCCAAGTGCCAAGTTGAATACTTGTATTGATCTTGGGACTTTGTAAGCAATTGAAAGATGAAGATCGAATATGCATTAGCCCCCAAGTGCTAAGCGCATAACTTGTTATGTGGTTGGTACTTGAATCCTTCTACCGATTTGTTGAAACATATATCTGTATGCATGCAGGCAGAGCTGAAGACGAAAGAAAATCAAGTCATCGATCTTCAAGAAAATCTGAAAACCCAACAGGCTGAAACCTCCAAAGCAAAAGAGGAATTGGCCAGTGCTTTAAGCGCCATGGAACAACTTAAGGAGAACTTCAATAAGAAACGGGCAGATTGGGCCACTGAAAAGTACGCTTTGATCAAACGAGCGGAGGATGCCGAGGCTGCACTAAAACCAGTGACGGATGAACTGACCAGTATAAAGCGGCACGTTCATGCCATGACCACTGCTATCTTTGGTAAGCCAGCTTGCCTTCTGAATTGGCTCTGCCTTCTTACAGAGTCGCCGGTTTATTAACCCTTTATGGTATTTCAGGGACACGCATTGGTCACTTGGGGTCAGATGTGCGGAAGAAATTGAAAGCCGCCTATACATTGGTTGAACAATTGTATACTGGTGCCCAGCGGATCATCTGTACCGCGTCTCATAATAAACCGACGCCCACTTTGATTCAAGATACCCTGATGAAACTGTCAGTGCTTCCTGCCCGGGTTGAAGAGCTGAAGAAATCTGCTGCTCGAACTGGTGCAATCAATGCCTTAATCCGGGCAAAAGCCTGGGTGCCGAATTTTGATCCTATTGAAGCGGCTCAGGGCTATCCCAGCTTGAAGGAAGACGGGTCAGAATTTGGTGAAGCGGACCTGCGAGCAATAAACCGGGAGGTACGTCCACTAGCTTGTCAGTTGGCTGAGGAAGCAGACTTGTCTCGTTATCAAGCGCAATATGACAGTCAGAACAAGCGAATAGCTGCACCAATCCATGAATCGGAAAATCTGATCCCTCCAATCCGTAAGCATACTTACGCTCCCGATATTGACCCGTCATTTCTGATCCATGATGAAGCTATTTTTCAAGCATTAATGGGAATCGACTGGACAACTGTGGATTTCCAGCCACTGGGTAGAGAAATGGAAGCTGAAGCGGCGCAGGATGACCCACAACCATCAGGCCAGGCTGGTGACCAAGCTTGAACCGGAAGCCGGTTTTAAAACTGCCTCTCCTTTGTGAAAAACAATTATATTATTATGGGCACCATGTTGCCTTGTAATAGGCTAGTTAATACCTTTGATGTTGATATGCCTTCGCGCATAACTTGTTCTTCCTGTGGTAATGAACTTTCCAAAACACTTTCTGAAATGAGAAATTCGTCAAGTGCCACCGCGGTTGTACCGTCAGGCGGAATATGATGTCTGTATATATGAAATCAAAACATCCAAAACAAAATTTTAAGTATATGATCAAATTTTTGAGATACATAATACCTGCCATCATTGAGCGTGAACTTGGCTTGGCCAATCTTGAAGTGGAGTTTTGCAAACTCACACTGTTGGAGGAGATAACAGCTCCTGTATATATATATATGACGCTGGTTTACCATGTAAACCGTGCCGGGTTATAATAAACACCGTGTTACTCCATAAGAGGATGTTAACAACAAGGATCAAACCGGACAAATAGTCTCCGGATTAACGTGAACTGTGTTCCGTCAATTGATTGGTTAAAAAACTTTGTCAGTTTAAAAAAACACAATGAAAAGCAAAAAAACCCCTTCAAAGAAAAGTGTGAAGCAAAAGCCAAAAAAGGTTTATTTAAGCTGATCAAGTGGCGTTACCATGGCCAAACACGACCAAGCTCCCGTTAGGTGTAATTATGGTTCTAGTCATCCAGGTCCCCAAATGAAACCGTGGCATCTATGCCGACCAAATGGCATGGTCATGGTTCGGGTTCGACCAAGCCCCCAAGTGATTCTGTGGCCTTAGGCCGATCAAGAGGCATGACTGGTTCAGACATGACCAAGTCCCCAAGTGATCTGGTGGCTCTCGCCTATCAAGAGGCATGGTATTGGCTCGGACACGACCAATCCTCCAAGTGATATAACACGATGCTTTTAGCAAAGCGAACTCAAGGGGTAAACCGGAGGCCGCTTTAGAGAAACTCCGTGTAACCTCACATGATGTAAAAGAATAGATACCCCGCTTTAGCTGAGGTTCCGGTTTATTATATTTAATCATAATATATACATTGTCGTAATATGTACATAAGTATAGCCAATGGTTCAGGTATAGTAAGGCCGAAGATGAGTTATATTCCACGGCCTGTTAGTCTCCTCCTTTGATGTACGTGAGTCCTTATGCTCTCGAATATCGATCAGATAATACGACCCGTTGTGCAGATTCTTGCTGACCACGAAAGTCCCCTCCCAAGGTGGGGATAGCTTATGCATGTCAGTCTGATCTTGGATGAGCCGAAGCACCAAATCTCCTTCCTGAAAGGTTCTGGTTCTGACTCGGCGACTGTGATAACGACGAAGATCCTGCTGGTAAATCGCCGATCGGGCGGCTGCGATGTCACGCTCTTCATCCAACCGGTCCGAAGCATCTTGCCGTGCTGTCTCGTTGTCCGCTTCAACATAAGCCGTGACACGAGGTGAATCATGACGGATATCACTGGGGAGAACCGCCTCCGCTCCATAAACCATGAAGAACGGTGTGTATCCTGTTGATCTGTTGGGTGTTGTATTGATGCTCCATAACACAGATGGTAATTCTTCTACCCAACAACCCGGCGTTCTCTGCAAAGGAACCATGAGCCGGGGCTTGATGCCTCTCAAGATCTCTTGATTAGCTCTTTCTGCTTGACCATTGGACTGTGGATGTGCCACTGATGAAACGTTGAGCCGGATGTGCTCCCGTTCGCAGAACTCCTTCATAGCACCTTTGGACAAGTTGGTACCATTATCTGTGATAATACTGTGCGGAAAGCCAAACCGGAAAATCACCTTTTTGATGAACTGAACCGACGTGGCCGCATCACACTTTCTAACAGGTTCTGCCTCCACCCACTTTGTAAACTTGTCAACCGCCACCAGGAGGTGGGTCTTCTTATCTTTGGACCTTTTGAAAGGTCCAACCATATCCAGCCCCCAAGTCGCAAACGGCCAAGTAATTGGAATCATTCTCAATTCTTGAGCCGGTACATGAGCACGCCTTGAAAACATTTGGCAACCATCACATCGTCTGACCAGATCCTCCGCATCAGCATGAGCATTTAACCAATAAAAACCATGGCGAAACGCTTTAGCCACCAGAGATTTTGAACCGGCGTGGTGACCACAATCTCCTTCGTGGATCTCACGCAAAATTTCACGGCCTTCTTCCGGAGATACGCAGCGTTGAAAAGCTCCTGATATACTGCAATGATGCAACTCGCCGTTTATGATAGCCATGGACTTGGATCACCGGATTATCTGCCGGACTAGAATCTCATCCTCTGGCAACTCACCCCGATTCTTGTACGCCAGGTAAGGAAGTGTCCAATCTGGAATAACATGAAGAGCCGCACCAATTGAGCCTCTGGATCAGGAATAGCCAAATCCTCTTCACCAGGGATCTTGACCGACGGGTCGTGCGGCACATCCAGGAAAACATTGGGTGGGACCGGTTTGCGCTGAGAGCCCAGCCGGCTTAAAGCGTCTGCCGCTTCATTTTTCCGCCGGTCCACGTGGTCCACCTGATAGCCTTTGAAATAACCTGCGACAGTATCCACCTCACGATGATATGCTGCCATGAGTGGGTCCTTGGAGTCCCAAGTGCCAGACACTTGCTGAGCCACAAGGTCCGAGTCATCGAAGCACTTAACTCGACTTAGATTCATCTCCTTAGCCATCCGGAGACCATGGAGCAAGGCTTCATACTCAGCTGCATTGTTAGTACAAGGGAACATTAAATGGAGAACATAACAAAACTTATCACCTCGTGGGGAAGTTAATACGACTCCAGCCCCCGAGCCTTCCAACTGCCTGGATCCGTCAAAATGGATGGTCCAATACGTATGATCCGGCTTTTCTTCAGGTGCTTGCATTTCCGTCCAATCATTGATGAAATCAACAAGTGCTTGAGACTTAACCGTTGTCCGAGGCACATACTTCAAACCGTACAGCCCCAGCTCTATGGCCCACTTTGCAATCCGGCCAGTTGCTTCCCGGTTCTGGATGATATCTCCCAAAGGAGCAGAACTGACCACCGTAATTGAGTGCCCTTGGAAATATTGTTTAAGCTTCCGGCTTGCCATAAAAACTCCATACACCAGCTTCTGCCAATGCGGATACTTTTGCTTGAACTCAATGAGCACCTCGCTAATATAATAGACCAGACGTTGAACCGGATGCTCCTTACCTGCCTACTTTCGCTCCACCACAATAGCTACGCTGACCGCCCGAACATTAGCAGCAACATATAGCCGTAACGGCTCCTTGTCAACGGGAGCGGCGAGCACAGGCGGATTGGCCAATTGCCGCTTTAAGTCCTCAAATGCTTCATCAGCAGCAGAACTCCAGACAAACTGATCCGTCTTTTTCAACATCTGATACAAAGGGATTGCCTTCTCACCCAGGCGACTGATAAACCGGCTTAGCGCAGCAATCCGGCCTGCCAGGCACTGAACATCGTTGATACACTTCGGTTTAGCCAGGGAGGTGATAGCCGTGATCTTCTCCGGATTAGCCTCAATTCCCCTGTTGGACACTAGAAAACCCAATAGCTTGCCCGCCGGTACACCAAAGACACACTTGTCCGGATTAAGCATCATCTTGTATGTTCTCAGGTTATCAAAGGTTTCCTTCAAATCATCAATCAGAGTCTCCTTCTCCCTGGATTTAACCACGATATCATCCACGTAAGCATGTACATTACGGCCAATCTGCTTGTGAAGACAATTTTGTACACACCGTTGGTAAGTTGCCTGGGCACTCTTGAGCCCGAAGGGCATAGACACATAGCAGAAGGCTCCAAAGGGAGTTATAAATGTTGTCTTCTCCTGGTCCTTAACTGCCATTTTGATCTGATGATAGCCAGAATACGCATCCAAAAAACTTAAACGCTCACAACCCGTCGTAGCATCTATAATTTGATCAATACGGGGGAGGGCAAAAGGATCTGCTGGACAAGCTTTATTAAGATCTGTGTAATCCACACACATGCGCCAGGTGCCGTTTTTCTTAAGGACTAGCACCGGATTGGCAAGCCACTCGGGGTGAAAAACTTCAACAATAAAGCCAGCTGCTAAGAGCCTGGCTACCTCTTCTCCAATCGCCTTGCGTCTTTCTTTGTTAAACCGGCGGAGGAACTGTTTCACCGGTTTATATTTAGGATCCACATTAAGTGTGTGCTCAGCGAGTTGCCTCGGTACACCTGGCATGTCGGAGGGCTTCCATGCAAAAATGTCCCAATTCTCATGGATGAACTCGATGAGTGTGCTTTCCTATTTCGGATCCAAGTTGGCACTGATGCTGAACTGCTTGGACGAATCGCCAGGTACGAAGTCAACAAGCTTAGTTTCTGCTGCCGATTTGAACTTCAGGGCCGGATCATGCTCTGTAGTTGGCTTTTTCAATGGAGTCATGTCCGCCGGATCAACATTGTCCTTATAGTACTTCAACTCCTCGGTGGCACAAACCGACTCTGCATAAGCCGCATCTCCTTCCTCGCATTCCAAAGCGATTTTGCAGCTTCCATGAACCGTTATTGTCCCCTTGTGACCCGGCATCTTGAGCTGCAAATACACATAATAGGGCCGAGCCATAAACTTGGCGTATGCCGGTCGCCCAAACAGGGCATGATATGGACTTTGGATTTTCACCACTTCAAACGTCAATGTCTCTGACCTGGAATCATGATCATCCCCAAAGGCCACTTCCAGAGCTATCTTACCAACAGGATATGCTGATCTGCCAGGCACTACACCGTGGAACACTGTATTAGACGGTTTGAGATTCTTATCTGTTAGTCCCATACGACGGAAGGTCTCATAGTACAGGATGTAAATGCTGCTCCCTCCATCCATGAGCACCTTGGTGAACTTATAACCTCCCACCTGAGGCGCCACCACCAGAGCCAACTGACCCGGATTATCGACCTGGGGTGGGTGATCCTCTCTGCTCCATATGATTGGTTGTTCAGACCAACGTAGATAACGGGATATGGCCGGTTCAACAGAGTTGACTGCCCGCCTCTGAACCTTCCGGTCTCGCTTGTCCAAGCTAGTGGTAAAGACATGGTACTGCCCACTACTCAACTGCTTTGGGTTGCTTTGGTAACCTGACTGTTGCTGCTGTTGGTTGTAACCACCCTGGTTGTTCTGACTATTTTGACCATTATGTCCGCCCGGATTACCATTAAATCCTGGACCGGAACTTCCTCCACCGTAACCCGGCCCGGACCCTGAGCCACCGCCAGATCCGTGATCATACCAGAAATTATTAGAATTCTTGAACTCCTGCATAATAAAGCAATCCTTCCAAAGGTGGTTCGCTGGCTCCTCCTTCGTCCCATGTCTTGGACAGGGCTGGCTTAGCAGATAGTTTAGGCGGTTTGGGTTAGGGTTGGGTGCTCCATTACGATTTTTCGGCCTACCCTTGCGTCGCTGGCCATTGTTCTGTGCGTTGGTATTAGCCACAAAGTCCATGTTACCATCCGCTTTACGCTTGCCTCCTCCGCCATTGCCTACCCAGTGATGCTGCTGACCTTTGGAGCTGCTGTTCTTCTTCCCTTTCCCTGTCTTGTCATCATCAGATTCGGGATCCTTGGTACTATCAAAATCAGCATATTTCACCAAAGCAGCCATGAGGGTCCCCATGTCGGTGCAATGACGCTTCATCCGTCCCAATTTCAACTTCAGGGGCCCAAACCGGCAGTTGCCTTCTAGGGTTAATACTGCGGTGTCAGCGTTGATGCGGTCTGAGGAGTGCAACACTTGTGAAACCCGGCGCACCCAATGAGTCGTTGATTCTCCTTCCTCCTGGACGCATGCCGCTAAGTCTACTATCGACATAGGCTGTTTACAGGTATCCTTGAAATTGTTGATAAACCGGGCTCGTAATTGGGCCCATGAACTGATAAAATTAGCTGGCAAGCTTTTTAACCAAGTACGGGCTGTTCCTTCAAGCATCATGGTGAAGTATTTCGCACACGCCGTGTCATCCACATCAAGCATTTCCATGGCCATCTCATAGCTCTCCACCCATGTCTCTGGAGGTTGATCCGCCGTGTAATTTGGTACCTTGCGCGGGCCTTTGAAATCCTTGGGCCATGTTGCGTAAAGCGGGGATAAGGCAAGGCACCCCCAAAGAACTAGAAGTAACACCAGGTTTGATCGAGATGGTTGGACGAACCGGCGTGAGCTGCCGAGCCTGATGCTGTGCGGCTAACTCGGCCTCCCTGCGCGCTCGGGCCCGGTTCACCACTTCCTGAGCGTCATCAGCACCACTCGTCAGTTTGTTGCCACGGGGTGCTCCACATCGTTCATTACTCGACACTGCTGGTTCATCCATATGTCTACTATAGCTCCGGCTTGGACGGGGGGTCGAGTGGATCCGGTCGCGGCTGTATGAGTACGCTTCCTGTTGGGCCAAAGCTGTCCTCAGAAGTTCCTTGACCCGTCGCGTCTCTACTGCCTGCGGCGAGTCACCTTCAATTGGAATGGCCTCCAGCCGTGCAGCAGCGGCAACAAGATTGTCCATTGGGTTGGAGTAGTGACCCAGAGGTGTTAAAGCATCCTGAGGTATAACGATGTTTTGACGAGGCGGGTCCATCTGACGAGGCTGAATCGGTGCACCAGTCCCAGGGGCTACTGCCCGGTTCCCCTCCAGCGAATTGCCGGATCTTGGTCCTGGAGTGTTGAAAAGGTCTCTGGCCTCGAAAACCGGAGGTAAGCGGGATCGGTGCTTCCTCCTCATGACTTCATGCGACGCGCTCTGGTCCAACATAAGCATGTAGGCCTGTGCGTCTAAAGCGGCCCGCTCTGCGGCCATCGTGGTGTCCTCAGCCGCCAGATCCGCCTTGGCCTGGGTGATCTGTTCCTTTATCTTTGTAATCTCCGTGTTGTGAACGTCCTGATCTGGCGGATTAACTTCCGCCATAAGTACAACCAACGCATCAAATAGTTCTGATAGAACCTGAGCCGGCGGGCGCACAGGGCCTCCTGCCCCGGCAGCCGTCGCCGCTGTTGAACCGGAGATCGTTGTTGCGGCTGTCGAAGAACGAAGCGCTGCTTGTGTTCCGGTCATGAATATTCCAACCCGGTTGGGTAGATCCGAGGGGTCCAGAATACTGTCGCCATCGGAACAGCTCCCAATCCGGCCATCTTGTAGCTGATAAAGAGATTCGGTTTCTCCGGTCGAAGATTCGTCACCGGAACAAATGACACTCGCCCCGCGAAATTCCGATCCGTCCTCATAACTTCCTCCATGGATGGCTCCCACGAAGGCACGCTTCACGGCCGGTTTAACCCGGGTGGATTGCGCATGCTGAGCCGTCTCGACGAGGTCGGTGCAGATGTCCGGCTCAGGGCCCGGTCCACCGATCTTGCCAATGAAAACGTGAATGCTACCAAAGGGGACCCGGTACCCGTACTCAATTGAGCCGGACTCGGGGCCCCAGCCTGCGTCGTCGATGTAGAGCTTGCCGCGACGACTCTTATGTTGGAGAACGTTGCAGAAAACAAAAATTTTCCTACTCGTTTCAAGATCCATCTAGGAGTTCATCAAGCAACGAGTGATTAGATGCATCTACGTACCTTGTAGATCGCGAGCGGAAGCGTTCAAAGAACAGGGATGATGTAGTCGAACACGACGTGATTCAAATCACCAATGATCAAGCACCGAACGGACGGTGCCTCCGCGTTCAACACACGTACGGAACGGATGACGTCTCCTCCTTTCTTGATCCAGCAAGGGGGGAAGAGAGGTTGATGAAGATCCAGCAGCACGACGGCGTGGTGGTGGATGCAGGGCGTCACAGTAGCAGGGCTTCGCCTATACTACGAGAGAGAGACGTAACGGGGAGAGAGGAAGCACCAAAGGCTGAGGTATGAAATCCCTCCTCTCCCCCACTATATATAGGAGGGCCAAGGGGGGTTGGTGCGCAGCCTAGGAGATCCAATCTCCTAGGTGCGGCGGCCAGGGGAGGGTTTCCCTCCCCCCCAAGGCACCTCGGGGTGCCTTCCACCACTTGGACTCCTCCGTGGTGGAAACCCTAGGCGCATGGGCCTAGTAGGGCTGGTGCCCTTGGCCCATGAAGGCCAAGGCGCACCCCCTACAGCCCATGTGGCCCCCCGGGACAGGTGGCCCCACCCGGTGGGCCCCCGGGACCCCTCCGGTGGTCCCGGTACAATACCGATAACCCCGAAACTTGTCCCGATGGCCGAAACAGCACTTCCTATATATAATTCTTTACCTCCGGACCATTCCGGAACTCCTCGTGACGTCCGGGATCTCATCCGGGACTCCGAACAACATTCGGATTACTGCATATACATATCTTCATAACCCTAGCGTCACCGAACCTTAAGTGTGTAGACCCTACAGGTTCGGGAGACAAGCAGACATGACCGAGACGACTCTCCGATCAATAACCAACAGCGGGATCTGGATACCCATGATGGCTCCCACATGCTCCACGATGATCTCATCGGATGAACCACGATGTCGAGGATTAATCAACCCCGTATACAATTCCCTTTGTCAATCGGTATGTTACTTGCCCGAGACTCGATCGTCGGTATCCCAATACCTTGTTCAATCTCGTTACCGGCAAGTCACTTTACTCGTACCGTAATGCATGATCCCGTGATCAACCACTTGGTCACCTTGAGCTCATAATGATGATGCATTACCGAGTGGGCCCAGTGATACCTCTCCGTTATCCAGAGTGACAAATCCGAGTCTCGATCCGTGTCAACCCAACAGACACTTTCGGAGATACCTGTAATGCACCTTTATAGTCACCCAGTTACGTTGTGACGTTTGATACACCCAAAGCACTCCTACGGTATCCGGGAGTTACACGATCTCATGGTCAAAGGAAAAGATACTTGACATTGGAAAAGCTCTAGCAAACGAACTACACGATCTTTGTACTATGCTTAGGATTGGGTCTTGTCCATCACATCATTCTCCTAATGATGTGATCCCGTTATCAATGACATCCAATGTCCATAGCCAGGAAATCATGACTATCTGTTGATCAACGAGCTAGTCAACTAGAGGCTTACTAGGGACATATTATGGTCTATGTATTCACACGTGTATTACGATTTCCGGATAATACAGTTATAGCATGAATAAAGACAATTATCATGAACAAAGAAATATAATAATAATGCTTTTATTATTGCCTCTAGGGCATATTTCCAACATCTTAGTCATCTGGCCTACAGCGTAGCCCTCGAGTCCTTCAAAGCGGCCCTCCAAGAACCGGAAACCATCGTGCGATGGCCCCATGATGGGCGCCAACTGTCGTGGTTTTGTCACGGCAGCTGTCCTAGAGAAAGGACTTAGTCGTGGAGCCATCGCGACGGGTTAGCTTGAAGGGGTTAAAGTGGACACAAGGACGCAAGAGAGTTTATACTAGTTCGGCCCCTTCGATGAAGGTAAAAGCCTACGTCTAGTTGTGATGGAATTGATGGGGTTTCGGTGACTAGGGAGCAAACAAGCTTCGCCTATGTCTCGAGTTGTTGTCTCTCTTCTGAACCGCTGCCGGGTCGTCCCCTTATATACTCGGGTGACGCCCGTCGGTTCACAGATTCCCAATACCGGCTCATAGATGTGTCCGGTTTGGTCTCTACTTATTCCTAAATTATAATACAAGTTACATACCAATGCCGGTTTACGGCTACAGGCCTTAAACCGACCATGGGCCTTGAGCTCTCATCTGCCTTCTTGGGCTTTAACATAATTAACTACTGATGAAGTTAACCCGGTGCAGATAGGCCGGTTTATGCCCAGTAGTAATATCCCCAACAGGATCTAAGCTCCCTTACCTTTGACAGGATTGGCAGGTGACATCCGGACAGATCAACTATCCGTCTCCTTTGCCCGAAGGCCCAGCGGACGCTCGCTTGGCGAAACTGCTAGTTCCGGCACCCTATGTGGTGCCGGAGAAGAAGGCCGCAAAAAAGGCCGCGGGGACTCGAAAGAGTGCCCGGCGCCAGGAGGTGTCGGATCCATCATCCGATGGTTCCGAGGCGCATTCCTCCCGTGAAGACGAGGAAGAAGAAGAAGAAACCTCTCCCCCTCCAGCGGGAGGAGAGAAGAAAAGGAAGGCCGCCCTCTCTGGGGAGGCCGGGGGGTCCAAGAAGGGGAAAACCCTTCCTCCGGACTACTCCACCGACGCCGACGACGGCGGAGAGGAGTGGCAGCCCAGGGCCAAGCCCCTGGCAAAATCGTAAGTATCCGGATACCAGAGTAATTCATAGTATTCGTTCATTGCACAGCTTTCCCTTACGTTCCGCATATTTCATCTTTATTGGGCCTTTTCTTTTATTTCTTGCCATGCATATCCTTATTTACTTCCTGTATTTATGGGATCTCCTTGCCATGCATCCTCCTCTAGCGCGGCACATCCCATCTTGGCCTCTCTTTTATTTCTTTCCTTGCATTACCCTCTCTTTATTCCTTGCCATGCATGTCCTTATTTGTTGGGTCTTCTTTCCTTCTTAGATTAGAAATGGGACCGGCACCTCTTCTGTTTTGTTCAACTTCCAAGAAGGCTTGTCTGTTGTCTACTTGCTCACATATATAAATTGGTGTAATTTTGTGTAAATTGGCGAGGTGGAATTAATACACGCGACCCTTTTTTCTACATGAATACACGCGACCCTTTATTATACGCGGCCCTTTGTTTTTGTCAGAAGCAAAACCCAGCCTGGCCGATTCCTTCCCTTCGACTGTAAAGTCGGGGCGTGGGTTCGATCCTCGCACACCACATATTATTTTTCATTCATTGATCGTAGCAGCACAACATCAAAGCCTCAAAGGGCCGGCCCATGATGATGTGCGACGATCCAATTTGACTGCGGGTTCAATAAAGAAAAAACAAAGGACTTTTTTGTAAAATTGCTGCGATGGTGAACCCATACAGTCAAGGGAAAGATTTAAATTGAAAGCGTAAATTCACGGAAAAAAACGTATTGTGATGATGAATCCGACAAAGTCAATCTATGCTTTATTATTAGGGAAAAATTATTGGAGTCTCTAAGGGTGGTGCCCCCTTCCAACGTTCTTGGCAGAAGGAGAAGGACACTTATTCTGCCGAAAGAGAGGAGACGGACCCTAAAAAAAAGTAGAGACAGAACCCTCACGCCGACCTGCCCAGCGGAGATCACCACAAGATTAGGCCATCTCCACCGTGCGACCCTATCTTGTCCGCCGGACACAGTTTGGGTAAAAGCGGACACATGCAACGACCCAGCGGCAGACCCCATCCTACTTTTTCGTCCGCTTCGTGTCCATTTCACCCCATCTCTGGCCCAAAGTTGGTCTGGATTTGAGGCAAAAGCGAACAGAAAATGGACGCCTCCGCGTCCTCTTCGTCCGCTGTGTCCGGGTGTGCCCCACATGTCACCCTCTCTCTCTTTTCTCTCCCCTGGCCCACCGTGTCCGCCCACCCACCAACGCATGCAGCCACGGGCTTGCCTACCGGAGCGGCGTCGGCCGGAGCGGGGCGCTGGCGCGGCGGCCGGAGCATGACGCGGCGCGGCGCAGGCGGCGGCCGGAGCGGGGTGCAGGCGCGAAGTAGGCGGCGGGTGAGCTCGACGCGGACGCCGGAGAGCGCGTCGGCGCGAGCTCGCGCTGGCGAATCTAGCAGGGGAGGCGCGGGGCGCGGACGGGGCACGGCCGCGGGCGAGCGCGGGTGGCGGTTGCAGGGCACGGCGGGCGCTGGCGAGCGCGGGCGAGCGCGAGTTGCGGCGGCAGGGCGCGGGGGCGGGCGAGCGCTGGTGGCGGCGGCAGGGCGTGGCGGGAGCGCATGGCGGCGGCAGGACGCGGGCGCGTGCGGCCGCTGGCGAGCGCGCGCGGCGGCAAGGAGTGCGCGGGCGCGGCGCAGCGGAGGGCGCGGGCGACGCGCGCGGCCGCGGCCATCGGGCGAACGCGGCGCGGCGGGTGGGTGCGAGGGCGAGGGCGGGCGCGCCGCGGGCGCGGGCGCGCGGGCGGCGAGCGCGGCGAGTGCGGGGGCGCGGGGGCGGCGAGCGCGGCGCGGCGTCCGCCAGACGAGCGCGGCGGGGGCGAGGGCAAGCGGGCGGCGAGCCGAAGCTGCTGCAGGCAGGCGGGGGCACGCGGGTGACGAGGCGCGGCGACGCGCGGGGGCGCGGGGCGCGCGGGCGGCGATGCGCAGCGACGAGCGGGTAGGGGAGGGAGGGGGCAGACGTTTTGGGTCGTTTTGTCGCGGTGGGCGCCTCAAACGCAAGCCGGACACGCATGTCCGTTTCTGTCCTATTGCCATCCAAACGGACAAAATCCGGATAAAACGGACATCCGTTTGGGGTCGTACGGTGGAGTTGGCTTTACACCATGCGATCCGTGTCCTCACCTGATTTTACAGGTACAGATTAAACCCCCTGGCGTTGTACCATGCTTGTCCTTGAATGATTTTACAGGCACAGGTTAATTTCTTGGCGTTCATCACGGCACCGACTGTTCGGGGCAACAGTGCAATGCAGCACGCGCCCGATCGGAAGCCTGTAAAGCAGTGACATACTACTATAAACTGCTGGCTTCAAAGAAGATATTGAACCCGTGAGGCAAATCCAGGTTATTCGCCACGCATTGCTGTATGGCACCAATGATTTCCCAAAGATACACAGTACGCACGCACGATCGAATCCTACCTACAGCCACCAGCGCGTCCGTTGTCTGATGGACATCTCGTGGCGCTCATCCGTGTCTTCGCCACATGACGATGGGACATGGAAATTCATTACCTGGCTTAGAATTACAAGTGGGGGTGCACCCTAGGCTTTGACTTGATGATGATAAACAAACAAAACGTCCCCAGATCGGGGCTGTCGATCCATTGCTAAGCCTAAAAGACCATGTTAGAGCTGTCGATCCATATGGGTTCCAGCGCTTACAGTTACAGGACTTGTTCACGAGAACACGATTGCATTGGCGATCCATGCAGTGATCATGATAATGGCCTCGGAACCGCCGTCGATATCTCCAGAAGCAACGAATGGGCATGATGCTAGCTAGCTGTATCATGGGCTCATGGCCATCGATTCTCCTCTCGAGCCTCGCTCCGGGATCAATAAGCGCTGGTGTCACTTCGCTCAGATCTCCGGTACGGGGACGGCCAGGCGCGTGCGAGCGCGGCTGGCGCCATGATCTGGCCGCATGCTCGAAGAAGCCCTCGTGATTGAATCTCCTGAGGCCGTTCTCCGTCATGACTCAAGAGAGATCTCTTGAACTCTGAGCTGCGTGCTGGGTCGATCGATTGGCAGCGCGAGCTATCACTTATCAGCATGGGTGGCTGACAAGACATGGCGCGATGGGTTAGATCCCGCTCTGCTCGGCTCCGTGGTATGGACTATGGAGTAGAGCCAAAATCTGTCGTCGTGCTTTCATGAAACTACGTACGAGAAACCAAAACAGAACAGTTTGCCTAATTCACATCCAGATGTTTTCTAAGGATGTCATATTTAAACTCCCACAAATAACACAACAACAAGTAACAAAAAAAAATTAAGACAGAAAAAATAGACCACAAACATAGTGGACATCAGAAACTATGTCACATCTAGATGTGTCCAGTGTCCTAGACAGACCCAAACAAAAAACCTGTGTCGCCTACGGAAAATGCCTACTCGCTACCCTTGTGGCCTTGTGAATTATTTTGTTTACTCTCCCGCAAAAAAAAGAATTATTTTGTTTACTGAAGACAATCTGTAGTCTGAATCAACCGTATCTATAGCATGCCCTCTTTTCCTTTTAGGAATCTATCTATAGCATGATCTTAAACTAAAGAGTTGTAATTTTTTTTGTATTACCTTTGTTGTTCTCTGTACTGCCATGGCCCATGATTAATTATGAAAAGATCGAAAAAAAAAATCACCACACAAAAAGTGTATTTTTTTGTAAAGAGACAAACCTCCTATAAACATTCACCGAAAGTATAAAGCACCACAAACATAACAAATATTACGTCGAAATCCATGGAGTAAGGCACATCAACTCAATAATGCCAGTGACCGCCGGATTCTGTTTCTTTTAAGTGGTCAAGACAGTTTTGTTAATGCAGCGATCGATGTTTGCTTTATAAGTACTCCCTCTGTTTTTTCGCATATAAGACTTGTCTATAGTCAAGCTTCATAAAATTTGACCATGTTTATTGGAAAAAATATCAACATTCAGAATACCAAATCATATTATTATATGCATCATGTGATTACTTTTAGTATTATAAATTTAATATTATATATGTTGATAATTTTTTATATAAATTTGGCCAAGGTTTATGAAATTTGCCTTTGGATAAATATTATATGCAGAGTAGATGTGAATAAAACAAAAACACCTGCACCACTTCTTTTTTTGCTTCAGGTCGCTCAGAATATAAAACAAAATGTAGACTTAGGTGTATTTTTATTTTTAGGCCAAACACACTCCATTAAATTAATCGGTAACAATGTTTTTTTATTCTATTTTCACCCACAAAAAAATATTTTTTTAGGCCAAACACACTCCTTTAAATTGATTGGTAACAATGTTTTTTTACGGGATAATTGATAACTATGTTTAAAGGAATACATTGAAGGAGCCAAAGATGGACTTCGGTGATCGCGCGGCAAGCGTGATAAGCAAAACCAAAGCCAATCAGGGAAAGATGGACTTCGGTGTATTAAACTGGACAGCAAAGTCTATTCTACATATTGCATCAAACTGTTGTTTTTCGCTCAGCGAATCAAACAAGCATAGCACTTGGGCCGGCCCATTTAGCGAAATGGGTGCTGGTTCCAGTTTTGGGAGACTCAAACGGGTTTTTATCGGTTTTGAGAACCTTTTAAATAGTTCCGGATGATTTTTTACTTTTCTCTGTTGGTTTATTCTTAAAAATGTACAGACATTTCAAAAAATATATTATCTTTAAAAAGTTCAAAATATCATTTAATGTTTGCGTTTTAAAATGTTTGAATTTTCTAAAATATAGCAGTTCTATCTCATCAACATACACCCCAAAGTAGGAATGAAGAAAATCATCTCAAAAGATGAAACTGGAACAATGCAATGCTAAATGGGAAGAGACGTCATTTTTTGTTTGAATTCCCACAGAGACAGATGCCGCTACTACCAAAAACTATCATCACATCTCATATCATCTTTCAGGATCGGGAGTATTACTCACTCAGGTGACGATCGAGCTCGACGCTGAAGTCCCAGAGCCTGTTACCAAGCCCCATATATTTGGCCTTCTAGCTCTGCTCATACAGGTTGCACAAGAAATTAAGATATCTAGAAATCAACAGGTCTAGAAAGAAAAGATATCTAGTAATATCAAGCAAATTTATAAGAACAAGACAGAATCAATGGTTCCTACAGCAGGGGCAAGCATAATATATGATCACATGGACATGACAAGCATACAGTGAAGGTAACAACAAGGACTAAACAAAATCGGTGAACTTTTTATCAAAATTCATGATTCCGTTTCAAGTTTGTGAAATTTTGTCCTTATTTGTAAGGAAACAGAAGGTTTAGGGTGTTGAGTGCAAAGTGGTAGGGACTTGGAATATGTTATTTGTGGGGACAGAATTAAAGATTTCCAAAAAAGGAAAAATCGTTAAAGAATTCCAAAGGAGAAAACAGAAGAGACACGCGTTTTTTTTTCATTTCCGAGGAGGCACGGCTGTGACTCTCACGAAAGCACAACCGTGCCTCTCGCAAATTGATGAACTTTTTAAATAAATTGATGAGCTTTTTCCAAATTTGTGATTCTTTTTTGCAAAATCTATGAGCTTTTCAGAATTTGCATCAAATTTTTGAATCCATGAACTTTTAAAAAACTCTGAATCTTCTTTTAAACATAAATGTTTTTAAAATATCACAAAAGATCTTTCGAAGGGTAAATATTATTTCAATTCTTTGAATATATTTGGAACAGAATGTGAAAAAATCAGAAAACAAATAGACGTGAACAATTTTTGAAGTTTTCGAATATAAGAGCAAAAAAAGAAAATAATAAGATGACCGGGTTTCCGCAACCAATATCGTAGGCGGAGAGCGTCAAATAGGATTCAACCATAGCATGGACTACGTGGTTCACATCAGTCCACCGAACCAGCTGGAAAAACTACCTGTTTGGGCTTATTTGGGTTTAATACAGCAAATACTAGAATAAGGAAAAATATAAGAGGTAAATACATCAATGGTGCTTGAATTTGTCACGAATGTGCGCTTTGGTGTCTGAATTTGTAAAATACATTGAACCGGTTCCATATTTTGACATGGACGTGCATAAACGGTTCAAATCTATACGACGCTAACTGCGGCAAACAGCTGATGCAAGGATCGATCTTAGGACCTCTTAATAACAAACTCGAGTTGCTAACCGGTACACCTTATAGCCAATGGTGGCACATTGTAGAGTGAATCGTTTTTAACTATAATGCGATATGCACTCTAGCATCCCATTTACTGTAGCGTACAGATTATTCAATTGTTTTGAACACATTATAAAAAACACGATTTGTTTTTGGAAAATGTCATCAAATTTGAAATTTGAAAATTGTTTTTGAATTACAGGAACAAAATTTAATTTCGTCGATTTTTGAAATTTTCTAAACATTGTTTGTAAAAGAACAATAAAATTTGTTTTGAAAATAGATTTTTAGGAGAAATTCGAACAATTCTTTGAAATTGCAAACGAAATGTTTTTGGATGCAAAGGAGCGAGGTGGGACTATTATTACAGTAAAAACCTTTTTTTAGACAGTAAAAGCCTTGTTTAGTAATTTTCCCTCTCGGGGCCGTGAGAGTGGGCCGGGTCTGTTGGGCGCACATGGCCTGGTTCGTTCGCTCGGGCTGGCTTGGTGACGAGCGACGATATATATAGACAAAAATTAGCATACGAAGTAAAACAGCAGACGGACGGACGAAACACAAAGTGATATATAAACAGATTAGTACCACCTTTGATTTTGAAAAAAATATGGACGTGTTGAAAAACAAACTAAAAGCGTAAATTCATGGGAAGAAGCGTATTGTGACGGTGAACCCGACAAAATCAATCCGTGCTTTATTATTAGGGAAAAGATATATAAACAACACTTGTTTTTAATGTTTATTTCTCCACATGCCACATCCCATCTTAAAATGTATTTGGAACAGAATGTGATATTTTAAAATGTGAATAGTTTTTGAACATTTTGAAAATAAGAGGGAAAAATAGAAAATAATGAAATGACTGGGTTCCCAAAATCGAAATCCCAAGAGACCTAGCATGGTTTCATCTTCCCTGCTTGCTTCCCCATCAAAACTATCGAATTACGGAAGTGATATTCTCCCACAAGCCCCTTGGAAGTTTGAAAGACGCTACGCGATAGACTAGTATAGGTTGCAGTACAGTAGTAGTTGGGTGTTTTTTGAGTGGCACCAGCTCGGTTTCGAGAAACAATAACAAAGCTACTATTTTGAGTGGCCTAGCCCATGCGAGCAAAGCAGTAGCCGTGCCTTTTATCGGGGGCTCCTATACGGCGCTTCAAGCACCGGATCAAGGAACCGGCGCTCATGCAGCAACTTTGCTTAGGCCGTCCCAACAAAAAAAGTTAGGCTCTCGCGCACTTCCTTCCCTCGCTTGCTCGGCGCTCCTGGTTCGCTCGTTTTACGGTTGGCCGGTCAATGGTTCATCATTCGAACGTTGATATTTTCAAGAAAAAATACGAAAATTTAAAGAAAATGAAAAGAAATCAAAACAGTTCGTGAATTAAAAAATGTTCATGGATATCTAAAAAAAGTTCACAAATTCATAAAACAGGTTATGATTTTGAAAATAAGTTCTTCAATTTTCAAAAATTCACCAATTCTGAAAAACGTTCATCAAAACATTGATAAAAAAACATGAACTCTGGATTTTTTTTAAAAAAGACAAAATTTAAAAAAGATCATCAATTTTTGGTATTTTTTGAAAATTTTCTCATTGAATTTTAAAAAAGTTCATGAGATTCAAAAAATCATGAATTTAAGAAAAGTTCCTGTTTTCAAAGAAGTCCACGAATTTTGCATAATGGAAAAAAGAAAGAGGAAATGAAAAGGAATAAACAGAAAAAAACCGGCCAAAAAAACGAAGAAGAAGAAACCCAAAAATGAAGATCGATGCGGTTTTTTAGCGTTGAAGAAGTGAAAAAAGAACAAATTAGGCACAACACGCCGCGAGTTCCACTTGGTCACTGTGTCCAGTAAATATGCTGGTCTGCAGTTGGAAGCACAAAGCGCCCATGATTTTTGGAGTTTAAACCGAAAAAAGAAGAAGTAAATGGGCCGGCCCGGAGCGGAGGGCGTGTACGCCTTGTACGGAATGCCCTTTAAGCGGTGCTTAAGGCGCCGTTTAGGAAATGCCCCTTTAATCATTTTATGTCGTACCAGGGCCGAGTTCTTTTTCTTTAGATATTTTTAAAAAGTGGGCCAGCCCAAGTTAACCTGTCACTTTTTCTTTAGTTGTTGGTTAACCTGTAAGTAAGTTCTGTAACTGTCTTTCAGCTGACACGAATCTGATTTCTAGAGCACCTTTAACGGCTTAATTTCTTGGCTTAATCATAGTTCGACAAAATATTCTACGAAATACAACAATTTTTTTTGAAATACAAAATACAACATTTTTTGGGGGACAAAATACAACATTTTGATTAGTTTGTTTATTACTAATGTACAAAAAAGAATACTAACGGTCATGATTGGACATGGCCGCACCAAACTAAAGCTTCCAATAAGGAAATTGGTTTACATTATAACATTTCCATACCACCAATCAGGTCGCTTCTTCCTCAAAATAGAGACCGACTAGACAGAGACAAAAACGCGCGTCTCCATCCGTACCAAATGAAGGCAGGCCCTCCCTCGTGGCAGCTCCACCACACACGCACACGCACACGCACACGCACACGCACGTACGTAGACGGGCACACTCCCCTCCCCACACATACATGTGTTGCACAGGACACGGCCCGGCCCCTCCAAATCCACAGCCGGATAGCAGCTGACGTACCTACGTGCTCCCACGCCCCTTGCTTAGGCACTAAGCATACGGCCGGCTCGCGACCTGTGCCCGCGTCGCCAAGTGCTCGACACGGAGCTCGCCGGCCCCGCGCGCGCGCAGTGCGCGTGTCACCGCGCAAAAGCGCTGCATTATTACGCGCCCCGGCCCGGCCCGGACCGGCGCGAGTAGTTGGTCTTCTTCCATCCATCACATCGCGCCTTTGGCTTTGCCTCGCCCTACCCTGGCTCGCTCGGCCGATTCTCCCCTCAAAGAGAGATCGGCGCGCACAGGGAAAGAGGAGGACGCTGCAGTGCCGGGAAGCCAGAGGTGCATGCACATATCACATGAAAACGGCACGCGGATCCGCCGGGGATCTCCCCGCGCCGCTTTCCTGAATCTTTCCGGAGCACCATGGAGGCTCATGCATGGAGGGTCAAAGGCTCCTCAAAGCTCCGTCTCCATTGGCGCTCCCTTGTTCGCGGCGTAGTGGTGGCGGTTCGTGGTGGGGATGCTCCGCCGTACGGCCTGCACCGCGCTGGGTGTCGTAGTGGGTGTAGTAGGTCCGCTACACAATCTGAAGCCGATCTATCTGAATCCTGATGCATGTGTGGTGTGGTGCCGAGATTTTCAGCGTACTGGCAACTGCTGGCTCATGCGGGTTTGGGTGGGCATCCGGTGCTTTAGCCTCGGCTGGGGCCCCGTGGAGATTCGCGCTCGTACGACACATCCACGGCCACGTGTGGTGGATATATATACTGGCAGGGAATGTAGATTCACATGAGTGCCATGCCTTTGTCATGAGCCCTGTGATGTCGGTCGATCCATCCATCACGCGATCCTTGGCGCTAGTACGTACGTTTAGGTCCAGCGGGCCAGCGCCCCACCACGACTTGTTCTGTACCCGTTAGGCAGCGAAATCCTCATCGGAAATTCATCCAGCCCACTAGGTAGAGTACATGCGAGCCGATCTATTATAGCGTTTAGGCTGAATTATCATCTGCATGCCGGGCTGTTCCATGGATTAACAACGTCAACGTCGCAAGTAGCAGTCGTGTGTTCACCACTAGTAGACTGCATGGCCCAGCACAAAGAGACAATGATGAGCAATCAGGCAGGCAATTGGCGAAGAAACAAGTTGCTTGTTAGGTTTGTTAAATCGACCGGTCCATTCCTACAAAAGCTCCTCCTATTAGACCTTTGCTTCGATCATCATCTCCCTACAGCGCCAGTGAAAGCCCATCAACCTGCACCTAACAAAGAAGAAACCGCCAAGGAAGAAAACCCGTTAATTAATTAACACCGAACCTTTCCAATCACTCATGCATGCTCAGATTAAGACCGGTGTGTAGTCCGTCATGTGTGTGTGCACTCTGCTTGTGTGCGCATACAGCAAAAGAGTGCCCCCTCTAAAGCTGCATTCAGTGGATATATACACGCCATCATTTTTGCTTTCAGCTGCTCCGAAGACGAGTCAGAGGCCGGATTTCAAGTTGCTTGTTCCATGACGAATGCCTTGCTTCATTTCTCTCTACTTTCGGTTTTGCATAAGCGAATGGTGGTGTGTACATGTTGTCTTTCTCCCTGCCCTCGGTACCTAATTTGTGATATCGTCACAGAACCTATCCGGATACTGCAGACGAACTCTACTGCACTTATTTACTCCCCCAGTTGAGAATTACCATAGATCATGCGTTGCATCTAGCTAGCTCTCTTGCATCGACCTCACTCGGTATATAATATATGCCTAGCTTCCTCTAAATGGAAACCGCAATATTTATAACTTTTCTTTCTTCAGGAGTCCATGGTTAGTCGGCAACATGCGTAGACCACTGTCATATCAATATAATGGTTGAGGCGGCGTAAGCCCGCGGTTGCACCGTCAAAGAACACATGCGTGGACTCTACGGCCGGTGACCGCTCCTCGACATCTTGTCCCTCCTTTATAGGCGTGCCAGCCGATTTCACCGTCCCAACCACAAGTCCAAACCGAATTGACAGAACTCTTTAGAAAGAGAAAACATCATCAGCATGATTTGATCTCAGCGATCGCGGTTTGGTGGTACGTACATCATAATTAACATGTCGTCAAAGGTGTGTCGCACTAAGTGAAGACCGGCGTCGAGCGCAAGTCATATCACACGATCGATTTTCCAGCACAAGGATCGCGCAGGGGCAGAGGTCCTGTTCCACCAGATTTTCCGTCCGGATCGACGTCGAGACTCACGTTGAAGAAATGCTCCGGCTGGCTTGTTGACAAAGCCATTCGCAAAGGTGCATGTGCTACCGATCGGCTCGTTGTATATCCATATACACGGTCGATTACCAGCTTTATCATCCATCGCCGAGTGAAACTCGATCGTGACCGTGTATCTCTCTCTATGTATACGATGACTACAGCGGCGGGGAAAACTGGATAGTGCTATGCCAGATGCTTTTCAACAAGAGGCCAGCGTCTGCGTCAGGAGGAAAGGTCCTCCTCGGCATTGGCCGGCGGTGCTGGGGCTTTAGCCTGCAGAAATCACATATTTGATTTGAAGGCGAAATCAAATCACAAACTAATCTGCTTTTGAAAAATTTCACTCTGCAGACCCTTTCGTGTGGCGCCTGACAGCTAAGCGCCGCACACTACTATGCAGCGCCTCTGCCTTAGGCGTCGCACCTCCTGCCAGCGTGGCAGCTCTGGTCCAGTTGCGGCCCCACAGACAGCACTGCAGCGCCTAACACTTGTAATGTGCAGTGCCTAGCGCTTAGGCGCTGCACAGTCTATGTGCCATTTAGGCTGGCCCCACCCTCTCTCCCCTCCCACTCCCACCCCACCCAAACCCTTAGCCTTACGCCCCTCCTCTCTTCCCCTCTTCCCTCCTCTCAAATCCTTCTCAAATCTTGCAAATCCGGAGTATTTGACCGTGGATTTTGAAGCCAACCCCTCCCTTAAGGTAATCTCCTCCTATCCCCTCGTTTTCATACATAGGAATTGTCACATTTGCTCAAATCTAGCTAGTTTGGGGAAACCCTAGTTTTGGCTTGGTTTTGGAAATTTGTGTTGAATCATGTTATGTTTCTTTGCTAATTTGGTATGGTTAGGCTTTCATAGTATGCTAGGGTTAGGGTTATGTGTGTTTGATGTTGGTGTTAGGGTTATGCTATGTTTAGGGTTGTGGTAATTGTTATGTGGGGGTTATGGTTATTAATTCATATATATGTTAGGGCATATGCATTTTATGCAAATATTTTTTGTTAAGTACTTACTTGATATATGTGTGTTTTTGATTATTATTATAGGGATGGGGAGAACATGTGTTTATATTCATCATGTGGATAAAGAGGCCTTTTTGAAAGGCAATGTTGAGACGGACTCGGATGAGCTTGACATGGTGTTTGAGAGTAGTCCTAGCTATGCGGAGCTCTTGGAACAAGTGAGGAAGGATTTGAATTGGATGGACCCAAGTGACGTTGTTGAGTTTGAGGGAAGGCATAATGTTGGTTTTGGAATGCACATCCGTTGGAAGACAATGCGTGTGAACTCTGAGCAACGTTGGGTTGCATACATGAGATTGACATCGTTCGTCATCTCGGAAACCACATCCCACTTGTAAGCCCAAGTGGGGTGCCGTAATTCGTCATCTTCATCTTCGTACCAAGGATTAAACCTGACGCTCTTCGGGCGTCCAACAGGCAGACGCTCCCAGCTCCATACAGAAAGTAGAAGCATATTACCACCAATGCCTGCACTACCTGTGATCCTGCAACACGCATCGTCCAGCTGCATATGAAAGAAAAACAATGTTAACTTGACAGCAAGCTTGCATTGCTAATGAAGAAATGAGTTGATCACAAAACAGACCAACTACCTGTCGGTACAAGTAGGCAAGAGTCGCTGAACCCCAGCTCCATTTGCTATCGAAGACGGTCAACGCCTTCAGCCACATCCATGGAGCATTCTTGCCAGTGGAGTCAGGAAACAAAGTCCTCGACACAACATACCACATGTAGACACGAGCATGTGTCTGGATCACATCATCAGTGGCATACGGAGGGCACGTCGCAAAGTGAGTTTGAATCCACGTGAAAGCAGCTCCGGCTGCTTTCTTTTCCTTCTTCTTCTTCTCTTCTCCCTCCTCTACATCAGCCTCGGTAGGAGCCATACCGATAAGAGCAATCATCTGCTCGCGCCACCCATCAGAATTGGTGCTCATACAGAGAGGCATCCCGTCGATAGCAAGAACGGTGATCAACGAGACATCCTCGAGCGTCACGGTCATCTCCCCAGTCCGAAGATGGAAACTATGCGTCTCCGGCCTCCACCGATCAGCAAGAGCGGACACCAGTGGAGCGTTCAGATTCGGCGTGGACCGGCTGACCAACTGAATCCACGGGAGTAGTCCTGCCTGCTTGATGTACGGTGTGTACCGCTCATCGTAAGGCATGGCAGGACCAGAGACCCCGTGATACCGAATCTTCAAAGGTTCAAGCTTCTGCAAAAAAAAGTAATGACAAATCTTAGGGCATGTAAATTTCAACTTAAGGCAAATTTGCAAAATATTTAGATTACTCGTTATTACCATCTCCTTCTCGCGCATCATGTAGGCCCGGTGTTTCGTGTCGTAGACATCGTCGAGAAGCCAAACCATCCTTACAAAGTTCAAACAATAAACATATATGAGTTCATCTTTATCTCAAATATCGGTATACACTAAACATCTAATATGTGTTCAATTACAAGAATCTCAACATCTCCTTCTCACACAATGAATATGTCATATGTGTTCAAATAAACTCAACATCTAATATTTCAAATAAACTCAACATCTAATATATATCTAAACAAACATCTCATATATGTCTACAAAACTCAACATCTCATAGTTATCTATAAAAATAGGCATCTCATATATATCTAAAAAAGCTAAACAATCTAGGGCTTCACTAACAAGAACCATATATTGTGAACTAAGCAACAACAGTACGGTACTACCACTATGACTACACATCCTAAATCAAGCAAATCAAGCAAATCAAGGGTTCCATCAAATCTTAGACAAATCTCTAAAATGGCAACAAATTTACGGAGGAAAAGAAAAGGAACGGAGGAGTTTACCTAGTAGGATGGATTGGAGATCGAATCCACGGATCAACTCTTCAGATCTGAGAGGGATGGGGGGAGGGGATTTGATGGGAGCGCCGCCGCTGCTCTCTGTCCAGAGAGCGGAGAGGGGGAAGAACTGCCTGGTCGGGCTGGGCCGATGCGCTTTAAGTCACTGTGCAGCGCCTAAGCGCTAGGCGCTGCACATTACAAGTGTGGCGCCTAAGGCTTAGGCGCTGCAGTGCTGTCTGTGGGGCCGCAACTGGATCAGGGCTGCCACGCTGGTAGGAGGTGCGACGTCTAAGGCAGAGGCGCTGCATAGTAGTGTGCGGCGTCTAGCTGTCGGGCGCCACACGAAAGGTCAACAGAGTGAATTTTTTTCAAAAACAGGTTAGTTTGTGATTTGATTTCGCCTTCAGGTCAAATATATGATTTCTGCCGCTTTAGCCATAGCCATAGCCACCTTGGGTCCCGGCGCATGGGCTCGCTTCGAATTATGCAGCCAGGACCCCGATCAAAGGACCACGGGCAGGCCACCGCGCCAGCTTTAGGATAGATCACGCTAGATTTGATTACGTACTCGTACGTACTACTCTCATGGACCGACGGACGCGCAAAGGTTTCGCCCACTCGCGACGGCCGGCGGCGTCCGGCATGGATCCGACGGCTCGGATCGCACCGGAATACGGTCGACGCGGAGACAGGCCCGGCGAAAGCGCTTCCCGTGGACCATGGACCATGGTACAATCCCTCTACTGAGATATCTGTCGCTGATCCAAAGCGAGGGAAGGGGTGGGGAAAGGGAGAGATCGGGTAGCAGGCTGGCGGGGAGATCGAACGTATCGCAATAATTCCGCGCCGTGTCGGTTTGGCCTCCGGTAGCGCTAGCGCGCGCCTAGTCATGCACGTAGTTGACCGAGCTGCATGCACGCGAGATCTGCTCTCTCGGAGATACGTACATCACCGTTTGATGTCACGGTGATGGTGCTCCGGCCGGCGTTCTTCGCGTTTTCTCTTCTTTGGCGAAGCAGTAGGCACGGCGTTTGGTTGGGCGCCTTTTTCATGCGTAGTGGCGATGTTGCCAATTGGGCATGCATGCTATGCACGGAATAAAAACGAATGGAATGCGCTCTCTTTTCCACTTGGGTTTTAGAGCTTTGCGGGAAAGGGAAGCGAATAGATGTCAAATTACGCCATCGCCATTACTGGAAACACACTTGGCATAGCATTTTTTTTCAATAGCACAATCGCAGATCCTCACATACGCGCACTTACACAAGCACACTCTAGGCCTGTTTGGTTCCCAGCCTAAGGTAGCCACACTTTTTATGATAGCCACACTTTGCCTAAGTTTAGTTGTGGTAAAGTTAGTAATGAACCAAACATGTCCTCTATTTTTATGAGCAACTCCAAGATACTGAACTGACATTACAGTTTCAGATTGACGAAGTCACCGCAGGTGTTTCGTATCTTCTTTCACTAAATGTATATCGCCTAAATACTTGGCGTATCATTTAATTGTGGAGCAACCACTCTTCTTACCGTCGTAGTATATTTCTCTCTTCTCTTCTTTTCTCGGTCTACAAATAATGCTAATGAACTGGGGATCTTCTGAAATTAACGAAACACTACATAATAAAGCACGGGTGGTGATTGAACGTGTTCTTTCGAGCACACGTACGCACAGCAGAGGCCAGAAAGTACCAACACCAAAGCTCCGATTCGAGCAGAGAAATCCAGGCCACGTCAAATCCATGGGGCGGATAAGCAAAAATTGGCTCGCCGACCGCTATGTCTCGTCCAATCCAATCCAAGATTAAATAACCAAACCATTATAATTAACGAAATGGTGTGGTGTGGCATCTCCGTTTAGGCAGAACCATTTCCGTTTCGGGCTCCAACAAACGCCAGTGGCGGCCGCACGGCCGGACCGCCGACCGCGTCGCCGCCGGGCGCGCCGGGCCAAAGAAGAACGGCGTGAGTTCCATCCGTTTTTTTTTCTTCTGGGAGTGACGGTGCGCTGCGGCCCGCGGCCTTTGCGGCTTTGCTGCACCGCGCGACGGCATCCGATCTGCCCGCGCCCAGATTCCGTGCGGACGCGGTGCCCGTCGGTCGATTCCCACTGAAAACCGAGCGAATCCGACGCCTTTTCCCCGTTTCTTTTTCTTTCCCGTGGCCCGTTCGGGTGGGGCTGTTGTCGCTCGACGGCCGATCGGACGGACGCGCACCGCCCCGTTGTATTTTGGCGCCCGATTTCCCGCACCCGTTCGGCCAGGTGGCTCGCCCGTTGAAAGGTCGCAGGGCCCGAGAGAGTGACCGGTCTTTTCACGGGAAAGAGGCCGCTACAGCGGTGAGGAGGCCCAGCCGTGGTGCCACGGAATTTTCTATATCGTCTTTTTTGCTACCTCAGAATTTTCTATATCTAGTCCTTACTAAAATAAAAAAACGCAATACGTTCATCCAACATCATAACACTACAAAGAATATAGAATGCGACTACAAGCATTATATCCAGCTGAAAACGCGCCGCGGTCATCACCCCCTCACTTTTTTTTGCGAATACGCAAGGCTTGCGTATCATTTCATTGACAGAAGAAGTCAGAGTGAGTACACAAGGTGATGCAACACATGACACGTACACAAGGGCATGAACATGGTGCCCAAAGCAGAGAGACATGAAAAACACGACCCAAACAAAGGAAAACACAGCTACAGTCGCCGCCCCGAGAAGCAGCCCAGACCAACAAATTAGACGGCCAACACCTTCAAAACTACAACCGAGGATGCCGCAAGCAAACAAGACAGATGCCTTCATGAAGGAGAACGACGCCGAGACGTCGTCACCGTCTGATCCGTATAACTGCAACCTAAGGTTTCCCCTGATGCTCGAAGAGGGGCACAGGTAGACCTTGTTGTAATAGACAGTCGAAAACTCATCGTGCTAAGTACTCAAAGAAGCAACACATTAGAACAACAACCGTCGCCGATGAATAGAAGCGTAGATCGGAAGGATCCAACCTATAGACCACACGAACGTACACGGGGCGAATATCAGATTCAAATAGATCCACTGAAAACAAACACCGCTTGAATCCCATGAAATCTGCCAGAGACACACCTCCACACGTCCTTTGGTGGCACTAGACACACCCGGGACAGAGACTAGGCGGGAATGATTTCATTCCATCTTTAGGGAGTCGTCCCCGCCTCACCTTCTTGAGTAGGACATACGCCCTAAAGAAATTTAAAAAACACCTAAAATGGAGCATGAGCCCTCCAGTCGGCAAGGATCTAGATCCATCATGCCTCCATGGCTCTAAGGCCACATGAAACAAGGCAGATCGACCCCAGCGCCAACGGGAGGCGGGAAATAGTCCTCACTAGTTGATTTCTATTTTAAAATGAAAGCATGCCATTTCACCATGCAATATGCGTGGGAAAAAACTAAACACAACCACGCATAAAAAAAGGCTCATCTCAATATGCAAACATGCATCGAGAATTTTTATTTTATTGTGCTATTTATATTTAACAAATATTTGTAGTTCTCATGTTGTTACTCAAATTAGCATGTTGCATATAACAAAATACCATTGAAATATATTGCAAAAATTTCTTGTAACAACATGCGGGGTATCATCTGGTAAGTGAAATACCTGCTTCGACCAACCGTAAAAGATTAGAGGGAAAAAACTACTTTGGCCTAACAAACATATGATGTCCTTGACGAATCAACACACCATTTTTTTTGTTAATTTTTCCTTTTTGTTACAACTTTGGGGCGAGTTCACTTAGCATCGTTGCTTGGCATTTGATGGTTGCAACAACTCTCAACTTTGCAAGTAAGAGCTGCATGTACGACGGTTAAAAAAAGTATCTCCATGTACGACCGTTTCAAATAGCTGCATTGCTCTATTGAAGAATCCAAATTTTTCAACTTTTACTCCGCAAAGAGAAAAGATGTAGAATCTAATGGTAAAAGCTTATGATTGAAATACTACATATGTTTCGTAGTGGAGTAGGAAGATTGTATGAAATAAGTAGAGTTAGCTAGTACTATGTAGGACAAGTCAAAGCATATTTTGATTTGGTGTAGATCATAAATTAATCAAGTACCAATTCCATAAACTTCATTTCTTGTCAGCAACCACTGGCTAGTGTAGTTGTGGCAGAGGTTAGCGTATCGCAAAAGATAGCTTGTAACATTACTACATGCACAAAGATATTGTTTTTGAAGTTTTCTTAGAACACCACTATTTAGAAAAATATTGCTTTAAATATTGTTTTGTTTTTTCTTACTAAAGTTTTATGAACCATTCTCTTGGGGATTTTTTTTAGTTCTAAAAATTTTACTCCAAAGCTCTCTCTTTTTTATTTAGAAGAAGAAGAGAAACACTTGGTCCATTTTTTTCCTGACCCGCCCGTTTCGTGTACATCATACACCTCTTTTTCCTAGAAAGCTTGCTTACTTTCATATGTAAGAACGTTTTTTGCGTGATACATATGCAAGAATGTCGTCTTCATATAATCTACGGCATTCATAAGTTGATTAGTTTTTTTAGAATCATGTATAGGTTACCTTTGTAACTTCCTAAGAATACATTCATGTAAACTCACACACAAAAAATCACGTTAGAACAGAAATTGATATGTAAGCTTATATTCAATCGGTAACCTAGCAAAGTTATTGGTGCTTGCAGACTCACATTAATTAAGTGTTCTCACAGCGACTATTTTATCTATGAGCATGCAAAGTGAAAAAATGAATACAATCACCGAACACCCATGGTTTTGCCAATACTAAATAAGTTTAATATTTGAAGATTGTGGTACTTCATACAAACATGTTAAAATATGGTAGTTTTTCCATAATACATTTTCTTTTCTTAATATGTGCATCCAAGCAGAGGTTAATTTTATTTAAACTTTTAAAGGCCAGGGGCCGGAAGGCCACTTGAACCAAATCAGATTTGGCCATGTTATCAGAAAAACTATGGATAGATCTCAATTTTATAGATTAGATCGGGATGGGACGCTAAGGGCGCACAAAGCACGAACATTGCTAGCCCATATTTGATGTCACAACAATGTTTCAATGGCGACGAGGAGGTGATCAACCAAAAAAACTTTGGTTTTGCAGCTTTTCCAAACACTCAAAAGGATGGTCTTGGTTGCAGTTGATGTGCATGGGGGGAGGCCATAGAGTTTCCATTCTATAAAGCCTCAACAAAGGTGACTTGGCTGGTCCTCCTGGTAGCACAATAAGCAAATGTGTATGGGGATGCGAATAAGAGTCGCACCACAAAATCACGCCACAACAGGCGCATGCACAGAAGGGAGGAATGAGTTGGTGGTGAGGTAAGTGTGAAGCAAAGACGGGTTAACCATGGTAGACAAAGAGAAATTGCTTGTAGCAGACTGGCCAAAGTTTTCCCAAATGACGGGGGCAAACGTGTTATCGTGGGGTGGAAACTCACGCACGACAGTAATGAACATACCATGAGAAGCAAAGGAGATAAAAAACCGCAGGTGCCATAAGTTGGGGACATCAGGACGCAACAAGAGTGACACTAATGCGGTGTTCATGATGTCAGTTCAACATGAATGATAGTGGAGAGGTGTGGTTGTGGTTGCAGCCTTGCAGGAGCACACGAAGAGTGGCGAATGCCAAAGATACAAGGGTGCATGAGCACAAGCTATACGTAGTAGTAAGTGAGGGTACTGGACGATGATGGGGGGGATGTTGTCCAACTGTTATTGACGATGACTATAATCTTGGCTCAAAAAATGGTAAAGAGGGTGGGGAACCTTATCCATATAGGCTATTAGTCAGAGGGATGGGTGCCAAAGTAGTTAGGTTGGATGTATGGCTGGTACGTTTAGTTTGACATCATTGTCGTCAATCCCTCCATTTTCTAGTGAAACAGTACAAGTAAAGGTATGAGTCACTGATGTCTACTACACAACCTTCTTCTTGTAGACGTTATTGGGCCTCCAAGTGCAGAGGTTTGTAAGACAGTAGCAAATTTCCCTCAAGTGGATGACCTAAGGTTTATCAATCCGTAGGAGGCGTAGGATGAAGATGGTCTCTCTCAAGCAATTCTGCAACCAAATAACAAAGAGTCTCTTGTGTCCCCAACACACCCAATACAATGGTAAATTGTATAGGTGCACTAGTTCGGCGAAGAGATGGTGATACAAGTGGTATATGGATAGTAGATAAATGTATTTGTAATATGAAATTATAAAAACAGCAAGGTAACTAATGATAAAAGTGAGCGTAAACGGTATTGCAATGCATTGAAACAAGGCCTAGGGTTCATACTTTCGCTAGTGCAAGTTCCCTCAACGATGATAGCATAATTGGATCACATAACTATCCCTCAACATGCAACAAAGAGTCACTCCAAAGTCACTAATAGCGGAGAATAAACGAAGAGATTATGGTAGAGTACAAAACCACCTCAAAGTTATTCTTTTCAATCAATCCGTTGGGCTATTCCTATAAGTGTCACCAACAGCCCTAGAGTTCGTACTAGAATAACACCTTAAGACACAAATCAACCAAAACCCTAATGTCACCTAGATACTCCAATGTCACCACAAGTATCCGTGGGTATGATTATACGATATGCATCACACAATCTCAGATTCATCTATTCAACCAACACATAGAACCTCAAAGAGTGCCCCAAAGTTCCTACCGGAGAATCACCACGAAAACGTGTGGCAACCCCTATGCATAGGTTCATGGGTGGAACCCGCAAGTTGATCACCAAAACATACATCAAGTGAATCACGTGGTATCCCATTGTCACCACAGATACGCATGGCAAGACATACATCAAGTGTTCTTAAATCTTTAAAGACTCAATCCGATAAGATTACTTCAAGGGGAAAACTCAATTCATTACAAGAGAGTAGAGGGGGAGGAGAAACATAAGATCCAACTATAATAGCAAAGCTCGCGATACATCAAGATCGTATCACCTGAACACGAGAGAGAGAGAGAGAGAGAGAGATCAAACACATAGCTACTGGTACATACCCTCAGCCCCGAGGGTGAACTACTCCCTCCTCGTCATGGAGAGCACCGGGATGATGAAGATGGCCACCGGAGAAGGATTTCCCCTCCAGCAGGGTGTCGGAACGGGTCTAGATTGGTTTTCGGTGGCTACGGAGGCTTCTGGCAGCGGAACTCCCGATCTATTATCTGTTCTAGAAGTTTTAGGGTACGTGAGTATATATGGGTGTAGGAAGTACGTCGGTGGAGCTTCGGGGGGCCCACGAAGCAGGGGGGCGTGCCCTAGGGGGGGGCACCCTCGTGAGCACCTCCCTTGGCTCCTGATGTGGGGTCCAAGTCCATCCGGTAGCTTTCCTTCCAAAAATAACTTCTCCAGTTGATTTCGTTCCGTTTCGACTCCGTTTGATATTCCTTTTCTTCAAAACACTGAAATAGGCAAAATAACAGCAATTCTGGGCTGGGCCTCCGGTTAATAGGTTAGTCCCAAAAATAATATAAAAATGGATAATAAAGCCCAATATTGCCCAAAACAGTAGATAACATAGCATGGAGCAATCAAAAATTATAGATACGTTGGAGACGTATCAGTCACAGAGGCTAAATTTCAGATATCTGAAAAGAAACTCTTCCATTAAAGGCACACGTGGAAGTGGAGTGAGGAAGAATTTGTTGGGGAACGTAGCAGAAATTCAAAATTTTCCTACGTGTCACCAAGATCTATCTATGGAGAGACCAGCAACGAGGGGAAGGAGAGTGCATCTACATACCCTTGTAGATCGCTAAGCGGAAGCGTTCAAGTGAACGGGGTTGATGGAGTCGTACTCGTCGTGATTCAGATCACCGATGATCCTAGTGCCGAACGGACGGCACCTCCGCGTTCAACACACGTACAGCCCGGTGACGTCTCCCATGCCTTGATCCAGCAAGGAGAGAGGGAGAGGTTGAGGAAGACTCCATCCAGCAGCAGCACAACGGTGTGGTGGTGATGGAGGAGCGTGGCAATCCTGCAGGGCTTCGCCAAGCACCACAGAAGAGGAGGGAGAGAGAGATGCAGGGCTGCACCAACGAGAGATCGAATCACGTGTGTTATGGGCAGCCCTAGGCCTCATATATATAGGGGAAGGGGAGGGGCTGCGCCCCCTCTAGGGTTCCCACCCCTAGGGGGGCGGAAGCCCTAGATGGGGATCAAGGGTGGTGGCCAAGAGGGGGAGAGGAGAGGGAGGCGCACCAATATGGGCCCTAAGGCCCATATCCCCTAGGGTTTGCCCCCTTTCCACCTCTTAGGCGCATGGGCCTTAGTGGGGCTGGTGCCCTTGGCCCATGTAGGCCAAGGAACACTCCCTACAGCCCATGTGCCCCCCCCCGGGGCAGGTGGCCCCACTTGGTGGACCCCCGGGACCCTCCCGGTGGTCCCGGTACGTTACCGATAAACCCCGAAACTCTTCCGGTGACCAAAACAGGACTTCGCATATATAAATCTTTACCTCCGGACCATTCCGGAACTCCTCGTGACGTCCGGGATCTCATCCGGGACTCCGAACAACATTCGGTAACCACATACAAACTTCCTTTATAACCCTAGCGTCATCGAACCTTAAGTGTGTAGACCCTACGGGTCGGGAGACATGCAGACATGACCGAGACGATCTCCGGTCAATAACCAACAGCGGGATCTGGATACCCATGTTGGCTCCCACATGTTCCACGATGATCTCATCGGATGAACCACGATGTCAAGGACTTAATCAATCCCGTATACAATTCCCTTTGTCTATCGGTACGATACTTGCCCGAGATTCGATCGTCGGTATCCCGATACCTTGTTCAATCTCGTTACCGGCAAGTCTCTTTACTCGTTCCGTAACACATCATCCCGTGATCAACTCCTTGATCACATTGTGCACATTATGATGATGTCCTACCGAGTGGGCCCAGAGATACCTCTCCGTTTACACGGAGTGACAAATCCCAGTCTCGATTCGTGCCAACCCAACAGACACTTTTGGAGATACCTGTAATGTACCTTTATAGCCACCCAATTAGGTTGTGACGTTTGGTACACCCAAAGCATTCCTACGGTATCCGGGAGTTGCACAATCTCATGATCTAAGGAAATGATACTTGACATTAGAAAAGCTTTAGCATACGAACTACATGATCTTGTGCTATGCTTAGGATTGGGTCTTGTCCATCACATCATTCTCCTAATGATGTGATCCCGTTATCAATGACATCCAATGTCCATGGTCAGGAAACCGTAACCATCTATTGATCAACGAGCTAGTCAACTAGAGGCTTACTAGGGACATGGTGTTGTCTATGTATCCACACATGTATCTGAGTTTCCTATCAATACAATTCTAGCATGGATAATAAACGATTATCATGAACAAGGAAATATAATAATAACTAATTTATTATTGCCTCTAGGGCATATTTCCAACAGTCTCCCACTTGCACTAGAGTCAATAATCTAGTTCACATCGCCATGTGATTAACACTCACAGGTCACATCGCCAAGTGACTAACACCCAAAGAGTTCTGGGTTTGATCATGTTGCTTGTGAGAGAGGTTTTAGTCAACGAGTCTGAACCTTTCAGATCCGTGTGTGCTTCACAAATCTCTATGTCATCTCCTAGATGCAGCTACCACGTTCTATTTGGAGCTATTCCAAATAACTGTTCTACTATACAAATCCAGTTTACTACTCAGAATAATCTGGATTAGTGTCAAAGTTTGCATCGGCGTAACCCTTTACGACGAACTCTTTTACCACCTCCATAATCGAGAAAATTCCTTAGTCCACTAGTTACTAAGGATAACTTTGACCACTGTCCTGTGATCCGTTCTTGGATCACTCTTGTACCCCTTGACTGACTCATGGCAAGGCATACTTCAGGTGCGGCACACAGCATAGCATACTGTAGAGCCTATGTCTTAAGCATAGGGGACGACCTTCGTCCTTTCTCTCTATTCTTCCGTGGTCGAGCTTTAAGTCTTAACTGCATACCTTACAATTCAGGCAAGAACTCCTTCTTTGACTGATCCATCTTGAACAACTTCAAGATCATGTCAAGGTATGTGCTCATTTGAAAGTACCATTAAGCGTTTTGATCTATCCTTATAGATCTTGATGCTCAATGCTCAAGTAGCTTAATCCAGGTTTTCCATTGAAAACACTTTCCAAATAACCCTATATGCTTTCCAGAAATTCTACGTCATTTCCGATCAACAATATGTTAAAACATATACTCATCAGAAATTCTATAGTGCTCCCACTCACTTCTTTGGAAATACAAGTTTCTCATAAACTTTGTATAAACCCAAAATCTTTGATCATCTCATCAAAGTGTACATTCCAACTCCGAGATGCTCACTCCAGTCCTCAGAAGGATTGCTAGAGCTTTGCATACTTATTAGCATCTTTCAGGATTGACAAAACCTTCCAGTTTGTATCACATACAACCTTTCCTCAAAAACCGTCGAGGAAACAATGTTTTGACATCCTATCTGCAAGATTTCATAAATAATGCAGTAATCGCTAATATAATTCCAACAGACTCTTAGCATCGCTACGAGTGAGAAAGTCTCATCATAGTCAACTCCTTGAACTTGTCGGAAAACATCTCAACGACAAGTCGAGCTTTCTTAATGGTGACATTTACCATCATTGTCCGTCTTCCTTTTAAAATCCATCTGCACTCAACAGCCTTATGACCATCGAGCTGTTCTGTCAAATTCTACACTTTGTTTCCATACATGGATCCTCTCTCGGATTTCATGGCCTCGAGCCATTTATCGGAATCCAGGCCCACCATCGCTTCTCCATAGCTCATAGGTTCATTGTTGTCTAGCAACATGACTTCCAAGACAGGATTACGTACCACTCTGATGTAGTACGCATCCTTGTCATCCCACGAGGTTTGGGAGTGACTTGATCCGAAGTCTCATGATCAATATCATAAGCTTCCACTTCAATTGGTGTAGGTGCCACAGGAACAACTCTTTGTGCCCTGCTATACACTAGTTGAAGTGACGGTTCAATAACCTCATCAAGTCTCCACCATCCTCCCACTCAATTCTTTCGAGAGAGACTTTTCCTCGAGAAAGGACCCGATTCTAGAAACAATCCCTTATTGCTTTCGGATCTGAGACAGGAGGTGTATCCAACTGTTTTGGGTGTCCTATGAAGATGCATTTATCCGCTTTGGGTTCGAGCTTATCAGCCTGAAACTTTTCATATAAGCGTCGCAGCCCCAAACTTTTAAGAAATGACAGCTTAGGTTTCTCTAAACCATAGTTCATACGGTGTCATCTCATCGGAATTTCGTGGTGCCCTATTTAAAGTGAATGTGGTTGTCTCTAATGCTTAACCCATAAACTATTGTGGTAATTCGATAAGAGACATCATGGTATGCATCATATCCAATAGGGTGCAGTTATGATGTTCGGACACACCATCACACTATGGTGTTCTAGGCTGTATTAGTTGTGAAACGATTTCCACAATGTCTTAATTTTGTGCCAAACTCGTAATTCAGATATTCATTTCTATGATCATATCATAGATCTTTTATCCTCTTGTCACGACGATCTTTCAACTTCACACTGAAATTACTTGAACCTTTCAATAATTCAGACTCGTGATTCATCAAGTAAATGTACTCAACATCTACTCAAATCATCTGTGAAGAAAGAATATAACGATATCCACTACATGCCTCAGCACTCATTGGACTGCACACATCAAAATGTATTACATCCAACAATTTGCTTTCTAGTTCCATTTTACTGAAACCGAGGCTTTCAGTCATCTTGCCCATGTGGTATGATTTGCATGCCTCAAGTGATTCAAAATCAAGTGAGTCCAAACGGTCCATTTGCATGGAGTTTCTTCATGCATACACACCAACAGACATGGTTCGCATGTCTCAAACTTTTCAAAAATGAGTGAGTCCAAAGATCCATCAACATGGAGCTTCTTCATGCGTTTTATATCGATATGACTTACGTGGCTGTGCCACAAGTAGGTGGTACTATCATTACTATCTTTTGGCATGAACATGTGTATCACTACGATCGAGATTCAATAAACCATTCATTTTAGGTGTAAGACCATTTGAAGGTATTATTCAAATAAACAGAGTAACCATTATTCTCCTTAAATGAATAACCGTGTTGCGATAGACATAATCCAATCATGTCTATGCTCAACGCAAACACCAATCTCGATGGTAGAGGGAGCGTGCGATGCTTGATCATATCAACATTGGAATCACTTCCAACACATATCGTCAGCTCACCTTTAGCTAGTCTCCATTTATTCCGTAGCTTTTATTTCGAGTTACTAACACTTAGCAACTGAACCGGTATCTAATACCCTGGTGCTACTAGGAGTACTAGTAAAGTACACATTAACACAATGTATATCCAATATACTTCTATCGACCTTGCCAGCCTTCTCATCTACCAAGTATCTAGGGTAATTCTGCTCCAGTGGCTGTTCCCCTTATTACAGAAGCACTTAGTCTCGGGTTTGGGTTCAACCTTGGGTTTCTTCACTAGAGCAGCAGCTGATTTGCCGTTTCATGAAGTATCCCTTCGTGCCCTAGCCCTTCTTGAAACTAGTGGTTTCACTAACCATCAACAATTGATGCTCCTTCTTGATTTCTACTTTCGCGGTGTCAAACATCGCAAATATCTCAAGGATCATCATATATGTCCCTGATACATTATAGTTCATCACGAAGCTCTAGCAGCTTGGTGGTAATGACTTCGGAGAAACATCACTATCTTATCTGGAAGATCAACTCCCACTTGATTCAAATGATTGTTGTACTCAGACAATCTGAGCACAAGCTCAACAATTGAGCTTTTCTCCCTTAGTTTGCAGGCTAAGAAAATCGTCGGAGGTCTTATACCTCTTGACGTGGGCACGAGCCTGAAATCCCAATTTCAGCCCTCAAAACATCTCATATGTTTCGCGACGTTTCAAAAACGTCTTTGGTGCCTCAATTCTAAGCCGTTCAACTGAACTATCACGTAGTTATCAAAATGTGTATGTCAGATGTTCGCAACATCCACAGACAACGTTCGAGGTTCAGCACACTGAGCGGTGCATTAAGGACATAAGCCTTCTATGAAGCAATGAGGACAATCCTCAGTTTACGGACCTAGTCCGCATAATTGCTACTATCAACTTTCAACTATTTTTTCTCTAGGAACATATCTAAACAGTAGAACTAAAGCGCGAGCTACGACATAATTTGCAAAGATCTTTTGACTATGTTCAGGATAATTAAGTTCCTCTTATGAACTCCCACTCAGATAGACATCCCTCTAGTCATCTAAGTGATTACATGATCCGAGTCAACTAGGCCGTGTCCGATCATCACGTGAGACGGACTAGCCAACGTCGGTGAACATCTTCATGTTGATCGTATCTTCTATACGACTCATGCTCGACCTTTCGGTCTTCTGTGTTCCGAGGCCATGTCTGTACATGCTAGGCTCGTCAAATTAACCCTAAGTGTTTCGCGTGTGTAAATCTGTCTTACACCCGTTGTATGTGAACGTTAGAATCTAACACCCGATCATCACGTGGTGCTTCGAAACACGAACTGTCGCAACGGTGCACAGTTAGGGGAGAACACTTCTTGAAATTGTTGTAAGGGACCATCTTATTTACTACCGTCGTTCTAAGCAAATAAGATGTATAAACATGATAAACATCACATGCAATGTAATAGTAGTGACATGATATGGCCAATATCATATAGCTCCTTTGATCTCCATCTCGGGGCTCCATGATCATCTCGTCACCGGCATGACACCATGATCTCCATCATCGTGTCTCCATGAAGTTGTCACGTCAACTATTACTTCTACTACTATAGCTAACGGTTAGCAATAAAGTAAAGTAATTACATGACATTTATGTTGACACGCAGGTCATAAATAAATTAAGACAACTCCTATGGCTCCTGCCGGTTGTCATACTCATCGACATGCAAGTCGTGATTCCTATTACAAGAACATGATCAATCTCATACATCACATATATCATTCATCACATCCTTTTGGCCATATCACATCACATAGCATACCCTGCAAAAACAAGTTAGACGTCCTCTAATTGTTGTTTGCATGTTTTATGTGGCTGCTATGGGTTTCTAGCAAGAATGTTTCTTACCTACGCAAAACCACAACGTGATATGCCAATTTCTATTTACCCTTCATAAGGACCCTTTTCATCGAATCCGATCCGACTAAAGTAGGAGAGACAGACACCCGCTAGCCACCTTATGCAACTAGTGCATGTCAGTCGGTGGAACCTGTCTCACGTAAGAGTACGTGTAAGGTCGGTCCGGGCCGCTTCATCCCACGATGCCGCCGAATCAAGATAGGACTAGTAACGGCAAGCATATTGAACAAAATCAACGCCCACAACTACTTTGTGTTCTACTCGTGCATAGAATCTACGCAATAGACCTAGCTCTGATACCACTGTTGGGGAACGTAGCAGAAATTCAAAATTTTCCTACGTGTCACCAAGATCTATCTATGGAGAGACCAGCAACGAGGGGAAGGAGAGTGCATCTACATACCCTTGTAGATCGCTAAGCGGAAGCGTTCAAGTGAACGGGGTTGATGGAGTCGTACTCGTCGTGATTCAGATCACCAATGATCCTAGTGCCGAACGGACGGCACCTCCGCGTTCAACACACGTACAGCCCGGTGACGTCTCCCATGCCTTGATCTAGCAAGGAGAGAGGGAGAGGTTGAGGAAGACTCCATCCAGCAGCAGCACAACGGTGTGGTGGTGATGGAGGAGCGTGGCAATCCTGCAGGGCTTCGCCAAGCACCACAGAAGAGGAGGGAGAGAGAGATGCAGGGCTGCACCAACGAGAGATCGAATCACGTGTGTTATGGGCAGCCCTAGGCCTCATATATATAGGGGAAGGGGAGGGGCTGCGCCCCCTCTAGGGTTCCCACCCCTAGGGGGGGCGGCAGCCCTAGATGGGGATCAAGGGTGGCGGCCAAGAGGGGGAGAGGAGAGGGAGGCGCACCAATATGGGCCCTAAGGCCCATATCCCCTAGGGTTTGCCCCCTTTCCACCTCTTAGGCGCATGGGCCTTAGTGGGGCTGGTGCCCTTGGCCCATGTAGGCCAAGGAACACTCCCTACAGCCCATGTGGCCCCCCCGGGGCAGGTGGCCCCACTTGGTGGACCCCCGGGACCCTCCCGGTGGTCCCGGTACGTTACCGATAAACCCCGAAACTCTTCTGGTGACCAAAACAGGACTTCCCATATATAAATCTTTACCTCCGGACCATTCCGAAACTCCTCGTGACGTCCGGGATCTCATCCGGGACTCCGAACAACATTCGGTAACCACATACAAACTTCCTTTATAACCCTAGCGTCATCGAACCTTAAGTGTGTAGACCCTACGGGTTCGGGAGACATGCAGACATGACCGAGACGATCTCCGGTCAATAACCAACAGCGGGATCTGGATACCCATGTTGGCTCCCACATGTTCCACGATGATCTCATCGGATGAACCACGATGTCAAGGACTTAATCAATCCCGTATACAATTCCCTTTGTCTATCGGTACGATACTTGCCCGAGATTCGATCGTCGGTATCCCGATACCTTGTTCAATCTCGTTACCGGCAAGTCTCTTTACTCGTTCCGTAACACATCATCCCGTGATCAACTCCTTGATCACATTGTGCACATTATGATGATGTCCTACCGAGTGGGCCCAGAGATACCTCTCCGTTTACACGGAGTGACAAATCCCAGTCTCGATTCGTGCCAACCCAACAGACACTTTTGGAGATACCTGTAATGTACCTTTATAGCCACCCAATTACGTTGTGATGTTTGGTACACCCAAAGCATTCCTACGGTATCCGGGAGTTGCACAATCTCATGGTCTAAGGAAATGATACTTGACATTAGAAAAGCTTTAGCATACGAACTACATGATCTTGTGCTATGCTTAGGATTGGGTCTTGTCCATCACATCATTCTCCTAATGATGTGATCCCGTTATCAATGACATCCAATGTCCATGGTCAGGAAACCGTAACCATCTATTGATCAACGAGCTAATCAACTAGAGGCTTACTAGGGACATGGTGTTGTCTATGTATCCACACATGTATCTGAGTTTCCTATCAATACAATTCTAGCATGGATAATAAACGATTATCATGAACAAGGAAATATAATAATAACTAATTTATTATTGCCTCTAGGGCATATTTCCAACAGAATTAAGCATAGACAACCAAGAACGCGACCAACTACTTCATTTGCTTCAATCTTCATCTATGCATGTAGACAATGCAATTTTGTATACGGTTTGATATGATATTCTAATTGTTATTTTAGCTTCCAGTATTTTTCACCCTTTTACTTTTTTTATCATGACTTTGGGGTAACTTTTACTACATTTCATATATCTTGTTAAATTTCACACTTAGTTGTGACCATATGACATAGTTGACCCTATTTTATTATTTACTACCAAACTGGACCCACTTGTCAGCAGGATTGCATGGTAGCTAACGGGGGAAAACCAACCATGTATGTGCGTTGGGGGGGGGGGTGTTCAAAGTTGTCACAAGGTCTCTCCAAATTCATCAAATTCCATCGAATTATGTGAAAAAATTATGACAAATAGGTGTAGTTTGCCACGAACACACTACTCCCATACCATGTAGGATATGCCCGATGCCTTTGATGAAGACATTTCATATTATGTCTAGTCGGTTGTCATGTCATCTTAACATGTGGGAGTCACTTTTTGGTTCAAGGAACAAATAATAAGATAAAATAAAATGTCATACGATCATAGCTACGAGGTAAATATGGCCCGAGTTTTGTAATATGTGAAAAATTCTACCCCCTCTATGCTTTTTCTAAGGTGTATTATTTTTAGGTCATTTTTCTATCTTTGACCAAGTTTATGGAAGAAAAAAAATACTAGTTGATTATAATTAGATCGATAATTAAATTTATTCATTTGAATTGGTATTGTTGCAATTGATAGTTTTTTCTATAAATTAGGTCAATACTATTTTTAATAAAGTAAACTTTATATAAATTAATGGAGGGAGTATCTTTTTTGTTTAAGTTAGATTGTCTCAAAGTTAGCACTTGCGCAATAAAGTTTCAAGGTGACCTGTACTTCTTAGCATCATAGAGACTACTGAAAAACAAGAGTATTACATGCACAAAACTTTGAGTTCTATACATGTTTTTCCGCTAAGTTTTTTTTGGCACATTTCAAATAAGAATTATTAATAAATTCAGCAACAAAACATTGAGAAGACATGCCTACACACGCACTATCCGACAAATCTGTGAGCCTAGGAATGGCATCTCCATTCCACTTGGTGAGCAAGAAGGGTGACATAACAGAAGATGTCTACGAAAATATAAATATTATTCATGATGATGAAAGACACATGTGACAAGAACCAAAAAGGAGATATAATTGTGTTTCATCCATGCTTTCTCCACTCTAGTAAGGTCTTGTAGCGAATTTGGGTGATTGTCATTTCAACCCCGACAATGACGAACGAAAATTCTTTCTTGTATGGAGATGCAAACAAATTGGAATCTCGCCATGTCATATTTACCCAAAGCACTATGTAAGAACAAGAGAAACTTTGATGATAAAGAAAACACAATTGGGGTATTGAGAATATTCCAACTCCATAGGAGCACATATTAAAGAGTTCATTTTCTCATCATGGAGAAGTTTATATTCTACCCCTATAGGCTACATGTTGTACTTTCCAACCAATTAACCATCTACCGGGTGATCGAATAAGCAGTTGATGAAAAAAACTTCCGTTTGAAACCATGCAAAGCAACATGGAATTCTAGTATGCAAATGCCTAAAAACTATAGTTGCGTGCATCACAATGATGCAGATGCCGGGGTTTACCCTTCTTTTAGAAAAAAACTTATAAACCAAGGGAATTCTAGCGGCGTTTCCAAAATATCATTCCTAACTTTTTATTTTGAAAATCATTGTATTATTAATGCATCATTCTTGTAGCCAGAATTTTTAGATGACCGACTAGGTAGTCTTTTTTCTAGACCTTGGTAATTTTTTACTTTGAGATGACTACATCAGTATTCAAAAAGGGGAATATGAATAGAAAAAGGTGTGGTGGTAGTGCCGCGTTTCTGCTCCCGAGCTCACCTGCACCCGCCCTTACAAAAAAAATCAAAAACAAATACTAATTTTTTTTTAAATCCAATTTTTTGTGTGGTAGATAAGTTTATGCGTGAGGTGCGCTCCAAGTTTCAACTCATTTGGACATCTGAACAACTCTCAGCAAAAAAGACAAATTCAAGGTCTGTAAAAAAGTTTACTGTTCACACACTGTTCTGACCTGATTATTTATTTATTTTTTGCTGAGAGCTGATCGAATGTTCAAATAAGTTGAAATTTGGAGCGAACCTCACGCATAAAATGATTTTTGATTTTTTTTTTGAATTTTTTAGATTTTTTCCTGACCGGGTGCAGATGAGCCTGGGCACCGAATTAGGTTTTCGGTGGTGGTAGTAGCTAACACCTATTGCTTTGTCGTATTTTGAGAGCACATTGAAACCAAAACACATCTCTACCAAAAAGAAGGGTGTGGAGTGTGTGGTGGCATCTGCTTTTGACTTTGGCTGTTGCTTCCTTCCCATAGAATGGACTGATCCTCTTTCAAATTTAGGCGACTAACATGCAGCTAAACTGCAATATGAAATGCCAAGCAGAATTTTAGCAAAAGAAAATGCCAAAGTGTAATGCTCTGTTTTCCTTCGCCTTTTTCGCAAGTTATGGTGGCGGAGGCAAGTAGTGCGGGGGAGCATGGGCCCCCTCTCCTTTGGCCTTGGACGGCCAATGGCACCCATTCTCCTCTCCTTTCCCCCGCCTACAAATAGCCCTCGGAGCTCAGCAAACCAAATCATACATGCCAGCAACAGAGCAGCTTCTTTCCTGTGTCAAAAACAAGAAGATCAGCCAGTGATCGCCTCCCAAAACAACTCTCAAAAACCCAAGTTTTTCCAGGCCTTCTCGTGGTGTCTATCGACGTTCCTTGAGGTAAGAAGAAAGCTGCCACAACGCCTGCTCTTCTGGCCCTTGCATGTTTTTTAAGTCGAGAAAATGCACTGCGAGCCGTTCATCTCTTGCTCACCTCTCTTGTGATCTTGCTTCTCCACAGGGAGCAGCCTTTCGCTACTGCCGCCACTCCACATCTTCCCACGCAAGGCGAAGATGTCGGTGGCCGTGTGCCGTGGCCCGGCCGTGCCGGCGTTCGAGACCCCCGCCTGGCTGCGCCCGACTGAGCTGTACAAGCCGGAGGCGGCGGTGGCCGACGACCGGCCTGCGCAGGTCGACGTATGGAATGCCATCCAGGCTGACGTGGTCGACAGCAAGGCGGCCGCCGCCAAGAAGCCGTACGTCAGCCCGCGCGTGCGCCGGTCCATGAGCCAGAAGAGCCTCGAGGTCTGCACCGAGAGCCTCGGCTGCGAGACCGGCTCCGGCGACTTCACCGACGCCGTCGACATGGCCTGCCTCTTTGGTGCCTCGTCGCTGCCGACGGCGCCCGGCGAGGCAGAGGAGTCCTTCTGGGAGGAGAGCAGTGCCGCACAAGAAAGCTGCTACCCGGGCGAGGTCGACCTCGTGGCGGTGAACTACCACTCCTCGGCCGGGAGACGGTCGCCGCGCCGCTCGTTCCCGCCGCCGCTGCCGTCCATGTCCAGCCGCGACGGGCCGTGCCTGAAGATGTGCTCGCGCCGCCAGGACGGCCGCCTCGTCGTCGAGGCGGTGGTGGTGAGGCCGCGCGGGTACCTCCAGGCGAACCGCCAGGGCGGCCGCCTCTGCCTCTCCTTCATCGAGTGCTCTGCCCGTGGGCAGAGCGGTACGAGCAAGAGCGCGGCCCCGGCCGAGGCGTCCTACTTCGTCCCGGTCGTGGAGGGCAAGTGCGAGCCAGAGCAGGAGGTGGCCATGCAGGTGGAGGAGGAGGAGGAGGAGGAAGACGAGGAGGAGGTGGAGGTGGTGGACAGAGGCACCATGGTGGAGGTGAAGGTCAGCTCGCAGCCGCAGGCACCCGCGGCCGCCAAGGTGCACCGGTCGACGCTCGTGATCAACAAGTTCGTCGGGAGCACGCCCTTCACCTTGGAGCAAGCGCGGTGCCACGCCGCCGACGCGCCGCACCCCGAGCCGTCCGCCCGCGAGGAAACCCCAACGCTGCTGCGCCGGGTGCCCTCGTCCACGACGACGCTCGCGGCCGCGGTCGCGGTGGCGTCGACCGAGACGGGCGCGCCGCACGCTCCCGTCGACGGCGACGACAGTGACGAGGAGGACGAGGACGACGAGTGCGGCGGACGGCACCACCGCGCGTCGGCCCTGGCCGCCGCGGACACGAAGCAGCAGCTCCTGCTGTTCACGTCGCGGCGGGGCGACAAGCACGACCTGCTGCAGAGCGTGCGGCGGTGCCGGCAGCTGCGGCAGAAGCCGCTCTTCATCCTGGAGCAGTACTGCATTGCCACCTCCTAATCGCACGCACGTGCGCTCACCCGAAGCAAAGCACGAGACAAAACATGTACAATCACTCACAGCATTTGCACTGCTGCTAATGCGATACTTCGGTTGCATTTGCATTTGCCTTAAACTAATCGAGCACGCACGCCTACAATTCCCGTCCCAGATCCCAGATAGTTAGCCAGTGGGATAATAACAACCTTAATCCGTGGCCACAGTGGCTGCCTGCTGCATGCATGCCGGGCTTTTTTGTGACACATGTCGCTCTTTTTTCCCCGATCCATCGATCGGTCGGGTCGCCGTTTGGCCCCGGTGCATGCAGCGGCTAGCTCTGCTTCCGGCCGGCGTGACCGCTAGTACTTGACTGCACTCGTGATGTATTTCCAGTGTGATTTGAGTAATTATTCAATGAATTAACAGATTGTTGGCTGTATAACGGATTGTTGGATGTATTTCCAGTGCCATTTTCATGCATACGCATCATGTGCAATGATGGGGTCGTGCCGCCGGTTTCCGTTTCCGTTTTATCCGTGATGAGAAGATCGTGACGGCGTGCGTGCCGAATAATCGACGTGCTTTGAGACAAAGCGAGAGACATAGGGGAGCGCGAACTAGCATAGTTTGGTCTGCCAACAGTGATCGATCGATCGACGATCGTGCAGAACGGATAGATGCACATGACGCAGTGGCGAAGCCACACATGAGCTGTGTAGTCCATTGACTACACAGCTTTAGTCCATTGACTACACAGCTTTTTTGCAAAAAACATCCTGCAACAAATAATCATCATGCAAAATATCCTACAAATGTATACTCCTGACTACATAAGATTCAACTGACTACACATGATTGAATTCCTGGCACCGTCACTGATGACGCTGATTTGGCCGCCTACCTCATGCATTCCTCGATGCGTGCCCATTTTTCCGAAAAAATTCAGACCTATTATTATAAAGGTTCATCGGAAGTACGAAACAGTGTAAGCATAATAAAATTTACATCAATGTCTCGTCTCTAGTCCGCCGAACAACCGGTACCGCCGTCAGAACGAGCTTGTGCACAAGTCGGCAAGTCGCTACACCGATCGAGTTGGGGGTGGACTAACGAGCAGCTCGGCTCGTTAAGCTCGTGCTCGTTAAGGCTCGGCTCGTTAAGCTCGTTAAGATTAATGAGCAGAAAACCTTGCTCGGCTCAGCTCGTTTGAAGCTCGTTAAGCTCGTGAGCGCTCGCAAGCACTCGTTAACAGATTATAATGTGTTACGATATATATGATGAATGTGTAGGTGTGGTTTTCAAGATGAAACATGGTGACTGCAAAAAAAATGCAGTAGTTTGTTGCCTCATATGTCGATTAGATTGAATAGATGCGCTAAGATGCTACAAAAAGTTTGTCACGTAAGATGAAAAATATGTGTTGTGTTGTTACTAACGAGCTTAACGAGCTACTCGTGAAACTCGTTAGCTCACTCGTTAAGCTCGTTAACGAGCTGAAATCAATGATTGGCTTTGTTTATTAAGAAGCGAGCTACGAGCTTAACGAGCCGAACTATCGAGCGTTCATTAAGCTCGCGAGCTACGAGCTTTTGGTCCAGCCCTAGATCGAGTGTCTAGTTGCTGCCGACTGCCGATGTTCATGCCATCAAGAATGCAACTATAATTTACCCTTGGGAAATAAATCTAGTACTAACTAACAAAAGTAGTGGAAATTCCTTATGTATTTATTTTTTGATGTTGAAATTTCATGGGGAGAGACATCACGGATCTAGTGGGGATACCATGGGTGCCATGACACCCCCACAAAAATGAAAAGTAGTGCATGTGGTATACTTAACATTAATTTTGTAATAACTTAATGCTATGTTAGTCTTTTTTTTTGGAATTACAATGATGTTTTAAACGAAATTATAATACTTCAATGTAATCTTTTCAAAGAATTTACCGATGTGTTGATGTTTGCCACCCCTAGTATTTAGTTCCTAGGTCCGCCACTGACGAGCAAATTTAGTGTTTTGGCCCTTTTGAGAAAGTTGAACTAGATCTGACCCTAGTCTGATTAAATTTTGGGATCTAACCCTTTTTCCTACCGACGGGGCCTTGGCGCGTGGTAGGAAACTTATCCACGTTATGCAGCTAAACGCTTGCCGCCTCTGCCGTCGACCCTACCGCCGAGGCTCCCGGCGGTAGGCTGTTATACACTACCGCCAGGTAGGCTCTTCATCCATGTCAACAACGACCTACGACTGTCCGTCTCTGCCGTCACTCTACTGCTAGGGGCCTTGACGGTAGGCAGTTATACGCTATCGCCATCGACCCCGGCAGTAGGAAAAGGGTCTGATCTCGAATTTTTTTAAACCCAGGTTAGATCTAGTTTAACTTCCGCAAAAGTGTCAAAACGCTAAATTTGGCCGCCGCTGGCGAGAGAATGCAATGATGGAGAAATAGGCATCTTTCTCGACGAAAAGACGTGGAATGGACCTCATAATACGTACTGAATTATTCGAGTGGACAAGGTACCAATTACCAAATGTCCAACTTGTACTACATAGATGACTGAGGTCGTCGTCTTCACATGATATGTTTGTGAATTTCCGTCAGCTGTTTTGTAGGCAATTTGCGGCGCCAGTTCTGCAACCAGGCTGTGACGGCCGCCGGCTGTTTCAGGGGATATGAAGCTGAACCTATCAAAGGGCCAACCAGGCGGAGCATGGGGGCTCCAAGCCCTGCACCGTAGCACCATATCCAATGAACAAATTGCACGGAACGTGCACGCATGTCTCTACGGAGGTACTGCTATATGTTCATTGAACATACAAAGATCCAATCATTTGGTCCGTCCGTCGGTGCCCTCGACCGACTGAAACATGTACCTTGCACGTTTGACCTAGTATGCCTAAAATTATGTGACTTCAAAATTATATCACTGAAAAAATTTCCCATAATTTATGTGACTTCAAAATTATATCACTGAAAAATTTTCCCGAATATAAATTCAGTGGTATAACTTTGGTCGCACGTGCATAACTCACATTTGGTTGATTAAGTTGGTGATCAAAGTTAATTTTTAAAATATGCCCGCACCTTATTCGCTGTAATGTTTTTTCTTCTTTTTCTTATGAGAGATATTCATTCATTGTACCAAAGTTGTTCCACCTGATTTCATGGGTCCGTGCACCACCTGTGAACTTTACCTTTCTTTCAATTTTGACGTGATACCAACCTGTGAGCTTCACCGGTCTAGCTAGGAATGTTGTTCCTTTGACACCGAGCGGACGGCCCGTACTGGACGCACGTATACGGACTATGCTCCTCTGCCTTCACATCACATTTTCTGTCTCCATGGACAAGATTACAAGAAGCTTTCGACCTGACCAAAGGCGAGAAACGCAGCGCACCGCCCACGAACCAAATCATTCCGGAAGATCACACCCTCTCCCTCCCGGAGGCCCAATCAAAGATGTAAAGGGAAAGACGAGCGGAAAAGATGGACGGAGGAGCGCGTACAGTCGTACATGGCAGATCAGAGATCGTACGCGGAAGATCTGCATGGGGCGTGGCGGGAACCGATGCGCATCCGCCCGAAACGACGTCGGCCCTGCTCCACAGCTGCGAATACAGCTAGTGGTGGCGCCGCCCTGTACCGCCACGGGCGTGAGTTGTCGCAATGCCGCTGCTCCACGCCGCCGGCGATGCCTCGCCCTTTCCCGTTGCTGCAATGTTCGGCCGCGCTTTTCTAGCTTTGCCCGGCCGGCCGGTTCGTGCTGCATGCAGCGGTTAATGCATGTGGAATGGAG